>NC_070605.1:59964803-61284803 GCF_027172205.1 Podarcis raffonei
GCATTGTGCGACATCTCCTAGAATATGGAGCCGATGTGAACTGCAGCGCTCAGGATGGAACTAGGTTAGCAACACTTCAGTTACTAAGAGTAAACGGCCACTGCTTTTGTCCCGCATTAATACACAGCTGGGTTGATGTCACCAATGGCTTTGAAATTATGTTTAAAAGAAACGTCGCTTTTCTCCAACAGTTGAGGCCTGGAGTCTCTCAAGCTTCCGGAACTTGCTAATTGCATTCTACTGCATAAAATTTGGTTCCTCAAAAAATGCTGTGTCCTCCTTTTGCAAATTTAGGCTGCATATCTATCCACATTTTAATCCTACTGGAATCAATATAGCCTGGTTTTGTGGGAGCTGCAGGTGGCTAGCCACTCACAATTCTTGTTCTGATATTTGAGAAACTATACTGGACAATAACATTCTGCTAATTTTCTGTGTTAATTCTCTTTGTTATGTGCCTAACTCTTTTTCCATTAGGAAACCATTTGTGGCTATAATTGTTATAGGAATAGGATCTCTTGCAGTTTTACTGAACAGTTGAAAGATACTACTTTTTAGTCCTGTTTATATCTTACTTATACTTCTAAATATCTTTTTAAATATCCAACTGGTCAAAAGTGCAAGTAATTTGTACACACACCTTATAATTTAGTGTACAACATCGCTTAATTTTACTCATTCTTAGTGATATGCAGGCAAATCACCTTCTTCAACCTTTTATCCTTCTACCCATGCCCTCTAATGGCGATATCTTTTTCTAATTATTAAGTCCTTCCTCTTTTTCTTTTTGATTCACTAAACATTTCTGTGCATAATGTTGATAACTGTTGCTTTTAAATACTGTACTAAGATACAAGATGGAGGGCGCCTTTTGGAGTTCTTCCATTTGAATGTTTTATCACTTACCACCAAACCTGACAGCCTGAGGACATTAAATTAGCATGTCTGTGAGCCAAGAGCTCTTAAGTTATTGGTCTTTGCCTATCAACTTGCAATAGTCAAAAGATTTCAAGAAAACACACACAAAAGATTTAATCTTGGTTAAGGTGGCCTATTACTCTTGAGCACTCTGTCATTATCACCTTATCAGGTCTATAGGAACATGCTTCCTGGAAGGAAGAACAGTGAAAGAAGCTTGGACAAGGGAGTCAAGCCTCTTTTCTTTGGCCTTAGGCCCACCCCCTGGCCAGCCATCAATTGTCCTCCCTGGCCTAGGGTGGGTCAAAGGCCTGCCAAGTAGGTGGATGGCACCCACCCAGGTGAGCCCCGCTCAGTGCCGCAAACCCGGCCCACCTGTGGGGAAGGGAGGGTGGAAATTGTCCCTTCTCCCCATCTAACTAAATAAGAATCTATGAGGCTGGGCAGGCCTCCACTGTGTGGGGTTTTTTTATTGAGCGGGTCAAGCCACTCAGACCTTAGCAACATAAAAAGAAGGTGCTTGTATCTCCTTGAAAACTGGAGATTCCGCAGCCTTCAAACAGCTGCTAGTAGTCAGTTTACCTTGACCTATTAATTCCTCTTTGTCTTGGGCCCAGCAGGCCGATCAAACACTCCTCTCTCTCTCTCTCTCTCTCTCTCTCTCTCAAGATTTGCCAAAGAGGTCCTACCCTACTAAAAAGCTAATATCATTTCAAGGGGGAATGTCTGTGAAGGAGCAGATCAAGGCTGTCTTCTTTCTTTAGAGACAGGTCTTCCAAGTATGGCTTTTGTTGCACTTCGATTGTTTTTAGATAGTACAAATTCACTCATTCAACAGAGATTATGTATATAAAATGCAATCAGATTCACTCGTTCAACAGAGATTATGTATATAAAATACAATCAGAATCTATCAGGTCCTTGACTGTTCTGAATTTTAAAGAAACAGGAAATAAATTCAGGCTCCTCGCAACAATTTGTCACTGCCCCTAGGATATGCTGAAGCAGAAACACCCTCCCATGCTCCATGGTTGGTGTGTTGGACAGTGTGTGTAGGATTGCATCCCCAAATCATCCACATATAGGGCTGGGAGAAAATCCAGTAGGGTTTTCTGCCCTGTTCCATCTGACGTGCAACTTGATCTGTCCTCTGTAAGTGTCCTTGAGAGTTTTGAGAGTTCTCATCGGATGTCTTTCTATTTATCTGTAATCTTGAACCTTTCATGCACTTATCAGTCTGGGAAGTGGAAGGACCCCCAGCTTCTCGTTCCCTACTTTCACAATCCACTCCCCTTCCGTGCAGTTTTAAAATTTGCTGTTGAGATGCATTTGTTTTTATGAAATTCCTAATTCACTTCACAGTAACAAATGCATGTGCTTGGAATGAGCTACCATCTCACTCAGATTCACATTGATGTGGCTACACATGCTGAAAAGCCACGACTCATCACGCCAGACTACTTATGCCTTTCATTTCCCCCAACCTGGTGCCCTCCAGATGTTTTGAATTAAAACTCATTAGCCCCAGCCAGGAGTTGTAGTCCAAAACACATTTGTGGCTGGCAGGACAGGGCTGTGTTGCTTCCAAACACTGCACTTCACTGCCAGTTACTGAGAAGAGGAGCGGCAAGGCGTGTGTGTATGTGTGTGTGGTGTGGGCTGCAGCATCAGGAACATCTGCATCCACACTGAGCTCCCCTGCCGCCTTGTCCCTCCCTCTTGCAGCTGCAACTGCCAAACACATCTGGAGGGGAGCAGGTTTGGCTGCATTTGACCCACTGGCTTCTCCTTCTCCCCTTTCCCATTTCATCAGTGAAATAACCTATTGTTATCAATTCATATATTTGCATGCTGCTTAATAGTAAATCAGTTTCTAAGCAGTTTACAAAATAACAAACGACAGCATGTATATATATATATAACAAACAACGAACCTGGAAAAACTAGTATTATACAATACAAAACGACAACACAGTGCCATATAAAACAAAATCTACCCAAAGCAAAAACCCTGCAGCACGTTTTGGAAAAAATCTTAAGAGTCAGGGACTGCTTCCCTCTTCAGCCTCCCTCTTGCCATTTTCACTTTGTGATTGGCAGCTGTGTGTGTTAAGGGTTAGGAAGATGAATGTGATTTTTTAAATGGGCAGTTTTCAAGCAGCTTGTGGGGGGCAGGTCTCACCTTAAAAGTTGGGCATCATAGAAGTGTCTTCAATTCACCCCACCCCAAGGAACTAGACTTATTCACAGGAAAGTATACATACTCTACTTACTTACAACCATGTATGACTCGTTTTATATATTGGTATATTTAATACAAATTTATTTTTCTAGGCAATACTCCTCCATTTACTATGCCTCTCATAATAATGATGATGATGATGATGATAATAATAATAATAACAACAACAATAATAATATATGATCCTGTTGCATTAAGTGCCCTCACGTTCCATGTTAATATCTCTGCATAGCAATCATGATGGCAGATAGATTTAGCCCATTTTCCTTTAAGAGAGGAACATGGCAAAACGCCTTCGTATTCTTTTCTTACTGTAGGTCTGCTGGCTCATGAGCTGACATACTGTAACAGCTAATTTTTAAGAGAGGAGTGGGGTGGGACATTGCCACTAGGTTACACCTAACCTAATGTTCTTCAGGGAAAACCTTGCACTGAGATATTAAAAACCGCCAACCGAATCAAGAGGTCACTTATGTCATGTGAAATATCTTGTCCGGTAAATGGACCAGGGCAATTCAACTAGTGGTGTGTGTAGAGCTTCATGGGAAGGGCTTAGCTTGAGAAACTTGTTTTGGATGCCAGGGGCATGGGAAGTTGTAATTAAAGGTATAGCATCTGAGCATATGCAGAGTGCCTTTCCCTTTGCACTCAGTGACTTCCCTCTCCCACTATATATATTTGGATCCTAGATCAAAAGGTTCAGCTTCCCCACAGCTTTAACTATGGTGAACTGCATTCCACTCGCACAACCACTGCTCAATTTCTGTTTCTGTATGGATATTTAACTTCTCTGCAACCTGATATTGAAGCTGCCCTGTCCTGTTTGATGCCCCCAAAGACTACTGTGCTTCTTTGGTGCTTGGTAGCTGCTGTAGATAAAATGAACCAAAAGATGGTGTTGTGCATGTAATCTCAACCATTAAGAAACTTAAATTGAGTTTACCTAGCTATGTGGTCCAATATTAACTAGTCTTATATTTACTTTAAGGTGGCTTTATTATTACTTGCTGGATATATAAAATGTTTGCTAGTATAATCTCTCCCTTGCTCCCTTGCTCCTGTTGTCGCTTTCCATTACTTCTAAGTTTGCTCCCCATTCAGTTTTTCGTAGCCTCTTTCCTGTCCTCTGGCTCTCATACACTAAGATGGAGCCTGTCAATGGGGTCAGGAAACCCAGACAACTTGGTTAGCCACTGGTTGGTGTGTGTGTGTTAAGAGAGATTGGGTTATGAAGCCTGAAGAGCAGCTGCTTCCTGTGCTGGCTGCCTGCAACAGCTGAGATAGGAAGCAGTTCTTGCAGGTCGTGAGGCTGGTGGGAGGATGAATGAAGCTACAGCCTAGGAAAGGCAGCTGCTGTTGAGAGTGATGTGATCTCTATAGGCAGGGAGCCGGGGAGTGACTGCAGTAGAACCGACTCTGTGTGCCGCAGCCGTAATGGGAACTCAAGCCAAGTCTTCCCCCAGAGGAATTGACATGAGCACAGCAGGGTCTTTCAGTATCTCCCCCTCTCTTAAGCCTGAGCAGGTGTGCATGCCTTGTGGTCTTGAGGTACTCCTGATTTCTGTACCAGAAAAAAACCTGCTCTCTCGTTTAAAACTGGGAGCAAGCACTCGCTAGATCAGAGTTGCACAGATTTGCTGGATAAATCTTGCCCTTTCTAGAAGTGGCAAGGACTGGGATTTCTAAAGCATCCTCCCAGTTCATAGGGGCATCCAGTTTTTGCTATCCTCGGCCCTGTTTTGCTGGTCACCAATCTAAATGGTTGCAGGCATCTCTCTGTCTCTGAATGGCATGATGCCCATATGCACTTCTGGGGGGAATTTGTGCAAAATACGTGTGTTGCTGCTTCATTGCACTGGTGTAGATGCTTTGCCAGGCCATTAAGGTTGTCTGCTTAGCTCCCTGTGCTGCTGCGTTTGCCTCCTATACAGCAAATGTGTGGAAGACAGTTGTATATTCAGTGCACAGCAGCCCAGAACAATTTGCCATTCCCAAACAAATGCAGCCCCCCAGCTCTGCATGCTGCCTGCCAATTTCTTCACAATCCCGTTTTTACTATCCTAGGCAAACAGCGAGAGCAGGAATTTTATTGTCTCCCTAGTTGGTGGCTTTCAAAACCTGTGCTGCTCTGCTTATAGCAAATCTGTATATAGCTCATAACTTCCTACTTTCTGTGCATTTGAAGCTTAAGACCTCAGCCCTAAATAAAAGTGTGTGTGTGAAAATCTTAGGAATTATTGTGCATTTAGAGTTGGCACATTATGTTCTGAAATAGCTCAGCTGGTAGAGCATGAGACTCTTAGTTTCAGGGTCATAAGTCTGAGCCCCATGTTAGGCAAAAGATTCCTGCATTGCAAGGGGTTTGACTAGATGACCCTTGTGGTCCCTTCCAACTCTTATGTTTCTATGAATTCAGGAATGTTGCTCTCCTAAGCTAGCTCCAGGTTTGTATGTGCAGGAAGGAGGCTGGCAGTAGAGCCTTCCAGTCCTATTTTGTTATCAGACATATGGGGAAAACTAAGAAAAGTTTTTTTGAGTGTTGAAAGTGTTTACCCTTGCATTTGTATCATCACAGCCAGCTTCATATCCAAGTCTAACACTGATGATCATGGCCATATACACACATACACAAATGCACCCTGTACACACACACACACACACACAGACCCAGACCACCATACATAGCCCTGTACAACAATTTTATTAAGTGACCTCAAGGTACCAAACATGGAAGCTGAATAGAATTCGGTGGTTGTTAAAAATGGGAATTTGTTTAAAAGATGAGATTGAAGTTACTTGGTCAAAGTGATCACAGTAGTGATTAATCACTGTTGCCTATCTTTAAGGGAGCATGCCATTTAATATCGTATGTGTATTCATTTGCCATGTAAGCTTTGTTTACTTCCTGAAGTTAACATTTCATTTTAAAATGTTGAGAAAAGCAATTAGTAGATGGTCACCCGCCATGCCTTATGATAAAGATAATGGTGTTTTTGCTTCAAATGGAAACAAAACGTGTCTCGGTACAGTATGTGAATTTGAAATGAAGGTGTCCTTTCCCCCTCTCTGCCCCCAGGCCTGTTCATGATGCTGTGGAAAATGATCACCTGGAAATTGTCCGATTACTACTTTCGTATGGTGCTGATCCAACGCTTGCAACGTACTCTGGTCGAACGATTGTGAAAATGACACACAGCGAACTAATGGAAACGTTTCTAACAGGTGTGCAACACTATTACGTTGTTTCTTTGTTTATGGAAGTCATCGGTCAGACTGCTGACCAAGGCAAGACAGTTGAAGCCTATAAAAGCAATTCTGGTATGACTGCAGTGGCTACCAGTTAGTTTCTGGGTTCAGTTCAAAGTGCTTGTTTTTACTCAAGATCCCAGTGCCCAAATAGCTGCTTCTCTGTGGAGGAACTTACCTGGGCCTGTGTTTGACATTTGAGGCAAACCTCTGAGGGAGGTGTGGAGGGTGGCAGCATGGGAACGGGCCTTTTCATTGGTGGCTCCCTGCTTGTGGAATGCTGTCATAAGGGAGGCCTGCCTGATGCTGTCAGTATCCATTTTGAGATGCTAGGCAAAAACATTTCTATTTGCTCAAGCTTTTGCCTCTTAATATGGAGGGTATTAGGTATATCTCTCTTTTTTGCTCATCTTAGTGGATTGAGTTCATCTGCCACATACATGGTGTGCTCTTTAGGTTTTTATTTCTACTTCGTTTTAATGTTTGCTTTGCGATGTGAGTCTCTTTGGGTCATTTTTCGGTGAAAAACGCAACTAATAAATGCAACAGGTAAATAAATAATTTTCTACCAAAGTCGATGACTCATTTTAGGAAACAGCAATACAAACTCAGGCTGTAAAATTTAGTCCGTTAATTGGCTAGTTTAGAACAGAAATACAGGTCTTTTAGGACTTCAGAAGCACTGTTATGAAAACATAACCGCTATGTTATATAATAATATGCCATTGGATTTAGGCTGCAACCATCAATACATTTATGAGAGAGCCAGACCCAGGATTGTGCTGTTAGCTACATTAAAAGATGCAATATCAACAGCTTGGTCTTGCTAGCAGGTCAAAGGGTCTTGCCCACCCATCTGGCAAAAGTGGTGAGGGTAAAATTACAATCCTTTGGGGCTCTGGTGGGATGAAATGCAAAATTCAGGGGAGTTTACAGCAAGAAGGCAGAGATTTACTATGGTCCATATGCTTCTTTTCCTTCCTGCCTATCAAAGCTTCATGCAGCTGGGAGTATTTGAACCATTTTCTACAGAGCAGCCCAGCTCACTGTAATAGGCTTTGTTTCCTTTCCTTTTTAAAAAAAATAAAATAAAATCCTGCCTATTTCAAAATGTTACTTCCAAGGGTTACTTTTGAGGCAGTTAAGAATTAAAACAAAACAAAATAATAAAACCTAATCAAAACCAGCAATAATAAATAAATAAATAACAAGCAGTATAAAATCAAAGAAAAGCAGGCCTGGAGCAATAAAACAAGGTACAAGCAGAAGGAATTGATACTCTGAAAGGTCAAATCAGATGCTGTTCAAAAGCCTAAGGAGCATGACTTGATATTGCCTGGTACCTAAAAGATAATAAGAAAGATGTTAAGCACATGTGCTGGGGAGTGACTTGCAAAGTTTGGGCACAACCACTGAAAAGGTCCCCTCTCTGGTAGCTACTCCTCAAACCTCAGAATAATGTAGGGATGTCTGGAAAAGTGTCTCTGAGGCTGGGTGAGTTCATATAGAGCACATGTAATCTATAGCAAGATTAATCTAAGGTCATTGTAGCCTCTGTGTTCAGAGTCTGTTTTAGGAGTGTGCCAAATGAGAATGCCGAGGACAGGAATGGAAAAGGACAGAAGAGATAAGTAGGTGGAAACAGGAGAAGGGTTTTAGAAAGGAAGTAAGATGAGAGATAGTGTCTCATTTGGGCATCTGTACTGGCCTGATCAATAAAACAGATTACCGTACATTGTATTCAAGAGCTTTGCAAAAGCAAAACTTCTTGGAGTATGAATATTGTGATGCTTTATGACAAGATTGTCTTTAAAACTCGCCAACATTTTGTTGTTATTGTTGCTGCCCCTAGAGTACTTAACTGACCTGCAAGGTCGAAGTGTCGATGACCCTGGCTTGTCCTGGGACTTCTATGGCAGCTCTGTGTGCGGTGAGCAAACATTCCTTTTTTGTATTATGCATGGCGTTGGGTGGGTGTATAGGAGGTGCAGGTGGAAAGCCACGCAAGATGCACATTTTACTGTATGTTTCACGCTGGTTCTCATTTCTTTTTTTCTTTTTCTTTTATATAGAGCCAAAGGGGGAAACAGGTTTTGACATCCTATCTAATCCACCTGGCTCAAGTGATGAGGATGAAGATGGTCTTAGTGACATCTTTGAGTTCGAATTTTCAGATGTACCTCTGTTGCCATGCTATAACATCCAAGTGTCTCTTTCTCAAGGGTAAGGAAATGGAGATGGTATAAATATTTGAGGTAGTTGTGAAGTCTTGTGATTTTCATGTAGCCTCTCCAAATGGGCTTTGTGATTCTTCTGTCATTGGTTTTGGTAGAAATGGGCTGTGGCTTGCATTTTTTATTTATATTCAGGTTCTGGAAGGGTACAATCCACCCATTGAAATTGTTTGCGCATCTCTCCTGATGATTTTGTGTGTCTGTATCTGCATGGATTGTGTGCTGATTTAGAGCTACATGCAGAACAATATCCACTCCTGTATTTCAGACTGTTATTAAAGGTCCCCATTCCTGTCAACTGGCTACTTAAGAGTTCTTTTCACGTTTTTGCAAGATCCAAGTAAAGTATACAGCATTGACTGCCTGACGTAGAGCTCTTTCTCATCAATATCACAAAAAAAGGGGAATGTGGCCAGTTATGCAAATAATTACTGACATAATTGAAATGACTGAAGCCTTTGTGCCATCTTACTGGTAATTTGAACTTCTTTCTTTACTTTGTTCTATAGACCACGGAATTGGTTGCTGCTTTCTGACGCAGCAAAGAGGCTGAAAATGTCGCCCCGGATATTTCGTAGCAGTTTCCCAAGCGTGGAAGTGGTCAGCATCATGGAGGCGGAATTTTTCAAACAGGTATCTTTGAGTCAGCTGTTCTCTTGCCAAAAGGATCTAGAAGCTTTCAACCCGGAAGGCAAGGAAATGCTGGACTTGGTGGAATATACAAGTGAGCTACAGACTTTGCTGGGAGCTTCACTCGAGTGGTTACATCCAGATGAGGATATGGATCATTGGTGAACTTCCAGGCCGCTTTAATGTACAGTTCTCTGTAAAGTTATGTCTTTATGTATATGTGTGAATGCCACCATTTCTGTAAATAAAGGACACTGTTAAATAAGATACCTTTCCTTTATATACATATTATAAATATATAAATAAATTCCAGATGGGTGGACTTTTGGAAGATTTCTTTTTCTTTCTTTTTTTAGAGATGTCATTCAGTTTTTACAAATTGTTATATAATGTTCCTTTAAATGCACACAAACTTTGGTATAAATTTGTTTTTACTTGGGACTTTTTTTTAAATAAAGGAAGTGGTTTTGCTTCACACAAAGCTTTGGTTTCACAGGAGATGCCTGTGACAGGCAGTGTGATCAAAGTCATATGGTTGTCTTGGGAGACTGTATTGGGTAAGGCACTTCATAAAATTTTCATTTTTGTTTACAAAGTTGCCTGCTTTGGCCAGGTAAACCCTATTGAATATAATTCAATGGACTGTAATATAAATTTAAAACATATCCATGCGCATCAGCTAGTTGTGTGAACTTTTATATCTTAATTTAAAAGATGTGAAATTTAGTTTTCACAAGGCAAACTGGATTGTTTATATATATATATGTATGTTTAAACATTTGATGCTCTTTATTTAAAAGAAGACTTTGAACTATTTTTTCTGTATCTTGTAAAATATTGAAAACTAACATATGTTGAGGTTAAAACTGTACAGAAGCTAAATTTTTTCTGAATTGTGTGTTTATGTTTGAGATCCGTGTTTTAACTTTGTAAGTAAATTCTTCTGCCTTTGTATTTATATTTTACAAAAAAAACCCTTAAAGGCAATAAAACTGTTGAAAACTATATTGAGGTAACTTGGTTTTGTGCATGACCCTCAAGTGAACTAGGGGCCCTATCCAACCCCAGCTGGCACCCATGCCTTCATAGGAGTAAAGCTGCACCAGAAATTTCCCATATCCCCCTAGCTGCTCCTTATGGTAAAGGTTTGTCTTCTAAAAACACCTTGTCACCATTTTGAATAGAGCAGAACTGGGCAGTGTTGCAGTTTCAAAACTGCTGGTGGTCACAGTGCAGTGACAGAAGGAGAGGTACCTTTTAGCCTTTGTTGTCAGAAGGCAGCAGCGGAGACAGGAAGTGCTGCCCCCAGTGCCACGTTGCCAGGGCTGGAGTCAGATGCAGGTCAGCAATAAAAGAAGCAGATATCTGTTGTCAGTGAAGTTTTTTAACTATTCAAGGAAATGAACATGCACTAAGCCTAGTGGCCTCAGCAGCACTTCCCAACAGGCCTTGCCCCTACAGAGCAATTGCCAGGACTGAAGGTCCTCACCTTCCACACCTCTCTAAGCCTCCTCCTCTCCTGGATATTTCCCAAGCAGCCTCAAAACTGTGTCTGTGCACCTCTGGCTTCCGTTCAGCTCTTTGCATTGCTCTGGGAGTTCTTGGAGACCAAGGGGGAGGGGAGTTTTTGGCAGCAGGAGCCCCTGAGCGGCAGCCCTTCCCCAACAAGTTGCTTGCAGGGTTGCCTTCCTTAATGGTACATGTTATCTAGGATGTAAACATGTGCTTCTCTGTTTTACAGTGTACTTTACAGTGTACTAATTCAGGCTAAACGTAAGCTAACAGGAAACTTTACCTGGATTATTGGGTATTTCCATTGAAGCAGGGCTTAAGTTAAGAAAACCACGCAATTGGCTGTAGACTAGTCCCAGTGACTTCGCTGTATTTATTTCAGATTACTGTACGGCTTGGTTGCTGCAGTGTTAGAGCAGAGGTAGCCAATGTGTTGCTCTCCAGATCATAGAATTGGAGCATAGGAGCCAACTCCTAGGGGCTTTGGAGGGCTTTGCCCCCCACAAAATATTTGAGGGGGACAGCCCCCCAAACTTGATGGGCATTGTCATTCAAATGGTGAGCATGCACTGTGTCATGTGATTATGTGAGGTGGGGCTTACTTAGGCCTCCCCCAATATTTTATTCAAGTTGGCACCCCTGAATTATAGAGCTGGAAGGACCCCAAGGGTCATTTAGTCCCAACACCCTGCGGTGCAGGAATAAATGTTGTGAACTACAACCCCCATAACCCCCAGCCCGGCTGGTCAGTGGTAGGGGACTATGTGTGAGTTCACACCATTGGGAGGGCACCACATTGGCTATCTGACCTAGAGTATTATTTTTCTACAACTTAGTACGTAACTGCAGAAGCAGCGGTTTAAATCCGCTCTACCGGGTGAGCTCCCGTTGCTCTGTCCCAGCTCCTGCCAACCTAGGAATTTGAAAGCACACCAGTGCAAGTAGATAACTAGGTGGTTCTTCTTTGGCAATCACTCGTAGCCGAGTAAGATTGTCTTCCATAAACACGGTCTTAACAATGAGTCCATAAGTGACTGTGGAGGCCAATTCTGGATCCACACGTCCTTCCACAGTGGGGACTTTGTTTTCTGGGCGGGAGTTGATTATGGTGTGGATTTGCCAAGCATGCCTTCCTCTTAGCATGTTTCTCCCTTGCGTCCTGAGTTTGAGTGTCTTCAAAGCCCATGACACCTTTGGTAAAGGCTATTCTCCAATTGGAGCGCTCCCAAGCTAGTGTTTCCCAGTTGTCAGTGTTTATACTACATTTTTTTTAGATTTACCACTGCAGCGGGAAGGTAAATGGCGTTTCTGTGCGCTCTGGCTTCCATCACGGTATCCCGTTACGCCAAAAGCGGTTTAGTCATGCTGGCCATATGACCCGGAAAGCTGTCTGTGGAGAAACACTGGCTCCCTTGGCCTAAAGCAAGATGAGCGCTGCACCCCATAGTCACCTTTGACTGGACTTAACCGTCCAGTCCTTTACCCTTTACCTTTTTTAACCTGCACAATTGTAGGAGCATTGTAGAAGATTAGCTACGCAGGTTGTCGAGCAGCAGTAATGAGAAAGGAAGAAATTGCAGAATACCCAGGTATTTCCTATGGCAAGAACCACCCACAATCACTGCATTAGGTATGAACCACAGTTCTGCCACTAAATAGATTTTCCTTTTGTTGTCACATTAATTTGCAACTCATTAATTGTGACAGAACTGAGGTGCTGTGCTGATGCAAATTTGCATATTCATGAGTAACTTATTAAACAAACAAGATCTCCCTGGCCTTAGGAAGTGCCCAAAGTAATGCTTCACAGTACATCACACAGCCTTGGATGGTTCATTCTCTCTTTATTATGTTAATAGATGCATCTGGTTTAAAGAAAAAAAGTAAACAACCTGTGATTTAAAAATTCAGAATCATTTAAACAATCCAGTTGACATGACTGACCATAGCTTCCCAAAATGTGTACACATTCCTAGTCATCCTCAGAATTAATTTGAAGGTGGGATATAAATGCCTACATTAAATAATTAAGTGAATGAATGAATAAATAATGCACATAGTAAAATAGTTGCGTGTGCATTCTTCATGCATGGCATACATGCATTGCTCATCTGATCTCCATGTAGAAAAACTATAGGATATCCATACAGAAGAAAGGATCATTATGTGAGGCGGTCCTTCCGGGAATAAGCATATCTGCTTCTCTTTTTCTTTAAAGGCACACAGAAAAATGGTCTTTCATTAAGGTTTGTACTGATCTTGTACAAATCAGGGAAGCAAGGTAAGAAGAGAGAAAGGCAGAAGGGAAGTACAATAGCAGCACATGGAGAGAGAGAATATACATCTCTTGCCATGTGCACAGGAAGGTGCTGAGGTGTCCCTTGATTCTAGCCCAGGGTTCAGCATTTTTTTCTGCTGTGGGCCGGTCCACCGTCCCTCAGACCATGTGGTGGGCCAGACTATATTTTTTGGGGGGAAAGGAACGAATTCCTATGCCCCACAAATAACACAGAGATGCATTTTAAATAAAAGGACACATTCTACTCATGTAAAAACACGCTGATTCCTGAGAAGGCGATTAGGCCACATCCGTCCCTGGGCCTTAGGTTGCCTGTTCTAGCTGATGCTTTCCTTGGCAAAAGCATTGAGCATACCACTAACACAGAGTGGAAAAGGGGAAACATGGGACTTCCAGGACTGCAAAATGATCATTTTGGCCACCAAAACAGCTCTTTGAATCTGATGCTCTAAACAGAAAGATATCCCAGGTTTACAAAGAGAAGGCTCACCAAAGAACATAGTACTACTTTAGGACCAAAACTGTACTATTTTAGGATGCCCCCCCAAACAAGTGAACCAAATGGCCATTATTAATCTTCACAGCAACCCTAATAATCTTTATTGCTCAGCTGGTTTAATTTAATAGGCCCCAATGTATCTGGAATGCCATTTTGGGGTGGATAAACTTTGAAATTCAAAACTAGGGTCGTTAATTTTATAGATTCAGTGGGAAAATGTTCTGCAGTCTTCTGAACTGGAGTAGTTAATTGCAAAGTCCAGTGGTTGTGTAGATAGTAAGTTGTACATACCAGTAGCTTGTTTTCTAATAAATTATACATTAATATTGTAGGATCTGAAAGCGTTTCAAGAGAGAAGCAGAGAGAAAAAGAGGGCAGTATTCTGAAGCCCCACAAATTTCAGGGGCATATTTATCAGCCCACCAGACCCTGACAGAAAATTGAATTCAGGTTGCAAGAGTTCAGATTTAAAATTGTCCCCATGTCTGATTAATTGAGATAAAGTTATATGGTCACAAAGACTTTCCAATAGTTTCATCTGCTGCTTTTTAAATTGTGGGACTCGAGTGTCTAGTCCAGGCATGTCCAACAGGTAGATCGTGATCTACCAGTAGATCAATGGACGTCTACGGTAGATCACTGGTAGATCATTGGCTCCCCCGAAAGAAGCTGAACAACTGTGGCTCCACTTAAAAAAGCTCAACACCTCCTTCCTGAAAAAACTCAACAACTTTGACCTGAACCCCAAAAAAGGGGGTAGATCACTGCCAGTTTTTAACTCTTATGAGTAGATCGCAGTCTCTTGGGAGTTGGCCACCCCTGGTATAGTCCATAAGTATTTAAGGATTAAAACCCTAATGAACTACCCACTGCACATTCAGTCTTAGGACCTGGAGTTTGACACTAAGGCTCAGGCAAGATACAATGCAGGAGATCCAATATCATAAGCCCTGGGCCCCGAAACTGGACCAAGTGCCCAGTGCTGAGCAGGGAGAGGGTTATCCTTTCCCCTGCACCAATTTGAAAAACTTAAAAGCTAATTATTAGCCACAGAGTGGAGAAAAGGATGCCCTCTTCTATGGCAAAGCTTCAAGGGAGCTTTATTTTATTTAAAAAGGTATATACCGTATTTTTCACTCTATAACACGCACCTGACCATAACACGCACGTAGTTTTTAGAGGAGGAAAATCCGTAGGCATGCCACCCGTAGGCATTCCCTCCATAACACGCACAGACATTTCCCCTTACTTTTTAGGAGGAAAAAAGTGAGTGTTATGGTGCAAAAAATACGGTACCACCCTTTGTCAGAACTGAGAAAATGCAGCAGCAGGGAAAGCACCACAGCTTTGATTGAAATATCTCTGGTCCCCCCACCTCAATCCCTGGCTGGAGCTGTTTTTAAGTGTTGGGAAACTAGGTTATCCAAGCATGGATCTCCCCCAACATGCCAGCTAAGGCCCACAGTTATTCAAGAGGGCCCAGTCCCAAGTCACAATCTGTTTGGCATCTCTTCAAATTATCTTGTAGCTATTTCTCTTTGAACCTGGACCCAAGCAGGAACAGGGCTGCTAAGCATTCTTTTCATCCTTCCCAGCCCACAGAAGGCACCTTGCAAAACTCCTCTCACTGATCCTTTCCTTTTTGGCCGGGCTGTCAAATGATACAGGATCACCTCTTCGAAGAGAGTTTCCAAACGACCTCACCTCATAAAGGCCTTTCGTTTTTATCAGCGCCTATTTTTAGACTCCCCCTGACAAACGTGCGTGCTCTTTTCTATTTTAGATTGCCGGAGCCTGCAGCCTTTGAAGTAGCCGTGTGTGGATCAGCACTCCTAGGCTGCTGGCGGCAGCTGAACAAGCGCAGCCACCAAAACCGAGAGCGGAGGGCTCAGGGTGATAAAAGAGAGCTTCGGGATGGGTTCTGCAACATCTGGCCGTGAGGTGGCACGGCAAGAGCAAGAGCGGAGGAGAGAGTCAGAGCAAGGAGCTGAAACAAAGGCAGGAATAAAATGCTGCTCTTTCATAAGGAACTCTGTTGCAAGCTGCCGGAGCATACAATCAACAATACAGTGGTACCTCGGGTTACAGACGCTTCAGGTTACAGACTCCGTTAACCCAGAAATAGTACCTCGGGTTAAGAACTTTGCTTCAGGAGGAGAACAGAAATTGCGCGGCAGCAGTGGGAGGCCCCATTAGCTAAAGTGGTACCTCAGGTTAAGAACAGTTTCAGGTTAAGAACGGACCTCCGGAACGAATTAAGTTCTTAACCCAAGGTACCACTGTACTGCTGTGTGCCTGTGTGGATAGCTCAGATGGATAGAGTGTGGTGCTGATAGTGCCAAGGTTGCAGGTTCGATCCCCATATGGAACAGCTGCACAGCCCTGCATTGCAGGGGGGTTTGACTAGATGATCCTCAGGGTCCCTTCCAACTCTACAATTCTGTGATTCTATGTGGCTTTTGAACATTCAAAATGATTCACTTATATACAAGAAATATGCAAAATAACTAAGTTTTAGAAGTCACCCCAGAAGTGGCCCTGCAAAACATCTTCCAAGACAATAGTGTCCACTCACATCACAAAGAGCTCATAACCCACCTACTCTCAGCAGCCAGAAACATCATAGGCAGACACTGGAGAGACCTGTCAGGAGCAAGCATAGACCAATGGTATCAAATAGTACAGCCATACCTCAGGTTACAGACGCTTCAGGTTGCGTTTTTTTGGGTTACGGACCCGCCAAAACTCGGAAGTACTGGAACAGGCTACTTCTGGGTTTTGGCGGTCACGCATGCGCAGAAGCACTGAATCGCAACCTGCGCATGCGCAGACGTGGCACTGCGAGTTGCAAACGCTGCAGGTTGTGAATGTGCCTCCCACACGGATCACGTTCATAACCCAAGTGCCCACTGTATGGGAAACAGCCTTATTAGAAAAACTAACCAACAAACTGAAACTGACATGGGAACAAATAGAAGAAAATGCCTTCACCCCGGTATGGCTCCCTTTTATCACATACACAGCCCAACAAGACAACAACAACAGCATTCAAATCAGTATATATATATATATATATGAGATTCACTTACATTATCTCAGTCTTGCTTGCAACAGCCCAGTAAGGAGGCCAGCCCTGGATTACTGTCTCCATTAGCTGATAGGGGTGGGACTGAAAAATAGCCACTTGCTGAAGGCTAGCCTGCTGAGGAAACAGCCCAGATGAGATTCAAACCAGCATTATGCCATTGTTGTGCTTCATTCCCAGGATATTCTTGCCTGCTCCACATCCTTTCCACAGACCGTCCCAATGAATCCCATGGAACCCTAGCCAGTGACTCACCGACTACAGTTTGAAAACTTCTGGTGTATACAAGATGGAAATGGACTGTTTGGGCAGTATCCTATGAGATTTATTTTAGAAGCCTGTTTTCCTTCCTTCCTCCCATGAGCCAAAAGAAAGGCGTATCATCATTGTTTTGAGAGAGAGAGTTAAATCACAATTTCAGAAACAGCTGGACACCTCCCTCTCTTCATGTCCAATTACACATATACTGGGCTGAAAATGGGGAAAGAAATTTATCCAGCAACTAATTTGTTTGCAGTTTGCAGTGAGAATTTTTTTTTTTAAAAAAAGCTCATTTAATCACTTTTATTGCTCGCTTCAAAATCCTATCTCTTCTCTGTATGGGAGATATTGAAAGGATATTGAAAGGAGACTGGACACCTACCAAAGGATTTGCATGGACAAATTCACAGCTGAAAAAACACAGTTTTGGAATTTATACCTGGAATATCACAACAGCCCTAGTTTTAATCTAGAAACAATGGTAACTCAGGCCAGCCACACAAAATTGTTCATCTGCCGCAATGGTTTGTCAAGAAAAATAAACAAATTATGCTGGAATGAAATAAAAATATATCCATCTGGGCCTTGGTGCTGTTAAAATATTTGTGCTTCTGTGCTAATTTACAGCCTCTGTTGCAGTTGCAGTTGCAGCAGGGATTAAAAAACATTGGCAAGATTAGGAGGTGACTAGAAAACATTATTACCAAGATAGGGCTGTGTAAGCAAGGGTCCTGGAAACTACCCTTTCTTAGAAAAGAGCTATAAGCCCAGCAGCATGGAGAACTTGGTTGGATTATAACACTGTAAAGCTGGTATTGCAGCAAAAAAATAAAAATAAAATAAAATAAAATAAAATAAAATAAAATAAAATAAAGTATAATATTGAAAATGTTAGTACAGAGAGTACAATTACTATTATTTATTTTTATTTATTTAATTTATCTACCTCCCTATACCCACAGGTTTCAGGGCAGTTCACAGAATAAAATCACTTCCAGCTTCTCCTGCTAAATATTACTAAGCAGAGCAGTTGGGTAAATCTTTGCTGGGCCATGTTCCCCAGATCTGGACCCAACCAAATCCCATAAAGTGTTCTAAATATGCATTTTGCCTCTCAGTCTGTGGTTTATTGAAAAACCACTGGGGCCAGAGCTATGTAAAAGAATCACTTCAAGACCAGCTAATACAAGTGAAGGCAAAGGTGTTATCTATAGTGTTACTTTATAGACCTAGCCCTGTCTGCACTAACCATTTAAAGCAGCATAATACAATTTTAAGCAGTCATGGCTTCCTGCAAATAATCCTGGGTACTGTATTTTGTTAAAGGTGTTAAAGGGAGTTGTTAGGAAGCCCCCACAATTTTCAGAGTGGTTCAACAATCAATTCTGGTTGCTTGGGAATTGTAGTTCTCTGAGGGGACGAGAGGTCTCCAAACAACTCACAGCATCCTTAACAAACTACGGTGTCCAGGATTCTTTGGGGGAAGACTTGAAAAAAGAAGTGTTATGGTACTGTTATAAATTTATAATACAGATGGGCATTAAAAAGAGAAAAACAAACAAACAAACAAACAAACATGAGAGGGCACAAACTGTGTAGGGAACATGGGATTAAGTATGCCCACTCCATTCCTGATCTTTGCATGCTGAGTGCAAAGAGTTGTAGGGAAAGTCTACATCCTTTGCAATCCTGACCATGGTAGATTTTAAGTGAGTCAGCGGACAGTACTTAAAATACCCCTATAGACCCTCACACTCAATGCACAATGATTGGGAGTATAGGCCACCCCTCCACACAACCCCACACACTGCACACAATTTGTGCCTCACATGTTCTTTCATATTCTTGAATACAGGGATCTAGTCATGTGGAAATCATGTCAATAGCTCTCCTAATTAATATTGCTCCCCTCCAGCTATTGAGTAGTTGAAACGAGGTCTCTCAAGCCATTTGGACGAAAGAAGTTTCACTGGCGATTTGTGGCCAGTTCTCATACTAAACTTCCTGTCACTGTCACAAGCATCCCAAAGTGATATAGAGTGTTTCATGTGAACCAACATCTAAGAGATTCTTTTCAATGCACACCATAGACCTCTCCAATGCCCAGGGCCTCTGTAAAATAAAATTTATTTGACAGGTTTATTTCTTTATCAGGTATTTGTTTAACCCCACAATACCAGGAGGGCTAACTTCCAGGAACTGAGCTAGAAGCCTAGATTCCTCTACCTGCTGATACTACGGACCAGAAGTTGTTGACCTCAGGGTTTTAGGCTTATTTATGCCTTCCCGTTAGAAATACCGTACCTGCAGAGTTGCAGCATCCTAAGCTACTTTTCATGTAGAGTTGGAGTAGGAAACTGTTTTTCCTCTCAAGGGTCACATTCAATTCTAGGCAACCTTCCAGGGGCCACTTGCCAGAGGCAAATGTGGACAAAGGAAAGGATGGAGATTCTACTGTTGCACAGGAGACTAGTTTCTACACACCCACACCCCCCCCTTCCTCTATCCAGCCATTCAAGAGGCATTGTCAGAACTGAAGAACACTCTCCAGCCAGGTGAAAACACTCTGAGTCAGAAGTGGGGCTGCTGACTGGCCTGGGAAGAGTTCCAAGAGCCAGAGAACAAGGCCTGGAGGGTCACCTTTCCCACCCGTCTCGTAGTGGAACTGGAACTGCAAGTTGACTGGAGAGACTTGGTTCAAAATTTTCACCCAGTCCAGTCATAAAGCTGGTGGCCTTGGGCATCTCTCTCTCAGCCTAACCTACCCCACAGGGTTGTGAGGAGAATTAAAAAGAAAAGACCCACATATGCAGGCAGCATGCCTAGATGATAATATCACTGGACAATACATTTAATCAAATGTTATCAATTAAATCGGGTGAAATCCAGAGCTTTCTTTTTCTTTTGCATGGAATGACTTATGGAGCTAAACAACTACTTTTTATTATTTATTTATCGAGGTTCCTTTTGAATTCATTTACCCATCTACTTTCCCCTCATTCCAAGGGACTCTGAACAGCATAGGGTTAAAGAAACTGCTTCCAATAGGATGCCCGGGTCCAGTGGGGACAGGGAACACAAACGCCTTAGTTAAACAGCATTTCTTATTCCACATGCCTTGAGGTTTGCAGTGCTGCTGGCTCATCAAATGCAAATTAATATTTAAATCATAAATCACTGTAATTAAAATTAGATGTATTTACAAACTAGGGATGGGCACTTAATGATTTGGTGTATGATAATAGTAACAGCAGTGTGATAAAACTCAAGCATGGTAACCATATTCCACTGAAAGAGAGGTTGGCTCCTTTATTGTTGTTAATCATTTCTGTGTCACTTTATCTCAGCCGGAGGTGCTTTATTATTCTAATCTCGTCTATCCCCTTAACAACCTGTGAGGAAGGTGTGGCTAAGGCAGCCTGGATAACCCAAGGTCAACCAGTTAGTACTGGGAGTGAGGAGGCACCTGAATTCCATTCCCCTTGGCCAAATGCAACACTCTTGTCCTCTTACCACTTGGGATAACTTGTTAGACTTGTTTTATTTCCCTATAAAAAATTAAGAGAAATGTATTTCACTTAAGCAGGTCAATAATATTTTTGCTATCATTGTCCATCCTAAAGTTGACTGCAGACTTATGAATCCCTTTTATCTTAAGGAGGATAGCTTGTGCAGAATTGGAAAGCCATTTAATCCATGGCCATTGCCACAACCCGAATCCTAGAAAAACCAATAACATTTCCATGCATGCTAAGAGAGTAAGTAGGACTGCAGTCCACAAAGCGGTGATGGGAAATCTGTGACCCTCTGGATGTTGTTGGACTACAACTCCCATCTTCCAGACTATTGGCCATAGTGGTTGTGGCAGATGGCAGTGGGAATCCAACAACTTCTGGAGAGCCAAAAGGCCCCCACCCCTGCCAGCTTAAAACTGTGAATGCTTAAAAATAATAATAATTAACTGCCATTCCTTCTTGATTTTCACAAAGGTATTGAGTACTGGCTCAATATGTTTCGCTGCTTAAATCAGAGCCCTGTATGCTATAGGCAACAACTTAAAGAGTCTCACTACACCAGTCAGACACTGGTTCCTGTCATTATCATTTCCTTCTAAACTTCCTGCTGCCAAAGCAACATGCTTCACCTTGCTGCATGGTAGGGACTGACTAAGGCTGAAGAGATTCCCAGAGCCACTGATGAATGGATGGATACTGAGTGTGATTTTCAGGCTCTACAGTTTGAACAGGAGGCTGGCAGATGCATGCTATTTCTAGGAAATTCTTCTGGCACAGTGGCCCACTGCCAAGAACATGCTCTGGCATAATATCTGTCCCTATGTATTAACATACCCCTTTAAAAAGGCTGGTGCTTGGGGCAGTGCCACCACATTTCCTGCCCCAAAGAGGCCCCAAATGGCCCTGGGATGCATATATGAAATGCTGATGAATATCATCTCAATAAGCCTTCTGAATGATCATCTCATGGCACAGCCTTGCCAGAGAGTAAACGGAAACACATTTTCCGACCTAAGGGATCTCCATTAGAATAGTAGAGTTGGAAGGGACCACAAGGGTCCAACCTTCTGCAATGCAGGAATATTTTGCCCAACTTGGGACCCATGACCCTGAGATTAAGAGTCTCATGCTCTGCCAACTGAGCCATCCACAGGGCTTGTGAGCACCTCTGTAGGAGAGATCGCTGGAGACATGCAGGCCATAATTCTGTTAGTTGCATTTCTTAGTGCAGAAAGTATTGATCTGATGTATAGAGAACTACTTAATTCAAGAGGGTTCTGGAAGGTTTTCTGTGTGAAACAATCAGAAGGCTCATGATGTTTGGGTTATATACCTTCAGAGAAGCTGAGTACAGCCAGTTTAAACTGGTTCTGTTATCTCTTCTGTCAAGGTCATGTTGACTATAAAAGTAAGGTCAGAAGGAGCCTGGGTTTTACTTTCTCTATCTCTTTTCCTTCTGGTGTGGTGTTCTGTACATAGTATGCTTACTGTTAAGGTTTAGACTTATTATAAGTTATTGTAAGTTTAAGTTAAGTCTACTGCAACTGGATTTCTTATGGACAGTGCCAATCCTGAATGCATTGGATTTGTGACCATTATGCTCATTTGCCTTCAGTATCAGTAAAGCTCCACTGGATGAAATACAATTATCTCTGATCTATTTTTCCCCCCGGGGTGGGGGGTGGGGTTAATCCTGCAATGTGTTTAAGTTTTTACTCTGCTAACTATACATTGGAATCTACTCTGGATCAATACTGGATCAATTCCACATAGAGCTAGACCCACTTAAACTTAGTGGCTTGGACCCACAGGTTGCATTCTACTCAAGTGGCTTCCAATCATGGAAGGGACCCTTCTGCCCATTGAGGAACCCTTTCAGTTCACAGAAGTATTCCTCCATACAAGGAAGCTTCTTCTGTGAGAAGGATGGATCCAGCTCAATAAAATAAATGGGCTTCTGTGCATTTAATTCCATACTGGATTGTGGCCATGGTGTCCAGTCTTTGTATTCTTTTGTTGAACGACTTTGGGCAGATCCACACCCTACAGTTAAAGTACATCCAATGTACATTTAAAGAATCCTGGGAACTGCAGTTTGTTAAGGGTTCTGGAAATTGTAGCTCTATGAGGGTGAAACTGCAGTTCCTAAGATTCTTTATGGGGAAGTAATGTGCTGTAAATGTGCCTTGGAAGTACTTTAAATGTATGGTGTGGATTTGGCCCAAGTTAAAGAGGCATTAGAAGGTGCAGAACCAGATTCATAACAACATCAAGCTATTCCCCCAAATACTGAAACACAGCTGCAGACTCCTCAAGTGTCCCAATTTAATTGGGACGTCCCAAATTTACAGAAGTTGCCCCCAGCTTCTGATCCCAATCTGGGATGCCCCAATTTTCGCAGAGGCCGCTGTAGGCATTGTGGTGTCTCCCGGCGCTGCAGGGCACAGGGCGACCTTCCCAAGGCCACTCTAGGCTGCTGAGCAGGAGGCCAAAGAAAGCAAAGGGAAGAGAGGGGAGGGAAGAAGGGGGCGATCAGCTGGGATCAGTGGCAGGGAGGGGGCAAGCAACAGAGATGGGGCATGGGGGTGTGCCTCGATTTTTCCTTACAAAATGTTGGAGGGTATGCAGCTTCCCAATCAAATTTGAAGTTGCTGCTATTCTACCCTTGATCTCCACTTTCAGTTTCTTCCCACCATGCAGACAAGTGAGACTCAAGGTATGTTCCTGATGGCTGGTACAGGAAAAAAGTTAACAAAGCTCAGTTAAGCTTAATATGATGATCAGTAGACCAGAATCAAAGCATTACAGATTCAGTTAAGGCAACAAAGTACAGGTAAGACAGAAAATAAACTGACATCAGCACCCCATAACAACCGCCACACGGGCAATTTCCAGGGTGATAAGATATATGCATCATTTGATCAGTTGCTTCATGCAATGCATGTGATTTGAACACTAAAGCTCTATATAAAGGCACAACAATATTACTAGTAATAGCAATAATGATGAAGCAACAGTTATCCCGCGCCAATCTGCAAATTAACACCAGAGGCACAGTTTTGTGACCTTTGCTGACCTCTCCTTCAAGCCTGCACAAAGATCTAAGGCGGTTCCTCTTGTGGGACTATTTTAGGGAACATACAACAGTTGAATGGGGGAAGTAAAGAGACTGTAAGCGTGGTTGTGCAACAGTAGCCAGAGAGACAGAGAGCTTCAGGAAACTCAAGAGCATTTGGCAGGAATTCAACGAAGATTAAAAACAAAACAAAAAACCAGAAGAAGAATAAGAGGGTGGTCCAGTGAGGGAGTACAGGTATTCCTCTGACTTTAGTTAAATGTTTGCTGAAAACTTCTGGGTGCTTGAGAAGTTGTGCTAGAAGCTGGCAGAGTTAAATAAGACAAAATTTTAACCCAGAGCCCTTGGTTTATTTTGTTGTAGGACATTGTATAAATCTTTTTAAAAAATAAAATATTTGGGATACCTTCCTTAGTATAAAAATATGAATCTGTGTCAAGAGACATCCGCAGCTATTTTCTGCACCAGTTGCAGGCCACATGTCTGCTGAAATGACTTCTTTTTTGGTATGGGATTCAAAAGCCATAAAATGTTTGACTTTGGGGCATAAAAATGTATTTGTTTCAGATGGTGTTTAGGTGTAGAAGAGGCTTAGCAGGTCTCTGGTTTAGTGCTGGGTAGCAGCTGCATAAAATCTGAAAAATGGTTAGAATGACAAGCATTTTGCCATCTGGACTGGGTTATTGTGGAGCAAAGTGTGTCGCTGCAATTGAGGATGGGGCAAAGGGAGCTCAGATGAACAGTATTTAACCTTTCCCCCTTTCCGTCTTTGATCAGCATTAACCACAAAATGTCAAAACAGTGATATAGTGAGTCTGAAGGTGATTCAGCCCAACCATCTGAAAGGAGTATACACGACTGTAGTACCTTTCAGTTGTGGGCTCAACTAGCTGTAGTACCTGTAGTACCTTTCAGTTGTGGGCTCAACTAGCCTCACCTCCTTTTGTAAAAGCTGCCACCTGCCCTGTGCACCTGCTTGCCATGTTGGCTGCTACAAGCCCAGTCCCAGCCAGCATAGTCACTTTGATCACTGGCGGAAGAAGAGGATACCATACATAGAGAGACAGCGTGGTGTAGTGCAAGGACCGTCAGACTAGGACCTGGGAAATCAGGGTTCAAATCCCCACTCAGCCATGAAGCTCATTGGGTGACCTTGGGCCAGTCTCTGTCTCTCAGCCTAACCCACCTCATAGGGTTGTTGTGGGGATTTAATGAGGAGGGGGAGAACCATGTACACCACCCTGAGCTCCTTGGAGAAACAGGTGAGGTATAAAGGCAGTAAGTAAATAAATCAATTATTTGCATCAGTGAAATATGCGAGGGATAGGGATTAGTGAAATATGCAAGGGATGCGAAAGTTGGTAGGACGGGGACCAGCTGTGGGGGCTATGGGAGCTGGGAGTGCAAGAGGTGTAAACTCAGGGGCTTAGTTGGAGAGGGATGGTGGCACTGATGTGGCTCACACAGCACCTATTGATAAAGGGTACACACACGAGCACACAAACATACACACTCACTCCAAAGAGACTGAGCCCACCTAATAGAACACAGCCAAGTCTGGCTCATTCTGATCACAGTGTGCTGCAAAGAGAGCAAAGGGAAATGAAATACCTGTAAAACGAGATACAGTATAGGAATAGTAAAAGCAATCCAGATGGCTCAAGCAAATGTGTTATGCCACATGCTGAAGGAAGGAAGGAAGGAAGGAAGGAAGGAAGGAAGGAAGGAAGGAAGGAAGGTGAGAAACACACAGACTTGCAGGCCACAGCGGCCAATGTGATCCGCTGAAGAAACTTTCCTCTCCATTTCAGATAAGGAGTTCAGTGAGTGACAAGAACCTTGGCATGCAAGCCTGATCTCTCTAGCTGACAAGTCACTTTGTATCCGCTTCACCTCTAATACCTTCCCTGCAAATAGATATCACGTTAGTGTGGCATGATCTATTTTTATCATGCTGATTCTATGCTGCACCGTTTTCCCTTTGTGGTCTATGCATTTTTAAAAGTTTAAAACGTTAAATCATTAATCATACCCTGGTAATGATAGCACACGAAGACACCACTGTACATTTGTCTGTAGAATATCAACATTATAAAGTTAATAAAAAGTATCCAGATTTTGTTACCTTTTAAAGGGCTCCAACTTTCGCTTTTCAGGTAAAAGTTTGTCCAAGAGCCTGCCATTTTCAAGTATATGTACCTGGCGCCATTGATGCAGGTAATCTCAACTGCAGTATTGGAACCCCAAGACTTATTGTCGCAGGAGGTGCCAGCATTCGTGGAAATGCCCCACTAGTCTGGTGTTATTCAGTATTTCAAGGCTCCCATGACAGCCATGACCCTTCGCCAACAGATACCTAGTTCCACATCTATGGCAGGTCATACTCTTGATTGATTTGTGTGTGTGTGTTTTTTGCATGGGGCGGGAAGGATGAGAATTATCTGGTTGTCTGAACTGTTGGTTGATTCCCTTGGTGTGATCACTGCAGCTTTCACTGATGAGCCACCTCTGCCAGTGGTGAGAAACCAGTTAGAACTGTTGACTCCCAGAAACTGATAGAATCAAATAGCTTCTTAATGGTGCTAAGAGCAGAGGTGGGTTTAGGGTAGTACAACTGGTACAGAGCCTTGCTGCAGGGGGTGCCACAACAATGCCGTAGAATGGAACACGAGAGGCCGAGGAAGGGGGACCGAATTCTAGTGTTGCACAAGTTGCCACTGAAAGTCCGCCACTGCTAAGAGAATTTCCTACCACCATGATTGACTCTTCTGTCGATGATCTCGTTAGTCTCTGGAAGGCACAGAGGCTGTCCAACACCATATCTCCTAAATATTTCTCATTTTTAGTAGAGTTCAAATGGCTCTCTGCTTTACTATGGAGCTAGAAATGTTGTACAAGAGGGCCAAGGGTTAGAGTGGTATTGGACAAATAACAGTGGAGGACCAAACACAGACTAGAAGAAGAAGAAGAAAACGAGGAGTTTGGATTTGATATCCCGCCTTTCACTCCCTTTAAGGAGCCTCAAAGCGGCTAACATTCTCCTTTCCCTTCCTCCCCCACAACTAGCACTCTGTGAGGTGAGTGGGGCTGAGAGACTTCAAAGAAGTGTGACGAGCCCAAGGTCACCCAGCAGCTGCATGTGGAGGAGCGGGGAAGCGAACCCGGTTCCCCAGATTACGAGACTACCACTCTTAACCACTACACCACACTGGCTCTCCAGGCTAGAATGTCTTTGCAATGAAATGGCAGCAAACACTTTCCTCCAACCATCCCATTTGCTCAGTGTCATCCAGCAGAGCTATTCTAAGCAGTGAGAAACCTATTTTAGAGCTGGGCCTCAACAGGAGATGATGGAATTCCCGGAAGCTAGCTTCAACCAATTTTCAAAACACTTTACAGATAAAATTGCTGACATGAACTTAAGTTGTCTACAACTTCCTTTTATCATGGCTCAGCTAGCATTTTTAAGCATTTTAATAATGCTTCGTTTGGGTACAGGAATGCTCTAGTAAGGTACTCATAAAGCAACCAAGATGAGCTTATTTCTCAGAAGATAAACGTTGTATTGGAAGAGTATAACAAACAGAAGTTAAATGGTTAATTATGTAACTTCCCAGAAAAAGAGAAAGAGGCAGCTGCATAGTGCTGCTTTTGAGTTCAGAGGTGGTAGAGTGAGTTGGGGAGATTACAGCAGAATTTAAGAAAAGAGACTGGGGGGGGACTCATTTTTGGACCCTTCTGAATTGGTGAATTACTACTAAATTGTTAATATTCAAGTCTTAGGCAATATGCTTAAGCATATAATGGTGGCACAGTTCCAGTCAGCTTTTAGGCCCAGTAACCGCCTTGGCTGCCCTAGACAATAACTTGTGCTACGAGATGAACAGGGAGTGTGTGACCATGTTGATTCTCCTAGATCTCTCAGTGGCATCAACCATGGTATCCTTTTGGACCATGTGACCAGGATGGGATTTAGGTCACTATGTTGACATGGCTCTAGTTCTTCTGTGACCAAAGGTCCCAGAAAGTGGTGTTGAAGGACTACAACTCTGCCTTTTGGCCAACAGGGTACCACAGATGTCTTTCCAGACAGCTTTTGATTGAAATAATCAGGCAGTTTGGTCTGAAGAGTCATTGGTATGCAGATAACACCCAGCAATATCTCTCATTTTCAGCTGAATTTAGGGAGGTAGTGGAAGCCTGAATAGTTGTGAGATGGCGTTGAGGGACTAGATGGGGAGCAACAAACAGATAACATGGAAGTACTGATCTTTGTGGGAGTTTCTGATTCCAGAATGTGGCATCAAACTGAATGGGGCTGCATTCTTCCTGAATAACCAGTTTTATTGCCTGCGGGTTCTTCTTAATATGGCACTGCTTCTAGTATGGGGGTGCCCTCCCGATGCTGTTGGACTACAACTCCCATCATCCCTGACTATTGGGCCATGCTAGCTGGGGCTGATGGGAGTTGGAGCCTAACAACTTATGGAAGTCTACAGATTCTCCACTCTTCCTCTAGAAACTCAGATGGCAGCAGTGACTAGGAATGTCTTTTACCAGCTTAAACTGGTGTGAAAAACTGGTAGGTTCTGCGGGGTAGAATATCTCTTTAATATTCAACTGCTGCCACCACTTTGAGCTCTCCCTGGCTTTGAAGCCCAAAGCTATTCAGATCTATGGGGCTTTCTGAATATAGGGAAATAACACTTTTCAAGTCTGTTGGTGCTGTCAGCCATACTCAGCCTTGTTATTCTCATTTATTGCTTGTTACAAATCTATAGCACAAATACAAGCTGGTTAGCTGCATGGGTGAGACCAATCCTAAGCTAGCACCAAGCCAGTCAACTTTATTAAATGGTTCAACATAAAGCAAGCGAGAGAAATAAGCTTTTACAGCTACCAGTATATTCTAATTAGCTTTTACATTTGATGATATACATACTAAAACCCATTTCAGTAACTTACATATAAAGAGCATAGCATTATTCTACATGCCAATGGAGCAGGTTCCATTCTGGAAGGTAACAGGCAGAGTTTACCCAGGCAAAAGCATGTCCCAAACTGTCCATTTTTATGTTGCGTTCTAGGGTAAGGACAGGGTAGAAAGCATGTGAGCAACCAGCCAGCTCTCTCTCTCTCTCTCTCTCTCTCTCTGTGTGTGTGTGTGTGTGTTCTAGCTTTCCTTATGTTTCATGCATACACAGCATAGTGGTACTTAACACATTGTTTCCCCTGTGGAAGTAACTTTCAAAGGTGTAAACTTCAGGAGATGTTTGTTATTCTGCCAGACAGGATCAGCCCAAGGAAAGCACTATCTAAAGGATTTATATAAAGCTCAGGCCACATGACTTGGACGCCTTGTTGTTATGGAAGGACAGATATAGTGAAAAGAGGGTTCAGGCTTTGGATTCCATTTCAGTTGGCATGCCAGCTGCATCCTTCTTGGAGAGGTCAGATCTGTTCGCACTTATCCATGTCTTAGTAGCTTCCTGGCTTGAGTATTGCAATGCACTCTTCATGCGGCTACCCTAGAGACACACCCAGGAACCTCAGCTGTTCCAAAATACTTGTACCGGTTATCTATTAGTTTCCAGGCTCAGTTCAGGATGGTGGCTTTTACCTATAAAGTCCTGGTCAGCTTTGGGCCTAGGTACTTGGAAGAGCTGTCTCTCCTTGTCCGTATCCATCCCCTTGAGTGCCCAATTAACACCTGAAGTCCTCCTGTTCCCAGGAGAGATGTTTTCTCAATGGTGGCACTGCCTACTCTCAGCACTCCATGTCTTCCAGCACCAGGGGGAAACTTGTATTTTGTGGGTATGGCTATTTCCCCTGCTTCTTCCCACTGTTATTATATGTTTTGTTTCCTTATTTGCTAATCTGTTTAACTTGTTGCATGCCTTATTAGTATTTTTATTTTATTTTTAAAATATTACCCGCCCTTCACCAGCATGTTCCAGGGCAGGTTACAACAATTTAAAATTTAAAATCAAAAACAGTTAAAACACATTTATAAAGAAAGGTAGACTATATCATCATCACCACCACACCATCTTTATCTCATTTCCTCAACACAACTTGGTTTTTTTTTACATTGCCACATGCTCTCACATTTTGTCTTAGCATCCCTTGGTTTGCATTTTTGTTTGCTTTTGGTATCTAGTGGTGGGCAGAGCCAGAGACAAAAGGAGGTGGGGCAGCAAGTGTAATATTTATATTTGCACAGTAGGCTAGCTTCAACACACATTTTCATCCCATATATTTAAAGCACCCCAACCATGAATCCTGGGAACCGTGATATGTTAAGGGTGCTGGGGATTGTAGTTCTTTGAGGGACAAACTACAGCACCCAGAATTTTTTTCGGGTGTTTGTTTTTTAAAAAATGTATGGTGTGTATGCAGCTTCTGTCATCTATCCTAGCCAACAAAGGAATTATCAGTGTTCAATGACACATTTTAGCCAGACAAAAACACTCAAGGTAGATGTGATGCACCACAAACTAGACATGTGGCTTAGGATGGTGTGTGGTCTGAGGAAAGATTTCAGAGCCAGATAGAGAAGCCTGGAAGGCCAAATTTGTCCCCTAGATCTGAGATTCCCTACCTCTGATCTAGTGCATTCAACTCTAGCCCCAGTAACCATGCATATATAGTTTTGCATGTTGCGTAGGTACACTATCAGCAATATACCGTATTTTTCGCTCTATAACACGCACACGACCATAACACGCACATAGTTTTTACAGGAGGAAAACAAGAAAAAAAATATTCTAAACGAAACAGTGGATGTATGATTTTTGTGGTTCATGCTGTGGCCACAGACATGTGATCTGACAGTGAGTTTGGAGTAGCCCAATGCAAAAATCCTGAGGATCCATGTGGATCCATGCTTTGTAACCACGTTTTTGCACCACTGCGGCCCCAGGCAACAGTGCAGTGGGTGCGTGATTTTTTTGGTGCAAGATGTAGCCATGGACATGCTATGTGATCTGATGGTGAATTTGGGTGACCCAGTACAAAAATCCTGAGAATCCATGTGGATCCATGCTTTGTAACCACGTTTTAAGTGGGGAGGGAAGGAAAAGCACTCAAGGGACAAGGAACACGCGTGGGGTGGGTGGAGAAGGATGCTGTTAATAATGCAGAAGAGGGGTATAAGAGGAGAAGCAAGCAGGCTCGCTGAAAAACTTTGCTGCTATTTAGCCAGCTGAGTGGGGAGGAGAGAGGGACAGAGAGCCTGCTTGCTTTAAAGGAGCCAACCGGACAGGAGCCGCTTACACTCGTGTAAGCAGCTCCTCTCCTCTCCCGCTTTGCTCCTTTAAAGCAAACAGGTTCTGTCCCTCTCTCCTCCCCACTCAGCGGCTCTTCTCCTGCTTTGCTGTTTCAAAGCAAGCCACGGAGGAGGGAAGGAAGGGGAACCATGGATCCTCTGCTCACAACTGCAGCAGATCCCCCCGCCATCCGTAGGCATTCGCTCCATAACACGCACAGACATTTCCCCTTACTTTCTAGGAGGAAAAAAGTGAGTGTTATGGTGCAAAAAATACGGTACTTCAAAGGAAAAAGTACGATTACACTTTGAAAACAGCTTTTAATCTCCTATTTGTGTGCCTGCCAGAGAGAGCAACTAGACTAGCAGACATGAGTGGCAGAGCCTTTTCAGGTGTAGCCCCACAACTGTGGAATGTACCCTGACTCCAATATGTATAATCACTTCAGGCCTTCAACACACTCTAAAGACCAATTCATTTCAAGCTGTTTCCTCTTAGAGAGATATTGGGAGCTGCTATTTTATTTTTATTTTTATTTAGCTGGAAATTTTCCACTCTGTTGAATCCCACTTGAAAACAGTGACAGCCTGGAAGTGCCCTCAGACAGTGGACATAGTATTTGAAGCAAAAGCATATATGTGAAAACTATTTGCTAATAGAATCAGATGTGTCAGACAAACAGTTGACTTTCCCAGGTTACAGATTTTCTTGACATCTTAGTCGAGGAAGCCACTTATGCAAATATAGGCACGAGTAAATCTTAGATAGATATTTCTGCCAATGTTAACTTTTCAATGGCTTCCTACGAAAAGTAAATTGAGCCTGGGCTCCTTTTAAAATCTCAAGATTCCCCCCTCCCTGTCAAAATATTGTATCAGGCTTGAACTTTTCTGAGTCACTCCAGGTGAAAAACGAAGGACCGCAGGACTTTAGGAGAGAGGAATCTCAGAGAGTCGATGCACATTATCAAAACTGGGAGTAGGGGTGGGGAAATCAGCAGTATAGTTGTTGCCCATGGAATGTTTGAGCAGAAAACAGCCCTTATCACAGCAAAAGCAAAGCAGCCTCTTCCTGGGAAGGCAGGATCATGCTGAGCAAGATTCAAGGAGGGCCTAGAGGAGATTGGGGGAGAGAAAGGGAGAGGGGGAGGCAGCTCCTCAAAAGAACTGACACTCACCAAATGAAGAAGCCTTAAATGATTAAAAGGCTCCATTTGCACGGAGCAGCATAGATGCGGGAATTTCAGTAGGCACAGCTTTTCTGAGGCTTCCGTTTTAATTTGAAAATACTGGCCAGCTGAACATTCCTCTTGCTTCAAGCATGGGAGTCCTGTGCCCCCGCGAAGGGCAATATTTAAAATATTTATAGCTCAATCTTCATTGGAGCACAAGTGTTTGTGAGGAAGCACTGGCCTAACTGAGCTCATCTTGAACTAAGTTAGAACTGAAAAGGGAAGAAAATAAAGAAAATAGAAAATAAAAGCAGCTACAACTCAGCCTATTGCTGCCCTTAGTTCATTTTAATACAACTGAATGTGGAGTGTCAATAATTTTGGGGGGTGAAGAATGATGATGTTACTGTGAAAACTTCTAACTTCCATAAAACAAAGATCCTCTAATTGTTTTTGTCTTCTTAATTATGAGTGTCTTCTTTATTACCATATTTAAAATTTTGATCAGGCGTTCACTTTCAGAAATTCACAACTTGATCTCAGGAGACCTGCTGTGAATTCAAATGCTTTTGCTTGTTGTGTGTACAGTTTTTCATCTTGAATATGTTCACAGTGACAAAATTTCTTCTCCAGATACTCCCTCTCTCTGTTTCCTCGCTTAGTTTTAGATTAGATTTTTTTGCTTTAGCTCTCACTCCATCCTCTGACATAACATTTTGCATACAACTTTGTATTATTCATGCCCAGTTAAGAAGATAACCACAACCACAACAACAACCCTCCTCATGAAATGAGGCTGGAGGCAGACAACAGGTGTCTGGAAACAGGTATAAGAGAAGCAGTGCTGGCTAAGGCACACTCAGGGCCAAACAAGAGAGGGCAGGGGCCAGCAAGGCAGCCATTGACATTTCTGCCCTCTCTGCATATAAAGCAGAGGTGGGTTTATTTGTTACAAATGAAGAAGTGCTCAGGGGTGTGTACAGCACCAGGTTCCCTTCCCTCAATTTAATTCATGCTGCTCCTTTGCTTTAACCATTTCTATCCTAGCCCAGCTGGAATAGCAGAAATTTCTGAAAGCTTCATAGGTGAATTCATGCGGCTGCCCTATCAAGCTCTACCGACTGAGCAATCTCAGCCTGGTTGCTCCCACCCCAGCCTGCAAAGATGCAGACCCAGACCCAGGAGGCCAGGGGAGTGCATTTGGGCCCCAGGTTATGGGTGCCCAGTGCACATGACGTCACGTTGCGATGTGACATCATGACATTACACGCACCCCCTGGCCTCGGAACTTGACTTCCGATGCCACCGGAAGTCAGGTTCCTGGACCTTGGAAAGCATCTCTGAGGTCTCTTGAGGCCCAAGAGATGCTGTCCAAGGCCTTGCGAGACCTTGAAAGTTCTGTGGGGCCTTGCGATGTGGGTGGTGAGCACTCACAACAATTTTTTTGTGGGTGCTTGGGCACCCAGAGCCCACTATAGTTGGCGCCCTTGCAGGAGGCAGTGCCAGCTTTCTGCACAAGTTGAGTAAGCTACAATTCAGGGCCTCCGATTACGAAGAAAATAAATAAATACAAGAAAATAAATAAATAGATTTCGAGCTTTACATAATTGGTTAAAAAATAAAGGGGAAACAGACTCTAAAACAGATGTTATCATTCTGATATGACAAAAATACACCCAATGGCTGCACAATTATCTGTCATGTTGTTTATAAATTTGTGCAGAGATAACTATAATATAGTTTTCATTTACGCTAAGTGAGAATTCGTAGGGTATTTTCACTGGAAAAATATTTCATATGCAAATAGGTGTATTGAAAGATATATGTTAACTTGTTAGATTCTTAAGTTCTTAGTTGCGTCCTTGCCTATCTATCAGCATACGTGCAAATATAAAAGTTCATTATTTCCATTTTTCTTTGTACTTTCCATTAAATCTGACGTAGTTCAGGGCCTTAGCACATCTCACTCCAGTCCTGCTTGGAGGAAAGGGAGGAAGAAAGCATGGGGAGAAGCTACCTGGTTGGTCCCTGCTACTTGTTAAGTTGTGGGTGAACATATCAGACGACACAGCGATTCTTCAAACAGCTCTTGTTTCACAGGCCAGAACAGAACTGGGCTGAAGGGTTCAACCAACCTGCTTATATAGCGTTCAACTACAAAGCAACAGTAACAACTTTCTGTAACTATCCAATCACTGAACGCCACTTTCAATTCCTTATTTGCATATGCGGACCTGAGTGAAAACTATCTACAGTATCCCCCTGCTGGCCCAGGGTAAGAACTTCAGTACATAACACTACTCACTTGCTTTCTTCTTCCACTAACACCCCACTCCCTGCTCACAGACAGCCCTTGCGGTGCCTTCCTCTGCAGGGCCCTCCCTTGTTGCCCTCCCACCCACCTGCTAGCCAGCTCCACAAGTGCCAGAAAACCCAGCAGCGAAAAATATTGGCCCAGCATGCCCAGCAGCAATGCAGCCATTTTAAGTCTGCAAAACTGCCAGGGAATTTTGCACAAGCTTCTCCCTCTTTTCCTCCAAGCATAAGTTATTTGCACTATCCCACCAGCACCCTATTTCCACTTTTAATGTGCAGGCTGTTCTTGCTGCACTGCACTTTTGCTCATTTCTACAAAAAGATAAAAGTATGTGTGAGTGACTACATCACAAAGAAGCCAAATTAATTTGCTGCCTTGCCAGGGCACCCTAGCGCTATATAGTATTTCAGGTATGAAAAGCTACAGGATTTCAGCAGGAAGCTATGCAGCGATTGCCAATGATGCCATGTGGCTGCCCTTAAAGTTTTGAGTGCGCCAATTCTCTTGGATGAGGGAGCGTGTATGATTCTCCTGATTTTTGTCAAGAGCACAAATCATCCTGAATTAACATGAAAAGACCCGCCAGGAGGTGCCCTTCAGAGCAAGCAGGGATTTGAGCCTAGGTCTCCCTGGTCAAAGTCCTTTATAGTGGTACCTCAGGTTAAGAACATAAATCGTTCTGGAGGTCCGTTCTTAACCTGACACTGTTCTTAACCTGAGGTACCACTTTAGCTAATGGGGCCGCCTCCTGCTGCCGCTGCACCGCCAGCATGCAATTTCTGTTCTTACCCTGAAGCAAAGTTCTTAACCCGAGGTGCTATTTATGGGTTAGCGGAGTCTGTAACCTGAAGCGTCTGTAACCCGAAGTACCACTGTACACCAAATCATCTCTCAGGCTATAAAGCAATTTTTGTTTTGTTTTGTATATAAGATACAAACTTACACAAATAGCTCATTGTTAGGTACACTCCACTTAATGTTTTCCTGTGTGAAATGTTGGTGGCAGAGCATATTCCAGTGTAGAATATTGATAATCTTGCCAAGAGATGGCAATTATCTCTGTGCGTTCTTTATTCAATTAGTTGGTTTCTAATGACCAGTACAAGTTACCATATTTTTCCATGTATAAGATGATTTTTTATTATTATTAAAAAATGTTAAAATTTGGGGGGTTGTCTTATACATGGTTACTGCAGAGGGGGGACGGGCGATTGGTGGCAGCTGTGAGCATGAGATGGTCAATGGCGATTGGGCGGATGATTGGTGGCTGCGTTAAGGCCTGCTGGCGATTGGCTGCTGCTGCGGCAATTGGGTGGGCAATTGCCCGCTGCTGGCAGCGAGTGGGCAGATGATTGTTAGCTTCAGTGATGCATGCGATTGGCAGTGGCAGCCAGGCGGATGAGCGATTGTCAACAATCCCTCCCCCCCAAAAGCTCAACAACTCTGGGCAATCTCCCCCCATTTCCTTAATTTGGGGTCCCCAAAATACGGGTTATCTTATACCTGGAAAAAAATGGTAGTTTTGATGGTGTTCTCACTTTTTTTGTGGGGGGGGAGGTGTTGCTGAGAATTTCTCTCACATGCAAAGTGTTTTGTTGAGAAAAATCATTCTAGATCGTATGAGAATGAACGACATGCAAAGCTTGCACTGTCGTTGCACCTTCCCTTTCATTGTCACCATTTTTTGGCTCACCTTCTAATATGATGGGATAAAGCAAGTGGGATACATTTGTGTGTAAAACTCACGTGCCTTACGTGAGGATTTGCTTCTTTAGCTAAAATAAAAATTAAAAAATCCTAAAATCTTCAGTATGGTGCATGGTGCTTTTATTTTTATCATTAATCTCATTAATCTTTGAGTGATTGTGCAAGGCTTCCCTTTGCCAGAGTTGCATGAGTGGGAATAGATTCTGTGCAATTCCATTTCTCTGGAGAGGCTTTCGTGGACTGTGAGGAAGAGAATTAATACGGCACAGAGTTGTGGTGCTTCACCTCCCTGCAGCCTCCGAAAACACCACCCAGCTTCCTGGAATGTTCTTCTCTGATTCTCTTCTTTATCCCATCTCCTCATAGATCACTGGTAGTGTAGCTAGAAAGTTCTGGCACATGAAAGCTAAAGCTAAGAAGGTATTTATACACTCACGATCTAAAAACAAGAGATGGTCACTGGAAATTGTACCCTGAAATTCCTCATATGCAACAACAGTCCTCTGGGAAGGGACTTCTCCACTTTACAATGCAACCCTCTGCATATTTACTAGAAGTAAGCCCACTGAGTTCAATGGGACTTAATCTCAGGTGAGTATAGTGGAACCTCGGTTTTCGAACTTTATCTGTTCCAGAAGCCCGTTCGGCTTCCGAAACGTTTGAAAACCGAGGATCAAGGGGCTGGCTGTAAAGTCAATGGGGAAAAAAGAAGGAAAAACTCCCTGGAAGCCGTTTGACTTCCAAAAAACGTTTGAAAATGGAAGCAATTACTTCTGGTTTTTCAGCCTTCAGGAGCCAAATTGTTCGGCTTCCGAAACCCTCAAAAACCAAGGTTCCACTGTAGCAATGGTTCCCCAACTTTTGCGGGCTACTGGTCCCCTGGTTCCATAAACTCATTCCCAGTGGCTCCTACCTTACTCAATACAAAGAATTATTCAGAACAGCGGTTTGCACACTAAGGAAGATAACAACACATTAAAATTCAAAGTATTAACAATTACTTGCCCATTTATTCAAAATTCAGTTAGAACTATTTAGTTCGATTAATTCAAGAAAATAGAATCATAGAATTGTAGAGTTGGAAGGGACTCCAAGGGTCATGTAGTCCAACTTCCTGCAATGCAGGAATCTTTAGCCCAACATGTGGCTTGAACCCACGACCCTACGATTAAGAGTTTCATGTTTTACCAACTGAGCTATTAAGAATTGATACTTGCTTTTCAAAATCTGATAGTCATTTACACCTTCAGACCCCCCTACTACCCCCTTGCCCCTTAGCGCCCCCCCGGTAATCCCACTGCCCCCAGATGGCGGTAACACCCACTTATGGAAACCACTGGTCTATAGGTTTGCATCCTTAATCTCCTATGAAGCATTGCAGTACAGTGGTACCTCGGGTTACATACGCTTCAGGTTACATACGCTTCAGGTTACATATGCTTCAGGTTACAGACTCCACTAACCCAGAAATAGTACCTCAGGTTAAGAACTTTGCTTCAGGATGAGAACAGAAATCATGCAGTGGCGGCGCCATGGCGGCAGGAGGCCCCATTAGCTAAAGTGGTGCTTCAGGTTAAGAAAAGTTTCAGGTTAAGAAAGGACCTCCTGAACGAATTAAGTACTTAACCCGAGGTACCACTGTACACTATGGGGTCTTTGAAAGCACAGAAAAACCCATGTTAAAGGTACTTACATTAAACATTTGAGCCATTAATAAGAAACAGAATATTTTTCAAATGTTCTTTCAAAACCCCTTTATTTTATTTTAAGGGGGAAACATTGAACAATACAATATTTTGTTTTCCTTCACTTGCTATAAATTAATGACACCGTCTAATTTTGAAGAAGACTCACCAGATGTTGTTTCTCGAGAGCGGACATCCAGTGATGTTTAGCAATTCCCCCCCACTGTTCCATGCGCTGCAGTCCAGCCATTCTGCATGGCAGTAATCAAAACATGTTCCCTCTCAGCAAATCCAATTCATGTCTCCCCCTTCCCCTTCCCCCACCGGCAAGAGCAGGCTTTGGGGCCATCGATCTGTACAAGACAGAGTGGTCTTTGGGTACTGTTTATTTCCAAGGGGGCTATAAAAGGCAGATGGTCTCATTAGAAACAATTTATGCATATCTATTTCTAAGAGAAGAACGCTGCCAGAGTAGGCTGAGCTGTTTTCACCGTACAGGAGGAAAATATCAGCGCTTGCAAATGTTTCCAGTTTGCAAAATAATAACCCACCTGAACCAGCTAAGCAACCAATTCCTCAAGTTGCTGAAGGCTAGATGCCACCGTTAACACGCTGCTGGTCTCCGGGGCAAACAGCAGCCACATTCCTCAAAGTGCCATTACATTTATTTTGTAGGGAAGCCCCCTACTCAGTGCCACAGTCACCCCTGTGCTAAGGCCATTGTTTCCACTATTATTTGCACTCTCCAGGTCAAATGGGCTCATTAATTAGAAAGATGAGCCTAGCAGATCCAATTGCTCACCAGCAATTTCCCCCACTCTCGGGTGTCATTTCCCACCTTCAGCTAAGCCTAGACATCCCCTGGTGCTGCAAAGAATTGGGGTTTCTCTTCCTCCTTAAATCACATAACTGGCTGCCAGGTATCTATGCTGTCACCGTGGGAAGGAGGGAGAAACATTTTTCACTTCCTGCCATTTGCTTCCCTCTCTTCTTGACATGGTCCTCTACCTTCAGAATTTCCTTCCCGCATTTGCCCTCTCCTACCCATCATGTCCTTCTACTGACAGCTCCAGGCAGAGTTCTCTTCCCCTGTCACCAGTGGCGTAGCGTGGGGGGTGCCAGGGGTGCCGGCCGCACCGGGCGCAACATCTGGGGGGGCGCGAGTCCAGAGGGAAGGGACAAGCAATCGAGGCTTGGTTGGGGTGGGGGGTCGTCGTCTCCGTTTGGCCGGCCCCCCTCGAGGAAGCGCCGTGCCTTTCAACTTTTCATTTCATTTCGTTTTTAAAAAAGAACCCTTCCTTCCTTTCTCCTAAATAATATTTTTAAAAGCGTGGCGCATTAAGTTGAAATATTATGCATGCACATACACATTATAACGGGTGCGTAATGAGCGCGCGCGCGCGCACACACACACACACGTTAAGAGGATTGTCACAGATAAGCGAAATGAGGTCTAAAAGAACTTTTTTCCTCCTGCTCAAAAAGCTGCCCCAGAGAGTCGCTTTCCGTCAGCGCAGACAGTACTGTATTGAGCTAAGTAAACCAACGGGCAGGAAGTGCAGCACCACTTCCTGTGTTCATATGCCTTTGGGGAAGAGTTGCAGTGGAGCACCTGCTTTGCACTCGGAAGAGCCCCAATTCATCCTCCAGCATCTCCCCCATCTAAAACCCTGGAGAGCCGGTGCCGGTCAGTGTAGGGAATGCTGAGCTAGGTGTCCAATAGTCAGTATGTAAGGGCAAAGGAAGGAAGGCCGGAGGGATTTGTTTTGTAACAGAAAACAGGTTATGAACAGGGGCAGGAGAGAACTGGGGCAAAAATGGGAAGGGGCCCCAGTGTATTGGACTGGGAGGAATGGACTGGGACCCATGCCCCAAGAAAAATCCAGACTTTGGGCTGTGGAAACTCAAATATATACAGTATGCAGATTTTAAAAAAGCAATTCTGTAACGAAAGGAAAAAAATATCACTGCATCTGCTGTCTTGAACTATAAATCAGGGGTCGCCAACACAGCAGCCATTGGAGCAATGACACTCTTGAGGTCTACCCCCCCCCCGTGCCCACAAAGCCTCTGAGCCCCCACCCTCACTCACTGCCCCCTTGGTTATGAGCTGATGAAGGTGGTTACCTTTTTCTCCCTAGAGAGGTAAATAGAGCTGAAGGAGGAAGTTAGAAAAAGGGACACTTTCTCACTTCCTGTTTCAGCTCTATGTGCTTCTGAAGGCTGGGATTAATTCGGCTAGCTGCAATTTTTATTCAAACACCCTGGAAAAGCAAACTGAACAGAGAAACAACTTGCTGGTGTGGCACACCCAAGGGACTCCTCACTCCAAAATCCAAATGACCCACAGGCCTAAAAAGGCTGCTGACAAGCCCTGCTGTAAATGATGGAATTGGAAAGCGTGGCCTGCTGCAAATATTTGTTTCAGCTCTAATTTGGGCACACGGTTGCCCTGAGGATCTGTAGCGGCCTTTGCCAACTTGGTGCCCTCAGGGGCTGGTTTTGAATTCAAAACTGCTGTGCTGGCTGGGGCTGATGGGAGTTGTGGTCCAAAACAACCAAAAGGTGCCAAATTGGAAAAGGTAGACTTGAAGGACACAACCTACCCACATGTAATTGTGATGTGAGACGGGGCAAGTGAGGAGCATGATGTGGGGGTGGAGGGGGGAAGACTGGGAAGGGTTCCAAGGGCCACACAGGAAGGCCTAGAGGCAGTGGCGTAGCATGGGGGGTGCAGGGGGGCCGGCCGCAACATCTGGGGGGGCGCGCTCACACTCGCAGCTCTGCCCCTACCTAAAATCCACGGGTTAGGGGGCGCAAATTACTTGCCTTGCCCCGGGTGCTGACAACCCACGCTACGCCACTGCCTGTCACTGCAACACCATAAGTCCAGCGCATCATGCCTGTCTGGTTTCTGCTGCTGCTGCGGTTTGGGGTCAGAAATGCCCAGGGAGGTGGGTCTTCTTTGAGTGACAACCACCAAGACACCTTTCTTGTTCTCCTGCATGGCTGTGCTTAAAGCAGAGCATGTTCTCCAAAGCTGATAGATGAGAAGCCTTTTTTGTTTGTTTTCAAGTGGCTGAGGGAGCCTTCACAGGTGACACAGAAGCTGCTTTTAAAATGTAAGGTGCCTCCATGATGATGTAAAAAGGTTGGTGTTCACAATCAACTCCCTACTATTAGTCCCCTCCTTACCTGTGTGTTTCAGATTGGAAGACACCACACCCTAAAGCATAGAGCCAGATGTTTCATTTTTAGAAGGTGAGGAAATTTTGCTTCTCCTGATGTTGCTGAACTGCAACTCCCACCACCCCTGGCTATTGGCCATGCTTGCTGGGGCTGATGGGAGTTGTAGTTCAGCAACATCTGATATATAGAAATAGGGTTTGTGTGCCAGCCTAAGACTGTGTGGGTTCACAGGTGGCAGAAACAGTAAAAGGTAAAGGTAAAGGTACCCCTGCCCGTACGGGTCAGTCTTGACAGACTCTAGGGTTGTGCGCCCATCTCACTCAAGAGGCCGGGGGCCAGCGCTGTCCGGAGACACTTCCGGGTCACGTGGCCAACGTGACATTGCTGCTCTGGCGAGCCAGAGCCGCACACGGAAACGCCGTTTACCTTCCCGCCAGTAAGCGGTCCCTATTTATCTACTTGCACCCGGGGGTGCTTTCAAACTGCTAGGTTGGCAGGCGCTGGGATCGAGCAACGGGAGCGCACCCCGCCGTGGGGATTCGAACCGCCGTACATCACGGTTATTGTTCATAGCCAAGTTATCAGGCCAGTTTATAACAGATTTAAAATAACATTGTGTTAAAATTATTTAAAATACACTTTCCCCAACAACCATTAGCAGAAAAATTATACAACAGGAAAGACTGATCATCAGCTGAACTGAATGTTTGCTGGCAGATTGGTTGTTCAGAGTTTCCTCTCCCTCATCACTGTCTCTGAACTCATTATTTGCTATTATCTGCAAGAATCCGAGGCTCCACCTGTACTACACATTGAAAGCAGTGTCATACCACTTTAAAAAGTCACAGCTTCCTCCAAATAATCCTGGGATCTGCAATTTGTTAAGGATGCTGAGAGCTGTTAGGAGACCCCTATCCCTTTCACAGAGCTATGATTCTCAGAACTATTTAGCAATAAACCCTTCTTCCCAGGGAACTCTGGGAATGGTAGTTCTGTGAGGGGAACAGGGCTTTCCTTACAATGCTCAGCACCCTTAACGGACTACAGTTCCCAGGATTCTTTGGAGGCAGTTGTGACTACCCAAAGTGGCATGCTGCTGCTTTATATGTTTAGTGCAGGTGGGGCCTGTGTGTTGGAAGTTCTCCTCATTCTTGCCGCTCATGTTGCTAAGAGAAGTCTCGCAAGCAGCACATCCTCTTCAGTTATATTTGCGTGGACAAAGAAGGGGCAAACTAGATTCTCAGGGGCCAAGTGGAGAGGAAAGGTTGATAAACATGCATCTACACAGCCATATATGCAAGACTGCACCCTTCACTAGTCTGTATTCAGCCTGGAACAACTTGAGACTTTGGATGTTTCCAGGTGATCTGTTTATTGAACATTCATCCTCATTTGTTTGCAGGGAGGTTAGGCAATGTTGGGTATTGACTTAACATTCATTCTGATTTGTTTGTGAGCAGGTGAGGTCAAAGGCAGATCTAGGGGAGTGTGGCTGGTTCGGTTGCACCGAGCGCAGAGCTTCTGGGGTGCTGCAGCAGGGGTTGCAGCAATGGCATCAAACAAAAGGCGAGAGGTGTCACAAAAGGCACTGCTGAAATTTGAGATGCCAAGGTCCATCACTGGTTAGGTGGCTTTCCTTTCCTTATGGTAAAAAGTCTGATATTTCGGGGAAGCAGCTTTGCTGTGCAGGACCTCCCAAACAACTATAATTGCGCAGGCTGAACTTGCCAGTACAGTATGTGATTAAATCCTACTTGAAAATAGTGACAGTCTGGAAGTGACCTTTGTGTTTTCTCCCAATAAACATTGGAGTCCAGAAGGGCTGTACTGTAGCTCAGTAGCAGAGCATGACCCCATTCAATCCCTGGCTTCTTCAGGTAGTGCTTGCGGGGGTGAGGACCCTCTCTGAAAAATCTGCTTTTCAGTGGCCTGCTTCCAGTCAGTGTATTCAGAAGTTATACGAACCTTTGGTCTGTTTTGGGATAATTGGTAAGTCTTTACAGATTTGAGTCAGGAAACCATTCCACAATTGTGGGGCCGCAGCTGAAAAGGCTCTGCCCCACATGCCTTCCAATCTAATTGCTCTCTCTGGCACACAAGTAGAAGCTCTGAGGCTGGATTCAAAGAGTGGTCAGGTTTATACCTTTTATTCCCTTTAAAGTGTGCATATGTGTGTAATTTGTTTTACTGAAAGATTTTCATGGATAACAAAGGTACTTACAAGTCAGTTACATTCAGTGTGAGACGCTGCTTTTTTTTTTTTTTGGAAAGGCAAGGTTGTTGAGCTTTTTCCAGGGTGGTGGAGATCACTAAGGGGCCAGAAATCTAGCAGGAACACTCTGCGATCTACCAGTAGATCGCTGTCTACCTGTTGGATATGCCTGACATAGTGTATATGTAAAGCTTTTGTGCCACCATCATGAGAATTGGCTCTTTATTTGACTGTTTTTGTTGGCAGTGCAAGAGGTTGGAGAGTCGCTTTAAAGTATGTTGATGGCAGCAAACCCTATGCATGATGGAAAACTGATTTTGCATATATGGTTAAGATGGCTAGAGTTGTATGTTAACGGAGAAATCTGAGGGCTCCCTTGGACAAAAAAACCAAGGACACCCGCCAGGAATACCAGAGCAAAACAGCAGCCAGTAGGCTTGGTCTTTATTGAAGACTGTCATGACAGGACTCCCACCTGCCACCAGGTGAAACAAGATGGAAGCCCAGAACAAAAGAAGACCCCAACTTTTATTAGCTACTAATCCCCCAAGCGGGACGCGGGTGGCGCTGTGGGTAAAAGCCTCAGCGCCTAGGACTTGCCGATCGAAAGGTCAGCGGTTCGAATCCCCGCGGCGGGGTGCGCTCCTGTCACTCGGTCCCAGCGCCTGCCAACCTAGCAGTTCGAAAGCACCCCCGGGTGCAAGTAGATAAATAGGGACTGCTTACTAGCGGGAAGGTAAACGGTGTTCCGTGTGCTGCGCTGGCTCACCAGATGCAGCTTGTCACACTGGCCACGTGACCCGGAAGTGTCTGTGGACAGCGCTGGCTCCCGGCCTCTAGAGTGAGATGAGCGCAGAACCCTAGAGTCTGTCAAGACTGGCCCGTACGGGCAGGGGTACCTTTACCTTTACCTTTTAATCCCCCAAGCTACACCCCTAGAACTACATCACAACTACATCATGACTACATCATTGATACATCACAAAAAGAAGGGGTTGCGGGAGGGGTTTGTGGAGGTAACCCGAGTATCTTGTCACCTGGCTGGTCCCTCCTTTCCCCCTCCCCATGAGTATTTTCCAGAGGACAAAGAGGAGCTAGCAGTTTCCTGCCCCCAGAGGGAAGAGCTGATCACTGTCCTTTGTTTCAGTCCATGTTGAATCCACTCCCATATGCAAGTTCTTTGTGTCCTTGATGGTCTTCTGTCTAGGACCATCAAGGTTGGCATGCCAACTGGGTAGGGCTCCTGCACACGTGTCGGTACGCTCAAGGGATTATGGCCTTCCTGTATCAAACCATCCCCTTTTGATAGTCCTTCCTTCTTGGAGCAAAATAAAAGTGGACCGGTGTAGATCCAATGTACGGTTGATTTTCTATGAATTTATAACAGAAACATCGCATATGTCGTGTGTGTGTGTGTCGAGTTTGTACAAACTAAATGATTGGGGGGGGGGGATGTTTCCCTGCAACAGTTTGCAGACGTTCAGAGCTGGGGAATCTCAGGTTCAGGAGCCCAATGTGGCCCTCCAGGCACCTTTGTCTTGCCCTTGGACTGATGATAAGGCAGCCTCCAAGGCAAGCTACCAATAAACCGAAGCACAGCAAGGTAATCTTAAACCACAGCTGCAGCAGGGGAGACAGTCCCTGGGATCTCAGTTTGGGATATTATTACCTTGCTGGCAACTGAGACGTTTCTGTTCCTTGCTGCTTCCAGCTCATCTGTGCTTCCTTCTCCTGCCTTTTCCTCGCGCAGACTGTGCCAAGCATCCGATGAGGAAGTGGCTTGGCCCCTTTTCTCGAACGCCCTTTCTGCACAAATCCACGCAGCGCCTGGAGGAAGCTGTTGCAACTGGCTGGAACACAGGCAGAATGTTCCAAGTCATTTATCTGCAAAGGGGCTAGAAAGAACGAGCTCATAAACTATTTAATATATTCTGCCAGAGTCCTAAGTTCCAGCCAGCCGCCGCCAAGACAAGCAGCATGGCTGGGAATCTGTCTTTGCCATGGATTTCTGCCAGCTAAGGAGGGCAAAGGATGGGCAAAGCAGGTTTCCAGAAGGGAATTAGCCCTCACTCGCCACCCAATGGCATTGCATAGTTTAGTAGAAGTCTAAGAGGACTGGTGCTGTCACTCCACTTGTCTCTACTGCTTTTGCTCGCTCCCCAAACCTTCTTATTTGTCTGCTGAAGGGCAAATTGCTCCATTTCTAATGTTCATTTTTCATGTTGCTCCAAAGAACAGCATGAAGTTTCGCCAAAAACATACAGGTTCAGTGGTTCTGGGCCCTGCATTAACAATTAGATAATCTACACAAAAAAAAACAAACCAAACTGCCTTGTAGTTAATCCTTCTGAATTTGCAGTCTGTGTTTTCAGGTATATGACTTTTGCACTCAGGGAATTCTACATTTCCTGAATAGCCTCTTGAAAAACGAATAAATTTAATAATGGTGGTGGTGAGAATAAATTCCAAAACATTAAGCAGCCGTATGTGATGCAGCTGTGCTACAGTCTGCAGTGAAGCTCCCAAGCTGTTGTGCACCCTCCAAGATTTCTCCAATGAAAATTAGGACATCCTAAGGGAAAGTGGGGCATTCTGGAATCAAATCAGAAACTGATTCACTAAATCAGGGACGTCCCTGGAGAATAGGGACACTTGGAGGGTCTGCTGTTGCACATACACACATTGGTTTTTAGGTGGCATCTGACAATTAATAGTCTTGCAGCTTGGCCTACCTCACAGGGTTGTTGTGGAGATAAAATGGGATAATGTCAGTTTTGACCCACAGAGTTCCTTGGATTAAAGTTGGGTATAAGTATGTGGGTATAAGAACTTAATCTTACATTCAAGTGATACATTAAAGTGAATGAAAAAATTAAACATTTTAGGCATTGTCCATTACTTGTCTATTTAGTTCCCATCTTCATTCTATATTTGAAATTATCCAGCTGAATGCTGCCTTTCAAGAAACCCCAGAACTAAGCAGAATAAAAAGCTTGCTAGTTACCATAGTCTCCATTTTAGTACCGTCAGTAAAATTCATGGGTAATTTAAACCAACCAGAAATGTTTACATTTGTGTAAGGTGCTGTGCAAAATACAAAGGAACAAGTTAAAAAAAAATGCTGTTGAATGTGAAAACCCACCTCCGGCTAAATTAAAAGCAGCATTCCTTTTGCAAGACAAGGCACCATCGAAGGTGAAAACAGGTAGAGAAACCAGCACCTGTCATGTGTGCTGATCTTTACAACTCGTGAGTTCAACGCTAATGAGTTATGGGCAGGCCCACGAAAACATAATGTGTAAATTAGGAATTTAATGATGTGTAAGATTAAAAGCTGTGTGGGGCTGCATGTATTTAAGGCTGCCATCTTGTGTTCAGATAGGAATTACTTGATCACACCACGTCCTTTTCTCTCAGCTTAAAATAATTCGATTATGTCCAAAAGACAAGGCAACCAGAGTTCTGGCGGCTGCCAGCTGACAACACTTGTGACTTTCTCTCCAGATCTGTGAGGAAGATTTACTAGGGATTCACCCCAGTGTAAAAGAGGAAACTGACCTTGGTAAGACCCCCCCTCCTCCCACAAATAAGGTAAGTGCAAATCTAGGACTGATTCGAAACATGATTTGGCATCTCTCTGCACCCCCTCTCCCTTTAACAGTGGCTGCATTCACATTAATAGAGGTGAACTTTGCGAAACACTTCTGTTAGCAGCCTTTAGGAAGAAGCACCTTCCCTCCTTACTAAGAAATTTCCAAGAATCTCAGTTCCCGCATGTTGTCAGTACTCCAAAGCACATCTGCGAAACAGGAGGAGGATTCTCAGCCCAGCCGGTTTTGACTAGAAAGCACAGCCAGGACCTTCCAGTGCTATGGTTCCATGTGCACCTCAAAGGTACCTGAGTTCATACCCCAGTTTACTACCACTGTTTTATGTAGCAGAGCTACAGCAAATGGAAGGCCTTCAATCTACTGAGCAGCAGTTTTGTGTTTGTAATTTACAAAGCACTGCTCCTCTGCTACGTCCTCCAGACTCTACAAAGAGACAGATCCACCAATAAGAAACCACTGGAAGGAAATAGCTCTGAAGACTAGATTTTTCTTATTTGGGCAAGCAGGCAATGGGGATGGGTGAGCTTAGTTTGTCATTTGCACTTTTAACCTATAGTTTAACATCTGTTTTAAAATATGCTCTTGGCCCTGAGCATTCAGAATGTGTGGCACTGTGGTCGGAGTGGCATACTAGGACCTGGGAGAGCAGGGTTCAAATCCCCACTTCGCCATGAAGCTAGATGGGTGTCCTTGGACCACCCAAGGTAAAAGAAAGAAAAAATACATTTTCAAATAGTTTTTTTTAAAAAATGGGAAGGGACCTCTTTGCATGACTAGGGAGATGCCTGGGAGCACCTTGGCACCCATGGGCACCATGTTGGGGACCACAGGGTTAAAACACCTGCAGAGAAAGGATTACAGAGCTGGTAAAGACAGCTGTCACCCAGGTAATTTTGGACTCCACACTTTATAGTCTTATTGGGTGGGTGGATGTGTTCTTCCTTAGCTGGTAACATGTATGACTTCTTATTTCAAAATGTGCTATGTCTGCCCCACTAGCTCGACAGACCCGCCAAGTGTCCCTATTTTCCAGGGATATCCATGATTTAGAGAAGCTGTATGGGTTGCTGATTTCATCCCAGAATGTCCTGCTTTTGTTTAGGATGTCCCTATTTTCATTGGAGAACTGTTGGAGGGTATGGAGTTAACTAACCCCTGAGCCATCTGGAGGCAATCCAGTATAGCACAGCTTTCCAAACTGTTTTGTCACGACATGTTAGTGTGTCGCCTGCAGTGTGTAGCGTGAACATTTCCCATGCTCCTCCCAGGGTTGGAAAGGAATAAGTTTAACCTAGTTTGCTAGTAAAACTGAACTACTGTGTCGCAAAATGATGCATGTCTAAAAAGTATGTCACCAACATGAAATGTTTGGAAAGCTCTGCTGTATAGGGAAGGTTTTTTTTATGTTTAATGTTTTTATATATGTTGGAAGCCGCCCAGAGTGGCTGGGGCAACCCAGTAAGATGTGTGGGGTATAAATAGTAAAATTATAATTATGGAATAGGATGTCCCTATTTTCATTGGAGAAATGTTGGAAGGTATGGTTTGAGGGTCCTTCTGTTCATTCTACTGAGCAAGGCCCAAAACATTTGCCCCAAAGTCCTGCCCTGGTGACACCACTGGGGGATGGACATGCTTTGTGGAACATACCTGGGCTTTATTTTATTACCTTAGTCAAGAAGGAATTTGCGTTCATGATACAAGGGAAAAGAATTATAGTGACTGGTCTCTCTCTCTGCCCCTCCCACCCCTGGCCTTCAGCTTATGCTTGTAAATACTCCAGGACAAATCTGATCTCGCTAGTCTATGCAATGAATTCTGATAGCTTTCTTTGAACAACTAGTCTTGATGTTGTTGCGCTTCCGTTTTTCTTTTCATGTCGCACTCAAAAGTGCAGCTTGCTGTTTCTGGGGAAATGTGACTCTCTCCCTCCTCCCAACTGCTATTGGTGCTGCTGGCCGGACTTCTATGTGAATGCAGCTGTAGGAGGAGAGTGGCAGTCGCTTCCAGGTTGTGCCTGTGGCATTCCTTGTGATTAGTAACACACTCCCCTCTCCATCTGGGCTCATCTGGGCTTTGAAACAGAAAAAGGGCCTCAAGGGCTTTCAAACATTTTAAGATTTGTTTTTCTGACTTTAGCAGTCTCAAGCCGATAGGAGTGCTCAGGTTAGCCGTCCATCACAATTCATTGCAATTGCATCCAGACGAACAAAACCACAACCCTGGTGAATAGCGGCAGGTGCTGCCCCATTCATTGCTGAAGGAGCGTCTCCACCCCCATCGTTCTGCCCAGACACTGAGGTCCAGCTCTAAGGGCCTTCTGGCGGTTCCCTCCCTGCGAGAAGTGAGGTTACAGGGAACCAGGCAGAGGGCATCCGCCCTGTGGAACGCCCTCCCATCAGATGTCAAGGAAATAAACAACGATCTGACTTTTAGAAGACATCTGATGGCAGCCCTGTTTAGGGAAGTTTTTAATGTTTGATGTTTTATTGTATTTTTAATATTTTGTTGGAAGCCGCCCAGAGTGGCTGGAGAAACCCAGCCAGATGGGCGGGGTATAAATAATAATAAATTGCGGTTGTTGTTGCAGCCTGCACCAACCCCCTCTGGCTGATTTACAGTATGACTCTGCCATTTTGTGAAGCTTGGTTTTGCTTTTTAAAAAATGTGGTTGAAAATGTTAATTGCATTAATTGTGATTCCCTTCCTCTGGTGCTCTTGCAAAAAATGTTTAAAATGGTAGTAGTACCCCTAATGAAGAAGAGATCCCATTCCAGAGCGCCGCTATGTCATCTTGCTGTGAGTCCTGGAAGACCTGCCTCCTGCCTTTTTCCACCTGCCCTGGGAGGGCAGGGCCTGACTGACTCCAGATATAAAAATAGAGGCTGCTGAATAGAATCAGGAAGTTTTGTTGGCAGGGGGTTTGTTGCTGTTGTTGTTAGTTTTTTTGCACCTTTATTCTGGACCTTATAATTTATGTGGCAATTGTTCAGTTTCACTGTGTACTTGTTGATGTTTTGTTTATTGTTTATGGCTACTTTTGATAGATTTTCAGTTATATAATTTTGTAATATGTTGGAAGCTGCCTTGAGCATGGTATTAATTTTGGAAAGATGGCATACAAATAAAACAATTATGTAGGAACAGGATCGTGGAGAAGAAGCCTTTGTGGATCACGCCTGTCCTCTCCTTCCCTCACCTGGGAATATGTGGGCTGAGAGAAGAGTAGCTGCGGCCTGTCAGCCTTCTCACTCTGCTCATGCACAGTTAAGGCTAGAATTTTTGTTGCCGATGGAAAATGGAGGAGGCTCCCCCTGTCTCTTGCTCTTGCCATCCCTGTCAACAACCTATTGCCCACATGACAGCCTTTCATCTGTTTTCATCTGTTTTCTTCATGAAGCACCTAACAGCACTGCAAGTCTGAAAGTGTGTTATGTGGCTTTGATTGTCTTTCTGGGAGCAAATGGGCTGAAAGCTCATTGTGATAAGAGCTTAGGGATAAATCCTAATGGTACATGTGATTTTTTTCAGCAGCTGGGTGGGGTGGGGTAGACTATGGAAACCTCCAGCAAATCTTCTTGGCCCATCATCAAACACCTTTCAGTAATGTGGACAGGTGGGGTGGCCAAAGTATTACTAAGAGATCTCGGACAGCAAAAAAACGTTATCAGCCTTATTTTCTTTCCACTATGCCATATTATTTCTGCTGTTTAGGGATTTCTCCAGTATTCCAGTTTAGTACTGAAGCACCAAACGGGAATGTAGAAAGTCCTTGTGTGTAGCCATGGCCTAACTCAGGGTTAGCCTGCCAGATGTTGTTGGTCCATAACTCCCATCATCCCTGATCACTGGCCAGACTGGCTGGAGCTGATGGGAGTTAGAGTTCAACAACATCTGAAGGGCACCCATGTTGGTCGTCCTTGCTTTAGCTGGGTATTTTAGTATCTGGGTACAAATCAAGTTTGTTTGTTTGTTTGTTGTTTATTTATTGAAACCCAATTGGAATGGTGTTTACTGATTAGTAAGCCCCAGTCCTGAACAAATGTAACAAGAGGGAAAAGGAAGCCGGGGGGTGGGGAGTGGGAATCAGTTTGCTTTTTTTTAATTTTTCCTTTTTCCTTAATTGCAGCCATGCCCCCTGTCCTTTACAGGTCAGTGGAGTGTATATTGACTAAGCCACCCCTTGCCTAGTCAATTTCACTCCTCCATGACACTTTAAAGAAAGAAGGGGAAAAAAGAGAGCATATTATTGAATGGTGGGAAATTACTGATAAAGGTTGGCAGCTGAACAAGTGCTTTTGCGATAAGAAAGAATGTACTCATTTAGATACTAAAATGCCCCTCTTTTTAAAAGCTTCATCCCTATACCTCTATAGAGACTGGGGAATGTGCTGCCTGTATTGAGCTCGTTCTCTCAGGCACCCATGACAATCACACCAAAACCCACGCATGTATACTGCCGCAGCACTATCTGGGCATCTGGAGGAAAGTATTGGCTTTTGCACGACACTATGAAAATATACCAAAGTGATTTGCCAAGAAATTGTGGTGCGACACAAAATGAACCTTTGTTTCATGAACATTGGGATCTACAAGATGGTCCTGGTCATCTTTTGGAAGTCACGTTTCTTGCTCAGGATAACAGAATTTGGAAATGGGGATAGTGGGTGTCCTACTTCTCAAGCAGCTCATAAATCTGTGCCTGGGTCATGCCCTTCAAACTCAAACAGCACATTGCATGCAGCTGGCTGGGTGGGTGGGCGTGCAATTTGAGTGAACAACACCGCCATACTTGATTATAGCCTCTATGACTGCTTTTCATCCAAAAACAATACTCCATACTCCATATCAGACAGAAATGCACAATTGCATGTGATGTGAAGGGTGTAGCTGGGCATTCAGGAAGCTGGTGGATAGTTTCATGACTGGATTCTCCTCTGAACAAAACATTGTCTGCATGTAGAGTTCTAGCCTGTTTCCTTCTCCCTGCCACGCTAGTTTTTTAGCTTCTGGTCTTCCTCATATTATTGATTATATGGATGAATATTCAGTCATGAGAGTCATACCTGTTGTACATAGTGGTATAAATCAGACACACATCTGTCTTCTCAGTGGGAAGTAAGATTGGCTTATAGGTCCCTGGATTCTTTGCAAGAAGTCACATGCTTTAAAATGTGTAGTGCGTATGCAGCCTTAGTCAAAAGCTTTAACTGAGTAATATTAAACTAATTTTAAAGCACAGAGGGGTATGGGATTAAGGTTGGTACTTGGGCATGACATGGCGAGGCAAGCGAGTAGGGGGAAAGGAAAAGGAGATTCATTTGCCTTTAGTTCTCCCTCTGCACATAAATTTGGATTGCTCTATAACTGAAAGGACAGATCCTGAAGCTAAGGCTCCAATACTTTGGCCACCTCATGAGAAATTTGACCAAACTGCGGGAGGCAGTGGAGGGCCTGGCGTGCTCTGGTCCATGGGGTCATGAAGGGTCGGACACAACTAAACGACTAAACAACAACAAACATAACTGTTTTTAAAAATGCTGTGGTATGGACTCCTAGATCTTGGGGGCAGGACACAATATGAATCAATAATACTAGTCTTCTACACTTCTGCCCTTGAAGCAAAAAGTAAAAATTACCTCTTTTCATTCTTCCCCCTCCCAATGGGAGTTCAATTTTTATAATGACACACAGGAATGAGAGGCAGGGAAATGGGGAAATGACACTGTTCTGAAATATGCTGCCTAAAGCAACTGTTCAAGTTCATTCCTGGTAAGGCCAGGCATGTGAATCAAAATAAATAAAACCCAATCAGAAAAACAATGATCATAATGAACTTCACGTGGTTCTCAATTTTCTTTTGTCTTTTAACAGGCTGACTAAATTTATATGAGAGGTTTTTCATCCAGAGGCTGAGAAATTCTCGTTCCCTATAACTATCTATCATCTTTTCACGGTTGTTTCATAAGCTTCTTTAACAGGGAAAGATGCGATTATATGAAGCCATTGATAACATTCCACTCTGCTACAATTAACAGAGGAAACCTGTAGAGAATTGGGGTGGTAAGGTTAATAAATTTAATTACACTCTCAGATGAGAGCCAAAACCCATTTTGTGCTGAGGTTTGGCAACAGGAACAACCAAACAGTAGACTCGCTGTTTAGAAAAGTCTACCAAACAACCTGCAAATTCTGCCCCATAGTGATATTGTATAAAAGCTCAAAAAGGGATTAAAGAATGATACAGGATGAGATGGTGACTATCGCTGACGATGCAGGCCTTTTCACATGATATTGAAAAGCATCTTCCTTCAAACCTCCCTTCTACTGTTTTTGGGCATGGTATGAATGTTGCAAGTGTTGTGATAGATAGCCAATGAGATCCATTTTAAAATCCAGTGTACATTCTACTCAAGTTACAGATGCAGAAAATAAGTGAAATCCTGTCAAGAGACTGGAATTGTCCTCTCGAACTATACGTCCAGCTGCTTTGGACAACTTCATAAAGTCAAAGTCTTTTAATTAGGCTAATTGCTCTTTGAAGTAGAGCGTGCAAGCTTTTGATTTACGCAGATATCTTCATCAGGCAGAATGGAAAAGAAGCATTTTGATTTTCAGCTGTAAACATAAAAAAAAAAATCATACTTGTGAATATACTTAAGTCACCATGTCACGTAGGTAGTGGCTGAATCCCAATGCATTTAGCACGTCAAACAAGCATTTCATACGATACATTAATCAGCAGCATGGTTACAGGCCATTCTGCTCCTTGTGCTATGATGCTTGGAAGGTTTCCAGGGTGTTAAATTTCCCTGAAGCTGGGAATATGGCCATTACGCCATTCCCTTTTCATGAGAAGCTGGAACCATGGCCGTATTCAGAGTTCAGGGAGCAGGATGGACATACTCCCAGTTAATTAAATTCTATGAGGATGTAGACAGAGTTCTGCACTATGCAGCAGTGAGTATTGTTGTTTATCTGTCTCCTCTACTGCAGAAATGACCATTGTTTCCACCAGTTTGATCTCTTCCCCCAGTGCTGTCCTAAGCACCTCGCTAATGTGTTTTCAAAGTCAAAAATACCCTCCCCTTCAGAACACATTCAGCAGGCAGGGCGAACTGGGTTGGGCACAACTTATACAAGTGTTGTGCACAAAAGCCATTCTTCAAACCAGCCCGGCTCGCAGTGCATCATTCTCATATATGGATATTAATTTATGTGCTCACTTGTATACAAAAGCTCCACTGTCTCTATAAGTTATAGACGCAATCATCCAAGGAGGCATCAGAAACACCTAAAGTCAATTCTGGTGTCATAATTTCCTACTCTAACCTGAGATGCCAAATCATGGCTCTTTTCGATGAGAAGCAGGTGTATGAAAAGACTCCCCCACCTTTTCGGAATGGCAGGTTTTATTCCTCCATAAAATAAATTTATGTTAGGAAATAATAGGTGGCTAGGCCAGTGCTATAATATAGGGATCCAGGCTTGGGTGCCAAGCATAGTTTACTGCAGGGGAATTTTTTTTCCTTCATAGGAAGGAAGAGCCTTACACCCCCATCCGAAAAACACACCATAGAAATATGTCTTCAGTAATTTCAACAGAACTTACTTCTATGAACTGTACTTGGGGTCGGGGTGCCAGTTGCCTCAGCACAGGCACTGCCTCTTGATGAGTAAAAACTGATATACAAGGGGAGGATATTCAACCAGTAGTATTTTCAAATTGGAGTTGAAATACTTTCCTCGGTGGAGATGCTACCAGTGAAATTTTAATTAAATCGGGAGAGTTATAACAAGAAAAGCATGGAATTATTACCCCAGGCATACCTGTCAAGTGTGCTTTAAAGGAAAGGACACCTTATATTTGTTTATTTTTCTAAGCTGTCTTTTATTCTTTGGTTAATTTGATGTGGCTCTGACTGTTCATATACCTTATTTTTCCATGTATAAGATGATTCTTTTTTTGTTTAAAATATGTAAAAAATTGGTGGTTGTCTTATACATGGAGAGTGCATAGGGTGGATGGGCGATTGGTTTCAGCCGCGAGCAGGCGATTGTCAGCGGTGATTTGGCGTGTGATTGGTGGCTGCGGCAAGGGCTGCTGTTGTTTGGCTGCCGCTGCTGCATGAGTGTGTTTGATTGGTGGCTGCTGCGACCGGGCGGATGATTGGTGGCTTCTGCGACATGTGGGATTGGCAGTGTTGATCAGGTGGGTGAGCGATTCCCCCCCCCCAAAAGCTCCACAACTCTAGGCAATACCCCCAAAGAAGCTTAACAACTCTGGTCAATCTCCTCCCGTTTTGAGTCCCCCAAAATGGGGGTCGTCTTATACATGGGGGCATGTTATACACGGGAAAATACGGTATGTTCTAGTCCTCTCAGTGTTTGACTTTTGTCACACATTTTTGCTGTGTGGTTTCTACTTCAGTGTTTCTGATCCCCGCAGTCCAGAGCTGCTCCACTGTGTTTCAGACCCCCACAAGCTTGTAAAAGAGACAGAAACAGGCTGGGCTGTGTAGCACTAGCTCCTTGCAACCAGTATGTGAGGTGCTCCAGGAAAGAAGGCAGTTGCCTTTACCTAGGGAACCAGCCCCACTCCCAGGTCTGTTCTACAGTGCCAAAAACAGTCTGCTTTATTGTTCAGTGTTCAGTGATGCTTTGCTTGCATGCCTAAGTCTTTTCACTGCCACAGGTGAAAAGGCTAAATTGCTGACCTACCTTAGCTAGTTACATTTCCCTTGGTCCCTGTACTGCATTGGCTTCCTCTTCCACTGATAACTTGAAGGGGTAGAGATCAGTAGAAGAGCACATGTGGTGGGTACAAAAGGTCCTTGGTTCAATCTTCAGCATCTGCAGATGGGAAAAGTCCTTGTCTGAAACCCTGGAGATCTGCTGCTAGTCAGCACTGTCATAACACTGATCCAGGTGGACCAGTTGTCTGATTTTGTATAAGACACATTCATATCTCCAAGAAGGTGCAAAATACACCACCTTAGAACAGCTGTAAGGTGCCTTTCCTCTAGAGATACTGTTGTACCCTAGGAAATGTGTGCAACCCACATGCATGGGACCATCTTAGAACTGCTCTCTCAGAACTGCACCCACAATAATTGCAGGTGGTTGGACGAGATGACCCTCTGGGTCCCTTCCAACTCTACAATTTTATGGTTCTATAAGAGTTCTGCAGCATATTTGGATACAGTATACTATAAACCTGTCATCCCTGAACTGTTTGCCAGATTTGCCAGATTTTGCAATGTGTTCAAGCCATCTAGGGTAGCCTCCTCTGAGCACCTTAACAAGCTACTGCATTTAAGAAAAAATGTAGGGCTCTTGCTGGGAAGACAGTTCTGTGGTTGGTTGTAAGTGTAGTCCTGGAAATATTGTGTGTTGACAGTAGCAGGAAATATTGTTGTTGTTTATTATAATAAGAATTATTAATGAGGAAGGAATCATGCCTGTATTGGTTTCTGGGGCAAGTTCAGTTGGTAAGTCAAGAGTGTAGAAGTGACTTGGAAGAGCCATTCTTGATGTGCGAGAAGTTACAGGTATAAATTCTCTAAGTAGGGCTGGAAAATATTTCAAAAGTTGAGGAGCTAGCCAAGCCCTGCAGAGATCTGAGAAAAATATTGTCATACTTAATCATCAGGCTCCTGAGATGATTCCAGTTGTGTTCTTGTGTTCATCACAGGAGTGACTTGAGGGATTTTTTGTCACAACTCATGATTCTAAGATGGAATTTTGAGGCTGCTCCAATTTCCTTTGAAACTGTCAATTCCTTTGAGACAATAGCATTGCTGCTGTAGCAGTTCCCCAAGACCTGGCCAAAACTTTTTGGTTGTTGCCCTCATTCTTATATTATGTTGATGTGGTTGCCACCAAGAACATTACTTCCATGAGAGTTGTGTCAGTGTACGATGCCAGCAAAATCAGCTCCCCACTGCTCCCCCCCCCAAGTATTTGACTGGTGTGTTTGACATTGTTCAATCCCACGGAGCAGGTCTTTCAGGTGCTTACAAACCTTCCTGGTTTGTGTTTTCAGGAGCAACCTCAACACCAGTGGTGGCTGGTCCATTAGGACAAATGGGTGACTGCGCCACTAGCCTCAATCTGCCAGCAGTCAGCCACCTGCCTGCCTGCCCTCCTCCTCAGTGTTGCCTCTCATAGAATTCAGTGGGGGGACGGGACTAGCATTTGTTGGCTCTGCCAGTCATTGGGTCTGCCTCTGGCTCCTGCTGACGTCTCTCCTTTCCACCCTACCAGTCTCAGAAAGCACCAGCCATTGCCACTCAAGGGCAGTGTAACATAAAAATCAGTTCCCAATAGACCAGCTTGAAAATATTTAAAACCACAAAGACTTTTGAGTTATACAACATTTGAAAGACTGCATTCCTTTGCATACAACCCAATACAATAACATTACTTTACCTATTGTGGTGTCTCCAGAAGGATGATAGACAACCTTTCAGGAAGCCACACAAACCAGGAAATATTCCTGAGAGGGCACCGCTGCAGACTGATATGAGGCAAGCCCTAGTGGGTGCCTCCCAACCCCCTCCGCCAAGTGTGGGAGAGAGCTTTGTGATACAATGTGGAGCAGTGCCGGGGAAGAGTTAACTGGGAAATGTGGAGATGAAATTTCTGTGCAAGGATGATATACTAGACCTATGCATTTTATAGCACTGGATAAGTAATTTAATGTCTCAGCCAATATCAAACACTTCATTTGCAAATCTTGGTATGCCAGGCTCCCTAGTGGTTCAGGCAATAAAATGGGATAGTTAAAGGGCACGTCCTTGCATTAACTCTTCCTTCTAAATTTGAGGGGCCCTGCCATTATGTAAATATTTACTATAATTAACTGGTGAAGTACTCCTGTTGGCCTAGTTTGTAGCTCTGATCAGAACTTGCTAGTTTCCATAAGCTGCAATAGGTTTAATTAACACATCTTCTACATCAAGGGTCAGGTAGGGGTTAGGAAATGGGAGTCATTTGTTGTGAAGGAACCAACACCTCCTCCCATTTAACACAGACAAATCATTTTTAGTGTACCAATTCATGACACATTTTATCATGATTATAATGCATGATGCCAGATATGAGCACCAACAATCTGAAATCCAATTCTTGCTCAGTCCCCCTCTAGGAACAAGGACACTGCTTTCTACTGAGTTACCAATCCCTAAACTAACCATTTCCACTGACTCTCACTGAATAGCATGGGGCAAATACCTGAATCTCAGACGCAGTTGCCCAGTCTTAAAAACAGGAATTGCAACAAATAAAGAGTAGATTGTGACGAAGCAAAAGCGTTAAGGATTGCAAAACATGTTGCTTGTTTTAAAATTACCATGATTCACTCTGTCAGGAGCCAAAATAAGACCAGGGTTAGTAGTATGATGGAAATTTTATCACAATAATTGCATGTCACAAATCTGTGGTGCATTGTTGTGGTCAGTGCCAGCCTGCTCCAGCACCACCCTTGTAGTGTAGCCCAGTAGCGACAGATGTCCTATGCTATTTTTCTGTCTGCTTGCTACTACCTGCATAAACGTCATTCAAGGCAAGGAAAATGCTATTTCCACTACCTTGCAGTGGTATATTCAGGGGAAGGGAAATGGAAATTCAAGGAAATTCATGCTTGGTAACGTCAGCAATCCCAGGTACTTCAGCCACCAGTAGCTTAGCCCAAATGGTCCAAGCAACATAGACAGTGGGGTGGGGATGGGAACAACCAGCCCTTGAGTGTGTCCAGAAACCAGTCCACTCCAGAAATCCAATTAATCAGTTTATTCAAAAGGATGTTAGAAAACAGGGTAGGGGGGAGAAACAGAAAGTCAAATCAAAATGAAAATAAAACACTGAAGCAGAACATTGGCCCATCTGATCCAGGCCTGGCCTAATGATGAGGAAGGGTGAGGCACCCGCCTTGAGCGGCAGAAGTCCAAGACGTGGCACCTGTGACCTGCCTCACTAGTGGAGAAGTGGTGCTGGCAGCACCTCTGGTTTCCACCAAGATCTCACAAAAATCTTGCCAGATCTCACTGGACGTGGGCACCCCTGCTGCTGTTTCATGGGTGTCACTGCACAATGCAAGTAAGAGAGGCACAGCGCTGGTGGCGGTGGCAGGTCCCTGATCTGATCCTACACCAGGCAAAACAAATGTAGCAAAACTTGCTCTCCTTGGTCACCTCTGGTGATGATAGCTTTTGGGGGAGGGAGTCTAGATGGACAGCAAAATAGAGGGACATTTGTGGCCAAGTGGCTCAGAGCGGCAGGTTGCTAAGCCCAGGAAATTGCAGGATGGTCACACACTGCAGACTTCTTTGCCTGGACATGATGGAGAAAGCCACTTCCGGCCTGCCCAGGAGGTGGGGTTGCGGGCTTCACCCCATGTGAGCGGGGGCTGGTTCCAGCCCCCACGAGAGCAGGGGAATCCCGGCCGGGTCTGCCCCCCCAGCCAGCCAATCAGCTGGCTGGGGGCGTGGCCTGTCCTATTTAGGGCCGGCGCGGAGGGGGCTCGCCCTCTTTTCGCCGGCTCGCCCTCACGCGAAGCTGTCAGCAGGCCTACATTCCCCTCATCATAGGGTTCGACTATCCAAGGAGGTAAAATCTGACCTGGAAGTTTGGTTGAAGTTCCTGGAGAACTACAACGGTATTTCCTTGTGGCAGGAGAGCTTGTCACTGCAGGTGGACTTTCAGGTGCATTCGGACGCTTCAGGCTCCCTTGGGTTTGGCGTTTACTTTAAGGGGCAATGGTGTGCCCAGCGTTGGCCCACAGCCTGGAAGGGGGGGCCCATTACCAGAGATTTAACCTTCCTAGAATTCTTTCCAATTGTAGTGGCAGTGCACTTATGGTCAGAGGCCTTTAGTAACCATAGGGTTTGCTTCCACACCGACAACCAGGCAGTAGTAGCAGTCCTTTCCAGGCAGGCCGCACGGTCCTCAAGAGTAGGTGCCCTTCTGCGTTCCTTCGTTCTCCGGTGTTTAGAACTTAATATCCACTTCTCCGCCAAATTTGTGCCTGGTGTTAGCAATGATATCGCGGGTGCCCTATCTCGTTTTCAGATGGACCGCTTCCGCTCGTTAGCACCGGACGCTCAGCCGCTACCGCAGCCCTTCCCGGAACATCTGTGGAGCCTTGGGGACCAGAGTCTTGGGAACCAGAAGTGATTCAGGGAGTATTAGCCTCATTGGCGCCTTCCACATTGAGATCTTATAAGAAGGCGTGGTCGGATTTCCTAAAGTTCCGCAATAAAACTGCCAGTAGCAACCCCCCTCCCGTTAAGTCAGAGGTCTTATCCTACTTAGTATACTTGAAACGCCTGGGCCGTGCCCCTAAAACTCTCAACCTACAGGCGGCGGCAATCTCCTTCTTTTGCAAGGCGGTATTTTCCTCAGATCCATGCGCCGATTTCGTCATACGAAAGACCCTGGAAGGCTGGCGTAGACTGCAGCCACCAACCCGTGATATGAGGAGGCCAATATCATTCGACATACTTTTCCAAATTCATAAGAGGCTGAGAACGGTCTGTTGGTCGAAGTATGAGGCGTGCTTATTTTCAGCGGCATACTCCATCGCCTTTTTCGGAGCAATGCGTGTGGGGGAGGTGGTTTATGAAGAGGGTCAGCGCGGCTCCTCCCGGGGTCTGCTATTAAGCGGCGTTACACTTTCACGGGAAGATTTAGTCTTACGGATACGTAGTTCCAAGACAGAACAGCACGGGAGGGGGGCTCTGGTTCGGCTCTTGGCAACCGGGGAACCAGGCCCGTGTCCAATTAAGGACACCAGGCGCTTCTTATTTCTAAGGCCTAATTTGGCAGGGCCATTATTGATCCATGCAGATGGCATGCCCCTGACGCGTCACCAGTTCACCCGGGTTATGCGCTTAACACTGGCAGCATGCGGCCTTCCCCCTGCAGATTTTGCGGCTCATTCCTTTAGGATAGGAGCGGCCACCACAGCTATGCACCTGGGCCTCACGGCCGAGAGGATTAAGGACCTGGGCCGCTGGAAATCGGATGCTTACAAACGCTATGTGAGGAAAAATTTATAACAACCCAGCTGGGATTTAACTGACCATGGCCTGTTCTTTTAATTTCTTACAGGAAATATGGGGGTGCGCGTCTGGATAATCGGGCACAGCATCGTACATTGGGCCAGGGTCCGCGCCATCAATTCCGGTCTCGGGCCGCGACTTGGCTTACCGTCTGGCATCATTATATCCTGGGTCTCGCGGAGGGGAATGCGCTGGGCCGAGATGTTGCCCGCATTTAAGACCAGAGTCGCAGCGGAAGGTCCCCCAGATGCGTTACTGATACAATTAGGGGGAAATGACCTAGCTTATAGAAAGGCGGTCGATTTGCAGTGGAACGTATTTAGTGACTTTGAGGAGCTTAAGGCCTCTTACCCGAACGTCACAATCATTTGGGCCTCTTTGATGGAGAGGCGGGTCTGGAGAGATTGCAGGTGCCCGATAGCCATGAATAGGGCGAGGAAAGCCTTGGATCGGGTGGTGGTGCGTAGAGTGGCGGCCCTGGGTGGGAAGGTCATTGAACACCCGGGCATTCGTTTCAACTGTGAGGCCCTCTACCGGTTTGATGGCGTGCATCTTTCGGATGCTGGAAATGATCTTTGGCTGTGGGACATAGCAAAGGGGATAAGGGATTGGTTTCAGGCATGAGAGTATTGGCGGCGAGCGGTTGCTCGTGTGGCGGTAGGCATTGGTAAGAAGGGGTTAAGAGGATGTGTGTCGGGGGAGGAACGCCATCACCTCCCCCCAGTGAGCAAAGGGTGGTCCGTTAAAGGACTCCGGGGGGCGTGGCCCTGTCCGAAGCCTATGGAGGTGTGGGCCAAAGGCACGCCCCCGAGCGGTGACCCGGGGGAGCTCCTAGTCGACGTACCTCGGCAGGAGACTCCCCCGATATAGTGTTAACCCTTCCCCGTGTCTCCAGCAAATGGGCTGGAGCCGGATAGTCGTTAGGACCAATGCCTAAGCCAATGCCTCTCATTCCTGAATTCAATAAAGTTGTGGCCTAATTCGCCCAATTAACCTTAAATTACGGTGTCTTGTGTCTTTATTTATCCTGGTGGGGGGGCGGGAACTTGCCACGCAACTTGAGACACTGGGCAACCTTAAAGTGACAGGCTGGGGATGCCGTGTGTGTTCATCGTTTTCATGCCATTTTCCTTGCCATTTAATGCTTCCTCTGAAACTACTGTGCAAGGTTTTTTTTTGCAGCTGAAGCTGAATCTATGCCCAGAGGAGAGAATGCCTGAAAAGAGCAAGTGCTGTAAGGCAGCTTAGCGGCACATTGGCAAGGCAAAGCACGCTGCAAACAGGAAAGACCCGTTCCTGTGAAGTGGACTCAGGATCCTGGGCAGGGAGCCAAGTGAGGTGATGTGCTGCTAAGTCTGCTGGCTAGAGGGAAGCAACTTGCCCTGCGCTAACAGCACTTGTGTGTGACCTTTCTGTGAAGCAGAAACAGCAGCAGCTCTTCAAAGGCGCACTCCCGGCACCCACCCAGGTAGAAACAAATGCATTTCCCTCTCCTCCCTGCTTGCAACACAAAAGGATCAGCTGGAGAGTAAAGGAGGCTTTGCAGTGTTCTGCTGATGCCAAAACTGAATACATCAATCAGCTGGTTTTTTTAAAAAAAGACCAAATTTTTTCCTGCATCACCACACTCCAGGCAATTCTTATTATTTCCTCTTTATTATGTTTGGCATGGAAATGTTGCTTTCCTCTGTGCACAATTTGGGATTCTAAACCGATATTGGGTTTGTGTTAATGTCTGCTTTACTGTGCCAGTGCCACCCTGATGTATCTGGTACCCTCAGAGTTCTCTAAAGCCCTAAATGGCCTCGGCCCAGTATATCTGAAGGAGCGTCTCCACCCCTATCGTTCAGCCTGGACACTGAGATCCAGCGCCGAGGGCCTTCTGGCAGTTCCCTCCCTGCCAGAGGTGAGGTTACAGGAAACCAGGCAGAGGGCCTTCTCAGTAGCAGTGCCCGCCCTGTGGAAAGCACTCCCATCAGAGGTCAAGGAAATAAGCAACTATCTGACTTTTAGAAGACATCCAAAGGCAGCCCTGTTTAGGAAAGTTTTTAATGTTTGATGTTTTATCATGTTTTAAATATTCTGTTGGTAGCCACCCAGAGTGGCTGGGGAAACCCAGCCAGATGGGTGGGGTATGTTTGTTTGTATGTATGTATAATAAATAAATAAATAAATAATTTTTTTAAAAAAATATTTGCTGGTTTCCAGCCCAGATTGATTCTACAGCCTGCTCTCCATAACAGCTGATGAGCATTTGAAACCCCTCTCCTTGCTTAGGTTAGCCATACCTCTTCCTCCCTGCACATGCCCCTGGTGAATGAAAAAGGAAACGGTGACTGAGATCTTGGTACATGCTCCCCTAAAATACCATTGGACAGGTTTGGATACACCCACTATTGCTGTGGCTGCCCACATCTGGATGCATCTGGCCACACTGTGGGTTAATGCAGAATCAATCTGCAATGAGATTTTGTTTTCAGGCACTAGTTAACCAAGAAACACTTTTCAGGAGAAAAATATATATGCAACGATCTAGATTGTGGGTGGACTACATAGAAAAAAAAACCCAAGTACACAGTCCTCATTGATTCCAAAGCCATATGTTGTGTGTACACAGTCTAAGAATAGCGTCCTCTTCTAGAGCTGATGCACGTAGTGATATTCAAAGAAAGCATCGGTGAAATTGATAAGGCTTGTCAGTTCCTCCAGAGACAAAAGAATGAAGAAAACTGGCATTAGCGAAACTGACAAGCAGCCGTGAACAATATCAGACCATCACCAACCATGCTTGAAAATGCACCCTACCCTGGTGTGCAAAGGGCTGTGGCCCTTTTCTACTGCCCAGAGTGCTGTGAAGATAAATGGGACAAAAATTGCAGAGCACTTTGTTTACTGAAAAGTATAATTGAAAACATAGATAACAATAAAGGGAGAGTGCCAAGTGCATGTGGCAAAAAGGTTTCTTTTTCTTCTCTATCTCCCCTCCCCCTTTTTTATTTTTTAAAGAGAGCTTTATTAAGCTACCCACCGCACCATCTCCATCTAGAGCATCTTTAGTAGTCCCAGCATGAAGCTACAGAACAGGGACGCTGAATTTTCCGTCTAAAGAATTCCGGTTGGTATGACCCCTGCATGTCTGATGATTCTGCCGCAGAGGGAGCTGCAGTTTTATGACATTAAATATTAACAGTGGGATATTAATAATGAAGGCTGACAGCTCCTTTCCCAGTGCCCGTGGTTGTCTCTCTCTTCCAGTCTGCAAGTCCAGCAGGATTGGTGCTTTTTCCCTGCCTAAGCAGTGTGGTCAAGGCCCTCTGATCTTTAAGGTCAGGGGAGGTATGAAAAACAACACAGTGGTGTCATCTGTGTGAATGGGATTCGTCTGTCTGTGGGGCCCCTGCGATGCGCGGTCTGTCTCCCTCTGCCTTGTCGCAGAATGGATTGGGGAAAAGCAATTTATTGCGAAAGGAAAAGAAAGGCAGAGATAATGTACGATGCTAATAAAAAAAAAGGCATGGCAACAGAGAAAATGCAGGCCTCCCCCACCTTGAAAGAAGAATAAAAGGTTCTCATATTCTGTGCAACCATGCACACTCAGGCAACTGGGAAAAAACAACAGCTTCCAATTTGGGTTTCCCACAAAATCCCCCAAGCTTCCCACCCACAGATGCTTTGCTTTCCGTTCATCAGTTGCTGCATTACGTGGGTCGCAAATGTTAGCGGAGACACAGCTTCTGTCTGCAGCTCTATCACTCTTGTTCGTTGGATAATTTACAGGGGACAGTAATGCACAAGGCAGATTGCCCTCGCCTTCCTCCTATCCTCAGCGTTGCTGCAGCTGAGTATCATGTCTGTGGCTCAGATCAGGTGGCCTGAGGTTAAAGGAACGAAAGTCTTGTCTTGAGCTCATGACCACGAGCCCGGCTCTGCAGCCTGGGAAAAGCTGCTGTAAAGTGACCGCGGAGCAATAAAACGGCTACGTTATTAGAATGTAGCAAGCGTGCTCAAATAGAGTGTTGAATATACCACAATAGCCAATAAACACAAGGTCATTTTGTTAAAATCAATAGTGCAGCCCTTATAATTTTCTCCTGTGTTAGCCTCACCGTCCTTTCCTTCTGTTGTCGTCCTAATTGGTAAAATTCAGATTGTAAGCTCTTTGGGGAAGGTTCTTATTTGTTGTGAGTTTTGCTGATGTCAGTCTGTAGCATGCCAGCTATAGGGTGCTATCTAAGCAATGTTGTTTTTGGATTGCTTTTTGCTATCTGTTAACACAGAGGTCGCCAACTTTTTTTGCCCCATTTGCAAACTGGAAAAACTGCCATGCCCACCCCACCTTTTTCTACAGGATACAGTAGAATAGTCATACCACGGGTTACAGACGATTTAGGTTGTGTGTTTTTGGGTTGTGCACCGCGCTGAACCCGGAAGTACCGGAACGGGTTACTTCTGGGTTTTGGCACTTGCGCATGCGCAGAAGTATTTTGTGCATGCGCAAAAGCACCAGATCACGTTCGCAACCCGATCGTCCACTGTACTTCTTCCAAGTCTCTTTTCCAGGTTCAGGGAGGGTATCCCAGAGGTGCCAGGGAGAGCCTCTGAGGGCATATGCATGCCCATGGGTGACATGTTGGGGATGACACCTGTATTAACAAATAACCTCCTGCACCTGCTTTTTCTTTATGCTCAAACTCACCTCTCAGCTGCTTTGTTCCTTATGGAGGAAGGATGTGGTCCCCCTATCTTCCCCATATATGTGAGAAAGCAGCGGAGGGGCTGGTGTAGAGTGAACAAATGGTAGCAAGGGACTATATTAAACTATACCACCCCTCTATTCTTGATTTCAGCTTCCTGAGGTACATTTTCTTAAAACTACTACTAAAAAACTTTTTAAAATGCCCCAAAGCAGCAACCCCTGGAAAGAAGAATCATGGCTCTGTCCATCATTATGTCAGTACAGGACTTTTTGTGGTCTGCTTACCAAATGTTGCACCAAGGAGGGCTCTTCTTTAGGGATGACTCTGTTGCCTACTGATCACCAAAATTATTAGCCGGCCTGATTTTTTGCACCACCCCTAGAGGCACTGGGGAAAAGAGTGGGATCTGGTGCAGCAGTCCACCCCCCAGCTTGTTCTGGGCAGGGGGTGGGTAGGTTGGGTTGTTCCTTAAGTCTCTTTGCCCTAAGAGAAGGGGGTACTTGGCTTGGAAAGGGAGTGTGTGGTGTGTGTTTCTTGCCTCTATTGCTGGATGCCAAGAACAGGAAAGGCTCATACAATCAAGAGACAGAAGATGTGATTCTAGATTCAATAGGGGCATTTGAAGCCGAACAAAAGGAGGGTGCCAGAAGAAAGAGAAAGCAGATGAGGAGAACAAAAAGAGAGAAGAAAGGTGATCAAAGTGATGAGCATGATAGATCCAGCATGCAGAGGAGTTCAAAGCAGAAGACATTTAAGAAAAGAAGCAGGAAGACCAAGAAATAACAGGATGTTACAATAGAGACAGTGAGGGATTATGAGGGAGTTAACAAGAACTTTAGCAATGCCAGAAGAAAGAAGAGTGTTGCATTGTACTTAAAATAGAGGGATTAAACATACGTAAGTTAGATGTTTCTCAAAGATTTCCCTCCTGTCTCTTTATCTGTATTGTATAGAAAGTTCTTGAGGGCTGTGTGTGAAATCGGCAAATTGTACTGTAGAATCTTAGTGTTGTGAAGGCACCCCCAGGATCATCTAGAACTTTGGCAGAAGTTTTTGGCACCGCAAAAGAAAGTTATCTTTGTTGGGAGGAGAGCGAGAAGAAATTTTAATTTTAAAAAAGCTTGGGTTTTTTTGTTTTTGCACTTCTGATGAAAGAACCCTGTACATTTTGACCACTCATATTCTGTCCGGTGGGGAGATACAGACATTTACCGTCTTGTAGAAACATGTTTTATTCTGCTTTTAAATCTTTGCTAAGTGTGGTAGTGGTGGTGGTGTGAAAAATGCAATGCCAATCCTTCTTTTCAAGCGCCTCCTCATCTGTCGCCTTCTCCAGAGGATGGATGTTTCTCTGGAAGGTTTCTGTAAGTCCTTCAAGAATGCCTCTCCTATGACTTGACATATCAAGGCAGGTTGTTTGCTGCTGCAGCAGCAGGAAGCCTATGCAGAGCTATGACAAATAAAACTACAGCTAAGAATGTTGTATGGAAGGACTGAGAAAAAGCAGCCAACACGTTTAATTTTTGCAAAGGCCACGAAAGTCATCCCCCCATTCTGCCCAAACAGACACTAATAGTCAGAATACATTACATATATAACAAAGCAGTCTTCATAGTAAACTATGTCAATCATCTCCATGGTTTTAGAACAGAATAAGAAGCTCATTGAGGAATCTCGAGTTTGCACAGCTTTAAACGATAACTCTTAGGGCTGCAGCCAATGTGTGCCATGGTTTAAAAAGCAGGTCCTAAGCACAAAGTTAAATATATTTCCGCACCAATGTGGAGGAGGAACTCTTAGCTCAAGCCAGGTCTCAGAGTTGTTCCTGGAAAAGATCAGGTGCAGTATTAGTGTTGGCAGCCAACAAAAAGTTGTTCCTGGATATAGTCTGGGATAATATTATGAAAGTGAACACAACAGCACATTTTCCACCCTTTTCTTGGAGTTAGCCTAAAGGTAAAGGTACCCCTGCCCGTACGGGCCAGTCTTGACAGACTCTGGGGTTGTGCGCCCATCTCACTTAAGAGGCCGGGGGCCAGTGCTGTCCGAAGACACTTCCGGGTCACGTGGCCAGCGTGACATCGCTGCTCTGGCGAGCCAGAGCCGCACACGGAAACACCGTTTACCTTCCCGCTAGAAAGCGGTCCCTATTTATCTACTTGCACCCGGAGGTGCTTTCGAACTGCTAGGTTGGCAGGCGCTGGGACCGAGCAACGGGAGCGCACCCCGCCGCGGGGATTCGAACCGCCAACCTTTCGATCAGCAAGCCCTAGGCGCTGAGGCTTTTACCCACAGCGCCACCCTCGTCCCCTGGAGTTAGCCTAGATGTCCATAAAATGCACATCACTGGGTTAGAATTTCTTGAGAGAGAATCAATTTCTGAGTTGGGAGAAATCGCTGAAAATACCCTAATAAAATCTCATCATGCTTACTTGACATATGCTGGAAACTCTTATAAACGTGTCTTCAGATGACTATTTTTGGAAGGGAAGACAAATTCAAATGCTCCCAAAGCAATTAAAAACAGATACACAGTCCAACCCCTAAACACATTACCTTGGAAGTACATCTCATTGCTTTCAACGGAACTTACTAAGCACCACAGCTAAAATTGATAAGGTTTAATTATAATTTTTTATTCTCTCCTACGCTGGAGATTATAGGCTAGTCACTCACTCAGAAATATCGTCTCAGATTGGCTCAGCGTGTCTGATGAGAGCTGTTCAGTAGTAGAATGAATCCGCTGGTGTGTCTGCACGGTATCGCCCCATTCTCTTCACTTTCATCTTAGAAGCAATGGCAAGAAAAAGGAAGCCAAATTGTGTGAAGCTCTGTGTGCATGTTTCTGGCCTGTGGATTTTCGAAAGGCCCAGGTACCAATCTCTGGACCATGCCCTGTTATAATCCACATGCTTCACAATTCTTGCGGTGCTTGGAAGATCAGTGGATAAGGCGGATCAAAAGGTACAGAAGCAAGTGACTGGCACACTCTCACTGGCAATGAAACCGATCTGTTGCCCAGACCCCAACAAAAAAAAAACCCTCAAGCAAGTCCTGACCTGTCAAGTAGTGTTTTAAGCAGTGGCTTCCAAAGGAGCAGTGTAGCAGAAGGGCCTCTCCTTCACTGGCGGTATTCAGTACTGAGTGGCAATCTGCCAGGATGCTGCAGTTGCAACGTTCCTGCATTGAACAGGGGGTCAGGCTAGATGTCCTCCAGGGTCATTTTTAACAACACTAAAATTCTACTCCCAATAATCTAGTCAGGGCAGTGGAGGTGCGGCTACTGAGCTCTTTTCAGAACAGGAACAAGTGACACACAATACATAACCTGAGACTGCCTTGTCCTTTATAAAGCAGGTCACTGTGTTCTCTGCAAGAGCTTCTTCTTCAAGAAACTCTGCACAGGTTTGCAGGCACATGAACCCTAATAAATGGAGTATCATGCTATATAGTGCTTGGGATGTGTTCATTTTTATTTACATGGTTCCCCTTCCCATTTTATCCTCACAACAACCCTGTTCAGCTGAGAGCAACAATGGCTGGTCCAAGGTCATGCAGGGAGCTTCATGGTGGAGTGGGGCCTTGAACTGTGGCCTCCCAACTCTTAGTCCAGCAAGTACCTACACTATACACGAGTGCCTACAGCAGATCAGCACAGCTGCCTGCATTTTCTACTTTCCTGTGGGGGAGATCATGATGAGTTCTTGGAACTTCATTTACCAAGGGATCCCTGACCGTTAGGTCCAGTCGCGGACGACTCTGGGGTTGCGGCGCTCATCTCGCTTTATTGGCCGAGGGAGCCGGCATACAGCTTCCGGGTCATGTGGCCAGCATGACTAAGCCGCTTCTGGCAAACCAGAGCAGTGCACGGAAATGTCATTTACCTTCCTGCCAGAGCGGTACCTATTTATCTGCTTGCACTACTTGCTTTAGAACTGTCATGGGGATTCAAACCGCTGACCTTCTGATCCGCAAGCCCTAGGCTCTGTGGTTTAACCCACAGCGCCACCCGTGTCCCCTTCATTTACCATTACACTATTGCATAACTACAGTGGAGTGGCATCGTTTTGACTTTTCTGCTCCAGTGCAAAAAAAAGCTCAAAATCTGGCCCAAGCACAGACACTCCTAGAATTGTAGGGTTGGGAAGGACCCCAAGGACCATCTAGCCCACCCCCTGCAAAGCACTCTCCCACTCCTCCGTGGCTGGTAAGCAGACTACCAAAGAGAGAGATCAGTCTCTTGGATTTGTGGGGGCAAAGCTCGAGGTGGCAAACTGGGGTGCCACTTAAGGGACGGAAATGGCAATATGTTCTTTTTAGTTTGGAGCCACCGAGAACAGGTCGTCGGGAATTTCTGCCTCGATCAGCCTGGATGGTGGTGTTGGGCTCTTCTCCGCATCTGACACCCTACAAGGAGCAGCTCACGTGGCCCACGTCCTCGAGGGGGCGGGTGGGAAGGAGCTTTTGACGCCCCTCCAAATACAGTCGGATAAGCGGCTGCCTATGGAAGCGCACCAAATCCTTTCACCAATTAAAAATGGAAAGGGCTTCTCCACCCCCCCGCGCCCCAAACCACTTTGCGCGGCTTGTGTGCTCCTTCTCAGAGACGCGTAGTTTCGACGTGGAGTTTCCCTTCCCTCCCATGGCAACAGACCAACTTTGGTCCCTCTAATGATTGAGGTGGTGAAATATGTAAGGTCTCCTGCGTAAATCCCCTCGAAGTTGCAGCCACGAGGTTGCGTAGCTGCAGAGAGTGAGAGGCAGAGACCAGGGAGGCAGGGCGCAAGCGTGGCCGAGATCGAGCAAGCCGAGAAAGGCTGCCGTCGCCTACCTCGGCCTCGCGGCTTCCCTGCTGCGCCTGGGCTCCCGGGCTTGGCTCGCGTCCTAGCGGATTGGCACCGGGGCAAGGAAGCAGCCAAACTGTGGCGGCGGCGGTAGCAGAGCGGACTGGACGGGGTCGCTCCAAATTGCCGGGTTCCGCTACCGAGGAGCAGCGAGGTGGAGAGGGAGGAGAAAACAAAAGGCAGCACCTCCAGAGGCTTCTCTGAGCAGACGCCGAGACTCGCTCGCAGGCGAGAGACGAGCAAATCAGATTATGTTGATTGGCGACGGTGCGCGCTAATGGGCCGCCTTTTCCCTTTGTTCCTCGTCACAGAAGGAAAGCTAATCAGCCCTCCTACCGCCTCGGAAGGAATAACAAAAGCGTCCTTCCTGCATCAAGTTGGCAGGAAGAAAGTTCTATATATTTATATATACATTATACGGTTTGTGTGCGTGTGTGTTAGTCCCCGTCCACCCTCCCTCCGTTTCTTCTGGCTCCAGCAACCTAATTGGTTGATTGCGAAGCCTCTTCTGTTTCAATTACTTTTGATTGATTCCCAGGTCTGTGTCAGCCGCTCAGCGCGCCCAACATCGCAGGAACAAATCTGTAGCAGCTGAAGATGAAAATAGCTTCCCCTGCTGCTTCGGATGGAAATTCAGGCCTAGCCGCCGGCTTTTCCGACGAGCAAGCGGGGCCTCGGGTCAGCCATGGCTGTTGATCGTGGCCCAGGGGCCGGCCCACCTCGCAGCCCAGTCGCTGGTTGCAAAAAAAGGAGCGTAATCCGCTTTGCTTTTTGGCTTCCTTCCGCTCTGCCCCTTCCAATATCGCCAGTGGCCAAATTGGCCTTCAGGGCAGCTTTCAGCAGCCCAGAGGACTGTGGGTAATGCACTTTAGCTATTGTGTATGTGGCAGCAATCTGGAAAGCTAGTTTTGGCATCTTAAATACTCATATGCGCTCCCCTGAGTTGCTCTTTTGTCGAGGGCAAATGGGCAGGGCTAGTTTTGTTTGGCAGAGAGATTCAGAAAGAGGAAGAGAGAACTAGATGTGGCACTATTTGTGTCAATGCACATTTTTTGATATGTAAACTGAGGAGAAACCTGCATAGGGGATGGGGAGGAGAGGTTTTTTTTTAATAATAATTTTTATTCAAATTTTCATTATACAAATTTAGCATATTACAAATTTTTCACAAATTTCAACTTTTTAGACTTCCATCAGCTTCTCTGCAAATCATCCATATTTTTACATACTTTACGCATTTCCAATATATAATATTGCCTTTTAGCATACCCTTACTATCCTGTTCCTTTTTAACAATATTTCTCTGACTTTCACAAAACTTCTTTAAATCCCACTAGCGTTGTTTGTTCATCACATATACTTTTCAGATATTCTGTGAATTTTCCCCAGTCCTCAATGAACTTGTGATCCCGTTGGTATCTAATCTTCCCAGTTAGTTTGTCCAACTCTGCATAGTCCATAAGCTTCATTCTCCACTCTTCCAGGGTCGGGGGAGGGGAAGTTTAATTCCCCCCACTGCCGCTGTCCTTAACGAAAATATTTCAGAAATGTGATGTGGCGAGGAGAAAGGTTTCTCTAGTTTGGCCTGTAGTGTGTGTGTGTAAGTATGAGAATCCCAGGCAGTTTATTTGTTGTAATATCTGTTTACAAATACACAAATTGAACAGCCAAGCAATTACACAGGCAGTCCTGGATCCCAATATTTATTATTATTTACTTTATTTTGTTATAAGAAAAATCATGATGTATGGGGGGGGGGTCTTGAGCTACAGGGTGGCAATTTCAATAGTCTGTATAAGGGCTTGCACACCATTGTTCTGGGTTCCTCCTCCTGCGTGGGGGTGTGTGAGCACCCTGTTGCAACAGTTTAATAAAGATCAGGCTTACTAGCTGCTTTGCTTCTCAATATTCTCTGGTTGGCCTCTGTTATTTTCTCCTACCAATAGAGAACCTACATAAGGACTCTATACGGGCTCTTGGGTACCCCATAAGGGAAAAGGAGCAGTTTTTTCTTATAACAATTTGTAAAAACATTTCTATACTTTTGTATCACTAAAAATATATCAAAGCAGTTTACATCAACGAAAACACAAAGCCATATAACAAAAACCATTAAAAAGCTAAAAGCAGACTAAAAAGCTTATTGCGTTAGTCAGAAACTGTGCCAAAAACGTACTTCAACTAACATTTTGAAAATCACCCATCCATATAGCAGGCTTTGCATTATAATACATATTTTTGAACAGTGCTTTCTTCTGGGGGTACTCAAGGGTACATAGTGGCAGCACTTTCCACCCCCCCATGTTAAAAGTAGTATAGCACTTACTGTAACAACTTCATGGTAGTACCAGCACCTTTTTATAAAAAAGCCCTGTTGTTTTGTTCTCTTTAAAAAAGCACTGAGTGTGGCTTTCCTGCATCAGCCTAGAGATTTCACAGCAGAGGTAATATTCAAACCAGGATTTGCCTGATGGATTTGCCTAGTGTCTTAGCCGCTACACTGTGCCAGCTCTCCAGCCTGATATGTACAACGTGTGATTGTATTGGAGCCTGAAGCCATGCCCACCTCCAAACTGAAAGCAGGATACCATATAGCAGGGTTTTGCTAGGGGTGTACTTCTAAGTCGTGGGGGTGCAGGGCCATGGTAAAACTTTGCATAAATTTAGCATAGGCTAATTTATAGATGCAAATTTAAGGCTGAATTTTCAAGTTGTGGGGAGGGATCTGTGGCCGATTGAGCTTATTCTGAACAATGGGGTATCAACAGGATTTATTTTTTGTTTGAGCTGAGTGCACTTATGTGGACCTTGTGTATATTAAAAGCTTAAAACAACTGTGCCTGGGCAAATAAAGATGAAATGTGTCAGGGTCTTACAGGAGCTGTGCTTTATAGTGCATCTGCTAAACCTGTAAGCAAAGTTAAAAAAAAAGCAATCAAGTTTTACAGAGGAGAGGAAGGGGCAAGGAATTGGGCCCACTAGAAGGGCCCAAGGCCGCAGCCTGAACAACACCCCTGACATCCCCAATGCCACAGAGAAAGCAGGAATCGGTTATTGATAATCCATTGCACTAGTAAGCAGTCACTAGGCTTCCTCCTCTTGTGTTGAGACTGGTTGTATTCCTTTGACTAGTCATGGATGCAGGAATGCAGGCTGCAAGGAAAAGCTATTACTCCACCACAGGATGCTTCCTGGATTGAGTGTGAAATTGACACCCTTTTCCTCCTAACTTATTTGTTCCATCTGTCCTGCTCCTTTTCATGGGCTTAGCCTCTTCTTGGGGGAGCCATATCCTGTTCTTTGCTCCCTTAGCTTGACACTCTGGTGACTAAATCTAGCTTGATTTCCCTGCCCCCACTTGCAGCAAGTCCGGGTCCTGACACCTCCTCATCTGGCACGAATATTTGACTCTTGATTTCAGTCTTGCCCTGTCTGGGCCTCATGTTGCCTCAGGCCCACTTCAGAAACTTACCCTGGACTGTACTCTGCATGACAAACAGTTTCCCTATTTCCCTACAGTTCGGGCTCTGCAGATTGGCTTGAGCTGTGCAAAGTGTTCCCTGTGCTGTGGTTTTTGCGCTGCTAATGGGTCTAGAGTCTAAATGTGCTTGGAAGGCCCGGTTTCTCATTCAGGTAATGCCATCTTCTAGAGACACCACCTTAAATAGTGTAGATAAACCTTTTCTTGCTAGGACTGTCGGATTAGAGCAAGGGAGTGTTTTTTTTGGGGGGGGAAATACCCCCTGCCTTTGCTCCTCAAAACCTGTAACTTTGAATTGGAAAATCCATTTATTTAAAAAAGTACAATAGGTGCTGGAGAAAGTGTAGGAACTCAAAAGCTTCCTCCTCCTCCACTGGGCCTCAGGAAAGCCCTGGTTAAAGGTACGTTTCAGGGACCGCACATAAATTCCCCCACAGAAGTTCTCACCTTGCAGTCTGTAGAAAGGATGTGAAACATTGAAGTATATCTGTACTCGGTCCTTCACTTGATTCCCTGTCCCCACACCATATGACAGAAATTGAGGCTACGACTGGATTATCGAACAGGGTAACAAAGCCCTACCTTAGGGTCTGTAATTTTCATAACATGCTGAGGCAATCTACAGAAACATTGCACCGCCGTTCCATTATAGTACAGTTTATAAATGCCAACCTAACTTCCGTGTGCACACCTATTTATTTAATTTCACCCCCCAAAACCTCCATTGTCTCTTGAGATAGACGGATGCCAACAAATGTCAGAAATTGATAAATATATGCCGGCTTTCAGGGCAAAATTTTCTTCAAGTTGGATTGAAGAACCGCAACATGGTATATCAATAAAACCACAACATTAAAATAAAACCATATGACATTAAAACAGCTGCAGTTGAAAACAATACAGAATAGCACATCATCATCATTTTTTTTAAAAAACCAACAATTTGAATAATACAAATAAAAATATTTGAGGGTCTGTTTAAATGCCAGTGTCTCTCTAGGGATGGCGTTCCAGCAGCTCAGGATAGCTGCTACAAAGCACCCTCATCTTTTGTGTCTGAAGATCTAACAGATCTCACAAGCAGCATGTGTGTGTGTGTGTGTGTGTGTGTGTGTGTGTCTGTGTGTGCTGTAATAATATATAACATATAGTCTTATCACGGTATTTGATGATTTTGCCATATTGGTCATTTGGACTGCAATTCACATGCATTGGATCTGTTAACTATAGCAAAAAGAAGAAAATCAATGAGGACTGCAGTAGTTTAGATTTAAATGATGTGTGGGAGGTGGGGAGAAGCAAAAATGTCCATCTCTCATTGCATTGGGGAAGTGTAATAATGTAATTCTATTTTGGGGCTCCCACCTTCATAAAGCTTTACAAATAAGTGCCTTCTAATGAAATTGCATCTTCCAACCAGGACTGTTCCCCCCCCCTCCTTAGATGCATAGTTCCCCCTACTGTTTTCACAAGACCGTTAATAGACAATCCTTTTGTAAACCTTGAAAATGGTGCCAAGTGAGCTTCATGTCAGGAAAACAGCAAGATTATTAGTGGCTCACAAAAGACATGCAAGGTTTAAGAGCCAGAAATCTATTTTCCCTCGCTGTTGTGAATAGCAAAGGGGCTGTATATATGGTACCCTTAAAACCTCTAATGCTGATTTCTGGTTCTACTCAGTGGGCGACAGCAAAACGGGGTCCTTTGAAAACAACACAGTAGTGTGAACAAGGCAAAACACCAAGGTTTGAAGGCACTGCTTTTTCTCACAAGCAGCCAACACCTGCATAAAAATAAAAATACAGGAATATTTATAGACAAGGTGAGCAAAGCACAGCTGAGTGTTTTGTTAGGCTGGCCAGGTGCCTTCATGCATGGTTTCCTGGTGTGTTTTTTTTTGGGGGGGGGAGTTGTTGGTGGAGGAGGGATTGGAAGGTTTTATCCAACTCTATCCAGCAATTACTCTGAAAACAATTTCCAGCAAGGTTGCAGTGCTGGGTGCTTCCAGATGGGTGCTTATTTTGGGATTGGTGTTCCTCATGCAGAACCAAGTTCTTTTTCCCCCTTCTATTTTTTATTTTTTACAGCATCCATGCAATGCCATTGACATCAAAAGTCAGTCTGCATATATACAGTGTTTTTGTGGGTGGAGGGGGATATGATCAGTTAAAAACAAAAACCTGCCTACGACCCATTGGCAAATTAAGCCCTGCCTGGAAGCTCCTTCTGCTTGTGCTGCAGCAAAAATTACAAGCATTCTTGTGGTCTCTGTGAGAGGAGTAAATTGGGCCAGCTGTACCCTGGAGGGTGGGTGAGAGTGCTTGTCCAAACAGCGTCTAAGATAGGGATGACGAAAGTTTGTTTCTGTTGAGGGCTGAGTTCCCCTGGGATTAATTGTCAGGTGGGCAGTGTTTTCAGCATTGCTAGGGGAGTATTCCACTGTGTGTGTGTGTGTGTGAGAGAGAGAGAGAGTGTGTGTGTGTGTGTGTGTGTGAGAGAGAGAGAGAGAGAGAAAGCCTGTTTGCATCTCCACACCTCCTTTGGATGGGACACATAGAGAAGGGCCTCTGATGAAGACCGCAGGGTCCAGGCTGGTTTGTATGGGACCGTCTGGTGCCAGCCAATAATCTGGCTGCTAAATTCTGCATTAGTTGTGTTTTCTGAACTGTCTTCAAAAGTAGTTCAACATATAACACATTACCCTAGAGGTTACGAGGGCCTCACACCATAGTTGCCTTTGACTGGACTTAGCTGTCCAGGGGTACCTTACCTTACCTTACCTTACCTTACCTTACTGAGTCTATACAGCCTGTGAGTGTTAGATATTGAAACCAAGCCTGAATCTGGGGATAGGCCTCTGTGATTTAACATGCCAGAAGAACTGTGATGAAGTTGGCATGTGTAGAGTGTTACATTAGATCTGGCCAGAGACTTGCAGTATTTGAAGCCAAATCATGAGAGTACATGAGCTTTTCATAAATAACTAGGCCTTACGAGTGAACTTGGTAGCTCTTTCATTCCCCGCTTTGCTTAAGAGCATGTTGGTTTCTCAAGCTCCCCAAAGTGGAAATGAAGCCAATGCCAACCTCTGACCACCCATTTGTTATTTTCACCGTCTGTAGAAACAGCTTTCTGCTACTAGAGAACACAAGCAGCTTCTGTCATTTACGCATTGATGGAGATGCCAGAAGATTTAGAGTTCAGCTCCTGCTGCTGGCTAACTAATGGGTTAGGTGGTGTTAACAGTTGCACCTAATATGACAGGCATTCCACCCCAACCCCCTCTTTTTAGACATTATTTTTCTAATTTAAAATCTTGGTAAAGAATGACACACGTGCACACTTTTTAAAAAAATAAAAAATGTATGATCTTTAGGCTGCAAAGTCTTCCAATAAAAAAATACTAAATGCCAAAATTAGAATTGCCTGCAACCTTGCTTGTGCCACTTTAATGCATATACTTTATGATACCATCTTTAATTACAAGACCACTTGCCGTTTCTTCCCCAAAGGAACTCCATTTGATTTAATGCATGGAGAAGATGCACAAAGGGCCAGGCATTAGGTTTTCCACAAACTTGTAAAACTAGCATTTATTGGGCTCTGATTACTTAACAGAACATTTCCAGCCTGGTGCCCTCTGCAGAGCTGTAGCTACGGGGGGTGGGGGGTGGGGGCGGATAGCTGGGGTCCCCTCCCCCGCCCAGGTGAAGCCTCCAGGGGGGTTCCTTCGAGGCTCCCAGCCTGTGTGTGTGTAATGAAATGTGCATGGGGTGGTGCCAAACTGTGTCGTAGACCCGGGTGAAATAAAACCTAATTTCTCCCCTGCCCTCTGGATGTTTTGGACCACAACTCCAATCAGTCCCAGCCAGCCTGCTGATGGGAATTGTAGTCAAAATGCCTGGAAGGCAGCACGATGCATTAGCATTTTCATTTGCAGGTCAGTCAGTGTTGTGCGCTTAAACGTGGTAGGTGAAAATGCATGGTAGACTCTGAAATTTTGTTGCTATGAGAGTTGATGGTCAGAAGCTCAGAGCTATCGAAAAGCTACGTTTGCCACACAGATGCCACAAAACGCTGATGAGAGTTGAGAGTTGCCATGCCTCCGCCAGGGGTTACCAGGCTTGTCTGCTGGAAGTGATGAGACTATTTACCTCTTAAGGCAAGGTGAGCATTTGCTGAAGCAAACGCCAGGAAGGGTGCGAGGTAAGACTTGAAACGGCATGCCTGAGCCTGTGGGAAGAGTCCAGTCTGCGAGTCTGGGACAAAAGCTGCAGACAGGAGCTTAAAGGCTTGGAACATTAACATATAGAATAAGAGAACAAGAAGAACTTACGTTTAGAGAAGACTGGAAAACGTTTATTGAATATACGGAGGGAAATTGTGTACACTTGAAAAAAATATTAAGCATTAAGATAAATTCAACAGTGTAAATAAGTTTTGATGGATGCAATAATGGAATACTGAATGGTTTAGTTTTTGTAAAATATGCAGGCATTTATGATATGCAAAATGAACCATGGAAAGAGTAGGGAAGTCACTGATATTTTAATAATGTTTAAATGAGTATTTTAAATTGTAAAACAGAAATATATATATATATATATATATGTGGCTTAGAACAGCCTGAGACTTTAGGACACTTGCCCCATTTGCAGTAAGGATACTTACAGCTGCTACCTTCTGACCTGCATTTAAGCCAGGCCAGGTTGGAAGACCAGTGCCAAATACTTAATAATCAGTTATCTCTTATTTTGCTTTGTGTTTATGTACTTGAACCTGGATTTTTGTGTGTATGCTGTGTCCCATTGATGGAGTGGTGGTGGCACTAATTCTTCTTCTGATAGGAAATGCTCTGTGGGCAGGGGGACAAAAAATGGGGGTTTGAGGAGTGTCAGTTGTGGGGGAGTGAGATATGTCCCTATTTTCATATCAGGAATGTTGGAAGGTATGCTCTTGGATGGAGGACAGAGCCCTGTGTTAGTCTGTAAAAACTAGCCTGTGCTACAAAAGGTAAAATCTACATGTGTTGCCCCTCCCACTGTTGCCTCTTGCCCCGCCCACTAATGGCATGTGGCCCTTGGAAATTGCCCAGACGGGAATGTAGGTTGAAAAAGGCTCTCCACTCCTACACTGAATGATACCTTGGGAAAGAGATAAAAGGCTGCTGCTTTCAGGGGCAGCTAGGGATTTGCTGTACTGCCTACTTTGGCCACAAGAAATCTCTTATTCCAAGTGCATTTTATCTTTTCTCTCCTCTGAGCCCGCTTAGTATTTGACTGCCATTGTGTGGGCTGAACTCTTTGGGAGGAAGCATGGCTGTTGGCATCTCTGTCAGCTCTCTGAAGCAGATATGCCAGTCCGTCTGATTACGGCTCTTGAGCTTTTTCTGGAATGATGAAAGACCACAGCTACCTCTGATTAAGGTGGACACATAGAATCTGCTCAGAGAAATTGGTTTCCCTGTCCCTTTCTGCTTCCACCTCCCTCCCTCCCTTTTGATTTGATTTATATATTAAAAAATCCCATAGGTATCTCTCCTCAGAGTCACAGTGTTAACAGCAGAGGGGAAACCCCAACAAGTTGAAGCAAATGTTCCCCTGTAAGAAAAGAACTTTGCTGGATCAGATGAAAAGTCTGTTGAGTCCAGTCCCCTGTTTCTAGCAGTGGACAGCCAAAACAACCCTCTGTCCCGACAGCATCAGGTTTTCAAGGCTACAATTTAGAGATTAAAGTAAAGGTAAAGGGGCCCCTGACCATTAGGTCCAGTTGCGGACGACTCTGGGGTTGCGGCGCTCATCTCACTTTACTGGCTGAGGGAGCCGGTGCAAGCTTCCGGGTCATGTGGCCAGCATGACTAAGCCGCTTATGGCAAACCAGAGCAACACACGGCAAACCAGAGCAGCACACATATTTAGAGATTACCCGACTCTAAATCTATGGCAGTTTCATCTGTATGTCAAGGCTAATAGCTGTTGATCCATCAGTCTTCCATGAATTGGCTTAATTGCATCCTAGAAGGGTTGTCTTGAACAATTTTGAAAGAAGCTGACTTCTGTAGCCAGAATACTGTGTTTCAGATCCAGATTTATGAATGTCTGGTTGATGCGTGATTGCTCATATGAGCATGGTGCCAAACCCGGAAGTGACCCCAAAACATCACTAAAATGTCAGTAAAAGGATGGAATTGGGGTGGGCTGGAATGGAACACTTTATGCAGGCCCCGGGGTCTTGCACTGGGGTCCGGAACATAATCCCCACGCAAAAACAAGGATTGCCTATAGTTCCGAAGTATGCGGTCATTTTACAAAATAACCTGCTTGTGATTTATTCTGATTCAAATGCAAATGAACGTTTAACCATTTTAGAGAGTAGCAGTGTATTTTTAAAAGGCCATTTCCCCTCCAGCTTCGGCTGCATGTTATTATTCTGTTCTTCAAAGTTCAAAGAGCCAAGGAAAGTACTTAAATGGAAAAGAATTAAAGTTTGCTTTGTAAGTTGTATTTGTTTTAATAAATTCTTCTCTCTGTGCATGAGTGTTCCCACGCATGCGCCAAGAAGCTTTTCAGAATCTTTGAGCTAAGTAGGCCAGAGGCAGGCACATCGCCAGCCAGAAAGGGACCTTCTGGAATTGAAGCCGGTTTGATGATTTATAGCACTAATCAGGCTCAACTGCCACTTCTTGTGGTTTCCTTCCAACTTGTCTTTGATCATTTCTGCTTGAGCTGCATGGGCTGCTGTTGCAGCTGCTGAAACTCAGTTGTGAAACCCAACTGCTCTACTCTTTTTCTATCACATTATTGTTGACAATGTGCATGTTGGTGCTGGTAGCTGGAGGCCCGCTAAGTTAGGAGCCGTTGGAGCTGTCCACTCCCTAACCTTTTGTTGTTGTTGTTGGCAAAAATCACACCCAATTCTAGCCAGGCAGCCATTGGTATCTTTCCACATATCAAGATGACTGCAAAGATTGGCCACCAGTGGTTTCATTTTTGCAGCAATTGTACTCATAGGAGTTCTAAATGACACAACAAATGAGTCTGAGCTGATACATTTTCTACCACAAGGTGTCTTTCAAGCAGTTACCTTGTCATAGAAATCTATGTGGCACCTTTCCTGTCGTGAACAGAATCCCAATGTGTCCCACTTCCTGAAAGTTACCTTATGTTGGAAAAAGGATTGATTGCATCTCTTCATTGAAAAAAAAATTTTTTTTTAGCAGCAACAAAAACAATAAATGCTGTTCATTATTTATTTAGGATACCGACTGGCCATCAAAACCTGTCAATAGAGACACATCAGCTGAAATAATTAGTTTTTTCTTTCTTTACGTTGCTTGCTATCACTGAGCTACAATAATGGAATGATTCAGATGCTATGCTACATTATCATAACAATGCAGACATAAGTGATACTCCAAACCTGTGCTGATTTGTGGGAAGAGTTCTAGGTTCTGTTCGTCAGACTGAAGTGTCATGACATTTACAGTCTGCACAATTACATTGCACTCTTGACTAAAGGCAGAATATCATACTTCTCAATTGCTTTGTCTTTAAATGTCCCTTCTCCCAGCTGGCCTTGTATCCTCCCCCATGCACAGTGAATGCTTGCAGCAGCCAACCAACTTAGCTGAAACAGCAATTTTCTTAAAATTGTGTGACCGCCACCACAGAGGTTTTGTTTGCTAGGGCTCCAATAAACTAAGTGCATTAACCATGTGCTTGAAAGAATTTCACTAAATTAGTGACTGAGTAGAGGGAGGAGAGATGGAGAGGTCAAGGTCTGGCACGCCAGTTGTTCCACATTCTTGGGGCAGGAGGAGTCACTGCTTTTAATTTCAAAGCCCAGCTCTGTGAGGGGGGGGGGGAGAAATGTTGAGATAGATGCAGTAAAATAATAGCAGCAACAGTTCTGCACCCTTAATCCACTCATAGACTAAATGCATCTCTAGCGTTAAATCCTTTTCATAAAAAAAACACACACACAAGAAAGCATTGGGGCTATCTAGGAGATTCTTGAGAGTCCCATGGACTGCAAGAAGATCAAACCTATCCATTCTTAAGGAAATCAGCCCTGAGTGCTCACTGGAAGGACAGATCCTGAAGCTGAGGCTCCAATACTTTGGCCACCTCATGAGAAGAGAAAACTCCCCGGAAAAGACCCTGATGTTGGAAAAGATGGAGGGCACAAGGAGAAGGGGACGACAGAGGACGAGATGGTTGGACAGTGTTCTCGAAGCTACCAACATGAGTTTGACCAAACTGCGGGAGGCAGTGGAAGACAGGAGTGCCTGGCGTGCTCTGGTCCATGGGGTCACGAAGAGTCGGACACGACTAAACGACTAAACAACAACAGTGCTTTCTTTAAAAACCACCACCACCACTGAGACCCACCCTCCCCCAAACACCCACCACATCTTTTACATCAGCTGATTGCAGGAGGCAAGCGAATGAATGAATGGCGGGTGGTGGAGACGGAACAATCTGCTGTTACTTCTGAGATCTTTCCTTTGCTATTCGGAGTGTGAGAATGGCAAGAAGTGGGTTTGCAATGTCTGCATTCAAAAGGGATTTTTGAAACAATTGTCCCTTGATATACAAATGGTGAATGAGGTTCTTACAGAAGCCTCCTTTGAATCCTTGAGAATCAGAGTGGGGATGTTTAAAAGCTGTTTTCCCTGGAAACTAAGCATTGTGGTGATCTGAAGAGTTCCCAACAAAAGATGTGTGTTTGTCTTCCTTGATATCCATCCAATTGATAGATGAACTATATGAATCGAAAACTAACAACCCACATTTTTCATGTTTTCCAGTAGGAAGACCACCTGAAATTTTGCTCCATGGAACAACACCTTACTTATATAAGTGACAAAAGAAAGACCCGTGATGAGGCTTTCATAGGCCTCTTGTAGGTCAGGCACAGGATACAGTTTGCTTCTTCTACCAAGCCCCATGCATCATACCCAGCCACTAGAAAAAGAACTTGCTGAAAAGCTTGACTGTTGTGGAAAAACAGACTTGCCCAAGTGGGGTCCCCTCATCCAATCGCTTGCTGTAATCTCCCTCCCATTGAAAGGATAGAGAAAACTACACCTGACCCTGAGGCTACAGTGTGACAGCCATCCAGAGAGGGGAGCACACAGTCATAGGCCAATAGCCTTTCTGATCTGGCTATGCACTGGGTTGGCTTACATTTTGCTCCATCTCTGTCCACTTCCATTCTGCCATGATCAGGATGCAGAGCCTCAGCTAGGATGGTCATGCAGCCTTTCCTTTGAAAGGCACCCTCTATTTGAAGGGCTGATTGGTTTAAATATAAAAAAGACCTACCAGCAGGGAGAGTTGGAGGCTTTGAAATTGCTGGTGGAAAGCACCTGGGCAGCAGACTGAGCAGGTTCACAGACCACCTGCTCACGACTACGGTGAGATGTATTAAGTGGTGACTGGTGCCCATTGGGAGTGGCAGGGCAGAGGGCAGGCTGGCTGACACTAAGTGGAAGCTGAGCCAAGTGATTCTACTTTTGTCCCATCCTCCTCTTCCCTGCTGAGTTCCACAAGGGCAAGAAGAAGACTAAGGAGGAGGAAGCTGGCAGGCAGTGCCATCTCCTGGACTGGTTCTTGTAAGTAAGAAAGCAGGCAGACAGGTGGGGCAGTTCTCCATTCACCTTAATGGGCCAGCCTCCACTGGATGTAGCCCTATTTAAATTATTGTCTTCCCCCCAAATGCTGCATCTATACACAGAAATTGCCAGGTTCAAATTTTATGCAAATCTGTGCCCTCTTGTTCTCTCTCTTTTGCAGATGCATTTATTCTTTTTTAGGTCAGTCCTGTGGGTGGTGATGGTGGTGAACTCAATGACCCCCTTCTCAGTGATCTACCTATTATGGAGATGGTGGAGATGAGTAAGAGACGAATAACATGCAGTTCCCCATCATGGTAAGAGAGACGGCTGAAAAACTCACAGATTGTATATTGAACTCTGAAAGAACAAGAGAGGAATGCATCTTTCATCTCCTAACAGCTGCATTAACAATAATTGTTCCATCTTAATGCTGGATTTTGGTAGTCCTCTGTGCCTCTCAGTTTGGAAGGGAAGAGACACTACTCAAAACAAGATAGTGGTTTCTGCATTCTCCAAAGGCTTCACAGACATGCAGAAATATATTAATTTGTAAATTGATTTTTAAAATACCCACCAAGTGGAGCTGATGACAACCTATTTTCAGGTTCTACTGATTGCTAAGGACAGCTGAACCATAGAAAGTTGAGGATGTCAGCTGGAAAGTGTGTGGAGCGGAGGGAAATAGAATTGGGGGCTTGAGCAGCCAATATCTTTCAGTAAACTTGGAGGGGAAGATTAGGTGTGTGGAGTGATACTTGCAATAAGGCCAAAATATTCTTCCCCATGCTATATCAGGAAGTTTCATAAGAGAGTAGGGTGCAGAAAAAGGACAACAGCTTCTGAGTATTTTACAGGGTTAACACCAATTTTACATGCACATGCCCTTCATTCTAGATAACAACCTAATGTATTTTGTACTGTACCTTGCTTGAGTATAAATAATAAAACAAGAATCAGCTCACCATTTTTGTCTGTTTCTCAGAATGTAGTCAGGGGGTGAATTAATTTTCATTGTATTTTTCCTATCGGTATTAGCCACCTTGAACCCTTTGGGTGGAAAGGTGGAATACAAGCTTAGCAAACCAAACAACACTCAAGCCTTTTTTACTTTCCTGCTCTCCAGAAACTACTTGCTACCCATTATATAAAATAGTCACGCACTCAGGTTTGGGGCTGTCAGCCCATCTGAAACTGAGCACTGGAACACAGTGGAGGAAGGGTTTAGAAGGATGACAAAAAAAGAAAAAGTGTGTCCCCCTTCCATGTGTGAACCTCCCCCCTCTCTTCTTTTATGAGCCCCAGATAATACTGCCAGTCTCATGTTCAAGCCTGGCTAAAGCCCTGAATAGCAGCCCTGCTCTTAGGGGTTTCGGGACAGACTGCTGCATTTTGTTGTGGGTCTCCACTAATTTATTTGTTTGCTTTAAACATGTATATGTTGCCCTTCATCAAATCATATTCCAGGAAAGCACCTTGACCTCAGCCTGGAAGCAAACAGGCAAACTGCAGTTCTTACCGTAATAACAACCAATACCAAATTCTGCAGTACTTTTACTGTCTCAAGTTCTTTTAATCCCGAGGAAATGTTATCTTCCCAAGAACACTAGGATGTAGAAGATTTCTATTTTACACACAGATGTGAAAGCGAGCCTCGTTGGGGTGACGTACCAAAGACCTCTACGTGCTAATCAATAGCAGAGGTGAAATTTGGTTCAGGTCTCCTGGATCCAGTTCAGGCTTCCACCACCAGAGCATGCTGCCACAAAGCTGTGGCTTCTGCTCATAGACAGACAGCACAAGATTCACAAGACCTTCTAGTAGGAGAGGGAAGGCGAGTTTTCCGAAGCTGCCTGCTTGATCAATCTGACATTAAAATCTGTGCTGGTGCCAAAATAATGACTCCCCTCGCTTTTCACGGCCGTTACTTTTTTGCCTGGCGCTGTGTGCATTCAACGGTGTTATTGTTGCTCGTGACGTCCTGTTCCCACTGGCTTTTTGTCACAAAAGAATATTTAGTTTATTGATGATCCCTGCCTGTAAATCAACAGCCAAAACCTCTCTTTGACTCTAAATGAAGGTCAATAAAAGCCAGCAGGTAATGAGCGCTCATGCCCTCAAAAGGGAAGCGAACAGCAGTTCTCTGTGAGCCAATGGAGAGCTGGCAAAGCCTCATAGACAACAAACTCGACCCTGGAGTCTGTAGTATAATCCCTTTGATCAGCAAGACTGGGGTTACTGTAGGGTCAATGCTGACATAAAACCAACCAATCAACCAAGACCACCTAGGTATTTAAATTAATCTTTCTCCCCCCACCATGAAGGGGGAATACAATTTTCTTCAAGGATTTCTTTTCCCTTGAACAGCACTCCATGTGCTGTCTGTTTTCCTTCTCTTACATCAGTGCTATTGAGAAGGGTATTGTGATGGCAGGTACTCCGTTTCCCCACTGCGACCGCCACTGCTATTATGCAGACAAGGAAAGACATCACACATATACACAACTGCATGTGTTTTTTTAAAAAACCTGCTTAACCTACCTAACTTTCCAGTGGTCAAAATATGTTGCTATGGCCTAGCTTTCTAAAGGCTTTCTTTAAATCTTAAAGGTAAAGGGACCCCTGACCATTAGGTCCAGTCGTGGCCAACTCTGGTTGTGGCGCTCATCTCGCTTTATTGGCTGAGGGAGCCGGTGTACAGCTTCCGGGTCATGTGGCCAGCATGACTAAGCCGCTTCTGGCGAACCAGAGCAGCGCACAGGAATACCGTTTACCTTTCCGCCGGAGCGGTACCAATTTATCTACTTGCACTTTAAATCTTTAAATCTTACATGTGATTAAATAATACACAAACACTCCCCCACTCCCCAATTTCTTCTTGCAGACAGCTAGCAGAATCAATTTGCTATGGTTATGCTTCCCTTCAATTGTTTAGAATTTCCAGGATTTAATCTTTCATCCATGTGTATATCCTCTATTTACCTTTGAATGAGATAATGCATTATGCATTGAGCTTTATAGAAACGAACCATGAAACACTGTTTTTTCATTCTTCCCCCCACACCCTGATGAACACAAAGTCACACTTTTCTTTCTCACTAGAATTATTAGCCCCGATTATTATGGCAGCTGCCAAGAATGGTGAAGGTGAACCAGCTTAAGCTCAGCGGTTGATACAACTGCATTCAGACCAGGTTTTAATATCACACCTCCAGGTCCAGTAGCAGCTGAACACCACTGTGTCATTGGCAGTATAATTCCCCCTATGGGCAGGAATGGGGAAAGTTTTTCAGCCTAACAACTGCATTCCCTCACAAGCCACCTTCTGAGGGACCATGTGACAGTGGTGGGTGGGGTCAGAGGCCCAAGTGAGCAGGCTTACAGGTTGGTGCAATAGCCACACAAAAGCAACAGGTTTCTACACCCTATATCTGCAATCTACACTGTAATGCAGCTGCAAAGAAAAGCTAATGCTTTTCTAGGCTGCATCAACAGAAGTGTCCAGATCAAGGGAAGTACCAGTACTACTGTATTCTGACTTGGGTCAGGCCACACCTGGAATATTGTGTCCAGTTCTGGGCACCACAGTTTAAGAAGGATGTTGGCAAGCTGGAATGTGTGCAAAGTACCAAGATGTTCATTGGTCTGGATAGTTCTCATACTCCATCATACACTTAGAATTGTTACCTCTTCCGCTGCAAGGATAATTTCACCTTTACTTCCTTCTAGCATAACTGCAAACTCTTCTAAATAGATTGTAGTTAAATGGGCAGTTCTCTGCAGAGGGAAACTGTCAGAAACTTCCTGTACAATTTACTATTTAAAAGAATGATTATTAAAGTAACTTATAATTTCCCTTACAGTGGGACATTAAATCCTAAATTGTATTTTTGTAAAAATTCGCAGGAGTGAGCAATTTTAAAGCTATCTTTAGCTTTTACTACACATCCCTTTACTTGAAAATACTATAGTGGAAGCCAAGTTAGAAGGCTGTTATTACACTTATGTGTGCTAAACAGTCATAATGCTCTTACAAATCAGTGCATGTTAACTTAAAAAAATAATATTCAAGATCCTTGAGATCTGTATTGAACGAGACATTTACTAGTGCTTAAGGATCTAGAGGAGGTTTACCAGTGGATTAACATGACAAAAATGCTGAGGGAGGATGGCGAAAGCTAATAAATAAATACCACCTGATGCCTATGACAGTGAGGAGGCATTGCGGGTTGTAAAATTTGGCAGGATCAATGTGAACTATAAAAGACCATATGTGTTTCTGGATATGGTTACCTGCAAGTTGGATTCCACTTTGTGCTACAGCTACAGAATTTGTCAGTTACAAAAAAAAGAAGAAAGAAAGAAAGAAAAGAAAAAGGAAGGAAGGAAGGAAGGAAGGAAGGAAGGAAGGAAGGAAGGAAGGAAAAAGAGAGAGGAGATTTTGGATATGCAACTCTTAGGCTGCTAGTTTGTCAAGAATTGAATGCGAAAAGACAGAACCATACCTGCCTAATGCCACCTGAAGGTGAATTCAGATAATCCAGGCTTTTCTCTGACTAGTAGAGTCCTTGTACAACTGTTGCCTGCCATAGATGCCCAGTGCTTAATAATCTCTGACTTTGAGCAACTCAGTGGTGGGGGGCGATTCATTCATATGTAGACTGAAAATGACACCCTGCAATGGGAAAAAGGCTTCTCTAAATATCCCTGAATACTTTCCTTTCTCTGCAACCTGTTTCTTTCTGGTGCTTTAAGAAAGGCAACGCTGGAAGATGTGTGGGTGAGTGAATCCTAGAAGATGAGTGGGTGAGTGAAAACAACGCTGCGTCTGCTCTGAGAGTTTTCTTCAGAGGTGCATGTAGTAGCTGACAGAGCCAAGAGCTGCTACAGGCATTCGGAGGCTTCTGAGTACATTAGGGCTCTTCACAGGCTGCTGTGCCTATGACAACAGACACCTGTAAACTTTGTCTTGACGTAAGAAGGTTTCAGCTCCTGAACAAGTTCCATTTTTACAGGACCTGTTAAGGTCATAGCAGGGGAAGGTGGCAATTGTGTCTTTTAGAGCAGAATATAACCACATTCAAGGCAACACTCCAAATTGCAGTAATTCTAGGGCCAAACTTGTTTTGCACCAATCTAGTGTGATTTGAATGTTGGAGAAATACAAAGGACACATAATGACAAAGACTTCTTTGAGGGAAGATACCTTGATCTTGTGCAAAGGATGAGCAGCAACTGCATAGGCAAGGGAAAACCCAGTTATCATTGTGGCCCAGGTATTTCCCCAGAACAGCCAGGTAGGATTGCATCTAGGGAGCCTATAAATATTCTGAGGGGCATGTACCACCTGTGATCACTGCTTTTATAGCACTTCGCTTATGGGGATCATTTGTGGTCCTTGATGAAAGCAAATAACTTGCTGGTTATCATGATTGCTAAGCAGTGTATACTTACAAATGTCAAAAATCACTAAGGGCAGGGTAAAGTTCAGAGTAAATTCAACCAGGGGCTTGAGATGCTAGGAAAGTGTTTATCATACAAACAAGGTTTGTATTTGTGGCTTTTTAATGTAGAAAAGGATTTGGTCTTAAGACCATGAAAAGAGACCACTTTTGCGAAAATATGATTTGAATACCACCGGTTTACGTTATTTAATGAACATAGGACCTGTAATCTAGAATTAATAGCAGGATGCAGAGTACACATTGACATAGTATTTGAGGGAGCCATATAATACAGAAGAAAAGGGCAGCATGGAATTTGGGATCTGGCATGCAAGTGAATGTTCCTAAGAGCTCCAGCATCACAGTGGACTGTGAAAGCCTTTGGGCTATTCCAAAGTGTGTGTGTGCACCTTGGAATTGAGGCCTCTGTCACAAGAGCTGCAGTTTCTCAAATGTAAGGTTAACTACCCCTTATGTGCTTGTCGGGCCTAGGCAGTCAGGATCTGGAACCGGGGAAGGGAACTGGGTGTCAGTCCAATGAAGCCAGAAGAGGGGCATAGTTAAAACCAAGCAGGGGGTTGAGGGCCTGCCTGTTTATGGCTCAGGAGAGCCAGAAACAGGTGGGCCAATATATGAGGAAGCAATCAGGGAAAGGCAACAGGAGCTCAAGCAGTCTTACACAAGAGACAGGTTGGAGCACCCTCTGATGCTGGGGCTTTATAGAGTCTACTGGACAGGGATTGGTTGGCCTTTGGGACCAGCGGACCAAGTGCTCAAGGAGGTGGTACTGCAGCCTAGATGGTGCCCTAAAACACAGAACCCAGGTTTCCAGTGGAAAGATGATGGCATATGGCCAATATGTTGAATCAAAAAGTTTTTTTGAGTCAAGGCTGTAGCCATGCTCACAGGAGAAACAAAACTTATGCCTTGTGCATAGTAGGAGCATGAGAACATCAGCTCTTGTGGCTGCAAGGAAACAACCTGAAGCAAGCACACTAGAAGCAGTGTATGCATGCTGCGGGTTTTGAAACTGGAGCCAAAGCTCTGTATGGCTTCCAGTGCTCAAAAGGATCCTGCCCACCCGCTTTGCTCCTTCCCTCCCAGCCCATAGCAAAACTGAAGCTGACTAGAAAAACTGAGTTTTGCTCTGCAGATATTACTGTGGTTTATTTCACCTTCTGTCAAAACTAAAATGGTACAGTAAAAATGGGGGTTTTGTGTGTCTGAAAGTGTTTCTACTGAAGCTTTCCAAAACATTGTGAGGAGATAATGTTGGGAAGTGAGTGAGCATGCCACTGAGCCTCTTGGGCTTGCCGATCGGAAGGTCAGTGGTTTGAATCCCCACGACGGAGTGAACTTTTGTTGTTCTGTCCCAGCTCTTGCCAACCTAGCAGTTTTAAAGCATGCCAGAGCAAGTAAATAAATAGGTACTGCTGTGGCAGGAAGGTAAACAGTGTTTCTGTGTGCTCTGGCTTCCATCATGGTGTTCCATTGCGCCAGAAGTGGTTTAGTCCTGCTGGCGACATGACCCAGAAAGCTGTCTGCGGACAAATGACGGCTCCCTTGGCCTGAAAGCAAGATGAGCGCTGCAACCCCATAGTCGCCTTTGACTGGACTTAACTGTCCAGGGGTACTTTACCTTTTTTTTTTTTACCTTTACTGTTGTTATCCTGGAAACTGAAACATGATGGCAGGCACAGTTGATTATGGCTGGCCAAACTATCGCTGCTGGTAACTTGAGAGAACAGCACCAGCGTTCTTTCTTATTTCAGCCTGCATGCACTTTGAACAGAGGTGCTCAGGGAGAATACAACCCCCCCAGACACACAGGAGTAACATTACCTCCAGTGATAATGAGATGCATGGGTCATTAAGTATCTTGCAGGAATTATTACCAGCAATTATATAATACCAAAGTTAATTAAGCTCAGTTGGTAGTTTCTATAGAGCTGTGCCCTTACCGCTGGGGGCTACCCACTTGGCCACAGAGACCTGCTGATGGGCCCTGATAATTCTGGCTACCTGTGAGTAACCCCACTGGGTGTGTGGTCAAGTAAGAACTGACAGGCATTTACCCCACGGGTGAAAGATGCCTCTCCGCCCCCCGTGTTATAACTTGCCAGCGTTTTTGATAATGTGTGGCCTCATTCAGAAGTTCTCTGGTGATTTAGTATCAGTTTATTCAGCAGAATGCTTTAAGAAAATGAAAATAAGCTCTCATTCCGATTCTGGGTCAGTGGGCAGGAGCAATTCAAATTCAGCACCTTGCTCCAAGCGACGTGGCACACGAGGGAGCGCTTCTTACTCTGCTCCTTCCTATCACGCTGCGAGTTTGCAGGGGCTTATGGTATTACTGCAAAGCGCTCTGAACATGCACAGCATGAAGAAGCAGGATGAAGGGTACATTCGGATGCGCTGCACTCCAATCAGATAAACTTGCCGGATTCAAGGGGCTTGGGATGCCAACTGATTGCATATGGGAATTAATAAAATCCACACTTGGTTAGCACACGCTGTGCCCACCAGGAGAAAGGCCTGTGGATTCTTAACACTGTGAAATGGTTAGGTACGTTTATTAATTCAGGCACAAACCCGACAATTAACCACGGGCAGGGGTCTAGAAACTACCTCAGATATGTTTATGTTTTTCATCAGTCTGTCAGTGAGAGACAACTAACCCTTCCCCTCTCCAGCAAAGTTTCAAATGGAATAATGATTCTGCTTTCCCTCTAGTCAGCACAAAAGCTGGTCTTTACATACGCAGCAGTGTGGTCTCTAGCCTAGACTATATTAGACTGATAATTGTGACTATAAAGCAGTTTTTGAACCCAGGATGAAACAGAACGTTAACTTTAGTATGCAGTGTTGTTGGGCTTGTATCAATAATCCTTGGCAAATGTAAATGTCCCTTCATTTTTAAATAGTTTCATTTTATATTGTTACTGAGGAGGATTACTGAAAAAGTCAGATAGCTACAGAACCCTTGTACCTAAGAAGAATACCAGAACTGTGGCCGTGTCTGAGACATTTGTTGTTTTAATTAAGTAACAGAATAAATAAATAATGCTATACTAATTAATATCCAATTGTGAATCAGGGTATATATATGAGCAGCAATAGATACAAAAACGTGGAACTGGAACATGTTAATAAAGACCTTGTGCCAATTTTTCATAATGATTTGTTTTCCGTATGAAAATTCATCCTCTCAAAAATACATTCATGTTTGTGTTTGTGAATGTCTTGTGCCCCTCTTGAAAAACAACTGTTATCTCACAGGGACAATGGGATTGTGGATAATGTTACAGTATATCCATGGTTGCATAAAAGAGAATTTAAGGCCTATTGTTTGATTGGTATTAATCACAGCATGCAAAGACCTGATGAACATAATCTATTGAACGGTTAATAAATCTTATTTGTTACTATGAGAAACCTTCAATAAAAAGTGAATAACAAAATATTGACTTTTTGTGTTGAAAAGTTTGGTATTGGTTTAAACTTTACATAGTTGGCACTTTTAAGAAAACAACAATGACCACACCTACAATTTCCACAGTGCTCATTGTTTTCATGACTGGAAATGACCTTGGTGTATAATGTCATGCAGTAATATGCAACTGGTTGATTCTATAATTGATTCCTCATGATAATATACAATGTAACCATGTGTGGTGAACCAAAGTCATGTGAATCAAGGCAATCGGAAAATATGCAGGGACTGTATGTTTATTATACAGTTTTGTTTGCTCCACATTGTTTCATTGCCAGATAGATGGCATACAGCAGTTTCAGGGAAACATAAGAGTTGGAAAATATACTGGGGATCATTGACTCCAATCCCATGCAATGCAGGATGCAACTACAGCATGTCTGACAGATGGCTGCCCACTCTCTGCTAAATGAGAGCCCACCATCTCCCAAGGCATTTGGATCCCTTGTTATACGCTTGCCATTAATAAGTTTCTTCTGATGTTTAGACAAAATCTGTTTTCTGACAATGCTCACCAATTGCTTGTAGTCCTGAGCAACATAAGATAAGCCTGTTCTATCTTCTGCATGACTTCTCTTCAGATTTTTGAGGACTGACTGCTGTCTTGCATGCCCATCTGTCCCTCACCTTGCCACCACCGTTTGATATTCTCCAGGCTAAATAATAAACTCTTACATAGAATCATAGAGTTGGAAACAAGTCTAGATGACCATTTTGAAAGGGAGCTGGGTGAAATTTAAAAAATGGAGACTGGTTTTCACAAATGGCAAAAACAAACAGGAAAACGGGCAAAAAGTTTAGTAATTGGAAAAATCATTCATACTAAAGGAGTCAATATTTAAAACTCCCAAACAGACAGGTTTAGATCTCACACTTCATTTCTGGGGTTAACAAAGATAAATCAGTTTTCCATTATGGGTATTTTAAAAGCACTCTTCGTGATTTCATTAGCCTATTATCAGAAAGCTACCACCAAAAAAGCCAGAATTGACAACAAGTGTCTGATAAACACACATCAAAAACCAATCATGGGCCTAGTGTTTTATAGCCTAATTTAATCCGGGTGAGACAGAGATGTCCTTCGTTAGAAAGAGACAAGCTCTGGAATAGTGAGTAAGCTTCTTTTTGTTGTTCAGAATTTGGGGATACTTCTGGATTCTGTACAGCATCTCTACTTGTGTTGGAGTTCCAGGAATGATTACTGTCTCTGTACCACAGTAGGATAGTAAAACTGCTTACAGGTTAAATAATATTGCTTATGCCTGATTCTTTTGGGTTTCAGATGGATCAACCATCATTGCTAACCAGGTCATGAGAAACTGTATGCTTCATAATTGGATCACACTGACAAATGGAATGCGGACCAGTGGCCTCTATGTATTCTGCAGGTCCTTTGTTAGCAATGTGTTAGGTCTATGTGACTCAACTGGCCGCACCTCCCCACCAGAGCAGAAATAGCTAAGGAGCGTTCGGAGAGTAGAAACAGTGGGTAATTTATCCCAGGAGACGGGCAGCTTTTTGCAGCTCAAGGAAGAAGCAGAAAGAGTGGTGATTCAAAAGGCCATTGTGGCGCCAATGGCTTCCTGAAACAAATCTTAAGAGTCATCTAGTTGACATACTGGTTCCCACTGAGGACCTGACTGGAAGCTGCAAACAAACATACTTGTGGCTTAAAGGCAGGATATCCAATAAAATACATTATTTTGGTCTTCTCCAAGTAGTTCAGTCTAGCTGTGTCTTTGGGAAGAAGAGCACAGGGCAGGCAGGCAGGCTTTTTCTAACTTGGTGTGGGTCCACAGTCCCAATAAGCAGGAGAATCCCTGACGCACACTATGTCATCGTCCCCCTGCCCTGTCCCTTTGCCACGCATCTGCCATGATGCCACTAGGGCAGAAGTCCAGCAGAATGAGCATGAGGACTCCCCAGATGCAGCAAAACTAACTCGCCACATTTTTGAAGTAAGTGAAGGCACACACAACTGCAATCTAATGAGCCCCCTCCATCCTCCCATAAGAACATTAAGTCCAGAGTCTAAAATTACCTGACTGCATCACTATGCATTTTTTTGGGGTGGGGTGAGGAATGCTAGTGTGCATCTAACTCTGCACAGATTCAGCCGCTGCTATTCCTGTAATGATGCTTTCTTGGTTAAGGATGCGGAAATGCAACTACAGAAATGACTGCTGGCTCGCTCCATGTACTGTCTGGTTCATCTTTCTTGTCATATCTAAATTAATTGTGCTCATACTTCTATCCTCCCTCTGCCCTGCTCTGCGCCGTGTGGTTTGGTCTTGTGGCTGAGAGAATTAGGCCTTGGTGATTGTGCAACCCTCCCTGCATGCCTCAGAACTTTCCGCTTTTTGCGAGAGTTTTCTAACTTATAAATAAATAAACCATAGACCGCCATCCCTCCTCTTAACAGTTTGGCAATGATACCGAAGACTTATTCATCTTATGAAACAGTTCTGTGTACTGTGAGTAATGCTTTTCAAAGCCGATTCATGTGGCAGCGCTCTCTCTCTCTCTCTGTGGCAGCTGCTTCTACTTCTCTCTTCAGTGTGCTGAGGGTCCCTGCTTGTGACGAATGGAAATCTAACACATTTGTCAGAAGCTGAAGGTGTTGGCTGTGCATGCTGCCACCATCCCACGGCAATGTAGATGGTGTACAAGATTGTGAGGTTCTGCTTGTGGTGAATGAGCCAGACAGTGCGCTTGGTGTGCGACAGAGGAGTAACCACAACTGGACCAAGCTGAAGACAAAAGTTGCCGTCTGCATGGGGTTTTCTCCTGTCTCCTGGCAACCATTCTTTCCAGACGTCTCCCTGTCTCTGCATCTGGCTACTAGACCCAAATTCAGTACTTTAGTCCGTAAACTGACACACATACACTCACTTTTCACTTTTGCCTCCCTCAGCAATCCCCCCCCCCCCGTTTCTGTGCCATTGGCTTGTTTCCTACTGCAGTCGGCCCCTCACAAATACACACCTGCTTTGAAAAGGCTGGACCTCTGCTGTTGCTGCAAACCTCATGGTCAAGCCCTTTGCTGTAAAGGGCAGCGATTGGCTGCTTGGCTGCTGTGGACTGGCTGGGTGAAGCTGCTGGTTGAAGACTTGTGTTTGGGACCCAGCACCAGTCATAATATTAAGAAGATTTGCCTCATAAAACAAACAACGGCAGCAACCCCATGTCGGCAAGTCCAGTTTGTTAATCATGCAGCACAAGTCCTGCCTAAAACTGCACGTTTTGGCAGTGCTAGCAGGGAAGGAGCACTTAGAGGATTCTCTACATCTTTATAGTGTTACGGCTAAAATCTGGGTGCGGGGCTACTCTGCCACCCAGCTCGTCGGACTAAGTCCACGGGTGCCTGCAGAAGAAAATGAGCTCAGCCGGGCACAGGAGCAAACTGCAGAAGATCCAAGTTTATTGCGCAACAGGTTCAAGATGAGATTGAACAGCGAGAAAGGGGTGACATGAACTTTTGAAACTCCCTCCAAGTCCCAGAATACAGTGCAAAATACATCCCAGTTACATCATGAATACATTAAGAAGAGGTTGGGTTACACAGATTACATCATGAATACATTAAGAAGAGGTTGGGTTACACAGGATTAACATATGGAGGAGGGAGGGGGGAATATGCAGAGCTGGAGATATGTGCAGATAAGCACATCCTGATTACCGGTGATGAGAAGACAATGGTCCATGTATGAATGGTCTGCCACCTGGCATTGCCCGCAGGAAAGGCTTGGCAGAGTGATTTGACAGGATTAGGGTCTTTACACCTTGCTTGAAGGATTATGGAGGACAGGGGAGGTGTCATGGAGTCCTAGAGAAATTGAGCAAATTGGCAAGTTGATTTTCTATGAATTTTATAGATTTTAGTCCCTTTTGACATTGACAATTGGGAATAAACGGATATATTGTAGCGAAGAAGAAGGTGAAGAAGACATCCCCCCCCCTTCCGTATCAATAGCATGCAATAAGCCAGGCACAGAGGCACAATAGCCATTTCTGGGCAAATGTTCCTTAAGCAATAACCTAATTCTCACCCCAAATATAGAAAGTTTCTGCTGCAGACAATTTAGTTTGAACTGGCCTCAGATAATGCATGAGCAGAGCCCCCTGATCCCTCAAGTTTAAGCACTAATGGGAGCTTTACTCCAAATTCGAATAGCAATTTTGGGGGAGGGGTTTTTGTCAGGATCACGGCAGTGGGAAAGGCTTCCCCACTGGGATGATTTTCATTTTTAAAAAATGCCTATTAAATTAAATAACACATTGAACATCAAATCTAGTATACTCCAAAACCAAAGCTAATAGCTATGGTTGCCCCCTTTGAGATAAAATCCTGCTGCTGTCTCTGCATTTGTGGAAAATACCTGAAAGAATGCTCTCCCTTTTTTAAAAAAAGTCATTCAAAATAGTCAAAGCACACGGATACAGGGATCAGTAAGTGCATGAACTTTAAGAATGTGAGGAAATGTTATGATTTGCACTTTCAGAAACATACACGCACTGAATGAATACGTACTTTTTGAAGGTTTCACCTGTAAACTGGGAAGAAGGGGGAATGCAGTTCTGACCTGTATTAATGGGAGGGTGGGAGCACAGAGAGAGAGAGATGGTTTGCCAGCACTGGAGGGTCCTCCAATCGGGTGAATGGAGTGCTCCCCACCAACCTCAGTCTGCCCTCAGCCAGGGCCCACCTGCCTGCTTTCTGACTTACAACTAGCACAGAGGGTGCCACTGCTTGTCAGCTGCCTCCTCCTTCAGTCTGTGTGTTGCCCTTGTAAAGGTAAAGCTAAAGGTAAAGGGACTCCTGACCATTAGGTCCAGTTGTGGATGACTCTGAGGTTGCGGCGCTCATCTTGCTCTATAGGCTGAGGAAGCCAGCGTACTGTGGCCAGCATGACTAAGCGGCTTCTGGAGAACCAGAGCAGTGCATGGAAATGCCGTTTACCTTCCCGCTGGAGCGGTACCTATTTATCTACTTGCACTTTGACATGCTTTGGAACTGCTAGGTGGGCAGGAGCAGGTACCGAGCAACGGGAGCTCACCCCATCGCGGGGATTCAAACCACCAACCTTCTGATCGGCAAGCCCTAGGCTCAGTGGTTTAGACCACAGTGCCACCCGTGTCCCATTGTAGAACTCAGCAGAGAGGAGCACAAGTTAAAAACTGCATGTTGTTAGGTCTGGCTCCACCTGCTGTTGGTCTCCCTGCCTTCCATCCTATGAGGAGCAGCCACCACTGGCTGGCACAGAGAAAGAGTGCCCCCGCCCCCACCATGCATTTAAATCAGTCCTACACAACTTTAACAGCCATTCATTCATTCATTCATTCATTCATTCATTCATAATTCTGGTTGTATGCCACTCTTCCACAAAAAGAATCACTTTCAAAGTTGCTTACAGTAAAGAAAACAGGAAAACACCTCAAAAACAATTCCTTAGTCACATAATAAAACTACAGCGTAACAGCAAATAAAGACATGCAAAAAACATCATTTCACAATCTTGGGGCCTGTAGTTTGTTAAGGGTGCTGAGAGATGTTAGGAGGTATCCTAACAGAGCTATAGTTCCCAGCACCCTTAACAAACAGCAGTTCTCAGGATTTTTTGGGCCATTTCCTTTTATGTTGTATCATTTATTTATTTTTATTTAAGAGATTTCTTACCCACACTTCAGCAGAAGATTCCAGGGTGGGTTACAACTATATCATAATATAATATTAAAAACCAATAAAACAATGTAAAACAAGTCCAAGAATGTACATCAAACGATACAGGTGGCACCACAAATCAATCACACAAATCTTATGGTATTTTGGATAGTAAATGCAAGGACAGGGGGAGTCTCGTTTGTTATTATCTTATGCAAGCTGCTCTGGGTAAACAAACAAACAAACAAACAAACAAACAAACAAACAAACAAACAAATGCAATGGTTATAATGCCACCTTTTGACATTGCTATAGTCCTACAGATCTTCCAGTTCTAAACAATTATATATAATGATTAAACGTTGAGAATTCGTAGGACAAATATTATTGCATTTGATCTATTTCTAATCTAACGTAATGTATTGTCGTGTCTGAAATGCAACCCTATTTGTGGCTTTCCCCAAGCAAATAGTCCGATGTCTTTCCTCCCTTCCCCTGCTTGCTAACCATAAAAACGTCACTTGCTGGGAACGATCACTCTTCTTAAATGTATTGCAATCACGACTAACGGATGCACACTTATTGCACTGAATAAATAACAATGATTTACAATTAGCAGCGGGTCGGAAATCTGACACCCACGCCTCATGCAGATGGTCACAATTGTTATCTTTTTATTTTGAATCCCAATGCAACGTGTGTTTGGAAGTAAGCAAACAGATACTAAAAGAAAGCAACACATTCAATGCACATTGTAATTATTTCAATGTACGTTCAGCTTAAAGCCGTAAATAAAATGGCATGCTTCTTTTGCTTGGCTTCACTGGAACAACACTTTGTTTCTCTAAAGCTTGTGGTTTATAATGGATTTAGAAGTAAATTGATAGCTTTGTGGTCTTTTCTGCCACCACTACAGGAAAATGTGACACGTGATGTGCCAAAAAATTCTTCTCCAGAAAATCATTCACTGGCCTACAGAGAGAAGATTATGGTAGAATGTCTGCTGGACAAGCTGTCATGCAATAGTTTGATTTGGGGTTTGAGGCTGAAGTTGGAATAAGCCGCAAAGGCTTAGATTCATGTTGGTTTTCAGTTGAGCCAAAGTCACGTCAGCTCATTTCCAAAAAATTATAATATCAATCATAAGATTACCAGGAAATTATGTTGAAAGTTCAAGGTTCAGTTCCTGGCATCTCCGGTTAAATGCACAGGTGATGTAAGATCCTGGAGAACTGTTGCCAGTCAGAGTCTGGTCAATGCTGGACACATAGTCTGAGCTAGCAAAAAGCACCTTCCTGTATTCCAGAACAAGGTGATGTGAATTGGATCTAAGGCATAGAGATATAGGAGCTATGCAGTCCAATTCTATGTGTGTTTACTCAGAAGTAAGTCCCATTAAGTTTAGTGGGATTCAGTCTCAGATAAGGGTGCATAGGATTGCAGCCTAAGTATAAAAAAATGTGATAGGATCACAGGATTCTTATGAGATTTCCATGTAGTTGCATAAGAACCAGGAAAGGTTTAAAGCTTTTGTGCCTTAAATCCTAAATTAGTTCACACTTGACTATCTCTTTCTTTCAAGATTATTGGAAAGGCACCTTTATATTTCTTTTGCTTCTAATTATTTCTTATATTGTATTTTATTGTATACAATGTGAAACATATGGAATGCAAATTGGAACACTGTTAAATACAATATAAGAAATAAAAGAAGCAACAAAAATACAATTAAACATCATACAGCAGCTAGCACAGTGCATTAGAATTGCTAGAACAGGCAGAAAACTCATTACATGGTCCTCCAAGACTGCTGAGCAACCATGGGAAGAAAAGTTTGGGAACCACTGGTTTAGCATTATGTCTGAACTAGCCTATGTCTTCTCTTTGGTCTTCTCCTCTTCCCTAGTCACAGAATGATTTTGAACACTGCATTTTAAACTTAGAATATTTTAAATGAAGATAGTGGCTTATAATCAGTATTGTTAATTAAGATTATCTTCTTCCTGAACAGGCAAATTTTAGTCCTTGGTAAATATTGTTGATTATTTCTCTGACAGGACAGAATTGGAATATTGTAAAGTCACAAACCATTAAACACTGGAGAATTGATAAGTAACTGGTGCGGCGGCTGCTGTCTCAGCACTCTTGCTTGCATGTAAAGGTCTACCGGAAACATAAACCAGCTGCCAAATGTGAAACAGGGTCGCTCTCTCATATGTAATAATAGTGATGATAATTATAATCATTTTTAATATTTATACTACACTTTTCCTAAATAAGCAATAAAAATATCTTGCATACATTTCCCCTTTAATGGTTTTGCTGACTAGTCCAGAATGAAAATGTCTATCCAATTCCCACACTCTAGTCCAGCCAGACACGCAAAACAGATGAATCTTTGTGCTAGTGAATGACCTGTTAGAAGCGTCTGCATTATATTAGACATATACAGAGTAGTTAACAGATGGCAAAAAAGCACTGTATGGTAGTTTATCATTGAAAACACACACACCACATGGACAGAATGGGAGCCTAAAATGTGTAGCAGTACAGAAAAGGTTATTTTCTGCACCCTTCTCTGTACAATGCCTTATTTATCAGTTTATATGGTCCTCACTGGATCTTATAAACCTGGCTGGCCATTGTGCTGGGTTTCCAGATGCTGGAGTAGATGGGCCTTTGGTCTGATTCAGCAGGCTCTTTTTTAAAAAAACCTTCTTCCTAGCTGCCCCCAGGAGTGTAGGAAGGGGAGCGCAGGGGGTGCGGCCCACCCCGGGTGTCATCCCTGAGGGGGTGACAAAATGGCACACCATGGGGGGTGGCAGTTACTGCAGGGCCTGGCTTGCAGTGCGCCTGAGCCACATGTCTCTCCTGGGAGTGATGCATCCACCAGGCAGACTCCGTGGGCAGCTCGCCGCAGTGTCCCCCTGGGCAGATTGCTCCACCACCCCCGTGGGCAGATCGCCCTGGTTCTACCACTCCAGGTGCCGGAGCAGCTAGCTATGCCCCTGGCTGTCCCCCATCCTATACCCTGAGCTGTCATCCCAGCTAACTGCCTCCCTACTTCAAAATAAGAGGCACCTGCCCACCTGAATCCACAGCTGGTCTGGTTTCCTGGGGTCACTTCTTGGCTCCTTCTCCTATTCTGGCCTGAGCCTATAAGAGATGAGGAAGGGGGAGAAGGTGAGACAGAAGCCTGTAATGTGAATGTTGTGAGGTGTGTGTGTGTCTGTGTGTGTGTGTGTGTGTGTGTGTGTGAGAGAGAGAGAGAGAGAGAGAGAGGTGGGGAGAAGTGTCTGGAGAAGAAAGGGTATCATTGCAGAATAGCTGGAACAGAAATATGGGCAGCCTAATAGACAATTGCAGCTACAGCCCTCTCATTTCATGCATTCCCTGTGCAGTTAAGTGAATTGTATGACATAATAACAGCTAGGAAAGGAGCAGGAAAGAGGTAGCCAATATGATCAAGGGCTTGGACAGAAAGTAGGTAGAAGAGGAGCTTTTTCATCTAATACTAAAACTTTGGGTCATCCATGGGGACTTCTTCACATAATGTTTAATTGGTTTATGAAACTCATAGGCATAAGATGTGACAAGGACTATTAGCACCTAAGGCTGGAACAAGGATTACATCAATTCATGCAGAGGGAGAATAATATCTATGGTCGTTCTCAGCTATAGTTCAATAGGGCTTCCAGGTTCAGAGGCACTCTACTGAAGTCACCTGTTAGAGGACAAGCAAGAAGAGTGGGCTATTCCTTGTGGGCTTCCTGGAGACATCTGGTTGGCCACCGGACTAGATGCGCCTTTGCTCTGATCCAGCAAAAGGGCTCTTTTTATGCACACACAGATACCAACCTGTACTCCACGGACCTGGACCCTTGCCATCTGAGGCCCTTCTCTATGTCCCCCATCCCAGAGAGGTTCAGAGGGTGGCAACAATAGAACAGGCTTTTTCTGTGGTAGCTCCCAGATTGTGGAATGCTCTCCCCAGAGAGGCTTGTCTGGCACCATCATTACATGTCTTTAGGTGCCAGGCAGGCAAAAACATCCCTCTTTACCCAGACCTATGGCTATGAAATAATATATGGCCTGTGAAAGTGTGGGAAAGTGGACTGTTATTATGATGACTATTTTATTATTAGGCTGTCTCTCAGTATGCTTTTTTATTATGTTTTTATCATTGATGTTCTGCACTGTATCTTTAATGTTGTGCACCACCCTGGGATCTTTTGATAAAGGGCACTATATACCGTATTTTTTGCTCTATAAGACTCACTTCCCCGCCCCTAAAAAGTAAGGGGAAATGTGTGTGTGTCTTATGGAGCGAATGCAGGCTGTGCAGCTATCCCAGAAGCCAGAACAGCAAGTGGGATTGCTGCTTTCGCTGTGCAGCGATCTCTCTTGTTGTTCTGGCTTCTGAGATTCAGAATATTTTTTTTCTTGTTTTCCTCCTCCAAAAACTAGATGCGTCTTATGGTCTGGTGCGTCTTATAGAGCGAAAAATACGGGTAAATTGAATAAATAAGTGTAAGAATAAATAAGAAGCACTTTGCCAATAATTTCACTCATTGGTCATGCAACCTAGTGGCTATATTGATAGACTAAGATTACCATTATGATCATGTGTACATTGATTATAGCAAAAGGTTTAAATAGCACAGACCAGGCATGACGCCTTCACAAAGGAGCACATCTGCACAACTCTTCGATCAATGGTGGAAGATGAACATGAGGACTGCTTGTGTGTTAAGGGCTTTAGTTTAGTTGTGGATGAATCAGAAGTACCTGTTAGCATAGACTCTTTATTTATAAATAAATGCTCTTTATTTATTTATTTGTCATATGAGAAACAGGACAAATAAAGCACAAGACCCATAAATAGATTATCGCTGCCATCAAAGAACACCTGTAACAGGAACCAGTTACAGTGGCTTAGAGAGCATGGAAATTATACTGGTTCTAACACCAGTAACTCAAGAGATGCATATGCCGGTGCTAATATGGCTACTTGGTTAATTTCACAGTTACTTAAAAGAAGATGAAGAAGAGAATCTTGCTGGGTCCCCACACTCCAGCAGATGACTGACTAGTTGAATGATGTATGAGAATCCTGCATTGCACAGGGTTGGGCTAGATGATCTCTGAGGTACCTTCCAACTCTGCAATTCTATGAATGAATCTAATTCACTAGAGCAGCTGGGTTGAGCAGTGGTAAGTGCAGGGGGGGGGGGGCAGATGTACCACTGCTTTGCCAGCAGCATGGCTGTTGTATCCTGGGATTACAAACGGATTTCTTCCGAAAGCTAATAACACAGAAACGAGAGCTGAGTTTCCACTGTCTTCTGCTAGATTCTTGGAAGTGGCATTTACGTTGTCTGAAAGCTCAGCATAATGAACAGATAGGGATATTTGAGGGAAATGGAATAAACAGCTGTGTGAATGCAGCCAAGGTGAAGCACCCCTAAGCACACTTTTGACAGAAATGTGGGACCGCCAACTGAAGCATTGCCTGCAAAATTGCAGCCATTCTGTTACAAAGTTATTGGAGAAATGTGGTCTACCCACAACACACACACGGGCCTAGCAGGGAATTTTGTACCAGCCAGACCACATAAGGACCTGTCTTTGCAAGTGGTTGGAACATGGCTTAATAATATCTGGTTCCTAATGGAGACGAATACACTAGTTTTCTTTTAACAAACTGAGGGCTGTCAAGAGTTTCCTTTGTAGATTTATGGAAACTATTGTTATGAATGCTGGCCGCCACCATACCCTTTGTCAGGCAAATTACTTGTTAATGGCCAGGGATATATAAAAACTCAGTTGCTTGTTTGGAATATGAAAGCCTCATCTTGAAAAAAAACACGGGCCTTTCCCATTCCTTACTGAGGGGAGGGGCTGATAGGTTTCTGTATGATAGAGGTAACAAGAGAAGTGTTTAGGGTAGGGGTCAGCAAACTTTTTCAGCAGGGGGTCAGTCCACTGTTTCTCAGACCTTGTGGGGAACCGAACTATATTTTGAAGAAAATAATAATGAACAAATTCCTATGGCCCACAAATAACCCAGAGATGCATTTTAAATAGAAGCACACATTCTACACATGTAAAAACACCAAGCAGGCCCCACAAATAACCCAGAGATGCATTTTCAATAAAAGGACACATTCTACTTGTGTAAAAACACACTGATTCCTGTACTGTCCTCAGGCCGGACGTAGAAGGCAATTGGGCCAGATCCGGCCCCCGGGCCTTAGTTTGCCTACGCATGGTTTAGGGGACTGGGAGAAAGAAATTACAGTTTCAGAGTGAGTGGAAGACTGAAAGCATCTTGCGTGCAGAGCTGCCTCTGTGGAGACACTGCTGTGGGGATGGATCTGCTGCTTACAGAAATTATTCAGATTATTACATTTCTATCCCACATTTTCTCCAAGGAGCACATAGCTGTGTATATGGTTCTCCTCCCTCACCCTCGCTTTTAACCTTACAACAGCCCTGAGAGGAAGGTTAGGCTAAGAGAGTAGTAAGAGGCCCAAGGCCATCCAGTGAGCTTCATGGCAGAGTGGGGATTTGAACCTGCGTCCCCACCACCAGTCCGAGTCTGACACTCTTCTAAACCATAAGTGGATTCTCTTCATCTATTCCAGGGGTCAGCAAACCTTTTCAGCAGGGGGGCGGTCCACTGTCCCTCAGACCTTATGGGGGGGGCGGACTATATTTTGGAGAAAAAAATTATGCAAGAACACCATGAACCCTGGTGGCTGTTTACCTGTGTCTTGCTGGGGGCGGCAGCAGCAGCAGCGGAGGGACGATGAGCGGCATGCGAAAGAGCTCTGGAGAGGGGCTGCTTATAATGGCAGTCGCTCGAGCACTGCTGCTGCTGGCACCAACAAAGCCCAGCCCCCTTCCTCCTCTAGGCAGGGCAGGGAGAAGCCAGGAGGAGGGAGGAGGCGCAGGCGCCGGCGCCGTGTGAGGGAGAGGGAAAGAACGCTGGCAATCCATGCAGTGATTCCCGGACCATCCGTGGGCCAGATCCAGAAGGCAACTGGGCCTGATCTGGCCTGTGGGCCTTAGTTTGCTGACCCATGATCTATTCTCTATAGTCGTTGGACTACAATTCCCATCACCTCTGATAATTGGCAATGCTGGCTGGAGCTGATGGGAGTTGTAGTCCATCATCTAGAGGGCCACAATTTCCTCAGCCCTGATGTATGCTTGTAAATAAATCGGGTCCTCCCTTAAAGAGGGCACATATTGCAGTGAGACCTAGACACCCTGTGTTGTGGATGGGTATGATTGGTCAGCCACAACACCCGATTGGTAGGTCCCTCGAAGCTGGGTGCAATCTGGCCAATGGGATGCAGTCCAAACAGTTCAAGGGACCTATTTATGCCCATGCATGTGGCCCAGAGCTTCCTCTTTCGGTGTGTGCATTCGGAACACCCGCCCACCTCTCCCTATTTTTAGGGCTTGTGCGCTTGACCTTTCTATGCCGTCATGTGTCATCTGTCATTGAGACAGGGGCACGGCAGGAATTTCCCCCACTTGGCTGATTGGCTGTTGCCATTTGGGTTTCACCTGCTGTGTAGCAAATTGTCACAACTTGTAAGCTTGCGGATAGGCTCTGGTTCAGGTGATAGGGATGGGAGAATGCTCTCGCCATCTCTATGTGAAGGGTATTCTGTTAAAGGAATCCAGGGACTCAATGGTTTGGTCAACCCCTGAGAGTGGGTTGTGCCCGTGCCTGAGTCCAGGTGGACATTTGGGTGGCGGAGTTAGCCCGTTCCCGGCTTTCCGCTTATCCGGGTGTTCACCCTTGGCTGACCTATGCTGGTGCCCTGGGTTAGCGCTACCTGCATGGCAGGGAGCTAGTCGAACCAGAGCCTATGCAATCAGTCACTTTCTGTAATCTATAAAGTTGTGGCCTAAATTCTGCCAAAAACCAAACCAAAATTTGAGTCATGTGTGAATTTATTTAGGGGGGAGGTTTCTGGGTCTGAACATGCAAATGAAAGATTAGAAAAAGCCTCAAGTGTCTAGCAATCAAGGCTGCCAAACACTGATAAAAGCTGCCCCTGAAACTTTTCACCACTTGGTGAAGTGGGCAGTATGCAGAATCTCCCAAATCCTAAGCCTAACATTTGAGTCTCGTTATGCAGAGCCGCAGGGGGGTTGGTGGGGTCACTCTAGCCAGGGTTTTTGCCCTGGGTGAAGCCTCCAGAGGGGTGGCATTCAGCCTCCCAGCATGTCTGGGCTTCAGCTGGAGAGCGAGCAGCTCCGTCCTTCCCCTTTCCCCATGAAGCTGAGGAAGGCTCATTTACAATGCGATGCTGGGAGAGGGAGAGTTGGAAAATCTGGAGAGACTGTGCTGCTCTCCCAAGTGAAGCGGAAGACAAGATCCCCGCTGGTTTTGCAACTGTGTGAGAAATAAATTCTAGAGGGAGGGGCAGCAAGTTGAGGAAGAGAACCATAGAATTGCAGAGTTGGAAAGGACCCAACCCCTGGAATATATCCTTTTTCCTTTTCTTTCCCTCTCTCCACCAGGTCTCAGAGATCAATTAAAAGTGATGATGAAGAGATCAGATCTCCTCACCCTGTCCTTTTTTTTTTTTGGAAACAGGAGCTTTTGTCAGAATTGAACAAGTTAAATGGCAAGTTCACAAGATGAGCACTTTGTTGTATTGCTTGCTTATAATATGTGTGTTCTCTCTGTGGGGGGTGGGGGTCTGTTTGGATTAAATGTTTTCAGTAAGGCTTTTGACAAAGTCCCCCATGATATTCTCGCGAGGAAGTTGGTAAAATGTGGTATGTGAGTACGTATTTTTCCTGCCAAAGACAGTTCCCTGGCAAGCTCTGGTCATTCCAGCTGCATTAGGATTGTAATGGAAGGGCACTTTCTACTTTACACTCGCAAAAAGCATTTCTTCACCTTACATGGAATCTAAAATGACTACAAAATTATCATTTCCTGAAATGAGTAGTCAAACAAAAATAAAATGGAAAGGAATCTTGTTGAAGCTTACTCAGGAGTAAATTTACACATCAAAAGGATTTTCAGGGTGGAAAAAACATTTTAAAAGGAAACCAGAGGGTCTTGGCTGATCTTATGGAAATGCAATCTTTTAATGCTCATGTGACCAAATAAATCCAATTCAGACCTCAGGTAGAGAATTTCTGCACATGGAAGTTCTACTTTTGACAAACAGTTTGCTTTTACTGGAAAGGATGCTCATTTTCCCTTTGATCATACAGTCTTAGGATTCCTTTGTATTCAAATGATATATTGCCTACTTTTTATGCCCTTTACAAATAAATGTGTTGAGGTGCATGTGTGTGTGTGTTTGTGTGTGTGTCTGTGTACGCACACATGCATCAGGAGGGGGTGTGTCACTGGGTCTTTGACCCGGGTGATAGAAAGCCTAGTTTTGGGACTTCTGGGGTGGCGCCTTCGGCAATGGCTGCCTCCCTCTGAACTGGAGGGACCAGCTCCGCGTGAAACGGGTCGTATCCGCTGCGGCGAAGCGGGGACCCTTTCAAAAATCACAGGCAGATGAAGCCTGTGACCATGGGACTCGGCGGGCACCATTAGCGCCCCCCCAACCCACTAAGGAACCCACCAATGGGCTCCAAAGTGAAGAGGGGGAAGCGGCGCGGTGCTGAGAGTCACCGGCTATTTCCGTGGAGCGAAGCCGCATTGCTGTTGCCGGAGAGCGCTGCCTTTTCCTGGAACAATTGGGACTTTAAAACAACAACCCGTGAGTAGTACGGAAATTGGATCCTTTAAATATTTTTAAATTCGGCACTGATCGGGGAAGGTACAACCAGGAAGTCTGCCTCCCCTTTCTGTAAATATTTTAAAGCAAAGAACCTCCAACTAAGGTCGTGGAGAACTCTACTTTTTATAAAAGATTTTAATTCTACCGACTGAAATTACAAGGAAACTTACTTGGAAGCAGGGGAACCTGCGGGAGAAGAACTAAATTTAAAAACCGACGTGCCACCCCCCCTGGACCCGAGAGTGGTCCGTGAGAGCCGGTTGAGGAGTAATTGAATAATTTGACAGCTGTCAAGTTAGCTGTCAAGATACAAAAAGAGGATTTTGTCTCTGCTGCTTATATTGGCTACAATGTAAGTATTGGTTACATTTTTATGTTTTAAAAGAAGGAAGGACTGCTACAACTTAACGTATGGAACTTTTGGTATTGTGCTGAAAGGAGTAAAAAGAAACTTAAATCCCCCTAGAGGGAGTTTTGGGACATTGCATTAAGAACCAGCTGAGAAATTGTTTTCTGACCTTGATATGTTTAAGAATGGTAGTGGGTAAAGAAATACAGTCTGAACTGAACAAGACTTTCTTTCTCTTGGGAAAGCTGCAAGATCAAATAGGTGTTTTGACTACAAATGTTACAACCTTGGGCACAAGAGCCAGTTCTAGCAATGAACTTGATAAGAACTTGGTACAGGATTTCTATTTAACTGAACAAACAGAGGAAATCGAGAAGGAGAATAATGCTGCCATTGAAGAGAAAAAAGGGGGGACCCAACCCTGCAGATGCAAAAGGTGAGCTGTAACCTGAGGCCTGACACGATGGTAACAAGAAGAAACAAACCTTTGAAGATGGAAGCCTGGCCTGAATTGGAAAATGAAAAATGGAGAGATCTTCTTATCTGGAGATCATATGACATTTGGATTATAAATTTGATTCAGTTGGAAGTTGGAGCTATAGGGACATTTGGAATCTTAAGGAGAATGTAACAAGATGTGGAATACCCTATAGGCCTTACTTTCAAGTACGTAGGCCTGGCTGGAAGAAACTTGGATGCTGTAGGGCGGGAGCCCCATCGAGATTTGGTCTTGAATATTAAAGACTATCAAAGAGACTGGCAGAGGGGTCAGGAGAGAGACTTAAGAGCCTCGGACATAAGGTCACCAGGTTGATGGTTTTATTTTGAGATTTGTTGGGACTGAAACCGGGAAGGGGGTGGGTGGAATGAAAAATGGGAAGGGTACATGATATAAGTTGCTTTTCTGTTCAATTTTTTTTTGGTCTTATTTCTAGGAGAACTGGAAATTTGTGGAAGGGAACCTTCTTTCGACCTTAAGGAAATGTTTTAAGAATAAGCACCATTATATAGATTTGGACTAGAATTAAGTCTGGATAAAGTTAAAAAGCGGGTTATATAAAGGAAAATATGGTAAAACTAAGGTTTTGGTGATAAGGACTTGATGAACTAACAATTTGAACTGGAACATAAGGATTTGTTGAATTAAAAAGAAGCAGGTTAAAATTTATTGACAAGGATTTGTTGAATTAACAATTTGAATTGGAATACAAAAAAGGGAGGTAGGAGGAGGTCTGGGAAAGAAGTTAATGGAAAATAAGTTATGGAAACTTTATGTGTTTTTAATTATTTTTATTTTTGTATTTTTGTATTTTTGTTATTTTTTCTTTTTGATTTTTTTCTTATTGTATTAATATTGAAAACTTTAATAAATATCTTATAAAAAAAAAGAAAGCCTAGTTTTGGCCCTGCATTATGGGTGCGTGGATGTTCTTGTGCTACAATAGCTGAGGCTGATGGGATTTGTAGTCCAAAATATCTGCACAGCACCAGATTGAGGAAGGCTGGTATATATAAATTAGTGGGGAAAGGTTGGGGTTGAAGCAAGACAATACAGAGCCTTGTAGGTAATGACATTTGTGGTGGAAATGAAGGGAGAGAGGAAGGCAATTGAGAGACCTGAGGAAAAGGCTGACATGGATAATGAAGCGGACATGGTGGATAATCTTGACAGCAGGCTATTGAAAATGATACATAAAAAATTCAGATTCCTGCTTTCTGTATAAACAATCTGATACCATTCAGCCAAAGGAATCAAATTGGACTAACTTTAAAATAGAAGAAGAAAAGATCTGCATAGCCTTTGACACTGGCTGGTTGTCAGATTTTAATGGCCATTTCAAGAACTCTGAAATACTGCAATTTATTTGACCATTGGGCAGATTGTCAGCCTGCTGTTGTGACTGTGGTTTTTGTATTTTAATAGGGGATCTAACAATGCATAGTAGAGAATGCTTAAGGTAGTCCTTACGCCCTGATACATAATGGCAGAGTAAAGATAAAGGGATGCAAAGCAAGGAAACAGATATTAAATAAACCCAAGAAAGACTTCTTTGTGAATCTTTGCTTGTATATAGTGTTTCCCCCATGAATATAGTAATAGCTGTCATTTATCCTGGCCATTCATCTGTCTGGATTCCTTAACAGCATGGTCTAATAACATCTGCCAACAGGGACTCGGATTTAAGATGTCTTTGAATTTCCCAGATACTTGGTGCTGCCCATTGCAGGATAGCCCATTCCACCTTAACTGGCAAGCGCAGAGTCCTGCATGAAACTCTCTTTTTCAGTCTGCTGCTCTCCTCTCCCTTCATTCCCCCCAGCTATTCCAGCAAAAAACAAACTGGGACCAACTTCACATTTGGAAACTCTGCTGGAATTCAGAATCACTGCAACGGGTTAATTTAGTCATTCACTCAGTTCAGCAGCATAAACTGCCTCCCTAGGCTTTGCAGCATGCATTGAGGTACAGACTAGAGAAATATTAAATTTAGGACTCACAGCAAAGGTACATTTCATCAGTTGCCCCCCCCCCCAGTGAAATATGTATTATATCTCACTGCAGTGGCAAACCTTGAAGTCTCAAAATTTGGTGCCCCCTCCCCGCCTCTCACCTTCTATTCTACATTATAGTTGGGGGTCCCGAAAGCTCTGCGCCCAGTGTCACCGGTGACTCTCCCCTAAATCCGCTTTTCCTCACTGCTTTGAGACAGTTCTAAATAAAGCCAGTGCAGTGTTAATGTTTAGAGGGTTGGACTATGACTTGGTTTCAACCCTCACTCAGCCACAAAGCTCATTGGGTTACCTTGAGCCAATCACTGTTTCTCAGCCTAACCTACTTCACAGGGTTGCTGTGATGATAAGCTGTGGAGGGGAGTACCATGCACAGTGCTACCTCGGTTTAAGAACAGTCCTGTTTATGAATGATTCAGTTTACGAACTCTGCAAAACTGGAAGTAGTGTCCTGGTTGGCGAACTTTACCTCAGTCTAAGAACGGAATCCGAACGGTGGAAGGGCACTGGTGGTGGGAGGCCTCATTAGGGAACGCACACCTTGGTTTAAGAACGGTTTCAGTTTAAGAACGTACTTCCGGAACAGATTAAGTTCATAAACCGAGGTACCACTGTATACTACTTTGAGCTACTTAGAGGAAAAGATGGCATATAAATGAAGGACATAGATACTAAAATGAATAAGCGGTATATCACAGAATCATAGAATTGATTCTGTTGCCAACCCCTTCACTGCAACAACAAAAAATCTTGAAATGAATGAATGAATATGCTTTCAGTTAAAGACTAAAAACTCATATTCTTTTTTCTGCTTCCAGTGATTGCTTTCATTTACGAGGTTCTGAATGTTTCACCCGTTTTAGTAGTAGAAGTATCCCAATGTGCTTATTTTTACACATTCAGAAATGCCTCTTGAAAGAGAATTTGGGGTTAATTCGAAGTAAGTTATCCAAAATCAACAGGATATCTTGTAAACACTGGTATCTTGTAAATTGCTTTGGCTGTTTGATCAGTGATCAAAGATGTAATTCAGAAATGTAATAAACAGACAAACAGTGCTCTCCCCGCCTTCATTGGCAGGGATTTCTTTTCGTATTTTGCTCTCCAATTTCACTACTTTTATTTGTGCATGGGAATTCAGAATCTCAGCCACCTCTTGCTAATGATCATGTCAGTTTGTCCCTGATGTCTTACTACTGTTTTTCGTACACTATGCTGGGAGGCTTTTTGGCTAAAGTGCAAGGTAAAAATGCTAGAAATAAATAAATATGGCAACCCAGCATGAATCAGAGCGACCAAAACAATCCTGGGTAGTGCTGTTTGTGCGGGGAGTGGAGCGACAGATGAACTGCTGCTTCCAAGGCTCTGCTGGCTTCTATTGCCCAGAAAAGAAGCAGGCAATGTGTTTTTTTGTTTTTGTTTTTTGGGGGCCTTGTGGAAGAAATTCCTACGCCAGGACCAGTGACAGGCTTTGGGCTTTAAAATTTCAGCGGCACCCTGCCCCATCTCTCAACTTCCTTTGTTCATCATGGTTGCGGCGCCCTCTTGGCTTGGTGCCCAGTGCAGGCGATCCGGTTTTGCTCCCCTAAATCTGCCTCTGCTAGGACCCATTGCTGGGATCTCATGGGGAAATAAGGGATGTGAGGAGGAGCAGAGCTTGGATCTTGTGAATTCAAGGCTGCCTAAGCCCTGCCCCTCATATGAAGGTCTGGAAACACTGCTGGCATGGGCAAAGCAGGAGTCTCTAGATTAGACGTGTCCCACCTGCAGAGCACTTTTCTGTTGCAAGAGAGCCACCATCACCCCATCCAGCCCCTTCCAGTCAGTGGATCTGGTTAGGATTTCTCTGTAAGTCCAGAACTCCTCATGTGAGCCACTTCCGGTAGTTCACTTCCAGTTTCTTCAGTAGAAGCCTATGTTGAACAACACTGAAATTAGTATACTCTGGCTCTTTCCCTCGTAGTCTTGTGGGGATACATTTTGGTCCACATGTGTTGTGGGCAACCTTGCAAGGTGAAGGCCAACCATGTTTGTGCTTGTTCCATGCAGGGGCAACCTGGGGCGTAACGCCGTGTAACTGCTCTTGCTATGAGGACACAAACTGGAGTGTCTCCCCCCCCCCCAGGCCTTTCTCCCCTTCTGCCTGGCAATGGGGTTTTGAACTGGCTCCTCCTTTCAGAAGAAGCCGGTGCAAAGCCAAGTGACAGAACACCTCCCCTCTCACCCACTTGGCAGAAAGGAAGGTGTTCCACTTTGCTTTGCCGCCAGTCCCTCTCTGCCCCTACCAGGGAGACTGAGTTGGAGCCGGGTGGTGGAATGGGCATGCCACCCCTTGTGGGTGCTGCCTGTGGCAGCCTTCTGACTCAGGCTCTGGTGGCACAGCACACAGTCTGGACCAAGTAGTTTCATCTTAGATGGGGCTGATGCATAGCATGGATGGGATCTAACTCTGCCTTAGAGGGGCGTGTTGAACACTTTCCATCCCTGCATTTCTTCCACACAGGGAAGAAATACTCTTCCAAAAGTGTCAATATGCCTGCAGACCTCCTGACTGGAGCTATCTGCATATGTTAGACCAGTTATTATTTCCTGTTTCCATGGTTATCCAATGATAATCAAATGTTTACACTTGTAGTAAAAACATGACTTTTGGAATGGGAAGATGAAAGGCATTCCAACTGTGGAGTCACAGGCAGGGTCTTTTGCCAAGTCACTGTCTCTGTAGCTCTACATTCGGGAAAACAGGTTGGGCTGTTGTGAGGAGGACTTTAATGAGGATTGTAAAGCACTTTGCATAACAACAACAACAGCAACTTTATTATTTATATGCTGTCAATCTGATTGGGTTGCCCCAGCTACTCTGGACAGCCTCCTGCAAAATATAAAAGCACAATAAAATATCACACATTAAAAACTTCCCTATACAGAGCTGCCTTCAGATTGTCTTCTAAAAGTCATATAGTTGTTTATCTGTTTGGCATCTGATGGGAGGGCATTCCACAGGGTGGGTGCCATGCATGCCATCCAGAAGCAGGTAATTATAAATTAAAGCACATGGCAGCTTTAAAAACCGTGCAATTGTTTAACAACTTTCATTTGTTTGTTTTAAAGTGATTTTGCCTGCCTTTTTGACCAAAAAGGGCACCCAAACAGTTTCCAATGGTGGTTAATAATAAAGCCCCTGTCCTCAGGCTTAGAGTCTAAAAGATATGACAAAAAGGGAAAAAGTATTGGGAGGGAAGAGGAAAGCAAATGCAGTCACTCATTCTTAGTTACAAAATTCTTATATGTGGTCTTTCTGGCAGTGAGGAGAAAAGCCTACTCTGTACAGCTGCTTCAGGTAGGGCTGATAAATGGGCTTGCCCTGATGTCCTTCCTGGGAGCCAGGAAGAGCAGCCTCCTAGGGGCCCTGATCCCCTGGCAGAGTCTGCCGCTCTTGAGCTCTGCAGCCCCAGGGCAACTGTCATTGCAGCCAGGTGCCATCCAAAACAAGTGCTTCTGGATCAGTCCAAGAGTTCACATAGTTCAGCATGCTGATTCCAACTGTGACCATCCAGGGACCTCTGGGATGCCCAGCCCATGCTGTCTCTTTTTCCAGCGTATTGAGCGGTATACTGCCACTGGACAGGGAGGCTTCATTAACCTGTCATGATGAATAGTCATTGACACACCTTTGCCTTGTCTCCTTTTAAATCTATTTAAGCCAGTGGCCAGCAGCATCACACCTTGTGGCAGTGAGTTCCATAAATAAATTTCACTGGGTGGAGTGATTTATTTTGTATGTGTGTCCCCCCCCCAAATATACAGTGGTACCTTGGGTTACAGACGCTTCAGGTTACAGACTCCGCTAACCCAGAAATAATACCTTGGGTTAAGAACTTTGCTTCAGGATGAGAACAGAAATTGCGTGGTGGCGGCGCGGCAGCAGCAGGAGGCCCCATTAGCTGCAGTGGTATCTCAGGTTAAGAACAGTTTCAGGTTAAGAATGGACCTCTAGAATGAATTAAGTTCTTAACCCGAGGTACCACTGTAGTGGAACCTTGGTTGTTGAACGCTTCGGAAGCTGAACGATTTGGAACCCAAATGCTGACAAGCCGGAAGTGAATGCTTCCTTTTCCGAACGATTTTTGGAAGCCAAACGGCCTTTTTTTTCATTTTTTCCCCATTGACCAGCCCATTGATCCTCAGTTTTTGAACTTTTCGGAAGCCAAACAGTCTTCTGGAACGGATTAAGTTAGAAAACCGAGGTTCCACTGTAACCCTGAGCTCAATGCTATGAGAGAGGGATTTCAACAAAAATATCTCTTCAGTTTCTCCACACCTTGCCTAATTTTATCAATCAGTCACCTTTTTTTTCTAAGCTAAAAATCCCCAAACACTTTGAACCTTTGATCAGTGATGCTAAGGGAGGCATCATATGTTACAGGAAGCACCAAAAGTGGCTCACCTACTTTTCACACTTCAACTCTAACAGACTTGCAAATAAGTCCATAAACATTACTGACCCATGAATATTTTACTGGCCTTCCTGCTTTCCCTTTGTCTTAATAATGTGTGGCTCCATCAGCATCCTGAAAGAACGAAAAAAGGAAAAGGACCCTTTTATAAAAGTTTCATTATCTGATTACATGACAGGTGACATGTGAGTGACCATTTTTCAAGCAGTGCTATTTCAAGTAATATCCACCAGGGAGATGGGATGCATTGCCCCATGGGGCAGATGTGTGAGTTCCCCCATCAGATGTTACAGCAAGAGGACAATATCTCTTGTGGATCCAGCTTCCCCCAGTTCCTTGAATGAATAAAACCATCCTCAGAGTGCCTTTTAATTTCTAACGTGTCACTTGTGAACACTGTCAACGCAACACAGAAGTGGGAGAAAGTCACTTCAAGTCACTGCGCGTTTGAGTCAACATGGCTCTTTCATTTAGCTTACAGACACAGGAAATTAAAACACACACACAAACACATCACAGTTCTTACTACTACTTGTGCAAGACTCATTGCAACAATAAAAGCCACAGGATGGAACCAACCAGGTGAACAGATGAGATGGCTCTTGAATTAATTTGACAAACAAAAGTCTAAGGAAGAACATTCTGGTGTGTTGTATTCTTGGTTTTCAGTGCTTCCTAAAAACTTCTCCCAGGCCTTTGCTAATCATTAATACCAGTGTGTTGAGGCTATCCTGTTGATGTACAGTTGTACCTCAGGTTACAGACGTTTCAGGTTACAGATCCTTCAGGTTACAGACTCCACTAACCCAGAAATAGTACCTCGGGTTAAGAACTTTGCTTCAGGATGAGAACAGAAATTGTGCTGTGGCGCTGCGGTGGCAGCGGGAGGCCTCATTAGCTAAAGTCTCAGGTTAAGAATAGTTTCAGGTTAAGAATGGACATCTGGAACGAATTAAGTTCTTAACCCGAGGTACCACTGTACAAGGTGATCAGGATGTGGCAGTAAATGAAACAAGGCAAAAGTGGGTGACAGGTGCTAAGCACAGTCAGAGGATTCGGTATGCTTTTGTCAAAAAGGCACCAAACCCATTAATGATACAGGAAGCCCACGAAGCTCTGTGCCCTTGATTCGTGGATATTAAAAGTAAAGCACACCAAGCCCCCTCTGGCCTGGTGCGACAACTGCATAGACTCCGCTGCATACGTCCGTGGTTAAAAAAAAACCCCACACGCTTGCTTAGACACGCTGATGCTGCAGGAAAAGCACCAGCTGCACAGAGGAGTAGATATAAATAAATAAAGGGAGAAAATGAGTGGTAATTAACTTGCAATAAACCAACTTAACCACTTAGGGGCAGCGTTAACGCAGAGTTAACATGCCAAAAAAAGGAGAAGAAGGGGGAGGGGGAGGACCCACCATGCACTTTATCACCTGACTTAATTGAATATACCCTGTGAATATTCATAGCGTTGCAAATGCGAAGACATTGACAAGCTGAATGGTGTAATCTGTCAAATCCTTGGACAGGTGGGAAAAGGCGAGGTCCTCCTTGGCAGCCCCTGTTCGTTTACATAATTGTCACATTTAATGGACGCAGAGTCCGTCTTGCTTCTTTTCCTCCGCCTGTGTCACAGGATAGGCTCCGATCCACAGGCTCTAAACCCTCAGAAAGAGGGAAAGAAAACTTTAGAGGTAAAAATTAAACAATATGAAATAATAAAACATGTCCTTAGAAATTATTCCTTTCTGAAGTACCTGACCAGTTTTTCAAAAGGTCTCCCTGGCTATATTACTTTGGCTTTAGGCAAAACACGAAACCCTTAATTATTTAAGAACAGCAACAACAAAACGTGTTTCTTCTTTTGAACTAGGCTGCTAGAATTTCTGATGATCCACAGTAACTCAGATGTATTTTGTCCTTCTACATGCAGGCCATACCATGATACAGCTTGTGGTGCCACAACTTTCTGTTCAGTTCCACCCCTCCCTGACGCTATTTTCCCTGTGCTGTGGTTGGTGGATTTGGGGTTTCTAGTAGAAACAACCACAAGTAGACCACAAGCATGAAATGCACCCTTAAAATGCACGTTTTGCACAGCTGCACTTGGATGGATGGTGAAATGCAGCTTTGGTGAGCAGCTCTCTTTAGACAGAAAAATAAAACTGGTGCCAGGAAACCATTGTGAAGAAATGGAGAAAAAATATGTGATAGTGGCAGAAAACGGGCATTTATCTTAATGTGATTTCATAGTCTGACACATGCCTATGGGATTTGAGCCTGCAGCTAGACTGGCTCTCAGCAGTCTCAGTCTGGTAGAGGGAAAAGAGCCAGGGGAGTAACATAAAAGCCCAATCATTGAGCTCCTCTGCAGGGGCATTGTAAGTTTTGTGCCTGAGGCCCAGCAAGTCCTATGCTGTGGGACACTCCCACAGCAGAGATTTGGCAGGAATCCTCACTTTTGACCTTTAGGCATCTCTTGAAGAGCTTTCATTGCGGACAAGCCTTTGCAGTTGCTTTAAGATTTTCTTGAATAGCCAGTCATTTTAATGATAGTTGTATACTGCTTGTAATGGTTTTTAAAATGTTTTTACACTGCTCTACACTGTCCTGATATTTTATCAGAGGGTAGTGTATCAGGTTTACAGTGGTACCTCTGGATGCAAATGGGATCCATTCCGGAGCCCTGTTCGCATCCTGAAGCGAACTTAAGACGTGACTTCGCGTCTGGGCATGCGTGGGTCGCGGGTCATGTTTTGCCACTTCCGCGCATGTGCATGATGTCGTTTTGAGCGTCTGCGCATGTGTGAGCGGTGAAACCCAGAAGTAATGTGCTCCGTTACTTCTGGGTCGCCGCAGAGCACAACCCAAAAATATTTAAGCTGAAGTGTATTCATCCTGAGGTATGACTGTATTTTTTATAAGGAAGTAATTAATTAAGTAAGTAAGAAAATAAATAATTAATAGTTTATGCATTGGTAAACAGAATTGGGACTAATACTAATTAATAATACATTATAGATTTATGTAGGGCCATCATTGTACATGGTGAAGAGAACAGCAAAGAGTTTGGAAGAGTCTGCCAACATCAGGGGGACTCGGAATCTAAAACAGACATGGAGGGAAACCGACTTTGCTTTTCCTGGAGCTTTGGAGCTTTGGGGAGGTGAAATTTTCACATTAGGGCAACAGTGGGTCAACTCAGTTTAGCTTCGTAGCTCCAAAACAACAACATTCAATGCCTCGCCTCTCATTTTTACTTATTTCAACTTCAGCTACATTTGTGGTACCTTTGTGGGCAACTTCAACGGTACAACTCTAGTCCCGTTGACGAGGGAGTCACCACGAGGCACGAAGGCACCCTGTGTCGTCCTGCATCTCTGCCCGAAAAGCACGCTATTTCATTTTAAATCTAGCGTGTAATATGCTCTGCATCTCACATGTTGCCGTTGTGTGTTCCCCTTGCCCTGCCTGTCCCTTGCTGGCAGCTGCCATCGTGAAACAAAAGGCAGCTGCCAGTTTGAATGAACGTCTCTCTCTTTCTCCAGAGCGGATGCCGCACCACTTCACAGACTGGGTGGCAGCGACTGATGTTGGAGAGGTATGCAGCTCCCTGGGAAGCATGAGCTTGTCATGTCTGAGAGATTCAACAGCATGCTTGAGGCCTGCCTGGATGTTTAAACCCTGGAACCTGGCTCGGCTCTGGGCTGGGAAAGAAGCCTCTGTCACGCTGCCAGCAGGCTGGCTCTGGCTGGCTTCTCCGCGGTGACAGTCCATTTTGTTGCTGCTCTTGGCAAAGCTGATGCTTTATTAAATAGAGCCTTGGCCTCCTGCCCTGAGGCAGAGAGTCAGATGTGTACAAAACTGTGGTTGTTGCTTGGCTGCAGGGCCTTCGAAATCCAGTCTAGAAAATCGGAAAGCAGTGGGTTTGAGAGGATACAGCCCTTGAATGGGATGTAGCTGTTGAAATAGAGCAGTTCCTGTCGAGGGAGAGAAGGGGAAACAACAGCAACAGCAACAATCACAACAGGAAATGGGCAGGTTTTTCTTTCGCGAGGACTGGGCCTCAATATTTCCACTTGCATTTTGGATGCCAAAACTGCTCGCAGAAATAAGATATGACTCATTGAGAAAAAAGCGCCAGGGTGTAAAAATAGATCCCAAAGCTCCTAAAATTAGGAACGGTGACAACTCGTCCATATTAGGAGCACAGCAAGAAAAACAATTTCCTTCCTCAAAGTGAATGCAGCTGAATAAATTAATCTTTGCGCCATCTCTTTAAATGGCATGGTATGTATTTGGAATGGAAAAGAGAAACTACGAGCCAGCTGAAGCCAGTGGGAGCTTTCCATAATGGGAGTGGGTTCCGTAGCACGCCTTACGTGTTAGGGAATCCTCTTCTGAAAGATAATTACTTAAGGCTTGGCTATGCCTCTTTCAAAAAGTTACTTTTAAAGGGAAACTGAAAACAGATGATAAGCACAGTTGCAACTGACAAACTGAGTCATAAATTATATTAAAATTTGACTTCTTACATTTAACATGTTCAGGGTTGGAGAGTTAGGGACCTAAGACTTGCCTTCAGTTTTTACAGCTACCACCTCAAATCTGCCACAGAAATAATCCAGAGGAATTGACAGCAGCGGTTCCCCTCCTGTGAAGACGGTGAGCCTGTTTGGATGGCCCATCCTTGGAGCCTGATGGAACCGGATGTGTTCCTGAATGCTCTGGTAGAGTTTCCAGTGAAAGAAGCTGGTGATCCTGTCGAAGGCTATGGAATGGCAAGATGAAACAGGTGGTTAACACGATTGCTCTTGAGCGCCCTCTCTGGTGTTTTGGAGTCCAGGCAACTCCTTGGTACTCTGAGGAGCTCCGGACTATGAAAGAAGCCATACAAAGACTGGAGTACAAGTGGCTCAAGCCTCAAGTGCTTGGAAGCTGACCGAACACTGGTAAAAGAACATAATTGTGCCTACCATGTTGCAGTGCTGGCTGTGAAAAAGGGTAATTTTGCAGCTCACATTGTGTCCTCTGGTATCTGACCTGCAGAGTTACAGTGGTACCTCAGGTTAAGTACTTAATTCGTTCCAGAGGTCCGTATTTAACCTGAAACTGTTCTTAACCTGAAGCACCACTTTAGCTAATAGGGGCTTCTGCTGCTGCCGCGCCGCAGCTGCACAATTTCTGTTCTCATCCTGAAGCAAAGTTCTTAACCTGAAGCAATATTTCTGGGTTAGCGGAGTCTGTAACCTGAAGCATATGTAACCCGAGGTACCACTGTATTTCAAACAGTATGGAGGTTACTGACTGCCTCTGTGAGGAAGGGACTTCTGGATCCCTCAATCACCCGCTGTGACCAACTGGCTACACACTTTGAGGATAAAGTTGCTCAGTTTTGGAATGATATTAAATCTCAGAAAGTTCTGACTTGCTTGATAAAAACAAGTAGCAGTGAGTGCCAGCAAAGAGATATAGGTTAGGAAGCTGTGAGAGGACGGGCTTGTTCACGTTTGAGCATTATTTAGCTGTTAATCCACTTCGCCCCTATTCAAATTAGACTAGAGTAGTCCACACCTGCACATCTTTGAATCTGTATCTGAGCAGTAACTTTGGTGTTTCCCATAGGCATTCCCCTTTGGTGTTTACCCCGCCTGTTAATTTGATGAACCTGTCATGTGGCTTGATTACTGACAGGGCATGCACACAGATAGTTTGCACACACCTGTTTTAAAAATAAAAATTTCCCAGCCTACATCTGGTGCAGAAATTTTAATTCACACCTACCTGGAAGAGAGTCCCATTAAACTCAGTGGGTTGGACCAGACTAAGGGTTCATCCACACTTCTGCTTGCCCCACCACTCCCCTTGCTCGGAAAACACAATCTTTACTGCTGAATCGGAGCAAATGTGAGTCGAGTTTTCTCTGGATTGACATTTGCTCTGATTTAGTGCTGTAGAGCAGGTTTTCTGGGGGGAAGCATTAGGGTGAAGGCAAAACCACTTGGACATGTGCTTTCTAGGCACAGGACAAGCAAAAATGTGGACAACTCTTTTTTAGTCACAAATACCACTGAAATCAATATGAAAAGTTAGTCATCATGAGCAGTGCTTTTTTTTCTAAAAAAATGTTTAGGAGTATTCTCATTTTCCAACTCATATTGAAATACTGCCCCTCAATGAGGCCAAACCTAGATTCACGAAATGTTTCGGATTATACGTACCCCTGTGTCCTCCCAGAGAAAAAGCACTGATTATGAGTAACTTGAATCTTATTGACTTCAGTAGGAACTAAAAGTGCAACTAACCTATTTTGGATCCAACCCACTGGAGTTCACTTCCGAGTACAGTCATACCTTGGTTCTCAAATGCCTTGCAACTCAAACTTTTGGCTCCAAAACACTGCAAACCTGGAAGTGAGTGTTCCGGTTTGCGAACTTTTTTTGGAAGCCAAATGTCCAATGTGGCTTCTGCAGCTTCCAATTGAGTGCAGGAAGCTCCTGCAGCCAATTGGAAGTCCTGCTTTGGTTTTCGAACATTTTTGGAAGTTGAACAGATTCCATTTGAGAACCAAGATACTACTGTATTGGATTGCACTGTTAGTAGCCCAGCCAATGAGACATTTTCATATAGAGAGTAAAAAGTCATTCCCAAATGCATACAACTGAATGGTTGGGGGTGGGGAGAAGATAGACATGGGACTAAAATGCACTTCACACAGAATGCATCCATTCACAGGTGACCCAAAACAAGCAGGCAAGCTGAGATGTGGCTGCAACTTGACCCTTCTTTGTGGTTGTTGATCAACTTACAAAACCTAGTACAAGCACACCGAAAATTGCATTTTTGTCTTTCGTAAAAGCACACCAATAGCAGGAGAGAGGCATGAAAGTAATTTAAGAGGCATAAATAAATAGTGACGTGGATCTACAACCTTTGCTTTAATTGCCAGTTGTGTTTTGCTTTACAGTGGTACCTCGCAAGACGAATGCCTTGTAAGACGAAAAACTCGCAAGACGAAAGAGTTTTTCGTTTTTTGAGTTGCTTCGCAAGACAAATTTCCCTATGGGCTTGCTTCGCAAGATGAAAACATCTTGCAAGTTTGTTTCCTTTTTCTTAAAACCGTTAATACCCAGGGTGCATTGCTTGAAGAGGTGCAGTTGCGACTTGACTTCGAGGAGCAACTCATAGCACGCGGTTTGGTAGCCTTTTTTGAGGTTTTTGAAGACTTTGGTGATTTTTGAAGCTTTTCCAAAACTTCTTTTGCAGCCATTTGGTAAGTTAAACTTTTAAAACTTTTTTTGGGGGTTTTTGGATTTTGGGTTGGGGTGTTTTCTAGGAGGTTTGGTGCTTTTGAATTTTTTGGATGTGAAGCACTGATTTTTTTTGGGGGGGGAGGTTTGCGAAGGTAGGAGCTGTGCTGCCATGGGGCCCAAGAAGACTGCTGCTGCAGAGGCCGGCGAGAGGAAGAAGGAGAAGGTTACGCTGGAAATGAAGAAGGAGATCATCCGGAAGCATGACGGTGGAATGCGTATGACAGACCTCGCCAGGGAGTACAGGAGGAATCCATCGACCATCGGGACCATCCTGAAGATGAGGGAGAAGATCCTTGCAACTGATGTAGCCAAGGGAGTCACCAGGATCGTGAAGAACCGCCCAGCTGTTCTGGAGGAGGTGGAGAAGTTGCTGCTCATCTGGTTAGAAGAGAAGCAGCGTGCAGGGGACACAATGACTGAGGCCGTCATTTGTGAGAAGGCCAAGGCCTTGCACGCAGACCTCGTCCGGCAACACCCAGGAACCTCAGGCGAGCCAGAAGTCTTCAAGGCAAGCAGAGGCTGGTTTGACCCGTTCAAGACGAGATCTGGAATCCACAGCGTGGTCAGGCAGGGAGAGGCTGCCAGTTCTGATGTTCCTGCAGCTGAAGACTTTGCAGCGGAGTTCCTGGAGGTTGTGACGACGGAGGTCTACGTTCCACAGCGGCTGTCCTCCAAAGAACTGAGGGACATTTGCCAGAAGTGGAAAGATGTGCAGGCTTTTGCACAGCGGCACCACCCTGACAAGGACCTGACACGTCATGACCTTGCGAACACTTTTGATACGAGGGTCATGTCGTCTTTCAGGGAGGTGCTGAAAAGGTGGATGAAGCAGCAGACCATGGACAGGTTCTTCAGCAAGAAGCAAAGAGTGGAAGAGGAACCTTCTTTGAGTTGTCCCCCAGAGTCTTAGAAAATGTATGTACAGTACTGTACACTTTGGTGATTTTTAATTTTTTTTTTACCATAGGAACGCATTAATTGATTTTCAATGCATTCCTATGGGAATCCGTGCTTCACAAGACGAAAAATTCGCAAGACGAAAAAACTCGCAGAACGAATTAATTTCGTCTTGCGAGGTACCACTGTATTTTGTAAACAAAGCCTTAGGCCTTTGTGCATGTGAACCTTAGTGAACAATATTCATTTATTTGGAACTCAAGCCTGCCTCATTGTAGGGCAGGCAAGGCACAGTGTAAAAATAAATAAACAGACATTTTTTTTAAAAAAAGGATTTTAAAATAATATACTAAAAACTCATTGCCTGAAAACAACAACAACAACAACAACCTTCTGATGATAAAAAAATAGCCAAACTAGAGAGGCCTAGTTAATGTCTGAAGGAAGATTGGGCTCGGACATTTGCAAGTTCCCAAGGGTAAAGATTGCCTCAGAGCTATGGTATGCTGCAATCACTGTCAATACCTCCCTAATGTGCTGTTGCTCTCTGAAATTTGGCACACCAGTAAAATGCTTAACGCTGCATTTTGGGCAGATCTAAGTGATTACAATGAGGAATTGGAAGGGTATCACTTTTTAAACATAAGCAGGACCCAAACTCCGCAGGGATTTATATGTCAACACCTTGAATTGTGACCGAAAGACAACGGGGAGTCAGAGCAAATGCCAGAGTGCAGATGTTAAGTGCCTTAGTGGGTCATCCCCACTCAAACGTGGGCTTCTGAAAAATGAATGCTGGCTGATTTCAGTAAGAAATAATGTGATTTGAAATACTCATCAGCGCAGGATTGTTCTTGATTTGGGGAGGGGGCCAAGGAGGGGAGATAAGAGGGAAGCTTGATGCTATCCCATCCAGCAACAAATCAGAATTTCCAGCCACTGGTTAAAATGTCACATTCCTCCATTGACGCCACAGGGCTTCCGAGGGCCTGTGGCATGCAAATTCCTTTTGGCTCCAGGATTGGGCAGCCAAACAGAGGCCAGTCGGCTTTGTTGGCATCCCGCACCTGACCTTCTAAAAAGCCATTGTCAGAGTGCCAGGATCCTGACAGAGGGCTGACTCAGTAGGAGACAGAGGTTTATGTAACCTCCAGCAATCCATTATTACAAAGGGGCTTTCAGGAACTCCTCTGTGCCAGGCACAGCTAGGCTTATTGATCGAAGAGACAGTGAAAATGCACAGAGAGGCTCTATCCATTAGGGCCGCTGCTCTCCACCAATTAGGAAAAAAAATCATTACTCAGCAGCCATCAGTGGGCTGTGTGCCGTGCTGAAGTGCATGGGTTCAATACATCTTCTCCCACCTCACCACAAACTTAATGACAACTATTAGAGCTGATTGCCCACAGCGAATGCCCAGTGTGTATAAAAGCAAAAAAGATTCATTTGGTAATCTCTGTAATAATGACATAGAGAGACAATTCAAACGAAGGAGGAGGAGGAGAGTTGCTGAATTCCAATATAATACACTCACCAAAGGAGAAACCCAGGATTTCAGCATCTGCCTGCTTGGGATCCTACAGATGACTTGTTTATTCTGCATTCATCTGATCTGCTTGCATAAAGCATGCATGGTGGATAAACTATATCCAATCTTAATTGGGCATTTGTCCTGTTTGGGGCTGTTATACATCAAGCATTCATCCTGTATTTATTCTGATTTGTTTGCGGAGTGTTTACATGTCTTCCTTTTAATCATTTGTTCATCCCACACTTTTCAGTGTGTTTCCCTTTCCCTTTCCAAACTGCAAACTTTTTTTAAACAGTGAATTAGCCGAGCAAGGTGACAGAACACTTTAATCTAGTTTCAGTATGCACTTCAACCCTTCACACAAATTACTGACAGTCTGGAGGCACCCTATGTGTGTAAGATTGCACCTTTCTCAGGGAGAAAGCAGTACAGAACCTGAGTTTATTGCAACATAACAGGACTGAGGAAAAAGCTCCACCCAGCAGCTAGAACTGGATGGAAAGAAAACAGGAAGAAAGCTACAGGAGCTCAATGAAGCCAAAAGGCAATGGCATAACCAGTTTGCATGCACAGTAGCATCCTGGGGTGGCTCATCCTGTTTTGCCACCTGAGGCAACATCAGAATGTGCTGCCTCCTGCCCTCCCTGCCACCCCACCTTCCACCACCACTGGAATGTCCCAGCTCTTGCCTAACTTGGTGAGAGCTTGGTGTTCTGTGAGACATTGCCACTTGTTTTCCCTGCTTCATGGCGGGGAAGATGATCAGCAATGTTGCACACCCAACACTTCCCTGTCATCAAAACTCAGCAATAGAGGGGCGTTCTGGCAGCAGCAGTGGTGGGGCAGGCGGGGCACAGCCTCTTTTGCTTCTGCCACCTGAGGCAGGTACTTCACCCCGCCTTATGGGTGGGATGGCTCTGATAGCATCCTAAATTGTATAGAAGTGATGCTGCTTTGCTCATACCTTATTGCTAACAACCAAGTAAAAAGAGAAAAGCAATTATTGCTGCATGCGGACAGGCTCAGTAGTGAAGGGCAGACCCCTGCCGCAGATTGGAGGTCGAGGTGAGTCACCATACAACATTGGTGCAAGATTTCCATAAAGACTGCACAGTCCACAAACTGCTTGTGACACAGGCAATCCATCCAGGACAAATGAAATGACAGCTGTACATTCAGATAGAGCTAAATGATGAGCAGAGGAGAAGCTGGAGTGGCCTGTGTGTAGTGAATCCACACATCTCTGGGCTTTGAGAATCTGGTGGAGTGCAGCAACTCCCTTGGTCAGAAATCTCACTAGAGAACACTTTCTACAGAATGGGCTTCTTTTTACAAAAGGAGATTTTTTGCTTTGAACACTTATATGTCAGAGTGAGGGTTTGAAGATGTGCATTCACCAATCAAACTGTTTGACTGAAGGTTAAGGCAACATTGGTGAAATGCTCCTTTGATATATATATATATATATATATATATATATTAATCACCGTAATAATCATACTTTGCATTGATATAGCCATGACACTCAAAATTCACAAGTGTATCAAATGCATTAACTTGGTACTAACATGCAGGGTTGTGCCCATGGCCTCAAGTTCTCATTTCTGTTATTCTTACTTATTTGTATTCTGACTTTGTATTTCTAGTAATTTTAGGAGTATTTCTTATTTGAACATTCATCTATCTGCTTAGCTACATATATTATTCCCTTTTACAAGTATTTGGTGGCCTGATCATAGGAGCTGCTATACGAATAGCATATTGGTCCTCTTCTGATCTACGTATCTAAGCTTCTTAAACCAAGATATTTAGGGCCCTATGTCCGCACACTTCATCCTTGAACAGCCCCATCTGTAATCCTCAATCTTCAGCATGCAGTGACTGAGGACATCCTGGGTTAATTAACCTTATCTTCTCATTACATTCAAACTTAATGATCAAATTAAAACCATGGTTTAAGATCCTGGTTTGTTCTGATCCTGGTAACCAGGTTTTCCTCATTCAGATGTAACAGAAAACTATGGTTAATAAACCCAGTGAGTCTTCAATTGTGGTATACCAAGAGGGGAGGGACAGTGTGAAGACAGAGTGTGTGGATGCAAATTTCAGGCATGCTTTGGCTTAATAATGCATTTGAACCAATCCATTGTCACCTATAATCTGAAAAGGCTGCAAGAGCACTGGTGAAACAGGTTGTATTAACAATGTACAGTGGTACCTCGGGTTAAGTACTTAATTCGTTCCGGAGGTCCGTATTTAACCTGAAACTGTTCTTAACTTGAAGCACCACTTTAGCTAATGGGGCCTCCTGCTGCCGCCGCGCCGCCGGAGCACAATTTCTGTTCTCATCCTGAAGCAAAGTTCTTAACCTGAAGCACTATTTCTGGGTTAGCGGAGTCTGTAACCTGAAGCGTATGTAACCCGAGGTACCACTGTACTAAGTTCTGAATGGTATGAGAAAGCAACAGAGTTCACTGACTCCTAATTTTCACAAGCATGCAGACTAAGGGCAAGGACCATGGCAAATGGCTGCAAGGGACTTTCTATGTCATAAAACAGAAACAGGGAGGACAGAAAGATCTGGGACTTACCGTATGACTCTCCTTGGCCAACAGCCAAGACCCTTTCTTAAATGGGATAGACTTTCCAGTTCACGTAGGTTGTATCACTAGATGTATTTATTTATCAATCAGTCAGTCAATCAATCAATCAATCAGCCAATCAATCTGGATACAGTGTCCCTGCCAACCCACAGTGCAGTTGATTTTTTAAAAACATTTTATAAGCCATATAACTTACCAGATTGGCAATTGCAAACTGCAATACATAGCAGTCTGTTAGCACCTTTCCTGAGATCTACCTTAAATATCCATTTTTGCATCAAACTCTAAATAAGAAAAATCCTAACATCAGTTTCAGATTCTTATAAGCAAGTTGAGCTGCAGTTTGTCCTATGCTCATTAGCTGGTTAAAATTCCTTTGTTTTTTTTATTTAGGCCACCAGCATTTAAGAAGCTGCAAGACACCATTTATTATTGCTTAGCCCTTGCTGTAGAAGACTAATTAATTTAATTTAATGACTTTGGGAGGGGGGAAATATTTTGTGGGTTGGAAAAATAGCAATTTTGGCAAAAATGAGTTGTAGCTTTTACCTTTTAGATGTTTAATGGTTCAAAGAAGGACAGAATAGAAAATTTAACATACTTATTATTTTAACGTGTTGCTGCTTCATACATAAGCATATTTTTTGAGTCAGGTCCTTGAAAAAACCCTGTTCATCTTTTAATTCAACAATCAAAACCAGCCATTATTCCCAAGAATTTGTTTGCAAAGGTTTATAAATTATATCATGCATGTTGTTAATTTTCAAACTCTACAATATGAAACAGATATTCTCATAATCATGTGCTACAAGCTGAAATCCACTTGTATTAAAACAATAATCTAGGGGTAGTAGTTTGGGGGCCTGGCACTCTACGCATGAAAACCCTATTAAGGTTGCAATCCAATATACACATACTGTATTTTTCGCTCCATAAGACGCACTTTTTTCCCTCCTAAAAAGGGGAAATGTGTGTGCGTCTTATGGAGCGAATGCAGGCTGCGCAGCTATCGCTGAAGCCAGCAGAGCAAGAGCGAGCCCCTTTCGTCCCTCATCCTGCTTCACTGGGAAGCCAGCAGAGCAAGAGCTGCTGCGCAGCTATCACTCTTGCTCTGCTGGCTTCAGCAATAGCTGCGCAGCTTGCTCTGGCTTTTCAGGGAGGTGGGACAGAGGGCAGCCCGTCAGTCCCTTCCACCACCTCCCGGAAAAGCCAGCAAGAGCTGCTCTATCTTTAAAGAGGCGTGCTGAGCAAGCGTGTCTGCAGCTCTTGCTGGCTTTTATTGTTTTCCTCCTCTAAAAACTAGGTGTGTCTTATAGAGTGAAAAATACGGTACCAGGGAATGGGTTACATTGAAGGGGATGGAGGGCAGTCGCAGAGCACATCTTTGGCATGTTAAAGGTTCCAGGTTTAAGCCCCAGCATCCTCAAATAGAACTGGGAAAAAGTTCTGTTCAAAATCCTAGAGAGGTGCTGCCAGTCAGTGTAGGCAAAACTGAGTTGGCTGGAGTTGACATGCATGACATGGAGAAAGTGGATAGAGAAAGACACCGCCCCTTTTCTTCTCTTATAATATTAGAACGCAGGATCATCCAATGAAGCTGACTAGCAGGGAGATTCAACTCAGCTCGAAAGGAAGTACTTAATTCGCAGAGCATAGTCAAAACTTTAGAATGTGCAGCCTCAGTATGTGGCGGTGGCCACCCACTTAGGTGGCTTTTGAAAGGTTAATCCAATTCGCTGAGAATAAGGCTATAAATAGCTGCTCGATATGCTATTTCCTGCCTCCAGCATCAGAGGCAGCATTGCTCTGAATATCAATTGCTGCGCTCGTGTCCTGTTTGTGGACTTCCCATAGGGATCTGGTTTGACACTGTGGGAGCCAGGATGACAGAAGAGAGAAGGCCTTTGGTCTGATCCAGAAGGGCTCTTCTTATATTACATTATATCACATCCCTATTTTCATCAGTGAAATGTTGGCATGCCCATTTTTAACCAGAGAAATGTTGGAGGGTATGTATTACTCTTTCAGTGGGACTTGCTTCTGAAGGCAGGCATATCATCAGGCTGCAGAACAGTAGGACCTGCTCATTCTGATAGCTGCTTGGCACAATCAGGCACTTTTTTGACACGCCTAGTCCTCCTCCTCAAACCCATCCATTCTTAGGGAAATCAGCGCTGAGTGCTCACTGGAAGGACAGATTGTGAAGCTGAGGCTCCAATACTTTGGCCACCTCATGAGAAGAGAAGACTCCCTGGAAAAGACCCTGATGTTGGGAAAGATTGAGGGCACAAGGAGAAGGGGACGACAGAGGACGAGATGGTTGGACAGTGTTCTTGAAGCCACCAGCCTGAGTTTGACCAAACTGCGAGAGGCAGTGGAAGACAGGAGTGCCTGGCGTGCTCTGGTCCATGGGGTCACGAAGACTCGGTCACAACTAAACAACAAGTCCTCCTCCCAGAGCTCTCTCAGAAGAGGTCTGCCAGGCTTCAAGGGATGCAAAAGGACCGGCCCAAGGCATCAGATGGATAGCACAGCATAATGGAGAACCCTTCATTGTAAACAACAGCAGCTAAGAGTCTTGTGACACCTTGAAGATTAATAAATTATGTCATAATAAATGTATTAGTCTTTAAAGGACCTCTATAGTCTCGGTTGCTTTTGCTGCAAGAGACTAACACAGCTGCCCCCCCTGGAAATGATTACAACAGAAGGACTTGCATTTTAAGATGCTGGATTGTCTGTACTTTCATTCATCGAGATCTATAGATACAGGAACAAGACTAGAAGGAAAGCTTCATATCAAACTTTTTCCTGCTAATCGCTCATATTTCCAGCCAGGGAGAAAAGGCTGTGTGTGTGTGTGTGTGTGTGTGTGTTTCATTCACTGTGAACATCTGGGCATTTCTCCTGCTCCCCGCCTCCTGCCAAACCTCAAATACTGCTGAAGTTTGAAAAGGTGCCACAAGTTCATGCAAGGAAAAAGGGGGGGAACAAGAGCAGCTGTTCACTTGTTGTCAGCATGCCTATTTATAGCCTCATTATTCAATGTCAGTGATGTCACAAATTCCTTGGCAGGATTTCTCACCCAGTTGAACATGCATTCTGCTGTTTCGCCACATATCGGAAGAAGGAATGCCAAAATAAAACACCAACAAAAGTATTACTTGTCCAGAAACAAAACAAAGAAGCAAATTTTTTTTTAATGATGCTGTTATAGATCTTCAAATTCATGTGGAAACATGGGCATAGCCCGGGGGGGGGGGGGAGCAGCTTCCCCCAAATCAATAAAATAAATAAAAATGCATAGCAAACAGGTTCTGCCCCTGCAACAAAAATCCTGGCTACGCTCATGGCTCTGCCCACTGAGCTGCAGCCATTCCCATTATGAGTTAACCTACTTAAGCACAATGCTCAGCTCTTCTAAAACAAAGCCTTCATAATCCCACAGTTATAATAAATTATGGGTGGGTGGGGGAGAAAATCATATTATACATATAAATGCACAATCTAGAAATAGTTTCCTCTTCCAGTAAATAACTTTGGACCATCAAGTTAACTTCTTAACCTTCTTCCGTATCAAGTATCAGATACTTTCCAAGTGGGATCTGCAACAAAATGTTGCAGTGTACAGGATTACAGCCACTCCATTCCATTTCCCCTGCCCTGGGTTTTCTGTTTCCTGTGGCCCCTCCAGTCAGTCAGCTTTCTTTTCTTTCTGTCTGTCTTTTTTAAAAAAATATATATTTAGGAAAGATTTTTTGGTTTACAAAAGTATGTGCAATGCCTCTTTTTTCAAGTTACGTTTTTCTACAGATCAGTTTCATTCATAGCTGTCAAGTGTCCCTTATTTGAAGGGACAGTTCCTTATTCCAGCGACATGTCCCACTGCTGTCCCTTATTGATGGATGTCCCTTAAATGTCCCTTAAATTTCAAAGTAAGCAGCTCCTCTCCCTCCCTCCCTGCAGGCCAGGGAGGAGGGAGGCTCCAACTGTGTTGCTTGGCTGTGTTGCTCACCCAATAAGAAGTCTAAGAACGACTTGGGGGTGGAGCTTGCATGCCTTGTGTGTGGCTAGTTAATGCAAGCTGAGGGGTTTTTTGAATGCTGGACACCATTTTGTTGCACGTGCTGCTGCAAACTTTGCAGTGCAAAGAGAGGCCGGGGAGCCATCTTAAGTTGAGGCTGCATAGGCCTTGTGGTGCATGTGATTCAGATTCTATTCAGTTGAACCTCTGGTTACAAAGTTGGTTGGACAGTGTTCTCGAAGCTACCAGCATGAGTTTGACCAGACTGCAGGAGGACAGGAAGACTGTAGTGCCTAGAACAGGTGAGGATGCAGGTCCCTTATTTTGGCTGCTGGTCCCTTATTTTCAAATCTTTAAGTTGACAGCTATGGTTTCATTTGTTGTGAGACATTAGTGTTACATTAGGAAGAAAAGGGGGAAAGAGGTGGAGGGGGGAATGGTAAGTGGGGGTAGGGTGGGGTGGCAATGCTTCTATTCTACTTAATGTATGTGTGGGGTTTTGTGTCAGCGTCACCTGTGTGGGTTCTCTTTACTATTCGCCACTGAGCACACTCATTTCTCATTGGGGGCTTTCCCTCCTTAGGAAATATTCCCTGCTATATTTATTTGTACTTTGCATATATTGGGTTTTCCCAAGCCTGCTGACACTTCCTTTCTTCTGCATGGGTGCTGCCGTTTTGGCTACATGAACATCGGTGCTCACTCCTGAACATCTGAAACACAAGGAATTGTGGAAACTGGTAACAAATCTGCCAATAAGCGACTGACCCTTAAAAAACCCACAACAGATAAAGGACACTCCTGAAGCACAGCTGTGAAGAGTCGATTACGATTATGATATCTTTATTGTCATTGTCCCTTGCGGAACAATGAAATTGAAAAACTACATAAAACTTCCACAAAACTACATAAAACTACATAAAAACTACATAAAACATTCAACCCCCCCTAAAAACTCTAAAACCCCATTTTAAAATACACTGTTCCTTTCTTGACTGCTGAATGTTCTGTTTAATGGCTAAAGAGGTTTTTTTTGCATTCTGCTTTGGTCATCAGAATAGATTAACGTGGAAGCTTGCATTGTGTTTTAAACACGTGTATTTTTCACCAAAGTGATTATCCTGTATATGCAGGTTCTCAGAAACACTGGCAGAAGGAATGTTGAAAGATCGGAGACGGTCGAAGGAAAGCACATAGTTAAACTATGATGTTCACTCCCACAAGCGGCAGCAATGGCCACCAACTTGGATGGCTTTAAAAGAGATTTATGGAGGATAAATCTATCAGTGCTACTAGCAACGATGGTTATGCTATGCTTCTGAACACCCACTGCACTGCCCCTGATTGCAGGTTTCCCATAGGCATGTGGTTGGCCGCTTTGAGAGTAGGATCCTGGACTAAATGGCCCACTGGCCAGACCCAGGAGGGCTATTCTTATGTTCATATGTCTATTCCCCAAATTCCTGAATTCCTAGCCCCTTTTCCTTTTATGTACTTAATTAGCTGGCTTTATTTAACAAACCTGGATTTCAGCGGTGATGTTTATCTTAAAGGGCAGTTCAGCCAGCTGGCAGGAACTTGCCAATGTGAGGTCAGTCTGGGATTCCTGGGCCTCAGGCCAATACTGATAAACTTCACTGAACACACTAATCACCTCAGAACTAAGTTCTGGCCTTTGAAATATATACAGTTGCTCAGATCTCCTTTGTCCAGCTGAATTTGCATACTGCTTATTAAAGGAATAAAACAGTCTGTGAGAAGACAATAGGAGAATCACCCAAACAACCCCAAGACCTTTTGCAATGACTTAAAAGTGCAACGAAAGCATAAGCGCTACATAAAGTTTTTGTTCTTATGTTTGTCACATCAAACTCTTCAGGTGTTACCTTCCCTTTTTTCTTTTCCACTTTCTGGATCTGGCTCGTTCTCAAAATCTCAGCAGGTTTGGGTTGAGGATATCCTTACATGTCCCAAGGGTAGACTGACATTCTAGTGTCCTGTAAAGAAACTGTTTTGTATTGTCAGGTCTATGGTTCCAAATGGTCTCATTTTGCTTCTTCAGTGTTTTATTTTGCTTTTGTTCCTTTTCTTTGCCTCTGTACTAGTTATTTTTGTAGGTATATATCCTTCTATTACGTTAATCTTTGATTTCTCTCTGTTTTGTATTTTGCAAGCTGCTTTCAAGGCCTTTCTGTAGAAAGGAGCCTAGAAGAAATAAATAAATGGAGACAGACGGACAGACAGACAGAAGGAACACAGCAAGAAAATGAAAATAATTTTATGTGCACAGCCAAGGAATGGCTTTGGAAAAAGCAGCTTGCCTGCTAGGCTTTGCTGAAAGAGAAAGCAAGGTTACCAGAGGGCAAGATGCCCATAATAAGCTAAAAAGGAAATAGATGATGATGTTTTGATAACACTTTAGAGAGCTTCTGTGGTGTCACCTGGATCCTTTTAGAAACCGCTCCTCTGACTCTATCAGCCAAGGGTGTAATTTGAGATTCAGGGGATTAAGTTTGCCAGCTATTTGGCGACAGACACAAACAAAGTGCTTATTGCTTCAGAAGACATTATCAAAAGCAGTTCAGCTTTACTTACCTTTCTGCCTCTTTGAATTTATAATTAATCACTTGCCATAAAATGAATTGCCGCCTTTGATTTGCTTATTTCTCTTTTCGCTTTCACTACATTTCAATAGCCTGGTGGCTCTGCTCACATGCTCCCCGTACCATCCTGGATTCTACTGGATAGAGAGAAGTCCTCTAGGCTAGTTGAAGGACTGACTTGAGGGGCTGTCATTTTGGTCCAAGAACCACATAAAGAACCACAAGAAAGGAGAGGCAGGGCCTTGAAGTCATTATGTCTAAATTTTCATCCATGCACATAAATTAGCATCTGCAAATATTCAGCAAATCTGTGTCTACTGTTTTGGTGGTGATGCATTTCCTCCCCCCCTTAGCCTTTGGTAATGTTTAAATGGACACAGTGACCACCTCACATGTGACAAAAGGGGAATAGGCATGTTTGTTTTGCATTAAGAAAACAAGCGGCTTACAGTAATCTACTTCTGTGTGGTTATGGTGCGTGAGTTGGGCAGACACTGTGGCAGTGGTCTTCTGGCTGCAGTGACAGGGCAGAGGAGGCACTGGGAGTGGGCAATGGGCACAAATCTGCATGTGGAAGGTCCTGGGTTCAAGGTCTGGCCTCTCTGGTGGAAAAGGCGAGGGAGCAGGTGATGTGAAAGGGCTTTGCTTGAAACCCTGGAAGCTGCCTACACACCATACATTTAGAACACATCACTTCCCCCAAAGAATAATAGGAACTATTGTTTACCCTTCCCAGAGCTACAATTCTTAGCATCTTTAACAAACTACAGTCTCCAGGAACCTTTGGGGGAAGTGATGTGCTTTAAATGTGTGGAGCGTACGTAGCCTCAGAGCAAATTGTATTGGGACAGGCAGGCCAGTATCTGACCTGGTATAACACAGTACCCTTTTCTCCTTCTCACAGAAGCAACTCCTCCATTGATCTTTGGAGTCGCTTCTATTGTACCACCAAACTGGAGACTCTCATAAATGAAAGCACCCATGACAAGCCCATTTTATTAATTGCAACTTTACTGTCTACGCTTTAAATGCATCTTACAGTTAACAACTACCCCTGCCTCCCCCGGTAGGGTTAGTACACCTTTAATAGCTGTCTAATAAGTAGAAACTCAGGGGATTGAATTCTGTCTGGTCATAGAGCTGCAGTGACCACAAAGCTGAATTTCCACATTTTCACAGTGCTGTTAATACTCCTGAAGTCTTGCTACGAGGGCAGGGGGAGTCAGCTCCGCTTCCCTGTCCGTTTGTAAAGGATCTGACCAATGAACATAAAATGACCAGGACTAGATCAATTATGTGTTCCGTAACTACAAATATTGTTTGCTCATGCACTGTACGTTTCTTATGAGGAACTGTTTTGGAGCACAGTCTTTTTTAAAAGAGTCTTCAGAGTCAGAGTTTTAAAACCCCTCTGTACAGCTTTAGTCAGCACAGATCTCTCCCCACTGCCTCTCATAGCTGCTTAATAGTCTCTTGTTGCTTGTGACTCACCGTGCCAAGAGTACTTAGACTGAACTATAGGGAGTGTGCGAAGAATGCTTTCTCAGGCACAAATGATCCATGAATCACACAAGGATGCTAGATATCTTCCTCTGGTGAACACAGGAAGGCCTTTCAGCCCCCGCCTTTAGACAGTCTTATTTGCAACCTGGAGAATGACAATATAGCTTCCTCTCTCTGAAGCCAAGCAGGTCTGGGCCTAACCAGGAACTTGAAAGGATGCCGTCAGGGAACCCCGTAAATCCTTGTCAGCTCTTCTGTAAAAGGACAGGATATAAACAAAGTGAATGAACGAAATGAATAGACACATGCAAGCCAGATTTAGGGCTTAACTAATGTCTACATTATGAGTTTACGACAGAGCCTATCCCCACTTCACTGTAAGTAGGATATGTATTATGCATTATCTGAGTTATCAGTTTGCCACCTTTATGAGTTTATTGCAGGAGTCAAACATGCATTTCAGCGTAAGCTACAGACAGTTGATCTGCACTGTGACTTTTCCCAGTGTCTTTATAACAAAAGTAAACCACGTAGCACAATAGCTGCTGCACCTTTTTGATGCTTATAAAGCATATACTTATTATTTTTCTCTCTCCCCCCCCACTGCTATTCCATACTTTACAACGTCTTCTACATTCCCAATATCTTAGAGTTAAAAACAATGCCTCCCACCTTTTTGGCAGCCCTGCAGAGAAAGAAGAAATACTCTAGAGCATGTGCATCTTCGCATTTTAAACTCATTTAAATCATAGCTGAAAGAAAAACAACAACAGACCTTGCCTTTGCTGTCCTGATGCTAAGCACATTTACTTAAGAACAAGGACTATTTAGTTGCAGAAAATGATAAAATAGTAATAATAATAATAATAATATGAGTTTCTCAGCACCTCAGCGAGGCAATTAAGTCAAATAACATCCCTATAACATCCCTGCAGTTACTGACATCACTCAGTGAAATCACAGCCAAGCTGGAAGAGGAACATAATAATAGTAATAGTAATAGTAATAGTAGTAGTAGTAATAATAATAATAATAATAATAATAATAATAATAATAATAATTTATTATTTATACCCTGCCCATCTGGCTGAGTTTCCCCAGCCACTCTGGGCGGCTTCCAATCGAGTGTTAAAAACAATACAGCATTAAATATTAAAAACTTCCCTAAACATAAGACGAGCCTGCTGGATGAGGCCAATGGCCGTTCTGGTCCAGCATCCTGTTCCCACAGTACTCCAGTGGGAAACTGATGAGCAGGATCCAAACCCAAGAGCACTCTGCCCTTCTGTGGTTTCCAGCAACTGGCACTGAGAACCATTACTGCCCCTGACCATGGAGGCAGAGCGTAGCCAAAATGGCTAGTAGCCATTGATAGCCTCATTCTCCATGAATTTTGGCCTGCATTTCCTATAAACATGGATCACCATCTTCCCACTGTGCAACACTGGCTCTCTCTGTCAGTAATCTAAATTCAGCAAAACCAATTGGAATTGTAACAGGAAGGAATGGAATCATTCAAATTACTGGAGAAAAAGAGAAAGAAATACATTAAGTTGAAACACAAAAAGCCCTCCTTATTGAATTGTTTTAAACTTAGCGCCTTGATGGCGTTCAAAGGGAGCGTTGTGAAATTTGAGCTGCAGAAGTAATTAAAAAAGAGAGGATACATTTCAAAAGGTAGTGAGATATCTCTTCAAAATGTAAAACAAAAAAACAAAAAACCACACACACAAAGAGGAAGAAATGAATGTGAACTGTGATTGTTCATGCCTGGGTGTGATAAGGGTTTCCCTTGGCCTCCCTCAGTCAAACATCCATAAATAGTCTAGACTGAGCATGAACAGGACTTCCCGCCAGCATCTGCGCCTTATGAAGTGCCCTTACCTTTTGTGAGTTCCAATTAGCATGTGCCAACAGTGGTTTGAACTGGGAGAATCAAGAAGGAGGGTGAAGGGGAAGCAATATACACCCTTGAAAAACAGCTCATGTAACCTGTGCAATTTGCTTCCCTTCCCCCCTCTCTTTTTACAGCTCATGAATTTTAACAACCAGAGTTATAACGGTGGTTAACTCAATGTGCACTGGAATTCTTGTTACCTTGATAACATCTGGACTGCTGACGTCTAGAACGTGGTAGATACTGAAGCAGGAACCTTTCTTCTACTTCACTGGGAAAAAGGCCCGTTGCTTCTAACACCCTTCAGGCAATCAGATTGAGGATGTAGAATTCTAGCCTCTGACATTGCCATCCTATACATGAAAGAAGCCCCATTGAATTCACTGAGTCTCTGGCAAGTGAATATGGGATAGCAGCCTAAACCTTCCATTACTTCAGGATTTTTTTCCTCAGAGGGCATCCTAAAAGCACACATTGTGTATGCTTTATGTGCACATAATATGGTGGATTCAATCAAAGGGCTTATGGAAGGATCATGGAAGTATTGATCCAAACGGAAACTTTTCCTTAAGAAATGGAATCCTTCCCTTGTATTGATCTGAAGGTGGCATTGGGAACACAGCAGTGCCATTTGGTTGTGGGTTTCCCTAGTACTGCAGGTGGCGGTGGCGGTAGAAATGAAAACACAAGACTGAGGAAGACAGTTTTAAAATAAACTACAAAGAGGTTGAAAAATAAGCATCATGTATCTTGAATAAATTTTGCCTTCTACAAGCAGACTGAGGGGGTGGTTTGAGGGAAAAAGGTAGGATTGCAAAAGGAGATTCTGCCAAAGCATTAGGAAGGAATTTCTGATGGCAAGAGCTGTTCAACAGAGGAACAGACTCCCTCATTTTGAAGCAGAGGTTGGTCCACCAGTAATTCTTTAGCTGTGATTCCTGCATTGCAGAGGTTTGTACTAGATGATCCTTGGGGTCTTTTCCAACTCTATGATCCTATGACCCTATGATTCTATGCCAACTACTACAGGCAGGTCTGCATCTTACAGATTGTCACTTTTTCGAGTGACATGCAAAGTTGCGAAGAAGTATATTAGTTAAGGTACCTTCAGAGCCCGATTAGAAGCTAGTTTTGTCCTTCCTTTCCAGCTGTGTTACCGTGTTGATCAAAAAGATTAATGTCAAGAATGGAAACACATGTGGGTGTGCATACCATATATTTATTCAGGATTGTAAGTAAACCTTGCATTTTGTAAAACTTTAAGCAAATAGAAGTTCACCTGCAGGGATTGTGTGTTCTGGGCAAAGTCCCATCATATACTCAAATTGCTAGTTCTTTGGGTAAGTGAGTGTGTTTAGATTTATAGGAGCAGTGTGGGGCTGTACAAATTGATTAGTGTCTCTCTCAGGAAAAGATTGCAGATCTTGTCAAAGCTCAGGACTTAGCAGGCTGGGTTCTCGTGGTCAGAGATGGCGGTGGGAAAAGTGAGGATTATTTTCCCTTCAGTTAATCCAACATCAGTCAGATCACAGCCAGATTTAAGGCATCTATAAAAAAAACCAAAGCAGATTTAAGACAAATTGGAAGCAGAAAAATCTCTGATGTCCTACAAACACTTTACAGCAGGAATCCTGCCAGCGTCATGTGGGCGGCCAGAAACACAGCTTTGGGCTGCTGCTCCCAGATGGAAAGTAAATGGCTTCCTCACTTTGCTAGTGTTTACAGCAGTGGAATATATTTATACCTAAAATAGGAAGGTGCTTCCACCCAAATCTACCCTCTAATTTCCGTACACAAAACACCCACCTCTATGACTATCAGATCACTTCAAGGTGGGTGGGGAAATAATCTCACATTGTTAAGCACTGAGCAGGAAGCCAAAGCAGCGCCAGATTTAGGGTGGTATGGACAGTTCCCTCCAACAGGCCACCTAGCCAAGGACATGCAAAATAACAGCAATACTGAGAAGATTCATTAAAAAGCAACTGTGCCGAAATTAATTATTATGAAAATAAGAAATATTTAGGGTAAGGGAGAGACCCTGGTCTGAAAACCTGGAGAGATGCAGCTAGCCAGTATGGACAGTACGAGCCTGGATGAGTCAGTGGACTGACTTCATATAAGGCAGATTCCTGTGTTGCTCTGTTCTTGCTACTCAGACATGATCAACAACAGGTTTTCTCAAGCTCGTCCCTCCAGATGTTTTGAGACTACAATTCCCAGCATCCCTGACCACTGGTCTTGCTAGCTAGGGATCATGGGAGTTGTAGGCCAAAAACATCTGGAGGGCCAAGGTTGAGGAAGCCTGCTCAACAACATCTACTTTATAGTTGTGGTTGAGGACGGAAGAGAACCAGCACTCTGCCCATGTGTGAGCAATTACGTACATGCGCAGTCATGATGCACCTACTGCTGCCATTCTCCACCAGAGATTTAACTTTAGAGACAGAGCATCTTCCCCAAAGGCAGGTATTGTAAAATAGCGACTTCCCCTTGTAAACAGAAACAGTAGGAGCATATCCCATTTCAGGATGATACTGTAATATGAAATTTGGCCTAAGATTGCAGAAGATGTGGATACTGTTTAGGAAACTGAGAAATGTCCTCTGGTGAGTTCTGCTAATGAGAATGTATCAGGGGCAGCAGCAGCAAGTGGAAGAAGACAGGCAACCAGCGGCAGTCACAGATCGCTTTCCCCATTGGTCCTCTTCTGATACCCGTCTCTTTCTGTGTGTGTGTGTGTGTGTGTTTTACCAAATGCCTTTGAGCCCCAGGTGAGGATTCTTTTATGCTGTTTAACTCCTTTGTACCCTCTGTGCAGGTCTTTTCTTTTGACTTTGAGGCACTATCCCTTTAAAACTCTTCTCTGCTGGATCACAAATGTTCATTTCTAGCCCTAATAGGTTGCAACAAAGGGGAGATCAGAAGATTTGTTTAAAAAAGTCTTTTTTTTTTGCAGCAGCAGCAGCAGTCGGCAACAAGAGCACCATGCTAATTATGCTTGCTTTCAGCAGGGTCTTCGATGTCCCAGCAATGTAAATCTTAACTTTTATGGTATAACACACCAGGATGCAATTTACTTTAAAGACAGCAGAAATCCCTGACTGCAGCTTATATCAGAAGACTGATACATTTAAAAATGGCTTATGCACCACGGGCTTAACTCTTTGGGAAAGAGGTTCACATGTTGCCATGCATGGGGGGGGGGATGGGGCGTTACTGTACTACATTCCATGAGCAAGTGTTGTTGTTTAGTCGTTTAGTCGTGTCCGACTCTTCGTGACCCCATGGACCAGAGCACGCCAGGCACTTCTGTCTTCCACTGCCTCCCGCAGTTTGGTCAGGCTCATGTTTGTAGCTTCGAGAACACTGTCCAACCATCTCGTCCTCTGTCGTCCCCTTCTCCTTGTGCTTTCCCAACATCTTTCCCAACACCAGGGTCTTTTCCAGGGAGTCTTCTCTTCTCATGAGGTGGCCAAAGTATTGGAGCCTCAGCTTCACGATCTGTCCTTCCAGTGAGCACTCAGGGCTGATTTCCTTCAGAATGGATACGTTTGATCTTCTTGCAGTCCATGGGACTCTCAAGAGTCTCCTCCAGCACCATAATTCAAAAGCATCAATTCTTCGGCAATCAGCTTTCTTGATAGTCCAGCTCTCACTTCCATACATCACTACTGGGAAAACCATGGCTTTAACTATATGGACCTTTGTTGGCAAGGTGATGTCTCTGCTTTTTAAGATGCTGTCTAGGTTTGCCATCGCCTTTCTCCCAAGGAGCAGGCGTCTTTTAATTTCGTGACTGCTGTCACCATCTGCAGTGATCATGGAGCCCAAGAAAGTAAAATCTCTCACTGCCTCCATTTCTTCCCCTTCTATTTGCCAGGAGCTGATGGGACCAGTGGCCATGATCTTCATTTTTTTGATGTTGAGCTTCAAACCATATTTTGCACTCTCCTCTTTCACCCTCATTAAAAGGTTCTTTAATTCCTCCTCACTTTCTGCCATCAAGGTTGTGTCATCTGCATATCTGACGTTGTTGATATTTCTTCCGGTACATCCAGTCCAGCCTTTCGCATGATGAATTCTGCATATAAGTTAAATAACCAGGGAGACAATATATAGCCTTGCCGTACTCCTTTCCCAATTTTGAACCAATCAGTTGTTCCATATCCAGTTCTAACTGTAGCTTCTTGTCCCACATAGAGATTTCTCAGGAGACAGATGAGGTGATCAGGCACTCCCATTTCTTTAAGAACTTGCCATAGTTTGCTGTGGTCGACACAGTCAAAGGCTTTTGCATAATCAATGAAGCAGAAGTAGATGTCTTTCTGGAACTCTCTAGCTTTCTCCATAATCCAGCACATGTTTGCAATTTGGTCTCTGGTTCCTCTGCCCCTTCGAAATCCAGCTTGCACTTCTGGGAGTTCTCGGTCCACATACTGCTTAAGCCTGCCTTGTAGAATTTTAAGCATAACCTTGCTAGCGTGTGAAATGAGTGCAATTGTGCGGTAGTTGGAGCATTCTTTGGCACTGCCCTTCTTTGGGATTGGGATGTAGACTGATCTGAACTCAGCCACTGCTGAGTTTTCCAAACTTGCTGGCATATTGAGTGTAGCACCTTGACAGCATCATTAAAATTTTAAATAGTTCAGCTGGAATATCATCACTTCCACTGGCCTTGTTATTAGCAGTGCTTTCTAAGGCCCATTTGACTTCACTCTCCAGGATGTCTGGCTCAAGGTCAGCAACCACACTACCTGGGGTGTTCGAGACATCCATATCTTTCTGGTATAATTCCTCTGTGTATTCTTGCCACCTCTTCTTGATGTCTTCTGCTTCTGTTAGGTCCTTTCCACTTTTGTCTTTTATTATGGTAATCTTTGTACGAAATGTTCCTTTCATATCTCCAATTTTCTTGAACAGATCTCTGTTTTTCCCCATTCTATTATTTTCCTCTATTTCTTTGCATTGCTCGTTTAAGAAGGCCCTCTTGTCTCTCCTTGCTATTCTTTGGAAATCTGCATTCAATTTCCTGTATCTTTCACTATCTCCCTTGCATTTTGCTTGCCTTCTCTCCCCCGCTATTTTTAAGGCCTCATTGGACAGCCACTTTGCTTTCTTGCATTTCCTTTTCATTGGGATGGTTTTCGTTGCTGCCTCCTGTACAATGTTACAAGCCTCCATCCATAGTTCTTCAGGCACTCTGTCCACCAAATCTAAATCCTTAAACCTGTTCCTTACTTCCACTGTGTATTCATAAGGGATTTGACTTAGGTTGTATCTTGCCGGCCCAGTGGTTTTTCCTACTTTCTTCAGTTTAAGCTTGAATTTTGCTATAAGAAGCTGATGATCTGAGCCACAGTCAGCTCCAGGTCTTGTTTTTGCTGACTGTATAGAGCTTCTCCATCTTTGGCTACAGAGCATATAATCAATCTGATTTCGATGCTGCCCATCTGGTGATGTCCTTGTGTAGAGTCGTCTCTTGTGTTGTTGGAAAAGAGTGTTTGTGATGACCAGCTTGTTCTCTTGGCAGAACTCTATTAGCCTTTGCCCTGCTTCGTTTTGAATTCCAAGGCCAAACTTGCCAGTTCCTTTTATCTCTTGACTCCCTACTTTAGCATTCCAATCCCCTATAATGAGAAGAACATCCTTCTTTGGTGTCATTTCTATAAGGTGTTGTAAGTCTTCATAGAACTGGTCAATTTCAGTTTCTTCAGCACCAGTGGTTGGTGCATAAACTTGGATTACTGTGATGTTAAAAGGTCTGCCTTGGATTCGTATCGAGATCATTCTATCATTTTTGAGATTGCATCCCAGTACAGCTTTCACCACTCTTTTGTTGACTATGAGGGCCACTCCGTTTCTTTTACGGGTTTCTTGCCCACAGTAGTAGATATGATGGTCATCTGAACTGAATTCGCCCATTCCCATCCATTTTAGTTCACTGATGCCCAGGATGTCAATATTTATTCTTGCCATCTCATTTTTGACCACATCCAACTTACCAAGGTTCATGGTTCTTACATTCCAGGTTCCTATGCAATATTTTTCTTTACAGCATTGGACTTTCCTTTCACTTCCAGGCATATCCGCAACTGAGCATCCTTTCCGCTTTGGCCCAGCCGCTTCATCAGCTCTGGATCTACTTGTACTTATCCTCCGCTCTTCCTCAGTAGCATGTTGGACGCCTTCCGACCTGAGGGGCTCATCTTCCAGCGTCATAACTTTTATATGCCATTTGTCTTTGTCCATGGAGTTTTCTTGGTAGGGATACTGGAGTGGCTTGCCGGTTCCTGCTCCAGGTGGATCACGTTTGGTCAAAACTCTCCACTATGACCTGTCCATCTTGGGTGGCCCTGCACGGCATAGCTCATAGCTTCTCTGAGTTATTCAAGCCCCTTTGCCACGGCAAGGCAGTGATCCATGAAGGGGCCATGAGCAAGTAGTTGGCACCAATATTCCTTCTCTATAGTCTCCTCTCCTCCTTCTCCCTGCATCGGCTCCAGGGTTTTCCCGGCCCCGGAGCACCGCTGGGCAGTCAGCTGGGTGGCTGGGTGCTCTCGCTCCCAGCTCGATTTGGGTCATGCACGGGGTGTGTGTGTGTGAGCCAGTGTGGTGTAGTGGTTAAGAGTGGTAGTCTCGTAATCTGGGGAACCGGGTTCGCGTCTCCGCTCCTCCACATGCAGCTGCTGGGTGACCTTGGGCCAGTCACACTTCTCTGAAGTCTCTCAGCCCCACTCACCTCACAGAGTGTTTGTTGTGGGGGAGGAAGGGAAAGGAGAATGTTAGCCGCTTTGAGACTCCTTAAAGGGAGTGAAAGGCGGGATATCAAATCCAAACTCTTCTTCTTCTTCTTCTTCCCCCAGTTGACGCCCCAGGCGTCCCCAGTTCACCCTCGGCAGTGGCAGCGGCAGTTTCAGCAGCCCGGAGCCAGGCTGGTAGCGCAGTTGGCTCTGGCTGGCTTCAGGAGCTGCTCACTTCTGTGGCTCCCATCATTTTGCCTCGCCGGAAGTCCCCATATGATGTGTCTTGTGCCGTTGAATCAATCACGCAACATTCATTCCCTACTAATAAATCTACAACACTTAAAATATAAATCTGGGGACATTAAACGAAATCTGGGGACATTCCGGGGACGGATTTTGTGCGGGGACAGATTTGTAAATCCGGGGACTGTCCCTGGGAAAGGGGGGTGTCTGGTAACCATAACCTACACACATATATGTGCAGGCATAGAACCATGATTCTCTCCTTTGCATCTTCTAGATAACCCTGTCCCAAGTTGGGCTTGTCCACATTTGAGCATTACTTAGCTGACAATCCACTTTCGCCCTATTTGAATTAGACCAAAGTAGTTCACTCCAGTACATGCTTGAATTTGTATATAAGGAGCAACTTTGATGTTTCCTGCTCATACCACTAGGCATCTCCTTTTGCATTTGTTCTTGTCTTCTTATTGGTAGATTCAATTATGCCAATTAAGTGCCAACAGGGCATGTGAGCCATGCACCTTTGGGTTGTTGTTGTTGTTGTTGTTTTTAAAAAAGATTTGCCTGCTCAGAAAGTGTGCAAAGCCTCTCAGTCAGGTAAATTCTCAGTATACAATTTTTAATGTGGTTTGCTTGTGGCATTTTCTGGTTTTGTGCCTCTTTTGGCCACAAGAGAGACTTGAGGCTGATCCTCCTTGCTCAGTTCTGGCACACTGCTGGTCTTCCCACTTCCTACAGTGAAGCATAGGGCTGGACCACACCCCATTTTGCTGTCTGAGGTGGCATAGCAAATGACATTCCCCTCCCAAAGTATGCAATTCCCCATGCTTAGGACTCATGAGGTGGAAAGTATTTTTCACTTTAATTTCTCTCATGTATCACTGGATCAACATCCTTTCCGCTTTATGTCTGAAGTGTGAGCTCTGTGCCTTCCTACTACCAGGTTAGGGTCCCTAATTTTGCCTGCCCGTTTGGTAAATAATTCTGTGCAGGGATGAATAAGGAGCCAAAAAATAACAGCAAATTTTGATTTGCTCTACTAAAGTGAATTGTGGGTTGCTCTTGATCTAGTTATTTGATGCTTCTTGTTTAGTTTCACTGGCCTTGGGGGAATTTAACCCAGGCAAAGTTGATCCATATTGATTGAATTAGCACTTGGATTAATGCTTCAGTCTTGTTGAGCTTCCGGATGGCGCTTCTTTGACCGACATATAATAGCCTGACTGTTTATGCCTCCAGTTCAGTTATATTTTTTAAAAAAACAAAAGAAAAAGAAAAAGAAAAAAAGAACCTTATAACCTATTTTAGTCAGAGTTTTCCTCAGCAAATCTATATATTCCATGTTTTAATTTGACATTTCTTTAATATTTATTTGACAATGTTATGGTTGAAATTCTATGCACGCTTAATTTGGCAACAATACTTCCTTCTTAGTAAACACCCATAAGCTTAGACTGCATATGTCCTAAAATGGTTTCCATAATGTCACAGAAATTGAAAAGAAAAGCCCTTTGGCTAATTGAACAATGCATGACCTTTTAAACGGGGTGTGTTGGGGGGTATTGTTTTTGTTTGTTATTATGATCTGTATTTTTGTGTTTTTATATTGTAAACCGTCCTGTGATCTTTGGATGAAGGATGGTATAGAAATTTAATAAATAAATGTATCAGCATACTGTGTTTATTTTGAGACACTGTTTAAAAACCATGCAATAAAATATCACTGTATTGGGGTGATTTGTTTTCTTCCACAGAAACCAGCATATCACTACCCAGAGGTCCATCAAGGGCAAAATATGGAATTTCCAGATTGAAAGATGCTTCTTCTTGGCCGTAAAAGCAGCACTATGAATCCACGCTGTATTATCTTTAGGGAGCGCCCAAATAACTGGTTTATATCCCAGAATCAAATTTATAAAACCAGTAACCTCTCTTTCTGGAGAATTTCTAGAAGTCCAGAATATTAGGTAATCTGTTTGATAGTTCAGAATGTTGTGGTGGCGTCCACAAAGGGAATGCAGTTTTCATCTGAGGCATTGCTGATGCATTTCCTTGTCTTGTCCCCCCCCCCCCAAATCCTCTTTTTGGCTGCTTATGCTCATATTTAGAGACTAATAACAGAAGTGATCGCTTCTCTTGGTGAGACGATATAGTGGACTTTAAAGCTGGTGGCATTAATTAATGCAGAATGTCACTGCGGAACAGCCGCTTTGTTCTTTTCGCTGCACAATTCCTCACCTGATAAGGTATCAAAAGAGCCGTATCTGGAGGTTGTATGTGTGTATTTTTAAGGCTATGAAGGGTGCTTCACCAGGAGAAGCCGGACGGTAATTGGAGTGATACAAGGTGCACTGACAGCAAGAGTGTCAGCATGTCGCACTCAATAAAAGTCAGAGCTGATGGGCGGGGGGAGGAAAGGGGAAAGGAATCAAGGAGCACAACAGGTGTGACAAATTAAAGATTATCACCTCCCAAATGCAAAGATGTGCACAGCGGTCTTTATGGCTGCGAGGATTCTCTTTCTCCTTTTGCTCTTCCACGTGGCATAGCTCTGATGCATTCCCCAGCTTTGATGGAGCAGAAACCCAATGCCCTGACTCTGACACAGATGCTCTCGGGGCCAACAGGCTGCATCTTCCTGTCAGCCTGAAGTGTCTCACGCTGGACTCTGCCAGCCCTTCCAGCTACACCCACTCATTAGCAGTTCACGACTTGCTGCTCCTTTCCCCTGAAATCCTGCAATTACTAAGACTGTTTGGCTCAGAACACAGGGAGAGATGCAGCTAAACAACGGCTAGAAGAGATGGGCAAACCAGCTGCTCTTTTCGGTGCTGTGTCCACTGCAGCAGAGGAGGAGGAAATAAAAGCAAAAAGAAAAAGGGAAAGTGGCTGAAAGGCCAATGGGAGCGTGGGAGGAATGAGGAGTGCTAGCCCAAAACATTTTGCTGCCTGAAGTGGATCCCAAATCTTCTCCGCTCGCAGGTCTCATTAGGGACAACAGTTTAAAAGGTTTTGTTGTGCCATTCACACACCGATCTCTGCCCTTGCCTGTCCACCCCTCACAACTGAAGTAATACACATGGTGGCTGCCACATAAGGCCATTTAGTCCAGGGTCTAAAATTACCTAGGTGCACCACTGTTCACTGAATCTGAAATTCAGATCTGGGGCTCTTGGAAGATGGGGCTCTTGTACATGCAAACCTATGGCTGCTCAAATCTCACAGTTCAGATTTCCCATCCATCTAGAAAAAGATCATGCTAATACGAAAGGAGTGAAGAAAGGAAGAAATTTTAAATCCCTCCCCTCCCCACCAAAAACCTTGATCACCCCTCAAAAACATTTTGATCGTCTCAAAGTGATTTTCTGTATAGGTCCATAGATACTCTGGCGAGGGGAAGCCATGTTCCTTTTTTTGTGGTGTATAAAATAAAGTGTGACTGAATTGTATAAAATTTGCCCATGACATGGTCACTTTGTCTAGTGCTAAGTTTGTGAGTTTTCTATTAAGGCTAGATGCCAGATCTGGCTGTCCATTCCTTCATACATTTAGCCTTCAAAATCCTCCAGTGTTTGGCAATTTGGCAATCTTGCTGCTGCTGCTCTAAGGTAAGGGGCTGAAGTGTTTGTGGATGTTTACTGTGGGCGTGCTTGACATCTCTAGTTGCACCTTGCATCTAAAAATGCAACACTAGGTGTAGGAAATTGCAAGCTTTTCCCCCAGACCTGATCACAATGCCTTAGGTTAGTTCATTTGAGCCAAGTGTCTAAGCCAGGAATTGTGTGTGGAGTGGGCCTATGGCTGCACTGGTGGGTGTTGTGGCATCAGTTAAGATATTAATAACATGACAATTTGTCAAATGAAATAGAATCCATCTTTATAAATTTCTGAAGGCAGGAAAGGGTTACTTCATACCAAGCAGTTGCAGAGAACACCATGTATATGTGTTCTCTTGTATCGCGGCAGATAAAAGGATTACACACCTTAGTGAAGGGCTCTAGAATATACCGTATTTTTCGCTCTATAAGACACACCAGACCACAAGACACACCTAGTTTTTGGAGGAGGAAAACAAGAAAAAAAAATCTGAATCTCAAAAGCCAGAACAGCAAGAGGGATCGCTGTGCAGTGAAAGCAGCAATCCCTCTTGCTGTTCTGGCTTCTGTGATAGCTGCGCAGCCTGCATTCGCTCCATAAGATGCACACACATTTCCCCTTACTTTTTAGGAGGGAAAAAGTGAGTCTTATAGAGCAAAAAATACGGTAACTAGGATTTGCGCCCCCCCCCCGGAGGCAGGCCATTTCAGCACCCCCTTCTTCACTCAGGACTATGGCCTAAGAATGGCATGAATATAGCCCTGTATTTAGCAGCACAATTGTTACTTCAGATTTAACCCATCAGTCCTGAAAAATTCTGAGCAGAGGAAAGAATATATGTGATTGTCACTATTTTCAGCTGGGGCTTGTCTTCTGGTGTGATATCAGAAGCCACAGAGAGACAGCAGCAAGTCTGGAGGCGTGAGGCAAGGTGAACAGACCATGGATAGCTCCAAGTGAGAAAAAACACTTTTTAAGCCTCTGTACTACAGGCTCATCCATACCTCCCTTTACCCCCTGATTTCTTCTGTTTGTCCCGTGATTTTTAAGAGCTACTTTAGCATCAGTTTGGGAGGTGGAGCAGGATCCTGAATATCGGGGTCACATGTTAATGAAGCTTTTTCTAGACACAGGTCCAAGAGGTTTTTCTTTCTTCCCACAGCTTTCCCTGGGAAAACCCACTGTTTACTGCTGAATCAGAACAAATGTCAACACACAGAAAACCAGATTGATGTTTCTTCCAATTCAGCAATAAACAGCAGGTTTTCTCAGGGAAAGTGGTGGGAAGAAAGGAAAACCTCTTGGAGCTGTGCCTGGAAATCAAAGGACAAACAAAACTGTGGATGGACCCTGTTTTGTTTTATTCAGCAAATAAACAATTCTCCAGACTTCCTTCTCCTGGCTCTACCGCATTGTAGAGAACTTCAGAACTTTAAAAGACCAGCCAGCTGGTCTGAATATGGGTATCCCCCTCTGTTCTGTAGCCTCCATTTTGATGTGCTCCCTGTGCTGCTGGACCAATGAAATGTGGGAAGCATCTGGTTCCTCAGGGGAAGGATCCTGGTCCAGGCTCTGGCCCTATAAACTCTGATGGTCTGTGAGGTTCTTCAGGAAGCTGATAGTCCTTTTGGTCTCCTTATCTCCAGTGGTCATTTCAGAACCCTTAACTTGATCAGGTCCCATATTGGGTGTGTTTGCAGCCTGTTATTCTGTGTCTGGATTGCTGCTGGATTTGTGGTGTCAATGGGATTCAGTCACAATGTTGGCTGTGCAGGGAAAGCTGATCTGGAGCTCTTGTGCAACAAGTCTGCTTCTCCAAAAGGTCAGACTTTTTGTGATAAGGATAGTGCCAGGCGAAATGCAGTGGAAAATGTGGGAACATTTGCTTTGACTCAGTGTCGTTTCACCACCCTGCAAACAAATCTAAGTGAATGCTCATTAAATAGCCACCACTGTCTAATCACTCTGCAAACAAACCAGGATGAATGCTCAACATACAGGTCATCTAAAAGCACACAAAGGCTGCAGTCCATTCCTAGACACACCTAGGAAATATGTTCTGTAGAGCTTAGTGAGCTGACTATGCTTAGGGTTAGAATCTATGTGCTGGAGAGGTTAGCAATTTCACATTCTTGCTGATTTCTGAATAGCTAAGAATCTGTGCAGTTGTGATCAACCTGCAAGGAGCTTTTAACAGCTGCAGCTTGTGCTTCTTGCCAAACTGCTCAATGCCACTGCAGCAATTGATCTTGCTTTTCCACCAAAAATAAGATATTTAAAAATTAACATGTGTTTGGCATTTCAACATGTGGCTTTTGGCAACGACTCCCTTCCCCACAAAAAAACCTGAAAGCATATATTGTTTCAGCCCTTGGCTGAAATGGCACTCCCACCCCAAGAAGGCAGGTTCAGGGTCACAGACTCTGTTAACCTATCGTGCAGACAGTGCCTATAATAAAGGACAAAGACCTCTCTCCACTAGGTACCTAGAAAGAGTCAGTGTCATTTTACTGGCAGTGGGGACGAATGCAGTGTGTTCAGCAGTAAAAGCAACCCATTTAGCTATATGCAGTTCTCGGGTAGCCACGCCAGGCAAGTGGGATGGTGAAAGTTGTAAATCAAAATAACTGAATAGATAAAATAAATGGCAGTTCTTTCAGCAGGCAGAATGAGGGCATGTTCCAGCAGTGTGGAAAATGGGAGAATCCTACCTTCTCTTATAAAGAAAAAAATAAAGATCCTCACACATAGTATAAGGCTGGCTGGTTGGCTGGCTGGCTGGGTGTCGCTTCTACTGCTGACTGCACCAGGAAGGAACGTTACAGAGACTGAAGCTTTGGGTCACTTGGTTTAAATGCTTTCCAGCAATTAATTACATTTTGCAGGAGACAGCCCAGCAAACCTCCTGCAGAAGTGAAATATATTGTGACAGTTCCATGCTCGGTGCAAATTCTATTGCTTTCCGGAAGTCTGTACTATTATTATTATTATTATTATTTTTTAGTTAGTTACTTTAACCAATTTATACTCTCCCTTCTCCAACTGCCCAGGACAGTTAACGGACTCAGAGTTGTGAAAATACATCATACGTGAAAGACGAAAAATAAATCATAAAACAAATTCAAAACAACAACAACAAAAAGGCATAGAAAATATATCCTCATTAAAACTAGCAGCAGGAGACACTAACAATAAAAGACGTTGCAGAATAAAACGAGTCACTGAGCAAAATAAAACGGGCCGATTATCAAATCAAAGGCTTTCTTAAAGAGCGGGTGGAGTAAGGATGAGTCTCTCAGGGGAAAAACTTCCATAGTCTAGAGAAATGATCACTAAGGCTACTCAGGAAACAAAGCCACAGAAGTGGCAAAATAGGACTTTGAGGTAGTGGCTGGTATGGTGGGGAAGTGCCCTCCTAGGAGCAGTTTTGCTTATCTGAATAGTGCTGGCATGGGCCAGCAGAAATACTCAGTTTCAGCACCCTCCAGATAAGTTGCAGGAACACTTGTGTTGCAGGGACCATTCTGTGGCTTTGCCCCACCACACCAGCCACTACTGCAAAGTCATATTTTCAAACAGGGAAGTAAAGCATGTCCAATATACCTCCCTTAGGTGTCAGGGACTGGGCAGAGGAGGAGTGGTGGAGACTGCCTCCCCAGCCTGACCCCTCCAGGGAGGAGGAAGAGGAAGACAGTATAGATTTACAACAGGGGTTTGAAGGAGGTTGCAACTCAGAGGCAGATGAGGGGGAAAGTTGGGAAATTAGAAAGCATTCAGAACCCGGCAAGCCTTGAAAGTAGGAGAGCAAAGAGCTCAAAGACAGAGGAGAGCAAACAGCTCAAAGACATAGCAGCACTCGTAGAGGAGACAAATGAGGAAGTGGGAGAGACCGGGTGTGTGTATGTGGAGATTCACTCGGGACAACGCCATTATCCAAGAGGCTGGGTTTTACATATAGCCTCTCTCTGTAAATACTGAATAAAAAAAGGACGGTAAGAAATCTTCTGGATTCACTGACAGCATCCTGACATTAGGCAGAGAAAAGTCACCATGCACAATCTTTATGATGAATCCAGTCTTGAATTGCTGCTGATTGAAACCCTTCAGCCTCACAACCCTGGCTGCTTCTAGAGAGGGTTCAAATATCACAAAATGGCTGTTCAGGCCCAATATTTCAGAATGTACTTAATAATGATAGTGATAATATTAATAAGGTTACCAGTTATTTTATACTTAGTTAACTTGTGGGCAAAATGGAAGCTGTTGCGGGAGAGGGTTGGTGAGCTATCCATATTGGATTTTAATTTTGTTTTTAAGGTCTAGCACAGACGTGATATCTACCTGAGGAAGACTTGCCCAAGCATGTTAAAGGCATCTTGAACAAGACCTCTATTTTTATTTCTTTTTTTAAAAAAAATTACTCCACTGTATGTATTGTGATTGTGGAGTAATTTTTTTTAAAAAAAGAAATAAAAATAGAGGTCTTGTTCAAGACATACTCCACTGTATGTATTGTGATTGGGACGCGGGTAGTGCTGTGAGTAAAACCTCAGCGCCTAGGACTTGCCGATCGCATGGTCGGCAGTTCGAATCCCCGCGGCGGGGTGCGCTCCCGTCGTTCGGTCCCAGCGCCTGCCAACCTAGCAGTTCGAAAGCACCCCTGGGTGCAAGTAGATAAATAGGGACCGCTTACCTGCGGGAAGGTAAACGGCGTTCCGTGTGCTGCGCTGGCTCACCAGATGCAGCTTGTCACGCTGGCCACGTGACCCGGAAGTGTCTGCGGACAGCGCTGGCCCCCGGCCTATAGAGTGAAATGAGCGCACAACCCTAGAGTCTGGCAAGACTGGCCCGTATGGGCAGGGGTACCTTTACCTTTACCTTTATGTATTGTGATTAGAGTCTCTGAGGTGATCCCCTACATGTACTCTGAAGAGATCTTGAGACAGCAGCATCTTTTACCTGGGCTGTGGAAATTGGAATATGGTTTCAACATGTGCAACCGATGGAAACAGGAAAGCTCCTAGGTTGTGTTCAGATGAGGCACAAATTGAAGGTAGGGGTGTCACATTTAGAGGCCACACACCAAAATACCACAAGGCAAGTGACAAACCAGTCACCCCTCCAGAAGAACACCCCCCACACACTAAAAAGCTGCCACACCAGCAGTGCCTGCAGATGCATAATGGCTTATTTTAACTTACCAGCTTTTCCATGATAGGAGGAAATCCAAATTAAAGCATGGACTAGCATTTTGCTGACATTGTCATGTGGACACTCCAGAAACATGAGTGCATGAATAGCCCCAATTCCATATTAAACTCCCATATGGAAGCATCTATACCCTGTTTTTCTACTGCCTTGGAACCCAAAGCAGTGCCCATGAGGTTTCAAGGCATTGACCAGGCCCAGACCTACATAGGAAGTGGCTGACATCATGTGGCTTCACAGTCCATACCCTGCTTATGAACAAAATGCTAGCAGATGGTATAGGAGTCCCCTTTCTTAGAGCCTATCTATGCTATAAAGCTCTTTTAAAGAAATGGCTTATGACCACGGAGCGCCGGCAACTCTAGATTTATGAGGCTATATGCCTGCTTCTCTGGGATGTGGATAAATATATAAGTGCTTCCATTTTTAGACACGACAGAAGTATTCCCAAAACTTTAGTAAAACATCCCATGAGAAGAGGCAGCCTTTAGAATAATTAGGATCTGCACATTTCTTTCCCACTAATAGAGAACCTGCAATTTTTCTTCCTGAAGAAAAATATTCTTTCTTGCGCTCCTTCCACTCAGGATTTATCATAGCACTGCGAGCGCATGGTGGTGAGAGGAGTCTGTGTGTGCTGGGGCTGCTTAATCAAATGCTAATTCTGTGGAGTGACAGAATTGGCTGGAGTTAGCAAAGGGTGCTCACTGGCAACCCGGAAAATGCATTGATTCACTCCAGAATCTGCTTTGCAAAGAGCCAGGCTGCGATTTAGAATATAAAGCTGTATTAAATCACAAAGTGCTGTTTGACTCACGCAGGGATCCTTTGTGTCCTTAATGAAGGGGGGTTGGGGACAGAGCTCCAGTCTGATGCTTTATGTATAATCAGATGCCATTTTGGAATGCTCTGGAAAACACACCAGAAATAATAATTGGTTGGAAAGAAAAGCTTTAGTTGAAAAACAATGTATGACTGAAACAAGAAGCAAAAGAAAGCATGCAAGATTTAAGCATGGGAAGGATAAAGTTTTTAATGCATTTGCATTGAAATAAAGGTGGAAAGGAGCAGCATTTAAAGTGGCTTGAAAAACTAGTTTAGATGTAAATTGGAGATAATAGCTAAGGGCAGAGGGAATGGGATTCACATTTTCTCCTCTGGAGGCTATGGCGACTCCTGGCATTGCTGATGGAAACAGGAGATCCCAGATATGGTAATTAAAAGTGACTCCACAGTTTTCAACAACGCAAGCACCAATTCTTCCTGCCAAGACCATCTGGGGAGTGAGGAGAGGGTTATTTGGCATGCGGGGCTGAATCATGAGCAAGCATTCATGAGGGGAAACAGGTGGTTGTGGTGCAAGTAGAATAAGAGAGACTGTTTTTTTATGGATGAGAACACATGGAACTTATGATGGCATGGCAGACAATGCTAGACTTCTTCTGGGATTCTAGAAAGACCCTTGGTCAATTCTGTAAGTAACAAATTCACTTTTAAATTTGTTGCATCCTCTCAGCTAAACTGATGGGAAATCCACAATAGGATCCCAGGCCAATATTTTGACTTTTTTCATTCTAATATATATGTTGAGGCTCTGAATTTGATTGGCACAGCAGTTTGGGGCATGGAAGAGGGGTATTCAGCTCTATTCTCCCCCTTTCATTCCCTGTCTAAATTACCCTTTAAAAAACCCATTGTTCATCCTCTTCATGGAAAATGGGTTTTATTTTTTTTATTGCATGTCTAGCAGCAGTTTTGGATTTATATTAGGAAAATAGCAGCAAGGGGGAAAGGTTTGACATTCCCTCCCTCCACCGTTAAAGGAAAAACAGGGAAGTCTGGAAATCCAGGCATGAATCTCCAACATGTTGTATTATCCTCCAAAGAAAGAGGAAGAAAAGGTCTCCAGAAGAATACAGACTTGAAGATACCTCTCTTTCACATTCTATGCCATATCAACAATATTCACAAACAATGCTTTCCTGGCTTAAAGGAATGATGATGATGATTTTATCTATACCCCGCCCACTCAGGGCAGCTTCCAGCACATATAAAAACATAATAAAATGTCAAACATTAAAAACTTCCTGATACAGATGTCTTCAGATTGTTAAAGTGGGATCATATATTTTTTAAAAAATCGTTCTTTGGAATTCCCTGCCATGTCACATCGGGCAGCTTCTCTGGATTACTTTGGGTGCATGTTTAAAACATTTTTGTTAATGTCCTTTAATTTCATTTTAGTCTGCTGCTGATTTAATTCCCTTTTAAATATTTTAACTACTTGTATTTAACTGTTTTTAACTTCTCATAAACCTCTTAGAGGTCTTATGACAATCAAGTGGTAAATAAATTTTGCTAAGTCAATGAATAAAAACCACTGAGATGTCTCTGCTGAGTAAGCGGTATATAAATTCTGTTGAATTAATTCAGAAGAAAATAATACCAGTTGCACATTTGTAAGAACTCCCTGCCATTTGAGATTAAGCAGGTCCCTTCGCTCTATTACTTTCAGTGCCTGCTAAAAGCATTCATGTTTACGCAAGCCTACCTAGATATTTAAGAAAGTTGGGGTGATTTTTATCTGTTTTAGTATTTTAACTTTTGTATGTTTTGAAGTGTGGTTGTGAATTTTTATTTATTTTGCTGTTTTATCTTTTGTAAACCACTTTGAAGATTTTTGGGGTTTTTTTTTACAAACAAGCAGGGTATAAATGAAATAAATAAATAAATAAATAAATAAATAAATAAATAAATAGCTAGCTCTGACCAGAGAGCTCGTGGTACCTAAAAGATTTGAACTGATAAAGTAACTCTTTATATCCTTGCCACAGTCCTGCTCTTCCACAGAAGAGTGCTACCAATAATCAGCCAATCACATAGGAGAACAAACATGGCATGAATGGATCCCAGCCTCCCCCAGACTTTTTAGTACCAATGAACTTCATTGGTAAGTGAAGTATATGTTAAATACAGGCTATATCCCCCCCCCCCATAATAATTCAAACACAGTTGTTTTGTCTTTCTGAGCCCCAACAATATGTTTTGTTTGTGCAGGTGAAAAGCAAGTTCATATATTCCTATCATTTAAAAATGGTAACCTGGGTTGCCAGACTGTTTCTCTGACTATTGTTGCTGAGGTGCCATAGCAAGCCTTCTCATCTGGGAGATTACCAGTAAAAATATCTTGCCAGCTCACGATGCCATGCATGATGCAGAGATGTTTGTTCTGGGTGCAGCTGATGAATACCGTATGGTGCCACCTTTCAATAGCCTGGCTAATCCAAGACAGATTTTCAATGAGAGTGACCTGGTTTCTGAATCCTGTCAGAGGAAAAATAACACTGCTGTCATCCACAGGATGCATGATTTAGGTAGGCCCTTGTCTGAAAGCAACAGACGAATCCCAGGGCGCGGGATGCCGTTGTTCCCAACTCAGGGCTGTGAGTTCTCTTAGATTTAAATATTTGATAGCAGCTAATGAAGTTGGGTTGTAGCATTTTGCGCTCCAGCAATGGTGCAGAGAAACATTCAGCTGTGCAGTGGCCATGATGTAATGGTTCACAACCCACCTTTTGAGGCAGTGCTGAATTTTGAGAATGAAAATGAATCTGGGTCCATCTGACCTGGTAGCCTTTGGGCTCCCCCAGATGACCTGTTCATTGAAAATTCATCCTGATTCACTTGCACAAACCTTTGCAGAGATTAGGCTATGTTCAGCCTTTACTGAACATTTGCTCTGATTTTTTTTGTTGGGGAGGGACAGTTATATGACCACAAGCATTCTTCCTGATTTGCTACTTGCAGGGTGTTTATATGTCTTCCCATTAAGCATTCATTTAAACCACACTTTTCAATGCATTTCCGAGTCACTTTTCTAACTGCAAAATATCCTTTCTTTCTTTTTAACATGAGTCTGTTGTGCTAGGCTGACAGAGCACACCAGTCCACTTCAATTGCACAAATCTCAATTTCCAGTTTACACTTTAATCCCTCCCACAAAATAGTGACCGTCTGCAGACACCCTTACTCCTAAATCTCATATGTGTTTGCTCCTACTCTGATCACTCAGCTTGCTTTCATCCTAGCACCTAGCAGTGAAATTTTGTTCACTAGCTTTGTACAGGCGGGGGAGGGGAGGAGAGCAAAATGCCATTTTCTTTGCTGTCCTCTATCTTTTTTGACCTGATCTTTGGCAAAATGTCATACTGGGTGTGGGTGTGTGAGAGAGAGCCATAACATGCAAAAGAATATTAGCATGGGAAAACATACTAGAGCTTTTAATGGGAACTGTTCCTTTATCTGAAAACTTCCAGTTTGCAAATTCTGCCCACTTTATTACAGCTAGAAAAATGACTCTTGGATATCACCTTATTAGTAGGTTTTGTAACCTATGGGGAGGGGTATTAAGTCACTCTTTATTTCCTTTTTTTCTCTTTCTTTCCATTACAGAAGAATATCATTAATGCACCATAATGGAAAGAAACAAATAATTATACCCTGCACCCCAGGGAGTCTGACTAAATATGCAACTTAAATGTCGATTTAGCTCTTATCACCCAACCATGTTGACGTGGGAAGCAATAAAATGGGGTGTGCCTGCAAACAGGAAGCTTTCAATTACTATTAAAAAGGACCTTTGCTGAACGAGAGTTACTTATTTTGTTTTATTATTAACCTTTTCCAGGTCACAACAATATAACACAAAAACAACAGGAGAACTGAGATACAAAGCATCATTTTCATGGTCTGTGTTCCACAGTGCAATGCTATTAGCTGAGATGCAAAGGATATCCAAAGGATTTATATTTGAGATCTTTTCTGTTGGCGGGAGATTTTAATGGACGCCTGTCACATACTGACCAAATCTTATTCTCTAAATTTAACAAGTACCCTTCTTCACCTCTTATGACTACAGATCTTTTATCAAGGAAATTCAAAGATAACATAGCCACTTACGCAGGTTTCAAATGCAGGCAAACCTTGCTGGCCCTCAATTTCCTTCTGCTAAATGGGGCAGTCAGCTCGGACTACCCTGCCGAATTCACCTATTGGTCAGGTTCATGTGCATCCACTATTGATTTTGTACCTTACCCCAAAAATATCCAGCTTTAAGGTGGCTACAAGATTGGAGAGTGATCACTTCCCTCTAGAAATTTCCTTGACTCTGGCTGATGAACTTGATAGGCACTCCTTTGTGCACCTATCAAATGATCATCTGGAGATAAGACCTACAGCCCTTAAATGGACCTCCAACTCGGCCCAGCAGTTGAACGAACTTCTCTGGTTTGATCAGCTCCAAATAAAAAGGGCTTCCCTTATGCAGGCGGATGAGCCTCTACCAATATATGACGATTTAGTAGAACTTCTAAAACCAACATTAGCTCGGTCCCCCACAAAGCATGGTGTCAGGGAACTGCCATCTGAGACTAAGGAGGTGAAAGGGCTCATGGAGGGTGAGAGAGACCATTCAGCGGAGGAGGGGACCAGCAGGGGGAGAAGTGGAGTTCCAAGGGAAAGTGAGTCGGAGGGAGGGCTCAGAGACACTTCAAGCGGGAGCAGCGGGGAGATTTCAGGACCTCCTGTAGGGACACCCACTCCTCGGCGGAAACTGTCACGCCGAGAGTCCAGAAGACGCGTTTCCGTTAAGGAGCTTTTATGCTGGAAGAAGTTCCGTAAACGCCCACTGTCCGATTCAACGAGCGATTGATGGAGTCATGTTTAAGGAGCTCCATCACAGACAGAGGTTTGGGGACTTAGCCAAACTCTGAGGGATTAGGATTTTACGCACAAGCAGCTCATCATCCCATCACAGCAATCGGACAGTCCCTGAAAGCAGCTTGTGCAGAGAGGCATCATGAGTAACCCAGCCGGAGCCGGAGGAGCAGCAGGAGCTGGAGAGGGTCCAAGCCTGGAAGAAAGGTACAGAGTGTTGGAACTCCAGCTAGCAATGCAAACGGCGAGGCTAGAAGAAAGGAGGGCGCAGGATGCAGAAAAGGCAAAAGGCGCTACACTAGCAAGAAAGATGCCAGGAATGGTGCAGAAGTTTGGGGGGGACCCCAGGAACTACCAAGCCTTTAGGACAGAGATGCAGTATGCTCTTGAACTGCAGTTTAATGACTTTCCCGACGAGGCATCGAGAGTGGCGTTTGTGATTGGCCATCTCGAAGGAGGGGCGAGAGATTGGGTCAGACCCCTGATGGCAGGGAATAGTGACATGCTGAAGGACGCGAGGAAGTTTTTTCGCGCCATGGATTTGATGTTTTCCAGCGAGATTGAACAGGGGCTGGTGCGCAGACAATTGATGGCGTGCAAACAGGGGAGCCGATCGGTTCGTGAGTACTGGACTGAGTTTACAATGTTGATACATAGATTGGGGTGGGACCTTTCGGCGGAACCCATTCAAATGCTCTTTGAAGAGGGGCTTTCTTCGGCGGTGAAAGATGAACTTTCCCGGGCGCCCAGGGCGGAGTCTATGGACCAGCTGACCAAATCAGCGCTGACCATTGGAGCACGCCAGGAGGCAAGAGCCTTGGAGAAGCGGGAGGGGAAAGGAGAGCGTTGGAGGGATTTCCGCATTCCAGAGATTCCAGAACCAAGTTTCCCGCCAGGAGAGCCGATGGAAGTTGGAACAGCGCGCGCGCGCGCAGTTTCAAATCCCAGTGAAGGGAGGAAGAAGGAGGGAAAGAGCGCCAAGAAATGTTATCTCTGCCAGCAGCCAGGTCACTTTGCCAGAGTCTGCCCGCAAAGAAAGGAATGGCAAGGGATGGCTGGAGCTGTTGGGGGGAAGGAGGAGGAAGTCCAGGAGCCAGTAAAAGCCAACGCCTGTCTGCCTCTGTCAGGGCACTGCAGACAGGCCAAGGAGCAGTAAAAGTGCCCACTCCGGAACCTCCAAGACCAGCCCTAGTAATAGAGGTGTTGCTAGAGCTGGCAAACGGATACCCACTAAAGACTAAGGCGCTGCTGGACTCAGGCAGCTCCTGTAATTTTATGAGCAAGGAGTTTGCAGCTGAACACCAGATACAGACACTCCCTTTAAGCAACCCCCTGCAGGTCACCACGATCGATGGGAGGGAGCTGCTGGGAGGAGAAGTCAGCCTACAAACCGTCCCAATGGTTATGAGGGTGGCCAGGCACACTGAGAGGATAGCGTTCAATGTAGCCACCCTGGGAGGGGCTCCAGTCATTTTGGGAATGAGCTGGCTAGCGTTGCATGACCCGCTAGTGGGCTGGCATCAGAGAGTGGTCTCCTTTGGGTCAGCACATTGTCTGGAACACTGCAGAGAGGGAAAGGTGCCAGAAGGGGCAAAAGCCTCTCTAGCAGGGACGGAAGTGGCGGACAAAGGGAAGGTGCCCAAACAATACGCTGACCTGAGCAAGGTCTTCAGTGAAAGGGAAGCAGATAAATTACCACCGCACAGAGACTTTGACTGCCAAATTAATCTGGTCCCTGGGGCCCAGCTCCCCGTGGGCAAGCTGTACGCCATGTCAGACAGGGAAATGCAGGAGTTAAGGGAGTTTATTGATAAAAACCTGAAGAGGGGCTTCATCAGAGAGTCCAGAGCGGTGGGGGGGAGCCCAGTGTTTTTTGTGGACAAAAAAAAACACGGATAAACCGAGATTGGTCGTGGACTACCGGGCCCTAAATGCCGTGTCAGAACCAGTGACTTTCCCCATGCCCAGGATTGATGACATTTTGACCAGGGTGAGGAAGGGAAAGATATTCACGAAACTGGACCTGAGAGGAGCATACAACCTGATACGAATAAAGAAGGGGGATGAATGGAAAACCACCATGTTCACCCCTTTGGGGGCGTTTGAATATCTCGTTATGCCATTCGGATTACAATCAGGCTCCGCCTGTTTTCAATCGCTCATGAACCACGTACTGGGACCTTTGCTCTACAAGAATTGCGTGGCCTTCCTCGATGACGTGCTGATATATTCAGAGAATGAGGAGCAGCATGTAAAGGATGTCAGGGAAGTGCTGAGCCAGCTGCAAGCAAACCAGTTGTGGGTGAAATTGGAGAAGTGTCAGTTCCACACCAAGGAGGTGGAATTCCTGGGGTACCGCTTATCAGACAAGGGATTAGCCATGGATCCAGGGAAGGTCCAGGCGGTGCTGGAATGGAAGACACCGAAAACGAAAAAAGATGTGCAAAGGTTCTTAGGGTTTGGGAACTTTTACCGTAAATTCATCAAGAACTTTGCCCACTTAACGGCTCCCATCACGGACTGTCTAAGCAGCAAGAAGAAATTCGTTTGGACGGCGGAGGCGGAGCATGCTTTTGAGGAATTGAAAAGGGCATTCGCTTCGGAAGAACAGCTCCTGCATGTGGATTTACAAAAACCCATGAGAGTGGAAACTGATGCCTCAGACCGGGCGGTGGGGGCGGTGCTGCTTCAGCCAGGGAGCAATAAGTCGGAATGGAGACCGTGTGCCTTCTTTTCGCGTAAGCTGAACAAATCCGAGAGGAACTACACGGTATATGACCGAGAACTACTCGCCATTCACGAAGCGTTCCGGAGATGGAGACACTTACTAATTGGCGCACAACATAAGGTGCAAGTGTGTACGGACCACAAGAATTTGGAGTATTGGAGAACGGCACGGGTGCTCAACCAACGACAAGTGAGATGGGCCCAGGAGTTCTCCAAATTCCATTTTGAAATTTGCTATGTGCCAGGTCCAGAAAACATCAGAGCGGACGCTCTCTCTCGCAAGCCTGAATATTTGGAGGGGGAGGGAGCGCCGGAAGAGAGACATATTATCCCAGAGGACCACTGGGTGTGTGGTGCGGCCTGGGTGGGGCAAAGAGAACTGGTAGAGGGAACGGTAAATGATGAGTACGCCCAGGACAAGCTCAGAGGTCTAAGGAGAGAGGGAGAAGACCCCGGGGGTTTTGAAGAAAGAAACGGGGCATTGTATTACAGAGGGGCGCTATATATACCCGAAGGGGAATTGAGGGGGAGAGTACTCAAACAGCTGCACGACAATCCCACAGCGGGGCATTTTGGGCAACACAAGACCATGTGGTTGGTGACCAGGGAGTTTTGGTGGCCCAAGGTGAGGGAGGATGTACGGGAGTATGTGAGAAGGTGTGACCAATGCCAGAGAGCCAAAGGAGAAAGGCGGGCACCAGCGGGGTTATTAGAACCGTTACCCACACCAGAACGACCGTGGGAGGCGGTGTCGATAGATTTTATGACTGATCTGCCCAAATCCCAGGGGAAAACCGCCATACTAGTCGTAGTAGACCTGTTAACTAAGATGGGTCACTTTGTAGCTTGCTCACATGCAGTCACGGCGGAAGAAACAGCGAAATTGTTTGTAGAACATATTTTCAGACTGCATGGCACCCCCTTGAGGGTGGTTTCCGACAGAGGGAAACAGTTCACGTCCAGATTCTGGAGGAAACTTATGAGCTTATTGCACGTAGAGGTCAACTTTTCGACTGCCAGGCACCCTGAGACCAATGGGCAGGCGGAGAGAGCAAACGGTATTCTCCAACAATACCTGAGGTGTTATGTCAATGACAGAGAGAACGATTGGGTCGAAAAGTTGGCACTAGCGGAATTTGCTTACAATAATGCTGAGAATGTGTCCACCGGGATGAGCCCCTTTTTGGCTAATTATGGGTGCCACCCCAGGGCGTTTCCAGGGGAAGGAGGGGAAAGATGGAGTGTTCTGGCCGCGGAACTTTTTGTAGAAGAAATGGAAGCGATCCATCGTCAACTCCAACTCAACTTAGAAAGGGCCAAGGAAGAATATAAGAGGCAGGCAGACAAGAGCAGAAGGGAAGGTGAAACAATTAGGGTGGGGAGTCGGGTCTGGCTATCAACCCAAGGGTTGCCGTTCAAGGGGGTTGCAAGAAATTGAGACCCAAAAGATTGGGAACATTTGAGGTCATCCAACAGGTCAACCCAGTGGCGTTCAGACTCCGGTTACCGAACCACATGAAACTGCACCCAGTATTCCACAGGTCATTACTGTCACCATACAGGGGGGAAGGTGAAGGGGTATCCACACGGGGGCCAGCCATAGAAGAAAGGGAAAGCCGCAACCATGTGGCGGAAATCATCGACTCCAGGTGGAAGGGTAATCAGGTGGAGTATTTGGTCGCGTGGGAAGGGGAACCGGAGTCGGAAAACACCTGGGTGAAGGCAGAGGAGGTCCGTGACGAGATCTTGATCGAAACGTTCCACCAAAGGTTCCCCAGGAAACCTCAGCCAGTAGCGAGGTTTCGGAGGGAGTACTTTGGCACCACCGACGATGAGGAGGAACTGGAGGGATTCAGGGAATCGGAGTTGGAAGGAGGAACAGACTCCGATGAGGAGGAGTACTTGGAAACCGGAGACAGCAAAAGGTGGAGGGAAGTGTTCGAAACTTCGGAAGATGAGGGAGGTTCCTTCAGGGGTTTTGCTCCCTCGCCTCCCGCAGAGGAGGGGAGGGAAGGGGGTGAAGGGGGCCCTGGAGGGGAGGTGGATGTCAGGGAACTGCCATCTGAGACTAAGGAGGTGAAAGGGCTCATGGAGGGTGAGAGAGACCATTCAGCGGAGGAGGGGACCAGCAGGGGGAGAAGTGGAGTTCCAAGGGAAAGTGAGTCGGAGGGAGGGCTCAGAGACACTTCAAGCGGGAGCAGCGGGGAGATTTCAGGACCTCCTGTAGGGACACCCACTCCTCGGCGGAAACTGTCACGCCGAGAGTCCAGAAGACGCGTTTCCGTTAAGGAGCTTTTATGCTGGAAGAAGTTCCGTAAACGCCCACTGTCCGATTCAACGAGCGATTGATGGAGTCATGTTTAAGGAGCTCCATCACAGACAGAGGTTTGGGGACTTAGCCAAACTCTGAGGGATTAGGATTTTACGCACAAGCAGCTCATCATCCCATCACACATGGTAAACAGTTTTTCCACAAAAAATGGTTCGATGAGGAATGCAAAAACTTCAAGAATCATCTGTATAATGAATGGTTGGCATACAGAGCATCAAATGACCCCATGCCAAATAACTGCCTTATCACCCTCAGGAGAAGCTACAAAGTCCTACTAAAGGAAAAGAAGCTCGAGGCAGAAAGAAACAATTGGAACAACCTTTTGATAGCTGCAGAGAATAGAAATCCAGCCTCTTTTTGGCAGTTAATTTCCAGATACCTGGGTAGGCCGCTTGCAAGAATAGAACCCCACATCTCAGCGGACACTTGGGAAAGATACTTTGCCGATCTGTATGCAGCCCATGATGCCTGCGGAGATACGGTGGAGCCGGAAGCACTGCCCAATTGGGACCCAGTTACATGCCCTGAAGTTGAAACTCTCATAGATCGATTTAAAGCAGGCAAGGCCCCCGGTGATGACCTTATATCCATTGATGCCATCAAAGCAAATAAAGATTGGTGGATCCCACTTTTAGCAGCACTTTACACGCATATAAACAAAACAGCAAAATTTCCCTCAAGCTGGAGCTCTGCGTTGATTGTATTAATACATAAGAAAGGCCCACGTACAGAGCCGAGCAACTTTAGGCCAATCAGCTTGCTAAATGTCATTGGGAAGATTTACTCGGGGTACCTGCTAAGCAAACTATCGAAATGGATGGAGGACGACAATATCATTGCCGATGAACAGGCGGGTTTTCGCCCTGGAAGATCTACCACAGACCAAATATTAACCTTGAATCACCTGGCGGAAAAGTATGCCGGCAAAGCCCCAAAGGTTCTTCATGTGGCTTTTATTGACCTTAAGCAGGCATTTGATCGAATCTCTAGAAAGCAGCTATGGACAAAACTGGCTGCTACAAAGATCAATCGTCGTCTCCTTCATCTGATTATCAGTCTCCATACAAACACCTTTCTGAGAATCAGGCTAGACAATAAAGGCCTAGTCTCCAACCCTGTTACCACCACTAGAGGGGTAAGACAGGGTTGTCTATTGGCCCCAGCATTGTTTAGCTTTTACATTAACTCACTGGTGACTCATATGGCCAATGATGCTTTCCACCCCCCCAAATTAGCAGGCCGATCTCTGAATGTTCTTCTGTATGCGGATGACGCCGCACTTCTTGCTAGATCCCCTATTGGACTGAGGAGAATGTTGCAAGCTCTACATGAATACTGTGATCAGCATGAGCTCCAACCCAACTATGCTAAGACCAAGATCATGGTCTTCTCTGCCCGACCGAGACTCCATCGATGGTCGATGAACGGGATCCCCCTAGAGCAGGTTAACTGCTTTAAATATCTGGGACAAGTAATACGGTCAAATAGGTCTTTTCTGGCCCATAGAGACTATATAACAACTAATGCATCTAAAGCAGCCATCCAGATTAGATCGCTATATGCTAAGAATCAGGCTCAATCAGTGAAGATAGCTTTGAGACTCTTTCAAATGAAAGTCCTCCCCCTTCTTTTGGTGGGCATCTCTTTAGGCTCCCATAGGGATTTTTTGAAACTGGATTCTATCCAAACGCGATTCCTTAGAGCCATCCTTAGGATTCCCCCCTCGGTAGCGGGTGCGGTTATGAGATTAGAGGTCGGCTCGCAAGCTCTACGGTATGTGGCCTTGAAGACGAAGCTCTGGCTATGGCTCAAGCTTTGTTTTAAACCAGTGGGTATTGCCCCCTTGATATTGAGGGACGATTTCCAATCATCGTGGGAAAGGGAGGTCATTAACGAGGTTCAATCCTGCGGATTGTCTCACCTTTACTTTGAGTCTATGACGTACAATCAAGCTAGAGCTGTGATCTCCCGGAGACTGAGTGACATTGCCAGACAAGAGGACATAGCCCAGGTAAAACCAGGGATGTTCCTAGGGGACTAGATTTATCAGACCATACCAGCCCCCTACCTTGCAGAAATCCACTATGTTGAATACCGCAGACTTCTTACAGCGGCTAGATTAAATGTCCTTGACTCTGCGATATTGTGGGGAAGGTACAGGGGAGTACCATACGCCCAGAGAACCTGTCATTGTGCCATGGGTGTGGTTGAGTCCACCGAACACATTCTCTTGACTTGCCCTTCTTATGCAGAGCTTAGACAAAATTTTATAGACCCACTCCTATGTCAATTTAGCTTCCTACCCGGAGAAAACCAGGTTTTACACTTGCTGAATAATGTCGCTAGAGCTATACCTTCCTTGGTGGCCAAATTTCTTTTTTTAGCTTTTAAGCGTCGCAAGACTATAATTGACTGTATTGATATGGGGCTATCTGTTTAGCCCATTTTAGTGTTGGCTAAGTTCTAAAATCTTCCTGGATGTTTTAACTGTGTATTGACAAATGTACTTTTTTCTGACTGACGGTCGAATAAAAGGTTGATGATGATGATATTTGAGATCCACCCATTACTTATTTTGTGTTACATTGTCCATGTGTTGATGGCGGCTGCCATGAATGGGACTTACTTGTGGCTAGACGTTATGGAAAGATTTTGGCCCTGGACAAGGTCATTATTAAGTCCTATGTGAAACCTCCCTTTCATCTCCTGGGATTCCTCCCAAGATTTCTTCAGATTCTCAGAAATGATGTTATAGCTCAGTCAGTAGAGCATGAGACTCTTAATCTCAGGGTTGTGGGTTTGAGCCTCACATTGGGCAAAATATTCCTGCACTGCAGGGAGTTGGACTAGATGACCCTCGTGGTCCCTTCCAACTCTACAATTTTATGTGGGGTCTTTTAAAAAAATGACAAAACCTGCATTTTTTTTCAAAGTAATCTGAGGACCTGTAAAAATGTTCTTCACAAGGTCCCCTCAAATGCTCCCCATTCCTTCCACTTTCCTTTCCCTCCTTCCTTCCTTCTCTGTCTCCCTTAATGCTGGGTAAGAAGGTCCAAAGAACCATGGGAGATGTCACTCTCCTGCTATAGACTATGACAGCCTTCCTCAATCTGGTGCCCTCCAGATCTGGTGCCCTCCAGATGGTGCCCTACAACTCCATCATTGCTGACCATTGATCATGCAATAGTCCAAAACATCTGGAAAACACCAGGTTGGGGAAGGCTAGGCTGTGCCCATGACAGAGGAAGATGACAAGGATAGCCTCTGTCCATGGTACCTGAAGTTTACATATAATATTCATAAGTTACCCACTAAGAAATCGTCCACACCCATCCAAAATCAAATTGCATAGTTTCTGCCTTTGCAGTATGTGCCGATTCTGAATGTTGATTCGGGTGCTACAATCACTGGATTGACAACACAATTGACAACTGGGCTGTACTTTGCTTTATCCTTGCTTTGCCAGTGCTGTTGTTTTCTCTAAACTGTCCCTGTGCTGCTTCTTAGACTAGCATTCTCTTTCTTTTCTTGTTTTTTCACTGAGCAAGGATAGTTATGATATTTTTATTATAACTTCTATAATTTATGATGTTTTTGCTGGCGGGAAAATCTCGGAGATCTTTTATTGCAGCCAGCTCCTAAGGCTGTTTAAAATATTTTAAAATTATGATTGCTTGTTATTCATATTACAGCATTGCAGTGCTAATGGCTTTATCTAGCACCAGTCACCATGTGCAAAATGCCCTAGATACAAACAGCCCCTGCCCCCAAGCTGTTTGCAATTTAAACAGCTTAAAATACTGAACCTCTGGAGAAGTGATATGGTTGCTCATAGACTAGCAGTACAATTCTAGACATGCCTACTCTGAAGTAAGTTCCTGTGAATTCAGTATGGCTTACTTCCAGGGAAGTGAGTATAGGATTTCAGCCCACAGCATAACTCCATGCCCCCCAACATAAAAATATGGACATCCTGTTCCATAATAATAATTTTACTATTTATCGTATTTTTCGCTCTATAAGACGCACCCGACCACAAGATGCACCTAGTTTTTGGAGGAGGAAAACAAGAAAAAAAATATTCTGAATCTCAGAAGCCAAAACAGCAAGAGGGATCGCTGTGCAGTGAAAGCAGCAATCCCTCTTGCTGTTCTGGCTTCTGTGATGGCTGCGCAGCCTGCATTCGCTCCATAAGATGTACATACATTTCCCCTTACTTTTTAGGAGGGAAAAGGTGAGTCTTATAGAGCAAAAAATACAGTATAGTCCACCCATCTGATTAGGCTGCCCCAGCCACTCTGAGCCGCCAGAAAACTGTCATTAAGTGTCATGGTAAAACCGGAACATACCATTTTTTCTTCCACTAGTCTGGTAGCCATTTTAGGCACCATAGGGGTTGCGATCTTGGACTGTGCCCCAAAATGCATGTTTTTGGGCATTGTGCCTGAGAAAGCACTTTTGGGGGGCAATGATATTGCACAGGTCATGGAACTTGTCCAGGAGTGCATCCTGGTTTTTCGTCGTGAGATGTTGGAGGATATGAGAAAATCGTATGGGAGGTGAAAGATTGGTAAATGTGGGAAAGACAAACATGTATATATAGCCTTGGATGAAAAATGATATAAAGATCTTGGGGTGGAGAATTTTAATGTATACCTGGATTTGTTGATGAGTCAATGAAAGACAGAGAAGGTGGAGCTTCAGAAGGATGAGTCTGGTGCAGGAGAAGGAATCCTGAAATTGCCCCCTTGCAGTGCAGACAGTCTTATCGCAGGTTGCACAACTCTTTGTAAGTATTCTTTTTGTAAACTTCCATGGGAGTATGATTCAAGGGTCTCTCCCCCGCCATTTGTGTCCTGCCTTTCTTCTGCTACAGAGCCCAAGAAATTGGGCCGGGCATTATGAGGCCTTTGCCACCCACCATCACAAAGGCATCATGATGTGAAGGCCAGTGCTGGATTAAGGCCTTTAGACGCCCTAAGCATGCAAAAGATATATAACTAATTCAAAATAAAAAACCAATAATAACCATTTCAATAAAATTTTATTTTCCAAAATGAAACAAAACCTACAGTAAGATGGGAAATAATGTTTATTTTTGTATACTTCCACTTAATTTATATTTGAATTTTTTTCTCCTACTTTTCCTCATTGCAAAGCCTTTTATCAGATCCTCAAAACGATTCAGCTTAGGTCATTTCTGTGGTGTGCCCCTTCCCTTGATGTGCTTATTTTGCATAAAGGTTAATCCAGCCCTGCTGAAGGTCCCAATACTGTCAAATCTTTGTTGTTGAACGTAATCCATTCTGGAAGCCTGTTTGGTTTCTGAAATGTTCGACAACTGAGGCACGGCTTCCAATTGGTTGCAAGAGCTTCCTGCACTCAAGTGGAAGCCATGTTGCATGTTTGGCTTCTGAAAAATGTTAGAAAACTGGAGCATTTACTTCTGGGTTTTCGGTGTTCAGGAGCCGAAACGTTCCAAAACGGGGGCATTTGGGAACCAAGGTTTGACTGTATCCACAATGTTATATTTGTAGGGAGGGGTGTCTGATCACAGCTTCGCCTGTGAATTTAAGTCAGCTTGCTGGTTAAAAGAAAAAGAAACGAAAGAAAAGCGTAGATAGGTGCCTTTTCCTTTTCCTTTTTAACCTTCAAAGTCATGGTCGGAGAAAGGTCAGGTTTACATTTATTGCTGATTCATGTCATGTAAAACAACAAACAGGTGCAGAGGAAAGACAGGAAATAAAAGCAGGGCAAGATTTGTGAAATCTCAGTGTTTCTTTATGTTCTTCCTCCAAATGTTTTACAATGTGTAATGTGGAAGAAAGTGTAAAAAGCAAATACACTGGAAATGTGTGTTTGTGTGCGTGCATATATCTATATCTATATCATCTATAACTATATCATCTATATCTATATCTATATCTATATCTATATCTATATCTATATCTATATCTATATCTTTGCACAATTGTTTGTTCTCTGCCCTTGAGTGCAGCACACAATCTGTGAATAAATTTCCTAACTAGAAAAGCAAGGAGATTGTAGGGGGATTCAATCTGTTTCATTTTAGGCATATAAATTAAAACAAGAACCACTAAATCGAAAGAGGTCACGGGTGATGGATGGATGTAGAACATTTGGATTTTGTTAACGCTCCCCCTCAACACAAAGTAGCATGAATCCACTTAAAACTACATTGCCATTTAATACTTGCTTCTGCTAATACACCTATGATTTCTTCGTAGTGGGATAGAACAAAACCAGTTATTTCTTTGGGTCACCCTCAACGCCCCACGGTTTGCTTTGAACATTGGCAGAATTTTTACCCTTGCATACAAGATGCTTAGAAAATGAACGTGATAGTTATCAGCACTTTCCCCCAAAATTGGTTATATGAAAGTTAGTGACCTTTACAGGCAGCGGTCCTGTGTTTAGATATTTAGAAATTTGCCTCTTTGTAAAAATACAAGATGGTGTATGCAGTGCAAAATCACAAAAAGAGCAAAAAAACCAATCAATTTACACATCAGTAAAAAGAAAAAGAAAAAAGAAATCAGTGCTGGCTAGCAAAAAAAGAATTTATTGTTGCAAAGACCTGTCTGAATAACACCATTTTTAGAGGACGTCTAAAAAAAGGGAGGAATGATTCCTGTGGAACTTCTACTGGCAGGGAGTTCCACAGGGCAGGGCCTACTAGGGGATCCTGATGTGCAGTAATAGAGGTGAAGCCCCTAGTTGTTTAGGTTTTGTGAATTAATACAAGATATTTGAACTTTAATACACACACACACACACACACACACACTCTTAATGAAATATTGTATGCAGTAATGCTCTCAATCATACAGAGATTATGGCCCCAACTACAACCATTCATAAAGTAGAATCCTTACAACATGGCATCTAATTGCCATCATGTGGTAGAGAACTTTACATTCTCAGCACCAACACATACCATGTCCCCCAGGCTTCCTTTGAGCACTTAGAAAAAGCATTGTGCAAGTACTGACACTCCTTTATTATATTATGTATTCTTCCTCCTCCTCCGATGGTTGTTTTAATTAATTAGTCAATCAATCAATCAATCAATCAATCAATCACTGGAACTTCAAGCATGTCTTGAAAACTCATTTATTCCAGTGCCTGTGCCACTGATCCAATGGCGTAGCATGGGATGCCAGTGCCCGGGGCCGCACGGAAGTAGGTGGGTTGGTGGGTGGGTGAGTGGGAGGGAGGGAAAGGGATGGAGTACTCCTGCACATTCAACTGCCTAACGGTATCCATATCACCCAAGAGATTGCAGCCACAGAGATAAGAAGAGTCGCTCCGTTGTCTGGGGAGGCCACTTCCTGGTTCACATGGAGAAGCTGTTTTCAACAGAGCCCAGCAATGGAAGCATGCAGCTGGGTTTGTGACAGCACCAGGTGTTGAAATTTTGCATCCCTAACAAGTTTGTGCCCAGAGCAACTGCCCCTGTGGCCCCCACGCTATGCCACTGTCCATCGCATCGCCCACCAACTTGTGCATGGTCAGGATCTGAAGCGGGAAGCCTCTTGTACTTGTGGTGGGTTTCCATGTGCTCGGGAACACTGCGTAATTGGGATTTAAAATCATGCTGGAAGCCTCCAGGGACAGAGGAAGAACCTTGTTTCAGACATTTGCCTTGCTGTGAGTTGGGACAGAGGGATCCCCGTTCTCGTCCCTGCCCTCTTGCTCACATGCAGGGTTTAGACACAAGCAGAATGCCAGCACAGGGCTGACACTGCCTTATAATGCAGTATTTTTATAATTTAGATGCTTCTCATGCATCCTGCTGTATTTTATCACATTGTTGTACGTTGCATTATGAGAACTATACCCTTAAAAGTTCGAGTTAAATGTTTTAAATAAATAAATAAGCGCTGTCATCATTAGCAGCAGCAACGGTAATTGCCCACTCTAAAGATCTCTGTCTTGAGGCAAAGGCGCAGAGAAAATTGTTCAGGTAATTGCACACAGACAGTGCCCAGCACCCCTGGGAGAAAGAAGCAGCATGGTTGTATATTCAGTGACATCAGGGAACAGAAGAAGAAAAATGAGGAAGGGGGAGAGAGCATGCCATTACATAATTTAGCCGATCTCTTTGTTTTATTAACTGATGACTCCAGAGTGAGGACAGCTAATTTAAAAGGTGGATGTTGAGCTACGGCATTTTGGAAGTCTGGAAAGGGTGTGCTTTGGGAGAGTGTAGAGAGAGGCAGCACAAGGTACGCGCAAAGATTTTGATATTATAGAGGAACAAAGTCCTTTGTCATAGCTACACCACAGCAGACGATCACAGATGCAAATTCTCCCAGCTTGTGGTTCCTAGATGCTTATTGAATGACTCCCCAACATCTTTGTCTCATTCTTCACAGACACAGAATGACACTGCATTATTCCTGTATTCCATGGGGCTGGGCTGCATGACCTTTGGGGATCCCTTCCAACTCTGCAATTTCTATGAACACCTTTCTTCCAGGCTCACTGAGAAATGATTGAGAGGATGAACACCCCACCACACAAGTGCTCAGTTTGAGTTATATTCCTGGGGCTTGGGGATCTGTAGGCTTTGTTCTGGCATATACTGTCATGTTGACTAATAGAAAAAGCCACCCATTCCTCACCCGCATCTACCATCTCATGATGCATAGCTTTGTACCAGGTTTGGAGGCCCCTATCTGGTTTCCAGTTTCTACTCATTCATATTTGCCTTCCGTGGTTGTGATGAATGGTGCACAAAACGCCAGTCAGACAGCAGAGGGCACAGTTTTCATATAGGCACCACTTACTATCCATTTACCTTTCGTGCAGTAATGATGGTACAACCATTAATTTGCAACTATTTGAATTTCACCACATTTTCTTCAAAAACAATTCTGATGTCAGCTTCCTAGAAGGTTCACCTGGACTGACAAGAAAGAAAGAGGCAACCTCGGAATATATATCTTTTCCCCAGTCACAACCAATCAGGAAGCAGAAACAATATTAAAGTGCCTGACAACGCCTGCATTGATGCATTTTTGAAATCTACCTTTGGAAACGGAAATTTTCATGAAATGTAGTAGCCATAAATGATAACAATGGCAGCCTGTGCGTTGGCAGGAAAATCCATTTGTTGCATGGTCGAAAAAAGATGTTGCGTCAGCGCTTTATCTCACCGGATGTGATCCTCTCCTTTTCAGGCTTATGGAAGAAAACAAGATTTATGTAGAGAAATATAGGCATGTCATTGGCTCACTTCCAAATTTGGGGCACACATATATCCAGCTTTTGAATTTCCTGGAGTGTTCTCAGCTCCAGAAAGGGTCGAAACAGTCACAGCAGCCCCTCCTTAAATTATGTCAACAAACTCATCTTGTCAATTAGAACTTGATAATTTGAGACTGCAGGGTAAATGGGAGTAAGTTCTGTTGAACTTAATAGGGCTTACTTCCAGACATGCCTAGGATTGCACTTAGATTAAACCAGTTTTGCATGCTGTTAAAATGTGCTGATTTTTTGTGGTCTGAAACCATCCTTCACTTTATCTAGGAACAAAAACATGCACTATAACTCGGCACACAACCCCCATTTTGAAAAGCCATGGAAGAGCCAAGGGACCAGCAATAGGGGTGACTTTCCTCTTGCTCTTTTCCCTTAGCATCCGGGAATCAAAGCAAAAAGGGACAGACTCTACAGCTGAGTCAGGAGGACCCTCTACTGCCAGTAGCAATTTTCGAGGTCTACAAAGTCATAATAGCTGTGGTTGTGAAGCCTGTAACTGCCTGGGTTGTCTAAAGACATGACCTAGAGATTCAAATCCTTTCTGTGTCAGCTGTGGGAGCTGCAACAAAGTGTTGCAGTGTATCATCACATATTTTTCTTTTTCACTTATAGTCCTTCTGTGGCTACTGAGCATGCTGTCTTTATTCGGCTTTTCCATGGGTAAGCAAACTAAGGCCCGGGGGCTGGATCTGGCCCAATTGCCTTCTAAATCTGGCTTGCGAGCGGTCCGGGAATCAGCATGTTTCTACATGAGTAGAATGTGTGCTTTTATTTAAAATGCATCTCTGGGCTATTTGTCATAGCTGTCAACTTTTCCCTTTTCTTGCGAGGAATCCTATTCGGAATAAGGGAATTTTCCTTAAAAAAGGGAAACGTCGACAGCTATGGTTATTTGTGGGGCATAGGAATTCATTCACCCCCCCCCCCAAATATAGTTCGGCCCCGACAGTGGACCAGCTCCCTGCTGGAAACGTTTGCTGACACCTGGGCTTTTCTGTGGCAGTGCCCCCTTAAGATTCCTCCTTTTTGTGTTTCTTCAAGCCTTGAGATTCTCCAGAGCAAGCTGCTACCTCCCTCATCATTCTCAGTGGTTCTATGTTAGCTACAAACCTGTCTACACCTGAGCTGGCTGGTAGAAGGAATGAGATGATGCTTTGCCTCTCTCAGCTTCCCAGTTTGAAACACTGTCTGTTTACTTTCCTTCTTTTGAGACAATTTATACACTTTGCTGCCCTCTTCTTTGTCAGTAACATATTCCATATGCTCCACAAATTAGGTAATTATTGCATAGCATGGCAATAAGGTAGCATATTCCATAAATAAGGTAAGCGCAATTTCCTTACAGAATCTTTGCATAAAATTCTTCTCCAAGTTAAGTTTATTTATTCCCAGGAATAATATTTTTTAATGTCTAGATCCTATCGGTTAAAATTGTGTTAACTCACTCGAACGTTATGGCTGACTAAAATATTTTGGGACAAACGTTTCTATATCTGAGACTCAAATAGTCAGGAAAAATAAACATCTAGTGCACATGAGCTGCTTTTCCAAGCTGAAAAAAGTAAAAAAAAAAAAGGGAAAGAAAAAAGAGGAAACTGATCAAGTTGATAACTACAGAGGCAGTAAACGCCAAATCCCTGCTTTGGCTGCAATTCATCAGTCCCTAACAAATGCTTCTTTATAACCCCATGTAATAGGAACCGGCTAGCCCTCCAGCCATGTGAGCAGAGAATGCTCTCCTCATGATCCCTTCCTGCACTGCTGTGGACGAAAGGCTGACATCAAGCATGTCAAGGTTAAAAAAAGGGCTGCTTCCACTCGGCAGAGCACAGTTTCAAAGGCTCCGGCAGGGAGAGCCTGGCGCTTTGCCAAGGCCCAGGATCAGCCAAAGGGCAGCAGGCACTCCTCACACAATATGCTGCTTTGACAGGTGCGCCAGGCAGGAGACGGCGTTTGCGCTCTCTCTCTCCCTTGCACTAAACCAGGAAGAATGATAAGGTGAACTGTTGGCAATGGAGGTGAACTTGAAAGAGGCGAATTGTTGGCAACCGCAATCTTTATCCCGTAGGAAAAATGTTGGCATTTCTAAACGAGGTTTCCATTCTGAACAAAAATACCAAATACCACTGGTTCCCCCGCCTTAGGACATCCCTTCCTCAAGTCATTTATTTCCCAAACTATGTGGAAGCCATGGTCGCAATCTAACTGTGTGCTTTCGCCACAGCTAAGGCTGTGAACACAAAACCTTGTTGAATAAGTACAATTGTGAGGAGCATCTGCTTAGTGAGGAAGAGGAAATGAGAAGACCTGAATCTGGGCCTAGGCTGAGTGGCTGGCTACAATTCTATGATTCTAGGCTTCAGGTCTCCTCACATGGTCAGGAGACCATGAAAGGTCAGGAGAGATTACAGACTGGATTTCTGGACTCTGAGGTGTTGCCCTCTTGCTGTAAGACTCCACAGCTACCTTCAGTTAAGGTAGGTAGAATGATATAACCAGTTGCTGATTTGCTGCTCTGCCGTCCTGGAGAACCTTGTGTAGTCTCCAGGCAAGCAAGTTGGCTGATCACACTTACTAGACTACATGGACCCTTGTTCTAATCTAGAAGAGCAATACTTTAGTTCCTAAAGCTGGATAAATTCTGTGCTGGATAAGTTACGGCTCAGCAGGTAGCTCAAGAATAGAGCAGAACTTGGGGAAAGGCCAAGCTCAGTGGCAGGTCATATATTTTGCATTCAGAAGACCCCAGAGCTAGCCCTTAGATTCCTCAGGTAGCGTTAGAAAAGATCTGGTGTGTGTGCAGTCAATAAAATTTTACTTGGAGAAAACACTTTAACAAGGGATGTGGATGGCGCTGTGGGTTAAACCACAGAGCCTAGGATTTCCCGATCAAAAGGTCGGTGGTTCGAATCCCCACGACAGGGTGAGCTCCCGTTGCTCGGTCCCTGCTCCTGCCAACCTAGCAGTTCAAAAGCATGTCAAAATGCAAGTAGATAAATAGGTGCTGCTCCAGTGGGAAGGTAAACGGCGTTTCTGTGCGCTGCTCTGGTTCGCCAGAAGCGGCTTAGTCATGCTGGCCACATGACCCAGAAGCTGTACGCCGGCTCCCTCAGCCAATAAAGCGAGATGAGCGCCAGAACCCCAGAGTTGGTCACGACTAGACCTAATGGTCAGGGGTCCCTTTACCTTTAAACACTTTAACATTAATGGACCTAACTCAGTCATGGGAATTCAATTTCAGTGGGGCTACTCTGAGTACAACTTAGCTGACTACCACCCCCTGTCTGAAACCTGGAGAGCTGCTGCCAGCCAGTGTAGTAGATCAATACTAATATCAGTGTACTGGAAGAAGCAAAGATCACCAGTGTTGAAGCAATGATTCTTCAATATCAACTTTGTTGGACTGGTCATGTTGTGCAGATGCCTGCTGATCGTCTTCCAAAGCAACTACTCTCTTCCGAACTTAAAAATGGAAAGCGTAATGCTGGTGGTCAACAAAAGAGGTTTAAAGACTCTCTCAAGGCAAATCTTAAAAAATGTAGTATAAACACTGATAACTGGGAAACACTGGCCTGCATGGGCTTTGAAGATGGTTGAACTCAGGACGCAAGGGAGAAACCTGCTAGGAGGAAGGCACGCTTGGCAAATCCACACCGTGATCAGCTCCCACCTGGAAACCAATGTCCCCACTGTGGAAGGACGTGGGGATGCAGAATTGACCTCCACAGTCACGGATTCATTGTTAAAACCGTGTTTATGGAAGACAATCTTACTTGGCTACGAGTGATCGCCAAAGAAGAAGAAGAAGAAGAAGAAGAAGTACCACTGGTCTGACAAGGTATAAGGCAGCTTCCAGTACAGTGGTACCTCGGGTTAAGAACTTAATTTGTTCTGGAGGTCTGTTCTTACCCTGAAACTGTTCTTAACCTGAGGTACCACTTTAGCTAATGGGGCCTCCTGCTGCTGCCGCTGCTGCATGATTTCTGTTCTCATCCTGAAGCAAAGTTCTTAACCCGAGGTACTATTTCTGGGTTAGCAGAGTCTGTAACCTGAAGCGTCTGTAACCTGAAGTGTCTGTAACCCGAGGTACCACTGTATTGATAAGAGAACTGCAGTGCAGTAACCTTTTAAGTGGCTGCTGTTTAATGATTATATGTGATTAAAGAGCGAACTCACTGCTAAAGGAACAGTTTGCCTGTTTGCCTGACATTAATTGAAAAGATGCTGGTGAGTGGGTGGGAACTAGTACTCACCAGGAATTTGGGAAAGGAATGAGTGATAGGAACAGGTAAATTTATGATCCTTCTACCTGCAGCCAGTTTTTCTCCAGCCGGGCAAACAACACAAGCAATAACAGAAGGCAGCAGAAAACTAAGATCGTGCACACATCCATTTATCTATGTACTAATAAACCACTTCCATTCTTTTTTGAATTCTAGAAATGATTAGAGTAGAGTAAGATGAAAAATCTGGAGCAGCTATGTCATCAGGCAGAAATAATTAGATAGATGAAATTCTTGCAGAAATCATCCATCTTTTGGAAAGAAGTGACATTTTGAAAAATTTACAAATTTTCATTAAGATATTATGGCTCTCAATCCAATAGGAACATTATTATGTTTCTCTCTAGCATATTCTGGGAATGTAAGGGTAATTAAGGGTTTTTGTTGCAACATGTTGACATCAGGGCTGGACACTTGCTGGTTTCTATAATTTTTCTGTCAAGGATTCTTTTTTCTTCTAAAAAACAAAGTATAGCAACTTGCAAGAAAATGGTAGCAGATGTCTAAACTGGGTATCTTATATATATTTTAAAAGTCTGTGCTTTTTTTAAAAAAAGAGAGAAAGAAAGAAATGAAGCCAAGGACCCTCCCAATGCATAAAGCTTTCATGCAAACATTATAAAGTGTAGTGCTTTGCTGAATATTACAAAGCCATCTATTATTAACTCAGCATGAAATATGAGGGTTATATGGCAGGGAAATGATTTCACTTGATCACAGCCGGTGCCTCAAAAAATGGGATGTTCACTTTCATCAACACTGAAACATTTACCGACAAATTCCACAGACCAGGCCAATATTCTTAACTGCCCACCCAGCTCATGTCCATATATGCAGGCACACTCAAATGGGTGCCTATGTGATAGATCTATTTGCAACTAAATGTCTACTAGGCTGTGACTTGAATAGTCATTTGAATACTGCACACAGGGAAGTCCCTATGCACAACTCTGAATGTTCTGCCCATACTCACTATATCACTAACACATATTGCTATTTTCTAGTTGGGGGAAAAATCCAATTAGGGAGCATGTCTGGTTGGTGTGGCAGCTGCAGAGGTGGACCCCTATTATTTTTTTGGCAGCCGGGTCAATCACCTGGTAGCCCTCCTCCCCACATGCTACACCTCTGCACTGGAGGCCAGATCTACTGCCCCTGAAGATCTTGCCTCGCTTCACCTTGCCTCATAGGTGGGCCAGCCCTGACATGGAGGGGGCAGTGTCTGTAGTTAATTATTACCGATGTCAGAGACACTGCTCAGTAAGCGCCTGTGAAAATCACTGCAACCATTCACACATCCATCACTTGTGAGATTTCTGGGAGATGATGTTGTGATGTGGAATTCCTCAATGAAATGAGAGCTGAATTCAGAAAGGGCTGTAACTCAGGAGTAGAGCATCTGTTCTGCATGCAAAATGGCCCAGGTTCAGTCCCTGGAAAGCCACTGCCAGACATTGTGGACTACACTGAGATAGATGGACCGATAGGTCTGTTCTGACTTGGTATATGGCAGCTACCTATATTCCTATGAGTTGGCTTGCCAGTGACAGCACTTCCATGTTTCTGAAAATGTATCAGCTGTGCAAACCCTTATGGCAGGTGAAGACTTAAGCAATAAGGTGTGCCACTTACCTGTTGATTCACAACCACCACCACTGCCTTCACAACTCCCATCTTCCAACACAGCCAGCTCTCAAATGGTTGTTGTTGTTGTTGAAGTCCCATCTTCACTGAAATGGCTGAGGAAAAGACTAAAGCAAATTACTCCCTTCTGGCCACTTTGAAAGCCTTGCATTATAGTGCCATTTATATAGATGACTGTTAGGTAATTACCGGTAGATGCTTTCAAGGTTAATACAGTTGAGTCCAGGTTTCATGGCTGACCAAGCTGCAGGTTAATAATGTAAATGCATTGTTTAAAATCTCAAGTTTGATGAAAAATATCCCCTAGTTATAGTGATATTGGGTGTTTTACAGCAGGAAGCAAAGTGTTTGGATGTTAAGCTGTGGTTGATTGCATATGATTAAGTGCAAAACGAGAGCCAAACTGAGCAATACAAGCCAGATGCTGTTTACATACTTCATGCATTTGGAAATGCTGATCTGGAAAGTTTCCTCTTTCCAGCAAGTCCAAACCTGGGATGAAGACTTCCTAATTTGGGTGTGTGACTCAAACTCCAAATGCTTATAAAAAATCTTCAGCATGTTGCTGGGATTACAAAGCTTTTGGCTTCTAGTTTCTACAAGGATTTCAAGAAGAATTTAATGCCTTTCTCAAATGTCTGGTTGAACAGCAGTCAAAGAAGCACATTCAACAATAAGCAACATGGGTGTGCATGCAAGAGTATGCGCAGGCTGTAATCCTTTGTGTGTGCAAGGTGTCCCCATTAGCCATATACAAATGAAACATTTCACTGATGAAAATAAGGACACCAAGAATCACTGTCTGGGCATGCACAAGCTGTCTCCCCCAAACACAGTTATGAATTGCTTGAAAGCTGTCACTGGGGGAAAATGTGTTTTGATGTACATCATTCTATCATTAGACATATGGTAGCTATTTACGTATTACTGAAAAAGAGGGTCAAAGACACACACTTGCATAAAATGTGCTTATGACAATTTATGCACAGATGCAAATTTAGTTGAAAAACACACTTACAGGCTTTTATGTTAGACAAAATTTTGCAAATTTTGCAAAATTCTGCAGATTTAGTCCTTAAAATGCATATCTCTGGACCATAAATTTTTGACTGCCTAAGGCAGACCTTAAATTATAAGGTTTTATTTATTTATCAGTCATTGAAGTTCTTGCTTGTTTATATGGCTTTTATGTTAACTGTTCGCATTAACTAGGTGAAAGTCATGGAATCTTCAGGTTGTGTTCATCTGGGTTTAATTACAGTGGTACCTCGGATTACATCTGCAGGTTACAGACTCCGCTAACCCAGAAATAGTACCTCGGGTTAAGAACTTTGCTTCAGGATGGGAACAGAAATCGTGCCGCAGCGGCGCAGTGGCAGCAGGAGGCCCCATTAGCTAAAGTGGTGCTTTAGGTTAAGAACAGTTTCAGGTTAAGAACGTACCTCTGGAACCAATTAAGTACTTAACCCAAGGTACCACTGTAATTACAATCAGTGCTTTTCTTAAAAAAATCTTTAGGGGTACTCTCATTTTCCTACACATATTGAAATACTGCTCCTCAATGAGGCCAAACTTGGATTCACAAAGTGTTTAAGGGTATTCATACCCCTGCGTACCCCAAGAAAAAATGCACTGATTACAATACAATCTAAGTAATACAGTCAATAACCCAAAGTAAGCAGTGTTTTTTAGTGTTCTTTAGATAACATTAAATCACACAACAATAACTGAAAGAATCCCAGCCATAAGAGTGTTTTAATAATGATTCCTATCCAGAGGCTTTGGCCTTGGCCAATTGGCAGGATTATAATCTGTCAAATTCCTTTCTACCCTGTATTTGTACAGGATGTGGCTTAATTGGTGCCATCAACAGTCCTGGGTCCAGGATCTATTTTCAGCCTCAATGACAACCGTAATACTTGTGAAATGTCAAAAGTGCCTCTAAGGATATGCAGAGTGCACTTGTATCTAATGTTTTGAAAAAGGACCAGTAAAGTAGTTCACACAGGCAGCCATACAGTAGCAATTTATGCATCACCAAAAAGAGAGGGCCAAAGAAAGATATAGATTGACATAAAATTTGCATATCCATGTGAAAATAGAAATGTAATCCATCCCACCATGGTGAGAAAGACTGTGACTTTGCTACACTACCTTTAAGCACACATCAAGGGCTTAAAGTGTGTATGTGTGTGTCAGCCTCAACCCCAACGTCCCCACAGCTGGCTCTACTTCAAGTCTTACTGTATTCTGTGCAAAGCTCAGAAGTGGGATTCTAAGTGTCTTCAGGTGAATGTGCTTAACATCCTCATTCAGGCCTTTGTGCTGGATGCAGGAAGATCTGAAGTGGTCCTGGCACATGGGAGGGAGTGTGTGCATGTGCATGTGTACCTGCTCCATTCCTACTTTAACCTCACATGTCTTTCCCCAAATGCCTGAATAGGACTACTCAGCATCTGGGCACTGGGGAGTTTGTTTTTTGTTTTTGCAAATATGGATAGAAGGGGAAAACTAAAAACATTTCCAGCTGACACAGACAACAGAAATATTCCAAGAATCCCAATTTAAACACCTAAACTAATATACCGTAAGCACTCCATACATCATCCAAACAGATATCTAAATAAAATAACAACAACAACAACAATAATAATTTTTTATTTATAACCCACCCTCCCCGGCCAGGGCCGGGCTTAGGGCGGCTAACACCAAATATAAAAAGGTAAAGGTACCCCTGACCATTAGGTCCAGTTGCAGACGACTCTGGGGTTGCACGCTCATCTCGCTTTATAGGCCAAGGGAGCCGGCATTTGTCTGCAGACAGCTTCCAGGTCATGTGGCCAGCATGACTAAACCGCTTCTGGTGAACCAGAGCAGCGCACGGAAACACAATTTACCTTCCCGCCAGAGTGGTACCTATTTATCTACTTGCACTTGATGTGCTTTCGAACTGCTAGGTGGGCAGGAGATGGGACCAAACAATGGGAGCTCACCCCATTGCAGAGATTCAAACTGCTGACCTTCCAATCGGCAAGCCCTAGGCTCTGTGGTTTAGACCACAGTGCCACCCGTGTCCCATAACACCAAATATAAATTACAATAAAACGTAAGAGAAAAAAACCAACAAAAAAACCAGTTAATTAAAATATTGCTTAAAATACAGCTTAAAATGCAGCCTCATTTTAGTAGTAGCCCATAAATCAAGGCCATAAAGGGAGGAAACATCAGATATTCACCCGAGCCAGCTATCCATGCTAGTCCTACATGGGCCAGCAAAAAAACCAAGGAAAAATTTATATACCAAATCCCATATAAGGGGTCAGAGTGAGTCCAAGCTGAAGGCCAGGTGGAACAGCTCCATCTTGCAGACCGTGAGGAAAGATGTCAAATCCCGCAGGGCCCTGGTCTCTTGTGACAGAGCGTTCCACCAAGTTGGGGCCAGTGCTGAAAAGGCCCTGGCCCTAGTTGAGACCAATCTAACCTCCTTGAGGCTCGGGACCTCCAAAATATTGTTATTAATGTACCTTAAGGTCCTCCTTGGGGAATACCAGGAGAGGCGGTCCCATAGGTACAAGGGTCCTAGGCCATATAGGGCTTTAAAGGTCAAAACCAGCACCTTAAACCTGACCCTGTACTCCACCAGGAGCCAGTGCAGCTGGTAAAGCACTGGGTGAATGTGATCCCGCGGCTGACAAATGAGACTGACAATTATAAGCCATGTGTTCAAACGTAGGAAGGACAGTGGGATCTCCAGGCTACCAAGTCGTAGATGGTGGATGTTTGTCCTTCCAGCCTTGATGAAGCCCTTGCCAGAAGAAATATCAACAATCTCAGATATGCAGATGACACAACCTTGATGGCAGAAAGTGAGGAGGAATTAAAGAACCTTTTAATGAGGGTGAAAGAGGAGAGCGCAAAATATGGTCTGAAGCTCAACATCAAAAAAATAAGATCATGGCCACTGGCCCCATCACCTCCTGGCAAATAGAAGGGGAAGAAATGGAGGCAGTGAGAGATTTTACTTTCTTGGGCTCCATGATCACTGCAGATGGTGACAGCAGCCATGAAATTAAAAGACGCCTGCTTCTTGGGAGAAAAGCAATGACAAACCTAGACAGCATCTTAAAAAGCAGAGAAATCACCTTGCCAACAAAGGTCTGTATAGTTAAAGCTATGGTTTTCCTAGTAGTGATGTTTGGAAGTGAGAGCTGGACCATAAAGAAGGCTGATCGCCGAATAATTGATACTTTTGAATTATGGTGCTGGAGGAGACTCTTGAGAGTCCTATGGACTGCAAGAAGATCAAACCTATCCATTCTTAAGGAAATCAGCCCTGAGTGCTCACTGGAAGGACAGATCATGAAGCTGAGGCTCCAATACTTTGGCCACCTCATGAGAAGAGAAGACTCCCTGGAAAGATCCTGATGTTGGGAAAGATTAAGGGCACAAGGAGAAGGGGATGGCAGAGGACGAGATGGTTGGACAATGTTGTCGAAGGTACCAGCATGAGTTTGACCAAATAGCGGGAGGCAGTGGAAGACAGAAGTGCCTGGCGTGCTCTGGTCCATGGGGTCACGAAGAGTCGGACACGACTAAACGACTAAACAGCAACAACAAAGTCCTCATCAGATTTCTACAGCTTAGGCGAGTACCCATTCTTTTGAATCTATGAGGGTTTAAGACAACAGGCCAAAACACTGAAAAGGTGTGTCGTTCATTAATACACAATAAATCAAAGTGAAATGGACTTGAACATGCCTTGAACATCAAGTTGAACATGCAAATATATGACCTTGGATACAAGCCGTCCCCAAATGAACTGCATTGGCTTAAACCAGGGTTAGGGAGCATCAGTGCTCAGGGGATGACCTTGAGCTACAGATATATTTTTGCTGTGATGGTGCACCTCCTTTCTCAGGGAATGACCAGCCTGTGGGTGAGTTGACACATGGTGGCAGCACAGGGCTGCACAGGCTGGCAAGAGAGCATCTGTGGGTTACAGGCAGCTTATAGATCTTGGTCTACCCTCCCTCCACCTAAAGCCCAAGGACCAAACGTCTTTTGAAATTAGTCACTCAGGTGTGCCCTGAAATGCACTTTGCTTTTGTTTACCAATCACCAGCATGTGAGGCCTGACTAGAGGAAATGGAACCTTCTTTGGTCATGAAAACTTCATGCACAAAGAGCCCAATTTGAATGTGTGGAGGTGGGGTGGGCAAAGGGTTGAAGCAGGGGTAGGCAACCTAAGGCCCAGGGGCTGGATGCGGCCCAATCACCTTCTCAATCCGGCCCGTTTTTACACGAGTAGAATGTGTCCTTTTATTTAAAATGCATCTCTAGGTTATTTGTGGGGAATTCGTTCATTTCCCCCCCCCCCAAAAAATATAGTCCGCACTGGCGGAGGAAGAGGAGTGCAGGGGGAGCGCCCCTCCCCTGGCAGTACGACCCCCAGGGTGCCATTGCAGCTGTCGCTGCACCTGCGCTGGGCGCCCTGCCCCTGCAGGTGGTGCGCCCTGCCCACAGGACACACTCTCTTCCCCTGCGGGCGGCACCCCCCTCCGGATGTGCACCAACCCCACCCTTGCCTGCTCTCTGCTTCTGGTGCCAGAGCATGAGGCTCCACCACTGATAGTCTGAACCACCAAATGGTCTGGGGGACGGTGGACCAGTCCGCGGCTGAAAAAGGTTGCTGACCCCTGGGTTGAAGCTATGGTCCTGATGAGGCTCCTCACTGATTTTTTAAAACCCCCTGAATTATCAGCATGAAAAGTAGTCTAGGGAAGCTTTAGGGTCTGAGAAACCCGTATCGTTCATAGCCAACATTCTTCTGCATTTCAAGAAGGTGTGTAACCATAGCAATCCAGGTAAGTTATTCGATAAGACAGATTTTCTTTTTGGCAATGGCTCCCTGTCTCTGGGAAGCTCTTCCCTGGAAGCCTCAACTGATGCTGACTTTTATGCCATTCTTGTGCCAGAGGAAGACGTCTTTATCTTCCTTAACTTTGAAATTCAAGTTTTTTTATTTCTGAAGGCTGGCTTTATGCTGCTCTTCTAAATTGCGGGGTTTTTTTAAAAAAAAATAACATTTCTTTCTGTTTTAAATTTGCTGTTGCTGTAATTTTGATTCCTTGTAAGCTACCCTGGGAATTCAGTGAAGAACAGGATATGAATTCCTATAACAAAATTAAATAATAATAAATAAATACCCCTAGGCAGTACTCTTTATTAACTAATATGGGTGAAATTCAACACCATGCTCTTCCAGATGTTCAGTCTGCGCAAGCGTTGCAGCTTGCAAGATGGAGCGATCCCACTTCCCCTCCCCCATGTGCTGTTCTGTGCGCTCTCCTGACTCCCCCCCCCAAAAAATTTCAAGGAACACAGGGGAGGAGAGGTGGGGAAAGTGCTATCCCACAAGATGAAGTCCTTGCACAGGGCTTCCACTGATGTGACGTGTTAGGTGAATCCTGCCCTATATGTATAGAGAACAAGGAAAAGGCATAACGTGACAAAATAATAATGGATTGCTGAGCCATTTGTCCTACTTTGTTGCTTGCTAAGCATTACAAAGCAGATGTCTGTATATCTACCCTTACAAAAAAGTATGGGGGGAGTGATTTTGAGGGGGAATATTATGTAGGGGGAAAGATTAAGCACCCCCTCTTTCTGTGACAGTTGCAAATACATTTGCAACCTCCGACCCCCCAAGACCATATTTTAATTAAAAAGAACCAGGAGAGATGTTCACAATCTCACCCATTGACCCTAAGATCCATTGGCCTGCTAGTGGCTTGGTAAATACAACCTCTGTACTGCTCCTATGTCATTTTGGTTGTTGTTGTTGCTGCTGTTGTTGCTGTTGTTGTTGTTGTACTCTTGCTATTATATTACAGTGGTACCTCGGGTTACAGATGCTTCAGGTTACAGACTCTGCTAACCCAGAAAAAAGTACCTCGGGTTAAGAATTTTACTTCAGGATGAGAACAGAAATGGTGCTCCGGTGGCACGACGGCAGCGGGAGGCCCCATTAGCTAAAGTGGTACCTGAGATTAAGAACCGTTTCAGGTTAAGAACAGACCTCCAGAATGAATTAATTTCTTAACCTGAGGGTAACACTGTAATAAGAAAAGCACCTTTATTTATTTATTTTTTTTAAAATAAGGTGATAATTCTCAAAAATTGGGGAGAATAAACTTTTTATTTTGCTCCTGAATTACTTTAAAAATAAATAAGTGGGCAAGTATGAATGGAACTGAATTAATCCTGCACTGCAGCCAGGGTCCCTCTGTTGAAATGTGGGGAGGAGACACTGTGTTAGCAGAGTCCAGATCTCTTGCCGTTGACTCTACAGCTCTGTTCCATGAAAAGAGAGAGCCAAGAAGAGGGAGCAGGTTTTGCTCTTGAAATAATCCCTGTCTGGCACTGCTTTCTTCTCCATGATGTTGGAAAAGTCCATCAATTTCCTTTCTCGGCTTGCTTGAAAATGCTGGGAGATGTAGGGGATTGAACCAGACTTGAATTCACTCCCCAACCTCTGCCATTTTCTAGGTGCGAGGGAGGGACGTGCAGTCTGTTTGCCCTCCTCTGTAGGCTGCTGTGCGGGAGGTTAAAAGTGCACAACTTGCAGAAAGCCCTTCTGTTCCTAAATGAATGGTCATGCTGCGTCTTGAATTGTCCGGCTAAGCCCTTAGTCAGGCTGAATCCTCTTCCCACAGCTGTTCTACAGTGAAATGCAATCCTGTCATTGCTGAATGGTGTCAGACCAGTTTTAAAATGTGCAAGTCGGCAGCAGTGAACCAGGCATTCCCCTGGCAGACGCAAATATTACCGCCAGCATCATACTGTCAGCCTGTCAGAAGAGAGAGGAGACAGCTCCTCAGAGAAGCTGCCATCTTTTTTATTTTTATTTTTTCCATGGAGAGGGGAATGAAAAAGAGGGAAATCAGAGTTAATTCAAGCAGTTGGATGAACAAGCGGCACCCACAGATCCAAGCTCTTTGCACTGTCAGTTTGCAGCAATATCACACCCTTGGGGGAGGGTGTTGTTCTGAGGCACTGAAGGAAAAGGAGTAGATCCTAGTCTGTTCATGGGCTTGATTTTCTCGGAAGGCCTGGCTGGTGCAAGGATTCCCCCCTCCCCCGACCTTGGTTTAGCAGCAAATATTAAAGTCACAGTGATGCTGAAGTGTTATCTGAAATGGTTTGCATTTGCCACGTTCTGACCCCCCTGGAAAGGGAGTGTTGTGCTGCATGCCAAGCAAAGGAGGCAACTTGTCCTTATGTGATCTGTGCACACTCTGACTGGCTGATTGGCACATGGAAACAGGAAGCCACAGTAAGACACCCCCTCCCTGTGGGTGTAATTGCATGGTGCACAGGGATAAGATTGTGTGGTGCTGATCTACTAGATAACAGCCCAATGGAAAAACAGAACACCAACTCAGAAAAATGAAAGCAACAGATACAATCTTAGAACAGGCTAATAAACTCTTTGGCCTATGAAAATGCCTAGGTGAATAAATATGTTTTGGCCCAGTGCCTAAAGGATAATGGGCAAACGTCTTTGGGGAGGACAGTCTACCACTGCAAATGGAAAAAAACAAAGCCCTATAGTTATTCCACTGAGATATTTCAAAGCAACCCAGATGCTTCTGGACTCCAGAAGCAATTTTGTCTGGAGATCCGATGATTCATGTTTTCTCACAATTCGGGAAGCAGCCTGCTAGGAAACCCTCAAAGAAAACAGAATGTTTGTTTTATACGGAAGGGTGAGCCACATAGCATAAAGACGCCTGACTGCCCTCCCCAAAGGATCTCTCTTGAGATGCCATGTTGACTTAACAGGGGAGTGTGACTTTTCTTTTGTCTGTTTTATGGCTTGTGGAAAGTTAGGAAGCCCAGGGGCTGATGGCTGCCAAGTGTGATCATCCCAGGCTAGTTTATTGTCATGAATGGTCCAGGAGGTGCTAGCAGTTCCACCTCTGCACAGGAACGTCTTTCTGTCAATCCCCTCCTCCCAAATTGTTCACACACCCCTCGTCCACCTCCTCCACTAAAGAAAGAAAGAAAGGACAGGAATCCTTGCATTATCTTGTTACTGCTTTCACCAAAAGATGTCTAGTGAAGGTCATGTAAGAAAAATAATAAATGGTTAATCTCTTGTAGATTAAGGAAACTCACTAAAGGCGCTTCCCCACCCTCAACCTGCCACAGTTCCTATTGATTTGCTTGAAGTCCCAGAATTGCAGCTCTTTTGACTTGTGAAAATTGTCTTTCTTTCTTTTTTGACAGGGTTGCACACTCATAAGAGTGTAAGAACAGCCTTCTGGATCAGGCCAGCACCCTGTTCTCACAGTGGTCAACCAGATGCCTGTGAGAAATTTTTTTTACTGTACAAATAACTCCAGATTAGCAGAAACTGAGTGATATTTGTAAAGAAAAAGATCAAAGGAATGTATACAAAGCAGAAAACAATGATATTATACAATGTAAACCTGTGTAAAAAAGAATGTTATATCAAACAGTATAATGAGAAGGATGGGAAGGATTGTGCTGATGAGTGCTTTTACTAGGGAAATAACTTTTTAATTTTTAAAAAATTTGAATTCTTTGTTTCTTATCTTTGTTACTTCTTTATTTCTTTATAAATTTTCTATTTTATATAATTTCTCTCTCTCTCTTTTTTACCTGTTAAGAGATAATACATAATGTTTGTATAGACATGCAAATCATTTAATCAATAAAGAATTGATAGTTTGGGGGGGGAGAGTGTAAGAACAGCCTTCTGGATCAGGCCAGCATCCTGTTCTCACATTGGTCAACCAGATGCCTGTGGGAAACCCAGAAGCAGGATTCAAGCACAAAGGCACTTTCCCCAGCTGTGGCTTCCAGCAACTTGTATTCAGAAGCATTACTGCGTCCAACTGTAGAGGCCATTGACAACCTTTTCCTCCATGAATTTGTTTAATCCTCTTTTAAAGCCATCTAGATTGGTGGCCATCCCCACCTCCTGTGGGAGAGAATCCTATAAGGCACCTGTCACTGAAGGTTATGCGCATAGGATGTGGATGGGACAGGGGCAGAGGAAGGAAATTCCGGCAGTTAAAAGTTCAGCTATGAATGAACACCGTCGTTTTCATTATGCACAAACAACCAAAGGAAAATGAAAACATTTCACAACATATTTAATCCTTGAATAATGATACAGTTAGCGATGCCTTCTGTTGCAAAAGGGTTTTGATGCAGTGCCAGAGAAGTCAAATTCCAGAGGTATCCCATCTTGTTGCACGCCTCCCCAATCTCCAAGTGGTGCGAGATTCTAGGGGTTCCAGGCCCAGGGTTCAGTTTTTTTGGAATGATGGACAGCGGAGACTGTAGTGTCTTTATGATATATAGTTTATTTACACATATATACAACCTGAGTCTATGATGGAAGAGTTCACAGCATTAATATTCCAAGAGGATCTTGCATCTCCCATAGTCACAGCTTTGGATTCCAACAGAAATCAGGCATGGCTCTGCCTCCCAGCTGCCCAGCCTCTAGCTTCTAGCCAGCTTCTAGCTTCTAGCTCACTTAACTCAACTCTCCGCTCTGGCTTTCTGACTACCAATCAGTTGAGAGATGGCACACATTTGCTGTCTGGCATAGAGCCACTTTCTTGTTACTTCAATGACCTATACCAGGCACGTCCAACAGGCAAGTGACCTGAACGCCCTATAAGGGGGTAGGTCACTGCCATTCTTTAACTCTGTGAGTAGATCGCAGTCTCTTGGGAGTTGGCCACCCCTGATTAGAGGGTCTTTATCTTACCAGGAAGCTGGTCTTGCTATTTTAGGAAATGAATCTGCACTGGATCCAGGAATTAGAAGGCAGCTCAGGCATACAGTCTATGCCGCTCCAAACTCATAACACTATTGCTTGTTTGTTTTTTGTTTTCTTATAAAATCCATATATTCCTTGATTGGGAAAAAAAACCCCTCAAAGCGTTTTCAAAATGATAATACTTTAAAACTGAGAAAATATCACAACCATACTGAGAAAGTTAAAATACTATATACTGTACTGAAATGCATTGTCACAGAAGGCTTATAGGACACACTAGTCGGGAAGCTGGACAAAAACTTTATTGCTGCTCTAAAAGGAGGACAGCAGAGAAACTCTGGAGTCCACCAAGATACAAGTCCAGTGTCACCTAGTGACTAAACTAAATAAGGATGTTATCCACACAGCAAATTGTTGCCTCTTATATCTTTTCCAAAACAAACATAAGGCTTTAATCAGTGCTGAAAGTGGAGGTGGAAGAAATGCACTTTTTTCACCCCACAGCTCTTCTTTGAATTCTCCCACTTTTACAGATGCTGTACTGAACTTCCTAGGAATTTACGAGGCCATTCCACCACCTCTGGGTGAGCATGGCTGAAAGAAAAAGGAAACACATTGATTTTGTTTTTCTTGAGCTTCTCCAGACGCTATAATATGTTCCCAGGTGGTATTAATTCATTCATTAATTCTCTTAGTCATCTTTCTAAATAAAAAATTTTAAAAATCCAAAGTGACTTACAGATATATATATATGATTTTAAAACCAAACAATTAAAGCAATGAATCAAACAATGAATCCACATAATACTAAAAGCATGCATCCTATAAAACTGAACAAAATCAGAACCAGTTGAAAAAACAATCCCCCACCCTGAAAATGAATGAAAACAGCCTATCACGTGGCACCAGTTATCATTATTTATTTAATTTGTATACCACCCTTCATTAGTAGATCTCAGGCAGTTCACAACATAAAAATACAAGATAAAAAACAGATAATACGTAATCAAAACAAGAACAAAAACAAATCAATAATTCCCCTACCCACAACACATTTAAAAGGGTATCAGATGTTAACCAGCCAAATGCCTGGATGAAGAGGAACATTTTCACCTGGGACCTAAAAGTGTATAGTACTTTTGAACCTCCCTGGGGAGAGCATTTCACAACCAGGGAGCCACTGCTGAAAAGGGCCATTCTTGCCACCCTCCAGACCACTCGTGGAGGATCTGGGTAGGTTCATCTGGAGAGAGGTGGTGCTTGAGGCATTGTAGTCCTTAGCCATTTAAGGCTTCACAGGTCAAAACCAGCCCCTGTGAGCAGAAAGAAAAGTTTTAATGTGGCACTAGCCAGGCTTCACTGGGGAGAGTGTTGTACAGACAGGGGAGGCCACAATGAAAGAGGCTCTTTGCCATATCCAAACCTCCTTTGGAGATGGAACCCAGAAGAGGGCCTCCCATGTACAACTTGTAGGTTTGTACGACAGAGTTCATATTTTCCTTTTTTCCTTCTGGAAAAAGGCTGTTAGCTCGAAGACCTCTGGTCTCCAAGGCCAAGCAGGCCAGCCTGAGGGAGATTGCCAATGAATTTGGCATCCTTCACACTTCACAATCATGAAATGGAGTTCAGCTTTCCTATCTAGGAGTTATTGGATGTCCAACAGCTAACTCAGCAAACTTCATCTTTTATAAAGTCCTCTTGTTTCCCAAATTACTCACAAAGTCACCTCTCTCTCTCTCTCTCTCTCTCTCTCTCTCTCTCTCTCTCCCCCTCTGCACACCCCGTTCAAAGAGCAAACACACACAAAATCCACCCAGCGACTGATTCCAACAGACCATATGCTGCTACGGCTGCTGGCCCAGTCCTGAGGGATGAATTTTTCCCCTTCAGCAAGCCTAAAGAAATGTCGTAGAAATTTATATGATTATTCACAGAGCCGATAAAGCAGAAAACTGGTGTTTCAGCTATTTTTGTTTTGTTTTGCTTTGCAGATGGCCAGTAAAAGACGTAAATCTTTCATCCATTGCTTTGATGGCCTTCCTGGCTGCCTCATTTGCATCAGATAACGGCCAATGTGGTCTTGCAGTCTCTGTCCTTATCTTCCTGCTGCCTGTCAGAAAAGAGGCATGATTAAGAAACTCACTGCATGTTGGCTGCATGTTGCTATCAAGCCCACATCGAGTTGTCTAGGCAAGTTATGAAGTTTTCTTTGAATGCTTTGGACCAGTGGGTGGTGGGAGGAAGCAATATCAAATCAAAACAACTCCCTTCCCATGTTATATCATGCATCACTTCTGTTGACAAACAGCATGCCTTCCCCCCCACTTTAGTTGTCTCCTTCTGATATATGTCCTGATTTATTGTCCTGGGCCTCAGACAGCCATAAATCAGCCAGGGAATTTTACAATGGGTCCTCGATTGGCCACCCATTGAAGTGCTTGCAGGTAATAGATCTGGGTTATATTTTAGAAGAATTTGGCATATAACCTCTGTAAGGGTGGGTGAAGGGGCAACTAAATCTTTGCTCCGAGTGTATTTGTAATTATTAAATCACCTGATGAAGGATTAGCTCGCACCATCTCTAATGTCAATAGGGGAGCTTTCCTGAAAAGTTGTATATATACATTGTTTTAATAAATAAATATAAACAATATGTAACTTTAAAGAAATGCTGGATCAGTGGCCCACCTCCATCACTTAGTTTTAAGAACAGTGTAGCAAACGAATAAAATTTGCTAGCTTCCACTATTATTTGGGTAGATTTTCATTTACCAAGTGCTTATCCACTTGCATCTGCTCAGATAGCTCAGTCAGTAGAGCAGGAGACCCTTAATCTCAGGGTTGTGAGTTCAAGCCCCACGTTGGGCAAAAGATTTTTGCATTGCAGGGGGTTGGACTAGATGACCCTTGTGGTTCTTTCCATCTCTACAATTCTATTACAGTGGTACCTCAGGTTACATACGCTTCAGGTTACATACACTTCAGGTTACAGACTCTGCTGACCCAGAAATAGTGCTTCAGGTTAAGAACTTTGCTTCAGGATGAGAACAGAAATTGTGCTCCAGCGGCGCAGCGGCAGTAGTGGGAGGCCCCATTAGCTAAAGTGGTGCTTCAGGTTAAGAACAGTTTCTGGTTAAGAACGGACCTCCGGAATGAATTAAGTATTTAACCCGAGGTACCACTGTATTATTATTATTATTATTATTATTATTATTATTATTATTATTATATGTACCCTCACAAAAAACATGTGAGTTGGTCACCTGAACTGCTAATTTATGGCTTGGATACCATGGCGGGCCATTTTCACACAGGAGGCTAAAATCACCTTTGAACTGCTTACATGTGCCCTTCTTCCTGTGGAAGAAAAAGCAAGTGTCGTGTGTCAGCAGTAGTTGAGCCCATCATCAGTCTAGTCACAGCATTTTACACTAGCTAGGGGTAAAATTCCGGAATGCAATGCTGTGAGACTCTTTTCTGGACCATGGCATTTTGTCCCTGCGCTATTTCACACCTTCTCTTTAGCTGTTGCATGAATTAAGGTCATCTGAGGATTTGACTCGAGATGTCATCAATTGCGTGAAATGAAGTCATTTGAGGACTGGGGTGCGATACAAGCCTGATTTTTTTTAACCTAATCCAGGTGTGGATCTGATTGCTCTGAACAGATGCTTGGAGGCAATAAGGGATTGGATGATCAGTGTGATAATAAGCATTTAAATCAAAACTCAAGGAGGGGTGGTATTTGGAGATGGCATTTGTCCTCTTTTGGATGGGGTTGAACTCTGCAGGTTCATAATGGTGATGATCAGTGGGAGGGGGAATTTAAAGAAAGGATAAACATGGGCAGGGTAACAAAGGGGTTCTGTCCACATCTTCTAACCTGACAGGCATAGCACCTACAGACACACAGTTTAGGATTACACGGGATTAGCCTCTGACTACCAGCTGTTGGGTTTCTCAGAAACTCTGGTTGGCTGCTGTTACGAACCGGATATTGGAACTCCCTAGGGCTGTAGCCCTATGGAATGCTTTGTTCCTATTTGTCATCCCATAGTTTTTTTCATTTTATGGCTGTCAGCCAGAGCTGTGCTGAGGAAAGGTGGGAGTGAATCCTTTTAAACTCTATGGGACTTAATTCTGAACAGACATGCAAAGGGGATTGCAATGCAAATGTCACCTGGCCAGATCAAGTAGGGTTCTTCTTATGTTCTTAGCAGCTCAGAATTCACCATTGTGTGGGAGTGTGTTGATTGTTACTGCCCAAGGACTTAAAAGCTAAAAAAAAAAAAAAAGTGCTCATGAGGTGATTGCTGGACGATGGGACATTAAGGGAAACAGGGGATAGTACTCTGTGTCAGACAGCAAATGGATGGGGACCCTCCTCCAGCTTTTACATAGCTAGGAGGACCAAGCCAGAGTTTTAGAGTTGAAATTGTATGTAATTTGGCCTAGAAGAAAAGCTGCAGGCTGAAATCCAGAGACCACAATGTTTGATTTCTGTTTGAATCCAAGCTGAGGCTACAGGAGAAACAAGACCCTTTGGGGGTGTTAATGCTGTGAACCCCTCCATTGTAGGCTCAGGTTGTATATCTGTGTCAATGAACCATATATCCTGAAGACACCATGGTCTATGCCATGCCTCATTCCAAAGGAAACACGAGCCTTGGGTAAGCGTCTGGAACCCCTGGAATTTCACACCTCTTGGAGACTGGGGTGGTGTGCAACAATATAAATGATGACAAGGAAGACAATAGTAGGGTGGAGGTAGTCATTAGGTGCAATTTGCTTATGAAACTTAACAAACAAAACATAAACAAGATGCTAAGAGAGTCCCATTCAGAATGCTCATGAGAATAAAGTTTTATGATCAGATTAAGTTAGCTGCCACATCCTCTGATACAACCATTATGGATTGTCTTAATCCTAGTAAATGGTATATTGGAGTCAATAGTCTATGAGTAAACGTTCCTGGGATTAGGTTGTGCATGTGTACATTAAGATACAGGCAGAAAGAAAAGAAACAGGCAGCTCAGTGTCATGAAACTAAACATACAGTGGAAGGATGTAGGTGTTGCATTAAAAAAGGATCAGCACCTCACGCGTACGGCTAGGTAAATTCACCAGGACAAACGATGACGCAACTTTAACATGTGGTTCACCTTGAGGCAGAGCTTTCCAAACTGTGTGTCGCAGCACATTAGTGTGTCAGCTGCAGTGTGTAGTTGTGTCGCACAAAAGCTGCCTGCACTCCTCCCGGGGCCGGAAAGGGGATAGTTTTAACCCCTGGTTTGCTAGTAAAACTGAATTACTATGTTGTCAAATGATGCATGTCTAAAAAGTGTGTCACTAACATGAAAAGTTTGGAAAGCTCTGCCTTGAGGAAAGCCTGTTACAAATTATCCGGAGTTCACATTGTGATCCTTGCCACACAAATAGCATCTTACACATGGAGATTCTGTAGCCATCATTCTCTGCCATGTTGTCAAATGGGAATAGGAAGTTACCCAGAATGGAACGATATCATGACAGGATGAAAGGTGGAGTGAGCAAGACACCTGTTGACAGACCCCTTTGGTATTTGCAGTGTGTGCAATCCCCATGTCCCCTATGTGTGATGGTTTCTTCACTGCCTGGTAACACCCAAGCCTATGATAATAGAGACAGAATATGTACAGAACATGCCTGCACAGCAGAGCCACACTATGATCCTAATTCCCACCTTCCAAAAAAAGTGTTTGGATGTCCAATTTGGAACACAGATGCCAAACCACTAGTACGATAGGAGCTGCCATTTGGAATCAACCAGATTGACAACAGAGTACAAGGGAACCATTCTTATATTACCTCTATGTTGAAACATAGGAATGACACCTAAATATATGGATCGCCAAAGTAATTGATCTGTATACGGCACTGAGAACCCATGAATTTCACATACAGACCTTTTTATGACCTCTTGCAGAACTCTGGGAATCAAAGAACTTGCAGCAACTCAAACCCTGTGAGTTCCTGGTGCAGTGAATTTGCGAGAGTGGCCAAATAAAATTTAGCTCTAGAACATTTGTTCCACTGAGTGGATGATTTGAAGAGAAGTGACCACCTTTAAGGAGGAGGAAACATGCACATTTTCCTTAGGAATAAAATGGACCAGACCCAAAGCTGCTTAGGAGCTTGACCAGTCTCGTCAATTTGTTGAGTCCACTCACTTGAGTGGAACATGGGGTAGATAGGAAGATAGACCAAATGGGCTAGTGCTATGATGGGAGATAAGGAAGAAGCCACTGGTGTTGCTACACAGAAATAATAATCTATATACTTATTTGCCCTAAAGGCCAAATTCAAAATGTTCACATCATACTAGGAATCGCAGATCTTGAGATGTGACTCAAATGATCACGGATATTCCGAGGTTAGTTAAAAGAAAAAAGTAGCATCTGCGAAGTCCATCAAATCAGGCCCACAGTGATGGGGGAAGGATTCTGTAACACTTTTCTGCCTGCATGGCTTTACCAATTAAAACAATATCCTATTTGCTCTGTTTAGGGTATCTCTCTGTTTTCTGCTGCAGGGTAAATAGCCACATTGGGGAAGGGGAGCAACTTCAATCAGGAAAATGGCACATATGGAAATAGTTAATCCCCTTCTTCTAGCAACATGGTCTCAAGCCAATCCCCCCTTTTATGCAATTTTGGTGTTTTTTTCCTTCTTCTAAGGTGTAGTATCTGTTTACAGATCTGCCACATCACACCTAGTTTGTCTACAAGCTACATACCACTTTAACACCCCTTTGGTTCCTTGGAGGTTCACATAAAGAGGTTTCTTGACCACATCCTTATTTGCCTTGGGTGGGCTCTTTTCTGAAATCTGTGTAGCTGGTAATTTGGCAGGCCTGGCAAGCATTTACTGGGGAGATCTCTGCTACACCTCCCAAAGAAAGGTATTTCTGCGCTGGGCGGAATCCACTTCTGCAGAGGAAGCAATTTCTCACAAATTCTAAAGAGAATAGAATAAGACACATTTGAGAATGACAAATGTGTCTTAAGAGCGAGATGCTGTGCTAAAACGTCAATGAAACATTTTTTGGAGTAGATTTAATATCAAAGCAAGTGTGAGGTTGCAAACTCTTCTCTGCAGATTCCCAGCCATATTCTCAAAATATGGTAGCTAAAATGGAAGGATGCTAGCCTGGCTGCTGAAACTTTAAGTAAAATTAAAGCATTTCAGCACTGAAAATTGAGTCACTTTCAAAAAAATATTTGCAACAAAGCATTCACAAACACAGAAAAGGAATCTTCTTGCTTGTGTTCATTACTCCTAACTGTGAGAAAGGCAATAATCCTGTATGTTATTCATATCTGGAAGTAGGGATTGATGAACCTGTCAATTTTCTCATCTTTCCAAGTGTAGGTTTATTCACCACATTTCTGCATTCTTTTGCAATTTTTTTAAAAGTCCTCATGAAAATTCATCACCATTTTAATGTATATTTTTCCTAATAGGCACATTTTTGCAAAGGAATTCCCCGTAATATAATATAATTTTTTTGGTTGAAGAACCTCATCACAAAATTCGGAGACATGCATATTTCAAAGAATATTTGTTTACATTTGGAGGGGAGTGTGAATTTGGTAGGTTTGCATTAAAATAAGAACCAGTCTGAATTTCTTCACTATACCTACCTGAGGGCAATAGGTCAATAGGGCTTATCTCTGAATAGATATGTTTAAAATTTTAGTCTGATAAAGCAAAGGAGCATTCAGCCCCTAAAAATTATTAATCAAGATTTTTTAAAACAAACCTGTAAACACTGCAGGCAGAGATTGCTTTGAGTACTGAGGAGTAAGGATGTTATAGACACTGTCCAATAGGAGCCATATTCAATACAGTACCTGTTATGTACTGAAGTTCTCACCCTGGGCCAGCAGGGGGATACTGTAGATAGTTATGCAAATGAAGGATCGAAAGTGTTAGAGGGGGCCACTAGGGGTGCATCGGAAGATGGCTGACAATAACATCTCTCCGACCCACACGAGGTAATTAGGAGGCTGTGATGGGAGTAAATAGCCTCCCTATCCCCCCAAGGTTGTGGGGGGGGGCTGCCCTTGCCTGCTGTGCCCTATACCACCCCTGAATTTGTGGGGATGGGGGCACTAGGCAGAATGCCCTCCTGTGGATCTCGGCGCTCCTGGACGCTGTCTCTGATCCGCGCCTCTAGCTGCAAGAACTTCAAAAGAAACAATTAGGAGGAAGCGAATGCACATATTTCAAGGAAGGAGGGGGAGTAAAGACTGCTAACTGAAGAGATCTCTGATAAACAAGACGGGTCGGAGGAACAAGATAAATCATGAGAAGATACGCCAAGGCTCGGTATGGCAAAAGGACTGGATGGGGGAGGGGAAAAAAACTTTCCTTCCCCCCCCTCTAAGTGATTAACCAAGAATCCCCAACCCCCACAAGTCAGAAATGTCGTTTTAATGACTTAAGCTGTGGATTTATGACTGTGTGGAGATAAATTCTCTAACCAAAGCATGTTTTAAGAAGATCGTGGAAAGTATAAGAGCTTTGGAATGACGCAGTTAAAAATATCGTCGCCATGTTGGCAAGTTCTGTCGAAGGACTTAAGTCTGGGAGGAGAAATAGAGCTGTTTTTATATTGTGGGTGAGACTCCTCAGAGGGACTTAAGAACGACAGTTTTGTGATTAATGATGGAGAGAGCAATGTTATTTATGAAAGCGATGATATATGGAAACCATCTAGATTTGAGGATTGGACAAACGGAAAAATTCACACAGGATTATAATTGGTGTTTATCTGCTTAAGGAGATTATCAGAAGAGATCATAAAGAAAAAAGAGAAAAAATATACGAACAAGCTGAGATGTGGAAACAGCAAGATAAGACTGGATAGAATTATGAACTTTATTTGGACTGATTTGGACATTAACGCAGTAGCAAGAAGATGATCGGAATCCCCCTTCGAAACTTGAAATATGGGTCCCCTCAACAAAAATTTAAAATTCGACTTTGTAATTCGGAATTTATGTGATGTGATTTGATTGGTCGGTTAATAAAAAATATTTTTTTTAAAAAAAGGATTGAAAGTGACGTTTAGTGATTGGATAGTTTGTATGCAAATGAAGGATCGAAAGTGACATTCAGTGATTGGATAGTTTTAGAATGTTGTTACAGTAACAAGGTACTGGAGCTCTATATAAGCAGGCTGACTGAGCACTTCAGTTCAGTTCAGTTCTGGCCTCAGAATAAAGAAGAGCTGTTTGCAGAATCGCTGTGTCGTCTGATATGTTCGCCCACAACCTAACAGTACCTATCATTGCAATGGATTCAGTGGCAAATTGCCTCTGAATCTGAAGGTTCCATATAGCTATTTATATGAGTAGGCATTGACAGACTCTTCCTCTGTGATTGTGAATGTATCTAGATCAATTTCAATTAAGGTTTAGGTCCAGTTATGACACAGAAACTGCTTTGATAACTTTTGTTGGGAGACAGAGAGGGGAAATGAGTCCTTGCTAATTTCCCTCAACCTCTCAGAGGCTTCTATTCCATTGACCATGGTATCCTTCTGGAGCAGTTGTCTGAGCTAGGAGTGAGTTCCAGTCCTACTTGGATGGTTGTTTCCAGAGGGTGGTGTTTGAGGAGTGCTTTTCGGCCCTGTGAAGCCTTCAATGCTGAGTTCCTCAAGATCTAATTTTATCCCTTGTTTAACATCTACACATGAACGTAGCCAGGGTGGGCAGGAAGGAGAAGCTACCCCCAATCAATAAAAATTAATAAAAATACATAGCAAATGAAGGTTCCCCCCCCAAAAAAGGCCTGCCCCCCTAACAAAAGGCCTGGCTATGCCCACGCATCTACATATAACTGCTGGGGGAGGGCGTCTTCCAGAGTTTTGGAGTAGCAATATGCAGTGGTCATTACTACATATTGAAGCAATAAATTCCACCAATTGATGATACATTGTATGAAGAATTACTTTCTTTTGTCTGTCCTACACCTACTGATTTCATAAGGTGGTTCTACTAACCTGAGAGGGGAAAAACATACCTTTGTTCATTTTCACTGTGCTGGTTCATAATTTTATAAATCACACCCCTCCAGCGTTCTGCAAGAGAGCTGCAAATGCTTTCTTTTTTTCACTTCCAATACTTGACCATTTTGGTTCCCCTTTTTAAGCTTCATGGTATTCCTGGCTCAAAAACCCTCAAAACAAAACACATTTAATGACTTTTCCATCTGGAAATCCAGTAATCCAGATCGACTGTGACCCCTAGTCCTTCATCTGCTGAAAACTTTACTGGATTTTTCACCTTTTCCTTGGAGACTAGAATTTAAGAGGAAAACAAATTTCCTACAGTGTGCATTCCTGACCTTACAACAACCCACTGTCCTAATCACAAAGCAAACTTCACCACACTGCTTTTTATGTTAACAATGGCTTTTTGCTTTTTAAAAAGTCAACAGTTATTCTAAATGAAATCCAATAGCTAAAGCTTTATGTCACAGGAGCCAGCTCCTAAGGACCAAGGTCCCTTGGCACCTACAGTAAAATATTTGAGAGGCCCCTGAAAAGTTGATGGCTATTGTCCTTCAAATGGTGTTTGTGTAGTCAAGTCGGCAGCCCTGCTTTATGCACATCTTACAACAAAGAAAAATAAGAGAGGGATTATTGTTACTCTTCAAGCTCCAAGGAAAGAGCTTGGTATGTTCAACATGGTCAATCTCTGAGAAAGAGAGAATGGGGCACAATCAGCAGACATTGTGTCACAGCTTGAGCTCAACTATGAAAAAAGGCAAAAAGGTGTTAGACGGCAGTAAGCAACTCCCACGGCCGGTTGCCAGAAACATACAAGACAAGGAAAAGTTATTACCATCTGCTTTTTATTCAATATTTACAGAGAGAGGCTTGCAACACAACCTCTTGGGATAATGGCGTTGTCCCGAGTGACTCTCCACCCCCTTTTTCTCCCACTTCCTCATTCATCATCTCTTCTACGGCTGGCGCTGAGGGCCCTTTGCTTCTGAGCTCTTTGCTCTACTACTTTCAAGGCTTGCCGGGTTCTGGAAGGGGGGGGTCTGGAATGCTTTCTAAAGACACTGTGTCCATCAGCTGTCGCCCTCCTGGTGCTTCCTCTTCCTCCTCTCCCATTATTTCCCAGCTTTTCCCCTCATCTGCCTCTGAGCTCCCTCAAAGCTCTGTTGTAATTCTGAACTGTTTTGTTCTTTTCTGGAAGGGTCAGGCTGGGGAGGCAGTCTCCACCATTCCTCCTCTGCCCAGTCCCTGACAAAAGACCAACATATACCAAAAGGAAATAGGAACCTAGAAAACCAAATGAAAAGGAGAAAAAAGAGAGAGATTATTTTCTTTAGAAACCTTACACCAAATCAGACCATTGGTCGATCTAGCTAATTGTTTTTCACAACAAGAGGCAGCGGCTCCCCAGAGTTTCGGACAAGGAATCCTTCCCAGCCCCACTCAGAGATGCCATAGTTTGAACCTGGGACATTTTGTATGCAAAGCAAATACTCTACCACTAAGCTATGCTCTTTGCTGTACAGTAGAACCTCTAATTATGACTACCTCTACTTGGGCCTGATCCAAGTCGCGACCGTGGCAAACCCGGAAGTAAATACCGGGTTTGCCACAATTCACGCACACACAGAAGTGGCTTCTGCCATTTGCGCATGTGCAGAAGTGGCTGCTGCTGTCTGCACATGCGCACAATGGCTCTTCTACCAGCGACCCGTTTCGCCTAAATGATGGGCCGTCGGAACAGATTATGGTGGTAAGTAGAGGTTCCACTGTACTGTACAAATAATCTTTTCAGGATGTTTTGTTCATAAAGGCTCTAAAATTACTATACAATGTAGCCTAATTTGTTGCAGCAATATGGTAACAGAAAATTCAGACCTTAAGCTGCGACGTCTGAATTCTTGCACAAGCTGCAACCGCAGCCAATGATGGCAGTGCGGTGCATGCGCACAGAAAAAAAAACCATCAGTGGTTCTTTAGGAATGGTCTTCTATCCATGATTAGCACACATTCTCCCTCAAGGTGCTGGTTTTAGGCTTCTTTTCATCTAGCAGAATTGGATGTCGCAAATGTGATTCTTCCACCAGATATTGCTACTGGTTATTTATCAGACAAGCACAGCTGTGCCTGCTGCACATACATTCAGTCTTTTAGGGTCAGGTGAACAGTTTGTATATGAATTTTAACTGTGGGGAAGTGAGCATGTTTAGCACAACCTGAGACAGTCAAACTTTTTCTGCAACTTTCTAATTAATGGGTTGAAGAGAGATGGGAAATATGCTGACAAAGAAATGGAAAAAATAGGCAAATGGTGGTATTTTCTGTTAGGAAAAATATCATTGGGTACAACAACAGCAATTTCCACACTGATCCTGTCAATTCCTGAGTTGAAGCCAAGCTTCCTGTCATACCTTGAGTAGACTTCTTTAAATTTATTTAAATTTATTTAAATTTATTTAATTTCTATACCACCCTATAGCCAAAGGTCTCATCCATATGACTTGAGTAAGTCGTGACTAAGTCCCATTGGTTTCACTCAAAGCATGACAAAGTTTGGATTCAATCCTATTTCTGTAATTGTGATGAACAGGCTGGTACTCATCTAAGTTTTACTCAGAGTAGACTCAATGAAATTAATGGGCCTAATTTAGTCATGTTCTAAGTAAAACGTAGTTGGCTATCACCCACAGTGTTATGTTAACCACAGTTATTAAATTCTTAATTGTAGCTGCTTCCTATATCTGTAGAAGTCAATAGATGCATGAAACTGAGGGCATGGAATTTCAAAGTAAACAATATTCTTAGCAGCACTTGTGGAAAATGGTGCTGGAAGGACCAGTTTATGCAATGAATAAAGGTACAAAATAATGAATCACAAGTGTATTGTTTCATGGCTTCACCAGCTTTGCTAGCTCAAAATTCACCAGGTTGGCTGCCATCACAGGATCACTAAGCCAAATCTTATTTTATGTAAGGCCTATGAATGGGCTGGATTCTGCCACACCCACCACCCTAAAATTGTACCTAGCCTTTACTTTGCAGCATGAATTTCACTAATGAAAAAGGGTAGAAATGAACAGCTTGGTGGCTGCCATTTTGAATATGGTTGGGTATGAACAGCAACCTCACTAAAGAGGGTGTCAGTTTTATTTATTTATATCACACACAGGATTTCTTCTCCTTCTTTTCAGACTGCCTAGGGAGTTTCCACACCTTATTTTAGCCAATTCTATAATTAGCATGATAGTGACGCTGAATGCTTAACTGCAGTTTTAATTTTCTTTTTGTGTTTGCACAGTATTTTTTCTATCTCTCCCCTTCTTTAGTACTGCAAATGGTTTTGGTTCCTTTCTAGTAAGGCGGCGTAAAACACATAAAGTAAAAATGTGTCCAAAACTTGTTGTTAGTCTTGGGCGAGACTAGCCAACGAATTGCATGTTTTGGGGTTTTGTTTTTTCCTATTTCTATGATGCTTTTTATTCAAATAAATCCCAAAGCGGCTTACAAAAAAAAAGGTAAAAATAGCATAACGGAACATCACGAATACAGCATAAATCATATAGAATACTTAACAAACCATCAGTAAAGCAACCACAAATCAGAAATAAAGCAATTACCATCTATGTTACACTATTAACAAAACAACTAACAAAAAAACTAAACATCACAGCTACACACAAAAAATCATATTATAGGATTCACAAAGTGTTTTAATAGAGGTTCATTGGATTTTTCCATACCGTCAAAGTACAAAGTGAAAAGGTATGTTAAACAGAACAACATGCTGAACTGCAGGTACAGCAACCATCTATGTAAGCCACCCTACGGATCACCCAAGCTGAGAGCAAGTTTGCAGCAGAGCAAATACTCCCCACCCCTTTGCACAAGTCTGAAACTAAAAGCTGGTCTTGCTCAACCTCATGTATCAGACTGCTAGAAAACTTATCTGCAGCTCAGACCAGGGCCGGATTTAGGTTTGTTGAGGCCCTAAGCTACTGAAGGTAATGGGGCCCTTTATATGTCCAGCTGTCCTTTGTCAACAACAAATTGTCACTGTTTTTTGAGTTGAATATATGCTATATGGTAATTTATGGACCTAACAGGTATCTAAAGCCATTTGCACATGTTGCCATACAACCAGTCCATGCAGAATGTAGGCACCCTGTATATAGAAATGAGCAAACCAGTGATATTTTAGGGAGCAGGCTAGCAGGCGGCATTACTTACATCATAGGAGCCTACACAACACAAAACACTGTTGCTGCATGTAGGTTTTATTTCATTAGTTTTTTATCTTATATTTTGGAAATGGACATCCAGGTCCCCCCCCTTTAATTTTTTTGGGGCCCCTCAAGAGAGTGGGGCCCTAAGCTATAGCTTGTTTAGCTTATATGTAAATCCAGCACTGGCTCAGACAAATGAGGGGCAAGTTTCTAAAAATAAAGCCGTTCTACGAGACATTACTAGGCCTTAACTTGCACACTCTATTCTGGCACATCTTGTACACAAGAAAGCAGCAATAGGCACAAACTTATTTGCTATGACCTAGATCCACTTCCCACGAAGTCATTTGAAACTGCTGCTTCCAAGGAGGTGGATCTTTGTTGACAAAGTGCTGACCCTGCTGCATCCACTCCCCTGATGTTTACAGTAACAAATGACTGCTTTAGAAGGCAATTGTTTGCGTTCAGGCACAGGAAACTCATTTTGTCTGACTCTGCTTCCCTTCAGCACGATATAGATTCTTCAGTCTACCAGCCTGGTTTGTGTCCAGCTTCAGAGAAGGACGCTGATGTGAGCAGCCAGCTAAGCAATGACTGCTAAAATAATATCCAGAGGATGAATTTGAAAGTCTTTTAAAAAGACTTCTTAAAATATGATGATGAGGATGTTAGTTGCTTGTTACACTGAGGTCTCCTCACAACATATTTTTTAAAATGTTGGTAAAATACATTATAATATTTAGTTTTTATTTATTTTATTTATTACCCATGCTTTACCCCAAGGTCCCAGGGCGAGTTACAACAGTAAAAGAAAACATTTTAAAATTCTAGATTAAAAAAACAGTTAACAGCAGGTATCAAAAATAGTCAAAGGATGGTTAAAATAAACAGTAGCTTTACTCAGAAGTAATTAATTAGAAGCCATTTCCATGGAGCTTTCTTCTGAGAAAGAGCACATCACCCTTCACTCCTTATAGCTGGGTTTATTTTTTACTTTGCTCAGGAGAAACAAAAATACGATATGGCAAGCTCTGCAGCTGCTCAGGGTTCAAGAATAGTCACATTCATTTGGCTGCTATTTCTGCATGAAAACAAGCAGGGAAGCATGACGGCTCATTTCAAATAGCTTCCTTGACTCAAGTTCCCCATCTGGTTTAGCATCAAATGCAATACTAAGAAGAAACATGGCAAAAGCAATACTTATATATACACAACTGACTAATGTACACAGCCTTGGCTGTTTCAGGCCCTTTCATTATTTACTGCATTCTGCTTGCTGATTTAATCGTATTTCGTCCTGCCCTTGAGTCCCCATGTGGACAAATTCAGAAGGATATCAAATATGCTCTGATGGAAGTACTAGACAGTTAGTGCACCTGCATCATGAGGGTTGTATTAATTCACTGGAGAAGAACCATTTGCCTCCTGCAGATGTGCAGACCTTATATTTAGGTAAAAACAGTTTATATTTAGGTAAAAACAGTTGCCATCTCCTCAATTTATTGAAAGACAGGTTCCTTTCCTTTTGAAGGTACTTCCAGCTAATAAACTTAAGTTTGCAGAACTGATTTGATCAGCAGATTTGGCCTCCCTATATTCAGAAGACATTCTTGTGAAGAGACATTTGAGGAATAGCCAGGCCACAGTACATCCTGTAAATTACACACAAGGTTTTGTGATGTAACATTCACATAGATTGATGAGCTAAATGAATGTTACCCTTGTGCTAACTAGAGCAGTGGGGGAATCGGCCTCAGTTGTTGCATTTCATATAATTAATATTTCATTTTTCTTCCAAAGAGTTCAAGATAGTGAGTGGTTCATGAGAACAACCTAGTGAGGTAAGTTACATGAACAGCATGCTCTCCAACATATCAAAGGCAAAACCGAGGATGCCATCTTCCAGGCCGCCATCCTCCCATTTTTTCTTGTGAGAGGATGGCAGCCATTTTGGGCGCTGTGATCTCTTACAATTTTGTGCCATAATTCCCCTTCCCCCCCAACCCCCCCAGTTTTTTGGGCACAGTGGCCCTGAAAAAAGTGCTTTTTCAGGTAGATAGTGCAGCACGAAAATCCTATCGTGAGAAGAAATGGGATGTCCCAGCTTTCCTGGGTATACATTTGCAGGGTATGAAAGAGATAGTAACTGGCCTAAGGTCACTCAGTCAGCTTTGTAGTTACAGCCAGGATCTGAAGCTCGCCTTTCCAGTCCTAAGACCTACCAGGTATTTGCCAGAAATATGTTGAGAAGGCAACATACCCCCAATGTCCCTGTTCCCACTAGCTGAAACCCCAGAACTTTGTGTGTTAGGGGGGAAGTCTGAAAGAGGTTTTGTTCACATATTCAGCTGAGCACACAGGCCTACTGCTTGTGGGGAAGCTTCGAAGTGCCTGGGGCCAGTTTAGTTGCCTCACTCTAGATTGTGTCACTCTGTGCCCACCTGACCATGTAGATCTGCAGAACAGACCCTTTCAAAAATGCTGCATAATGCCTGTTCCACACTTCTAAGAAATCGATCCATTGGTATGGCAGCATCTACTCTTTGGAACTCTCTCAACATTAATAGTAGGCAGGAGCCTTTGCTTTGTTTTTTGTGCCTGCTAAAGACTTTTGTTGTCTCAGCAAGCCTACCCAGACAGATAATTTTAGCGGACAATTTTAACCTGCCTATTTTGCAATTATGTTGGGCTGTATTCAACTAAATTGTTGTGCTAGTGGAAACCAGTGCAAGGATTCCCACTAGTGCAGTGGCTCCCAATTAGCTAAGTAATGTGGGCCCCCTGTTTTTCAAAAACTGAGCCATGGTCTCCCCTTCTTTTGTTATGTGAATGGTGCTACGAACCCTCTGGGTTGGTTATGTGGACCCCTGGAGTCTGTGGACCACCAATTGGGAACTCCTGCCCTAGTGCAATGCCACTTCTCCCCACATGTCCTCACAAAAGCTGCTCCAGAGCGTGAAGAGAACATCCCAGAATAGTGCACTGAATGAGGAACAGGTGAATTGTTCCATTGGGCAAGCGGAAATGCTTGAGCTGATGGAACAATCTCCTTAGTGCTGCACTGAACACAACCCATTGGTTTAAAACAACTGATTTTATTTTATATTTCAATTACTTTTATGCCTTGTTTATAATGCTTGCTTTTTTCATATTTTGGATTGCCTTTTGTTAACCGCTTAGAGTGGTGCTTAGCTTGAGTAAGCACCATGCAAGGGGACATGGGAGCTGGCAGGCAAGGCCCCTTGCGTCCTCCCTGCTTTATTCCACTCACATGCTCCCGGAATAGGGCCCTAATTCTGACCACAGCATTGTATTGGCCTTGCCACTTCATTATATGGCAGCACTAGCATAGTCCTATTCAGTTTAGGGGTTTTGATCCCATTCTAAGCATCACTTCTCAGTTTCTGCTTTACTACAGAAGAGGCAAATTTTCCAGCAATGTTAGCAGCAGTATCCTATTCCTTCATGGTCAGGGGTGGGAGAATTGGTGGCAGCAACGTATGGTTGAGTTTCTTATTCGCCTTTGCTATCTTGACAGCAAAGATTCTTGCTGTTATGTACGGGTTCCTATTTAGTTGGGGGAACAAGGAACGGAGGCATGTGTCACACAGACATGCACAAGCGGCTAAGCTAACACCCAGAGAGTGCGGTCCATTGTCTGATGAATCGTTCGGAGTGATTTCTCCATGGCAACAAAACAGCTCTGCCAATCATTCCCTCTGCTCTGTCTCCAGAACCTTTCTATTCTGCTTCACAAGCAAAAGTTCACCCAGACCCATAGAGCCATTATGGAAACAAAACAATCCCTGTCCCTTGCATTTCCAAAGGAGAATGTAATAGAGGTGCTTTTCAAAATGTATTCTTCATGCCTTAATGAATGGCTTTCCATGCTATGGCTTAGAAAAGGGTTTTTTTTTAATTGTTCCCCACCCACCCCCTACAAATTAGCAATTTAGAGTTGTTATTATTAGAGAACACATGTATTATGTTAGAGCAGAAGGCCCTAAATGGGACAGAGGCCAAAATGTACTGAGTAGTATAGCGTACTCCGTCCCTTCCCTCTGCAAGCAAAATAAGGCAATCTCTGTTCCCAGAGGTTTTATAGCCCTGGTGTGCAATTAATTTTAAACAGGGGCTGTGTTTGGAATGGGCCAAAGGGCCAGCAACATTCATTCCACCCACAGGCTCCACTGGTGCCAGCCAAGACACAATCAAAGGCCTCTTTAACCCACTCCTCCCCAGTCCGAATGGCAACAGGAGGGAAGGCTGTACCAAAGCCCAGACAGCTTGACACAATTCACGGTGTTGGTTTTAACCAATAAAGTCTTAGCTGTTAGGTCCCAAATACCGTACTATACAGTGTACTTGCTCAGACCTGCATCAGACACCCTTTTTTGTGTGCCTCCTCTGACAGTTCTCCAGAGGGTGGCAACATTCCAGTGGGCCTTTTCCTCTATGGAGTGTTTTCCCCGTGAAGGTTTGCCTGGAGCCGACAGTGACACCTTTTCTCTGCCAGGCAAAGATACTTCTTTCCTCCCAGGCATCTGATTGTTGATTTTCTTCTTCTTCTTTGCAGCAGTTAGGGGTATTTGCTTTACTTTGCTTTTCTCCTTTGGGGGCTGTTTGAAACCATGCTATGGAACGGAGGTGTTGCTTTTATGGTTCAATTTCCCTGCATTGTCCTTTGTTTTAAATTGTTTGGATTACATGATTTTTGATTAGTAGGTTGCTTTGAAATGCTTGTGTAAAGTGGCTATTATGTTTCATTAATAATAACGAATGTTTCATACCTGGAAGAGAGAGGTTCAAAGAGACCTTAGGTCACGTAGGAGAAAGGTTGAGGTTGCCTCTGGACTGTTATTATTTTGTGGGATGGATTCAAGTGCATGCTATAAATGTAGGTTTGCACAATGAACATGGATTAAAGCATTCTGGCACTTAAAGAAAAGAACGGACTTTGCAGTTAGGAAAGTGATGGGGAAATGCACTAAAAATTGTGGGATCGCTTAACTTCTGCATAATTTATGACATCACATAACTTATGTCTTAACTTATAACTTACGACATGGCATAACTTCTGCATAAGCTTTGTGCATGCAAAACAGAATGGATGCTAAATAAAATTGGAGAAGCCCTGAGTTGCATAATGAAGGGTCATTGGAACAGATGTCCTTCCAGCAACTAAATTCTGGGAAAACTGTTCATGAAGCATGGACATTCAACCCAAGCCAAAGCTGAAGGAACACATTTTCTGGAGGCTTCGTTCATCATGGTGTCATTTTCTTATGTGTAAATCAGCTGTCATCAGTTATGGAGATCTATGTCTATTTGGGAAGCAGGCCAGGTTGAATTTATGCCTATGCTCTAAGTTAAGAGAGAAATTGCTTATATATCACCAACAAAGCCTAATATTGATTACTGAACATTATAATCTGCCAGCAGTTTGGTGGCCTGTGGCAATGTAAATGTATTGATGCTTGTCATTAGGAAACCACTATTGTTGGAAGGTATCAATGAAAGAGGAAGAAACCACGAATGGATGTGCTTGCTGAACTGGTACTCTTAGGACATTTCCAGGTGAAGGTGAGTGGCTCACTGCTTGATCAGAGAGGGAAGGAGCTCTTTTTTATTATAGTAACACTACCAACACCCAAAGCCAAGTTTTACACAAGCTACTAGGTGCTGTGGAAGGCAATCTCCCCCTCGTCCATAGTGCATACTTACTAATTTCTTTTTGTCCTGCTGTCATGTCTGGCCAAACAGATTGTGCAGGTTTGTGAAGCACCAGAATACTTATTTGACAAAGGAGACAAGAGAGCGGGGTAACATACCACCATATGTACACCATATGTGCATCATATCCCTCTCAGTACTCTGGGGGATCCCTTCTCAAGCGATCACCTCTCTCTTTTCCTGAATACAATGTAAGTCCAGCACAGGGCAGAAGCAAACCTGGGTCTGAGGAAACACTGCTAAGGAAGGAATCAAGAGCAAAATAAGCACAGGTGCACCAAGAAGAGCAATAGACAGCTTGTTGTGTAGGCAGAGGCTAAGGGAGGCCCTCACAGCTTGTAACCCTGAGAAATGAATACTGCCCACCTGCCACATGTTGTGCGCTGGCAGGATTGTGTCCTGGTTGTAGAACTCTGACCAGTTTATTATTATAGACTGGAAAAAGGCTCTAGCATTTTATTTTTCTTTCCAGTCCTTTTCAGTTTCTGTCAAGTCTTATTTCAACAATGAAGAGGCTGCTTTGTTAGCTGAAAAAGTGGGTGCATATCTATAGCTCGTTTATATCTCTGTATTGTTGCACAAAACCATCCCTGTTTATGCAAACCTAGGCTGGCAGGTGGCCAAAACAGGAAGTTTATTAAACTGAAACAACCCAGATAAGATGGCTGTATTTTTGTTCAAAGGGCAATCTGAGTGAAGATATTCAACCTGTCCTGGATGAGATTCTTCTCCTCTGAAGCAGTAAGCTGATGGCTTGGGGTACTCCTTGATCTGCTGTTTTTTCTGGACATGCAGGTTACATTATTGGAGACAGTGTGCCTCTGAAGACCACTTGCCGGGAAACCACACGGTGCTTATGTCTTGCTTCCTATACTTTGATGCTGGACCAAATAGGCCTTTTGGTCTGATCCAACAGGACCCTTCTGAATGTTCTTATGATGAGCACCTTTTAGCAGCTTTCCTGGAGAAAATGGATGTAGCATCAGTTATCCATGCTCTGGTCACTTTCCGACTAGGTTACTAACGTGTTTTCTAATTGGGACTGCCCTAAATAAAAACAAATGAAAAACAAATCCAGAGGTTTCAGTTGGTGCAAACTTCTGCTGCCAAGTTCTTTTCTGGCACTGGAGCATCTGAAGATCTAACTCTGAACTTATTCCATCTGCAGAGGTTATCAATTTGTTTCTGAGATTCATATAAAATGCTAGTGCTGACTTTTGAAGATCTGAATGGCTTAGGAACAAATTAACACCGAAACTGACTACCCCCTTAGGAACCTAATGGCTTTGGTCTTAAAAGCATTGTCGTTTGCTATTTAATTTCAGCCAACTTTTGGTGTAGGAGCTGCTGTTTTTAAACTTGTAATGCTATATGCTTTAGTTTTCATTTTTGCTACTGCTGTAACTGCTGCTTTTTGGTTGTCATTATTGTTCATTGTTTTTAACTTTGTTTTAATTTTAGGGCCACAGTCATGGCTTCATCTTAAGGGAGAGTTGGCTGAATCTCATTCCACCATTATAATGAGAAATTAGGGAGGGAATAGGTTCTAGCGTTATACTTAGGAAAATGTTTCAGCAACCTGATATTAAATTTGGCAGTGGATGATGGGTAAATAATAATAATAATAATTTTATTATTTATACCCCACCCATCCCCAGCCACTCTGGGCAGCTTCCAAAAAAATATTAAAATACTGTTTTACTGTAACTTTGAGCGTTGTCTGTTACAAATTTGGGGTAGAAAGATTAAGCAGTGACTTGTTACACACAAGTTAAATCTTTGATTAGAGACTTCAGTAAGTTGACAGGTCATGCATTTTTGTTTTTCATAGACAAAGGTGGGGTAGGGATGGGGTTCCAGAAAGATTTCTCCATTTGTACTGTGTCTTTTTTGTGTTAGTTCAAGGGGAACATATAGTATGAGCTTTTATCCATGAGTTGTGTAACATGTTTCTAGTTTTTATTTCTATTTTTTGTAGCCAGTGTTATTCAGTGGGAGTTCATAAGCGTGTTCCACACATGTGCTCAGTGCAAGCCTGTTGTGGGAGAAGGTTAAAAGGGTGAAGGCTGGATATTCATATGGTATGATATTGTATTGTGTGGTTAGTTCCAGCTTCACTACTTGGTGAACCTTGGAACTTGATGGCCCTTCGTTCTCTGGAATGAACACATGAAGTCTGTGTAACTGAAGCTACCATTCCACATTGTGCATGTATAACCCTAGGTTTTGGGGTCCCCCTCCCAACTTATAACTCTTAAAGGATTTTGCAGACGCAAGAGGAAAATGCAACTGCAATGTAATTAACACTGTAACAACTTGTTTCCCCCCTTGGAGAATTATATCATTAGTTGCTTCAATTGTGCATGAAATATAAATTACATTGCTAGAGGCATCATGTCTGAAGAGACACAATCCTAAGTGACGTGCCTTGCCACTGCACATTATGCTCCCTGGTCTAAATTAGCAAAAGGTCAGTTGCACAAAGGATGTGGATATACCTTCTTATACAAAGGCTAGGTTGTTCATCTTCTTTCTTGCCTCCAGTATATTTTATTGGGGAAACAATGTGAAGAGGCATTATATGGCCTAGCTATAGCAACAAACAGAGTTCTGCTAAGCATTGACTTCATCGTATCAGATTCAAGTTTCTAAATTTGTCTCTTTGTAATTGCACAGTGCTAGAATGTTGAATTTGATTTTCCTTTGCTTTGAGCGGAGCAAATGTCCGGGTGAGCAGAGTCATCGCCACCATCTCTATGCATGCTGAGCATATAGTTTTGTGTGCATACTGATCCCCAAGTGGTCAGCCCTACTCTTCGACTGCATACTAATGTATAATTTGTTTTGTCTATAAACACAACACAAACATTCTGCAATGTGGCGGTCAGTTAAAAGGGAAGCCAAACATTCTGTTCTGGGCATCAAGTTTTTCACATGCAGTGAATTTAGCACTGTTTATCATGCTGCTGCAGACCACTAAACTTTAAAGATTGGGTTGGTTGACTTATAAGGGACTGGCGGACGGATGTTTTATTGCAGATATTAATAATGCGCAGCATGAAGCAACTGGATGCATAACAACAGGCTCCTTTTGGAATAAAACATTGCCCAGACCCATTAGATATTATTCAAACTTTACTTGCAGAACTTTCTTCAGAATATAACAAAAGTAATCAAAAATACATCCAAACAGTTCCATACAATATTTTGTGCGTGTCCAGAACAGGCTTAGCAACTAATAAGAAATGAAAGATAATTCCAAACAGACCTAGAAGCAAAGGTCTCTCTCTTCCTACAGTCTCCATTAGCCTAGAACTGTATTCTCTACCTTCAGGAGCCCCATTTTCATACCCCATTTGTTCTTTCTGTGGTCATCAGAGAAAGACTAACTCGCACAAAATGGAGACCCACATATTAACATATGCATATCTCTTTCATAGGATCTCAGGCAGGCACATGACAGAGCAGAGAACAACAACAGTTGTTGTTCAGCCCACCCAGATGCCTAGAGAGCTCTTATTGCTCTTCTTTAGCTTCAATGGAATCTTCCAGTTAAACCCTTTCAGCAATACATACAGGCATTCACCTTTTCAGTGTGAATTAAACAATTAACATGTTTGTTATGGCAGCAATAGGCAGCATTTGATGACTTTTTTTATTCTTTCCAGTTTTCTAAGCATCTAGACCTTCAGAGCAAGGAGCAGGTAGAGAACCAAGGAGGGAAAGAACTTGGCTTCCTAGCATTCAGTTTCTGGGTCCAAACAATGACGGGTCAATTCAGATATCATTCATTAGAAAATGTTTTAAAGGGTAAATATTCTTACATGCAAACGTGCACCCTGTATATATCAGAGCTATCCAAAATGTGTGTACATATACAGTTACATAGCAGATTGGATAATATTTATTGCAATATTGTGAATCCTTCTAGAGCTGGAATGCTTGGCTATTAACAGAGGCTTACCCCTGAGAAGCAGGAAAGACAAACACTGACTGCAAGCCAGGAATGCTGGGGGAAATGATTGCTCTTACTCCAAATGGTTTTTAGATGGGAAATTTGTTTTCTAGCCTCTTGGCTAGCTGCGGACCCAGGCAGTCAAAAGGTCTGTCCCTCTGGGGAATTTATTACTAAACTCAGACTCTGAACAATAGGTAATGGGATTAAATTGCTGTAATTCCGAGGATAATGTTGAAATTGGAAGATTTGCCTAAAACCAAGCCAAATGCCAGACTTGTATTGTTACCCAGTTGCATTTATAAAGAGCAACTATTCCATGCATGTGTCAGCCTCAGGTGAGTGCAGGATTTTTCACAATCTGCCATGAAATAAATGCTGTTGGGAGAAGATGCCAGTCCTATTGAACAGTGTCAGTGGCCCAGTCCCATCTGGACTAACAGGCATTGGGATGTATTAGCTGAGCTAGTTTTCCTGGGAGCTGAACTGGCATAATGGTGACAAATGGAAGGTGTCCAGTGTGTCTTACTTAATAGAGGGCTGTCTGGTTCCAAATCCAGTTCAATGTGCATGTGACAGGATTGCAAACTGTACATGAGCAGGACTTAATTTTTTTCTAGAGCCAATTTAATATGCATTTCTCACAGGAGGAAGAAATCATTCTTATTAGGTATTTGCATGTATTCATCCAACTACACAGGGCCTCACCTGCCTACTTGGGGAGGAAAAATTCTGATCTGTTTTTAGTATTTCCTTCCCTGCGTTTGCATGGCAAATCCTCTCTGTGTTTGGTTGCAACAAGAAAACCTTGCTTATAGGGATGAGTCTCATTTCTAATCTTCTTAGCTATGGAAGACCAGAAGTAGCCAATTCAGGATGGAATGGCATAAATTCTTGCTCTCATTTAGCTTGTCTGCCTGACAGATGGATGCTGGTGGAATTACTTTGTGGGTTCAGGCTTGTGGGTCTGGCAGCCATAAACCAAATTTTCATATAGAATACATGTCTTCCAAGGGTGGCGTATGTGTTTTATTTTCATGAGTTATAGCAACCACTTTATTCCAAAATGGCCTGGCCAGAAGTGAGGAGGAGGAGGAGTGGTCGCAACACTGGGGAGAAAGGGAAATGAATGAGCACTAACCAAACTATGCACTGCATGCATTTCATAAGAGATTCTTTCTTCTTCCTTTCTTCTTTAAATGAATAGCAAGAGCTCTCATAGCATAAAACGCTGTTAAATATTGCATTTGCTTTCTCAGAAATCTGTGCGCTTCAGACTGGAGCACAAGAACTTGTACAGGTGTTTCTGCTTTTGAGAAAAGACAGCACTCTTGCTGGAACTCTAATAAGTATGTTTTCCTTCCAGGTTGTGCCTCCATGCCCTGGGCCTTTCCATTAATTATGGGCTGCTTTGCTGTATCTGCAATGTGTTTCATGGCCAAGCGCTTGCTTGCTCTCTCTCTCTCTCTCTCTCTCTCTCTCTCTCTCTCTGTCTCTCTCTCTCTCTCTGTGTGTGTGTGTGTGTGTGTAGCCTTTGTTTACTATAATTTGCTAGCCAGTGAACTCTTCAGAGAGCTCCCCATAAACTCTTTAGAAGCCTGTCAGTAACTTAGGCCCAACAACATGTTATGGTGAAAATGTCTGTGGCTGCATTGGCTCACATCTCCTCCCTACATCTCTATAGCACTGTTTAAGGCATGGGAAAGTTCAGTTCAGTGTCTGAATGCAGTGGTGGACTAGATGAGGGCCAGCCAACTGTGCTTGGATCCTGGGAAGACAGAGGCCCTTTGAGTGGCTGGTTCCCATCTTTGGGAAATAGGCAAGTTGTGGATGGGGCTGCACTCCCTCTGAAGGAGCAAGTGTGTAGCTTGGGGCAGACTCCTGGTGGGGAAACTTAGTCGAATGGGAGCTTTAGGGAGGCAGGGAAACAGGAGCATCAGATTGGTTCTGCTGCTGTGCCCACACCATGCTGAGCTTCTTGCTGCCATTCACCCCCCACCTTGGTAAGCAGCATAGATGCACCATGTTATTTTGAAGGGGGGCTCTCTGGGAAGCTTTTTGAGGAGGTGCAAGTGGATGTAGTGCAAAAGAGGGAATGGGAAACTTCTTTTCTGTGAAGTTCCTTCCTTCCACTCACCTTAGGATCTAAGCCTAAGGGCTCTCTTATTATGCATTCACAGTTATTTGTACTCATAATGGCATCGATGCAGTTATATGCAATCTTGCTTTCATTGCTGGTTGTGCTTGCAAAAGCTCCATGCTGGTTCATATCCTGCAGCTTCCTGCTGAAATTCTGTAACTTTTCATGTTACATATTACAACCATTGGAAGTCTTGTCTCGTTTTTGTTGCGCAGCAGTGCAAGAGTATCCCACCAGATGGTAATACTGCCGTAACACTGGGGAAGTATTGCAGAACATCTAATAAAGCAGGATTATGTGTGGACAGTGCAGTATAAACCCACCACTGAAGCACTATTACTGCATCAAGGACATGTTGTAGAAAACAGGCACAAAAAAACCAGGCTGCAGGGGCCCTCCATCTCTAAATCTCAATATCCTGAATATTGTGATATTTATTTATTTGAAGGATTTTAACCCTGCTCTGCAGCTGAAAGAAGCCTCCCAGAGCATCTTACAAACATTGATGTTAAGTTAGTCCCTGCCCTCAGGCTTACAATCTAAAATAGACAAGTTGCTGCTGGTTTGCTATTGCCTGTATATTTAAATCTTCACAAAGCTAAATTGATAAAAGACAGTTACTTTTTTTTGGTTGAAGAATATAGTTTTAATATAGCAGAGCCTTTTAAAGACACGAGCATTATGCTCTTTATCCATAAACTCTTCTCTTCCTGTTGCTGAGTCTCTCAGTCACTGGGCTGGGGAAATGTGGAGTGAATATAACATGGTTTGGACCCATCCATAGTCGGGCATGTGCAAAGCTTTGCTTGTTGTGTTCTCTAGCTCAAGATCGCTGGGGCTGGTGAACAAATAGCAAGACCTCATATTACAAATGGGGGTTGGCGAGGCCTCTGGAAAAGTCACAAATAACCCCTTTTGAGCTGTGGGTTAACTACCACTGATCTGAAACATTTGCCTCTACCTTTCCTTTAAAATAAAGCAAAACTCAAGGTGATTAGCAATACATTTTAAAAAGCGAAACTACCAAATTAAACAGCAAAACACACAGAAAACCAGGCAGCCACTAAAACCATTAAGCAGCTTTCAGCAATAGACCCAATGCAGTGGATACACCAAAATTGGTGCAGGAGCTTAAAACCATTCGTATTTCAAAATCCTTCCCAAAATAAGGTTTCAGCTATTAAAGGTTTGCTGAAGAAGGATGCTCCAAAGCCTAGGGGCAGCCACTGTAAAGACTCTCTCCCTAGTCTAAGCTTAGGGCTCGTCCACACTTCCAATTGTTCAGTGCCTAGAAAGCATGAGTCCAAGCAGTTTTCTTCTTGTCCCACCCTTTCAAAACATGGGTTGGAGCAGTTTTGCTTTTGCCTCACTGAAAACTAAAACTATTTAGTGCTACATCAGCACACTGTGGAAAACCTGATGGCCATTTGTTTTGATTCAGGGCTAAACAGTGAGTTTTCCTGGGGGAAAGAAGTGTGGCAAATGGAAGTTTGAATGAGTAGTTCTGGGAACACTGGGATATGCTACAGGGCCTCTGATAAGATCTTTCTTAGTAGAAGGATGCCCCATACAGAAGTAGGCATCCACTGCAGAGGGCTATAAAGGTTACTGTCAGCCCCAAGATGCATCAGCACCAGGGTTTGGGAACTAACTGGCCACCTGCTCAGGTGTCTCAATAAGTTGTTTTATTGTCTCTAAATGTGACTATGGTTAACGATCAGAGTATCACATTCTATATCTGGGCTGTGTCCGCACTATGTGTATGTGGGTCACTGTTTCCATGTGCCTTCCACCAGACATAAGCACCTCAGGTGGCCACGCATGCAGGCATTTGTTTACCTCTGTGCACACAACTTTTTATTTTTAAATGATTGTTTTAAATACGTGAGGCTGTCACCCCTACTTTCTCTGCCTGCCAACCCACCTGCCTACTAGCTTCTTTGCCAACCCCCTTGCCCCACACCCGGCTAACCCCCTTCCTTTACACCCCCCTTCACCTGTCCCGTCACAACTTGCCCCAAGCTCTTCCCCTCACAGCTTGCTCCAACCCCTTTTAAGGGAAAAGCAATGTGGCAAACTGCTCTCTCAAGGGCATCCTGCCTTCTTTTAAACGTGGCTGCAGTGCGGTTTTATTAAGTGAGTGAGGTGCTTCAGAGGGCAGTTTGCCAACCCTGCCCCGCCAGCTGCCTTTAGAAGTGAATGGGGAGGCACTTCAGGGAATGGTTTGCCAAACTCTCTGGAATGTCTCCCACTCTCCTTTAAACAGCTGTCTTGGGCCACCTGCCACAGACACTGACTGCTTGCTCAGCTGTCTGCCAGTCTGTCATTATGCTGGCGTTGCTGTGGCTGCCTACTGGCGGCCATGCAAACTGCAACATGATGACAGACTTGCATTTTTATGTACATAGGAAGACTTTTTTTTGGGGGGGGGGAAATCAGATTTTCACAAAAGAGCAGTAAAAACTAAAAGTAGAAGTGTGTCACTCCAAGCCAGACAAGGATTTGAAGTTTCTTTCTTTTTCCTTTCCTGCCTCCTGTACCTGCAAGGGCAATTTTTTATTTTCAATACAGCTGCTTTGTGCAGCTGCAGTTGTGAGTATGGAGACATGCCTTCAGGAAGAACTGGCAGTCAAAGGCAGGTCACATTCTTTCCTGTGGGCTGATGAAAACAAAATGAAATAAGAGCTGTGGCAATAGGTGGCACCCAACAAAATGTTACCACATGTAAAAGAACCTGCTCACTCAGTGTGCTCCAGGACACCCACAGTTGGATAATATGCCATTTTATATTGGGTCTTCTTCGCTTATCAGCTTATCTGCAGATCAGGAAAATCCAAATTTAGCAAGGGAAGGGGGTTGCTGATACTTACACAAGGAGGACATAACGTTGCTGCTGGGGGGGGGATTAGAGGCTCACACAGCTTCAAATCTGCATTAAAGTTCAGTGTGGATGAACCCCATTCTTCATGGTAGAGTTGAACTTTTATTTTTAAATGTCAATAATAGAAATTCATAAGGAAAAGATTGCAGACACCAACTGGATTTAAAGTACCATTTGCAGGGAAAGCGGGGGGAGTGTATGATTTGCTTGGAAGAAGCACTCAAATTAGCAGGAAGCTGGATTCCTGCTGTCATTGACACATCATGTAAAGCACAGCATAGCCGCTGAACAGTAAAGTCAGCAATGACTGGTAGTTCACAACAGAAACATTAAGCTATGTGCATAGGAAGAGTACAAAGTATTTGTTGCATGCATCGAAAGAGAGAGTTGAGGAAATATGCCTTGTGCTTCTTTGCAGTAGCTATCTGAGCTGTCTCAATATCCTTTGGTTAAACCTTGACAAGATTTATGTGTGCTCCCATCTTCAGAGCACCACACTAGTAAACCGCCTATCACTTCAGTGTGGTTTGCAGAGGGCACAGAGGAGCTGGCAATTGGGCAGAAAGATTATTAAAAGCCTTGTAAAGAGTTCATATGAGAGATGAGTCCCTAGAGAAATGACCACAGCACAGCCTGAGAATGGTGTAAGAAGACTCCAAATGAGAAGAATGACTCTCTAAAACCATTTGTGAATGATACTAAAACATGTATGGCAAAAGCAAGAGGTACTTTAACAGGGAATGCAGCACAGATTTCCAGCCCCTTTTCTTCACAACAGCCCATAAGCATAATGCAGAATTATGTCACCAAACTATGAATCAAGGTGCAAAAGGATAACTGTGGGTGGGTGTGGGTGTGGGTAGGTGGGGTGGAGTTTGAGAAGAGATGAGTGTGGGGTGGCAGTTTCGCTCCATCGTGTTGTTTATCAAGCATGTGAGATATAACTATCAGGTCTCCTTCCATCACTGCAGAAGAAGTTAGTGACTCCCACTCTCATTAAACAACGACAGATATTAATGATTCTTCCACATAAAACCCCTCAGCTCTGGACATTACTTCTCACAGCTATGGCAGTGCCAGAAGCATCAGGAAATATACAATATGTATATTGCATATTGTATATGCAAGAGTACACACATATTGTATATGCAAGAGTACACACTTACAGAAAAATAACACTATTTCTTATGTGGCAATTGTTATGTACTGAAGTTCTCACTCTGGGCCAGCAGGGGGATACTGTAGATAGTTATGCAAATGAAGGATCAAAAGTGACGTTCATTGATTGGATAGTTTGTATGCAAATAAAGGATCGAAAGTGACGCTCATTGATTGGATAGTTTTAGAAAATGGCAACAGTTACATTGTTCTGGAGCTCTATATAAGCAGGCTGACTGAGCTCCTCAGTCAGTTCTGTTCCAGCTTACAAATAAAGAGCTGCTTGGAAGAATCGCTGTGTCGTCTGCTATGTCTGCCCACAACTTAACAGCGATCTGACTCTGTAAGGAGGCAAGGCCTGGAACACACAAGTCCCTGAAGCCATGTATCAGACTTCAGTGTGGTTCAGATGGTTGTTAGAATGAGAGTTTGGCCAGGTTACTTGCTCTCCGGCATAGAACTTGCTAGCTAATATTAGTGATGCCTCCAGTGTCCCCTGTAAAACATTCCAAATTCTGCTGCTGGTCCACCACATGCTAACCTGTGCCATTTATTTACAGCCAATACTACAGACACTTCACAGCCTTTCAAACCACATTGGGCGGGGTGGGGGTGGGGAATCAGAAAGGACAAATGGCATCTTCTACAGTACTTGATTAAAATAATTCACACCCTACCTAGGATCTTGCATCACAGAATTCTGGGAAGGCCCTTGGGAAGGTAATGAGCAATTGTTTTCAGTGTTATCAAGGGCGAATATGAATTATAAGTGTAGTCAGTACTGATATTATATGTGATAAGAGTGTACTAATCCTACCACAGACATTACAAAGTCCAAGTTGGGTTGCTGAGTAATGTAAGTACTGTATTTACCCGAATGTAATGTGCACCTTGTTTGGCCAAATTACATTGCAAAAATTAGGGTGTGCATTAGATTTCATGGCGCATTTACATTTGCCAGCAAATGCTTTTTTGGTTTCAAGGTTTTGAAAACTGAGGTGCGCATTAGATTCAATGGCCTATTAGATTTGTGTAAATATGGTAGCTGGTTTTACACGCCAAGCTAATTTTCTGTCAGGGAGTATGTTATCTGATATATCACCTCAGAATATTTTATTAGCCCCACCTCTGTTGTCAAGTAATAGTGACTGATCATTTAGTAAAAGTGGACAGATATACATTTTTATTACATACAGATAGCACCCCTTCCTTTTATCATGCATAGGCCCCAACAGTAATGTTGTCAGCCTATGACAAAATACAGTTAGAGCTATATGGGAATGCCATGGGATGGCATATCAGGTTCCCCAAATGCAAAACTGTAACCCAAAACATTATTTGGCCAAGAATTCATATCTATCAAATGGCCTGTAGCAATGGGGATTGCATCTACAGAACCCACATAACGCCATAGCAAGGTGAGGAAGGCTAGGAAGGTAGGTCATGAGCTGCCACCAGTCATTCACAATATAAGCTCTTTACTTCTCTCCTCTGTTCAGAGTAGGAGGGAAGGTGGATGTTGAATCCTGGCATCCAATAACATGTGGGCATGTCTGAGGGAGCACATTTTGGTGTAGGAGAGATGGAGCTAGTAGAAACAGGAACTGAAGAGGAAGAGTGGTCTTTTGTCCATTGTAGATTTTTGAGGGTATATATATTGAGAACTTTTGTTGGTGCCATAGGAGTTGCACTTCCACCTGTGGGCACCATGTTCTTTAACCTTGTGTTAGAAAATGGTTACTAAAACAGAGAAAGTGGAACTGGGCCAAATACTATTAGGCAGATGGCCAGCACTGTCAGATAGCATCAGAAGAGATTTGCTATAGAATCAAAACACCATGTATTAATGTTCATGACTCATATAGGAACCATTGCCATTGCTCTAAATAGGCCTCATTACCTGAATGACAACAGAACACAGAACATGTGTCAGTGAACATGGGAAAACATAATATTAAGGAGCATGTGGTTGGGACTAGCCCCTGCCATTAATACTTTCAAGACAAAAGACAAACTTGGAGACCATTTAGTTCAGCCCTCATCCTTAATAAGCTCTTCACTAGCTGAGGCCAATGTCTGAAAGATGCAGGAAGAGAGAGGTCATATGGAGGAAGAAGAATAGAAGCTAGATAGGAAAGGTGAAAGAGCTGCTACCAGGGGAAGTTCAATGCCTTTTGCAGAACATCACAGGACACGACAGGAAGGACCAGCTGACTGTCCTTGGGGAAATCACGTGAGCCTGGGGGAAATACGCTTCTTTCCATTTCATTTTGCAACTAGGAGTAGCTCACTAACAGAAGTGCTGGTGTACAGATCAAATGTTCTGAGTTCAAGTGCTGCTGACCCGAACAATCTGTCGAATTTGTCACCAAGAGCAAGTAAAATAAAGCATGTGGTATAAATCTGAAACATAAAACCATTCAATAGATCAATAAAACCTAAGTCCCAGGAGAGATGACATTATTTTTGTGCCTCTTCAGCTGTTTTGGTATGTGCACTGATGTCCTATTCAGAAACTTTTCAAATGTTTTACTTAGCATAAAACACCTCGAAGGACTGGTAGAATGTGTGAGAAAAGCAGAGAAGTCGGCAGTTTTCAAGCTGTCTGTGATGGACAAGATTTATACAATAGCTTCATTGGTTTTCAGTCAGAGGAAGAGGCAGTGGAAAGCTTGATGCACATTGTGATTGACAGTAGCTGCCAAGATAATCATCCACTATGACAATTATTTATTTTATTCATTGACTTACCAATGCTTTTGCTTAGCTAGCATAACTACTGCTAAGCTTGCCTATCTCTTGAGAGTCATGAAGAAACAATTTGTGCTGAAGCACCAAGAGGGAAGAAAGTGTGCATTATATTTCTTCTCTCCCCGACTTCGTTTACGTGGCATACCTGTGTCTAGAGTTATGGCTAGCCAGGTCCGGCCCTGCCACGAAGTAATGTGAAGTGAATGCTTCAGGTAGCAGAAGTGCCATTTCCCTGCCTCTGACATAACTAATTTAAAAGCAAATGTGCTTCAGAGGAGAGACTGGTATCCTGTTGGCTTTTCGTTTCAGGTGCTTCAGGTACAAAAAGTATCTACAATAATTGATACTGGAATACAACTTTGAACCCATTTCAATTTCTGATTTGTTCACACTTTCAGGAGGTGAAGTTGGGGGCCAAAGTGAATTTAAAGTCAACCCCCTGTCCCAGCATCAGGGACCCTTACCTCACCTCTCTTTATTTCTGAGGAAAGTGACAATATAAACAGTAGTAGCCTGGTTGGCATTCTAAGGCTGTGTACACACTGTACCCTTAAAGCACATTTGAAGCAAATTCCCTCCCCCCTCAAAATAATTCTGTGCACTCTAGTTTACCCCTCACAGAGTTACAATTCCAGCAACCTTAACAAGCCACAGTACCCAGAATTCTTTTTTTTTTTATAATATTTTTATTGAACAATTTTTTATATAACAGAAACAAAACATACATGAACAAACATTCAACAATAATAAAACATAAAACAAGTACCATTTCATAACCCAATTTCTAAACCTTACTTCCTCGACCTCCTCTTACTTCCCGTTTCTGTATTCCAAATTCTTACAGTTATTCAGCGAAATCTTGCCTTATTTTATTATAAATTTATGCTAATCACCCTTATTCTCTTTGTCATAACCTTTAGACAGTACCCAGAATTCTTTGAGGGAAAGAATGTGTTTCAAATGCACTTCAAAGGTGAAGTGTGCATGCCAGTCTCTGTATTAGAGATCTGTGAATGGTCCAAGATAGTCAGGGAGAGAGGGTCACTGGAATATCCAGAAATTCATTATATAGGCATGACTTTTTATTTGACAGAACCCATATTGAGAAATGGCTTCTCTCAGGACTGTCATTCTGGAGTTTTTTATTTTGAGGATTTAAAACTTTTATTTGAATTACTCACTGTTTTAAATAACTCTTAAAACTGCTAAATAGCTCACAATTAATAAAATAATGAGCTGGGATGCTAATTATAACCATTTCTAAATCTTGAGATAATCATTTCTGAATCTTGCTTGTGTGAAGAAGTCGGAGCTTATCTTGGCCACAGTTTAACTAGGGCTCAAAATGCATTTGAAACATAGAAAAGGTTGGGAGTCAGATGAAAATATTTTGCCTTGCTCCTCTCTTCAGTGCTTGCTTTGTGTTCAGTTAATTTTATTTTATTTTGTTTTTTTAGCTTAGGGTAGCCTATCCAGGCATTGAGTTTCCCGTAATAACTGGAGAGCTGATATGAGAGACTGATCTCATTTTGTGGTTGTAGTCACATGGCACGGATCAGCTATATGAGATGTGAACCCTCCACAGCAGACCCCAATAACTGCTGTTAATCTGTCTGGCTATTCAAGGCTTTCTTCACACAAGGAACTAAAAAGGAAAGGGGGGGGGAGAGAATCAGTCTGCACAGGAGTTCAATGGTGGCAGTCACTCAGTGAAGATTTAAAGGGGGCGTGGCTGGAGACCAAACTTTTCTATGAACTCGCCCTATTTAACCTTTCCTTTATTCCCCTGCATCGTCAAGGGCAACATTAATAGGATGTGACATGTCCCATAATCTGTTAATCATTCTGTCAAACTGGTAATTTGGGACAATGACAGACTTTCAGTCACTCGAACAAATGGCGGTTTCATCAGGCCTTTTGATCAGATGATTAAACCTCAAAAGTATTGGGTCAGATGGCTGAAGAGGTGATCGTGTTTCTCCATGGGTGTCAGGACAGATTTTTATAAAGTGAATCAGGCTAGAACACAGTTATTCACTACATCACTACAAACAACTCCATTAAAAACAATAGTCAGGTTTCCACTTTTGCCCAGTTTTCATTTCCCCTACGTATCTTTACTCTGCTCTTTGGTGTGGGTGTGTGTAAGAACAAATACCCCCCAAAAGGACTACAGTGGTACCTCGGGTTAAGAACTTAATTCGTTCTGGAGGTCCGTTCTTAACCTGAAACTGTTCTTAACCTGAGGTACCACTTTAGCTAATGGGGCCTCCCACTGCTGCTGCGCTGCCGGAGCATGACTTCTGTTCTCACCCTGAAGCAAAGTTCTTAACCTGAGGTACTATTTCTGTGTTAGCGGAGTCTGTAACCTGAAGCGTCTGAAACCTGAAGCGTCTGTAACCCGAGGTACCACTGTATCTGGAACTGAACATAGGAACAAATTTGCACAGCAAAATTAAGCGCAGTAAGCCCACAACTTACATGGGGGCTATGTTTTGGGGGTTGGGCCCAAAGCCAAAATTGCATATAGTCAAAACACACTGGGTTCAATGGTGGGTGGGATTGCCAATGTCATTTTTACTTCAGAATTTACCACTAGCTGTGGGAGAAGGGGTGATCCACCTAAATTGGCAGAGGTATCTTCCATAAGCCCACCCCATTCAATTGGTTCTCCTAAACTTTGGAATCCCTCTGGAGGATAGATTGTTCCACCCACATGAATTTCTCTAGATCCAATGTATTGTTATTATTTTGTGAAGGATCGGCTGCAATTTAACAGGCAATGGTACTTATAGACTATAGAAAAATGTCTTATATACTTATGAGACCACAGGCAATGGTGCATTGGACTGCAGAAAAAGTTTCTATCATATGTGAGGCATTTTTAAAAGTATAATAGGATAGTAGTCTATGCAAAATTAACATTGGGCTGTCCTGACCCAGGCAGCCTACGTAGGAGAAGCGCAGCAAATGATCCTAGGAGGAAGGAGCCTTGCCTACCCACCTGGCAAATTTATGCCTTTCACCTCTAGAACTCCAATTCCAACATGGTGTGAGGCTGCTAAGTGGAATGAATTTATTGGTGTCAGTTCATTCCCTAATGGGTAACAGTTCATGTCACAAAATCAGCAAATATAATTTATTGTGACTGAAGAGTCTCCTCTTGAGAGACTCGGGAGTATGCAAGCATGATAGAATTAGTTCTTGGCCCTTGGGAGAACGGATGGGGTGCTGGGAAAGGGGGTGAAGACTGCACTTCTGCAATGGAAACAGAGGTAATAACTAAGAAAGGCCCTGCACCTCCTAACCCCTGTATGAACCAGACCAGAGAAAGTTCCTGTGCAGCTTGTTTGAGACGCTAATGAAAAACAGTTGCATTAGGCCTCATTTTATAATGGGGATAAAATGTAATGTGATGTCAGATCGATGGTAAACTCACTAGGAAAACAAAATTATCAGAGTATAACAGAGGCAACAGACCATTTCTGTGCTTGCACTATAGAGAAACATAACCTAATGACCTCTCTCATTTACTGAGAGGAAATCCAGCTGAAAACCTCAAGGGGTCTTGAAACAATTCCAGGTTGCTGTGCTCTCCAGTTTAGTTCATGCAAGCTCTGTTTTCATCTCATTTTAAGCCTCAATGTCAAGACTGTGAAGCAAAGCAGATGGCACCACATTTGTGCTCATATCCTTCTTCAGATCATGGAAAAATTGAATGGGAGGGCTCTTTGAATTGCTGCCGAATTACACTAAATTTTCTCTTTAAGAATCAGAGGAATCTGCCTAATGCCACATTTGACTGTTTATCAATCCAGCCCAGCATTGTTTACTCCAGCTTTCCACAGCCTGTAGCCTTCTCTGCATTCCAAATCCCATCTGCCCCAGCCAGCAAGGGCAATGGCCATGGGGTGTTGGGAGTTGTAGTACAGCAACCACTGGAATCCATCAAGGTGGAGACGGTTGTTCTACTCTGTAGAGGACTTTCGCATCACCTGTGACCTCAGACTTTTCTTCAAGCTGGGACTTTCTGCATGCACAGCCTGTGCTCTTCTACTGAACTGCAGCCCCTCCTTCAAATGTTTGTGAGGAAACAAAGGCAAATGAGAAGGGGCATACAAAACCGATCTGTTTGCTGGCTTCCCAGTGCATACGGAAAGTGACTGCAGTTCACTCTGACCTCAGTCTCCAACTAGCTAGGAAATACAAATATAGTTCAGAGCAAAAGGCAAGCGTGTCTCTTTGGGGATCTTGGCTGCTCATTGGATTACATTCTGATTACCCCAGCTACCATCCATCCTCTGCTGTGTACATCTACAAACACAAGCAAGTGGAGAAAGATGTTGATTACAGAGCGGGGGGTGGGAATGACCCCACCTTCGCCTTTCAGTGATCAGGAAGCTTGTGCACAGCAAACAAAAACCTGAACTGCTTTGGAGCAGAGACAGAGGTAAATCTTTAAGCAGCTGCCATTCTAATTATAGCATTGCACATGCACAGATGTAAGAGAGATTCTAGCTGTAGGATTACGCCAGAAGAAGGGTTGTGTATGTACTTCTGCCACTGGCTTGGTCCTTGACCCTGGAGGGCAAGTTTCAGGACATAAGCCTTTTTTGTACTTTAGATTATCTGTCTATAAACTCCACAGTGATAATTCTCTAACCTGACAAAGGTCTTGGGAGGCTTAACTGCTGTTTCCAAAGTGCTTAGAAATCTCTAGAGGTTAGGCACACTGGGTGGCTGAAAAGGGTCCTCCACAGCCCAAGTCTTCCTGAGCATGGACACCTAAAGGAAAAACAGAAAAGCTATCTGGAAGTGGGGGGTGGACCATGACTCTATCATAAAATGTGTTGGGGGATTTCTTGTTCTTAGGACTCCAAGGCATTGATTTATTGAATTTGTATCTTGCCCTTCCTCGCTCCCAAAGGAGCACAGGGCAGCAAATACATCATCATCGCCATTAACAACATTAATTCTAAAATGTTACAGTTAGAAACACTCTTAGAACAGTTAAAAACATTCTCTCACAAGTGATCCCAGGGTTGCCAGGAACTGTGTCCTTCAGCCATCAAATGCCTGAGAAAACAGGAATGTTTTCAAATGCCACCTGATTGTCAATAAAGATGGAGACAGGACACATCTGACCAGGGAGGGCATTCCACAAACAGGGAACTTCTGCTGAAAAGGCACTGTCACAAGTCAATGCCAAGCAGGCAGCCCTTGCTGACCACGAACAAGGCCTCACCAGCTGACCATAGCATCCAGTAAGTCAGAAAAGGTTTAGGTCAGTGCTGGCTTCGGGAATCAGCCTATATTGGGTATTAATGCACATCAGCAGGGCACTCCCTACTGGCTCCCAGAGTTCCCTCCTTTCTGTTCCTGTCTGGTCACTTGTCCTTGCCAACTGTGTACACACTGAGAATAACAAGGAAAAGAGGCAACAGCATCCACTGGCCTACAAGTTTCCTGGACCATGGTGCATTAATCATCAGAGTAGGAAGGGACATTGGGGGTCATCTGCTCCCATCTCAACACACAGTCCTCCAGCCAGTTTGAAACCATACTGGCTTCTGCTTAGCTTTGCAAATGTGCTAGCAGTATTTATTGCTGCACAACTAGAGCTGATATAGCCCAGTGGAATTGGGCAAGCTAATGGGTGGTAATAGCAAGAAATTGGCCCACTAAGCACTGATGGCATAGTGCCTGATATTCTCCCCAACCCTGCAAAATAAAATAAAATTCTTCAGCTACACTAGTTTCTTCTGTTCGTATTTGTACAAATTATTTGACCCATTAACTTTACGTGGTCACTGCAACAGATTACCAGGGGGCAATTTCACTTTAAACCATCTTGCCAATTATATATCAGGCCTGCAAAACGTGTAACCTACCAAGCCAAAGACAGCCTACCACTATAGATGGTGAATCACTAGATGCTGCTAATTTTGTTTGTTTCTAATTGTTCACCTGGGATTGCAGAACTGAGGGATGTTGTCCAACACGCAGGAGGCCACGTATAATATAACTTCCCAAAACTGTTGATCTCCAGATGTTGGACAATGACTCCCATCAGCCCCAGCCAGCATTTCTGATGGACAAGGATGTTAGGAGTGGTTGTCCAACAGCACCTGGAGAGCACCAAGTTGGGAAAGGCTACAATATGTGACTGGGCTTTTTTCAGCTTCGTTAGAAAGGGATTAAGGGAGTTTTCTGGGAAAGGCAGAGAAAATATTCATTAAATACATAGCCTTTAACCTAACCAATGCAACAGGCACTAATGATTGTTTGCTGTGGCTCCAATGAAAGTTTAATTAAAAATAATTGTGCATGAAGCAATATCAATTGTCACAACTGCACCAAGATTCAATGAATTCATTGGGTGCCTATTTTCATCATTTTTTGATCCTGATCCAAAGCTACAAAATCAGTTTGATTCACTGTGGGTGTTGTGTATTTGCTGGCAATCCTGCAAACAGCCCAAAAGATAGGCACAGTCACAAGGCTGCTTTCACAGCTGAGTATTTATTTCTATTGTGTAACACAACTCATTTTTGTGAGCTATCCAGAGAGATGTTATTGGTAACTAAATAAGGCTAACTCTGCCTACCTGGAAATATGCCCCATTGAATTCAGTGGGACTTGCATCTGAGTAGACATGGTTAGACTTTACGCCTTAGCTACTAAGTAAATAAGAAAGTAAAGAATTAAGGGGATTGGTAAAATTGAGGAGGTACTGCAGAATAGAAACGAGAAGGGAACTAGTTCTCACAGAAGCCTGGGACACAGGAAGCTGCTTCATATCATGCCATAGGATTAGCCCATCTCTCTGCTCTGACTGGCCATTGCTGTCTGTACCATCACCTGCTCCCTGGTTCCTGGAGATGCCAAGCATTGAACCTGGGACCTTCTGCACGCAAAGCAGGTCCTTTCCCAAGCTCTACCTCCTTTGAAACTATAAGCTCGTCCACATCTGAGTTGCCTGTGTGTTTGCAACAGTCTGCATTCCCATTCAAGTTGCATAGCCCACCTGACATTACCCTCCGACAACACCAGTCTCAATGCTTTCCCCGTGTGAATTTGGGTTTACCTGATAAAGAAATAATCCAATAAATGTGGGGAAAATCCAACCACTCCACTTAGGGTTGCAGATTATTTGTTTATGTGTTTTTGGGTGGATCAGTCGTCACTTTCTACTACTCCCTCTTGCATACCTGCTACTGCTTAAGTGCTTTGATTTCTCTTCCAGCCATTCTGATAACCATTTTGGTGCACTTCAGAACTATATTCCTCCCCCACCCATTCAATTCTTCAGATTCGCACAAAACCAGAAATTTTCACAAGCAAACTATGTTATTTTTTTCTATACCAGATATTGCACAGCAGGTTCACCTGAAAATTGTGTGCTGAGAATTTACCATTGCTGTCATTTCTTTTCCTGCTGTGTTCCTACCTATTTCCAGCACCCCTGAATGAAAACTTCCCATATACGTAAAAAGGTATTTTTCAAGCCATAATATATCAGTATCCATGTATATATTTTGAATTTGTTGTGCATCAGATTTAAATTCCACAAGAGTTTAAAAATTCATTTGGGCTTCTTAGTAAATATGTATAGTACAGATATCATACAACGAAGTCATAGGCTGCAATCCTATACACACCCAGGGCTTTACTTCAGAGTAGGCATGTAAAGGATTCTTTTATTCAAGTTAAAAACTATGGGATATAAGCTTTCTGAATTGGCCATCTCTGGAAGATTTTGAAGGTGAGGCTTGTATGCCAATACCTTTCTTTTTCTTCACTGAACTAAAAGCATTTTTGTATCCTTCATGGGGAAAACATTAGCAATTCTATCTTTGATAAATTAACTTACAGTTCTGTCTACAGCCCCAATTCTGAGCACAAGTACTTGAGAAACCATTGATTTCAAGGGAAGTTATATCCAAGAAGGTCTGCTTAGGATTAAATTGTCAGTCTCACTGAAGTCAATGGAATAAATTGCCCAATCCTAAACACATTTTCACATAAGCCATTAAAAACAGCCCCAAGCCATTCTCATGCAATTTGTGTGCATGTGTGGCTATGGTTAATACGTGTCACAAAGCAGAGGAGAACCATTTTAAAACCAAATGTACATTCTACCCAATCAAAAGTTTACATTCAAACTAATTGAGAAAACTATAATGTGAAAATGCCCTTTAACATCAACTGTGCACACACTAACTGATTTGTAGCCGAAAATGTCATTTTTGTCACTCCAGAAGTGTCCATGCTTGTTGTCAATGAGCTGCTTTCAATCTAGATTGATTCTAGATCATGCCGTTTACAAAGGGTAAGTGTGTTACTTCTACCTTGAGGTGCTATTAAAACTAGTGAACCTGGTTTCCAATGACAAATGTGAATTATTTCTGTTACATGAGTAACATGTGGCTTCTAGCAACTGGGATTCATCCTATGCCCTTTTAAAATGTAGGGGTTTTTTGGGGGGGGTGATGAGTTGTTGTTTTCATTTCGATTATATATTTTGTGGTTTTATCTTCTAATTTTGTTCTGTAAACTGCCCTGAGACCTCCAGGTATAGGGCAGTATATAAATTCTATCATCATCATCATCATTATTAAACACAGTCATACTTGGGTTTATGCATAGACTAAAAAAAAAACCCAGGCATCAAGGCTCCTATTTTGGCTCTAATTATTCCTAATGGGGTCATATACTTTCATGGTTTACATACAGCCTTCTTATTTTTAAAAATATGGCACTCATGTGCTGTTTGAATTGTTTCCACACTTTTATTTTCATACTTTACAATACAATATTTGAGGGGGGCCCAGGTTGATGGGCATTGCCATTCAAATGGTGTGTGTGCCATCATGGGATAGATTGTGGTGTGTATCCCATCATGGGACAGATTAGGTTGCATGGGCCCCCAATATTTTATTGAAGTTGGCACCCCTGCACCTGATTAGCAGGGCCTGCAACTCTCCCTTTGGTCCAAACATGTTTTTACCTGCCTGCCATATAAGACATCACGTGTAGGACAGGTGGGTGTGGCTTTGCCAAAGCAGCCTCATGGGAGATTTGGTGGGTCCAATTAAGCCCACAGACCGGAGGTTCCTCACCCCTCCCATAAAGCATCAGTGCTAAAAGGTCTTCCTGTGCAACTACACTGAAATGAATGATCCTGATGCAGCAGAATTGTGTGGTGTGATTGCACTTATGTTACCGATTAAAGCCAACCCATTCCTTGCCTAATAATGATTTTGCTAGATTTTAGGACTATTTCACACACATGACTCTTTCTTGCAAGCTAAATAGAGGTGAAAGATGAGGTAGATATATTATGTTCTTGTTACTTGCAAAACATAGCACTAATCCCTGCAGGCTCTTGGGCATATCACATGGCACTTGTTCTGATGCTGTGGCACACAAAAGCCATCTGCTTAAGTGGCCCAGGCTCAATTAGTTTCGTTACCACTGCTATGTGATTTTGCAAATGCAGAAACTCTTGAGTCAGTGGAAAATGAAAATGCAAACAACGTCAATTTCTCCTGTCTTCATAATGACCTTAAAAGGGTTACATAACCAAACTACCACTTTTCCTCTCAATTAAATACATACATTTATATAATAGAACACCAAGAGCACTAAGCGTAGGGAGGTTAGGTATCAGCAGACTTCTGTTATGGCCAGAGATTGATTGATAGTTTATTTAACCAACCGTTGTACTGGAAACATTACATGGAGGCACCTAGCAATGCCACAAAGAAAGCTATGACTAGCCCCCTATAACGGACTGAACTTTCATAAGCACGAGTAATAAATTATTATATTATTATTATTATGTGTGAGAGGAAGCACTGACTAAAAAGAATGATTCCCAACGAGATGTTTTATTCACAGCATGAGGACCATTTTTAAGAGGGGAGCAATGGGGGCCCATTCACACCCAGTGGCATTGTAACACCTACAAAAAATACCCTCCAACCATGTGTGTAGCCTGGGGGGGGGCAGGACTTGGTTAGGGGGAGCAGGACTTTTCTCAGGGGGCGGCAGAACCGACATCATTGGTCAGTTAGTTAAGTGTTTCTATTGTTTTACTTGATCTGGGGGCAGGCAGTTGCCCCCCCCCCGGTTATGCTCTTGCCTCCAACTGAGAAAAAGAATGATATTGGTGCAAGAAGAAAGAAGGCACATCCCCCAGGCTACTGGAGCCACATAAAGGGCCTAGGGTAAGGTGCATCTTGGTGTCCTGTCTGACTTTACACAGAACAGTCCTCTTTTTGAAGGTGCCTTCTATTTGAAGGGCTGTGCAGTTTATAGACAGGACAGAACAGCAAGAGGGAAGCAGAGGGGTTGGAAAGCTGCCCATTGATGGTTGGCATCTGCCCAACAGGCAGGGCAGCCACATAGTTCACCTGGCAAGCATTTCCTCCAGTATAGTGAGATGTATTCCTATTTTAGTCATAAGAATTATTTCCCAATGGTATCTACACATATAAACTAGCAGAATAAAGTGTTATGTAAATCTGTGCCCTTTTTTGTTTCCCCTTTTTAGATGAGCAAGCAGCCACCCAAGACCTGCAGGAGGGCAGGCCAGGTTAATAAGGGAGCTGACATCCATAACCTGGAGCGGTAAATGTGTCTGAAAGCAGTTCACAGCCACAGAGGGACAATTTGCTTTCTGTAGTGAGAGAAACACAGAAAGGCCACAATCCAACGATTGCAGGGATGAGGAAACACTATTCTCTCAATGATAGTCTTTTGGGCACCACATGGCAATTGTGGGCGTGGACAGAGCTGATGATGGACAGGGCCCAAAGCCAGTGGTAGGTGGGAGCATCTTATCACCCGCCCTCTCACTTCAGGCAACTGAAAGAGGAGCCCATTGCTCTTGCCAGAGGTTGGAGCTCACTGCTTGCACAGTGAGTCCTTCCATCCTGGCACCCTTGTTTCTTCCCCTGCCCCCCCTTCTCTCCCTCCAAGCTCCTCCTAATACACAGACATGAAATCAAATATAATTCTTTGTGAAGACTGCACCGTAAGACTGCACTTTGGGTGGTTCTCAGCGGGTGGAACAGTGTATTTGATCTGTTCCTTGGGGGGCATCAGAAGTTATTTGAATGTGGGATAGAAATCCATTCAGTTTCCAAACAGATGTTGAAGCCCAGGGCCATAGGTTGGTTTCCCACCCCTGGAGTAAAGGGCAGTTTGTTGTGATGGCAGAGGAACTGCTGGGGAAAGAGGGGAGTGGGTTATTGGCTCAGGGCATCCCAGTTTCAAAGCTTCACACTGTAGTTGCTCTTCATGATTGCTCTTTTGCCCAGGCAGACCTATTCTAAGGTCAGAAATTAAGCACCACAGTTTGCCCAAATGCCCTCTCTTCTGCTCTTGCCTATCCCCCTACACAGGGTCAGATAATCCCTTTCTCACCCCACCCCCACCTCTTTCTCATTTGGGCCCATTAATGCATCTCAGCAAGGGTTGCCAAAGAAAGGTCTTAGTCGATGTATGTCACAGCCAGTTCCTGTTTCTCTAGCCCTGTGGAAAACCTCTACTAAAGAAACAGGAACTGGTTGTCACATCGGTTAAGACCTTTCTTTGGCAACCTTGGCTGAGATGCATTAGGTTGCGCTGAAAGTGTGGGTGGAAAGGGATGATCCGCCCCCACGTGCTTGCTAGAGCTCAAAAGCAAAGAGCATTAGCCTAAAAAAAGTTTCGCTAAACCAGTTGAGAAGTGGAGCAATGTTAATCCTGGGCAATGCCATCCTAGTTTAGTGGATGTGGTAAGGCAGGATAATGTAAACGAAGAGCATTATTGCTAAATGACCTGCTATATCACGCGAGGCTTTAAAGAGACACTCAGAGTTGTAATTAAGTGTTTTAGCCCTCCTGAATGCACCAGTATAATTGAGGGTGAAACCCCAGCCTTTATCACAGAGACTCCTAAATCCTTCTTTCCACATCGTCTTCCATTTGCATAACAATTTCTCCATTAGGCACTCGTAATACTGCTGCATTCACCCTTTCCTTTTGAAATATCTTTAGAGTCCAGATCTGCCTGTAACTCAGATTTATGGGCCATCGAGTCCGGGGCTAATCCGACTGGCAACCGTCTCCCAAGGTCCCAGGATGAAGAGCTCTAACTCAGCCCCAAGATCCTTTAATTGAAGGTGCCAGGTATATAACGCAGGTGCTCTGCTACTGGTTTATCATCCCAACGTGAATGTTCATTGCAATCATTACATTTTCAGCCTGCCCTCCACATTCTGTGATTTCAAGTCCAGCAAAATGTGGAGAGCAAGAAAATGAGGGGAAGGCAGGGGGTCCCAGGTTTTGAAGCAGGTTTCCAGCCTTATAAACATATTATTCTTTGCATTTTAAAAAGAAATGTGGAGGTAACTGGCTGGGAGATCATGACTTGCCCCAAGCAAAAAATAGAATCTGTATTGGAGATGAGCTTTGAGCTGAGATCTGAATCTAATGCTTACAAAGTAGACGCAAACACCATGCAATATTTTAAAATACAGAATGCAATAATTAGAACAGCAAAAATAAATTATAATCACAACATAAAAATGTACAGAAGAGACAGAATAAAACAGTTTGCAAGAGAAAGGTATTTGTATCTTGCAGTAAAAGACACGGGCAGTTCAAATTAATTTTACTGGAAACAAAATTACAAAATGCTACCATGTAAGCTTATGTACAAAGGTTGAATTGTGTCGAGTTAACTGTGTTAAAATGAACTGAGCTGATCTACTTCCTTCTTGGTGTAAGCCATGTCTAGAATAAGAGGCAGACGAGATGAACCATAATGAAAGTATGATTTTAAATATATAAATAGCCTGGCATGCATGTTTTAAATAGAAAAATAACCAGCATTACTAGGGGAGGGGGCTGGGGGAGGGTCATAGTATTTGGGCTTTACCTTTTGCCCCCCCCCACCTTCCATGTTCTGATTCAAATCAATACTCCCCACATGCAGCAGCTATTTGTCATGGATGGTATGTTCACATCTGCACCAGTAGGAGATTCCCTCCTATTGCAAATAGCTAAGAAGAGCACTCCTGATTCAAGGGTGGGCCTGCAAAGGATTAAAGCCCCACAACCATCACAGTCCTGAGCTAGCCATTTTTTTTAAAAGCAAGGGCTAAAGGCATGAATAACATGACCTCTAGTTTGGGCCAAAATGAAGTGAAAGTTGATATATTTGTGTCAAATCTTTTTTTCAAACTGTGAATGCCCATTCTCTTTCTTCCTTCCTGATCTCAGACTCGCAGATTTGACAGGCTCCCAAGAACCCTCTCATCTCATTGTAGCCTCTCTGCCTAAGGAAACTATCTTTATTTATTTATTTTCCATTCCATGCTGTGTTGATCTCTAATAATTTGAGAAAATACAGGGCAAAATTATGTGGGAAGTAAAAATAAAAGAAAGTCCTAAGGCTGTTTTCATTAACACAAGCAGCAAAATTCATTGTTCCTTGCTTACTGGGGAGACTTGTGGGAAAACGCACCAGGGAAATATCAATAAAAAGTTTTCTTTTGTCATTTTAAATTAGATAGATAGCAATCATCTGACCAGTTACCCTGGCAAATTATATTGCTCACATGCACAGAGGTAGAGAAATCTAAAAATGTTCCGAGTTTGTATCCACTTGACAGGTTGCACTGGGGAGAACTGCCTACGTTGAGAGCATGGAGGCAAGCAGGTGCACACCAGCACAAGCTGGGATGTGGGGGTCACCAGTGTGGTGCCCACGAGCTCCATCGCACCCTCAAGCACTCCTTTGGTTCCTCCCATAGGCGCCCAACAACCACTCTTGAAGGTACCCTAAACCACATTTGAAACCCACCCTGGAGTGTGCTTCATCCAGGCAGACACACAGACCAGAAGCCCCAGCACCATTGCCTAAACTGATCTGCACAAAGAAGAGGCTTCCACTGCAATGCCTACCTTTGGGAAAGAGGGACTTGAGTTATTTCCGACAAATTACAGGAAGACAGATTTCAGCCAAATACTGGAAGAAACTTCTTGGTGGCAAGAGCAGTCCATCAAAGGAACCAATTACTTAGAAGAAGGATGACCTCTCCCTCAGTCTGGGTCTTCAAGCAAAGGCTTTGGGGTGCTCCAGCTCTGGGGTCTCCTGCACTGACCAAGAGAGTAAACATTATAGCCTACAAGGTAAAGGTAAAGGGACCCCTGACCATTAGGTCCAGTCATGGCCAACTCTGGGGTTGTGGCGCTCATCTTGCTTTACTGGCTGAGGGAGCCGGCGTACAGCTTCCGGCTTATGTGGCCAGCATGACTAAGCCGCTTCTGGTGGACCAGAGCAGCGCACGGAAACGCCGTTTACCTTCCCGCCGGAGCAGTACCTATTTATCTACTTGTACTTTGATGTGCTTTCGAACTGCTAGGTTGGCAGGAGCAGGAACCGAGCAATGGGAGCTCACCCTGTCGCAGGGATTCGAACCGCCGACCTTCTGATCGGCAAGTCCTAGGCTCTGTGGTTTAACCCACAGCGCCACCCGTGTCCCTTATAGTCTACAAGGCCCTCTTCAAATGTGTGATTCTAAAGGGTGGCATCAAAGCATGGCAGAAAACCAATCGCTCAGGCTGTGTCCCTATGTTATCTGCCTGGCACTTACTCACTTAGTAGTGAGTAAGCCCCAGTGAGCTTCATGGGACAGTAAACACTCATTAGATCGTATTGTGTCAGTTGCACAGAACTAGGCAGTGTGGTGCTCTCCAGATGTTGAGGGTTACAACTCTTGCCACCCCTGACAACTGACCATGCTGGGTTAGGGCTGATGCGAGTTGTAGCCCAAAACGTTTGCAGAGAACTCACCTGAATTACAGAAAACATCAGACACTAGACTGTGGAAGGAGAGAGGTCGATTCCATCCAAACATTGTGCATTGTGCACAGGCCATCTGTCACGCCATCTTCTGGGACAAGTAAGATGTGATTTTCTATGATTCAGAAGATCAGCTGAGAAGCACAAGCACTGGGTCTCCCTGATTCATTCGCTGCCCTGCCAGCCTGTCTCTCATTCATTTCCCAGCTCACATTTTAGCACAGACCACAGCAATGGCCCAGGATCTTAATGTACTCATTAGAACATAACAATTTATCACTGCCGGGCAGATAACAGTGAAAACCCAATACAGAGGATACACTGCATTTTAAAAGAGCATAAACAATTTAAAGCAAATTAAAAATAAATCTGCCCTGTCTTAATAAAGGTCTCATAAATATACTAGCAAATTACAATGAGATAAGTAGGACTGGAGCAATACAGCAGGGGGGGTGGGGAGGATATTGATCTAATGCATGCCCTGCCTTCAAATCAGTTCACATAGCCAGAAAACATAGAGGACCCAAAATATATATATTTGAAATTATCTTCATTTTAAAAAAATGAGAATAAATATTCCAAATGTTCAGCATCTCTCCACACACTCAGGTCATTTAAGAAGCCAAGCCATCAATGATCTGCTAAAGTGGTTGTAATGTAAGGGAAACACTAAAGTAAATTGCAAAACGCACACCAACACACACACACCACCTACCTTGAAGTGTCATGTAAGAGATTCCTTTTCGTATGGGAGTGATTTGACAAACAAACAAAAATATGTGTCAACAGAATTCTTTTTTGCTCCAAATCTTGTGGCATGCATCCGAAATGCAAATCACACCACTAAGTCTTCTGATTAAGGTGGAGGCAGTTCTTACACATAAGGAATGGATGTGATATTGAAGTTAGCATAATCACCCACGTGTTTTAAAGCAGCTGTTCCTAGTGCCCTATTGCACAGATATTCCTGAATAATATGGGGCTTGATCCAGCCAAATTAACTCCTATTGACTTGCTTAATATCTCCCTCTGAAATCAATGAGACTTGAATGTGCTTAACTTTGGCAAAGTCAGGTCCGTGATCTGTAAGGGTACTGGGTTTTTCTGGCTGGGGTGTGTAAGTGTGTGCAAGAGAGATGGACAGATTTGTGTGCAGTGATTGTGTTGTTTGTTTGTTGTTGTTGTTGTGTGTCATTCAACACCGCCACCCCACCAACTTCCAATTACTAGGAGAGTGCCTTAGCGGGATTCTCAGCAAACATGCACAGAATTTATCTCTGGATATTCAACTATTGATATTGATATTTATTGATACCAAAGATATGCATGGAAACTGAAAAGAGGTGCTGAATAACTGCAGACACTCCATTTCTGTCAAACCTATATTAATGAGGTTTTGTGAAATCGGGATAGCAGAACATATGCACAGGGCCGTCTGCCCGCCCCTAGGTTGCCCAGAGTTGTTGACCTTTTTTAAGGGGGGAACCCCAAAGTTGTTGACCTTTTTTAAGGGCGGGCCAGCAAGGCGCACACGGCAGAGCTGGCCTGGCCAGCCTCAGCATCAGCAGGGGAGCCTGAGGTGGCAGCAGCAGAGCAAGTTGGGGGGGGGGGGGACAAGCATAGCAGCGACTAACTGAAGCCGGGTGCCTTGTGTGAGCAGTGTCCGCGCGGTGGGCCTCTCAATAGTCCACCAATCCCAGGCATGCAGGAGGTGGAGGTGGAGCCGGCCGGCTGCCTCAGCGCCTCGCTCTCCTGCAGCAGAAGAGCTGCAGTGCTCCGACAGGCTCTGCTCCGCTCAGCAGTGGTTGTCGGCTCTTCCCAATCCCTGGACTCCAAATCTCAGCCCCGGACTCTCAGCCTGACGCCCCTGAGAGCCTGGCGCCCAGGTGCCCCTCACCCCCGCAACTATGGGTAAGACGGCCCTTAGATTGTTTCTAAGGGTGCAATTCTGAATTCAGATCTGGCGGTCATGTGGTGGGCGTACCAGGGGCGTGTGCTGTGCTTGCTGATTGGCTGCTGCAGTGAGCATTGCTGTGTGCCCTTTGTCCCCCGTTCCTGCACTGTCAGTTGTGTACTGCTTCCCATGAGCTTTCTCTGTCTGAGCTCATAGTTTGCACACACCTGATAAGGGTACCTGGGAACTCTCCCCTGCATGTCGACAGGTGGGTGCAGTTCCCATGGTGCTGCCAGCTGAGTTGGCTCTCTCTGTCTGGGTGGCTTGTTTCCACTCTGCTGGGCTAGGACCATCTCAGCTGGCATTTCCCCCTCCTGACCAAGTTCTGGATCTGGCGCATTTTATACTGGCTTAACTGAGGCTGGCACAAATTATACCATCTTCCTGAGTTTAGGATTGCTCCCTAAGCTACTACCCTGCCTTCAACATCTGATAATATCCAGATGCTTCAGATGATGCCACAAGGCCGTAAAGATGTGATTCATCCCTTGTTGTCCATTCCCAGCTCCTCAGCCAGTTTTTAGCACAAGCTATTACTCAAATAGAAATGTTTTAATTAATTCCAGTTAAAAGAAATCGGGGGTGGGGGGAGAGGAGTGAGCATGGATGTTCCTGTTTTCCAAAATCAGATCTCACAGAATTGTAGGGGGGTGGGGGTGGGATAGAATCTGAAAGCCAGAAAGTGAAATTGATGGGAAACAAACCAGACTGGAAATGTCACTCCTGGGCTGAAACACAGCACACGTGAGACAAAAGGCTGTAATTTACAACTGAAATGAATTTGTCTTCCGCAATTGCCTTAAAATCCTCTTTTTTTTTTTGGCAGATCTTGATAAGAAACATTCAGTATTTGAAATTCAGCGATATTTAATATTTTCTTGTAGTGTTTGATATCTGACATGCAAGGTTTTTCAGAATTTGACAGCACTCAGTAGATGACATTCCGTGGCATGTAGTATTTCAAAACTAGACTTGGAACTGCAGAAGCATTTGGTAGCTGATGTCTTCTTGGGCTGGTTTAGGGAAGTGGCTAATGATCCAATCTTATGTATCCCGTTTGTACTCTTCTTTTACCTGCTGAATTGAATTGGGAGGAAGAGGAAACTGCAGTCTCATACCCCCTGGGATACTTTTCATTTCCAGTTAAGAAAAGGCTAGAAGGACTATCCTATACCTTGCAGGCTTTCCCCACCATTGTCATCTCGTTCCCTTCTCAAAAGTCTTAGAAAACGAAGGGAATTAACAGGAAAGCCTAGGAACAGGGTTGAACCCCATTTCTCACTGCACTCGTAATTCAAAGGGCTCTACTCAAAATGAGGTGAGACTTTCTGAATTGGGGGATTCGAATTTTGAATTGAATTGTGAATTTTGCCTCCATCACTAAATATTCATGGCTTTCTGTCTTACCTTAGGGTATCCTTTTCCATGCTTAAAAGGTATCACAATATCCAGAATAGTCTTTTCTCTAGACTGCCACCTCATCCCTTCATTTTCTCTCCCCAGTGTCTTGCAATCTGTCTTTGCCACACCTCCCTATGTCCAAACCTATGTCTTTATTTTCTCTTTCAATGGGTGGTAACCAAATGTAAATTACGTTTTCCAGCTTTGGTATGAGCAGAATCTAAAATCTATTGGCAGGCTTAGGCTATGAAATCATGGCAGATCCCATTTTAGGGGATGCCAGTCTCTCTGCTTTCTCACATGACTGCGCTGAGGGAGGAAGGGCCCTTGACTGCAACACACCAGCTTCCATGAGGCAATATATCAAGGCATCCTGCTGACGAGAAGCGAGCACTTGTTTTATTGATGTGCAACATCAATTTTCTTGACTTTATGAGGAGGAAGCCAGCTCCCATTTCTGACAGCCAAGTCTCACAAATTTTCTTATTGGGAAACAAAACAAAAACCTGGTGGGTTCACGATTCTGAACCACAAAACAGATGTGTAATTTTGTACTTCGTTTATTTGACCTAGACGTTAATAGAGTTCAATTCAGACAGTAACACATAATTTCTATGACATTTAGTCTCTTTCTAGTATAGGGAAATTTATATTCCGATACTGGGACCAAGAATGGGCCTTTAAAGTATTTGTGATTACGGTATCTTATTCCAAGGGGCTCAAGACAGTGTATATGGTTCTTTCTGCCTCATGGTATCCTGACAACAACCCTATGAGGCAGGCTAGATTTAGAGACAGTGACTGGTCCAAGTTCACCCAATGGAGAGTTGAACCTGCATTTTTCTGGTGACCTTGGTCCAACAGTGTAACTGTTATGTACTGAAGTTCTCACCCTGGGCCAGCAGGGGGATACTGTAGATAGTTATGCAAATGAAGGATTGAAAGTGACGTTCAGTGATTGGATAGTTTGTATGCAAATGAAGGATCGAAAGTGATGTTCAGTGATTGGCTAGTTACAGAAAATGGTTACTGTTGCATTCTAGTGGAGCTCCATATAAGCAGGCTGACTGAGCTCCTCTGTTCAGTTCTGTTCCAGCTTACAAATAAAGAGCTGCTTTGGAAAAATCGCTGTGTCGTCTGATATGTTCGCCCACAACTTAACAGTAACCACAACACTACGCAGGCTCTCACATGGTCATCCACCTCCAGGAAGGAGCATTTGTGGTTTAAGAGGGAAACACATTAGTAAGATGACTCACTTTACTAGTGCATTTTGGAACAGGTTCAGTATGGAAGTGACTTCCACATCACACTATTAACCGTGAATTGGATCTCAGGTAAACCCTAATCTTAAAAAAAAATTTTTGATGAAGTTTTATGTTTATTCAGGAAAGCAGATGTTCCTTTTTAAGGCTCTAGGCTGAGAAACGATATTGGTTCTCACTTTATATTCATAGTGTTATTGAAAGTCTGTGCAATACATTCAGCTCCTTAGCACCTTACATCCAACAACTGAAAACCAGGCAACTGATTAAGCCTGAAGACAATTATTTCCTGAAACAACACACATCTTAACTGCTTCAGTGATTCTGAAAATTGAGCAGTAAGCTAACTGAACCTCCCTTACCCTTGCTGATGGGCTGGTTAGTTGAAATGCTGTGGTCATTTACAAAAGAAATGTGCTTTTGCAGCAAACTACTCAAGCAGGGTTTGAGGTTGTGTGCTGGCGCTAGAAGACTCAGGAGTCAAAACCTGTTATTAAAAAAATAAAACACTGACATATGGATTGTTTATGCCTTGAATGTCAGGCCAATCTATCCTGGAAATTAAAAGTGGTATTCAACTAGCGTGTCCCATCAGTGCAATGATTTCTGTTTTGTGCATTTAAAGCGTAATCCATAAAATTTGCACTTTCTGAAACTGTATGAACCGAAACACAGCTATCCTTCCCAATTCACACTTATCCGAATTTTGAGATGCAGTTCTATAATGAACAATGTTTACAAAAATGCATATATTGGGGGAAAGTGTGCCTAAAAATGAAGATATTAGTGAAAATATCATACTAAAACATTATATTAGGGGGAAATGCTTGCAAAAATGTGTACATTAGTCAAAACTGCATAAAGTGTGTCTTTGTGGATTTGTTATATACTGAGAAACCTCTAGAGTTCGGAGAAGTTTCTACAGCATAGAAAAACTACAGAGGATCTTTCCATGTAGAGTAATAAGATGAATATGGGAGGGGGGTTGGAATCCAGCAAAAGTTAAACACATAATTAGTACAATCCTATCCACATTTACTTGAAAGTAAGCCCCCGTGTATTCGATGGGATTCAGTCTTATTTCTACATTGTCTGAGACTAAATCAATGAGAGTCACCTCTGAGTAGACGTGTTAAGGTTATGTCATCGGTCTCATGGGTTTCAGTGGAAGAAATAAGTGCATGCTTAACTCTGTCCTGATGACAGCAGAGGTACCTTAAAGCGGAGCTGAAACTATGGCCAGGGGGTTGGGCTAGCTGGGGATTTTGCCCTGGGCGAAGCCTCCAGAGGGGTGCCATTGAGGCTCCCAGCCTCTGTGTACACAAATGCACTGGGGTGTGTGTGCCAAACTGATCTTTGACGTGGCTGAAATAAAGCCTAGTTTTGCCCCTGCCTTAAAGTACTTACGGTAACTTGGCCAGATTGTGCCCTGAATTTTACCTCCCATCATGTGTGTGAGAGAGAGTGAGCCTACTAAACAGAGGCAAATCAGCAGATTTGTGACTAATAACATTAAGGAGAGGCGAATGCACCCTTATTTGTGGAAGGCCTCCATGGCATATATTTTCCTCATAATGTAATAATGCAGTTGAATTTTATCTTCACAGACTTGTGTGCGCAATGTATTGGATAAACCTCTATAGAGGAGGCCAGAGTGAGCAATATATGCTGCACCTTTCAGCGCAGCTACATCAAATTTGGTCTCCTCTCCCCGGAGACCTGTACCTGTGCAACTGCCATTCAGTTCAATAGGCTTCTGATGAGGCATCACTTTGAGGACGGGGCTGTTGTCATTAGCTGGTGCAGCTGGGGAGGGGGGATAATCCCAAAAGGTTCAGTAAATAAGTTTTAAATTTAGCCTTCTAGCAAAATTTTGAATGTATTATTTACTTTTTGGATCCAGTTCCTGAATCCGCACTAAAGCTCCATAGCATAATCAATTATGGATTTATTGCAATGTACAATAGAATCCAATTTCCAGGGATTGCCTCGGGAGATGTTTTAGGATGATGATAAAACTAACAGTAATAGGTCTACAACTGCTAGAGTTAATTTCCACAGCCGCTAATTTTATAAATAACTAGAAAGAATGCCAGCTCCCAGCTACCTAGCCTGTGGCTCCATGCTGACAGGCCAGAATTCTCCTCTCCCAAATATACGCCCGTCTCTCTCCACACCGAGATTTCATTCTCAAATTTTGTACGGTAATGCGAGAATTAAACATCTGGAAGAAAGGAAGCACCAATCCAGACTTGTCCGATGCCATCCTTTCCTCCAAGAAGCAGATGGCATCTGGCACCTCACACAAACTCAGCCTAAGCAGTTGTGGGGACTGCCAGCAGCTGGCACAAATTTCTGGACCAGCTGAATATGTGCAAGCAATCTGCCAATGACCCATGTAACCCAGAGAGGATTGAATGGCTGATTGGAGCCATCGCGGGTGTGAATACTTCATTGCAATCAGCACTGCATTTGAGGACGTGCCATCCTTGAGATATCTGCTCCACAAGGGATGAAGCATCTTTTAATACTTCTTGTAGCCTTGGAACAGTGTTTGCACCTTTTGGGGGGGCTACTCTGCTTCCAGTGCCCTTCAGCTGCTGGGTACGACAATGGGAGGGGCTGTCGCTCAGTGGTAGCACATGTGCTGTGCATGCAAAAGGTCACAGGTTCAATCCCCAGCCTCTCCTGGTAGGGGTGGCAGGGTGGCATAGTGGCTAGAGTGCTGCTCTCAGCTTATCCTACCTCGCAGGAGCATTGTGTGTATGAAATGGAGTTGGGGTGAGGGTGGGAAGAAGCATCATGCTTGCCATCTTCACCTCCTTGTAGGAAGAGCAGGATATGAACGCCATCATAGGATGTCACTAGATTTAGAGATCATCCAGGGAAAGAATTTTGCAGCTTGAAGGACTATGTAAACAGCACTGGCAGCATTAAACTCCACAGCTAAGTCTTCTGTATGTGAGGAAAGTATAACATAATCAGATTGCCCTTGGAGATTGTCAGGTGCTCCTGAGATAATATGGAGGCAAAAAGGCTGATAAGGGAACAATGTGGGCTTTTTAATGAGAGATAGAGAAGCCTGCTGATCAGTTCATGCCCCACAAAAGCCCAGCCTGCTTTCTTTCCGAAGCTTTTTATCCATAACCAAATTATGCTTTCCCCACTTTTTTTATATTAAAACTGCTCATCTGAGACTATTCTTAGTATGTCCCACCCAGAGAGCTAGTTAGATATTAAGGGTGGGGGAAACCAGGTATGTAATATATTAACAGCTTTAGAAAGTGGAAGCAGAGATAAAACGTGTTGTTTTCCATAACAGCGACACCCTTTGTGAAACGTTATTAAATCCCATGCTCTACTTTAATATATGGGCCATGATAATCTCAGTTTGAGACAAAAGGCAATCACACAATGGCAAGTTGCTAGGTGCTCAGAGGACTTGGGGCACAGGCCCATGACACAGATTTGCATATGCTAATTTATACATATAGATGTGTCTGGGGGGAAAGCGGTAGACAGTGGTGGATGGCATGACAAAGCAGAAACCTCCTAGAAAACGAGTTGTTCCTGTTTACTAGAATGGGGAAAGGTGAGATGGCAGGTAGGGCATCGCAGTGCGAACACATTGGCAGGAGAACCGGATCAGCTATGCTGGTGCATTTGCACTATGCTGCTCTCCCTTTCCAACTTGCTTCTCCCCCTCCTGGTAAGCAGTGACTCATCATGCCATCCAGGACCAGTGCTGGATTTACGTATAAGCCAAACAAGCTATAGCTTAGGGCCCCACTCTCTTGGGCCCCCCCAAAAAATGTAAAGGGGAAAAAAGACTGGATGTACATTTCCAAAATATAAGATAAAAAACAAATAAAATAAAACCTACATACAGCAACAGTGTTTTGTGTTGTGTGGGCTCCTATGATGTAAGTAATGGGCCCCAATCATTTTAATAAGAGCTTAATAATTATTTAACTATTAATATATAAGCTGAGGCTCCAATACTTTGGCCACCTCATGAGAAGAGAAGACTCCCTGGAAAAGACCCTGATGCTGGGAAAGATTGAGGGCACAAGGAGAAGGGGACGACAGAGGACAAGATGGCTGGACAGTGTTCTCGAAGCTACCAGGATGAGTTTGACCAAACTGCGGGAGGCAGTGGAAGACAGGAGTCCCTGGCGTGCTCTGGTCCATGGGGTCACGAAGAGTCAGACACGACTAAACGACTAAAGAACAACAACAAATTGTATTTCAGTGCGACAATTACTTTGATAAAATACGTATTTTGTTATGTGCAAATGGCTTTAGATACCTGTTAGGTCCATAAATTACCATATAGCATATATTCAACACAAAAAAGTGACAATTTGTTGTTGGCAAAGGACAGCTGGACATAGAAAGTGCCCCAATACCTTCAGTAGCTTAGGGACTCATCAAACCTAAATCCGGCCCTGTCCAGGACCTGCTAACGACTTACAGTGGTGCCTTGGGTTAAGTACTTAATTCGTTTTGGAGGTCCATTCTTAACCTGAAACTGTTCTTAACTCGAGGTACCACTTTAGCTAATGGGGCCTTACCAAAGTGGATCACACAAACCTGAAGCAGAGGCGAATTTTGGGGAATGCGACTAGCTCAACTGCAATGGGTGCTGAGCCAAACAACAGATGGTGAAAGGTGGTAGTGGGGGGCTTTGAATTTGGGCATCACACAGGGGGCCGCTGAAATTTTAAAGCCCAAAGACTGCCACCGCCTAAAGTCTATCTTCTTCTGCCTTAATTCATCTCTTTAGCTGTGAGAGGAGGGATCACCCTCTCATTGCTCTGATGGTTAATCCTCAAGAGAGATATGGAGAAGGTATTAACCACATATCCAGGCCATTAGCCAGTCATATGCTTAGCAAAAGGGATGTCTAATACATCTCTCTCTCTCTCTCTCTCTCTCTCTCTCTCTCTCTCTCTCTCTCTCTCTTTCTCTCTCTCTCTCTGTGTGTGTGTGTTTAAACTGGAACTTGGGATATTGACAATAAATAAAATGTTTATGTGACTGGCAGGGGTGGGAGGGAAATGCAGTGATATTGGTTTCTTGGATAAATGCTCTTTTCTCATACCCTCAGCCCTGAATTTCTCATGCACATACAAGATGGGAGGCACTGATAAATCTAGAAAGCCACATATGCCAGCCTCCTCATACGTTTTCAGTGCACAATGACAGGGATCTAAATTGCTTTATTCTGATTAGTGAAGGTCCCCTGACTGTAAAATATACACTGCAGGAAAAAAGATTGAGTTTTACTTCCTTTGACACATCAATTTGGAAGAATTATAGCTCTCACACAGGGTCCAAAGCATGTATCTACCTTCATGCATGTGCTCTAGAAGCTAATTACCAGCATATATATCGAGGAAGGAAGATGCCATTAGTGTTCTAGAGACCTACAAGTAATTACATGCTGGTGGCATCCCCTCCCCCCATCAATTTTTAGACCACTGAGCTGCAATTTTCAAATATCTCCAAAAGAACAATGAAAAAAGTTGATTTAAGAAGAAAATAGAATAAACGAGTCTTCCATTGGACAAAACCTTCATTCCCCTCCCCCTTTACAGATTCTCAAGCCAGTTTCCATATACTGCATCTTACCAGAAATAAGAAAGAGTGCACAAATAATTGGGTGTGCTCCATTTACAGAACAGCATTGCATGATGTGCACATGCAACTGTCAGAGCTAGTGGCAATTATTCCTTTGCAGTTTCTCCATCAGAACATTTCCCAGAATCAACCATGTCCTTTAAACATTTGACCAGGGTGGGTGGGGATATTTTAAAGCTATTCATTAAATTCTTATGAGGATCTAAACACCCACCCCAAAAATATCACAATGAGTAGTTCCTGAGCAGGGTGGTGTGGAGTGAGTAACAATGACAATTTAAACAATACATTTATGCAAATGAACTTTGACCTGCCAGAAACATCAGTTTTTTGGACTTCTATCCTTCTCTTTAAAACCTACCAAATAATATAGACAATGGAGCTTGCCTTGGACTCCCAAGTAAAATTCTGGTGCTCTAGGGGGGTTGGAAATGGATTAGCATCAGAAATCAAACTGTGTGTAAAAAGGTACTTTGGGTGGACCTGGAATATTGAGTTTAGTGTATCTTTGTGGTGTTCATCAGGTGCTATCCTAGCACCCTTTTTTGAGTGTTAGGTCCCCCCACTTCACAAAAGCAATCAGATTTGGCTATATGTTGGCATCCCAGAAGTTAAAGTAAGCTAATTCTGTGTGAGGGAATGCTTCCTGAAAATGCATTGCTGTCTTATGGTCTTGTGGCTTGTGAAGACTGCCCAATCCTACATTCTATGCCCACACTTCTCATCCCAGACATTTTGCTACCAAATGGCAAAAAGCCACCCTTGCCTCTGACCCCTGCTAGAGCCAACACTTCAAGAGGTCTTGCTGCAACATTCCTGCCTTCACCCCTTTCCCTTTGGCCCAGCTCACAAAGCTTCCTTATGGCTAGTTTTGAGTTTCTCACATACTCAGTAGAATTGTAGAATGGGGCCCTGAGCATAATCTAGTCCAACCCCCTGCAATGCAGAAATATGCAGCTGTTACACATGGGAATCAAACCTGCAATCTTGGTGTTATCAGCACCACTCTCTAACCAGCTGAGCTATCCTAGGAGATGCTTTAAATGCCCCCCACCCCCAATTGTTTGGACGCGGCCAGCAACTGACTACCAAGTGCTACTGCTGCGCTGTGTGTCCAGCTAAGCCAAGGTGGGTAAAGGAGTGTGCAAGCTTCCCGGCTGCACAACACTCTTCACCAGACAGCTGACGAATTCTGCGAACTTGACAAAGAGATCAGCGTAACAGGGTAACTTTGCCAGCCCGGTGGAGCACTCTGTGCGACTTTTCCTCCTCCTCTTTTTTCCCCAAGCACCCCTTTTGACAACAGCCGTTTGACAAACGAAACGGTATGTGCATACCTATTTTGTATCTGTAATTCTCAAAGCAGCTGCACTAGCCCAGGGGAAATGTACTTGAAGGCATCGTCTCTGTCTCACTTCTTATGGGTATCAAAGACACCACACGTAACAAGAAGCTGAGCAATTTAGTGGGGATTTACACACATTAACTCCTCTAAAGAAAAATCAAATGCTTTTTCACAGTGCCGGCTGAACTGAGCTGGCTGTGTCATCCGCGCTGTCCCCTTCGCCGCCGCCTGAACGCAGACAGCTCATGCAGCGAATGATGAATTGGAAAAGCTGCAGTGCGCGATGCTGGTGTAAGCCACATGGGGAGTACAAACGCAGAGAAAAGCCGCTCGCATGAAGGGACTTAAACCCAAAGCCACTTTTATTGGGGAAAGAACTCCCCGCATGCTGAGCATGATCTGGAGGAGGGTTGGGGGAGAGAACCTTCACCGCAGCCTTTGTGTTAAACCCCACCATGAGCCACACTCTCACGGCTCTTTAGAAGTTGGCTGCCATTACAACCTAAACAAAAGCAGCGAGCAAATGCAGCTTTGACTTTCGGTTGTTCCTCTCGATTTCAGACCAGCTGCTCAATAGCTGCTTTACAGGCCAAGTGGCACTCCCCACCCCAGTCAAGAGAAGGACTTCAGCCTGCCTTAAATGTAAGGGGCTGGATGGAGGGAACTTTCCAACCAACAGCACCCAGATTCTTGTAGTCATCAAGCAGAAAACATTCTTTTCAGGGCCAAATTTGCAGTGCCTAATGCGCCAAAGGAAGGGAGCAGTGGCAGGGCGTTGGGTGAAAAAGCTGCGTACACCATGAAGTCAGCTTTGTGCGTGCGTGCGTGCGTACACACACGTGCACACACACACACAGTTTGCCTACTGCCTTCAGCAATGGTGGTTGGGTGACACTGTCCCATCACCAGTGTCAAAGTCACATTCAGTTGGCTTCTGATAGCAGACCTGTATATATATGTGTGCCATCTTTGCCTTGGGCAGAGAAAGGTCTTGGCCACTTTCTGATTATTTATATAATAATGGAGAATTGTGAACATTCCTAGAATAGTTTGTAGGTGTGCTTTGCAGTATCTTTACTTGTTCCCCATTGCCCATATGGACATACCACTCAGATGCATTTATCTGCATTCATGCATGCATCACACACAATATGCTAATGGTGAACCCAACATTTGCAACCTTTGGTATTAAGCTTGAAATATATGCTTTCCATGGCAGTAAAGTGTCCAATAAAGTGTGCTCAAATAACTTTGTAAGAAACATTGTTGAAAGAGCAGCTTTATGGCTTTTCCTTCCCCTGCCCCTTCACAATGGTTTCCTCAAGTAAGATCCCATTGGTTTCCACATCCAGATTAGACATACATAAGGACCGAAGTCGAGCCTGTTGGATCAGGCCAGTGACCCATCTAGTCCAGCATCCTGTTCTCACAGTGACCAACTACAGTGGCCTATGGGAAGCCTTCAAGCTGAACATGATCCCAACAGCACTCTGCCTTTCTGAGATTCCCATAAACTGGTGTTCAGAGCCATAATGCCTCTGACAATGGAGGTAGAACATAGCCCTTGTGGCTTGCAGCCCTTGGTGGTGGTGTCTATAATTTAGATCATACAGGATGCAATTTAAACATTCCCCAGGATTGCCACATTTTATTGTCACTCTGCTGCTGCTAAATTTGGCATCTTTTTGCAAACTAAAACCATGACTGCTTCAAGTGGCATGAAGCTGCTGCTTTACAATGTATGGTTCAGATGTGGCCTAAAAGTGCACATCCCATGGCATGATCCTGTGTTGCTGGATTTGACTGTGACTTGCAGTCTGGCCTTCTGGGAGAACCTAGCAATACAGGTGTAGGAATAAGTGGGAGGGAATTCATCCTAGAGGGATTCTTGACCTCAGATATGTAGCTGGGTGTGGAGAACATGCTTTGGTCATCATTGTGTTTCAGTTGTGTGGAGGTCAATTTCACCAGCAGTAAAATGGCACAGGGAAGTTTATACAAACCTGGCTAATTTAAATTCCCCATATAATATTATGGGAGAAAGGGTAAATATTCTTTCATCCACACCAAAAATGCAAAGCCGCTTCTCCCAGGGAGCTTGTCCCTCAGCATCTTGAATGGATAATCAGAGTGTGCTGGCATTCAGCGGTAATCAATTAGCACCTACTTTAGATTAAATTGAGAATATGTAAATTGGGCTTCTCATCAGGCTGCACAGTCAACATTTCAGAGAGATTTGCCCTGCTGCAGAAGCATTCAAAATAAATGAAGCACAGAAATCTTTTGTAGAGTAGAGAGCAGCGGCTGGTGAGCTGCGCCTTAACTCCACAGCCTTTTCAAAGAAGCTGCAGTTGTCCAGTTTGATCGAGGCCAATCCCTCTGGCCAAGGTTACCTCCCTGTGAGATGGATGTGCGCCATTTAAGCATCATCACAAATCATGGCATATCGGTTGTGTGCCGGCAAGTATGCTGTAATGTTGCTTGCCTGTCAGTGGTCATAAATGTTCCCTGCTGAGACACACTGTCCCTGTGTATAGCGAATGGTGCTAAGTGGACCAGAACTGTTTTATACACTACAGGAAGGCAGAAAAAGAGAACACAATGGGCAGTGTTTCTATCTCACTACTGGAGGAATGGTTTGTGCTTCCCCTTCATAATGGACCAAGAGCCACACAATGTTTACATGGAAGATGCACACAATTCTAAACAGACTTTTGGAATTAATAAACTCGTGAAAATAATAATCTCCCCCACTTTAAACCAATTCAGCCATTTCCTGATGCAAAACGAACGCTAGGCCATTCCACCTCTAAAACTGGCTATCAACCTATTTTATGCAGATGTTGTGAGGATTGATGAATATTTTTACAGTAAGTCATGGATCTTAACGGTTGGTGCAGCTAATGATAAAGGTAGGGAACCAAAGACTCAGTATGCACGTTGTGACAAAGGGCATTGCTCAATTCCCCACAGCATTTTCTCTTTAAAAAGGAGGCCACATGGCTCCTGCTACTTATTAAAACCCACAGGATACTTTAGGATGCCTACCTGCGGAATGTGACATCGGTTCTCATTAATCAGAAGGAGTGAGGTGTCACTAAATCCAATGCAGGAGAGGGAAGAGAGTCTTTAAAAGCTGGGCTGCCCTGTGCAGCTTTGTCCCCTTATTCCAGCGAAGGGTCCACACTGCATTTTACAAGCACTGGGAAGCTCACACACCTCACTGCTTACTTGTGGGTAGGCTAGCAACACGGTGTTGTTATTGAGTAGGTTGTCAAGTTTTGAAACCCTGGGCTCTTTCTCAGAGCTGTAGCTACGGGAGGGGGGGCACTAGCCAGGTTTTTTGCCCCTGGTGAAGCCTCCAGAGGGGCGCCATTGAGGCTCCCTGCCTGTGTGTATGTGTATTGAAATGCGTGTGAGGGGGTGCCAAACTGGATATTTGACCCGGGTGAAATAAAGCCTAGTTTCACCCCTGTCTTTCTTGTTTCTCAATATTTCTATTTGACCATTTGCCTTGTTGCCATTTTTCTTAATAAAGTTTCAAAATTTGACTAGGGATCTCTATGCAATTTGATGACCTCAAAAATCTTGCAATCCCTACAAGCCCAGACTGATTGGCTTTTGGAAGTCTAAGATCAGGGTTCTAAAAACCGGCACATTTTGCCCGTCTCTGGGAGCAGTGGGGCCCTGAAGACTCTTATGGGAGCCCCTTCGTAACCCGCAACAAAGTCGGGGTAACCACTGCTACTTTCTTTACTGGGGTTGTTTCACAGCAGATCACCACACCTTTATAATGTCTGTGCTATTGACTCTCAAACTGTGGGATTGTAGAGCTGCACTACTGCAAACCAGGGCTTTTTAAGTTGTTTGTACTGATGTCACTCTCTGTTGTTGGTTTGATTCTGGTTTAGTTTTTTAGTTTGTTTTATTTTTATATCTTTTGATTTTAATTTTCTACTTGTGAACTGCCCAGATAAGTTTTGTTATTGGGTGGTGTGCATGTGTTTGTATTTACGCACACACAAATAAAGCAAAATATATAGATGTGGCAGAGATGTGTTCCTGAAATATGATTGCAATGCAGTCAGAAAGTAGAAGAGCTCTTGAATATCTTACTCTTGTTTCTGTTTTAATTTTAAAAATGCAATGGATGCTAATATAATATCCCAGATCATATTTTATCCCAGTTGGTATCTGTATTAGACTTGAATTGATATTATATATGTGTCGGCGCTTTTTTAAATTGTGTGCATAAGGGATTTTTAAAAGTTGCTTTTATACGTATATGCAAATATTTTAATTGTTTTTACATATGCAACTGTTCTATATGCAGCATGCTTTATTGTATTGTGGGAATTATATAAATAAATATTATTTTAATAAACGGTATGCAACCACTAGCTGAAAAAGGGAAAGTTCCATAGGTATATTACTTTGCATGTCTCAGATTTTTCAGACTCACCACACAAAGTAAGCCATTGCAAAATTAGCTTATTTTTTATTTTACTAAGAGTCGGTTGGAATTTTACTAAGACTTTGTTGAGTACTTGCCAGTCACACACACACACACACACACACACTGCACAAACTAAAATGATCCCATAAAAGGCATAAATGTCACCTTCAACAAATCGTATGAAATCTGACAAAATAGAAAGTGACAATAGAAAATGCATATATACACAAATATGCATTGTGATTTATTTATTTTTGCATATATTATATGCAGGATACAAACATGATAAATCAAAGCAAATACACAAAACAGGCTACAAGTGTAGCACAATGTGATGAAGATTCTTTCATTTTGTGTGTGCGTGTGTGTGTGTGTGTGTGCGCGCGCACGCGCACGCGCACGCACACACGCGATATTGAGAAATAATTGCAGGCTACCAGTAATTCAGATAATTTGATGATTGTTCTAAGGTTGCTAATTTTGTCTAACCAAATCCTATTAGATTGTTGCTGCATTTTTTTTCTTCCTCCAACTCCCAGGATAGGACTTATATGCTAATTGCAGCCAGCATATGTAAATTAGACCTCATTTCCATTTCTTAAAGAGATAAGAACCGTTTTTGTGCCAACCGAATCATTAAAATAAGCAACCTTTGCAACAACCTCTCAATCTGCCACAGATAGGGATATATATGTGATTAAGAATTTATTGTGCTAAAGGCAGTTCTCAGGACTTACTTTTTAAAAAACTTGCAATTTATTTGTATTTTTATTTTATTATTTTGCCAGGGGTAGGGTCCCCTTCTCAATACTGAGACACAGAGTCTATAGATTTTGGGGCTTCCAAGAGCTTAATCTGATTTTGCTCTCACACATAACATGGATTTATGAAAGAAGATTTTTCAACTGCGAATATAAAAGTACTTAGATGTAATCTAATTGTCTAAAAATTTAATATAAACCCAGCTGAAACAAATAGTGCTTTTCAGATTTACAAATAAAATCCAAGTATACAGTGACTCGCTAACTGAAATTTGTTTGCACAAATCTTTGAATTCATACTGTAGATATAGATGTGATTTATTTTAATTCCTTGTGAAGTTTCCTTCCAACTAGGGTTTTAAAGAACACAACATCAAGGAAATACAAAAGGCTTATTTAGGATAAAATATTCAAGCTGGTTTTTCACACTTTTGCAGTAACTACTACATTGCATGATTTGTGTCTAACTGGTGGGCAAAGCAGTAAGTAACTGATCCATCACCCTGGGAATTAGCTATGTCACTCCCTGGCTGGTATCTGCCCCATGTATCAGGCAGCGATCCAATACGAAGCTTGATTCCAAATGCAATGACTTTGCATTACATGCAGTTGCCACATTAAAGCTTTAGGGAAGCAGTCAAAAAGTTTATCATGCCTGAAAGGGCTGCCAGTCTCTTTACACTAGCTAACATGATTACACTGGTCTGCAGTGTACTCCGAATCAGGTCCAAAAAAGAGCAGAAAACGCAGCCACTAATCAGGGAAAAAAAACCTGATTCTTTAAAACTCTTACAGTTTCACCATAGCCTTATTTTCTTTTGTTTTGGTTGACCATTTAAGCTCAAGCAAAGGAACAGAAATGGGATTTTCATCATGTAAAATAGGTGTGGAGAACCTTAGGCTCTCCAGATGTTGATGAACTGCAACTCCCATCAGCCCCAGCAAACGTTGGCCAGGCATGATGGAAGCCGTAGTGCAGCAACATCTGGAGTGCCAAAGGTTCCGCACACCTGCTCTACGCATGCAGTGCTCATGGTCATTTCCAAACCTGGCTTTCGGGGTATCAGTTAGATGAGCTCTTGGGCATCTTCTCAATGCGGATAAGAGCATAGCCTGTGTTATGCTAATTTGCATCCCTACAATTTGGTGGTAGTTTCAAATGTAGTTTACTATGCGCTGCCAGGGTCGGAAAGGTCTGTCATTTGGTAACAAAGAAGACAGATCCCACTGTACTCACATGCATGTTCTTCTAAAGGGGCACACAGGGTTAGGAATGGATGTGAACTCTCAGAAAATGTGAAGCACACAAGACCCAGTTCAAACCAATTCCTTATCTTCCTAGCTTGTCTTACAGCTGGCATCTGCACTTCTTAGAATGTCATTCATCATCATCATCATCATCATCATCATCATCATCATAATATATTACTTATATCCTGTCCATCTGGCCAGGCCTCCCCAGCCACTCTGGGCGGCTCCCAACAGAATATTAAAAACACGATAAAACATTAAACATTAAAAACTTCCCTAAACAGGGCTGCCTTCAGATGTCTTCTAAAAGATAGAAAAGATAGACATTTGTTTATTTCCTTGACATCTGATGGGAGGGTGTTCCACAGGGTGGGCACCACTACCGAGAAGGCCCTCTGCCTGGTTCCCTATAGCTTCACTTCTCACAGTGAGGGAACTGCCAGAAGGCCCTCGGTGCTGGATCTCAGAGTCCTGGCAGAACAACGGGGGGGTGGAGAAGCTCCTTCAGGTATACTGGGCCGAGGCCGTTTAGTGCTTTAAAAGTCAGCACAATAATATGCCAATACCCATTTTATTTCACAAAGATACCACCAAGCTATTATTTTGGTGCTAGTGGGTCCATATTCATGTTGTATGCATTCATTTTAAGCATTGCCCTTGCCATTTTTCTTCAGGTTGGCAAAGCACTGCCGTAATGTTTTATAGTCTGCAAGTATTCTAGTGGGACGCGGGTGGCACTGTGGTCTAAACCACTGAGCCTAGGACTTGCTGGTCGGAAGGTTGGCGGTTTGAATCCCTGCAACAGGGTGAACTCCCATTGTTCCGTCCCAGCTCCTGCCAATCTAGCAGTTCGAAAGAACGTCAAAGTGCAAGTAGATAAATAGGTACCGCTCTGGCGGGAAGGTAAACGGCATTTCTGTGCGCTGTTCTGGTTAGCCAGATGTGGCTTAGTCATGCTGGCCACATGACCCAGAAGCTGTACGCCGGCTCCCTCGGCCAATAAAGCGAGATGAGCACCGCAACCCCAGAGTCATCCGCGACTGGACCTAACGGTCAGGGGTCCCTTTACCTTTACCTTTATTCTAGTGTGCTGTTGCACCACATTGAGTTGTACACCTGAATGATATAAAAAGGTACAGGCGTGGTTTTCCTTTTGACCCCAGGATATTTGTGATGGCCTGTTATCCCTCTCCAGGCCTGCCATAGGAGTTATATGTTCCTACATATAAACAGCTGCGAAAGAGAGAACCTGACAGTGGTCACAAACAGATCTACTCATGAGGTTGGTTGTAAACAGAGCCCACCCTACCATTAGGCAGAGTGAGTCAACTGTCTCCAGGTGGCAGGTGCTCAGAGGCAGCCATAGCAGTCTGTTGCTATTTCCTCTGAGCCCCTAGCATTGTCACATGGCCACTTCTTGACCTCCTCATTTTACCTGCTCTCTCAGGTGTGGTGACAGATGCTCTGCATCACCTCAGAACAGCAGCTCACTTGGTGTTTTTTAGGGGAAGTAGGAGTGAAATTGTTACGGGCAGCAAAATGCCTTGGGCTGGCCCTGGATGCAACTCCCTTTTCAGAGTACATTCAGTTGCCAATGGTGTGACATTCATTGAAATGAACTTATGCAAAAAGGGGGGGTCATGCATGAAGCAACACCATATACAGGGGCAGATCTACTATGAAACTAATGAAGCTTAAGCTTCAGGGCCCTGCATCCCAGAGGGGCCCCAGAAGCGACTTTATTCATGCATGTATATAACATTTATTTAATTTCCACCCCCCATAACTTGAAAACTACAAGGCGTAGGAAATATTTATTCACACCAGTGACTTTGACATGCGAGACAATTCAGTACAGCAATTTTAATCAAAATCTGAGCTGTAATACTTAATGTTTAAAAAATAAAATAAAAATGGTGGTGATTTTCTCATGGAACAGCCCCACTGAAGAAGATAACAGTGGTTACCCAGACCTCATTGCTGGTTGCAAAGAAGTCCCAAAAATGTAGGTCCACCACATCCTGCTGGCCGTATATCCTGCTGTTGGCACTAGGAATGTGGGTGCTTGGGCACTGATGAGCATGAGCCAGAACTGAGCTGCAGGCAGCTGTCAGAGATGAGAGGAGCCAGGAGCTGGAATCCAAGAGCCTGGAGATGTGCCAAGGAGTCAAAGGACAAAGCCAGGCCCAGAAGTCAGAGCTGATGACTACACTGAAACACACAATAGTCAGAGAGAAACATTTTTGCTCCGGCAAAATACCAGCCCAAACATGAAAGCCTTTTATAGTCCTGCCTAGGAGGACCCAGTGGTCAGCCTCTGAGTGGATGGCTCCAGTCCAGAGCTTGCAAATACTTCTCAGCCCAGGGAGATGCTCCAACCTGCACTTCTCATGACGCACCACATGGGGGAGCTGAACATAGGAACCAAGGGTTCCCAGCTTCAGCACCTGACAGCATTTAAGCGTACACAAGAAGTAAATGCAGATGTGTTGGCCCAGTGGGAGCCAGTGTGGTGGGAGGGAGCAATTCAAAATCCTTATTAAGGCAATACCTCTGTTAAGGAGAAACACACCATGGCCATTCCCCATTTTTTGAACTATAAAAAAAACCCAACTGTTACTCAGCTAGCACACTATTTCATGACTTGAAAGTACAGTTTCTGCGTTTGGGCTGTGTGCACACTAACGCTTTAAAGCACATTCTTTCCCCCAAAGGATTCTGGGCACTGTAGTTTGTTACGGGTTGCTGGGAATTGTAACTGTGAGGGATAAGCTGCTTCTAGAATGTGCTTCATACAGACTGTATCTCATACACATTTTTGAATATTTTCAGTATTTGCAAGTAGGGAGAAGGAGACGAAGCACTTTAGTTGTGTACATATCACCGGCTTAAAATGTAGCTCGGTTCTCCCTTTTCTCGATATGGATCAAAGCCAATGGGGGAGGGACACACAACACTTCATAATATGTAGCAGGATAGATATGGGCCGCGTGTTTACTGCTTCTCAAACCAGCGGTTGAACACACACTGCATGAACACACTCTCCACTGGATGGAGAGTGAATAGCAGTGTGTACAAAGGTGTGCACATTAGAGACAGCCATTGTAAATGTGCAGGTGACAGCGCATGTGCAGATGATGGCTTTGTTGAATAGGATTGCGGGATGTGGGGTTACAGGTGCAGGGAAAGAGATCAGGTAACTGGCGTTGGGCGAACTGCCCCTGCCCCCTCTCCAGTGTGTGTGTTAAGCTACTGATGCATCCATTGCCACAGTTTCTCAAGAAACGGCAGGCTAGCTGTGGAGTGTGACTGGTGTCATGTGCGCATGGCTTCACAAACCAACAGTGGGAGCACACTGGGTGCGCGTAAACGGGTGTTTGTACACAGCCTCCGCCAAGAAGGAATGAGTTTTCCACCCTCTTTCGCCCTCATCCGTGTCTCCTCCTGCAATTACTTAGCATTATAGTTGTTAACCCTAAAAGAAAGCATTTGGAGAGGCAGGCTGTGTGTACGAGAGAGGCATCGCGCAAAGTTGGAGCTGTATTTCATCGTATCGCATCGCTCTGCATTTTAAAGAGGCGAATTAATCACTAAACTGCTGTTCAGTGCTTTAAACTACCAGCTGTTCAGCGCCCTGAATTACAAGATTTATCCTTCAGGATTGTTTTGTGAATCATTCCTTTCCCAGGCTTCCGCAGAAAACCTTCCGAGCACAGTCAGAAGAACCTTCTGGGGAGCGGAGGAGGGGGATTAGGCAACCTGACATCTGGCTCCTCTTTGGTCTTCCACACATATCAGATGACATGATGACAGCAAATCCCTGGTGGGCCTTACAGCTTAATTACCAGGATCATGGGCTTTTCCTCTCTTACCCACTCTCTTGGAATTTTATTCAAATGTGGGGGGTTGAGAGATCTTGCTAATTCTGTTCTGTCAAGCTTTCTGCAGCCCTGTCATAACTGTAAGGAAAATGCACTGAGCTCACACAAAGCAGCTGGGAACAAACACCGGAGCGCTGTTGCAAACCTCCAAGGCAAGACCAGCGAGGGCAGCATGCCAGAGAGGGAGCAGCCTTTTCTACAGTTCTCACTGAGGCAGAAAACCTATTTGCAGCACCGTGGCCTCTGAGCTGGTTACAACATCCCCTGTGTGCAGCTGATGCTACCTTGCTTGCAAGTGGGCGAGAGACCCAACTCCCTGCATTGGGAATTCCAGTTAGGGGCAATTGTCTGGGCAAGCAAAGTCTATGACCCAGACATTATTGTCAAGGGTGTAGAATTGGAGCAATTCTTCCCAGTGTAAAGATTATTCAGTTGGAAAAGCTCTTACTTACAACTACGCTATAACTTGAAAGAGGGCAGAGTCCATAGAGCGCATGCAGAAGGCGCCAGGATCGATCCCCAGCATCTCTGGTTGAAAGGATCAGGCGCCAAGTGATGGCAGAAATCTCCACCTAAAAAACCAATGAGGCCAAAGCAGACCATACCGAATGACCAATCGTCTGCCTGTGGTCTAAGGCAGCTTCCGATCACATTCCTAAAACATATACTTGTTGACTCATGCAGTTAGCTATGTGCTTAAGGCTCATGACAGACAAGAGGTGAAGCCAGCCTGCATGATCTGCGCTGGAAATGTGCATTATTCAGGGAATCACATTAACCTTCTTCAGGGGCTGTAATGCTCTCTCCCCCACCTGAGCAAACATAATGGTCTGCTACCTTTTGGTGCACAACAGCAAGGCCAGGAGGCAGTCCACGTTGTCTGGGTAGCCCAGGCTTGCACCCAGGAAAAGTCACTTCCGTGCCGCTAATGCAGCATAAGCAATGTGGGAGGCAGCAATTATGAGTTAGCAATCTCTGCAGCCACAGCAGGCACTGTGATTCTCCAGTGGTTTGAATTCACCCCCAGAGGTGCACTCCGTTGTCTTTCGAGACAGATGGATGCCAGCATGTAAGTAGTATCCTGTCAGAAAGAGCAAAGATAAGTGCTCTCCCATCCTTCCATTGCAGCCGCCCTCCATAAGGGGGAAGCTTCCTGTCCTCTTAGAGGATGTAAGATTTAGTACCCTGGAAGATCAGGGTTTAAATTGTGATGGTAGTCTCTGCAAGTGCAGGAGCTTCCCCACTTCAGACGTTGGCCCCCCAACTCATGGAAGACAGTGGAGACAGTGATGAGGAGAGAGATGGGTAGCCAAGAGCTCTCATGCTCTTGCTCTCTCTCTTGCTTATTCAATCAACACAGATTTGAGCCTTGGCTTCCTACATCTTGGCTAAACCACGGTAGTGGGGACCATTTTTCCAGCCCAAAGGCCACATTTTTCTCTGGACAATATTCTGAGGGCCAGATGGCAGTGACAGGCACCACATGAATTGTCTCAATCTGCCCTCTGGTGTTGAGTTCTTGTTTGTTTGGCATATTTATTCACTCACTCACTCCTGTCCTGGAGCCCAAGACAGCATACATGAGGTACTCAAGGGGTCTCTAATCCAGGAACCTCTTTATTCAGCTCTACCTCTACTGGCCAGATCCAGACCTGCATAAGCAAGGCGACTATCATCCAACTTCAGACCACTGTCCTTCTCCGCATGGCTACACTTTGGCCCTTACTCCAGGGGTGACTAGCCTGTGGCTCTCCAGATGTTGTCGGCCTCCAACATCCAGCAGCCCCAGCCATCTTGGCTAATAGTAAGGGATGATGGGAGCTGTGATCCAGCAGCTTCAAAGGTTGTTCGCTCCTGCTTCAATTGGTTGTGGTTGAAATGCCAAAGTGCATTCTGTCCTGGGTAAAGTCCTTCTGAAACAGCTCTGATCCAAGTGAAATGGCTACTTTCCATATTGCTGCAGTAAACCAATGGGGATTTCACTAATAAATATAATTCTTTTTATAATAATATATTTTATGTTTGCACATGGATATCTGGTAGTTGGTTCCTGCAGAAAATCATGCAAGTGCCATTTGTTAGTTTACACTGCCTTAGGAATAAAAATGCCTATAATAATAAACAGTAATACTGTACGGTCAAATGTAAGGTAAAGGTAAAGGGACCCCTGACCATTAGGTCCAGTCGTGACTGACTCTGGGGTTGCGGCGCTCATCTCGCTTTATTGGCTGAGGGAGCCGGCGTACAGTTTCCGGGTCATGTGGCCAGCATGACTAAGCTGCTTCTGGCGAACCAGAGCAGCGCACGGAAACACCATTTACCTTCCCACCGGAGCGGTACCTATTTATCTACTTGCACTTTGACATGCTTTCAAACTGCTAAGTTGGCAGGGACCGAGCAATGGGAGCTCACCCCATTGCGGGGATTCAAACCACCGACCTTCTGATTGGCAAGTCCTAGGCTCCGTGGTTTAACCCACAGCACCACCCACGTCCCTAGGGTCAATTGTACAGAGGGTCAAATGTACAGAGGGTTAAAAAAAGACCTGGGGATAGAATGGGGCTTGAAATATTCAGACCTTTGGGCAGCTGTGGAGACATTTTGGCTGGCATTTTCAAGCTTGTATAGGGTTGAAGCCATAGAACCATAGAGCTGGAAGGGATCACAAGGGTAATCTCTAGCCCAAACCCCTGAATGCAGGAATTGCAACTAAAAAATCTCTGGCAGGTGCCTAACCTTCAATGAAGCAGAGCCCACCACCTTCTGAGGAAGTCCTCTCCACTGATGAACAGCTCTTACCTGCAGAAAGTTATTCCTAATACGTATTAGTTTTCTTCCAAACAAAGAAACATGTTGAACATCAAAAAATGAAGCAACTTAAGAGTCAAACTCTCTAACAAACAGCCCAATATCCAAATGTTTGTTAAAGCTTATCAGGCCCATTAAAAAGGCAAAAGGTAAAGGACCCCTGACAGTTAAGTCCAGTCACAGACGACTCTGGGGTTGCGGCACTCATCTTGCTTTACAGGCCGAGGGAGCCAGCGTTTGTCCACAGACAGTTTTTCTGGGTAATGTGGCCAGCATGACTGAGCCGCTTCTGGCAAAACCAGAGCAATGCACGGAAACGCTGTTTACCTTCCCGCCGGAGTGGTACCTGTTTATCTACTTGCACTTTTTGGTGTGCTTTCGAACTGCTAGGTTGGTAGGAGCTGGGACTGAGCAACGGGAGCTCACCCCGTGGCAGGGATTCGAAATGTCGACCTTCTTATCAGCAAGCCCAAGAGGCTCAGTGGTTTAGACCACAGTGCCACCCGTATCCGTACCTCTCATTATTGTATAAACATTATTTTCACTTGTTTTACTTCTCCTTCTCCTTCTTCTCCTTCTTACATTTTATGATCCCTAAGAATGGTGATTGTTTCATTTACATTCCTAAGAATCTGGGATGAGGTCGATGACAACTTTATAAGCTCATTAAGCTTTATGAACTCAGAAACCCTGCATTAAAGCGTTGTTACTGACCAGAGTATTTCCAAATGCTGCACACAATGTGTTACAAATTCAGCATCATGGTCCACTTGCATACACACACCAGCAAAGTCCAGTGTCATGCATGCCTTTTCATTCCAATCCTTCCTAAAGCTAATCTGAAGAGAGCTTCCTCGGTGCCTAATATGCCCCTGCCTGTGACCATCTCAACCTCAGTCCGCTTCCAGTGGTTCTTCTGCCCCTCTTCCTTTCCGTGCCTTCTGATCTGTGAGTGTCTGCAGCAGGCTGTGCTCTTTAAGCAATGCTCACTCATGCAAGTGTGCCAGGGCTCTTTACATACATTAAAAGATTTTAATTGAGAGCTTGATGCATTTGACCTCATCCCTATCTGACATTTATGTGTATCACACATGCACACACACACACCCCCCCCCAAAAGCACAGGGCAATCTGTCATGGCTGGCAAGCTCTGTTAGATAAAGAGCTGAAAGGAGGAAATGAAATATCTAGAAAGGGACTCCAGCACAGTGCAGAAAATGGAACACAGCTGTATGAACTATCTCTCAGCTCTGTTGCGTATGGGGCACAACTAGTGTTGTTATCCGCAGCAACTGCAGCAGCAAAAAAGAAAAGATCTAGATACAAAGAGTGGGGACTTTCACTTCTTATATTTTTATTTCTGCCTTTCATAAAATCTGAGGAAGCCTACACACGGTTCCCGAGCAACCTCCCAGCCAGAAATGTGCCACACTCAGATTTCTGTGGCTTCAGCAAGATGGCAAACTCATGTGTCTTCAGACTGTACGCTGCAGCTCTATTTCTCAAGAAAGAAATAGACATAAAAACTTTACAGGGGTCGAGCAAAAGAGACCATCATTGTGCTGTGTGGGGAAGGGGAGAATTATACGTTTACTGTTGCTGACATCCAGCATTCTGAGAAGTTCAGTGATGTTAACAGTTCTCTTGTACTTGCTAGCTGTCTGACGTATAAACTTGCAATAAAAGAAGATACTTCAAAATGCAACTTTTTAATGATTACTTCTTACATAACTTTTCCCCCCATTTCCAGTGCAAAAAAATGTGTCATTGCAAAACAAAACAAAAATAAACTCTGATAGTACTAAAACATACACCTCACTATTCACCACCAATTTCCAGAGGAGTAAATGTTTTATAAAATTAAGGCTTCTGTTGCAGCATACAAATCACCACAATGTCAATTTAAACAGTACATAAAAGGAAAATTTTCATGGGACAGTCTGATATATATGCCTCCTCTGTTCCTTTCAAATCAGATGTTTGACAGAACATCGCTCAATGCATTTCACTGCAAAGGAACATCGAAGTAGGCGGTGATGAAACATAAAAATAAATAAATAAATAAATAAATAAATAAATAATAAATTGCACTTCTGTTAAATGCACAGCTTCACCCACAAAAGGGTGGTAAATACAATTTGCCTTAAATGTTAAGAAGGCTGCTTGATTACATGTCCTAGTAATGGTAAACACATGCTAACTGTTCCCTTGACAGCATCTGTTGGGAGGAATACCTGTGGAACAGGTGCTGTCAAGGAATCACACTTTACAAAAACAACATAATTATTAGCACTGTGCTGCAGTACAGTGCCTGCAACGTAGAGCAAAAGAAATTACATAACGATATTCCAACAGCTTGCACAATTCTTTACCCTCATGGAGCACCGCCTTGAATCTTCCAGATATTCATCTCTTCACTCAGCTCCAAGATGTCCTTGTGAAGCGAGTCCATTGTTTCAGAAACCTTCAACACTATATTTGCAAATAAAGATATCAGTTAAAGAATCAGGTTTGGAGAAAAACCACAGCGCTTTAGGGTACATCTCTGCTGATTCTTGTGCAAATGTCTTATTCATTTTCCTCACTATGCCCCAGGGCCGTTAAGAGAGGGTTCAAGCCCTGGTGAAAACAAATGGATGGGGTCCCCTACCAATGGTGGACTGACTAAAACTCTTTACAGGGGATTTGCAACTGATGATGTCCACAGCAACAGAGATGGAATCAATTAGGAATCAGAATAATTTTGTCCATAATAGTGAAAAACATTTCCCTACATTTCTAAAACCCAGAGGCTCAGATAGATGAATTAGGCCTACACAATAGCTTAGTTACTCTACAAACTGATAAGTTATATGTCAATTTAATGGTTTGATGGCTTCCCTTAAGAATCCTGGGGATCACATTTTGGTGTGAATCCTGGTATCTTCTCTTAGATATCTCTCGTCCCAAACTACAGCTCCCAGGGAAAAGAAAATGTCTGTTAAACCATTCTAAGATTATAGTATAGAACCAGCGTGTTCAATCAATATCCCAATCAAGGCCAAATTTAAACCGTCCATAAAATAGAAAAGATTTCTGTTCTAATGGCACCGCTGTAAACCGTTTGCATGCATCTTTTCCTCTGAAAAGGGTTTCTTCTTTTTACAAAACTTATTTGTTTGTGTTAATCAAGAGGATCTATCTTAATTAAAAGTCCTAAAAATATCTCCTGTACTGAGATACAATAATATAGTATTATGACAATTTATTTTTCAATTAAACAGCTGAAGGTGATATGATAGCCTGAAAAGGGAACAAACATAGACTGAGTTCAGAAAATGAAAGCAATGTGAATATGATATCATTTTGGGGAAAACCAAAGTTTCCCCATTTCAGATACAAAGTGACAAGCCTCAACAACACATTTCTTCCCATTACGAAACAAAACAATTGTGGTTATTTTAAGCACATTGCTGTGGAATGGTACAAAACGAGGACTCAAAGTAGCTAAGAAGACAATATTATATGTTCACTTAGTTGAAGAATTAGGAATACTTAAACATCAAATTAGTTAGAAAGGTGAGATGCGCTCACAGATGACACAGCATAAGGTTCTGCCGCTACAAGAGCTGTTTTCCTGTAGAGCCTATTCTCAAGTCGCGAGAGGGAAAGGCACATAGGCTGAGTTCCTCCGTGCAGCTTATCTGGCTCAATATCCCTCATCTAGCCTGGCAGTGTGATTTTTAACAAAACCATTAGTCATTTGAATGAAGGCAGCTTGAGCACAATTGATTCTTTCTGATCCATCCCAAGGAATTAATTTTGGAGACTGCAGGGTGGTTTCCTGTAACATAAAATGGTTCCTTTTGTGCTCCGTGAGGCCCAGACCCCACACACCACGCAGCCTACGTTTTCCACACATGCAGCGAGAGTCCTTGAGGCTTAGCCGTCCAAATGTTTGATGTTGTAGGGAAATAATTTATTGAAAGAGTGGAGCGCTGCCTTCCTCATTAATGGAACCTGGTATATAAAACACAGGAAAGGGCCTGCACCAGGAACAGGAAAGGAAACCGTGACATCAGCCATATATTATTCATAACGCTATTAATGCAGATTGCAAATCGCCATGCCTCTCCTCCTTTTGGTTCAGTGTGTGTTTTGGTAGCTAAGGGCTTCTTTAAAATACGGCAGGATTTCAGAGAGTTCATTCTCTCCTGGCTGATTTTATACCAGAGTGCCTCATCTGGATTTCACGGTGACTGTTTTTCTTCATGCCCCCACAAGTGAGGTCATTTAGATTCTTTTTAAGGTTGAGACAACCCACGGAGAGTTTCATCTCCATAGCAAAAAATAATAATACTTATTTCCTCTCCTCCTCCCCTGAAATGAATTGCGGAGGGAGAGAGAGAGAGATTGTGCAAAAAGGATTGCAAGATTGTACTGATGAGAGATGAAAGTCTGAGGCACGTCTCTCTGCCCTTCCTCATTTATCTTCTTAAACATCTCTGTCGAGGAAAGAGAAGGGCAGGAGAGCCTCCCCTCACCCCACTGCCTGAAGTAATGCTGTGTCCATGTGACACTAGAGCCCTCTTCAGGTGTTAGAGTTCCCACGTTGCTCTGCACAGGGAAAAGGGAGACGGAAGGCGCCAGGAATCACACTGCGCATGTAGTGTGAACACTGCAAAAATGGAGACTTTTGTGTGTTGCATGAAGGCTTAACATCCTATGAGGCAGGGCTACTCAACACTTTGATGCAGAGTCAAGAGGCCAGGTGCAAACCTTTCTCGAGCCCTTGGACCTCTCCCTCTTTCCCCTGGCCATAGCCCTGACCAACCCCGCTTCACTGTCCACTTGAATGTTTTTGCCTTCCCGAAAGGCACTCTCTAGCTATGGTAATGCCTATTGCTTGCCTGGAATGAGAATGGAGAGGTGTGTGTAGAAACCTCTGGCTTTTGCTTACAAAGGTAAGAGTCACTTCCTTTGCTCAGCCTGTTTTTGCCCCTGGCACGTTTGAAAGGGTTGAATGCCTAGAGGTTTGGAGTGGAGGTAGTCTGTGTAGCATATGCATTCAAGTTAATATCTGAAAAGTTCAAATGTGGGAGCCTCTACAAACCCCTAATTTTCTTGCGTATGCGGTTTGTCCCATTTCAGACAAATCACCACAAATCTCTTGCCAAATCAGGAAGTGATTTGACGCTCTGTTCAGGCCTTTGGTGAACACATAGTGCATGCAAGGTGGAACACAGAGTACAGGGTGTAACTCTTACCTGGGAGTACATCCCACTGAACTCAATGGAATTTACTTCCAGGTAGGAATGTTGAGAATTGTGCTATAAATAAGGTCAGACTCAGCTCAGGTTTAGGATTATCACTACAGGGATATACAGTGGTACCTTGGTTCTTGAACTTAATCCATTCCGGGAGTCTGTTTGACTCCCAAAACCATTCAAAAACCAAGGCACGGCTTCTGAAAAACATTCACAAACCGGAGCACTCACTTCTGGGTTCGCAGCGTTCAGGAGCCGATTTGTTCAACAACTAAGCTGGTCGAGAACCAAAGTACCACTCTACCATATATACTTGCCATTTCTTGGCCAATTTACATCTATTAAATATTAAGCCACAATCTATCCTACAGTGCGTTCCATTCCTCCTCCATACACACACAGTTCCTCCTCTCTTTCTTTTAGTTTCTATAGTCTAGCTAAATGTGTTAATTGTTTAGGATTAGCTCATGAAAGCCCTGCCTTTCCCCACAGAAGCCTACAGCTGCACCAATGGTTCATAATAAATGGGTATTGTTGTACTGAGTGATTTCCACTCTCATTGCCTTTCACTTCAACCCTTTACAGTTTCAGGGCAAGAGAAGCCCAGTGGGGGGAAAGTATCTCATCTGAATGACTCAGTAGTGTCCTACTCTGTTGCCACCTCTGGGTTGCAATGTCTGCAGCAGCTTTACTGGACAATGCTTTCAGTCCAACAAAATCTGAACATATAAGTAAATCAAGTACAAGAAACTGATGATGTGGATACCAGCGATAGGCTTGTGGTGTGATAATCCATATCATCAATACCTCGTGGCCCTTTGCTCTACCATGGTTCTGCATAATGTTCATGCATCAAACATCATATGCTTATGAAGGTGCTTTTCTCACAAACCACCATGTTAGCAGCTAATGGGGAAAAAGCCTGTTGCAAAGCTGTGCTGTAATTAGTAAACATTCTGCAACACACATTGGGATGATCCGAACTGAAAAACAATGGCCTATACCCACACAATGTCTATAGTGTAAAAACTAATGAGGCTAGCAGCATAGGCATGTTTTTCTTAGTTTCCGTTTCCTTGAAAAATAATGATCCCTAGATTCCATAAATAAACAATATACCGTACATAAGCATTTATACAAGATGTTTTCCCTTTCAGGGTAATGCTCACCAACCGTCTGAGAACTGAAAGCTCTCCATAACTTGAATTTTCTTCCAAAGCCCATTAGCCTACAATCTCAAGGGGAGCTAAAATTCAGACTGAAGTCCAATACACAGTAACCCGAGATTCCCACTGAAGTTAGTGGAACTTACTTCTGCATAGGATTGTACTGCAAAGCATAAATATTATGTATCAACCATCAAATGCAATGTTTTTCCATTCATAACACAAATCAGGCATAGCTTTCAGGTGTTAATCATCAGGTGTCATTGGGGATGAGCTTCAGAAACCTGACAATGCAGGGTTCTGGAAACATGCAAGAAGCTTCCACAAATACAAAAGGTTCTCCAATACAGTCACCTTCCATGCACTGAAAAATGACAAAAATCACTATGAGGGAAGCAGTTAGCTAGCACTTGAAAATAACACCTGAATTGGGTCACTGTATTTTTTACAAACATACATTCAATGTGAATGAGAATGGTGGATTGAATTTCAGTTTTGGAGAACACAAACCAATATTTTTTTCAAGGAAGGCCCAAGTCAGTGTGGTGTAGTGGTTAGAGAGTGTTGGACCTAGGACCTGGGAGACCAGGGCTCAAATCCCCACTCTGTCATGAAGCTCACTGGGTGGCATTGGGGGCCAATCACTGCCTCTCAGCCTAACCTACCTCACAGGGCTGTTGTCAGGATAAAATGGGAAGGGGGAGAACAGTGCCTGCCACCCTGAGCTCCTTGAGGAAAGGTGCTATATAATTGTACTAATAAATAAGCATTTCCTTGAGATTATTCCTTCTAGAATCCATTTCACCTCTAGCACAGCTCTTTTGAGCACCCATAATGTACAAATCTAGATATCCCATCATGGCAGTTGGAATCTGAGAGAGGAAACTGGTTGTAGAAATGGCCTGAGAGTCATCTCACTCCTGCTCAGGGCTACTATAAGCAAGGCAGGTGTCTCAGGAAGCAGATGTTGGAGGCAGGGAGTACCAGCAAGGTGGAGGAGGTTGATGGAGCTAGGTCATGTGGCCTGTCCTTAGGCTCCCTAAACATACCTACAAAACTATGCAAGAGGTAGCAGTGCTCCAGGCGGCCTCCCAAGCAGCATGGCAAACTGCTTCTGAAACTGAGAAGGAACTTAGGAAAAGTACACAAGATGCTTGACATACAACACAGATTTTTTTTTTAATGACACTGACTGAACACATACAAGCCCAAAGGAGCAATGTAAATAATAATTTAATGTATATATACAATTCACATTGCTTGCATGCATTAATCAATATTTCTGCAGCTGCATTTGCATTCTTGCTTTCTCTTATCATTTTATATTATTTTTGCAAGCCTTTGCTTATTCTCGCAGCCTAGATGTCTCTTCCTTTAATGAAGTATAGCCAGGCATTGTGTCATCATTACCATCAAAATGCATACAAGTTACTATCCCAGTTCTCTTGAGTGCCAACCTTCCTGCAACCAAAATGGCACAGAAGGTATCATGAAAGAGGTTGTCAGCAAGCCCAGGGAACTCCCAAGGTCTGCAGAAGTGCAAAAGATATTTGGGGGTAGGGGAACTAAGAAAAGGACTTCCTCTCTGACCCGAAACAGGCAAATGAGACTGAGACTCCCATCTGTGCTATGCATTTAAAACAGTATCAGGCCGTCACGGCTGGGAACTGTAGAGCTTGCTGGGAAGAGGAATTGATTGTTAAACCACCCTGGGAACTGCAGCTGTTTAAGAGGAGCAGGAGTCTCCTAACAACAAACTACAGTTCCCAGGATTCTTTGGGAGAAACCATGACTGTTTACTCCTTTAAATGCATAGCACAGATGGGGCCAGAATGCTGACTGAAGGGGGAAATTGGTGGGAGGCAAAATTGAATGTAGCATTGTGCAAGAAGGTCTATAGATTGCTAACTGGCCGACTGAAAGACTGAAAAATGACACTCCACATTGCGCTATCTGGTTGCATGTCCCACGTGTTCTTTAAATGCTAGAATGAAATGTAAACGTTGACCTTACGATTTTGGAGACAGCTAGGCAGGCTAGTGTGTGCAGCACTGTCTAAGCTTCATGCACTGGCAGCGTATAACTATTCTCCAGAATTCAAAGGCAAGGGAAAGGTGAGACCCCCGAGCATAATGGGAAAGAATACAGTCTGCCCAGTGGCAGTCAAAAACCTGGGAGGTCCAACCCTGTCAAAAGAGAACTGGATGGAGCTTAGAGTTTTGTCAGTGCCTTATAGGGACAGAAAGGAAACAGTGTGAATACAGCTGGCTGCTAGATATTCAGTGGAAATTAGCAACCAAGTGACAAAAAATTAGAAAAGAATGGAAGCAAGTTCCCTGCCACCGTGAAACTCGCGTTTAACAAAACATATATGTCGTGTACATTTTATTTCACTGCTATTGAAAAACATGCACAAACCAGAACGATATTCTCGCCAGAAGATAATGGCAGGACTTGGGGGAATGGACATGGTTTTTATTGTGTCACCATTCTTCAATCAACAATTAACAGAACACGACAACAACTTCTTTGGTAGAAGTGTCAATGTAAGCCTTTGATATTGATTACAATGTCATGGGAATTTCATTGCAAGTTTGCCATATAAGATTTACAGAAGGAATGAAATATATGCAAACTTTAGCAGTTGTTCTAACTTTCCCAGTAAACCTGCATTTCCCAGGGAAGTGTAGAGCTTTGCATGAAAAAGAGTTGTAAATATGAATTCTACATTCTATTAAATGCAAGAAACTATCATTAAACTTTTCAGGATAGAACACATAAATAAAATGGATCTGGCTCCTGGACTATGAATGATGCTTAAGTTAACGTACTATGCTAAGCTTATAAAACAGAGAACTATATTGATTTCTGGCAGATTCAGGAAATGTTACTTTGATACTTTCTGGAGATAAATGATGCCAAATGCTTGTTTGATATACTTCTTCATTCTGATATTTATCTGTTTACATAAATATTTTAATTGTATTTTTTACAACACATTTCCTTCTTAGTTGTTTTTTTGTTACTTTGTTCTTACTTTTTTTTAAAAAATGCACAAATTAAGATTGGATGCTTCCTAGCTTTTAACTACCCTCCCTCTGCTCTGTATACAGTCTCTTACAAGTTTCACATGTCACAACACTTTGAAAATCCTTGCACAAAATCTTGCTGCGTTGTACTATAGCACCTTTCTCAACCTGAACATCAGAGAATGCATCTTGTCACAAGCCTACACTCTTCCCAGGCAAAATGTTGGGAGTGCCAGACAGAAAGTGCAGTGAAAGATTACATTACTGTATGAAGCCTCTTTTCCAAGATGTTTGAAGCTAAGGTTGCATTTGCAGAAGTGTGGCAATCGTTAACCTAGATACACCCTTTGCCTGGGGAACTTTATTCCTTTTTCCTGTAGGAACTGACTCAGCCCTTCTCTTCCATGCTATTTTGGAAGCTGATTTGCATGGAACCAGACCGTATGGAAGACATGTCACCCTTTCCACACAACGAGGAATTTTGAGCAGCTAAAATGTTCTGTGTGTCCACCAATTCAGGATAAATAAAAAAAATGGATTTTGACAAAATCAGACGGGAAATAAAATGCAACAGATCCCAAGATTTGTAACAAATTATCGGGAGGGGATTAATTAGGCCTTGGTTATATTTTTCCCACATTTCCATCACTTCTCCAAGTGTTACGGGGCTACAGGAGGTACTCCTAAATAAGTAAGGCTGCTGTCTAAGTACTGCCATTTTTTATCCTTAAGGTCACTGCACATTTTTTGCAATATTCATTCACAAAATGGTATTTTCCACTACATGTATAAAACATAGGGTGCTGCAAGCAAACCTGGTTTCCTGACACATAGCCCGTTACCATTTGCATGATTGATTGATTTCCTTTATATATTGCATTCAATCAATGAAACCAAAACTATTTAAACCACTTTCCTTGCACTCACATTGCCGCTCTGCTCTGGAATTGGCAGGGGTTATATCCTAAATCAATCTATAAATGATATTTTGTGGTGTCCCACCTTTCCTGTTAGTGAAGATCAGACAGGGAAAGCAAGTGGCCTGTAGGTTTCTTTGCTATAACTAGCTTTGTATTGGTGGGGGTGGGGGCAGGAATCAGATATAGAGCAAAATGTGAAAACATGGAATGTAAAGTCCTCATCACAAAAAAATTCCCATAATTTTTTTGATGAGTTTAGTAGGATGTGAACTTCAACAGAACTACTGGCATTTGGCCCTGGTTTCTTTTTTTAAAAAAATTCCTTAGATCAAAAATGAGAAAACTGAACTTTGGAGGCTTTCCATACAGTGAAACTAATCAATCTTCTTGACCTCCTCCATTTCCCTGATCCAATCTATATCTGATTCCCCAAGATCATCTCCTGATTGATACCAATTGCATACCTATATAAGTCAAGTTACATAGTATCCAAGTGCAGCCAATTTCTTTGGGCACCTGAGGCAGAAAATTTCACAAACACCTCTTCCCTGAGGTAAACAAACACAACAACAAATGAAATAATTACCAATTTGCTGTCCTTTCAGGACACCTGAAGTCAGCTGCCCGAGGCAGCCACCATATGCTACCTAATGGTAGGGCCAGCCCACAAACATGAGCACAACAAATTTCTTGGCACATGTTGAAATCTGTTCCAACAATAGGAACACTGAAGCATTTGAGCATAAGCCTTAATCATAAGGATTTTGGTACCAGCAGATCCAGAACTATGGCTGTATAATTACTTTATGAGTCCTTGATATATGGCAACATGAACACAATTCCCCCCATGCATGTAACATACATTCAAGAACAAAACAAATATTATGCCAGAATCTGCATTTAAGCCACGATGGGCATTCTAAATGTCCTTTGAAAGAAACAAAGGCTGGATCTACACTCACCTTTTAAACATTAGAAATATTGTTCTAATATGTCAATACAAGAAAAGTCCTCTTTGGTTTCTCTTTTTTGCTTTGTTTCCACACCATCTACCTGGTTTCTGGTAGGGCGTTGCTCTGTAGTACCCTCTGGTATCACATTTTAATAACACATTGTGAACATTAAAAAAGAACGTCATATGGCTATATGGTTATCATTCCTTAACTCTTCGTTAGTGTTAAAAACCATGAATGTAGATTCGATCACAGGCTAACAAAAGAAACTGGTTAGTTGTGGTCAGAGAAGGGACGTTGTGTCAAGCAATTGTTATTCCAAACTTTCCAGTGCCTTTTCCAGTCACTTTCCTTCCTGCAAGAAGTCCAACTTCCCCCCAGCCCCGCCTTATTAACATTTCTATTGTTCTATATACTATATATAAAGAAAATGGATGCTTTGATATTCTCACTGACATCAGGGAAGGCATTCCTATATACAGTTACTGCAAGGCATCCTATGGGCCTGTCTCTGGTTAGCTCCTGTGAGAACAGGATCCTGAACTAGATGGGCCTGTGAGAACAGGGCTCTTCCCATGTTTTTAAGGCGGTTCCCGCAAACCTTTTATGAACCACAGCTTCGTTTCCACATTTATAAGAAGCCAAGCCATCACATAAATGGGTAGCATTTCGGAAGCCACTCCCAGGAGACAGAAACTCAAACTGGCTTCAGCTGTTGTAATTTCAACATGAATCTACCCCCAGTGAAATGTGGCTTGCTTTAAATGTAGAGGAACTGGTTACGGGGTGACGGGAAATTCATCTAAGCACCAGGAGTGTGTGTCTCTTTATGCATGACCTGGGGCAGAATTCAATTACATGAACAGCCCTGGCACAATTCTCACTCATTTAGAACCAGAGTTGTTAACTAGTTGTTCCCACTGACATATCAAATGGAATTTGTTTTTATTTATTAAATTTATACACTACCTCTCACCCAAAGATCCCAGGGTGGCTGGGATTGGGCCAGGGCTCCAAGATGAGCACACGCAGGCTTACGTCACTCGCATCCCGCATGTTTGCTGTGTCTATAAAGCAACAATGTTTTCCCTCTAAAGTGTGGAGCTTGCTTTGGTACTCTTCTCCCTTGGTGCAAAACATCTCTTTTGGGTGGCTTTAAAAGAGGATTCGACAAATTCACAGAGGGTAAGTCTGTCAGCATCTTCTAGCCACGATAGCTATGTTCTGCCTCGGCTACTGGAGACCATATGCCTATTAAGACCATCTGCTGGGGACCACAAGTGGGGAGGGTGCTATTGCACTCAGGTCCTGCTTTCAGGCTTCCCACAGGCATCTACCTGGTCGCTGGGAGAACAGGATGCTGGACTAGATGGGCCATGGCCTGATTCAGCAGGCCTCTACTGATGTTTGGGGCCCAGTCTAGCCTTCCCACCCATAATCTGCTCCCTGCTCTTCTCCAGAGCTGCCCGTCAGCACAAAGTAAAAATATCTCCTGACATCCTGCAACAATGCCATGATGCTGGAGTGCGGGGGATTATGTGGCGCCTGCTCACCAGGCAGATAAAGGACCCTGTGCATGAAGATGTAGCATGTTGCCAAATTACACGAAGCCTTTCTCTCCATTTTTGTCTTGCTAAGCAGCTCTCAGCCTGATTAATAACAGACTGATGCTTGCTCATCTGGGAAATATTTTAAATGGGCTTGCGCTGCTCTGAGCTTTCTGCTCGAAGCACAGAAGCCAGGCCCTAACTAAGGGGGAGAGCGGTGGGAGGGGAAAGGCGGAAAGGCGATTGAGGCAGCAACTCATCTCAGCTTTCAAATCTGCATCTGTAATAAATCCCCCTCAATTTCCTTGCCGGAGGAGCAGAGGCAGAAAGGGCTGTGGGTAACGGAAAAAAAAGATTTAAAAAAGCATCTTAATTGCTGGAATTCCCTTTGTTCTTTCGCTAATTGCCAACTGCAGCTTGAGGGGCTGAGGCATGAAAAGTAGGAGTTTTAAGATTTTTCAGCATTGATTTATTTTCTAGAAGTGATTGATATCAAATTGCTTTTAGCTCCCTTTCATTGTTTTTCATTATTTATCACTTTATACAGCACCCTAAAGGGGGCTGGATTTTCTACGGAAAGAACAAAGGAGAGCAGATGGCAGCCTAGATTTAATAGGCCGGCCTGCTGCAGGAAATGGGATCACTGCTGGAAAGGAAGTGAGGAATGGATGCTCTTGGCAGCAAAACATCCTTTTACACCTATCGGAAAGGGCCGCCTTTGTCATTCGGAGGCTGCACACACACTGCATTGCTGCAGCATCTGTACTCGCCTAACAAGATCAGAACATAAGTCCTACATTTTAAAGATGTGAACTGCTAGTTTATCTAGTCTAGAAACCTGCCTTCATATGAGTACCTCTGGGGAGTCCAAAAGCAGCGCATAATGGAATCTGAGAGCTCTGGTTCCCCGTCCTCAGCATCTGGTAATGGGTGTGCTCTCTCTGAATATGGAAGAGACCGTTTACAAGGCAGAACTGGTGGCTGGAAGGAACACTTAACCTTTCACTTGCCTACTTATCCCTAGTGGCCATTACCCCCTGAGGCCATCTTAAATAATTTGCCCACCTGGGAAAGCATCTGGCAGTGGTTGCAGGGGAGAATCAGTGGCCACATTAAATGTGAGGTGCCTCGGAATGTAATCCCCACGTAAATGGGGAGATGCCTGTATTGTAGAGTAGCATGGGGCAAAGGAAGATATGGAATAATTATTGAATGGGTAAACCTTGGAGAGAGTAAGGAACTATAGGCAGGGAGGTCTGACAAATGACAAGAAAAAAATTATAAGGCTTAAGCAATGCTTATGGAGGAAGGCCACTTGGGCTATCTGCTACACAGGCAGAGCAAAGTAAGGGCCAATCAGAATGTAGACCACCACCACCCAATCAGAAATGTCCTAAGAGATTATGCTCTTAGTATTCAGCTGTCATGTGTTAATAAAAATCTAAACATTCCTGAACCCAAATGGCTTCTTGGGTGGGTCCAATATCCCACCCAAGGATCCCACCAACTTTTCTCAGTATGTATATTAAAAACAGACTACTATTTTAGCTAGGTGCTGAAAAACAAATTGCCTCATCATCCCACTTCCAGTGATATGCACAGTTTATCCTTTGAATTCTAGATGGGCATATACAGATTCATTAAAGGGTAGCAGAAATAGGGGCAAATATTCCAAGGTGGGAGGAGAACAAAAGGGGCAAATTGGGAAGGAGGGTGGGTCTGCCCCAATCAGGCTCTTTATACCCGGCTGTTTCTTGGTATTCCGCTCTTCCACTCTCTGAATTTATAACCTATATTCTATAATCAGATGTTCCTGGCTCTGCTTTTTCAATTGTGAGCAAAAACTCATGGATCTTACAATAGTCAATCTGTCTAGAGATTATGATAGAGCTCATATTTTCTGGTCCAAGGATTCAGCTACTGCAGCTGAAACTAAATGGGCCATTATCCTTTATTCCTGCATCCTTGTTAGGTCTCTTTGATAAATCACCAGTTTCTTAAGCTCCTCTCTTTAGTTGCACTGAATTCTGACTCTTTCTGGTGGTTTGTTTTTTTTAAAAGCTGCCACTACTAGAAGAGGGGACAATGTCACACTTAGCCCACTCCCCCCACCCTGAGGAGAGGGAATGTAACAGAAACTCATTTCCATCTTAGAACAGAAAAGTAGTTATGTACATGCCTGACCACTTTCTCTCTTTACCTCCCTTCTGCTATGTCTTTCGCTGCTGGTCAGCCCAGAGAAGTGCCCACCTAACCTCCAGCTGGTCATACCTCCAGCTTACAGGAGCTAGAGGGAGAGTGGAAGTCAGTGGGATGGTCAATGAGGTGCAAACACATGTTCATATGCTATTTTCATACATGTATGCATTTTTACACACACTTTGCCATAGTATACTCATTTTTTGTATGCATTACTTAGCTGGAGAACTGTGTCGCAAAATTCGGAGAAATGCGAATTTCAAAGGATAGTTACATTTCATTTGAGAGCCAGTGTGGTGTAGTGATCAAGAGCGGTAGACTTCTAATCTGGTGAACCGGGTTCACGTCTCCGCTCCTCCACATGCAGCTTCTGGGTGACCTTGGGCCAGGCACACTTCTCTGAAGTCTCTAGGTTTTATCAGCTGACTTCTATTTCTCATTAGTATAGGGTTACCAGGGGACAGTCCCTGGATTTGCAAATCTGTCACCAGACAAATTCTGTCCCTGGAATGTCCTCAGATTTCCAAATCTGTCCCCGGGAAATGTGGCAGCAGCAGTGGCAGCTCTGGCTGGCTTCAGGAGCTGCTCTCTGCCCGCTGCCGTGGCTCCCGCCATTTTTCCTCGCTGGAACTTCCGGCGAGGAAAAATGGCGGGTGCCATGGCAGCGGGCAGCAAGCAGCTCCTGAAGCCAGCCAGAGCCAACTGCGCTACCAGGCTGCCAGTGTGGTGTAGTGGTTAAGAGTGGTAGATGCCTAATCTGGTGAACCAGGTTTGTGTCTCCGCTCCTCCACATATGCAGCTGCTGGGTGACCTTGTGCTAGTCACACTTCTTTGAAGTCTCTCAGCCTCACTCACATTACAGAGTGGTTGTTTTGGGGGAGGAAGGGAAAGGAGATTGTTAGCCGCTTTGAGACTCCTTCGGGTAGTGATTAAGTGGGATATCAAATCCAAACTCTTCTTCTTCTTCAGTTCTCATATTGTTTTGGAAAGTTCAAAATTGGTAGCTTTGCCTTTCAGTGCAAACTGAATCCAGTTTCTCCCTTCATCCTTCCTCACACAGCATGTAGCCTCTTTGAAATATGGCCTCACATAAGTTTCCTAATGGCGCTAGGGGGACTGAAGGTTCATTAAATTTATGGACGAAGCAATCGAAAAGACACAGGGGGACTTCCGCCAACTCGCTTCACATATCCAACGACAGTGTGAGGGGGCAGTGGGGATGCTGCCTGACTGGCATTAGCGCAGGGACAATAAACATTTTCCAGCCTGAGGGCCACATTCGCTTCTGGGCAACTTTCTAAGGGCCACATGCCAGTGGTGGGCGGGGCCAGAGGCAAAAGTAGGTCATGGAAGAAATAGAAATTTCTCCTTGCACAGTAGGCTAGTTTCTACACATGTTCACAGACACCTCTCCAGCCTTCCACCAGACAAGCAAGAGAGACAAGGACACCTTTCAGACAAGCAAAAGCGCTCTGGGTCTGAAGTGGCTGCAGTGAAGGGTGTGGCCTGATGTGACTTCCAAGGGCACAGAGGCCTGAGGGGCTGCATCCAGTCCCTGGCACTGAAGTTGCCCACCCCTGCATTAATGAGCAAAGGGCCTTCTGGGCATAGGGCCCATTTTTCTCTAACACCAAATGTGCAGCAGCCACTGGGAGTCATGGCCGGTGTGGGAGTCAAGGCTAGCAGGTGAGTTCTTGCCACCCCTTCATATGTTGCAACGAGGTGGAGGGGTTGTTTAAACACCACCACCCCATCTACTGTGAGCACAGAAAGTGATACCACAAACATATTTTTCAAATGTTTATTAAGGACACAGATTTGAAATAAGGTTTCTGTTGGCATTGCCGCTTTTCCAAGAAGAGAGGAATGAGGGAATGAGAAATTCTTCTTTGCTCTTCAGCATTTCTTAATTGATGCAAATTTAGGCTAGAGAAACTAGCCATCTCTCATACTGACAGAGCTCACAAGACAAGCCTGGGGGTGGTGTAGGAAAGGCTGCTTCATAACTGACCAGGTGCCTGCTCTAGTTATCAATTAATTAATTGGCACTCACATTTGATTAGTTAACCTCCAAAGGCTATATGAATTCATTCCCAGGTATGTGCCATGAGCTTCCGTTTTCGAAACACTTTAAAAAACCCGTCCATTCCGAAACGATCCGTGCAGCCTCAGTGCTTTTTAGCTTCTCACATTTGTCAGTCATCAGCACCTGGGTGGCATAGCGAGGTAGTTACACAGTTTGAAGCAAAACTCTCAGGCAAGGTGATTATTCATCTCAGGGTCTGTAGTTTTGCCATGGATTTCTCCTGTGGAATTCCTCACAGAGGAGCCTGCCTCCGGAAGATGATTAGGAAAGGTTAGATCTCAGGAGCAAATGGTCTTTATGGCTAAGGAAACTTGGCAGGCATCTGAGGGCAAGTATTGCTAGAGCTGAAGGGGAGGGTGGATTTCCCTTTGTTGGTATAGGCTCTATTTGCTGCCTTGGGGGCAGCAGAAGCCAAGGGAAGACAGGCCATGCACAGTCTTTCCCAACCTGGTGCCTCCAGATGTTGCCAGACTACGCTTCTCACCATTCCTGACCATGCTGGCTGGGGCTGATGGGAGTTGTGAGTCATATAACATTTGGAGGATTTTGGGGGAGGCTAGTCTTGTGCTTCGCTTGGAGGGCCAAATTAAATGTGATGCGGGTGATCTGTGAATCAGATTTTCTGTAGCTTTTTTAAATTTAAAAATCAGCCAGGCCCAACACACCTTGTTGCCTGAGGTGGAGCAACAACAACAACAACACCCACACACCCACACACCCACACCAAGGTGCTTAGTACCCAAAAACAGTCAAGTTACTTTGACACCTGAGGTAGAAAATCCCAAAGCACTTCTCTCCCATCCTGGGCAGTAAAACTACAGCAATAACAAGTTAAATGGTGGACAATTTGCTGCCTTTTCATAACACCTAAAATCAGCTGACTGAGACAGTTGCCTCATATAGGGACCATGGTGCTAGAGGAGAGACTCTTCTTTCCATATGTATGTACACAAGGATGTGCATGTACATTGTATTCCTGATTGAAACTGCCTCCCTCAGAAGCTGCTGACATGTGAGCATACATGTCAGGCTCCCATCCCCCAAACACAACACCACAGCTCTTACATGAGGCTGAGAAAGAAACCTTTATTCAGGCTATTAGTGGTACAAGCTCAGCAGTAAACACAAGGTCCAGAAGTCGAGGTTCCAAGGTACATGAGCAAGGCAAGCGGTTCATAACCCAACCAAAGCTATGAAGTTGTTCCAACAGTTGACATGCCCCTCCCACCAAGCTTTTAAATATGAGGTGGGAGGAGCTCATTCATGAGACTCTTCTGCCCTGTGGGTTGGCCATGTGCACACATGCGCACTCCATCTGGATGGATGTGTCTGATCCCACCTACAAAGGTGGTGCCCGGTTCTCAGGAATAAGATTCATCAGCTCCAGTGAGCTGATGGTCAGGGATGATAGGAGTTGAATTCCAACATTTGGAAGGTTGCAGGTTCCCTATCAATGGCTTAAAGTGGTCCTGTCGTTCCCTTATGTTGGTAGATTATAGTTTGTCATATGAGAACATGTTTTTAAAAGGATTGTTTTTAAAGAATGGTATGTGTGTGTGACAAACCAAGTTGTTCATGTGCCCTTCTTCTTCTTTTAAATTCAGCTTGCCTGGCTGTGAATTTTGAATGCTTTTTCCAGAACATCATCTGCAATTAGAAACAGTTCCACTGGGAGAGAAGGGCAGGCTGTATTCAGAGATACTCCTCTCTGCTGTTGAAAATAAACACGAGGCTTTGAGAATATTTCCCCTGCCAAAACAATTTAAGCATTTCACTGTCACACAGCGGGTGTTCCAGGGGGGAGAGAATACATTGACAGGGACAGCCCAGAGGGACCCCAGAGTCCCCCCCCCCGCCCCCTGCCAGTGCGCCAGGCAATTAATTCATTTCCTTTTGTGGTGCTATAAAATGTAGTTCAAGGTATTACATTTTCATAAGTGAGATTTTTATTTATTATAAATGAGCTTATCCCTTTGCAGCTATGTAGTAATTAGATTGCCTGTGGTGCTGATGAACGGCCAAGATAGATTCACTGGAGGTGTGCAAAAGCAAAGGATGTGGAATATACAGGGCTGCGTGCAGTCCTGTGCTACAATCCAAAGAGGGGAGGATTTTCCTGCTTATAAAAGCAAGGAGGGAGTAAAGCTCTATCATCTGGGGAGCAGCAAATTGAAAGCAGGAAGAGCCTCACATGTAATGCTGCAGCTGGTTACCAAACCCAGCACAGCTAATTGATTTAAAAACAAAGGGAGCCTGCCCAGGTCTATGGCCAATTACTAGCTTGACGCCCTTAAGAGGCAAGGGTTCCACTCTGGCTACATTGTGTAAGATAGGGAATTGTCCTGCAAGCTCAAACACCAGACGAATTTCAAATATTCCAATTAAAACCGTGTTGAAGGACTCGTCTGTTTCAGCACAGGTTTGCACTAGTATTAGCAGTGACTTGGAACACTTTCATCATGCTGGACCTAGCCCACCATAACTTCTATGGAAGTTATGGTGGGCTAGGTCCAGCATGATGAAAGTGAAACCTTTAAAGCCCTATACGGCCTAGGACCCTCGTACCTACAGGACCGCCTCTCCTGGTATGCCCCACAGAGAAACCTACGGTCTGCAAATAATAACATCCTTAAGGTCCCAGGCCTCAGAGAGGTTAGGCTGGCCTCAACTAGAGCCAGGGCCTTCTTGGCTGCGGCTCCAATCTGGTGGAACGCTCTGTCACAAGAGACTAGGGCCCTGCGGGACCTGACATCTTTCCGCAGGGCCTGCAAGACAGAGTTGTTCCACCAGGCCTTTGGTCAGGGCGCAGCCTGACTCCCTCCTCTGGCAACCTGCACAGAATTTTGCTTAATCGGTTGCCATCAACTTGATTTTAATTAATTTTTATAATGAAATATTTTTAGAATGTTTGATTATTTGATTATTTGACTGTTTGATTATTTTATTGTTGTTAGCCACCCTGAGCCCGGCTTCGGCTGGGAAGGGCGGGATATAAATAAAATTTATTGTTATTACTATTATGGAGAGCGCAAGTCACATTTGGACAGGACTTTATAAAGAAGCTGGCACTTTATAGTCATTAGGGGTTGGCCTGGGACTAGGGACACCCAGGTTCAGGTCCCCGACTGTGCCATGAAGCTGACCGGGGCACCTTGGGCCAGTCACTAGCTCTCAGTCTGATCTACCTCACAGGGTTGTTGTGAAGATAACAGTAGGTGCAGGGAGAACAATGTATGCTGCCTTGGTGTTATTGGAGGAGAGCTGGGATGAAAATGCAGTAAAGCAATCAATGCCTACAAACTGATACACACTAAGCTAGGACTAAGTCTCAGTGAACTTGTTAGGGCAAACTTCTGAATAGGCACAACCCCCGGTGACTGGCAGGGTTCTCCACTGCCTTGGCTCGCCCCTCCCCTCCCACCAGGGGCATAGCATGGGAGTGCCAGGGGGGCCCACAATTTTTGAGGGGTGCAAACCAGGCGCTTCAATGCAGTTGCCCCCAGTGCAGCCCAGCATGGTGGTCCTCTCCACCTGCCAAGGGCCGTGTTGGCTAGCTGGGCTCACTCTTGTGTGGGCAGGCAGGTGGCTCAGCATGGCCCCGCTTTGCTCAAGTGGAGGTGGGGTCACTCCACTGGCATCAGTGGCGAGAGCCAAAATGTTGCCCTGCCACCCAGTGTACACACATGCCCCAGACACCGGCAACCAATGCTATGCTGCTGCCTCCCACTCCTGGTAATTGGCAGTGATGTGCTGAACTCCCACAGGCAGTCCCTCCCTCTTTTGATAAGCAGCAGTGACGCATGGTGTTGGGAAGGCACATGGCATAGAGCAACACAGCCCTAGCTATGCTGTCCTGCCAGTCGCTACGGGACATGTGCACTAAAGTATGGTTACCAGAATTTTTTCAATGAATCCGGGGACACTTTTTTTTTTTTAAAGCTGAGTAGCAACAGGGAGTCAGTAGTGGGGATGGTGAGGCAAAAGACCCTGGGCCCAAGCACACACGCATATTGTATAAAGGTGCAAAGCCCTTCTTTCACACCCTGTGAAACATAAATGCGGAGAGTTTTTTAAAAACTGGGCAATGACTGCCCACTCGCAACTCCTGAGCCTCCCCCGATCAAACAAAACAAAGGGGGCAGATCTGTACCGCTGGACATCCCTGGTTCCCCTTCGGCAGTGGCAGCAGCAGCGGCAGTCAGCAGCCCAGAAGAAGAGTTTGGATTTGATATCCCGCTTTATCACTACCCGAAGGAGTCTCAAAGCAGCTAACATTCTCCTTTCCCTTCCTCCCCCACAACAAACACTCTGTAAGGTGAGGGGGCTGAGAGACTTCAGAGAAGTGTGACTAGCCCAAGGTCACCCAGCAGCTGCATGTGGAGGAGCAGGGATGCGAACCTGGTTCACCAGATTACGAGTCTACTGCTCTTAGCCGCTACACCACACTGGCAGCCTGGTAGCGCAGTTGGCTCTGGCTGGCTTCAGGAGCTGCTTCTTGCCCACTGCTGTGGCACCCACCATTTTTCCTCGCCGGAAGTTCTAGCAAGGAAAAATGGGGGGCGCCACGGCAGCGGGCAGCGAGCAGCTCCTTAAGCCAGCCAGAGATGACGCTGATGCAGCCACATTTCCTGGGGACAGATTTGCAAATCCAGGGACTGTCCCCTGGTAACCCTATACTAAAGAGAAATAGAAGTCAGCTGATAAAACCTACCACTTTTGTAACCTGAAGCAATATCCTTTGAATCGTGAAGGAAAGATCATGACCAACTTTCAGACAGGATTAAGGAAATGCTGCAGCTCGCATGTTTTAAAATTTGAGAGGAGGGGGCACTTTGTATGCCAAAACTGAATTGGGCGAGTCTTTGTCAGCACCCTCGTGCACAGGCACATGCAGGCACCAGCTCAATGCCCACTGCTTATCGCCGCCAAGCAACTGTAGCTTTCAACACTCCCGTACGTGGAAAAGCACATTGCAAAACAGGCAAGGCCTCAGAGGCAGCTGGAGCTTTGTGCTGCCAGCCCGATTAGCATTTTCTATTGCAGCTTCCTCCCCGCTCCCCCCTCCCATCACAGCAGGTCCGGGAAGCAGAAGAAAGGAAGATTAAAAGGATGACTCGGCAACCTGGCTCCATGCTGCTTTCCGCTGCAGGAGAAGGCATTGTGTTTGAGTCAGCACGGAGAGGGCCGCAGTATGCTGGGGACTTAAGGACGTCTCTGTTTTTATTTCACGTTGCCTGTGTTTTTGCAAGAGAGAAGGGAAAGGGGAGGGCAGGCTAGATCCTTTAGAATTATTTGCTGGCATGATCCCCAGAGAATGCAACTCGGTTCATTCCACGAAGGCAATCTAGGCACTCGTTGGTGCGGAGATGTTTAATTTCAGCACATATCTTAAATAAGCAAGTTTGAAAGAACAAAACAGCTTGGGAAGCAGAGGCTGGAGATGAAGAGAACTCTCTGACGATGGCTGCTCCGGAGCAGCCGGAGAGGGGAAGGGAACCAGCTTAGGGCTGCCTCTGGAGCAAGGCTCATTTGGCAGCTGATATGCTACAGCTTTGTACATCAGTGTGGGAATCGCTTGTGCCAAACTGGATTGCTGCTTTTATTTTCCCCCATGTTGAATAAGAAGGCTGTGTAATCGGGTACCGGCTTAATGCTTGTCCCCCAAGAAGTGCCCACGGTGGGCTTGGGTTTTTCTCTCTTCATCTGCTCTTGGAAAAAGAAAAGTACTAATTGTTTTGAGCAGTTTTTCAAAGAGAGCTTTTAAAATATAGTGGGGGTGAGGAATGACATTTCCAGGGGCCTAAATGAGATGCACGGTGCTCATTTTTGTGGAAGTGATGTAGGGTGGTGGGCCAGATCCACGCTGACTGCAACTTGGACAGTCAGTTGCATTGCCACTGCCATTGGTCTCTTTATTTTATTATTATTAATAATAATTAAATTTATATACTGCCCTTCTCCCGAAGATCTCAGGGTGGTTCACATGATAAAAATGCAGCATAAAAGCACAAGATAAATAGTTAAAAGAAAATGAAACAATACCCCCCGCCAAAAAAAACCATTTAAAAGGCCACAGAATATTAATTAGCCAAAGGCCTGGTTGATGTGGAACGTTTTTGCCTGTTGCGTAAAGATATATAATGAAGGCACCAGATGAACCTCCTTAGGGAGAGCATTCCACAAATGGGGAGCCACTGCAGAAAAGGCCTGTTCTCATGTTGCCACCCTTCGGACCTCTCGGTGGAGAAGGCACACAAAGAAGGACCTCAGATGATGATCGCAGAGTCCCAAACAGTTTATATGTGGAGAGGCAGTCCTTGAGATATTGCAGTCCTGAGCAGTTGCAGGCATGGCCAAACTTGGCCCTCCAGCTGTTTTGGGACTACAATTCCCATCATCCCTGACCACTGGTCCTGTTAGCTAGGGATGATGGGAGTTGTAGTCCCAAAACAGCTGGAGGGCCAAGTTTGGCCATGTCTCGCTAAGGCTTTATAGGTCAAAACCAGCACTTTGAATTGGGCCTGGAAACTAACCAGTGCAGGCAAGGTTCAGTGTATTATGCTCAAACGTCTTGACCCGGTGAGCAACATGGCCACCAAATTCTGCACCAGGTGAAGTTTCTGAACCATCTTCGGAGGCAGCCCTACATATAACGCGCTGCAGTAATCTAACCTAGAGGTATAGACAACAGAAGTTAGGCTATCCCTACCAAGATTGTTCAGTTTCTGTTAATTGATTCTCATGAAAACTTACAGATTCTGGCTTCACAAAATTAACTCAAGGCAGTGTCAATTTACTCTTGGCAGAAAGCTAAGGTCTGCTTGACCTAGAAACTACTTACTCTGATTGGTTAACGACCAGCACTCAACTCTGTTATCTAGGAATGCTAGCACAGTTTGGTGTTAGGTGTGTTAGGAGTAGGAGTGCTGTGTATGGTTAAGAGAGAGAGAGAAAGAAAGGATTTATTTTGCTTTGTTTTGTATGCAGAAACTCTGCTGGTTTTATTTTTCCTTTTAATAAATCCTGTAAATAGTTATTCTGAGTCTAGCTGACTAGTCATTTCCACCTCAACTAGCTTCTTCGCTGTGCAGGAAAACTCTGCTACGTTTGGGCTAAAGCCATTAGAGCTATGCCTGACACTTCAAAGTTCCATGAAAGATAGGGTTTGCAGCTGGACCACCAGCCCAAGCTGATGGCAGGCATTCCACACCACTGAGGCCACTCTTGACGATGGATCTCTTTTTCAACAGCTGGTGAACTCAGGAGCCAGCAAAGTTTGGCCATGGGGTCTCTAGTTGTCGATCCCTACTGTGTCTTGACTGAGAGGGATTCACTGGGACTTCTGAGTAGACATGGTTAGGCTTGCAGCTGTTGTTGTACAGTCATACCTCAGGTTACAGACGCTTCAGATTGCACGTTTTCGGGTTATGGATGCGCTGAAACCTGGAAGTACTGGAATGGGTTACTTCCGGGTTTCGGCAATCGCGCATGTGCAGAAGTGCTAAATCGCGCTTTGTGCATGCACAGAAGCTCCGAATCGCAACCCGTTCGTGCGCAGACGCAGCGCTGTGGGTTGCAGACACTACAGGTTGAGAACGTGCCTCCCTCACGGATCATGTTCACAACCTGAGCGTCCACTGTATTTGTTAGTTGTCTCATATCATAGGAGTCATGCGGTACTAATTTTAAACAAAATTAAAACACAAGATTTAAACAGACAACAAATAAAACAAACGCTAACTACAGAAAGTTATTTAGCCACATGACAAAAGCTAAAACAACCTCATAAAGCTAAAACCAACCACCATCCACAGCAGAGACACATAATGTCAATCCTTAATATTCAAGATAAGATGTTAAATCATATTAACTATAATTAACACTTGAATGGTTATTTTTTTCTCAGCAGCCACTTCTGTATACTTGAACTTCTGTGCTCTTGCAGCATATCTGTTATTCTGCATGTTCTCCCATTTCTAAACTGCATTCAGAAAAACATAGTAAAGTATTTGCTTGTTTGATTCCTTATTTATTTTCAGGTGTGGGGTGTGTTACTTCATGAAGTTATGAAGTAAAGCACCCCACACCTGCAAATAAGCAAGGAATCAAACAAGCGAAGACTTCCCCATGTTTTTTTGAATGGAGTTTTGAATTGTGTTCTGTAGTGAATATTGCATTTACCCCCTTTTTGTACAGGCTTACACTGTTCTTTGGGAAGATCATTCCACAAGTGGGGGCCATCACTAAAAAGGCCTGCTCTGGTGTTGCATCCTCTGGACCTCCCATGGACAGGACACACAAAGAAGGGCCTCAGATTATGGTCACGGGGTCCGGGTCAGTTCATGTGGCGAGAGTGCTGAGCTGCATACGGTTTAATAGGTCAAAACCAGCACTTTTAGATCATGTGTCAAAGCTAGTGTTATCCCACACTTCCCAGTGCATTTTCCTATCCCTCCCTATCACAAACATTCTGATCTTTTGGGGAAGGAGGTTTGTTGCACGAGACATCTCAATTAACTATATTTGCACAGCCTGAATGTGATCAAATCCCAGCTGAAAACACCAACCGTCTGGCAGTACCCAAAGTCCAGAACCACGGCAGAGGTATATAGTTTTTGGGGAAGATTTTGGGTAATAGATGATGGGACTTTGACTGTCAGGTCCCCTATCAATAACTGCAATTTGTTTTTATTGTACTGGCAGAACAAACGGCATCCTCTTGTGCAAGGCCTGTTTCAGGAAAACCACTCCTTCTCTCAAAACATTTATGATTTAAGTAGGAAATCAGAGTTATATCAGACAAGGCTAGGCAAAACAGCACAAGGAAACGAGGAGACCTGGGTGGGCGGATTATGTAAGGCATTAATCTTTCCAAATCAGCATTGGCCAATTCTGCACACCTGCTTAAGTTGCCGGATCCATTTCTTTGTGTTTCTCTCAGCACCCGGCCTCCTTTCTATAGGCATTGTCTGTGTGAGTGTAAACTGAGGTGCGGTGCATGTCCGCTTCAGAGGAAACGTGCCAGGCCTTGAGTGCACAACATTGGGGTGAGTGGGTGTGCAATCAGTTCGAGTGTGATTGTGATCATTATCATGGTGAGAACAATGAGATAGATATGCCCGCATACCTTGCCTTAGCGTGTTCTACTTTGCGTCCTCCTGACACTGAACACCACAGGGAAACACCCACATGCAGACAAGGCAGGAGCCAGCAAGTGTGGGGAGGAGTGGAAACGAGGAGGAGGAGTAGCAAGGAGGAGGGAAAGGGCAGGTGTGTCTGTGGACCATGAAAACAGGAGAGTTGATCTTCCTCCTTACCCAGCCCATGCCTTCCCCATCAATAAATGTTATATATAATTTGGTGTAAATGCAGATATGGAACCTGTGTTAAGATAGTTAAGATCCGATGACATGACAAGGAGTTTTATTGGTTTGTGTGGTTTTTTTAAAAAAAAATTATAGCCTGCCCCATCATCATAAATGATCTGAGGGTGGGGTACAATTAAATTCTTTTTACAACACAGCAATTCGATAAGGATAATTAAGAGAACAGCTAACTATCGCTTCAGTCCAATCTTCAATTATAGAGGCAACCTATTCAACCTGAGGAAACAGCTATGCATTAACTAGGCACTAAAGCAAAAACCAAGTCAGAGCCAACTGGTCCTTAGAGGGGAGGGCACTTCACAATGGGGCACCATTATGGGTGAGTTTTATTTTTGTTACAGCGGTACTTTAGGCAGTCCCAACAGAGAGGGCCTTTTCTGTGGTAGCACCCTGAGTTTGGAATGGCCTCCCCAGGGAAGGTACATTCTTTCACCTTTGGTGGACATGCCCAAGGATTAAGACCTTCTGGGAAATGATCTATAATGAAATAAAAAAGGTATTTAAATATACCTTCCTGAAGAAACCAGAGGCCTTTCTCCTGGGCATGGTCGGCCAATTGGTGCCAAAGAAGGATAGAACTTTTTTTATGTACGCCACAACAGCAGCAAGAATACTGATCGCAAAATATTGGAAGACGCAAGATCTACCCACCCGGGAAGAATGGCAGATGAAGGTGATGGATTTTATGGAAATGGCGGAAATGACTGGCAGAATCCGGGACCAGGGAGAAGAGTCGGTGGAAGGAGATTGGAAGAAATTTAAAGCTTATCTACAGAAACATAGCAAAATTGAGGAAGTTTAGAAGGAGGCTGGAATGAAGTTATGTGACTTTTGCATAAACAACATAAAGAACTTAAGTTAAATAGATTGTTGAAGGAAATGAGGGAAAGTAAAATTATATTATGTTAAGATAAATTAATGGATAAAAATTGGGGAAAGATGGAAAGGATTTGCTGAAGTAGCTAATTGAAGCAGAATACAAAAAAGGGAGGTGTGAGGAGGTCAAAGAAACAAGCAAATGAAGTTAAGTTATGGAAGGTTTATTGTATTTTTGTGTATTTTCTTTTTTGTTGTTTGATTGTTTTTATTTTTCTTGATATTTTTGTTGTTGTCTCCTTTTTTTTCTTTTGCTGTATCTTCAAAACCTTAATAAAATATTATTATATATATAAAAAAAGGAATGGCCTCCCCAGGGAGACATTTCTGACACAAATGCTACAATTTTTTCAGTGTCAAATTAAGATACACACCCCTATTCATCCAGGCATTTTAGATTATTTTAAATCAGAACTGCCTTCTTTGCTTTTAAGTTTTTTATTTGTAGTTGGGAAGAACTATAGCTGAGTGCTAGAGCATCTGATTTGCCTCTCCAGGGAGAGCTGGGAATTTTCCTTCCTCAAACCCTGAAAAGCTGCTGCCCATTGGTATGGATAATACTGAGCTAGAGAAACCAATTCTCTGCTCAACATAAGGCAGCTTCCTATGTTCCTATATCATTTACCTTGTTGTTTATTGCTTAAAATGCATTGCACAGCACCCTAAGCAGTGTGAGATTCCAGGGGTTCCAGGTGCAGCTTCAGTTTCCTTGGAATGAGGGACAGAAGACAGTGGTGTCTTTATGATATACGGGTTACTTACGCATAAATACAACCTGAGTCTGTGATGGGGGTGGGTCACAGCATTAACACTGCAGTAAGGTATTGCCTCTCTCAAGCCTGGATTCAAGCACAAATCAAGCATGTCTCTCCCTCTCAGTCTTCTGCCTGCCTCGTGCTTCTAGCCCAGCTCTCCCAACCAACTCTGGCATTTTGGCCTTCTAACTATCAACCAGTTGAAGGAAGGGGGTTCACCCATTTGTTTTCTGGCACAGAGCCACTTCCTTTGTTACCTTAATGACCCATACTTGGGAGCCATTAGCAAGAAACTGGCCTGGCTATTCCAACAATTTAATCCTTGTAGGATCCCTGAATTAGAAGGGACTCAGGCATACAACCTGACCGCCCCCACCCTCCCAACTCACAACATTATTATATGATAAGTCTTATTCACATTATTGTACACCATCCTGGACTCCCCTAATGAAAGGCAACTAATTAATATTTTGAATGAATGAATAAATATTACGCTGCGTAACTTATTAGCAATTTGGCAGAGTTACACTGAAATGAATGAAATATGCACCAGTGTAATAGAGCTAAGATTTTTTTTTGGGGGGGGTGCTCTTAACTTGCAGCTTCTACTTATTGCATTACCCCAGTGCAAATAGCACATTGCATACTTTTATGGACCCCCCCATCCCCTTAATCGGATCCCTTCAAGGTGAAGGAAGGACTCCTCAAGGATGCAAATTTCTCCAGGCTGCTTGGTTGCTGATGACACTCAAGAGGTATTTCAGACTCATAGAGGGTGGGGAACTTAGGGGGAAAGGCTCTTCTGTCAGTCTGCCAAGGCTGACAGATTGCAGGCTGTGTGTTTTTTTATCACCCTGAAATGAAAAGAACAGGGCAATAAAACTTTGGACTAGAGCTGCCAGGTAAGAATGGATGATGAAATTTAATTGGCTTGCATATTAGTAGCCAAATCTTACTGCTGAGATTGCTTGTTTGCATGTGCTTCAAGATGCCGTTTCCAGGATTTGTCTGACAAGGAGCGCTGCATGACTGCTCCAGCCCGATAAGGGAAGTGTTCACGCAGCTTCCTTTCTGACCAGTCTGTCAATCTCGCCCCATTATTTCAGTCCCTGGGCTGGCTTTCTCACTTAATTCTGTATCAAAGTGCAAGGTTCCACTTGTCAGTTTTAAAACCACAGCTCCATAAGGTTGTCAGGAAGGGAGCCGGCATAATGAGACAGCTGCCTGCTGTGATGCTCCCCAGTTGGTTGGCAAATGACAGAGTTTCCAACCCCAAGAGGTTAAACGTCAAACGAAAAACTAAAGGAGGCTCATGGAGCCAAACCCGGAAGTCTTTTAAATGGGAGTGAAATTTGCGCATCACCCATAAGTGAATGAGAATAAAGCAATAAGCGTGTAGTGACAAAAGTAATTTCACCCTTTGGCATTCTCTGGGTCAGGGCTAGATTAACAGGCTAAGTAGCCCATAGTGCAGAAGATGCCAGCCTGCTAGGGATGCATTTTGTAGAATATTTATTTAAAAGCACCTCATTATGGAGAGCTGGCCCTGTGGCATACTCCATTTTATTCCTCCATAGCTCAGGAAGTGATGCCCGTTTCTGTATGGTTTCCGGATGATTCTCTCTGCGATCCCAGGAAGTGCTGTGTAATAATAACGGTTGCAGGCTGTTCCATCCGGTGTTTTGTATTGGTCTAAAAGACAGTGATCATTCAGGTAAGGAGAGCACATTCTGTTTGTACTTGACTTGAAACCTAACATTCTTTCCACTCCGGTTCAGCTTTCATAATACGTAGCCACAGCCTCTTTTGGCCCATCAGACCCCAGTACACACAACAATGGAGTTGTGCTTTTGTTCCTAGATGTGGAGAAGCAGCAGGATGATTATGTATCCTATACCCAAGTGTGGGGTGGGTGAAATACGACAGGATACAGATTCATGCTTTTGTGGGGTGGCATATGTAAGGCCCATGTGCCATAACAAAATGGGCAGATTAAGGATGTGAGTTGAAGTGATCTATACAGAGTACAGAATCTGCTCTATCAAGTGTGCAGCGGAACCCACAGTCACCACACAACACTACTCAGTAGCTTTGTGCCAGCCGGGTAGATGTGGGTGGATCGGTTCTGCCCCCCCCCAACAAAAGTCCTGCCCTACCTAACAAAGTCCTGCCCCCCTCTCAAAAAATTCCTGGCTATGCCCATGAATAATAGGGCAAATGACAGTCAGAGCTGACTAATTCTATTCTAATCCTAAGGCTCTTCTAGCCTGCATCAACAGAAGTATAATGTCCAAATCAAGGGAAGTAATAGTACCATTCTATTCTGCCTTGGTCAGATAACACCTGGAATACTGTGTCCAGTTCTGGGCACCACAATTTAAGAAGGATGTTGACAAGCTGGAACGTGTGCAGAGGAGGGTGAGCAAGATGATCCTGGGTCTGGAAGCTAAGCCTTATGAGGCTTAGTTGAAGGAGCTGAGTATGTCTGACCTGGATAAGAGGAGATGGAGAGGAGATATGATAGCTATCTTCAAATATCTCAAGGGCTGTCACATGGAAGATGGAGCAAGCTTGCTGTCTCGTGCTCTGGAGGATGGGCCCCAACCAATGGTTTCAAGTTGTAAGAAAGGAGATTCTAACTAAATATCAGGAAGAATTTTCTGATGGCAAAAGCTGCCTGGCAGTGGAATATACTACTTTGAAAGGTGGTGGACTCTCCTTCCTTGGATGTTTTGAAGCAGAGGTTGGATGGCCATCTGTCATGGATGCTTTAGTTGAGATTCCTGCATTGTAGGGGGTTGGACTAGATGACCCTCGGGGTGCCTCCCAACTCTACAATTCTATAATATTATGATTCTTTGAGTATCACCTCCATCGTCCTCCCTACTGAGTTCTATAATGGCAATATTGAAGAGGTAGAAGCTAATAGGCAATGCCACCTCTTGGCTGGTTGTACATAAGAAGGCAAGCAGGTGGAAGGGGGCTGTCTAAGGGCAGTCTGAGGTTGGGGGCAGTGCCCCATTCATCCTGTTTGACCAGCCTTCACTGGGCTTTGAGTATGAAATTTGAGGCAGGAGGTCCTCAATTCAAATATTGACCAACCATGCCAAGGTAATGTTGTCAACCACATAAATGAATGGATGAATAAATACATAAATAAATACAAGTAAATTTTGAAGGTTGGTTGTGTTGTGGTTTTGGAAAGTGAAAATTTGATAAATTCAGCTTTTAAATGTGAACTCAATCAAATCTTTCCTCCATCCCTAATCTAGAGAGTCAATTTGAGAGCCCTGAGGGGCCACATTTGTTCCCTGGACCTCAAGTTCTCCGCATCTGCAAAACACAGATGCTTAACTGAATACCATTATTTCCTGCGATCATTGCTCCTTTTGTCTCCTGAGGCTATATGTCCTATTACAGAATTTAGATATAGACAGATCTGGATATGTGTAAGGCCTTGAGGGCTTAGAGAAAAGGGCACCCTTTGCAGAGCATTGCCCTGCCCATAAGGGCATCAATCAGGCATGACGCATTCATGGCAACTAACAAGGTTTGTAAATAGACCACATCTAGGAAGTCACTGGTGGCAGATGCTTCTTTCTCCATCACTGCACACAAATCCTGCCAGCAACAATCGCCTTTCAGCAGAGCTAAAGAACAATGTTTTTTTTTATTATATATAAAAAAGATGCAGCCTCACAAAGCACGGAATCTTGAATGCAGCTGGCTCCTTTTTGGAAACAGAACACTAGCCTATGAATGAAAAACATCCAAAATTGCCTTGTTGCTTTTGATGATCCAAATGAGAAGCTCCCAGTAAGTTGTTCAAAATGGAAATGCATCTGGATTTGAATCTATTTTTAAAGTCTGGTTCATGTCCCAGAATCTTAAAGGAGAATTGCTACTCTTGCACATAGTTAGAAAAGAGGACATGCGGCACAAAAAGAGGACAAAAAAGGACATAGATTTGCATAAAAAGTGCATATGTTAATGCATATGGATGGACGCAGATTTAATTTCTGTCATTTAAGCAGAGAATATATCTCACCATAATGGGGAAGACTCAGTCTGCTGTCCAAGGCTGACAGTTGATGGACAACTTCAAGACTCCCCTGCTCTCCCTTCTTAGGATTCCATATCTTTAAACTGGACTTGGATCAGACAGTCCTTCAAAGAGAGGTTACCTGTAAATACCATCCTCTGTAAAGCAGCACTTGGCTGTCCTATCTTAAAGGCATGCTATATATATATATATATATATATATATATTTGTTTTAAAGAATGCAGCAATGTTCTTGTTTGGTTTATTAGAAACCACTGTTTTCAAAGGCAGGCAACAGATAAATGAAAGTTGCAGGTTACTTCCGTTTATGTAAATATCATATAGATTCTATGGGAGTAATATTCAGGTGGCTGTATGCATGATAACAACTTTCCTGTAAACAAAACTATTCATCAGCTGCAATCTGAAGTGTTTGGCTAGTCTAAAGGAGCACTGTCTTTCCATGTGGTCACTGAGAAATTGGTCTGTGACTCTTGCAACACTTTGGTGTGCAGTGTTTCATGGGTTCTTCTCTAACCACAGTAAAACAAATCATATCTAGCAGAGGTAACCAATAGGGTGCCTTCCAGATGTTGCCTGACACCCACTTCCATCAGCCATAGCTGGGATAGCCAGTGGTCAGAGATGATGTGAGTAATCCATCAACATAAGCACCTCCTCCCATGTGAATCTGCCCATGTTCTTTTTTTATATATTAATATTTTATTGAAAGTGGTATGGGGGGGAGGGGAGAAGTGTGTGTTGGGTGATACCGCTGAGGCCAGTGCCTCCCTCCCAATGCAGCGTCGCCCAGGATTCATCACTCCAGTCTCCCATCACGCTGATGTGACCCATATCCAAGGACATGAGCACACGACTAGCAGAGTCCAAACAGAAGCTCAGCCTTGAGGAGTAACATCTAAGCCTAATTTATTGCAAATTAAATCAAACATAACAGAACAAAGAAAACATGGCTTCTCTCTCCGTCTTTCTTCCCCGGAGAGAGAACTGCAAAAGCAATAGCTATACAGAGCGGAAACAGAGTATCTCCCTTTCCATTCACAAGACTCCAATAATCTGAGCTGGAATGTAAACAGACATGTGACATGTAACAATCCCACACATCTGCAGCATGGGAGGAATGGAATTCTCAACAGTGTGTGTGGGGAAAACAAATATGTGTATTATATATATATATATGCAATGTAATATACTCCCATACATTCTTATACAGTGGTAAAGGTAAAAGGTAAAGGGACCCCTGACCATTAGGTCCAGTCGTGACCGACTCTGGGGTTGCGGCGCTCATCTCGCTTTATGTGGCCAGCATGACTAAGGTGCTTCTGGCGAACCAGAGCAGCGCACGGAAACGCCGTTTACCTTCCCGCCGGAGCCGTACCTATTTATCTACTTGCACTTTGACGTGCTTTCGAACTGCTAGGTTGGCAGGAGCAGGGACCAAGCAATGGGAGCTCACCCCATCGCGGGGATTCGAACCGCCGACCTTCTGATCAGCAATTCCTAGGCTCTGTGGTTTAGACATACAGGACATACAGGTATACAGTGGTACCTCGGGTTAAGTACTTAATTCGTTCCGGAGGTCCGTTCTTAACCTGAAACTGTTCTTAACATGAAGCACCACTTTAGTTAATGGGGCCTCCTGCTGCCACCGTGCCGCCGGAGCATAATTTCTGTTCTCATCCTGAAGCAAAGTTCTTAACCTGGGGTACTATTTCTGGGTTAGCGGAGTCTGTAACCTGAAGCGTATGCAACCTGCAACGTATGTAACCCGAGGTACCACTGTATAATGTTATTATCCTAATATATATGTAAATATTAATAGTCTACTACCTTCTGTGTAAACTTATTCCAAATGTTGTCATATTTTCCCAAAGTCTACATCTGTAAGTAGTCCGTTCAAAAATGGTGAGTGTTGCCATACTGTTGATCCATTGATTAAAGGGTACCATATCTTTATTATTCCAATCCATCAGCATCAGTCTCTTGGCTACAATTAGGGCACATGGAACATTAATCTGTCCATGTTCTGTCTGAGAGGGGATTCTGCCACACCCACCGCCATCCGAAGTGAGGCAGGGGACAAACAGAGACAGGGTTTCCTTTCTGTTGGTGCTCCAGCCTTTGAAATCTCTCCCTAGAGAGGTGTGTCAGAGATCAGGTTCACTGCCTTTCTGATGCCAGGTTTTCCTAAGCCTTTTAGTTCTTTGTTTTAAACTTGGATTTTATCTGGTTAAACTGGTAGTAGACAGTGTTCAGGGGCAGTGCTGCTCACCTGATATCCAATTATTCATGTTGCTACTGCTTAGTGGGAGGTAAGAGGGAGAGGCAGCAGAAAGGTTGACACTATGCAAACACACCAGCAGGAGTGCCAGATTGGCACTGCCAGTGTGCACTGTGCCGGCCTTGCTGCTGCCTTGCCCTTCCCCCTCTGCCTTTCAGTAAGAAGCAGCAATGCAATTGACTGGCGATCAGGTGATTGTCACCAGTCCACCACACCTTCTGCTATTGAGTTAGGCTATTCTTGTTTTGCGATAATTTTTGTTATTTTTTTCTAGGGACCTTGTGTTGAAGAGCAGAGTATTAGATGCTTTGATAAATATACAAAACAGGGGGGGGGGGAATAAAACTGAAAGAACCCAATTCAAGGCCCATGCTCAAGCTGCTGAACACTTAGGCATCTGTATATATCCAGCCAATGCTCAACTGAGGTAATTTCAGTTGGAACCAATCTACAGCCCAACCAGAGTAGAGTTTACCACTGATGGGGCTTCACATGGTCTACTTCAAATAGTTCAGGAAAAAAAACCATTTCAGACATTTCATAATTTAAATTAAAGTTATCATGGGCTGAGACACTCCAGCTCTTGTTCAGGTCATATCACAAATTTAGCAATAGTATTCATCAGAAGCTCTTTTAGCATTAATCCTGCTTCTCCACTTCAAACTGAAGTGCTGTTGATCTTCTCTGTGTCTGTCCATAATAATTACCTACTGGTACTCTGGCTCTTTCTTCTACCTTGTCAAAATGCATGCAGAAAACTAGTCTTGTAGCTTACAGTTTGTCAAGCCCTTTCTCAAGATCCACAGAACTCTCTTAGAACATTATAATCTGATACACAAAGCATCAAGTGTCAACTGACAATTCCACAGAAAGGATCTGAAATCACTTGAGCGACCCACAAAAACAAGGCATGTCCCAGGAGTCCAAGCACTGATGGCAAATTATAACGGAAGAAAAACTGAACTTAGGAATTATCATGCTAGGGTCTGCTGTGTACTAATAAACTGTTTGGTTCAAGGCTACTTAGGCCCTACTGTGACATCAGAGCACTGAAGCCAACACAAAGGCCAGAATCTATTTGCGCAAATCTATACTGGGATGTTAAGGCTGTTCAAAACAATAGCATCGAGAGAGAGAGGGCAAGGCAGGAAAAAGATAAATGAAGACAAGCTTGCAAGAGTAAAGAAGTTGGGTGATGAGAAGGAAATTTTATGAAAGCACAAATTAGACCCATTATCCAGGTTTATTTGTTTGTTTCAGCAATAAGGCTTAACAAAGTTACACAAAACACTTGATACATATTAAATTAAAAGGTAAAACAGCCACAACAAATTCCTCATCAGGGATCAACAACTATTTAAAATAAAAATATAAAATCAGTAATCCAGATAGCAGCATATATTGTGAACAGAATGAGAGTATGGGTTATCTCTGCATTTTCTAAAGTTGCTTAATACAACTCAGTGTGAGAGAGTGAACCAGTTCAGAATAAGGGAGACATGGGGGGCTGCTTGTAATTGTGTATTGTTCTAAATAGAGATGGGTGAGTGACCCAGCAATCCCACTGTTTAAGCCATAACCACATTCTTTGTAGTGCTTTATGTGCTTCCTTTCAGGACAGAAGTCATTAAATGTTAGGAAATCTCTTTTGCTAATTGTGGGTTTCCACAATTACCCAACTGTCCATTACCCAACTAGAATCACATTTCCCCACACATATTTTTTTTCTTTTGTATTTGCACACTTATAATTCTACCACTGCCCACTCACCATCCCGCTACTAAAAAGTAGGGCATTTGCAATGTCCTTCTTACAGGAAATATGCAATGCTTAATCTTTGGGTGGTTCTGGAAGATAAGGTTTATTGTTCAACACCTCCACACCACTTCACCCAGATCAGCCAATGTTTACCTCACAAAAGTGCCCAACTCACTTCTGTTCACTTTCTGGTGGAATGGTAAATGTGAGTAAATGCATGGCAAACCAGGATCAACAGCTACCCACGATGTGACAAGAAACTTTGAAATAACATTTTTAAAATCGATATCTGTAGATGGAAATAAATAAACAGGGGCTATTCTCAATAACAGCTTTCCGTTCAGAAACACTTACAAGTGACCATAGTTCATACGTTATTATACTCCTGGTCACTGAGCATTAGCAGCCCTGTTTGTGAGTCCCTTGCTCATCATATTTATGACAATAATAGAACAGATTTCATAGACTGAATATGATGTATAAGGAGAGGTGACCACCTCCCCATTTGTGTGTGTGTGTCCTGCTCCTTTTCAACCTTTCCTTGTTTTCCCCCTACTCCTTTTGTTGTTCTTTTCAAAAGATGTACACATATACAGAGACCTTTTCAAATTTGCACAAGTCACTGAAGACTACATTCCAATAGATTGCAGTGCGGAAGCTGCTCTGCTGGACATGGCACCCTGTTCCAGAATTATTTAGCTCCAGGTTGGCTACGAAAGAGTGTGTCCTTTGGCAGAAGCCAGGCACCTCAATCTTTAAGCCAGGTGTCATAAGATTGGTTGGATTATGGTTGAATTTAAGTTTGCTTTTCATAAGCCACATCAAGCGGCTTGTTTCTGGAGGAAAAAAGGTAGGGGTGTGTGTGTGTGTGTGTGTGTGTGTGTGTGAAGAGTCTTGCTGAATCAGAACAAAGGGCTACCTATTCCAGCTGTCTTCTCCATGAGTGGCGAAGCAGATAATTATGGGAAGCCCATACTGCTCATACTCCCAGCAACTGATATCCTGAAACAGGGCCTGATTTAGGTTTGATGAGGCCCTAAGTTACTGAAGGTAATGGGGCCCTTTATATGTCCAGCTGTCCTTTGCCAACAACAAATTGTCACTTTTTTGTGTTGAATATATGCTATATGGTAATTTATGGACCTAACAGGTATCTAAAACCATTTGCACATGTTGCCATGCAACCAGTCCATGCAGAATGCAGGCACCCTATATATAGAAATGAGTAAACCAGTGATATTTTAGGGAGCAGGCGGGGCCCATTACTTACATCATAGGAGCCTACACAACACAAAACACTGTTGCTGTATGTAGGTTTAATTTTATTTGTTTTTTATCTTATATTTTGGAAATGTACATCCAGGTTTTTTCCCTTTAATTTTGTGGGCTGCCCCCAAGAGAGTGGGGCCCTAAGCTGTAGCTTGTTTAGCTCATACGTAAATCCGGCACTGTCCTGAAATCATGACTAGTAGCCACTTCTAATTTTACAGAGCAGCTGGATTTAAGCTTTCCTGATGGTGCCCATTTAGTTTCTCCCAAAAGATTATCTCATTTTATCCCTCTAAATTAACATTTTAGATTTACTACTGTGCTGCCCCACACCACGTCAATAAGAACAACTGCACCAATGTCCTCAGAGGGGAAATCATACTAGCGACACATCATTGCAATTCAGGAGGGAATATGGCATTCAGAGGTGAGGTGTGGGCTTGGATCTATGCTTCCATGGTGATTCAACTCTTACCTTCTATGCCGATGCAAATATCTTGTTGTTTGTATGAACCCATAAGAGTTGCAGGTTGTTTTGTGAATGCTCTCAAGTTCTAAGAGCTTGCAGTTTGGGTTCCCATGATCAACACTCAAACAAAATCTTGTGGACTATAATGTTTCTACATCTTAATTCCAGCTATCAACACAGGGGTCTCACAGGAAATTGTATTTTGGTCTCTCTCTATAATGCTTCTAGTTAGGATTGAACAGTGAAACTGCTGGATGATGTAGTAGGGGAATAGACCTATTATCAGTTATAGAGCATTAGCTGTATAGCATCTTGATGTCTGTCCAGATTTCATACCCTGGTTGTTTACTTCCTAAGGCACTTGGACAGCTGCTGTTGGAAAGGGAATGCTGGATGAGATAAATGTTGGTTTGTTCCCACCAGGCAAATCTAATTTCTTACACTCCATGTCTTTCAGCACACACATGAAAAGTTTCAGAAGTAGATGCATTCACTTTCACACAGAGAAAATTGCTCTAATAAATCATACCTATCTGGTATAACTCATAGTCTAGGGCCTACATGACCACAATATTACAAGTGGCTTGTCATTTCTGCTGGGAGTGGCAAATGGGCTGGCTAAATGAATGAGATGTAACAAATGCACTCTGGAATTGTACTCCCCCACTCCCACAAAAAGGAATCAGGAAAAGAGACTTTCATCATCATCATCATCATCATCATCATCGCCATCATATTTATACCCTGCCCATCTGGCTGGGTTTCCCCAGTTACGGAAAAAATGAAACCTATCCTCCATGTTCACAGGCAATATATATTGAATAACCAGAGATTGATAAACTTGTCCACTTCCCGGAACATCAGGATGGACATTGATGACAGCAGAGGGTTGTCTGTGGTTTGATCCAGCTGGACAATTCTTATGTTATATGCCTGCTTTTTGAGATACATTTCTAGCTTTGCACCAAAAGAGAAACATGAGAAGTTCGCTTGGACATCTGAAGGCAGTCTTGTCTAGGGAAGTTTTTAATGTCTTATGTTCCACTGTGTTTTTATATTCTCTTTGAAGCTACCCAGAATGACTGGGGCAAGCCAGTCAGATGGGTGGGGTAACAACAACAACAACAATGAAATTCCCACATTCAAGAGGCTGGGGCAGGTTAGCCACTTGATGCTGCATGCATTTGCAAATGATCAAAATAATTTTTGAATCGGCATACAAAAAATGCTTGTTTTTGCATGTTGCAGTTACTGCACATTATCTGTGAGCCGCAGCACTCTAACGCTCATAGGAATATCAAGCAGTTCTTGTGAATTCACCGCTTGTTAAAATCTGCCCACACCGTTTAACTATTCCACTAACAGTGGGGTGGGATGTAGAAGGGAAAGCCATTCATGTTGCTCAGTTTCTAATACTTGGATCACGGGAACAGCATCTCCAGCTAGGTAGCATTGCTTGTGCTATGCACCCTGATGCCTAAACCTTTTCCCAATGTGGATGATGGTGAAACAATTAAAAACACAGTGAATCCTTGAATACAAAATGCCTTTGTGGGTATGAACAGATTGCCTTAACATTTTCTGAGCATTCCCGTCAGCGGAACGTTCACTAAGGCAATGCAGATTTAAAAGTGACAAGTTAAACAGCAGGTTGAAATTAGAACATTAGACCTGCAACCATCATGTCACCTAAGATGGTGCACTTAAGCTTCTTTAATAGCATTACAGTCTTTAGGACTAAAATACCTTAAGCACAAATAGACCAATGGGCTCTGAATCACAGCAGTTAGCAAAACACAGTGCTAACTCAGTTGGAAATCAATGGCACTGTCTTCACCGAATGTTACAGGGTGAGTTTTATACTTTTAGCCACTAATATTCAATAAATTCTTCTAACCCTATAGGCTCATTCCAGCAAGGAACAAAGTCCTAATCATTAATGAATTGCCAGATTGACTCATTACTTTGCTATTTCACATTATTGTGAAAGCTACGAAGATCACAGCCACCTTAATGCTTGTTGTTATCCTAAAGGATATCAAAAATACATATGATGAGCTCCTGACACAATGTATTCTTACGACCCTTGGAGAAATAAATAAATAAATTCTAATTAATTTCTAACTGATTAAGATCCCTTAAGGCCCATCAGTTTAAAAGAGTCCATTAAATTATGACCCTGGTAAAGCAGTTGATAGGTCAGCCATGAAGCAAAGGAACTTTGCAGTTCACTTTTTGTTGGTATTTTTATTTTCCATGTGGAAACCAGCTAATATACTCAACCTCTGATACCTGGATGGTGGACACTAGCTATATATAGCAGTAAACTTGTCCACCAGTTTTTCCATTGGTGCTGCCAGCAGCTAGGCTAACTTCTTTATTTATCTATCACATTTGTTTCTTGCCCATCTCCCATGGATCTCAGTGTCTCTTCAATCTATTCTCAAAATGACCCTAACATGGTAAGCTGGTCTGCAAGAAGATAGTTCGCCCAAGGTTCATAAGCTTCATAGTCAAGTGGTGCTTTCGATCTTTCCCACATCTAAACCTAATGTTCATTATCAAAACATATTTCAAATAGGGCAGGTAGGATTAGAAACCAATCATCTCAAATCACTTAATAAATGAGAATTGATCTCTTCTGGCAAACAAAGGGGGGGGGGTCTGTGCCTTTTTTATTCAAATTGCCTTGATAAAAATGCCATGTATACATTAACCCTTTGTGATTTTGTATCAAGGCTTTCCCCCTTTTTGATAGCAGGTCTTTTCGTTTAGTATAAACAGTTATGATAGGCTTGGAAAAGGCTCATAATTCACTAAAGCAAATGGGGCAGTGTAAAGGTTTGTCAAAATTCACAGATCTCACACCCCAGAAGTTCAAATCCAGCCTCCTTCTACTGGCAAAAATATAGTCTATGAGGAATATGTCTGACGATGACAAAAGGCTTTGGCACCCAAAACCTTAACTTTGCCTTTTTGGCAACGGTGGGTTGACACCGAAGGTGATTTTCCATCTACAGAAGATACCTTCCACTCACACAGAGTTAGAATGGAATGGAACCAAATCCAGTCACGTTCTTCCACTTGTGCAAGAGCAGGAGGAGAGAACTTACCGTATATAGATCCCAACTACTCCAGCAGGTCATGAACTCTGAGCATTGGAAGTTGCTTTACACTGAGCCAGACCACTGATCCATCAGTCTTGTTTACACTGATTGGCAGCTGTTCTCTGGGCTTTCAGACCCAGGCCCTGCCTGGAAATGCTAGGGATTGAACCTAGGACCTTGTGAATGCAAAGCAGATGTCCTAACCACTAAGCTACAACCCTTCAACACCAGCAGCTATTCCCCTCCTCACAGTTCTTTGGATCTAAGACGAGGCACTGCATATGTTCTTAATTGATTGATTCACATGCCAGTCATTTCTTATGGATGTGGTCAGTAGCCAATGCTCCTGTACTGCCAGCAGAACAGAGATCCGCCCCTCATCCCTCTCTTCAGTTCCTTGCATACCTTCAGAATCAGCTGTGGAGAATTGGGGGATCCTCCAGATATTTTGGGGGCACACAGCAGCAGGAGGAGAGGAAACAGAAGGGTCACTCTGCTGCTTTGGATTCAACCTTGCATACTTTATTTGCTTGCTCACTGTGGATGGTTTGCAAAAGTTACAAAGGAACTCGCATTAATGGAGCGCTATACTTCCATGTGTGCGCATGAACATCACAGGCCACCAGCACTCCATGACTCCTGTCATTCCACTTATTTCAGTAAAGTCTACTGCCCTGAGCACACTGAGCTTACGACAGAAACCATCACCACACTGGTTGCTGGCAGCCTTGCATGGCCTTGCTTGCCTCTCTTCCTTCTCAGGGTGACTGCAGAAACCGGCTATATTTAATCCCAGCAGACTTCCTGTCACTTGATATTCTTGTGTTTCTGGAACAAATTCCTGAACTTGACCTGAGTTACTGGGCCATTTGGGGGTGGACCCAGTGACATGTTGATTTAGTGTCACAATAACCTTACATGCAGCAGCTTCCAGTTCCCTGCAGGTCTGGAATGCGGCTGAAATCTATTTCCAGGACCCTGGGGAAGCCAAGTTCCAAAGACCGTCTCGAGGAGGTCAAATTTAAGCCTTGCTTATAAGTGTGTTGGAAGCAGAACTTGTCTATATATCTCTTCTTCTCCCATATGACCCCCTTGTGAACCAAGTGTTTATGTTTAATTCATACATCATTACAGATCTTACGCAGCATTGGACAACTCATTTAGCACAAGATGAATGTTACCCAATCATCTACATTCCATGGGCTCTCACTTGCTAATAACATTCCCTGGGTGTGATAAGTACTCATGTCTTAAAGTTTAGCACATCAACAATTTTAACCATGTTTTCAGGAAAGGATTGTCATGGGTCCTGAGACAGCTCGGGAAAACCCACATGCTTACTTCACTCGGAGATGCCGTGTGGTGATTCATTTCATTCACAAGCAGGACTAGGAGAACCAACTTCTCATGTTAATTTAAGCCTTACCTACCATCCATGCAATCCACCCACCCACCAGGACAAATTAGAGATGTTTTGAATATTCAGAATGGTAGAGGCTTTAATTTTAAAATGACCCAATTAAATGTACTTTTAATATAAGTAAGGTTGATTTATGAAGCAGAGTATCAACTTCAGCTTGTTGGAAAGAAAACATAAAACTTAATTCTACCCAATGAACACAATTGTCAATACTGTGCCATAAACTTAACTTTAAAAAGTCACCACGGAATTGCATGCATGAAAGCCTTTCTCTGTCTTTTGGGTGACAAAAGCAATAAACAGAATGGAAACTTGGTCAATAAACATGGGAAAATGATTTTCTGCCTTGTTAAAAAAATATATTCTTTACCAGTTTTCATTTGCAAGGGTTACTTCAACATGGGTGATAGTTGTAATATATTTTAATGATGTACTATTTATACCCATTAGTGGATTTTCTCACAGTGTTATATAACTTAGTCCAAAAACATTCAGTGTAAGGAGCAGTAAGATCCTACATAAATAAAGCATTATTTGAAGCAACCAATTCTTTTGTTGGTTTGTTGGTCAAGACCAACAAAGTTCTAGGCTACATTGTCACTTTGTCATCACTTGCTACAAACAAACCTAAAAACACTGTCTGTTACATTTTCACTTTGCTGCAGTTGTGACCCTTCAGCATTCAAGTGCCACAGAGTTCTTGAAATCTCCGCCAGTTTATTGATACAAACCAGACATAGGTACTGTAGATGCTAATCAGACTGGCCCATGAACTTGCATTGGAGCTTGCTCAGCAGAGAGCATTTATTTCAGACTCTGCTGCTTATCTCTCTTGCATTGCACAACTGATGAGTGACATATTGCATATGCTGCAATACCTATCTTTCCTTCCCTGTTATATCCAAAAGAGGGAAGTAATAAGAAGCGCAAAGCTATAATCTCTCTGTAACTCAGCACAGCAATATTTATTTTGCAACAGATCTGCTGAAAGACAACCTTCTCAAACAGGTGGAGCAGAAGTCATTGGAGAAGGTGAGCAAATGATAGGGCTGAGAGAAGCTTCACTTTCTCCCTGTATCCAGAGAACCAGTACCCTTTTCTAAACATTTGAAAACTGTCTCACAAGTGGTGCAAAAATTATGAATGGTGGGGGGAAAGTGCAGAAAGAAAAGCTTTCCTTCCTCTCTCTCTCCTAATACTAAACTTGGAGACATCCAATGATACTGAAAGCTGGAAGATGCAGGTCCGGCAAAGGGAAGTACTTCTCCCCCTTACAAAAAAGCTCAATAAAAGTTAATTGGGGGGGGCTAAACTAAATTTGGGGGTGCTGGGCGGATCTTTTCACTCCAGCGGTGCATATGCTAAAGATGGCCCTGTTCCTGTAACAACCTATTGAGAAAATAAAGCACACCTTGCTTATCTGAGAAGTAACTACACATTATGTAGTACTCACATTGTGTGTATTCAAAAAATTAAATGCCCAACATGGGAGTCCCGAGTGCTCCCAAGATCACAGCATGCAGGGGGGGTTATGCAGGAAAGGGTTATGCTTTCGGCAGCATTTTCCATGAAATTTGCCCCTCACAACTGCCTCAGCATTAGGGGTTTTTTTTGGGGGGGGGAATCCTATTGGCATCTATGGGAACTTGCTTCCTAATGCCAACTGCTGTACAAGGGGCCAGATTTCATGAAGGTTTCTGCTGGGGTCATCTTATACCCCTCCATGTAGTGCAATCTTGATAACAAACTCCCACCCAAGCTTATCATTTAAAAACGCAATACATCATTGCTAATGATGCTGTGAACATCATGTTTAGTTTGCTACACCCTAAGTGTTATAACCCTGAACAACAGTTGTGGGAGGGAGGGGGAGGGGAGAGAGATCGGATCCAGCAGCTTACTCCTCAAGACAAGGTGGCTTAAATTGGTTGGTTAGTTCAATAGTTTCATTGGTGGAGCATGGCATTATCAAGAATCAATTCCAATGTCACTGAGGTAACTGCTATAGCTTGCTAAGGAAGAACTATCTAAATTTCCAGCTAATAAAATCATTCCTTCAGCAACAAAAACCCTCTCTTGTTTTTTGTTCTCTCCCCCCCTTTCTGTTTTGTTTTCTTCCTCAGTATCCCCATTTGTTGCCGGTGTTGTGTTCAGAGACATGGTATTCTTAGGACTAAAAATCTGAACTCAGATTATGCTTATTTGATAACTGGTTTAATTTGTTGCTCCTTCCTTGCTTAAAGCTACAGGCAGACTCAAGCTCTTCCTTCCAGAATTCCCTTTCCCCCTGTCGGCCTCCTGTAAATCCTGGGATGGATTCATCTATGCTTAGCCATGAGCATTCTGGAATCTAGGTCAGGATCAAGGAATGGATCTGTCATACACATTAGACAGATGCGGAACAATTCTATCACACCATATATTGCAATTGACACCTGTTATTCATGTTTAAATGGATTAATAAAAACAAATCATCTGCTTTTATGGGACATTATTTAATATATTGGTGAAATGGCCATTTTTAAAATCTGCAGACCAAATACTCATTTTTAAGGATGAATCCTTGAATTTTGATTACAATCATGTGACATGTATTTCAATCATCCGTCGGTGGAACGGAAGTGCATTGTATAGGCGTGATCCACTCTATGTTATCATCAGTACGACTGCATTTTTATGCAGATTTTCTCCTAATATATGCATTTCCCCACACATGTTTAAATTTGGAAACTGCATTGGAAAAAGTGTGGATTTCAAAGGAGAGATGCATTTCTGTTCCTGTTTCAGGAAGTGCAGGTTTACATAAGTTTACATAAAATGAAAACCAAATTGAATTTCTCCTCCATCCCTAGTAGAACATTAGATAAATGCGCATGCAGCCATGAGGAGTCGTAAAAATAAAGTGGCAGCCACTTGCATGTGCCACTGACGAAGCTGCATGCTCCAGCACCGGGGGCGGAGAGCAGGTGGGGGCGTGGCTGTCCTGCATCCCGGGGGCATGGCATGTGTCCCAGGGGTGTAGATCGCCACCCGCGGGGGTGTGGCACCTGGCACAGTGGGGGTGTGCACAGCGCGTGTCTGGGGGGGCAGCCGTGATGGTACCCCCCTCCCCGATGGTGTGCTCCCCCCACCCCCCATTCCTACACCAGTTCAAAGAGCCTGCAGACCAGGATACTGCATTTAATACCATGTCATAGATGCTGCATTTTAAAAAAAATAAAAAAGCCATTTTTAGTTTTCACAATAGCTCTGAGTAGTTCTTTAATTTGAAAAATATGGAGAATCCATGTTACCATAGTCCTATGAACCAGTGTGTTCTCAGTACTCCACATTCTGTCTCCTATTGCCATCTTTGGGTGCTTCTAGATGACTTGTATATTGAGCATTCATCCAGATTTGTTTGGAGAGAGATTAGGCAACCCTGGCTAGTTAATGAGCATTCATTAACGTTTGTTTGTGTGGAGGTTACATGACATTACATCAAACCAACTCATTTCCCCCTTCACTTTCCTTACTGCAAAAGTCGAATGTTTGGGAAAGTGAGATTGTTGTGCAAGACCTCCCAATCAATTATAATTGTACAGCATGAATTTGTCATACATAATCAAATCCCACACCAAAATGGTGCCCTTTATCACAGAGAAACAAGATACCCCTGGGCTGGGCAGTTATTTGTGACTCTTTCTCGTACATATTCCATGATAAGCATAAAATCTTGCCTGTACTTAAAACTATGGCAGCATAACTTACATGAGTAATAGTATGACCCTATGCCCATCTATTCAAAAATAAATCCCATTGAGTTCATGGAGTTTACTCCTAAGTAAGTGTACATAGGATGCAGCATCAGTCACCACAGCCACTCTTCATTTATAGCTTATTCTTCTCCAGTGCTAGCAAGTGTGCATTTTAATAAGTCATGAAATCAAGAGACATCCAGATCAGACAAGGGAACTTTGCCTCCTCTGGCAAAGTAGGAGTGTGTGAAATCTATGAACTCAATGGGATTATTTTTGAATGGATAGGTGCTAAAAGTGAGTACCGGGCATTTGGACATTTTTCCTGAGGTTGTCATCTTTGTTATATACTATGTGAGCCTGGTACTCACTTTTAGGCAGGCTTAATATGACTTGTTGTAAACTCTTTGCACAGAAAGTAACAAGGGTTCATATGCAATAAAGAGCTGACATCTTTATTTATTTATTTATTTATTTTTAAAAAAACAACAGCAGCAGCATTTTAATAAGTCCTGAAATCAAGAGATATCCAGATCAGACAAGGGAACTTTGCCTCCTCTGGCAAAGTAGGAGTGTGTGAACTTTGAAGGACCCATTCTGATAACTGGTGCACGAGGGCAAAATTGCAGCCTCACAGCCCATCTTGCACAATCTCATGTTACCTGTAGACTGGGCAGGGAGGCGAGCGATGGCTCTTATTTTGTGCAGGTAGGTGGGGTCAACAGGTCAGACACAGTCTGACTGGAACCGCAACGGCATAAATAAGGTTGAGTAACACATTACGGAGCTTATCTCAGACAAATGGAAACTGCAAATAGACACATAAGAGATGTTGTGCGGCCTTGCAGATATGATTGCTATTCAGTCAAAGAAGAAAGTTGCAAGTCTTTCCATTCCTTTTTCTCTCCTTGCTTCTATCGCAAATTTCTTTTGCACCCTAAATTATTCATGGCCCCTTTTCACATTGATCATTACCTGCTCTGTTTATTCCCATATTTCTTTTGTTTGCTTACTTGCTTGTCCATTTTTCAATCTCCCCTTTTCTTGCTTTAGCTCTTTCACTGTCATTTTGTCCTCTGTCTTTCTTGTGACCTTCCCTCAAGTGCAGTCTAGCGGTTAAGAGCATGAGCCCCAGATCACATCTCCACTCAGTTATGAACTCCATTGCTGGTGTAAGGAAAGCTTCGGGCTGGTCAGTGTTGTTAATGCTAAGCTAGAGGGGTCAATGGCCTGAATTGGTATAAAGTATTTTTTAAAAATAATTGCATATTGTTGTAGCCCACCCTGGGACCTTATGGTGAGGGGCGGGTAAGAAATTTGATAAATAAATATATGAAATAAAACATGTTAGTGCGTTCTTGAAGTAATTGCAGGTTTGGAAATGGGGGTTGGGGGTTGGGTTCAGTTCCCCCCTTTCCACCTCTTCATAGTCTTGTTTATTCATCTCTTCACCTTGCATTTCTCCTTTCTCTCCTGATCCTGCATAATCTTCAGCCTTTGTTTCTGTCAAATCCTAGAAGCAGTTCACACATGCAGAATAGTTTCCTTTTTCCCTGTGTGTGACCAGTCCTGTAAAAAACAAAAGTCCTCTTCGGCATGAATCAAACCATAGCTGGGGAAAGAGAGGCAGTAGCCACTTTGCACAAAAGCAGCAAAAAAACAAATATTGATTTATCATTTCCAAGAGCTATGCGAAAGACAGGACAGTGAAGCGTTTAGAATGTCAGAAGGAGATTGGAGAGACTGTTCAAATCGGCACAGGGTGAGCGCCTGCCGGTCATGATCTCTCAGCCTAACTTACCTCGCAAGGGTGTTGTAAGGCTACAAGAGAGGGGAGAAGAACCATGAGGCCAGCCTTAGCTCCTTGGGGGAAAGGTGCATTGACATGTAATAACATGCGAATAATTACAGTGATGGCAGGTGGCCATTGAGACTGTAGGGTGGAAGGCAGGAAGACCAACAGAAGGTGAAGCTAGAGCCAGTGACCAGCAGAGCTACCATATTTTTCGCTTTATAAGACGCACCCGACCATAAGACGCACCTAGTTTTAGAGGAGGAGAACAAGAAAAAATATATTCTCTCCCTCTCTGTTCAGCGTCTCTCCAGAAAAGAGGGAAGAGAAATGGAAGGGGCTCCGTTTCTCCTCCCGCTTCGCTGAATGGGCGCTGCGCAGCTCTCCCTCTCTGTGCAGCACCTCAGGGCAGGGGGAGCGTTCTTCCCATTGCCCTGAAGAGGCTTTGCGTGGCTATCCCTGAAGCCAGGAGAGCGAGAGGGATCGGTGCGCACCTATCTCTCTCGCTCTCCTGGCTTCAGCGAAAGCAACACAAAGCCTCTTGAGCACAGTGGGAGGAGCACTCCCGCTGCACTCAGGTGGCTTTGCGTAGCTATCCCTGAAGTCAGGAAAGCGAGGAGGGTGGAAGTGCGTCTTATAGAGTGAAAAATACGGTAAGTCCTTCTAGTTTTGTCCCCATTCTCCTCCCTGCTGAGTTACACAAGAGCAACACTGAGATGGAGAAGGAGGAAGCTGAGTGGCAGTGGCAGCCTATGGATTGGCTGTAAGTAAGCCCCACTGAATCAACTTCCAAGAAGAGGGGAGCATATGTCTTTAATTTATTAAACCACATTCTCTCCTATGAACAGCACCCAGTTATCTCATGTCACACTCACTCTGTTCTGTAGGTCAGACTCAGACTGGCTCATTTGCTCAGGTCCAGCCAGCGAATATGATGGTATTTGAGCCTTGGTTTAGAACAGCCAAACCCAACATACGTGCCACTGCTCCGCAGAGACTATACATTGCTCAGGATTCCGCCCTGAAAAGTTACATCATTTCCCTCCCAGAATTAGAGTGTAGCTGTGCATTCTAATGTGAAGAATGCAGTGCCCTCCTCTTTCGGTATCAGGCAATTCATCATCAGTGCAGAAAAGGCTTTTGTGTCTAAAGCACCACAGTCATCTTTTTTTCCTGGCAGAGCCGTCCCTTCTGAAGAGAGCAGCTGAAGTTCAGCCAAACATCTGCACACAGAGAGCTCTTGAGAGGTCAGGAGGGGCAGCCACCCCAGCAACAAGGAATACTTGAACGGCCTCTAATAGTCATTATTATTATTTTGCACCAAGTATAATTACATTTTCATTTCAATATGTGTTAATTCATATCTGAGGTGTGCTTTTCATTTTTGACCCTTTAAAGCACCTAAGCAAGTTTCTCCATCTAAGATTTTTGATGGGGAAAGAAAAAAATATTTGAAATTTTGTTGAGTTACTATATGGTGGGGGGAGAAACTAATTTATATTTGTAAATCCTGAGCACATTCATCACTTCTGGAGCTTCACCAAGACCAACATACTTTGAAGATTTATTAACTGAAACAAATATTCAAAAGTGGTTCTCAAATCACAGCCTCCTATCTAGCTGGGGGTGTTGTAGCAAAGATCTCGCCAGATTTGAGTGGATTAACATTTTTAGTAACAGGAAGCTGGGTATGCAGTAGATGTCTAAGAACTAAAGGGATTAGAATTACACCTCTATTTTCATTATTTACAGGACAAAATATTGAGCAAATTGCCATTTTCATTGCCTTCAGAACATATGTGTTACCAGCACATTTTCTACACATCATCCCAAATAGTGCCAGTAGGATAGAGTTTTATTAACCTGGCTACTGTTTATTTATGTGTAAAATAACAAACAACAAGCTCAAAGTGGTTTACAAAAGCTGTGCTATTTTGGTTTGCCCTAATTCACATATCAGAAATCACAGAACCCTAGAATTGTAAAGTTAGAAGAGACCCCAGAGGCTCGTCTCCCATCCAATGTGAAATCAAACCAGATCCTGCTTAGCTTTGCAAATGTGCTAGCAGTTTTATTGCAGGAAAGTGGACCAGTGGTAACCCAGCTGGTGTTCTCTGGATGTTATGGGTTGACGGTTGGCTGGCTAGGGTTCAACAACAACTGGAGGGCAACACGTTGGATACCCCTGAAGGTGACAACCACGTTGCTGTAATTCTGCCTTCTCATTTAAGACTGCACATAGCTACCAACCTCAGTCTGAGCATGAATTCCAAAGACTCCCACAAGGTCTGGCTTCCTAAATGCTGCTTCCTTTACCATTTCAAACAGAATTCTCAACCCAGGGCCACTAAGCCTCTAGAATTGAGATCCATTGAATTGAGATCCATGAGCTGTTTTCCTTACCATAGCACTGCAGATATGAACTCCCTTTTTGTTTAAGCTGCCTTTATTCTCTGGCATGCTTCCTTTGGTGGCAGGCAAGTTCTATAGCACACAAAAAGAAAGAGACCAGTTGCATTACTAAATGAGGGCTGGGGCAGGGATCTGTGACATGGAAACCCTGATTTTAGCAAAGTGTTCTCAGTTGCAGAGCAGCATTCCTTATTTATTTCCCAAGTTCATCCTCTCTGGGCATCATGCTGGCCTCTGCTTCTTGTTAACTCTTTGGCAACATGCCAGGCCCCAGCTGGCAACTGTTAATTGCAGTCAGCAGGTGAGGAACCAGCACCACAGAAATGGAATTACCTTCAACTCTGAAAGACAATTCTGGGGGAAGTCGAGATTCTGGGAGGAGGTATTTAAAGTTAAACATGTATGGAAAGAATCAAAGGAGCAGGCTAAATACTTTTTTTTTAAAGCCACATGACCAAGCATAGTCCTTTGAGTGTAACCACAAGGAAGAAATTAAATATTGTCCTGAGGAGTGGATATATCTGAGTGGGTGCTCTTTCATGGCTGGAGGCCTCTCCTTTGCCTTTGGAAGGTGACACCCTCAGTTAGGAGGAAGAGCTGGGAAATGGCCACGGTGTACTTTGCAATTAAAACTGGGAATTTAAACCACATGGGGTTGAATACAAAGTGGTAGAATACTGAAGCATGACTGCTAGGGTTACCCTAATATCTTCGTTGGCTTTTTCAGTGTAAATAAATAGCAGCAGAACAGGTGGCAGTGGAGAGCTTGATCCAGATTGGGATTGTAGCAGGAAAGGTAGGGGGTGTTACACTTTTGCCCCTGGCTGCAGTCCTATTTCAGAGCTCCCTGGCTCTCTTTCTCTCTCTCATTCCCCCCCCCCCAATTTGCATTGGAAAGAAGGCTTCCCATCTGCCGCTTTCCCCCCCTTGCAAATACCAGGCATAGTGGCTGAAAACTGGACCACAGCAGTAAGCAAAGGGTGAAAACTCCCCTACCTCTTCTGCCAAGGTATCAATCTGGATTGCACCCCTCTCCCCACAATTTATTTTTAAAAGGTCAATTGTGTGAATGACATTTTGTCTCTGGTTGTAAGATGGTTTATGATCCCTGGTGGGCAATTGGACATGCTAGGAGTATATCAGTGACCTGGATAGAGAGTCTTTCCTCTGAGTTAAAATGCAACTCTCACCTTTGTTTTCTGACAGCTATCTAATTGTCTAGTAGGTTAAGGATCTTAGGCCATTTCCTAGCCAATAGGTTTCCTAACATTAGCAAGGAATCTGTGGATGGATGGAAAGGGTTGTATCAGTTACCAAAGGCCTTACAGGTTAAGGCTGAGCCATGTAAACTCATGAAGCCTGCAGAGTCACAACTCAAGATAAGGTGAGTGTGTTGATTTATTTGAGGAGGTTTTCAAAAGTCCAAACATTATATCTTATGTCAGATGCTTAGTCATCAAATTAATGAGCATGGGTGAAGAAGAAAAAACACATGGCAGATAGAGATTATGGACACAAAATGATAGTTCACCAAAAATTACAGTGAATCTTGAGCTTCAGTTTTGATGGAGGAGGCATTGTGACAATTAAGTAATTGACACTTGTTTCTTAGGGCTCAATCCAAAAAAACCCAGTGCAATATAATGAATTTAAATCTGTTTAGAGATGCGAAATAAATTGCAACATTCTATCACTTCTATGAAGGCATCACCATTAAATCCACAAGCAAGTCATCATATATAACAGTTGTGCTTATGGGTTTTTCATGTCAAGTAAACTTGGGTTTATACTTTCCTGGTAAGTCAAGGTACAGTGCAGTGAAAATCAACATGGGGGGCTGGCAAGGCATGGCCCCATAGCCGCCTTCTGTGTGAATTTATTCACTTTCACACAATGCACAAGTGAAGGGAACTGAGATTGAACGTAGGACCAGCATAGCTGCCTGCCAGCAGCAACAGCATCAGCATGTGGTACTCATATGGCATGCAATGAATGGGGTGGTCCTTTTTGACCTAGAGATGGAATCCAATACCTGGATAGATATAGACGTAGTTCTGCAGAAATTAATGAGCACCACCAAGTCTCAAGGTTACTACGGTTCGAACTAGATTTGCTGGTTTCATTTCATTGTTGGAGAAGAAAGATTGTAAGGCATTACAATCATAGGCGCCGACTCCATGGGGCTTGAGGGGGCCCGAGCCCCCTCAAAAATTCGTTTGGGGGGGCTCCGCCCCCCCAATAATCTCCGGCGCCCCTCCAGCAGAGCGCCATCGCCGCCCCTCCCCCAGCCCAAAATGCACAGGGGGGGCGGGCTGCATGCCTCCTGCCCTCCCTCCCGAGCAAAAGCTCCACCCAATTTCCTTTGGAGCTGATTAATAGGCGCAGCACGCTCTCCCCTATTCGCTCACGAGGAGGCGGCGCCACTTTATTTGCATATTCATGAGCTTATTTATTATTCATGAGCTTTCCCGGGCCCCCCCAATATTTTTTATAAGTCCGCGTCGCTGATTACAATATATCTGAACTCCACAGTGGCCGAATCTCGCTGAGAAGTTCACGCGGAAGAAAGGAAAGTGGAGCCTGAAAATGAACGGCTGCATCCTCAGGAATAATAGAACCATGAGACATTGAGTTACATAATGGCCTATTAGCCAAGGCTCTTTTATTCCTTAGCCAGCAACCTTTTTCCTGACTGTCACCTAGACAACCACATTTCTATGAACACTTATTGGAAACAAGGACTGAGGATGTCCTTATAGGAGACAGGCTGCCAAATATGTCAGCTTCTCTAATACAGAGAACAATCTCTTGCTTCTTGGTGGCGGGGCCGATGATATAATGCATTCGTCTGTTGTCTATTCATCTTTCCCATCTATCATTGCCACACGTAACCTTGAAATCCTACCCTGCCTTTCCTTAACTTGCAATTGGCTCCTCATCCTCTCCTAAAGGCAGATATCAAATGGCTGTAATGTGGTGAAGTGGGGAGGAGGAGGAGGAAGAGGAAGTACCAATCCATTTTCCAGAAAGAACCGGGAGGGAAATGAGCTTTCCAATTTGTAGGCACTGACACAATTTTCTGAGGCAGCCGAATAGATTCCTTTGCTCCCAGCACCTTAACATACCCTGTTGGAGACAGATTTTAATAGCAGTGATGAATGACGATGAGGTGAAAGCCCCCTGGCCAGGTTCAAAATCTCAGTTTATCCCTAAACTCACTATGAACCCTGAACAGAGCCCCAGTCTCTTTGCCTCAGCCACCATCTGCATTATGGAACCAGTCTGGCCTGCCTTATAGGTCTGTTGTGAGGGGTACTGAGATAATATAAGTAAAGTGATTTGAGAACTTTGGGCAGTATAGCTCAATCCCAAATAAGCAGGAATGGGACTGTACTCCAAGTATTATCAGTAAATGATGTTTATGATACTTCTGATGGACATCAGATGTATGAGAATAAGGTCATAGGAATCAATTCTATGCAAACACTCTTAGTTCTATTTATCTCTGTCCACCTTGGCAATTATGACTGTAATTTTTACCCCTGCAGAGGGAAATATTGCAATATGTTTATGTCTCAAGAGGACATAATAAAGAGAAATCTACCACTCTTCAAGTTGAAAGAAACTGCTGAATTAACTCTAGTGACTGACAGTACCTTTATAATTTATTCTATAGTTTGGTCTTTGCCTTTCACTTTTCACATGCCATAAATAGTCTTTTATTATCTGGAACCAATTAGGATGTTATATTTAGTGAGCCCATGCAGTACTTGAAAGCGTTTTTTATTGTCACAGGTATAGATTCTTTAAATGCTTTGGAATCCAAACAATTTCCTCCTCCACTCGGGTAGTTTCAAACCAGTAAAGGACTTCACTGCTTGGATACATGCCCAAATCAGCTGTCAGCATTTTGCTTTGGTACAGAGGGGTCATCATCCTGTGATCCTCCTACAGCAGCTTTCACTATACGGTTTACACTTCTGATCAAAGGAATGAACACATCACAAAAGAATTGGATCTCCTAGATTATTGTCTACAGGAACTACAAAGTCATTTCCTACTACTTAAAATGCAATAGCAGTAAAGCAGATGTGCCTTATGCCTAACCCATAGAGCTGGCCCTATTGTTAGGCAGAGTGAGGTAGCTGCCTCAGGCAGCAGGTGCAGGAAGGCAGGGAGTGGCAGCGAGATTTCAGACAGCAGAGCTGTGTGTGCCTTGTGGCTTGCCTTGCAACCCCCAAAGCCTGTGTTCTTCAACTTTGGGCCTCCAGAGGTTGTTGGACTACAACTTCCATCATGCCCAGTCACTTTAGCCAACAGTCAGGAATGATGGGAGCTGTAGTCCAACAACATTTAGGTACTTAAGGTTGAAGAACACTGCAAAGCTAACCTGCTGTCCTCAGGATCAGTGGAAGACATTAAAGTAAGATTCACCTTCTACTTGGGTTACCTTCTATATGTGGAGATGGGAGTGGGAAATGGCATATTTTCCCTTTGCTTCAGGCAGCAAAATGACTTAGGCCAGCTTTGAGCCTGTGTTTGGAGTCATAGGCTCATACGGTTATATGGAAAGGCATGGTGCAAAAGGACCATTGGCTCATTCCAGATAAACCTTTGTATTTTTGTCCTATTGAATTCAAATAGGAGCCTAAGGACCCATTTGTAAGGATGTGTTCATATGTCTAACCAATTTTAAGCAAAGGAAGAACAGTTGTGCTATAATGGGCCTTAACTGGATTCATCTCCTACTCCTGCTCTTTGCTTCTTCCCATATTCTAGGATGGCTTTTTCCAGTTTGGCATTCCCTTAGTGACAAATGTAGTGACATATTTGTACTGACATTTGACAAGGATTCTCGCAGCAAGCACTGGACTCCCTGCCTCTAAAGGATTTTCCCACAGTAGCTCCAGGGCATGATAGGGATACTTCCTGTAGTAATCTCCACCACCATGCGCAGTAAAGATAGGTATCTGAAATACACCCAAGTATAGAACTCTCTGCTTTAATTAGCAATTTACACCCATATTTTAATTGACAGGTATGCACCATAAACATCATTCGCTCTGCACGAACAAACATCATTTGTTTATAAAGAATGAGAGCAGGCATATGACTGAGAGGACAGACAGGGCTTTGCTATTTAGTTATACTCCACTTATGGAATTTTGCTTTAGGAAATGAATACAAATATTCAAGCAGAATCCCTCATTATAGAGTCCTCTACCATGTCAAAAGAATCATCAACCTTCCTTAGCCTGGTGTACAGGGGTGTAGCTAGCTGCTCCGGCACCCGGAGCGGCAGGGTAGGATGATCTGCCCAGCGGGGCAGCACGGCGAGCTGCCCACGGAGTCTGCCTGGCGGATGCAAGCCCCCCGCTGCTGTTTCAGGCAGCGGGGGGCCCAAGTCACTGCAACATTCCCAGGAGAGGCACATGGCTCGGGCGTGCTGCAGGCCAGGCCCCGCTGTAAGTACCGCCCCCACGGTGTGCCATTTTGTCAGCCCCTCAGGGATGAAACCTGGGGCGGGCCACACACCCCACCCCTTCCTATGCCCCTGCTGGTTGTAATCTTAATGGAAACCACAGTCACACTGAGTAGGACAATGGCCAAGTGCCGAACTTGCAGTTTAGGTGAGTGGAGCCAAATGCCACCATGTTCAAGGTAACTCCAGGCACTATGAACAAGGCAACAAATGCCAAGAAGTGGTTCTTGCTGAGCAGCACCAAAGAAGATTATGTGAAGCCCCAAGGTGTTTTGCCCAGCTTGAAAATCTTCATGCCCATAAGGCAAGCTATAAGTATCTTATTTATATAGGCATTCCTTAATCTGAATGAAACTGTGACTAAAGCAATTGTTTCTTTAAGAGGCATCCCAGGAAATTAAAAAAAAGAAATATATATTTGGAATTAGCACAAGCACTTTAGCCACATGTGCTACAATTAGGTGTGACTCTGTTGTACCAATTAAGTAATAAATAGCTCAGGGGCATTTCCTGTTTATGTGGCAGAGCCTCTGGCTAGTAGGAGAAGATTTGGGGAAACCAATTAGTCAAGAGTATAGACTTTCTATTACTTAAAGGGGACTCTGGGAAAACATCTCTGTTTATGGTAAGAATTAGAAAAGGGCAACCAAAATGATCGAGGGGGTGAAGGAATTCCCTTGTAAGGAAAACTTACAACATTTGGTGGTGTTGTTTTTGGTTTTGTTTAGAGAAAAAGAGAGTAAGAGGATACATGACAGAGGTGCATAAAATATTGCATGATGTAGAAAAAGAGGAAAATCTCATGACACTAGAACTCAGGGACAGTCAACGATGTTGAAAGATTCTGGGGAAACAAAAGCAAGCAGTTCCCCACACAGCACATTCTTGAATGATGTAATTTGCTCCTGGAAGAAGTAGTGATGGTCACCAACTTAGGTGGCTTTAAAAAAGTATTAGACAAATTCATGGAGGTTGAGTCTATCAGTGGCTACTGCTAATCTTGTTGGCAATATACTACCTCCACTGTTGGAAGCAGAACATCTCTGAAATTCAGTTGCAGGGAATCACAAGCAGGAGTAATGCTGTTATGGCTCATGTCCTGCTTTTGGGCTTCCCATAGGCATCTGATTGGCCACTCTGAGAACAAGTATGGCCATTGCCCTATCCAGCAGGCTCTTCTTATGTTCTTATGAATATCTGATATGCTTTTAAATATACTTTTCCTATCATTGACACATGAAGAGTAATAAAAGGAAGGGAACATATGCCAGGAAAGGTAGTGTTTAAAAAGAACAAGTTGCCTCCCACTTATTGTTAGCAGCCCACTCTGAAAACCAACCTCAAAGTACCATGATCAGTGTCAGTGGTTAGGAATTTGTTCCACTGAACAAACTTGGATGAAGAGTCTCATGCCACAAGGCCTTTTCTGTGTTCGAAGAGTAAAGTATACAGTCTTTGCAGGATAAGCTCTTGAAAAGTACCCATGCTTTTGGATCAAATGATAACACTTCATGTACCTGCTAAAGTCGACCAGAGTCCACAAAAGCTTATGCCATAACAAATATGGTAGTCTTTAAGGTGCTGCAAGACCCTTTCTTCGTTTTCTGCTAAAGACTATCACAGTTCCTCCTCTGAGAATAATATTGTGACACCTTAGAAATTAACCACATCCTACAAAGGCTTATGCCACTGTAAATGTGTTAGTTTTTAAACTAACAAGACAGATGTTTTTGCAGAATAAGAGAACTCATCATAAGGTCAGTGGTGTGTTTATGCAAACAGGGCAGTTGTTCAGGATGGCAAATTTGAAGAGATGTTATATCACAGTTGGGGAGACAGAAGAGGCCTTAGGATATGGGCGGCCTTTACATGTCCTGGCCCCATCCCCAACAGCTGTAGCAGCACTTACACCCCACCAGCCTTCCTCAGAAAGAGAAAAGAAGAAGGGCGTAAGAGCCTCCCTCCTCTCTTAAAGAGTGGCTACAGAACAGCTCATTCTGCTTGAAAGGCACCAGAAGTAGCTGGAGACCACAGTGAGGGCATTGTGCAGAAGGCAACACTTGCAAGGTAGCGGCCCTTGAGTGAGGTCCTCTCCTCAGAGGGAGGTGAGAAGAAGGGCAGAAGAGCCTCCACTCATCTAGAGATACCAGCTGTGTGCTGCTCCTAAGGTGGCTCTTACTCTTGCAAGGAAGGCCACTGCTGCACTGAGAGGGGCTCTGTTATCTTGGGCACACAAAAAATCTTTTCTGCCCAGGGCAGCAAACACAATAAATACATCACTACATAAGACTTGTATGAACTCCATCCATCATACTAATAACTGCAATGCATATACTTATATCTAACACAAATAACACACACACCCAAAATGCCAGTCTGAGACTGGGCTCATATCTCATGTACAAAGGCATAAAAATGAAGGATGCAAATTGCCCATGTCTGTATGCTCATTCATTGTAGTGACAGGGGATATGACTCAGTTGTGATGCTATGGATTGATAAACTTGACCACAGTGGATGACAATTCAGAAAGTGGTGGCTCTGGGGGAAGACGTGCAAATATGCAACTCAGCTACACTAGCAATGTTTGAGAAATTGCCTAATACTTCCAAGTGTTGAGAGCAATTGTATTGTGATGTAATCATTGTTCTCTGTTTTTCATTCATTCCTGCCCAGTTAGTAGAAGAAAGAAAGGCAGGTCAGATTCTGATTGGAGGTTTAGAATGCACAAGAGCCTGAAATGAATGAAATGTGCATGTACAGTGGTCCCTCGGGTTACATACGCTTCAGGTTACAGACTCCGCTAACCCAGAAATAGTGCCTCGGGTTAAGAACTTTGCTTCAGGATGAGAATAGAAATCATGCAGCGGCAGTGCAGCAGCAGCAGCGGGGGGGCCCATTAGCTAAAGTGGTGCTTCAGGTTAAGAACAGTTTCAGGTTAAGAACAGTTTCAGGTTAAGAACGGACCTCTGGAACGAATTACGTACGTAACCAGAGGTACCACTGTATTGGCTGCAAATGCCAGTCAACATGTAGGTGTTGAGCCATAGTAATTGTGCCACAGGAAAGGCAAACTACAGGAAGTTGCTGAAATGCTGCACTGGATTCACTTGAGAGCCAATGAAAATGCTTTGTTCACACCACCAGAATTTATCTTCAGGGTACTGTACTGTTTATGAGACTCATAGTGTGTTGGAAAAGTCTGGGGTGTCAACTGAAACTGGAGGAGGATTTTCCGCCATGTTGCTCCTGAAAGCCCTGCTGACATTCAGATCATGGCCCAACGTGATAAGCTCTTTATCGATAAACTTGATAAACGCTTTGCCAAATATTGCTTCGGGAATGTAACAATATTCAAGTCTGCAAGTGTTGCTCCACATCCTAAGCACATCTTCATTGCTCACAGAAGGTAGACAACAAACTCCCTCCACCCCAAACTCAATATGTAGATTGTAGCTTAAAGTAACTGCCCCTATCTTGGAAACTATGGCATGTGGATTATTTAACTCTTACCTGCTTTGCAGTTTTACTTTCTGGTTCTTGTTTTGACTCTCAGTTCAGTACAGTGAAGCTTACCAGGCCAAAGAGATTTCGCTGCCTGAGGTGAAGGACAAGATGGTGCTCCCTCTCATTCCATGTACAGAAGCTGACTGGACTGGCAGTTGAAACAAATTTTGTGGGTTTTTTTAAAAGATATTTATTAAAGTTTTAACAAACAGAACAGAAAGTAGTCATAACAAAAAAGAAAACATACAAAAGCAGAAAACTACAAAAAATACGTCAAAAAACAAACAAACACTCAAACACATAACAACACAAAAGAAAAATAATTAAAAACCAACTCGATTTTCTCATTTTTCCAAAATTCTCATTAGCTTGTTTCTTTGACCTCCGCACGCCTCCCTTTTTTGTATTCCCAGTCATGTCATTAGTTCAGCATATTCTTACCCCTTTTTCATTATAACATTTAGCTTGATTTTCATCAAATTTACATCTTTATACCTTAACCAATTGTCCTACCATTTTTACATACTCTTACTGATCTTATTACTAAGTCCACTTAGGTCCATTCCAACATCATTTTAACATTCATTAATTTTACAATGTTTCTGTAAGTAGTCTTTAAATTTCTTCCAATCTTCTTCCACCGACTCTTCTCCCTGGTCTCGGATTCTGCCAGTCATTTCCGCCAACTCCATATAGTCCATCACTTTCATCTGCCATTCTTCCAGAGTGGGTAAATCTTGTGTCTTCCAATACCTTGCGATGAGTATTCTTGCTGCTGTTGTAGCATACATAAAGAAACTTCTATCCTTCTTTGGCACCAATTGGCCGACTATGCCCAGGAGAAAGGCCTCTGGTTTCTTCAAGAAGGTATATTTAAATACCTTTTTCATTTCATTATATATCATTTCCCAGAAAGCCTTTATCCTTGGGCACGTCCACCAAAGGTGAAAGAATGTACCTTCATTTTCTTTACATTTCCAACATTTATTATGGGGCAAATGGTAGATTTTTGCTAGCTTGACTGGTGTCATGTACCACCTATATATCATTTTCATAATATTCTCTCTTAAGGCATTACATGCCGTAAATTTCATACCAGTGGTCCACAACTGTTCCCAGTCAGCAAACATAATGTTATGTCCAACATCCTGTGCCCATTTAATCATAGCAGATTTAACCGTTTCATCTTGAGTATTCCATTTCAACAGCAAGTTATACATTCTCGAAAGTATATTTGTTTTTGGTTCTAACAATTCTGTTTCCAATTTTGATTTTCTCCACCTGGAAGCCGGTTTTTTTGTCCAAATTATAAGCTTCCCTTATTTGATAGTAATGAAGCCAGTATCGCACTTTATCTTTTAATTTGTCAAAACTCTGCAATTTCAATTTATCTCCATCTTGTTCCAAAATTTCCCAATATTTTGGCCATTTGGCCTCCATATTGAGCTTTTTCTGAGCCTTTGCTTCCATTGGTGACAACCACCTTGGGGTTTTATTCTCAAGTAAATCTTTGTATCTTATCCAGACATTAAACAATGCTTTTCTGACAATATGATTTTTGAATGCTTTATGAGCTTTAACCTTGTCATTCCACAAATATGCATGCCACCCAAAAACATTATTAAAACCTTCCAAATCCAAAATGTCAGTGTTCTCAAGAAGCAGCCATTCTTTCAGCCAGCAAAATGCTGCCGATTCATAATAAAGTTTCAAGTCTGGCAGGGCAAATACACCTCTTTCCTTTGCATCAGTTAATATCTTAAATTTTATTCTGGGCTTCTTGCCCTGCCAGACAAATCTAGAAATATCTTTCTGCCACTTCTTGAAACAGTCCATTTTGTCTAAAATCTGCAAAGATTGAAACAAAAACAACATTCTTGGCAATACATTCATCTTTATAGCTGCAATTCGGCCTAACAAGGAAAGCTTCAAATTTGACCATATTTCTAAATCTTTTTTCACTTCTGACCAACATTTCTCATAATTATCTTTAAATAAGTTCAAGTTTTTAGCAGTCATATTAGCCCCTAAATATTTTACTTTCTTTACCAATGTTAACCCTGTCTCCTTCTGAAACCTTTCTTTCTCTATTGGTGTTAGATTTTTCTCAAGGACTTTAGTTTTTGACTTATTCAGCTTAAATCCTGCCACGTGACCAAATTCTTGGATCAATTCTAAAGCTCTTTTAACACTAGATTCTGGCTCCTGTACCGTCAATACCAAATCATCTGCGAATGCCTTCAATTTGTAATGTTTAGCTCCGACCTGTATTCCTTTGATCAAACCGTCCCTTCTAATCATATTTAGCAAAACCTCCAGGACTGAAATAAAAAGCAGTGGGGAAATTGGGCAGCCTTGTCGTGTCCCTTTCTCTATCTTAAATTCTTCTGTAACCACGTTATTAACTATTAACTTAGCTTTTTGTTCTGAATAAATTGCACCTATACCATTTTCGAACCCTTGACCGACCCCCATCCCCTGAAGATTTTTCTTGATAAAACTCCAAGAAATATTGTCAAAGGCTTTCTCTGCATCGACAAATATTAAAACTGCTTTAGTGTTAATGTTCACTTGCAACTTCTCCAAAATATTAATAATATTTCTTGTATTGTCAGACAAGTGTCTACCCGGGAGAAAGCCAGCTTGGTCTTTATGTATCTCTTCCACTAATACCCTTTTTAACCTATTGGCCAAAATGTCAGCAAAAATTTTGTAATCCACATTCAGCAGGGTTATGGGTCGGTAGTTCTTAAGTTGTGTCTTTTCAGACTCACTTTTCGGTATGAGTGTAATATAAGCTTCCTTCCACGACTCAGGCGCTTTTTCCCCTCCACAAATTTTGATATGGGTGATGGGACACCATCCTCTACTGCACCAGAGAGCAACAGGCTAGCTTAAGTGGGTGTAGGGCTATGTGGCACACACAGATCTGTCCTCCAACACCTCACTGCTATTTCCTGCCGACCCCGGCATCTCTCAGCTGAAGCAGCCACCTCACCAATGGAAGGGCCGGCCCTCAAGCAAGCCATGACTATTGGACTTGAAGGTGACATTCATTATAGAAACCGCCTCCAATCAAGGCTTCCTTCCTTGCCACACAGGGTTTATGGTTTCTACAAAGTGGATGCATTTCCCATGCAGGAGCAATGTGGTGTGTAAAACAGCCAGAGATGGTACTGCACCAGTGGCATAGCATCCATTTAGTCCATGGGTAGGCAAACTAAGGCCCGGGGGCCGGATCCAGCCCAATCGTATTCTAAATCCGGCCCACAGACGGTCTGGGAATCAGCGTGTTTTTACATGAGTAGAATGTGTCCTTTTATTTAAAATGCATCTCTGGGTTATTTGTGGGGCATAAGAATTCGTTCATTTTTTCTCTCCAAAATATAGTCTGGCCCCTCACAAGGTCTGAGGGACAGTGGACCGGCCCCCTGCTGAAAAAGTTTGCTGACCCCTGAATTAGTCATTTTGTTTTCTATCACTTCCATGTTTTATTTGTGTGAGCAGTGATGTCACATTAACACGTCTGAGGTAAAGATCCTTAAGATTTAAACCTTTAAAAGAGGTTCACACTGCTGTCAACAGGCTTTGAGTTCTCTTTTTAATGCATGTGTGGCAATAGCATATCAGCAAATCAAACACTGGAATCTCTGGAAACACTGGAATCAAACACAGTGAATTTCACGGCAACTCCTTTCCCTTTGTCGTTCATGGAATGAAAACCCCCACAGCTGGTTGGGGCTGAAATACAAGGAAGCTGTGTTGCTCTTACACAATGTTATTAGAAGGAGAATGAAGAGATGGCTGTGATGGTGAGGGGGGGAAGCAAACAAACAGGGAAAGAAAGCAGCCATCTGCCTGGTGACCTATTCCTCAAAACGTTCACCAGCCTCCTTACTTCTGATTAAGAATGGGTGGATCTGTCAATTTCAGTTTCTTTCAGTTCCTCATTTTTTCAATCTCAAGTTCAGTTCTCCACTTTTCCACATCAGCTTGTGAATTCTTCTTTAAAATGTCATCATGAAAGTGACCAGCATTTTAGTGTGAATTTCTCCTGATATGCCCATTTTTACAAAGTGTATTTCCCTCAATAGGTCTCCTAATATAATGCATTTTTATACACAGTTTTGGGTTAATATGTGCATTTTGGTACACATTACTTGGCCCGAGAACAGCATGGCAAAATTCAAGGAAGTGCAAATTTCAAAGGATGGCTGTGTAGAAGGGGAAGAAATGGAGGCAGTGAGAGATTTTACTTTCTTGGGCTCCATGATCACTGCAGATGGTGACAGCAGTCACGAAATTAAAATACACCTGCTCCTTGGGAGAAAGGCGATGGCAAACCTAGACAGCATCTTAAAAAGCAGAGACATCACCTTGCCAACAAAGGTCCGTATAATTAAAGCCATGGTTTTCCCAGTAGTGATCTATGGAAGTGAGAGCTGGACCATAAAGAAGGCTGATCACCGAAGAATTGATGCTTTTGAATTATGGTGCTGGAGGAGACTCTTGAGAGTCCCATGGACTGCAAGAAGATCAAACCTATCCATTCTGAAGGAAATCAGCCCTGAGTGCTCACTGGAAGGACAGATCGTGAAGCTGAGGCTCCAATACTTTGGCCACCTCATGAGAAGATAAGACTCCCTGGAAAAGACCCTGATGTTGAGAAAGATGGAGGGCACAAGGAGAAGGGGACGACAGAGGACGAGATGGTTGGACAGTGTTCTCGAAGCTACAAACATGAGTCTGACCAAACTGCGGGAGGCAGTGGAAGATAGGAGTGCCTGGCGTGCTCTGGTCCATGGGGTCACGAAGAGTCGGACACGTCTAAACGACTAAACAAAAGTGTTTGGAAAGGGCAGATTAGGAAGATCCACCTTTAAATGTGAACTGAGTCAAGTTCCTCCTCCATCCCTGTTTCTGATGCTGCCTCCTCTTTCTGCTATTGCCATTTTGTGGGGGTGGGGGGTGGAGGTCAGCCATATAGTCAAGTGCTTCAAATGGAAGTGGCCCATCTCTCACAATTGGCTGCAGAGCTTGTCGTTCACCAACAGGAGCAAAGAGAAGAAGAGGAGGCAGTAATAGAGCTGTCAGTCTGTGCCTTTAGCATCTGCTGGGTTCTGATTTACTGCTTAGCTACAACCACAGACGCAGTCAAAAGAAAGTTCAAAGTGCATTTGCAGGTTTCTGAGGTTCTTTTCAATACTAATATTAATATTCATCTTGGCTGTGAGTCCTGGAAGACCTGCTCCCTGCCTTGCAGTCTTTTCCCACTTGGCCTGGGAGGGCGGAGCCCTGACTGACTCCAGCTACCAAAGCAGAGGCTGCTGAACAGACTCTGGGACCAGGGCGTAGCTGCTGTTGGGTTTTTTTGTTTTTGTTTTCTGTATCTTTAATTTAGATCTTGTTGCAATTTACGTGGGAATTGTTCAGCTTGGTTGCATATTTTTTCATGTTTTCTTTATTGTTTATGGCTACTTTTATTATGTTGTTGCTACGTATTTTATCATGTCATGAGCCACCTTGATCATGGTTTGACCTGTGGAAAGGCAGCATAGAAATAAAATTATGCATTTTTGTATGTTTGTGGTATTTAGCCTTTTTGTAGTGTTTTATAGCATTTTTATAGTGTTTTCAAGTGTTCACAGCTCTTCACATGTATTGTCTAATTGTAGTCCTTATGACAACCCAGTAAGGCACAGGTGAGAAACCTGTGGTGCATGGGCAAGATGTGGCCTGCAGGAACTCTCCATCTATTACTACTCACCTACTGTTATTTATTATTATTATTTAATAAATTTGTATACCACTCTACACCCACAGATCTTACTTCACCCCACCCCCACCCATCCAATTTGTCTTGAAACCAGCCTCCCACTGGAGCCAACTGAAAATGTGCATTTTCCCCCCACGTCTTTAATGGACAAAAAGCTTGGTCCACAGAATGTAGTGAACTGCTGGCTTTAACTGATTTTAATACTTTCTCTGTGGAAACTTGCCCTGAGGTCTACATATAGATTGCATCTATTAGGCTTGGGAAGTGGGGAACCTAAAATGCTTTCCCCCCACAAGCCTAATTGGTGTGTGTATGCATGTGTGAAAAAGCCGGGGAGCATTAGGTGTAACAATGGATGTGGGGGGTGTTATGTGTGTATATGTCACAATGTGCGTGTGTGGAGATGGACGTGTATTTCAGAGACAACCACTTTTCCCCTTGGCCCCACAGACTGCTGTCACATGCATCAAAGGAGGTTAGCCAGAAGGAATGTAGCTCTTGAGCTAAAATTGGTTCCCTACTGCAGAGGTAAAAGGTAAAGGTAAAGGACCCCTAACAGTTAAGTCCAGTCGCGAACGACTCTGGGGTTGCGGTGCTCATCTCGCTTTACTGGCCGAGGGAGCCGGCATTTGTCTGCAGACAGTTTTTCCGGGTCATGTGGCCAGCATGCCTAAGCCACTTCTGGTGAAACCAGAGCAGCGCATGGAAATGCTGTTTACCTTCCCGCCGGAGCAGTACCTATTTATCTACTTGCACTTTGACGTGCTTTCAAACTGCTAGGTTGGCAGGAGCTGGGACCAAGCAATGGGAGCTCACCCCATCGCGGGGATTCGAACCACCGACCTTCCGACTGGCAAGCCCTAGGCTCAGTGGTTTAGACCACAGCGCCACCCGTGTCCTCCCGCAGAGGAAGTATCCCCATATTTCAGATGGTAGCATTGAGGATATGAGAGCATGACTTACCTGAGGTCACCTGGAGAGTTCATGTCAGAGGTAAAGTCCTCCATGATTATTAGCTCAGTCTGTTACCCAGCTCAGTCTTATGCATGTCTACTCACACATAAGCCCTATTGAGTTCCGTGGGCTTACTTCCAGGAAAGCAGACTATTGCACCATTAGCCACTGAACTACGCAGCACCAACTCTTTTATGTGCATCCATCTCTCTCTCTTTATTTTTGTCTCTCTCTCATGCACACATGCTCAAGATTATGAAGACAGACGGTGTTGTTGATGATTACTATTTGTATATTTTTATTTCTTTTATGAATTGCTTCCTAGGAAAACTCTGCAAGTAAAGCTACGTAAAGCAATTGCATATACAAAAACAGTTTGCTTATTCTTTTTTTATAAAAAAGTACATATATAAAAACAATTAAAACATGCATTTTAAAAAATTCATTTCCAATACAGATATTGTCCGGAATAATAATAATTCAAAAATCTCCAGTTAGGAGGCTTGTTGAAAAAGGAAAGATCATAAACCACAACTGGAATTTACTTTCAGTGCCTTAAAAATAAGGCTGCATATTAAATTATAAATTGCTACTAATGATTATTTATGATGAGCCTCCAGAGCATCCTCACTGCAGTTCACAGCAATTAAGTTTGCGCTCTGAGGAATTTGCTATCTTCAGGCTTCTTCCCACTAGAACATACTCCAGTGGAATGACTGGGGAGGGTGGAAGCTCAATTTTTATCCCCCTCCCCCCTTTTTAAACTCAGATGAGTTCTGATGAGGATTCTGAATAATTCTGAAGAAAACAAGCTGAAGTCAACCGCAATTACTATGCATTAAACTGGAACCAGTTTCTGTTCCTCTTCTACATGGCTGATTTCTCTTTAACAAATGACTGGTGTGGGGAGCAGGATCAAGGCCACAGTGTTACCACACACAACCCACTGCCACAGTCCTAATCAGAACCAGCTCCTTCAATTTTAATTGGATTTACATTTTCTGGGGAAACCTTTTTTTTTAAAAAAAAAGTTGTCAACAACCCATTCAAGATATCCTAGTCTAAAAGCACTCTAAATGTGACCTCATATAACCGACATGCTTAAATCTACTTAATGCATGAAGGAGTTATGACCATACAGTAAGCTGTCCCATCAGGCTTAGTGAGGTCACTTCCTTACCTTGGGAGGAAAAGGGTAGTCATCAAGTCTACCTGAGATTCTCTCTGTGTGAATAGGTTTCAGCTGGTTGCTCCAGCTGAGACCGCACAAATCACAAACCACTCTTGAGTTCCTCTACCAATAATTTAAGAACTTTCATCAATTTATAACTAAGCCAAGTTTTACTGCCTGTGCAACTTTTCCCAGCTGATGCATGGAAAAGCACATTAACCTGACTTTTGAAGAGTTGGCAAGTAAACCATTTTTTAAAAAATTGCCACATGTGTAGTCTTTTCCTATGTTGGGGAAAGAGGGAAGTTTTGGAACTCACAGGGGCATAAAGAGGGAAGTTTTGGAACTCACAGGGGCATATTTTAAAGGTCTAACAACCCATATTTCCACACTTTACTTTGCTGCAAGTTTTGTGACTTTAGATCTCTGCTGAGGTTCTCTCACTGAAGAATACTTACCCCAAACTTGGATCTTGGCATCCAGGGAATTACCCTTTCTATATATATTTCCTCTCCTACACCAACACTAAACATCAGTTGTCCTGTAATGGTTTATCCCGTGCATGACTTTGTTGGTCAAATATTTGCAATAAAGCCCTTCCCTTTCAGGAAGTTTTGAGAACTAAGCCTCATGAACAAAGCTCCATATAGACCCAGCTGTTTATTTTAAGCCTTGCAACAGAGGTCAAATTTTAAGATGTCTGGACTAAAAGTATTTGATCTGTAATCTCTGCTTAGCCTTTGCACTTGGGTGATTACGTGGGCATGATCTTACAGAGTGAGGTGCAAAGCACAATTTTAGAAACAAACCCATTCCACTGACTCTCTGGTCTTCATAAAGCTTAGTGCACAGGTGAGCCTCTCAAAGAAAACCCAGAGAAGTCTTTTGCTGGCAATACTTATTTTTTCACTGAGTGGACCAAAATTATTATTATTATTTCTTTAGTGGAGATTAATAGGTCAGTAAAATTCACAAGTAGGATCCTCAAATCATTGCATATGCAATGATAGACTGAAAGCAGATATGATAGCCACCTTCAAATATCTGAAGGGCTGTCGTATGGAAGATGGAGCAAGCTTGTTTTCTCCTGCTCTGGAGGGTAGGACCTCAAGTTACAAGTCAGGAGATTCCAGTTCAACATCAGGAAAAACTTTCTGACAGTAAGAGTTGTCTGACAGTGGAACAGTCTCCTTCAGAAGGTAGTGGACTCTCCTTGATTGGAGGTTGTGAAGCAAAGGTTGGATGGTCATGTGTCATATATACTTTATTTGAGGTCCTTGCATTGCAGGGGGTTGTACTAGATGACCCTCAGGCTCCCTTCCAACTCGACAATTCTATGATTCTACGATTTTGTGAACCATGTGTACCAGTGGTCTGACTTGGTAGAAGGCACCTTCCTATTTACATGGAATGAAACAGTGGGGAATTTAAGATAGAGCACTTTCCACCTGTTTTTCCACTAGAATAAATATGTCATATAGATATATATATAGATATATAGATATATATACTCAGCAGAAAAGGAAAAAAGAGCACAAGAGGGGATGTGAGACCCAATGCCCAGGTACTGGCATTTCCTTGAACTCATAAAGTGACACTCCAGAGAGAACCACAAAGAAATGTGAAAACCAAACATTTTCTTTGCACTTGGCCACAATGATCAAGCTGTGTTCAGAGTACACAAGGAATGTTTGGCCTCAGATATCTGCATGAGTGCAGAGTAACGATGCAAGTGGCTTTGGAAGGCCCTTTTGTTGTGTGCTGAGGGCACTCTCATCTCAAATAAGTGTTTCATTCAAAGGGCTCGATGTTGTTTGCTTAAGCAGTCGCCTAAAGATTACCCTGGGGGGAGAGAATGGCTTCCTGAAGCTATCTGAAACAAAATAGATGTTATACAAAGGATTATTAAAATGGATATTCCCTTTGCAGAGACGGGTCATCAGAAGCATCTGGGATTGGTTGCAGCTTTGAGGGTATTGGCGGCGAGCCTTTGGCTCGGGTGGCGGTTAGGCATTGGAATAATGTGTTGTGTGTCGAAGTGCTAGGTGTGGCCATCGCCTATGCCTTCAATTTTTAGGGGTATTCCGTTAAAGGAATCTGGCGGTCGTGTATTCTGTCCGATGCCTGCTTGGCGGGAGGCCATGGCACGACCCTCGGTGACAGCAGGGGTGAGCCTATAGTTGGATTAGCATCAACAGGCTCCACCTACTGGTGAATATACCCACTTGTTTCGATCCAATGCCTAAGCCAATACCTTTTCATTGCTGTAATCAATAAAGTTGTGGCCTTTTCTAGCCCATCAACCTTATATCACTTGTCCTTGTGTCTTCATTTCACTTCGCGGGGGTCGGGTCCTCGAACCACAAAGACTCTCCTCCCTGAAAGAGAGGGGAGTGGTTGTGGGCGGGAGCCCGAGCACCGCCCAGCAGGGGGCGTTGCCCCCTGCCTCCAGCTCACCTGGCTGGCGCTCACGCCCCCCCGATGGCCACCCAACCAGGTGCCATGGAGGGGGCGTGTTCAGCAGCCTTTTTGCTGCAGTGCCAGCCTCTCCCTGGCCTCATTCCTCATCTCATCGTCGTCCCATCGCGAGTCACCCACCCTCCACTCCCTTTTAGTTAGGGCTTAGGTCATTGGCCTTGCTATGGACCTTAGGTTGGTCGCCCTGGTTGCCCGGGGGGCCTGGTAGGAGTTTTTCCATTTGGCATTAGGCTTTTTGGTTTTTTCGCCTACCTCGTAGCAATCGTCACAACTTTTGTGGTATTGGTGGGTAGGTTAGGCATTGGAATAATGTGTTGTGTGTCGAAGTGCTAGGTGTGGCCATCGCCTATGCCTTCAATTTTTAGGGGTATTCCGTTAAAGGAATCTGGCGGTCGTGTATTCTGTCCGATGCCTGCTTGGCGGGAGGCCATGGCACGACCCTCGGTGACATCAGGGGTGAGCCTATAGTTGGATTAGCATCAACAGGCTCCACCTACTGGTGAATAAACCCACTTGTTTCGATCCAATGCCTAAGCCAATACCTTTTCATTGCTGTAATCAATAAAGTTGTGGCCTTTTCTAGCCCATCAACCTTATATCACTTGTCCTTGTGTCTTCATTTCACTTCGCGGGGGTCAGGTCCTCGAACCACAATGAGAATGGCCAGTAGAACAATATTGCCCACTATATCAACAAAATGCTCTCCACATCACAATTACCGTAGTTTTCCGTGTATAAGATGATTTTTTAAAATTATAAATTAATGATAAAAATTGAGGGTTGTCTTATGCATGGATAGTGCAGGGGAGGACAGGCGCATGGTTGCAGCCACGAGCAGGAGATTGTCAGCGGCGATTAGTCGAATGATTGGTGGCTGTGGCAATGTCTGTTGTTGATCGGCTGCTGCTGCGGCACTCCCCCCCTCAAAGTTCAACAGCTCTGGGCAATCTCCCCCTATTTTCTTAATTTGGAGTCCCCCAAAATAGGGGTCGTCTTATACAGGGGAGCATGTTATACACAGAAAAATACGATAAATACTGATCACCCAGAGTAGCATTTGCAATTTTGAGACTTGCTACAACCAACTGCACTTCAGCAATCATCACCCAGTGGGAATTCACTTGGGAGGAATGCTTTGCACATCACTTGTATGCTTGACTAGGGATGTCAGAGAATTCCAACAGAAATAGAAAAAGGAGTGAGAATTGCCAGAGTTTGCTTTTTTCATCCCATGTCCAGAAGAGTTGATATATTCTGCTGTTGTTGCTTTCAGTCCACAAATGATATATGATTTATTACAACACCCACACAAATACCCATCCGCATCCAGTTGCATTGTGTTGAAATGAACAGAGTGGAATAACATAATGACAACATAATTTGTATAATTAATTATGTATATTACACAGGTGATATAATTTTACCACAGCAGACGGAGAGACAAATAACAGAAAGAGTGCTGCATGCAATACAGAATTAAAAAGGACACCTATGCTTTGTCCTTTGTGGCTGCTCGCATCAAGCATACAGGGATGGGTTGGCTAGGTCAGGAAAGTGGCATTAAATAGTAAATAAATAAATTTTTGTGAGAGGAGGGTAATTCTAGCCACCCTAAAGGGCACAGTTCTGTGGCAGCTCCTTGTCCAGCACTTAACTGGACGTGGAAATCATTTTAAAAAAACCAACAACTTTAAAAACCCCACCCATTAAGGGGTAAACATCTGACTGATGCACCACCAGATTTTTTTCTCTCCTCTAAGTTCTGCTTTGGACCAGAGATTCAGCAGCAGAATGGCAGCCGGAGTATCTGAGACCTAGAGAGGGGCAATTTGTAAACACTTTTGTCCCTCCCTAGTATTTTATTGCATTTCAAACATACTGCGTGCTGCTTCAGTTTATTGGTGGGATAAAAATTCTCCAGACAAACTGCTTCCTGGCCTAGGTGCTCCAACAAGTTGATGTTCACCAGTACAAGATGGTGCTGAGATTCACCTTCAAAACCCTAGATGGCTAAGACCGGGATACCTGAAATACAGCCTGCCTGTATATTATCCTGCTTGTACAGGAATAACTTTGCTGTTTCTGACTGGCCAGTGGCAGCTTGGGCAGATACAGAACACAGACATCAGCAACCAAAGCAAGGTGCTGCTAGACCAGTCTTCCGTAACCTGATACTCTCCAGATGTTTTGAACTACAACTCGCATCAGCCCCAGCAAACACAGTTGTGGTGGCTGTTGCTGATGGGAGTTATAGTCCAAAACTGGATTGGGGAAGGCTATGCTAGATTGTCAAAAAATGTGCACCAGTGTAGCACTGATCCAGGTGTTCCCCTTCCTCATAATGTCTCTTCAGTCCCTGGTTTTATGGAAGATTAGACTCTTCCTGGCTGCTTTGCGCTCAACAGCTACCAATTATTACCTCTTTTCTAACTTCTCTTAGCCAAGCTGAGATTGCTTTTTGCTTGCTCACTTCAGGATCCATTATTTACCTTTCTCACTAGTTTCTCTGGCACTGGGCCAGCAGGAGGGAGTGCTGATTAAGAACCACAATCGTAGACTCATCTTAAATGGGTCTTCAAACCTGAAGAGGCCTCAGGCACAGGCTTCACCTTGTCGTGGGCTTGTGCCAACCATGTGCCCTGTGATGAAAGACCACACGTGCTCTCCTCTTCCTAGAGCGGTAGGGCAAGCTGAGAGACAGCTGCCTCCAACATGTTAGACACTCCAACTATGGCCACATGGAAACCCAGACATGTGGTATTTGGGGGGAGAAGGGACAGATCTTAGCAAGATCCCTTAAACTTAGCTTAGACCCAAAGCAGTAAAGAACATGAGTGAGACCCATCTTGTGAGCTAAAAAGTTATTCAGTCAACTCCACACTTCTAAATTCATTTTTTAAAAGCAATATATTATTATTATTAACACTAGTATGGTTCCTAAGCTGGCTTCAGCAATTTAGATCCTTATATGTGCAGAGCTCCTGCCAACCTAGCAGTTCAAAAGCACGTCAAAGTGCAAGTAGATAAATAGGTACCGCTCCGGCAGGAAGGTAAACGGCATTTCCGTGCGCTGCTCTGGTTCGCCAGAAGCGGCTTAGTCATGCTGACCACATGACCTGGAAGCTGTACACCGGCTCCCTCGGCCAATAAAGCGAGATGAGCGCTGCAACCCCAAAGTCGGGCACGACTGGACCTAATGGCCAGGGGTCCCTTTACCTTTACCTTTATGTGCAGAGCAGGGGTTTCTTTCAGCTGGAACTCACTGGAACTCAGTCCCGGCACCTCTCAGGTGAGTGCCATTGCCATTATATGAGAACAAGGAAGGTGTTCATGGAGAGTTCTGGCACCTCTATTTCTAGTGGGGAGGAAGCACTGTTGCAGGGGTACGGTATGTGCAGAGGTTCGGAGGTTGAAGTGAACAAGCAGAATTGTTCAGTGCAAATAGAGACAAAGGGCATGCTTAGCTCCCTCATTTTCTATTGTGTTCCAGGAAGACTAATGCTTGGAGGAGGGGATTCAATCAAAATGTGGGAAAGGGTTGTGAGGTTCACAGGGTGAACACCTCAGAAATGGGTACTTGGCACTTTGAAGGAAAGGGAAGAGAATGTGAGAACTGAGGTGCCATTTTCCTTTCCCAGAGCTAGATGCCTTCCATGGATTAGCTTGAGCATATACATCATGCTTTCCTTGCTTCTATGTCATTAAGAATAGATCCTTTTAGGAGAGAGATGGGCATTATCAAAACAACCAGAGAACTGGAGCTCAGGCGTTTATCATAGGTTCAAACAATACATTTTTTTAAAGATCCATGCAAGGTCTAGACCTAGGTATTCATGGACATAAATGAAGGTACCCTGTGCAGTTAGTTACCACAGAGTGGTTGCCATAAGTATAAAAAAAAGAAGTCAATTGTTTCTATATCATCACATGTGTGAATACCAGGGTTCCTAGGGCTGCTCATGTGGGCAATTAGAAAATGTGATGAACCAGCCTGATGAATCTCTGAGCAAGAAGCTTACAACAGCTTTCTTATGCCAGTACTGCACTGTATTGGTAATCCAATTTTATTCAGGTTTCTGTCTCGTTGCCCCATTATACCAATTAACCTCTTGCCAGACTGGCAACACCACTAATTAGATTCCTCCTTAACCGTTATCTTTTACCTGAGGATCTCAGGCTACATTGTCATTTTTCATTTCAGTCAACAGTATTGCTACACACATTGAGTCAAGTTATGCATTCCCACCCCAGGAGACAAACGACTTACTCTGAACCCTTTTTTCACAGTGGAGACACATGAGACTTCACGTTTCAGTCTTCTGGATTCAAAGCAGTGAGTAAGCACTCATTATTGTGTGAGTTTCCATGACTGTCCCATGTCACAAGGCTGATTCAGTAGCAAAACCAGACACAGGATACAGAGCCCCTTCTCACCTTTTGCAATCTCATGCCTCATTTGTTGTTATGATTAGCAGTATTATCTGCAACTGATGTCCTGGGGCCTTCACTCATTTTAGCAATCAGTTATTGACTCTTAGTTACTTCACTGAATAAGAATTTTTGCAACGTGATTCTGAAAGGGCTGCTGTCCTTCCCTAAGTGCGATCATTGGATTTAAGTTTTAGCTGCCTTATGTCTGATTTGGTGCCCACCGCTCCACTCTCATTTCTCAAACACACCATTCTGACTTCAAACTAATGTATGCAATTGACATAAGTGAAAACTACATCTGTTTGTAGCTGTACATTTTCAGAACACACAATTTTAAAAAAGGCCTGCTAATCAAATGATTTGTGTGGTCCCAGCTTCCTGTTTTCAAAATGTGCAGCTTTACAGCAGCTTCCAATATTCTCTCACCAACAATACAGCAATGGTTGGGGAAGAAGAAAGAAACCTGTTTTTAAAATAAAGCTGCCCAAAGTTCACTTAATCATGTAAAAGTAAGTATTCACATCAGGTTTCTTGTCACTTTAGCCTCTAATTAGAAAATGCGTTGATTACTATCAACTTAATTACATGATGAACTATAGGAGATGATCGTGCTTAAATGTGCCTGCACCAGCATAATGTGGCTACTCAGTCACAACCTTGCTAAGGAAGCTCCAGTTTTGCATCTTAGACAGGATCTGGGGATGCATCTGCAATATCAAATGCTCTTCTACAGTAGGAATGTTCTACACACACTCATGCATCCCTCTTTATCTTCCACCCAGGCAAGTAAAATGAGTTGACAGTGCTAAGGCATATATTCCAGACAGGAGAACACCTCTGGAGTGTGATGCAGGGGCAGTATGGGGTGAGACATGGAGAGAGGGGGCATTGCCTTGGGCAGAATTCTGCAGGTCATAAAGAGAGGCCTGAAAGCCATATCTGCCCCCCCAGGCCCGAGGTTCCCCACCCCTGAAGTTGTGTAATGTTGACAATGTCCAAAATTGACGACACCATTAGTTGTAAGGAGATGCTATGGATTCTAAGAAGGATTGACCCCAGTTCCCCCATTGAACATTTTCTTTTATTCTTATTTTTTTGCTATGGACATGCTTACTGACAATGGACAATGCAATCAAAAAGAACTGAAATGTGTGATAACATGCTAACAAGAAGCCAGCAGGGTAGTAAAAGACAAAACACAGATCTATGCAGCCTTTGCAAAGTGTAGGTTGTTAGCAGTGCTTTTCTTCTAGAAGGAAGTTCTCCAGGAAGTTGTTACAGTTATTGCCACATTTTTTACCAGTGCTTTTCTTTTAGATAAAAAAGGTGCTGGTACTGCGTACCCTTGAAAAAAGCACTGGCCGTTAGACCTTTAGATGTCCCAGATGTTGCAGTTCTCCCCGCCTCTACTCCTCTTGGAGTGAATAGACTACAAACCTTAGTAAGTTTAAATGCCTTACTTACAGTAATTACAGATCTCACTCATGCATCATTCAATGCTACAGCAGAAAGAACACTGGCAAGGTATTCTTGGTTGCAAAATACAGAACTTAGGCTCTAACACACAGTCGGAGTCCGAAGCACTAGCCGCAGACATGTTTAGCTTACATGGTTCAAAAAGAGAGAGAGAAAGGAACAGGAAGCAACCCTTATTGCTTCCCTTGCAATATGTTTGGTAACATAAACCTCCCACAGTTTTGTGCTCCAAGTTCACGGATATGCAGCCTGGATGGAGGGGATCCTAGCCAATCCGCATTCCCCCATCCATGGAGAAACTCTATGCTTGTATGTCAGTTTGCATGCAAAGCCCCTTCTTGTGCAGATGGCGGGGCGGGGCTGGCCTACATGGCCCCACATCCCTCCTCAGGCATTCCTTGAATGCATTGGGAGGCCACCTAAACCCTTCCTCATGTCCTTGTTAGGAGCCTCTTTCACTTAAGGTGCAACTCTGAGGACACTTACAGTGGTGCTTCGGGTTACATACACTTCAGCTTACGTACGCTTCAGGTTACAGACTCCGCTAACCCAGAAATAGTACCTCGGGTTAAGAACTTTGCTTCAGGATGAGAACAGAAATCGCGCGGCAGCAGCAGGAGGCCCCATTAGCTAAAGTGGTGCTTCAGGTTAAGAACAGTTTCAGGTTAAGAACGGACCTCCGGAACGAATTAAGTACTTAACCCGAGGTACCACTGTACTTGGGAGCCAGCCCCTTTGAACTCAAGAGGAGTGAACCAATGCACCACTCAGGCATAGGATCAGGTTGTGAGACCTTGCAAAGGAAATGTACTAACAGAAAGTCTTGTTCCAAAATGACATTCACACAAACTCTTCAAGAAAAGAAAAGCAGTCCATAGGGCACCATCTGAGGCTTCAAGCAGCAGACTTGACACAATTACGCTAATTTCATCTGGAGCATGAAAGCCACCCTTTGACCTGCTTTCCATTCCTCAGGTGGCCTTCAAAAAACAATATTGATATTTTATGTCATTTTCTGATCATAAAACCACAGGGGCACACCAACTCCAAATCCCTGCATCCTCCTGAGATAAGGATGCTGAAAAACCAAACAGAACCTGACCTGGACTATTTCAATATCACAGAGCTCTTTCTTTCAGTCAAGAATTATACCATATCCACTGTCATGAGATTTTAGAATGGTGTAGGGAGGGAACTGGAATCTTGCTGTTTTAAAGGACACCAGACATTCCCCCCCCCACCTTAACCAGAGAGCCAATGCAGAGTAATGGTTATAGTGCTGGACTACAACCTGGGAGAGCAGGGTTCAAATCCCCACACAGCCATGATGCCCACCGGGTCAGTTTGGGCTACTCTCTCTCAGCCTAACCTACCTTGCAAGTTGTTGTGAGGATAAAATGGAGAGGAGAATTGCGTGTGCCACCTTGAGCTAATGGAATAAAAGGTGGGAAATGAATGCAGTAATAATAATAATAATACCTCCCAAAAAGATACGATCTGAGGCTCGTCAGTGCAGGGAAACTGACTGCCAAAGTTGAATAAAATCCATGTGCCCTTTTTAATAGCATAAATAACAGCTTGGAGGGAATTTCCATTGGGACTGTGGCAGAAAGGGAAAGGGTTAATCCAACCAGCAGCAGCTGCTCTTTACACCACAAAACACTTATGTGAGAACTGCATGCATACAATTAACTCATCTTGTCTTTTGACTGATGTAATGACTATCCCTGGAGCTGAGTCTGGAGAGATCCACAGCAGTCTTGATCTAGTCACAAATAAGAAGCAGTTTTGTACTGCATGAGACAACTGGTCTTTCTATCTCAGTATTGCCACCACTGGCTGGCAGTAGCTCTCCAGAGTTTCAGAGAGGAGCCAAGCATCACACTTCAGACCTTCTGCCTGCAAGGAAGATGCTGTCCCCTGGAGCTACAGCGCTTCTGGTGTGTATGCAGAAGGCTGTTAATAATAATAATAATAATAATAATAATAATAATAATAATAATAATATTAATAATAATAATATATTTGTGCCCCGCCCATCTGACTGGGTTACCCTAGCCACTCTGGGCAGCTTCCAATATACAGTGGTACTTCAGGTTAAGTACTTAATTCGTTCCAGAGGTCCGTACTTAACCTGAAACTGTTCTTAACCTGAAGCAGCACTTTAGCTAATGGGGCCTCCTGCCACTGCCACGCCACCGGAGCATGATTTCTGTTCTCATCCTGAAGCAAAGTTCTTAACCTGAAGCACTAATTCTGGGTTAGCGGAGTCTGTAACCTGATGCGTATGTAACCTGAAGCGTATGTAACCTGAGGTACCACTGTATACAAAACTGGGGTAAGGAAACATGGGTTGAAGGGTGAAAGGCAGTGAGAGAACCATCTTCTTTGCTTTCTTATTCCTCTTCTTCAGCCTTCATCATCCTCACTTAAATTTAAAATCCAAGATATATTTTTTTTCAATTCATGGCTGAAGAATCAGAGGTAACATAAAAAGTTAGGAGCAAAATACAAAAACAATCACTTTTTGATTTACATTCCCCAAGAAATCCTTTTTATGGGCCGAGAAAGCTCTGTCTTTGGAGCTTAAAGTGAGGTGGGAAAAGATGGCAAATGCTGACAGTCTAATAACACTGATTTGAGCTTAATGCTAACTAAGCCTGACAAACTGGCACCCCCCTTATTGGTTCCCACTCATTCTTAAACTGAGGTTATTGCCGATCTGTATCAATCCATCCTGTCACATGACACTTATCTAAACTTATCTCAACCATCCATCCATTGGTGGCCCAGCTCCATTTATCCGAGTAATCTTGCTGTACCTGTCATTCAGGCAATATCTTGTCTTCTTGGATTTCTTGAAGCCTTCTTTTTGAAGCACGGGATTAGTATAGAAAATTGACAGATCCAAATATGTATATTTTTTGCATTGCCTCACATGCCAAGGCAGTCTACCAAGCTGACAAAATGGGGAAGGGAAGGAAGCAGATGTAAATGGTGCTGCTGTGAAATTGAGCAAAGGTTCGATGATCTCTGCCAATTTCTCATGTCACACCTTAAAAATGCGCCTGCAAGATTGTCCCATTCTTAGCAAATATCACACTGTTGCTTTTGTAAGTCTGCATGTTAATGCCCATGATGGGCCTTCCATTGGATGGATGTACACCTCTTCTCTGTCTTGATAACCTACCCAGGAAAATTTAGCATTAGTGGAAAAAGTTTCAGAACTGAATTATCACATCTAAGTGAGCTGAAAATATCTCACTGCACACCAAAATCCTGCTTCTGAATGGTTTCAGGGAGCCAAAGCCCAAGTAGTCTGATTGTTCTATCTTTGTTTTAATGGTTGTTTTTATATTGCAGTTTTGAATTTTTTAAAAAATAAATAACTATGGCTCCAAGCTATAACAAAAGCATGTCGCATAGGGTTCCCCACCATGTAGAGAAAAACTCCTGTGCATACAAGTAGTATGTGCAAGGCCTTTCCCTCTGATGCATGCAGGCTAAGGCATCTTCATTGGGGATGGGGAAGTCTAGAAATTGAGGATAAATACATAGGCAGATCAGTAAATATAAAGATAGCTTGTCCTCTTCCATTCTTCACAGCTCTGCCCTGTATTCCATCATCTAACCCTGAATTCCTGCCATTCATTGAGCTATCGCACATTCTCGTCACATTTCCTTTCCTCTAATTTCTCTCATATTTCCCCTACCACCACCACCTCCTCCTCCTCCTGATCCAACTGCGTGATCTGAAATCCTCATCTGCTCCTCCAGCCTATTTTGCAAGCACTAAAGGCAAATAATGAATTGCACTTTTAACGATGGCCAAGTCTTAAATCAATCGATTATCCTTGCCATTTCAGGGAAGTCTTACTAGCTCCTTTCCTGACCTCTAGTTCCATGCATATTTGAAGCATCTCCAATCTTAATAACCTTATGAGCCATATATCTTCCCTTTTTTTTATCTCTTCCTGATTATTCTTAGCTTTCTTTGGCACCATCGCACAATCTCCCTCTGTCGTTCCTACACCTGACATTTTACACCTTTCATATGCCTCTTTCTTATCCTTGATCACGTTCTGCAGTTCCACATTCATCTTATTTCCTTCCTTTTTTTAAAAAAAAGGCCTTGTGTATTTATTGCTGGGTGGCGCATATAACTCTCAATGAGACAGCAATTTGCATGTCAGCGTTTTCTATCCTCTCTCAACTTACTTGATGCCCTTTTCTCCCTCTTTCCTTATAGCGTTTCCTGTTCTGTTCTTCTAATACATAGTATTCAGTATGCAGACTGCAGTCCACATTTTAATTTTGCTTTATTTATCTATACTAGCTGCCCTAGCCAAGAGCATTGGCTTATATGATTTTCATATAGTTATTTTTCACCAGTCACGAGCATTTGAAATTATTATTATTAACATTTGTTTACATAGCACCATCAATGTACATAGTTCTGTACACAATTAAAAAAATAATTATGCCCCAAAGATCATACAGTTAAATCATTTAGACCAGGGGTCAGCAAACTTTTAAATAACATTTTAAATAAAAGGATACATTCTACTCATGTAAAAACACGCTGATTCCCAGACCGTCCCTGGGCCAGATTTAGAAGGTGATTGGGCTGAATCCGGCCCCTGGCCTTAGTTTGCCTACCCATGATTTAGACTGTATACAGCTGTCCTCATAATCCATCTCAGTAATCATTACAATAGCCCTGCAAGATAGACCAGGTGGGGACTGGGCCACTGGGCCACACCACACTTGGCTCAATGCTTCACCTCTGCACTTTTTGGATGTTGGGGGTCCAGCCACCAGCCCCAAAATATTGGGAGCTCCCAAAGGGATCAGCCCCCAGGAGCTGGCACCCCTGGTACTTAGTATTCTTTGGGAGACGCCATGGCTGTTTAAAGTGGAGTGGCATTTTAAATGCCTGGTGCAGAGGTGGGGCCCTAGTACCTCTAGAACAACTTGATCTGCCCCCCCCCCAGTTGAAGGGCTTTTCTCCCTATTCCCTTGATCCACAGGGGGGCTTTGACCGTACACCCATATACAGCCCACGTCTTCAGTGCCTGCATGGGCTGGGTGTTGGGAGCACCTTCTTCAAACTTCCAATCACAGGAACGCAGGAACAGCGGCACAGCATTCCCCTGGAATAGGTCCTGGTGCAGTGGACTCACATTTGCTATTGTGAGCACCTCAAAAGCAGCAGAGTAACGGAAACAAAACTGTGGAGGTTTTGTTGCATACCTAATTTTATTTCTACTGATTAAACAAATAAAAGAACATAACAAACATGTAGGAGAGAAGCAGCTCTAGGCAGATCAAAGAAAAACAGGCACAATGCTAGGGACGGAAGTCTGGAAGAGTGGTTTCTGCCCCCTCCTTTCTCTGAGACAGAAAGTAAAACAAACACGATCTGGTGATCTTTGCAATGGGAGGGATGAAAATACTGACAGGCTTATGGCCGCAGCCACCATCAGACACTGTGATCCGACATCTAAGGACCCTGTCTTGGCAGCTAGAGGTTAAAGTGCATGATCCTGAGATCTCCAACTTCTCTCATTTTTTTATAGGCTTTCCTCCTTGCCTTTAGAAGCATTTTGCCCTCAGCTGCTTCGTGCCTCTGTCCTCTGAGGCTTAATGAGGGTCTGTCATGTGCTCCTGCGGTCTCATCAGCTTCCCTCCTGTGTAATTCCTCTGGCTTCAGTAGAATCACACAGGCTTAAACCTGGGATTTCAGAGTGAAGAATCAAAACCTTTGCCTAATTGTCACATGCAGCTGCCGGCGATATCAAGCGATGCTGCAAAGTGGGCTCATGCACCGAATATAAAAGCAGGATACACCACCAGCGTCTGAGGGCCAGGCCCTGCTGCTCATTTGAATCATCAGGATTCAAGCCCACATGTAATTCTTCTGAAGTCTCTTATCTCAATTACTATCTAAACGTTCAGATGCCTCCTGCACAAAATGGCAATTACTCTTCTTCCTCCTGTCTGATCTCTTCTAAAGAGTCTCTGTCCCACGGCATTTGCTAAATTGGTTTGTGCTTCCTCAGACTTAAGAGTGTTACTCTGCTTTTAAATATTGGATGAATTACAAATATTTATATTGCAACTTATATCTGATCCAAGTGTATCTTCTACTGGCTGACTTCAGAATGTGGTGCCTTCACTTGCCTCATAAATACACTTTTAAGATAACTTCATTAAAATAAAGAGTGGTTTAGCCCAATAATTGTGGATTGTATTGAATTGCTATAGATTTGTTCATTTTTTTTAAAAAAAACAACTAAACACAGAATATTATTGTTCTCTCTCCCTTAAAATGGTATGGGTGATTTGTTTTAGTTTTATATTCTTAACAAGCAGTCTTCAATGTTGTCCCTGTTTTGCAGGCTCACCAATAGATTCATGCTCCTTATTCACAGAAGCTGCTCACAGCAGCAGGCTGTTATTTTTGCATAGTATTCAGCACAGTGCTACGGCTAAGGTTCCATCAGTGCAAGGATTTCATCTTGTGAAATATAATGCTCTCCCTCTCTCCCACATCTCTGTGCTCCCTAAATCTGTTCTGGTTGTTTCCCCAACCCTCCAGAGCAGATTTCTTTGGGTGGGTGGAGGGGCTGTGCAGGGTGTGTGAGGAGAAATATCAACTATTTCACTGTATTGTTGTGTAAAAAAATAAGGGAGGGAGAAGAAAGAGTCTTGGTATGTTCACCAACCCAATGGGGCAGGCATAGGCAAACTCGGCCTTCCAGTTGTTTTGGGACTACAACTCCCATGATTCCTAGCTAACAGGACCAGTGGTCAGGGATGATGGGAATTGTAGTCCGAAACATCTGGAGGGCTGAATTTGCCTATGCCTGGACTATGGCAAGCTGCCTTACCCCAAGGCAAAACATAGATTTGGGCTCCTTAGTATTGCCTATGTTGATCGGCAGCACCTTTCCAAGGTTTGCAGACAGAGGTCATTGCCAGAACTACATTAAGATGTCAAGGCCTGAAATGGGATCTTGTGCATGCAAATAATGTGTTGTGCCACTGAGCTGCGTCCTCCACCCACTCAAAGGTCTGTTTTTGAGCCTTCAGAAGTAAAGCACTCCAGGAAATAGCCCCATACTGCTTCATAAATGCAGATTATTGGTTACAGGGGTCTGCACTCAGGGACTGCTATATTCTGTAGTTCTGAGATCATCCCACATAGATTAAGGGAAAAAATTGTATTAGACGCAGAGTTCAACATTCTGAAAATCTCAGCAAAAAAGGTATGTTTTTAGCTCCTAAGCCCTAAACAAAACAGGCCACCTGGTGTCAGTGATGTTGGATGATTCACAGGTAGAGACCCAGATGTGGCTACCTTTCAAAATCTCCAGTACCAATAACAGATAATACAGGCTTTACCACAGAGTGAGAATTATACACACAAAGTGCATAATCAAGAATATATGAGATGTGTGCTGTTCTCTATGCACGCATTCATCACATTCTCTAAAGAGAAGCTATATTCAGTTCTTGTCAAAGGGTGCATGTCAAAACGTATTGCTCAGCCCAAGAGTACCATTCTATTTGTTTTGAAAGAAATTATTAAGGACTGGATAGCATGGGGATTTGGTAATGGAAGATGAAGCCTCTCATCTCTGGGTCAAGCATTCAGTTGTGACCCAGATTATTAGGCACTGAAAGTCATTATCATATGATGGCTATTTGGTGTACTGCCTTTGGTAAAATAAGACGCAGGCTCCCATATTCTCTGTGCATTTTTCCTCCCTCCTCTTTCCTTTGCGCTCGCTCTCTCTCTCTCTCTCTCTCTCTCTCTCTCTTCAGGTGCAGAGAAGATAACCTCAGGAGAAAAAAACACTACAGATTTCACGCAACTAGAAATCTTGGCAATGATTGCATCTCAGGCCTTTCTATATTTGATATGAGTTTTTTTCACTGCCATCTTGCTTCAGTTAGGCAGATCAAAATGGGCTGTGGTGGCTTTCCTGAATAATGCAGTCATACCTTGCAAACAAACTGGTGGAGAAAATAGATATTTATACAACTCACACTTCACACACACATGCACCCATCCTGTTTCCTCAAAGGAGCTCAGTATGACATATATGGAATTCTCGCATTTTGTTCATACAACAACTTTGCAAAGGGAGAGACAGTCAAGGGGGAAAGGAAGTGCACCCTCTTTGAATTCTGTAGTTTTACATATGAACACATTCCTTCGCAGGTCTTAAAATTAGATAAATACAACCTCAGATGAACAACAACACATGACATATTACACTGCGCCATGATTTATTTAACAGAAATAAAGTCAAAATGGAAAAGCTATGTGCGAAAAACTAAGTACACCTTATGATTCAATAGCTTATAGAAGCACCTTTAGCAGCAATAACATGAAGTAATTGTTTTCTGTAGGACTTTATCCATCTCTTACATTGTTGTGGAGGAATTTTGGCCCGTTCTTCCTTACATTGCTTCAGTTCATTGAAGTTTGCTGGCATTTGTTTATGCACAGCTCTCTTAAGGTTCCACATAGCATTTCAGTTGGGTTGAGGTCTGGATTTTGACTGGGCCATTGATTCTGTTCTTTTTCAGTCATTCTGTTGTAGAATTACTGGTGTCTTTGGGATCCTTGTCCTGTTGCATGACCCAAGCTTCAGCTGTTGGGCAGATGGCCACACATTTGACTGTTCAATACTGAGGAATATTGATGTGTCCAGAGTCAAGCTGTGAACTTAATGCCAGACGAGGAATTTGAACTCAGGATTCTCCAAGGCCAAGTACAATATTTTGTCTGCTATAATAAAATTTATTTGAGCAAAGACATCTATTCAAATAAACCATCCCATTCATAATTTTTGGAAGGGTTTTTCTGCATACATGTGCTCATCCTTGTAAGTAATTTACCAGATGAGAAGATTGTGCTGTACCAAAGTTAGCTTTTTTTAGTGCACAAATTTACTCTGGGCCAAAAGCCTCACATGCCAAGAATCCCAATACAATCATGTTCCAGAATGAACGATGCTGAAGTAAATTGCTGATGCTTTGACTTTTGCTCCCAAGGCAGCTGTGATGAATTCTGACATTACAGCATAGTTTAGCATCTCAGCACAGGAGAAAGAATGATGTACTTCCATTCAGTGTGTTTGTGAATGATGACATAGCAAGGGCCATGCAATATACATCTTCCCCCTGGTACACTACTACCATGACATAAGAAGCAGCTCTGAAAGGCCATTAATTGCATGGTGAAGATATATTTGTCACTCATCTCTTGCCGTGAGTTCTCATGGTATGAGAACAAACAATGATGTCATATACAGAATCACAACACAAACCTGTCTCGACACTGCAAAGAGAAATAGCTTAGGGGAGGAGGGTTAAGCACACAAACACACACTCTACTTCTGAGTTTCAGATTCCTGCCTTCCAAAGCTGATTTTCACCCACAGAAGCAGCCATCAGGATTTCAATACATTCATTTCTATGTAACATGTAATTTAGCCCTTAGCTGGTGGTTGGTTGTTGTCATGAGACATACATATCTTTCATGACTGAAAGATAGACTAACAGGTTGGTTGCAATACCATCAGATAAATGCACTTTGGAATGAGGACAAAAAATTGGGGATGAACGAGAAAAAATCTAGATACCAGACAGAAGTATTAGAAGGGAAAACTAAACTGTTAGCTAAGATGTATAATTTGTTGTTAGAATGGGACACAAAAGATGAAGTAGTAAAGGAGGTAATGATAAAATGGGCCATGGGCGTGGGACATAATATAGAGTACGAAAAGTGGGAGAGGTTATGGAACAGAGGAATGAAATTCACAGTGTGTGCCACACTAAGGGAAAATTTAGAGAAAATGATGTATTGATGGTTTATCACACCGGTAAAATTGGATAAAATGTATAAAAGCGGAAATAAAATGTGTTGGAGGTGTAAACAGAAGGAGGGGGATTTTTACCACATGTGGTGTGCGTGTGACAAAATCAAAAAATTTTGGGAGCTCATATATAATGAATTAAAAAAAAATCTTTAGGTATACTTTTTCAAAAAAACCCAGAGGCATTCCTCTTAGGAATAATTGGGGATGAAATTAAAAGAAAAGACCAAAATTTATTTCAGTACGCGACAACGGCAGCTAGGATATTGATAGCTCAAAAATGGAAATCAGTTGAGATTCCCACAATCACAGATTGGCAAACAAAATTATTTGAATATGCAGAATTAGCAAGAATGACAAACAAAATCAGACATCAAAAAGAAACAAAGTTTACTGAAGAGTGGAGTAAATTTGTGACGTATATTGAAAGAAATTGTGGTAAATTAAAAACTACAGCAGGTCTAACATAATCCTTGTTATGCGTAAAATTTGGAAATGGAAACTGCAGGAGAAGAAAAATGTAAGAAAACCGTAGCAGGATAGGAGGGAGGTCAAAATGCATGTTAACGCAGGGTAAATAAGTGGATGATACTTAACATTGATTGATAAGAGTGTTTACTGTTTATTTTTATATGCCCTTTTTTTCTTCTGTTATATGTTTTTTTTGCTTGTGTGGAAATCTCAATAAAAAAGCAAATTTTTTAAAAAAGAGAGACATACATGCGTTCCTTGACTTACACTCAGACATTAAAACATATGGCACTTGATAGAGCTATGATGCATGATGGCCACAATATGAATTTGGGTATCCATCTTGGCATGGCCATATTATTTATGTATCAATGCTACAATGCAGGAGGAGCCAACCTGGTACCACTCCCATCATCCCTGACCATTGGCCATGCTAGCTGGGGCTGATGGGAGTTGGAGTCCAACAACATCTGGAAAGCCCCATATTGGCTACCCCACTATGCCATAGTGAAACAGAAATTTACCAAGGGTTAGTGGTTTACCAAGGGAGATCAGGACATGGGATTGTCCTTCCTGGAGATCTTCAAGGTCAGTCTGAACAGCCATTTGTTGAGGATAGCTAGCTTTGCATTTCAGACTAGATGGCTTATGAGGGTCTCTCCACTCTATGATTCTCTGATTAATTCAGCTTGCCAGACATGATATAGGTTGTAATTGCTGAGTGAAGTGAATGTGAAAGAAGTTCATTTTGGGGTGAAACTTGGAATGATTTCTCTTACTTTTTCATTCTCTTACCCTTTTTTAACCTTTAACCAATGTTATGAAAAAGAAATTTAAGAATTTGCATTCTACTGTCTGTGTTTTGATGTCTTCCTCATCCTCTTAGATATATTGGATGAGCACAGCACAGTAGTTTGTAACAGGAGGAATTACTGGAGACCATTTGGACAAACTTGAAGAGAACTGTTACCTTTTTACCTCACAATGGGACAAACATGAACTGGAATTATTTGTTTCTTTTTTGGCATCTTGAATTTCAGCTAGTTCCTTTTTAATAAACGAATGTTCCAAGGTCTCAGAACACGTCACCTAAAGAAGAGCCGTAGTTAAGTGGTTGAGCAGGTGCTTTGCATTTTGAGGAGCCTAGGTTAAATTCCTGGCATTTCCAGTTAAAAGGATCAGGTAACAGGTGGAGCTGAAATAGATCTACTTGAGACCGCGGAAAACCACTGCAAATGAGGGAAACAGTTCTGAGCAGGTGAACAAATATTCTGACCCTTTGTAAGGCAGCTTCCTCTGTTCCTGCCATGTGAACTAGTCCCAAGGGCTCAATACTGCTGGATAAGAAACTATGAGGCATCCTTGCTTATTTTTACAAAGAGATAAATAGATAACTCTGTGGTGTTCCAACACTGGCTACTTCTGCAGCACAGGCTACAGGGCTACTTGTAAAATGTTTCATATAACAGACGCCCTCAGTGCCTGACAGCTTTAGCCTTGACACAATACATTAATGGCATTTCAACACGTTGGGTCTTGCTCAACATTTGATAAACCCAAGGGCAGGTTCTTTCCTCTAGAGAGAGAAAGAAATTTCTACTATAATTTACCAACTTATTGTGTTCAGTGGTTGCTACGTGAATCAGAACGCTGAAAAGAATAAAAGGGGTTCTCAGCCATCAGGTAGAAGATATGTGCACCCACCGATTATCAACACCAAGTTGCCATAGTTCACCAATTATCATGGTGTATTCATTGGTTGTACTCACCAGCTTCCTGATAATATGAGATGGTTGCATCATACTTTGATGTGAAGGTGTAGGGGCTTAGGATATGTTCTTGTGACACAATAATTAGGAGACATTCATTTGTGCTATTTCTGAAGCACCCATTAAGACATTTGAGCAGTGATACAGTTTCCTTGATGCATGATGCTGTTTCCTTTAGCCAATTAAAACAATGACATCAAGGCCAAGCCTTTTAGTAAACAATGAACAATGCAGAATAGGACTCTGATATGGTAGCATTCCAGTTGTTACATTTAAGCAGCATCGACCATGGCTCAGCCAAGAGAATGAAAGAAAAGCAGAAGTGGAATCCACTGTCTTACAATTCTGGATGTAGCGAGCAAATGGATGACCTTGATGAAACACTTTAACTGTGTTCATATACCATTTGCTCCAGCTCTGGTGCACTCCCATCACTGGTGTTTGAAACCAAGCACATGTGATGTTCACCACCATCTATATGTATCCTGTGGTTTCTTGAGAAATACTACTGTTTGGTGCATTTTCCCTCAGACCAGCTTTCATCTGATTTGAAAATGTAAACCGTGGTTAGGCTGAGGTGCATTCATTTGAGACAGCAATCGTGCCTGTGCAGATGACAGGAGTTTGAGAGGTTGCAGGTATGGGAAAACAAATCACATAATGAGCAAAAACAAAAATGTACAGCAACAAAAAAAAATGTGGCTTGAAACACAGCAAGGGAAAACAACCTCGCTGCGTTTTAAGCCACTAATGTGTACACAGCCTAAGAAAGAACAACAGACCAAAAGATAATGCCAGTCTTTAGCTGCATTCACAGGAAGAAAGGAAAGCAGCATTAGCTATTTCTACATGATTACTACAAAGCACATGCCCTAATTCAGTACTGTTTATTACCTTTTTCAGTCTTGTCGTTTATTTAGGCATTCAAACACTTCCTTTCAAGGGAAAATAACTCCCCAAGGCAACTTACAATGTAGCTAAGCTAAGTATGAATTTTAGCTAAGCTAAAACAAACAATGCTCTTTGTCTCTTAGAGTTCTATGTCACAGGTTGTTATATTATGTTGTTTCTGTACTAGAATCTGTATCATATCAACAAAACCCCCGTGAGGTAGGGGTTGAGAGACACTGACAGGCCCAAGGTCATCCAGTGTGCTTCATGATTAAGTGGGGATTTGAATCCTTGTCTCCTGGGTCCTTATATAACAACTACATCCAATGTGAGACTCAGTTGACAGTAGCCTCCCCCAACCTGATGCACTCCGGATGTTTAAGCCTATAGGCTATAGCCTACAGGGCTTTTTTCAGCAGGAACTCACTGGAACTCAGTTCCAGCACCTTTAAGGTCGGCGCCATTGCCAAGAGAAAAATAGCACAGGCTACCTACAACCCTAACCATTGCCATACCCCTCAACTGTCCCAGTAAAACCAAGACATTGTGAGCTCCGGAGAAACTATACAATTACAGTCTGACTTAATATAATTCTAATAGTAACCACAAGATGTAACTGTTTGGAGCAGGAGAGAAAATGTTCATTGTTAAATGTCATCCCAGAGGAATGAAACAACAGTAAAATACGAAGTATAGTTTCCTAAATGCCATTATGCAAGACGACCGCTTTCTTTTTTTTTTTTTTGATAAATTTTATTGGTTTTCATCAAATTGTACATTTCATCCCGAATATAACAAATCATAGCTGTTTTGGACTTCCTTCAGCGTCTCTGACAATCATCCATATTTATACCTTTAATACACATTCCCTTTTTTCGCAAGACGACCGCTTTCATTTCCAAAGGGAAGGAGCAGGAACCACAATGTACATTGTTACTGTGATTGTACTTTTGCAAAAATCATTCTGACTACAATTTTGTGGAGTTTTCTAGCTGCTTCATATCTTGCTACGCTGTCATTTAACATATCTTATGGTGGTAGAACTAAGAAGTTGAATCTCTCTCTCTCTCTCTCTCTCTCTCTCTCTCTCTCTCTCTCTCTCTCTCAAATAAGTGGTCAGCGGTGGAAAGTGCCCATTGGGACTCGTGGGGCAGAAAGCAGGGAGCCCAGTAGGAGGCGGAGCCAGAGTCAACAACAGGAGGAGCCTTCTAACTGAAGTTTCATCCCCATCCTCCTGTCAGTTGACTTCTACAAGAGCAACACTGATATTAAGGAGAAGGAAGCTGGCAGGCAGTGTGCCGCCCCCTGGACTGGTTGCAAGTAAGAAGGGAGGCAGGTGAGGGCTGGCCGAGGGGCAGGTTGTGTTTGATGGGGCAATGCCCCATTTGCCCAAATAGACCAGCCTCTGCCAGATGTGATGCAGGTAAAAGGCTTCCTGCTGGTGCTGTGTGGTAGCTACTGGCTAGTCCTAACAATGCCAGCCAAAATGTATCCTGGAAGTACAAAGCTCACCTGAACCACACAATGATGACCATCTTTTGGCAAGCCACTATCAGCCTCTCATTTGTAACATAGAGATAGTAATACTCGTCCTTTTGTTGAGATTGCTCGTATTATGCTTATCTGCCTTTGCTAAGCTGGTGCCCTCTGGAAGTTTTGGGTTACAACTCACATTGGTTTCAACCAGCATAGGCTGATGGGAGTTGTAGTCCAAAACCTCTGGAGGGCATCAGCTTAGCAAAGGCTAAGCTGAAATAATTTTAAATCTTAAAATGTGCTGCACTTGTGCTGTTTCTGCACCTTCCTCTTAGTGTTAGTAATGATACCTGTAATCATCTCTTTCCTATGAAGCTCTCCCATGGGATCTATTAGCCTAAAACATAAATACAAAGTGATACATGGATAAGGAATGTGGCAAGCCAGGAACGAAGCCAGTGCAGAATTGGGCAGATTATGAGCACTGTGTGGCAGACTCTGTGCAAAGCCAGAACCTGTGGAGTTTGTTGGCTTTTTAGACTCAAAACTGATCACCTGACAAAATGCATTAGTCTTTGGCAGTATGCTATTTGTGTGATACTCCTACACTTCTCTACTCAAAGGCAATAGGTCAACATTCACATCAAATAAAAAATGCAGAGGAGGGAGAATAGTCATTGCACAGAAGTGGCCACACTGACTGTCTTTTAAAAGAAACATTGTGCACTCCAGTACTGAACAGAGGGTGCTCACAATCTCCTAAGAGTATTAAAAAATGGTACCTGCAGCAAATGTTGCAGGATACTTCATTCCATTACCCATCCCACCTGGTTTTCTGTATGTTTATACTCCAAATTGTTGATGTGATTTACCTACCCATAGGCAAGTATTTAAATCCTGGACTCACACAGTTTTGCAAATTCCACTAATAGTGAATTCGGTGTGGCCGGTGCAAACAACCCCCTCATTAACTTTTACAACCAGACACATATTATTGAACTAGCTCTGCATGGTACATTATAAGCCCCTGGCAAAGTCTTTTGTCTACCTCTTCTTATACACGTCAGTTCCCTCATCACATATGGTGCTAAACCTGTTTTGTCTTTGCTGCGCCTGGTGGTATGAGGAAGAAATCACCTAGTACCCAAATGTTCCTTTTTAAATATCAAATTGTCCCTCTTTTCAAGACATGGAAAATCTTCAAAGAGCATGTTTGCCTTTTCCATTCAATCATGCGTTAAGCACGTTATAAACCTGGGCCACAAAACAAGATTTGCCCATGCATCCACAACACTCGATGTAACCTTAGTTAAGATTTTATGCTCCCCCTTGGAATCAGTTGCTTGCTTTTACAGGGGCAATATGGAGTTGCATGGTCCAAACAAGACTGTCATTGGAGCAAGGCAGCACCAAAAAAAATATATTACAAATATGCATATTACATGCTGTTAGAAAGCAGCAAAAATAGATACTTCCCCCTAGCATAAGGGATGCCCCTTTAAAAAGAGACATCTGGAAATGTTTCTTACAGTTGGCACTATTGCTGACCTTAACTAGGCCTGTACTTTCTCATATTACAAGACCAATTGACTTGACTATATGCACACGCAACAGTAGCACAATCAGGTTCTTTGTATAAAGGTATGAACACGGAGCACTAACATTTGCACATCATTCAGCCAAGTCATTGGACTGAAATGCAAATGGGTGGCAAAGGGGAAATGCCATATCAACATTGCTTATCTGATAAAGAAGACTTACTTTGTGCAATCATATTTGCTTTTGCTTTGGAGTCAATGATGGCTTTATGGCACTGCCTTCTTGATGTTTTCTTCCCCTGGGCACTCCCCCCCCCCCAGTCCATTGCCCCTAATGAACCAGGGTTGCCTGTAATCATGCCAACTCCACTTTGGGACAGCTTAGCTGTGAGTAAGCTGCCTATGAGAGTGCATGATTAATCCTCACCCAGGACTAAGTGAATTCTGGTTCTGATGCCAGGTCTACCATAAGGCAGTCTACTCACCAAGAGATTGGATCTAGCAGGGCAGTAAGCACGCTCTCCTCTGCAGAGAGCTTGTCTTATGTGCTCCAGCTCTCTGGTGAGTCACTCCAAGTCCCAGTCAATTCTGGGCAAAGCTTGCCATGCACTAATGACCTGCCAGAACAGTCAAAGATGCAGCCATAGTGCAGATCTCTCAATGTACATTGAAATCCTTTACTTAACCTGCCAACTGCTAAGACTTCTTGTTCACTCCAGCTGGGATTTAGTTATTAATGCAAATATCATAAGCAGATGCTAATGATCAGCAGTGCAATTCCAGTGCCTTGGACACACAGTTGAAAGGAAAGATACGAAGGGTTCATGATGATGTACATATGAATCAGGACCTCCTGCACCCATCTGTCAGGCACACTAGCTCGGGATTCCACCGCAGACTCAACCATCTCTCTGGGTCCTCTCTTACACTTCAAGGGGGCTGTCTGCTCTTTTGCATATAGGTTTATTCAATTAAATGCACATTCGCAGCATCAGTAGCATTGCATGGTGATGCATTACAAATCATAAAATGCAGCAGAAAAAACACACAATTAAAAGTAATATAAGTAATTTATTAATTATTGTCTGCCCTTTACCTTATAGCATTAAAACTACAATGAAATCAATTTAAAAACTGCAACCCCCAAAAAATCAATAAATAACAACCAGGTGGTCAAAAAATATTTAAAGTTCTGCAGTGACAGACATCAACAGCCAGGAAAAGCCAAAGAGAACTGAAATGCTTCCAGCATGCACTGGAATGCTGGCGCATGCCAATGCTGAAGCTCCTCTTCAGGGAGAAAGGAGGAAAGGTACCTCACTATTTTCTGGGTAGAACACAGCCAAAGAATCAAGGAACTAGGGATGCCAGAGGGTGGGGGTGGGGAGTCAATTCACCTACCTAATTCACACTTTCTGAAACAGTGCACAAACTGAAAGTTTTGTGTCTCTTTTGTGGGGAAGGTATACATTTTATGCATTCTGCAATTTCCATCCCACAAAATTTGCACTCTTCCGGGTTTTTCAAGGCAGTTCTCCAGCCAAGTAATGCGTACAAAAATGTATTGAGTGAAGTGTGCACACATAAATTAGTGTATATATTTGTGAAAATAGCATACAAAAATGTATTGTAGTAGGGGAAACTGCTCTGGAAAAAAGGTATATTTTAGGCAAAAGTAAATAGAAACAAATCTATTATGAAAAATTGCTGAGGAATTTTCATGAGGACTTTAAAAAAAAATCACAAACTGATGTGAATATGTGGAGAACTGAACTTTGAATTGGGAAAATGACAAACTGAGAGAAACTGAAATTGACAGATTTCCCCATCCCTCTCTGGAAGCAAGCCCAGTCTCTGCAGCATTCTGTCAGCAGGATTGTTTCAGGATAAACCTGGAAAAGGTGTATTTACATTTGTTTACTTTTTCTACAGCAGATTGACACAGCTTTTGCCAGTATGGCTCAGGTAGTAATACTGCCTTTGAAACAGTTTCCTGCCAGCTGTAATAGGATGCAATCAGAAGGGAAGTCTGGCGTAGCTGGGGAGGCTCTGGCATGAGATAAGCAGAGGCAGATGGAAGAAGGGTCATATGCCAGATGAATGGGGCACATTAGCTGTGAGACCCACGCTCAGCCTAGTCTCTCTTCCAAGTTCTTTTGCTTTGCAAATTGGTTGGGACTGTAGAGATGCAGAGAAGATATTTCAATTATAATGATGAGGATGATGATCAGCATAATTTTAAAGCACCTAACATTGTCTCTGCCACTAGCTTACAGTTTAACAAAACAAAACACAAAAGGGGTAAGGAACCAGAAGGAAATGATTAATCAGACAATAATAATTAATTGTCTGAAGGAGCTGGCCCACTAGGAAACTTGAAATGTGGGGATCCCTTTGCTAGACCAGAACTTCCATGATTAGCCTGTTCTCGTTGCATCTTAAGTGCACACAATTGCAGAATGATCACAAACTATCTCATTCAATGTAATTGATTTGTATAGATATTCTAAGTATGAGAATGTTTGCTCTGCACTTATAAGAAATTGTGATTCATATCCTTTAAGTTTTTTCTGGCCTTTTTTTAAATAAACAACAACGAGTCTTCTTAACTAGAAGGTGTTTTCTTTACAAGGCCCACATTCTTGTTAATGTGTATTTAAAAGCCCTTCCCACATTTCTGATGCCCAAGGTAGCTTACAACCTCCACTAACAGCTCACGATCAAATCCAAAATACTGACAGTATGGAGGCAACCTGCATATTGTAGCTGTGATATATGTCACCTTGAGAGGGTGACGTATATTAACCTAGAAGTTGGCGTGTACATTTTTGAAAGAAATAAGAGAAATACATATGAAACTCAATAAAACTGGAAGGACATTGAAAAGTCATACGTGCTTGAAACCCAAAGTCAAGGGATCCTGAAGAAGAAGCTAAGGACTCTCCACAGTTATAAATGAAAGTCAAAACATGGGCTTGCAAACCTGACACATTGATCCCAAACATTTTTGCTACAAGCGCCACTGCAACAACCTTGACGTTCTGACTCCATTTCATATTTGATAATACTTCACTAGGCTTTTATCATGAGCCAACAAGTTTCATGTCTAGGATTGACACCAGTAAATGATTATTCTTCTGAGAATGTGTTCTTTTTTTTAAAAAAAATCTTTGTTAGAAATTGCCATGATTTTCATTAGTAAACCTTGAAAGTGTTGGAGGAAAACCTTAAGTGTTGCAATAGGATGCTAGGCAAAGAAAGAGCCAGGGCTGTTTTTCCAATTAACTTTTTTTGGAGGCAGTGGGAGAAAAATTTGGGAGGGTGACGCTGATGCAACCTCTTGTCAAACACCAAAACTAGAAGCACAGGCATACATGATTGCACTTGTTCACTTCACAAAAAGCATCAGCCTTTCACCCACACCTAACAAAACATGACCCCAACAGAGACAAGTCAGGGCAAACTATCCTCTATCAGAGAAATGCACACAGTTTTTATTTGACAACAGGTGCAATGACCAGACCTCAAATATTTTTGCAGTGCTGCTGTTCAAGGCTGGTTATATTATTAGAAACAGTGACACTTTGACCTTACTCATAAAAACAAGGAAAGCTTATTCAGCTGACTTTGAAAGTGCTTTGTTCTTCTTCTCGTTCTTTGTTTGGTTATGACTTTGTTAATTTATATTCTATCCCTGAGTTATAGCCATTTGTATCCCTCATACTGACAGAACAGAACCTTCCAGCAGCAGAATGGGGAGGGAGGCCGCTTTCATTGATTCTCCCCTTCCCCACATCACCCCACCTCCCATTCCAAAGCCCCTCTCCCCCAACCCTCTGGAGCAAAACCCACAAACCTTCCCTGGACTTTCTTCTGAGAAACTGCATAACATCTCATGTGCTCTGCAAGACCGCACACAGTTTTGGAAGCAGTTTCAGCCACGTTTGGTGCCTCTGCGATGCCAGTGGTGGAGGCGGCAGGGCAAGCAGGGTACCTATGGGGCGACTGCCTTGCAGACCCTCCAAGTGTCCCTATTTTCCAGTGATGCCGCTGATTTAGAGAAGCTATCCTGGTTTCTGATTTGATCCTGGAATGTCCCTATTTTCATTGGAGAAATGTTGGAGGGTATGGAATTATCTGACCCCCAACCATCTGAAGGCAATCCTGTATAGGGAAGTTTTTTTAATGTTGAATGTTGTATTATGTTTTTATATATGTTGGCAGCTGCCCAGAGTGGCTGGGATGTCCCTATTTTAATTGGAGAAATGTTGGAGGGCATACCAAGCCTTGGAGGTTTCAGGCACCTCAGTACACCTAATAGCAGATCCGGTTCTGATGCCTAAGGTTGTTCTGCAAGTATGTTGATGTTAATTGTTAAATAGAGTAAACAAATGATTTGAATACATGATAGTACTAGGGTGGTACAGCCATGACTCAGACTATTTGAATACCTGTTACCACATTAATAGATGACAACGTACTATGATTGCAATGGAAATATTATTTAAGGCTTTGTCATCCACAGCTGATGTCTATTTTAACTAAATGTCTTCCATTTAGAATTACATCCGTCCAGCTAAACTTTGATTGTCCAAATGTTCTGGATGCCTTCAAGGCCAATTCAATTTACTTGTTTATTTGTTTATTTTGAGAGAGAGAGAGAGAGAGAGAGAGAGAGAGAGAGAGAGAACTTTCCCCATTGATTCCATTGTGTGGAGTTACTTAGGAAATCATTTATTTATTTATTTTTTAATATTCAGGCTTTTAGTAGGAATAAAATGGTTTAAAGTGCAGCTGCTCCCTGGCTTCAGCAATAGTGCAGATGGGGCCTGAACGTTGGAAGACTTTGAGAACAGACAAAAGGAAACACTTCTTCACTCAGTGCACAGTTTAACTATGGAATTTGCTAACAAAATATGTGGTGGTAACCTCCAACTTGGACAGCCTTAAAAGGAGATTAGGCAAATTCATGGAGGTTAATGGCTAACACTGGCTACAAGAAATGGTGGCTGCATGCCACCTCCAAGATCAGAGACAGTATGCCTCTGAATGCCAGTCTCTGGGAAGCATCAGTGGGAGAAGGCTATTTGTGGGCTTCCCACTGGCTTCTGTTTGGCCACAGTAAGAAACAAAAAGCTGCACTTGATAGGCCTTTGGTCTGCTCCAGCGAGGGCTCGTCTTATGTTATTAGCTGCTGGTGGGGAACAGCTGCTGCTTTTTCCAGAATGCAACAGAATGAAGCAATGCCCAGGGCATTCTGGGAAAATAGTATGGCTGCCAAGAGAATTCCAAGCCCCTAAGCCTGAATGAGTGTTGAATTCAATGGGCAGACCTGGGTTAATGACTAAGAAATCAATTTGTACTCATTTTTTTCTTATGACACTTGTCCCTAAATTAACATGCACTTCTCCCTTAAATGTTTATTGCTCTGAAGTACCTGATCAGTAGATTGATCCCAGCATCTCAAGTGCAGAGAGCATGTATAAGTTATGCAGACTACATTCCAGATATAGAGGTTTATAACAATCAGCGTTCTGGGTAAAAAGGACTAAATTGGATTGTGATTTATTAAAAGCGTTGCAATGAGGTCAATATTCAGCACCCTGAGACTCTCAAAGGGTGACCATTTTCCCAGTAAAGGATAGCCATCTGTTCTGAAGGACTCTGAGAGGACAGTTCTCTCTTCGAAGGTGTCCTCCATTTGAGGGCTCTTATAAGGAACTATAACAAGGGAGAGCCTTGAAGTTGCCCATCAACATCTGGTCAGCAGACTGAGAAGGCACACATCGCCTGATACCTTCCCTCTCTATGGTGAGAAGTATTATATTTCTATTTAAATTTTAATAATTATTTCTAAATTAGCATCTACGCATTTAAATTATCATGTGCCAATTTTATGCCAATGGTCTGTGACATAATGTTTTGGAGCGACATAACGCAAACCCTCTCTTCTAGTGATGCATAACTGGTCACCCTAGACTCTCAGCTTCAATTTTTTTTAAAAAAATCAAATAGCTGAAGAAACCTTGATTGTATTTATCTATTTAAAATTCCAAGGTGGTGTAGAAAAGTGTAAATTAAAAACTATTTCACAACAATATAAACATCTGAAAAGACATGGGCATGGGTGAAAGTTGGTACAATATTCCACCAGGACCTTCAGCTGCAGAAGGAGGTATGGCAGAAATGTACCACACAACCCAAAACAGTTGACCCCCAGTTAACCCTTTTCAGTCCCCTATGCTGTAACAGAGGTAGCCAGTGTCGTGCCCTTCAGACTCAAGCTCCCATCATCCCTGACTACTGAACAAGGTCCCTGGGAGCCAGAGTCAATCACATTGGCTATCCCTGTCTTACAACTTAACTAGCAGCAAGAAGATGTGCCATCCTCACCATGATTCTTCCTCCTCCAAACTCTTTCCACTGCTCTGCCGGTGTAAATATTGATGCTAGTATGGGGAGCTGAGACTCTCCAATCTTTTGGTTAATGTAATACCCACAGTCAGAGCTCAATGAATCCCAAGAGTTTGATCTTCACACCGGCATTGTGCTTAAAAATACTCTCCAAAGAATGAATTCTTTTCATGTCTTTATTCAGGTAAATACAGAAACTGTTGCAAGTACTATGCTAAGCACACAAACTACAATTTAGTGTGTCAGCTCACATGGCTCCCAGGGTGCTTCCAAAGAGGGGCTTAATGTCACAAATGGGCCCTTCAGATATTACAGCTGACCACAGGTGTTGTTTTTTAATTTAGTGGATTTTCAGAAAGTTTAAATCCAGATTAAAGTGGAGAGGATACAGAACTGGTATTTTGATGCTGATGGTGTCGTGTTGTCAGGGACTGTGCTGAGGAGGGATACAATGAGGAGGCGTGGTGGGAGCCTCCTCCTCCCCCGGACCCTGAATCTCCCCAGCAGCAGGAAGACAATACAGTGGTACCTTGGGTTAAGAACTTAATTCGTTCTGGAGGTTCGTTCTTAACCTGAAACTGTTCTTAACCTGAGGTACCACTTTAGCTAATGGGGCCTCCCACTGCCACCACCGCACGATTTCTGTTCTCATCCTGAAGCAAAGTTCTTAACCCGAGGTACTATTTCTGGGTTAGCAGAGTCTGTAACCTGAAGCATCTGTAACCCAAGGTACGACTGTATAGATTTAGAACAGTGGTTTGCGGAGGGGTATAGTTCAGAAGGGAAAAGCTGGGAAGAAGAAGACTCCTTTCACTTTGTTCTGCTTATCTACTGCCAAGGAGGGAGGAAGCTGATTCCCTGAGGCCTGACATGTGTTCTCATTGCAGAAACCTTGCAGGGATGAGCAATGCTGATATGGAAACACTTTTAAGGTGGAATGAATGATGCCGCACTGAGTCACAGCTGGTGCTTGCAATGAACCAACTGGTTTCATATGCAATGCCAGGCATGGGGGCAGGTAGGGACACGACTGCCAAGACACAACCAAGAGCCTTAAAGTGTGCTTCCAACTGTGCATTTGCAAGGGCAAGAGAGCCAAGGCCTGCTCTTTGCTGCTTTTCAGAGGGGTTCTGAAGTGCCTGACAGCCACCTGACTGTGGGTGAGAACTGCTGTGCCAAGTGCTGCGCCAAGCTTCCTAAGAGAGCATAGGGCTGGCAAAACCTTTTATGCCGGGGTTCCCAAGTGCCTGACATTCAGTTGTCTGTCAGATGCTTGGGAACTGCACAGAATATTTTGACAGGTAGGCGAGACAACCCACACACCAGTCACCTGGCATCATCATAATGCCATGTGATTGACAGGTAGATTGTTCCACCGATTTTCAAGGTTGGTGCTAAGGATCTGACCTGCAGAGCTCAAATGGTTTCCCTCACATCTGATGTAAAAAAATAAAAAAATAAAAGATTAGGAAGAAGGAAGTAAAAAGCAAATACTGTCTATTGGTAACATTTAACGAGCAAGCAAACAAGTAGTTCTACTTGAGTTCACTAGTCACATTCAGTTCAACTGGGCTTGTCTCGAAGTTCAGTGTGCTTAAGGCGATAACTCTTTATAGAAAATGAAGGCTTTATGATATGTTTACCCCAGCAAGCTTTACTCACACAAGCAAACACTGAACTGTCCTTTATTCCTGCACTGCAGGCAGGGAAGTTCCATAGGAAACGCTCTGACTCACAAAGGATACAGTTGCACACAACCCCCAATCTCTGAGCAGTGCAAGATTCCAGGGGTTCCAGGCACTTACCCAGAGTTCAGTTGCCTTGGAATGAGGAACAGTGGAGACTGTGATGTCTATAGGATATATGCTTAATTTACAGATATAGACAACCTGAGCCTGGGATGGAGGGGCTCACAGCATTAACACTCAATAAAGTTTTGCTTCTCTCACAGCCTTGGATTCAAGCAGAAATCAAGCATGTCTCTCCCTCTTGGGCAGGGGTCAGCAAACTTACCGCGCCTTGGGCCAGTGTCTCCAGCACCGATCGCGCTGCAGGCCGGAGGGCAGGGGAGCGCGTGCCCATATGCTATTTCCGGCACACTTCCGGATCGGAGGAGCACTGGAAATAGCTTGCGTGCATGTGTACGGGCCTCCTCCGACCTGGATGTGCACCGGAAATAACACTTGTGCATGCGCATAAACTATTTCCGGTGCTCCTCCAACCCAGAAGTGGGCAGCGCCGGGCTGGGCTGGTAAGAGCAGGTGGCGGCAACAGGCAGCAGGGGTCATCGCGGGCCAGATAAACAAGTCCCTCGGGCCTTAACTGGCCCACGGACCTTAGTTTGGGGACCCCTGCTCTTGGGCTTCTGCCTGCAGCCTGCTTCTGGCCTAACTCTCACACACCTCTGGCCCTTGTCCTTCTCACCGACATCCAGGAGAGGGAGGAAGACCCACCTCTTTACCCTCTGGCACAAAGTCACTTCCTATATTACCCTAATAACCCATACTTAGGGGGCCATTAGCTTCCCAAGACACTGGCTTGGCTATTCCAACAACTGAATCCTCCATTAGATTTTAACTCTTGCTGGATCCAGGAAATAGAAAGGCATGCAGCCTAACTCTACACCAAACTCACAACATTGCATTTCAGGGTGCCTGATCTGTCTCTTGGGAACTGTGGTACTTTCAAGATGTCCTTACCTCTATTCACCTCTATTCCTTGATTTCATTTCCATTGGGGTTCTAAATGAGTTCAGATCAATTTTGTCCTATACACAAGCCAGATAGTTTGGGTAATACAAAATACAGTTGCTTGTATGATCAATACGGATCACAACAGTTTTGCAAAATCCAACACAGTTTTGCTGTGTTGGTACTCCACAAAAATTACATTAAAGCAATCCAACAGATCTAGTACATAAGCAGAACTGACCGAGCAAGGAGAAATCAGGGGCGAGTCCTCGGCCGTTGGCAGTTTAAATAGCCTGTGCCATGCCCCCGGACCATCCGGATTGGGCGGCCTAAGGATGACATGGCCAAAGACCATCCAATGGCACAGGGGCTATCCCGCCCAGTGCGCGTGGGGAGGGCTTGCTCCCAGCCCGCAACGTCATCTCTCTGGGAATGCGAAATGGCTTAAGCAGGAGATCTGATTTGTGCACAGAGCAACCATGGGAGCCACCCCTCTTCTCTCTCTCTTAAGAACTAGTCTTCAGTTCCAGGAATTTTCAGAGTGACATACGCAATAAGATAATAAAGATAATCACAACAATACCAAAAACAAATGAAACTGTACAAGAAACAAAATAATTAATAAAAGTCAGAGTTAAAACGTTAAATTTAAAAGGCCTGGAGAAATAAACACGAAGTTCCAAGTGCTGAAAAGATGTTGACGCCACACAAATCTCCTTGGAAAAGAAATTGCACAACCAGGGTGCCACCACTAAAAGGGCCCTATCTTTAGTCACCACCTGATTGGGGTGTGTGTCAAGGAAGGGCCTTCAAGGCTGATCGTAGTGTACAACTCTCCTACAAATTAAGATTTGTTGTGTCTGTAGTTATGGATTAATCCCTAACTGGAGAACTGAAGCTGCTATGTGAAACTGGGAAATAAATTCATTCCCAAATCAAATACAATAAACATACATGAGATGCCCGTTTCAGGAGATGCTGGTTATAATTAGAAGCTGCAGTTCATGCTAGAATGCATCACAAGTTTTGTTTTTATTCTGCTTATATATGTTGCTTTCTTTAGAGTGCACTGATTAGCTGCTCATGGCATATAAAGTAAAAAATAACCCCAAGAGAACAATTCTTAATTCAGCACTTAATGTACTAATAAGGCCCAGTAAAATATTAAGCCATTGCATTTAGGGAAGGAAATGTCTTGTGGAAAATTCTCTGGGTACTGTTTTCCTACGAGCCACAAAATTCAAAATTGAATGGCAATCTTGTTTCATGGATTCTTCTTCATTCCAGGAAGTGTGTACAGTGGTACCTCGGGTTAAGTACTTAATTCGTTCCGGAGGTCCATACTTAACCTGAAACTGTTCTTAACCTGAAGCACCACTTTAGCTAATGGGGCCTCCTGCTGCTGCCGTGCTGCCGGAGCACGATTTCTGTTCTCATCCTGAAGCAAAGTTCTTAACCTGAAGCACTATTTCTGGGTTAGCAGAGTCTGTAACCTGAAGCGTATGTAACCTGTAGCGTATGTAACCCGAGGTACCACTGTACTTAGGATGCAAATTTCAGTATTTTCCACAGAAATTTAGAGTAGTTTAGTTGATTCCACATAGCCACATTGTCATACAGCTTATAGATTTTGTGACCAAAATCTCAAATCGGTTAATGATTAGCCTTGCTAGGGAGGATAAAGGTAATAATATAAAGAACAGTGTGTCACTAGTAAAATCTGGTCTAGCAGGTCTGTCCAACCCCAGAGTTAATTTAAGTTAGTCCCTAGAGATTTTGTTAAATAGATAAACTAAAAATAAAACTTTGATTCCCTTCCTCCTTTCTTCTAGTTTATTTAAGATTTTTTTCCATGTATAACGTGTGGATTATTTAATTTTTCTTTAACCCTCCTATAACACTAGGATTTGTATAATTAACTGCATTTGTGGGAAGTGGAGGGCAGGAAGGGAAGGAGGGATTGACAAAATATGGGGAATAGTATGGTGGAAACAAACAGAAATGTGAAAATCTAAAATAAATTATTAATAACAAAACAGAAAGAAAATAAGGGGAAACTAGTTAAATAAATAACACTAGAAATAAATGGTGAGGCAGGATATGAACATAAGAAAAGCCCATTGGATCTGGCCAATGGACCACTAGTCGAGCATCCTGTTTTCACAGCGGCCACCTAGATGCCCATAGGGAACCCACAAGCAGAACCTGAGCACAATAAAACTTTCCCCTCCTTTGGTTTCCAGCAACTAGTATTCAGAAGTACTGCTATCTCCAGCTGTGGAGCCAGAGCATAGCCATCATGGCTAGTAGCCATTGATAGCTTTATCCTCCATGAATTTGTTCAATCTTCTTTGATTAACCTTTAAAGCCCTATACGGCCTAGGACCCTCGTACCTACGGGACCGCCTCTCCTGGTATGTCCCACAGAGGAACTTACAGTCTTCAAATAAAAACATCTTGAAGGTCCCAGGCCACAGAGAGGTTAAGCTGGCCTCAACTAGAGCCAGGGCTTTTTCGGCTGTGGCTCCAATCTGGTGGAACGCTCTGTCACAAGAGACTAGGGCCCTGCAGGACTTGACATCTTTCCGCAGGGCCTGCAAGACGGAGCTGTTCTGCCAGGCCTTTGGTCGGGGTTCAGTCTGACTCCCTCTCCCCTTTCATAAGAACTTGCATGAAAGTGGCCTCCCAATTTTTCCTCACAGGCCCATATAAGTTCAGCACAAACAGTTGGGCCTGGTGAGCATTTAAGGTCCCCAACCCTAATCTGCGGGTTGCCATCTGATTGTGTTTTATTCTGATCCTGATCTGATTTGAGGATGTATTTTAATTGATTGTCTGATTTTATGTTAATGTATTATACATTTGATGTTAGCCGCTCTGAGCCCGGCTTCGGCTGGGGAGGGCGGGATATAAATAAAATTTATTATTATTATTATTTTAAAGCCATCCAAGGATCTGCTAGCAGGAACTCATGCCTCAATTTCTTTCTCAGTTGTCTCTGCTATGACAAATTTTCAGTTGCACACCTCTTGGACAGGGAACTTTCCTCTTGTAATTTATACGAAAAGCAACAATAACTCATTGTCTGGAAACAATGGGTCACAGTGGTCTGCATCTTCTGATGGCCAGGTGGCAGGACCAACACAAAAATCCTCAACAAAGACAGCCATTATACTTGTAGATTCCTTAGCAAAGAGTCAGAGGAACACCAGTTGGGAAAACTCTCGTGTGAAGAGGCAGTCTTTACAGGGTATTCCATTTTAATATTTAATTTCCTTACTTTACAGAGTTTTGTTGGATTTCAACAAACGTCACTAGAAATACATTAGAAGCGGCTACCTCTCTCAAATGAGGATTTAATTTAGGCACAATCAGATAAGAATGATATTTTCATTAATCCTCAGAACCTTAAAGGCATTGTCCAGTATGCTAGGAGTGAAGGTACAGATACGTTTGATGAAACCATTACGTTCAAAATGATAGTTAGGATATGCTTAATGAGTTTTAGCTGGCTCACGCAACAGACAGATTATAAGTGATGTAGATAATTCATAAATCTTAATTTAAAACGAGAGAACATTTTTTAAAAAGAAACATTCAATCATCTTTTTTAAAAGAAGGAGGGAATCTATCAGTAATGCAATAAAGGAACAAAGGTAAGAAGATTCAGAAAATGCCTTGATGTCCTCTTCTACAATCCATTATTGATGTGTGTGTTGGTGTGTGTAATGTGCAATTCACATTGCAACTCAGAGCATGGAAAGCTAAAACACACACACACACCCAGAAAACCAACCACCTTTGGTTGCACCACATTTAGAGTGGTGGCTGGAGGGAAAGAAACAGATCATCTGAATCATTTGCCAGGAACACAAACCACAATGATGCACATCTTCCAAATGGGTGTTAAGTGGCAATATTCAGAATATCCATTATGGAGAAAATTGAGCTCTATTCTGTATATGAATCTGTATGTTTCTCTTGACTCAAGTGTCTTCTGTTTTGGTCAATTGGGATAATAATAATAATAATAATAATAATAATAATAGTAATAATAGTAATAATAGTAATAATAATAATAATAATAATAATATCTCGGGAGACAATGGAGGAGTGCGCCTTTGGGGTTGAAGTCAAGCTGATGGAAGGTTGAAGCGCCGGTTGTGGCTGTAGAGACCGATGCAGGAGAGACATGTTTGTTGCAGCAGGGGCAGATGAAGTCTTCCAGTTGAGCTGCTGCAGATGCACCATGGCCTTTCTTCTCTCTGCACTCCTCCCAGAGGTCACTTCTCCTCTGGTCACTGCTGTGGATACACGACTTGACAACAACAACAACACTGACAATTGTAATTATGATTGTAATTACACTGCACTATCCCTGGAAGAATGAAAGGACAGATTCCTGCCTCTGTAGGAGTTTCTGCAATACGTTTAGCAGGATGTGGATTTGTTCGATTTTGAGATTTTACAAGGAATGGTTGGTTAGCTGACCATTTTCAGGATGTTTTATGGGAGGTATGGATAACTTGTGGGCTTTTGGATATTGTTGGACAGCAGCTTGCATCATCCCTGAACACTGGTCACTAGCTTCATGGCCATTGCCCATAGTTATTTTCTGAATCTGGCCCACTTGTGCTCAGGATTACAGGAAGAAACATCATTGTTATATACAGAGACATCCCACAACAGCCACCAGCTACGTCCACATTCAGAGCAACTCTATTGCCCCCACCCAAAGCTGCTGTGCTAATGAAAAACTGATTAGTCATGGAATCTCTTCCAACAATATATTTCTGTCATTCTAACATTCTTTGTCAAAACACATTTTGCCTTTCATTTTTTTTGTTCTTTTTTATATATAAAAAATGTAACAATGTAAGTATTAAACGAAAATGTCATGCCTCTCAATAACTTCCATTGTTGCAACTGTGGGAATGTAGATGGCTATGATATCACCACTGGGAACAATTTTTAAATTCTCATTGGGGGGCAGGGAAGAGTCTATCCTGAACAGAACCATCTCTGTTCCATAGGCCCAACAGAATTTAAATTGGGAACTCAGCCACCGCAAGACCCAAATTCAAGTGATTGAATTTACAAGGTAGAAAGAGGAATATCCCATAGCCTCTGGGCAAACAAAATGCCATATATCTAAAATGCTGACTCATAAGAAAAATATTCAGGGTAGCACTTCTCTGAAATAGGGTTTTTTATGCTGACAAATAGTTAAAAGGTCTGCTTACATGCATCTTTCTCTAAGTACCCCCATCTTTTATTTTCCTCCAACTTTGGCCCCATTTTCAGGTAGCATTAAGAATAAAATTAACGAGGGAATAACATGCGCTAGTGCTTTGCTTCTCCCCACCTTCTGACAGTTCTAAAAGATGAGGGCCACAAACAGAAACAAGCCACATAAACCACAAGCAGTAAAGCCAGAATTTGGCTTCTTTCGTTCTCCAAACAGCACAGTCATGGGCTGGGGAGAAGCAAAGACTTGTGTACATAAACACATCCAGGCAAGCAAGAGGCAAGGGGACTTGATGAGGGCAGAGAACAGGTGGGGTGAGTGGTTGGTCTTGGGAGAGTCTTGAGGGCCATATAGAAAGTCCTGGATTGACACATTGGGCCCCCAGGCCTGAGGTTTCTTATCCCTGTTGCCTGTCCTGCAATTACAGTTATAGTGAATGGCAAAAGAGAGAGAGATACTTGGCACCCACTTATTTTGTGATTCTAGCACCAGGCAAAAAAACGTTTTTTATTTTCTAAGGCATTTTAATATTACCATATGCTATTTTATAAGTCTTTTCTATTTCTTCTTAATATTATTGTTTACATTATTGGTTTTTTATTGTATTGTGCAGATGCCATCCTGGGAAACCTTTCATTGTTTTCGTCTTCAAAATAAGTCAAGTCTCATTGTGGCATTAGTTGCAGCTATCTTTTGCCAAACATGCCTCTGTGTGTGTGTGTGTGTGTGTGTGTGTGTGCGCGTGCGCGCACACACACACACACACACACACACTTTTTTATGCACATGAATTTTTCATTTGCATGAGCAAAGTAATATGTGAGTTGATAGATGAATGAGTCTCAGCCATGTCATTTTTCATGATTTCCAAATAGTATCCAAAATCACAGACTTTACTGTGTCTGAAACTCATGAGCTGTGAGCTCTTACTACACAACTCGCACGAATGGAGAGCCCTCACAAATTAAAAGGTGACACTCCACTGAGTGTAACACGTGAACCAGTCCTCTGCGAGAAGAGCCAGAAAACCTAGGCAGCAGAGAGGGAGAGATGCAGCGAGTTACAGCATCTGGGCTCTGGACTGTTTGTTCCTTATTTAAACAGGAACTTCTGTAAGTAGAAAGTTCAACAGAGCAATAAAGTGAGCAGAAATAATCCAGATTATGTATTATGAGTAAATAGGGCAGTGAAACACAAAATCTTAGCTTCGTCAGTGAGCACAAGTGCACTTGACTAAAGGTAAGATATGACTGGCAGGCACTTGCCCAGGCTTTGCACTTTTCTGCAGTCAAAGGATGTGCCTACCATTTTTGTGGGGACATGCTACTGTCACTTCACTGGAAAGCTTCTTCAGCGAGAAAGTTGGTGATGATCAGGAATCTATGTGAAATGTCCTTTTTATTCTGCATTTGTGATGATTTATGCTCACGATGTTATCAGGTTGGTTGTATATATGTGACCTTACTTTCAACACTGTTCATGCGAAGGTTTGGGGGCAAACATAGTGCTAAGTTTCTAATCAGTACATTGCCTGTGCTGTGTGTGTGTGTCCCACTTTTGTTGCACTATAGTCCAAGAGTGCCCCTCCAGCAGGCAATAATGCAGTATTGTTAGAGAAGCATCACAGAACAAAGCAGAATGATGTATGGACAGGCCACACCCCTGCTGCAAACATTTTGTGATTGATGAAAAATATGAAACATGCCCACAGGTTCAAAAATGTTGGCAACTCCTAATTAGAGTGCCAGACAAGACCTGGGGAGATCTATGCTCAAATATACACTCAGTCATAAAATTCACCAGTCGCCAACCTTAACTCAAACCTACGAGGGAGAACTATGTATGCTGCCTTGAGCTTGTTGGAGGAAAAGCAGGATATAAATAAAGCAAATAAGTAAACAATAAATAACAGACCTGGAACTCAGGAGACTCTGGGTATTACATTATTTTTTCCATCAATTATCCTCCACCTTCCCACAATTTCTTGTAAGCCCCCAAATGGAAATGATTTTCCTTTTAAAAAAATATTGTGTGCTTCTTCACCTTAGTGATGTGATACCAAAAAAGAGGACGATCTAAAGGTCTGGGTTGTAATCATAGATTCTGTTTCCATAAGCTGGCTTTTTGAGCAGGTTTTCTCAAAACTTCCTCACCTTCAGCTTACAATGAAGATATGAAAGCAAGTAAAATTCACCTCTCACTAAAATCAACAGGAAACGCCCCCCCCCCCCCGCTTCTGGCAACAGAGGATGTGGTATATTATTCACGCTCAAGTAGAACTCTGCATGCGACCTGATTGCTTCTTTCCTATGAAATATCAGCCATAAAGTACCTGTGAAGAGCAAGGCATTCTTCTGAAAGAATTTTTCCATGGGGTGTTGGAGGAAAAAACCGGAGAGGAAGGAATTCGCCCCTGCCTTCACCTCTGCTCTGGAATGCTGATGGTCCTGTGGAGATTCCAGAAATTGTTGGAAGTCATAATTATTGATTGAGAAGCCACATGTGCAATCAACTCCCTCCTAAACAACCAGTTCCCTCAGGCTGAAATTAGCCTTAAAGGCAAGGTAATTTGTTCCTGTGGTCAGACTTCACTTAACACAAACCTCGTATGCTATTGAATATACATGGAACAAGCAAAGAGCTAGGGCACAAACACCCAGAGATGGCCCAAGGCATTTCTGTGCCCATGGCAAATGATTTAAATGGCGCCCCTCCTGGTGGTAAAAATAATGGACAGAGCAACCCAACTGGAGAATCCAGGCTGAAAGAAACACCAGCTCCAGAGCCATGCCAGTCATGCGCTGACCAGGACAGGGGTTGGGAGGGGATTGCCTCTTGGCACACCCCGCTCACACTCATTTTATCTCCTTACAACCATTGGAGCACTGATGGTGAAGGGACAGCAGCTATACCAAAAAAGGCTTCCAAAGACAGATCTTGTCTCTGTGGGAAGGGAGACCCCCCAACATCCTATGCCTCCTGGGTCACCTTCCAAGGACCACAGGTTTGCACCCTAAACCATACTCATTACATATATATTTTTTTACCTTTAAATAACACCTCGTAATCCGCATCTGAGTCGCACCACAGCTGTGAGAATGGACAGTGTGTGTCTGTATTGAAGAAAGTCCTCTTCAGACATTATTTATTTGATTTATATGATATCTCCCCCCCCCACAAGGGGTTCAAGGTGGCATGCATGCCTGTTTCCCCCCTCCCCATTTTATTCTCACAACAACAGTGAGTGTTAGGTTAGGCTAACAGACAGTGACTGGCCCAAGGTGACACAGTGACCTTCATGGCTGTATGGGAATTTGAACCCTGGTCTCACAGGTCTTAGTCCAACATTAACCACTATACCACATGGACTCAAATCATAGGACTGGGTAATATACAGTGGTACCTCGGGTTAAGTACTAAATTCGTTCTGGAGGTCCGTACGTAACCTGAAACTGTTCTTAACCTGAAGCACCACTTTAGCTAATGGGGCCTCCTGCTACTGCCATGCTGCCGGAGAACAATTTCTGTTCTCATCCTGAAGCAAAGTTCTTAACCCGAGGTACTATTTCTGGGTTAGCGGAGTCTGTAACCTGAAGCATATGTAACCCAAGGTACCACTGTACAAAGACTCCCACACTCCCATTCGTCTCAGGAGCTGCAAGATTCAGTGTAACAGTGGTTAATGCTGCAATATTTGGCCAGTATTATTTGGTGTTTTATCCAAGATCCCAGGGTGCTGCACATATGGAATTCAACTACGGTGCAGAATTTATTTGACAAGGTAGGAGTAAATACCACAGCCTTTCTTACCACCTTTCACATCTGACAGACCTTCTGCTTTTATGCTCTGGGAAATTGCATGGGATATTTTGACAGCTGAAAGTGATTTTTGTATCTGACACAGCCGTTCAGGTTCAGGTTCTAAAATATTAACAAGCAATCTCGTGCTCTCGTTGCTTCTCTCAGGGTTTAGATTACAGAATTTTGCAAAGTGCAGTGAAAAGGATACGTTCTTGTTCCTCTTTTTCAGGGATGAGGAACCTCAGTCCTGGGGCCTGCGTGTAGCCCCTCAGGTCCTTCTGCCAGACCCCTGGAACTCTTCTTAGGCCATGCTCCTCCTCACACACGCCTCTCCCCAGGTCACACCCTCCCATGCCCTGCTCAAATGCTTCTTCCTGGTGGAAATGGGTCCTCAAAGCAATGGTGTCTTCTGCTTACTTGGATGCAGTGTGGAGAGTGCAGTGTATTGACTCTCCTGGCTCGCTGTACGAGGAGCTGCCTGAGTTAACTATCGGGCATGGTGTTTTTAGTTTCTGTTCTGCTTGCGCAGCCTGCTGTGCGGTTTTTAAGTTGATCTTGTCTATGCTACCTCAGGACAGCTTCAGAGTGTTGTGTTTGTGAGTGTGGGTGAAGAAAATATGGGTTTTCCATGGCTGAATGTTGCCTACTACACCAAAGTTGGAGCCACATCCATTGCTCCTGCCCCATTTGCCTACGGCCATATCCTAGCTGCCTCTGGCACTCATCGCTGTCAACTTTTTCCTTTTTTTAAGGGAAATTCCCTAAAATTCCGAATAGGATTCCTCACAAGAAAAGGGAAACGTTGACAGCTATGCTGGCCCTATTCACCACCACTAGTATGTGGCCCCTGGGAAGTTGCCCATGAGGGAATGTGGCCTTCAGACTGAAAAAAAAAGCTCCCCACACCTGCCCTATGTCTATACAGTGGTCCCTTGGTTTTTGAGTCTGTACGACTCCCAAAACCATTCAAAAACCAAGGCGCGGCTTCTGATTGGCTGCAGGAGCTTCCTGCACTCAATCAGAAGCTGCAGAAGCCACGTCGGATATTCAGCTACCGAAAAACGTTCACAAATTGGAACACTTACTTCCGGGTTTACGGCATTCGGGAGCCAATTTGTTTGACAACTAAGCTGTTTGGGAACCAAGGTACCACTGTAGTTATATTTTTCTGATTTCCCATTTTACCCCATGCTTAGGTTTATTGAAAAGCATAACAGAACCCTCCAGAAGTGAGCTGCCACAATGTGAGGAACAGAAGTTCAAATGCACTGGTTGAAGGGGAGCAGGTACAACTTACTGGGCTGCTGAGAAGGGGAAGGGGGGTCAAGCCAGGCTGCAGGGTCATTGGAGCTAGATCCTGCTTCAGGATACTTAAGCAATTTGACCTTCCACAGCAGTTCCTCAAAAGTGCTTCTGGTGAAATTAACATTTGCCACCCAACCTTGACCTAGGAAACACTCACAGGAGTAGCACACAGAAAGGAGGGATATAAAAAAATTTCATCCTTGTTTTTCCTGCTTGGTCTCTTAAAAGTGTAAGAAGATAAACGAGACCTACAGGAACTTACAAGGCAAACATGGTGACTTGTGGCAAGAACTGTCCTGTACAGATAAGAACAGAATTAAAGGCTTTTGATATACAACTGCACTTGATTTATTTTAAGGCAATAAGGTTCATTTGGAAACAAAACATGAGTATTTTAAATTCCCAGCAGTATTTGTGAATCTCATCTTTATTTATTTTTACATTTAAAATCTGTGTTTCTGGGTGTGGGAGAATTCAGTACTGGGCTCCTTTCACATAACAGCTGAGTGTACTGGGGGATATACTTACCATCCCCTCACCATTTCCATGACACAATAGCCAGTTTCCATCATGGAAACTAACTTCCCCGAAACAGAGAGTACAACTGATACAGGCCCCCTCATCCTGGAAACAAGAGATATCCCAGTGTTTTGTTGTATTTAATAACTGCAAGGTGTTTCACGTGTACTGCATTGCAAATATAAAAGAAAAAAGATGAACTGTGGTGGGTGTGGAATAAATTTGGCTAGCATCTAAGTAAGGCTTATAGATTACAAATATAGTTTATTTGGCTACATAGAAACTGAGCAGATAAAGAATCAAGCCGTAGAAGAAGCACATACTCAGAAAAGCTGGGGAAAGGACCCAGGAACTAGATAAAGAGTGAGTCAGCATGAAGCTATGCTCAAGAAATGAAAAATGAATGCTTGGGAAATGAGACCAGTGGAAATTTGGTTAGCTCCATAGGCATGAATCAGCAAAGAGATACTGAAATACTATCCATGCACCATGCTCCCATGCATGAGAATGGATCAGTAGCTTCCTATCAAAAATTAAGGGCCATTGACCTTTTATATTTGGATACAAAACACACACAAATAGTATGCTGGATATGAAGACCTTGAACATACAGGAATGGCAATATCTTTCCTCTTGTGTGTATTTTAAAGTGAAATGTGATCTCTAAACATGCACTTCCATATTTCACAAGTCACATAAGCATTTTGTATTAGGGATCTATAGCAAAAAATTTTTTTAACAAATTTCAATAAGCAGACATAATGAATCTATAATAGGTGATCAGCAGAGTTTATGAGGCAGAGGGCCTGTCTGAATGGTGTTTGCGGCATGTAGTTTAACAGGAAAGGCTGGGCCAGTGGAAGTCCAGCTATGCCAATCGATGCCAAAGACGTTTACATCCAGTGTCACGGGCTTATTTCAGTGCAGATTAACATTTGGCATGCCAGTATGAATGATCATGTGTGGCAGTGGAGTATCAAGAGCTGACCCAGGCTAAATTCTGCACATGGGTTCAGTTTTTTGTAGCCACCCACCATGCACAGTAGCAATCATAAGAACAGGGCAAATGCTGAATGCCTGTATTCTCTGTGGTTGCACCATCATACAGTGGTACCTCTGGTTACATACTTAATTCGTTCCGGAGGTCCGTTCTTAACCTGAAACTGTTCTTAACCTGAAGTACCACTTTAGCTAATGGGGCCTCCTGCTGCCACTGCGCCGCCAGAGCAGGATTTCTGTTCTCATCCTGAAGCAAAGTTCTTAACCTGAGGTACTATTTCTGGGTTAGCAGAGTCTTTAACCTGAAGCATATGTAACCTGAAGCGTATGTAACCTGAGGTACCACTGTATTATAGAAAGCACTTGAGAAGATCCAGAAGACATTTCCCTTTTATCAGAGTTGCATTTTATTTACCTACAATTTTATTTTATTTTTTATTTTCTTACCTGTGTTTTCAGCATTTCACAGCCTGCAAGTCATAGCACCATATCTTTCTGTGGTGAAATTTTGTATCATACAGAAAACAAAATGTGGTGAAATTTTGTATCATACAGAAAACAAAATGTTCTGCAGATGTAGTCATTTAGGCCTTACATCAATTTCATTGTGAAACTGGGACGCTGCAGATTAACTCCTTGTTCTAAAAAAGAATTTCTTTTGGTTTCCTCATCTAATCATTTCTGCGCAGTCAGTTCAAAAACAAGATTTCAGCTGGGCCAGGGAAGGCTATGCCTTGGTTCACTATGCTCCTCTTTCAAATCCTGTTGTAAGTGACTAATGAAGTTAAAGACTTGTATGGACGATCCAATTTTTCTGGGCTATGGGAGTGGCTTTTCTCTTAATGCCACAGTGGCATTAACAACATTCCTACAACAGAGTACTCCTTGTGCTAACACAGTAGAGGAGGGAAAGTAGCCGAAGATGGGGGGGTGGGGGTGGGGGAGGGGAACATATCCTTTCGTTGTTACTCGTTGTTACACCATGGAGATGTGTATGCCAGTGCAGGAAAGTAAGTGTGCACATTGTTCCAAGAAAATGCCGGTCTTAAAAATATTGAAATAATTGGATTCTTTTCCACAATAATTTTTCCTTTTAAAAAGTATACATTTATATTAATTAAAAGATTATAAAATCCATTTTTTCTTCAGAGAATTGGGATCCCCTCCTTAGTGAATCTCCCCCATTAATCTACACTGGAAAGCTTAGGCCAGAGTAAATTTGGTTTAAGTGCAAATATATATATATATATATAAAAACATCTGGGAACCACACTATTGGGGAATATGAGTTTGGTACTTAGTACTATACAGAAAGGCCCAGCTCTCTTACCCCTCCATTTTGCTCAAGTGAGGCAAACGCATAGTCCAACCAGCTCCTGAATCCAGAGCCCAGGCTAGGTGTGGTGCACTTCCATTTCCACCAGAGCTAAACACTATTTGCCTGCCCCCAGGGTCTATCTACATCTTCCCAACTCCCAGCAAGGTGTCACATGAGTTATCTGCCAAGCGTGGCCTGTGCTCTGATTGGCCATAAAATGCCAACTGTCATTCAGTCCAGGACGGGGGAGAGAGCCCTTAAAAATGGGCTGCAGTGTGCAGCCAGGGTCCACCAGCCCCTCACCTCAGGGCCCATCACCCATCATCAGAAAACCCTGGAACGGACCACCTACACTTTTACTTATCAGGAGACCAAAAGCCTGTTAGTAACTAGGTCAGCATCGGTAGATTTGGGCTAAAGAGATTTTATTTTCCAGTCTATTTTGTCCCTCTCCGAAGACTCCTGGAAAGTTTGTTTGGGGTGCTGGGAATTGTAGTTCTCAGAGGGGTAAACTACTGTTCCCAGAACTCTTGGGGCGGGGAGAGAATGTGCTTTAAACACTTGGTGAGTACACAAATTGCAATTTGGTGCGTATGCAATTACAATCTCCCTCACTATGTTTTTGTCTTGCTCTCCCTTTTTTGTCTCCTGACTATCTCATCCTCACAGTGCCCATCCTGTGTATGTCCCTTACACTGATTCATTATATTTCTGTCTGAATCCATTCAGGAAAGCAAAAGTGTAGCCAGTCCTATCGTTAGAGCGAGTTCTTGAGTGTCATGAAGGGCTAGCGACAACTTGAACATTTATTTATTTTATTCTTATTGTATTTTTGCTCCCAGGAAGAGGCATGTGTGGGATTTTGTGTCTAAGGTGCCAAAATAACTTGGCCAGCCTTAGGTCCTCTCCACCTTGACCTAGGGCGGGGTGCCATTTGCTGTTCCTCCTCAGGCAGCAGGAGCCACAGTGCAGGGCGGGGAACTGGCGGGGAGACACTAGAAAAGCAGATGGATTAAGATAACAATGAATTAATGAATTCAGACTAAGTGGGAAACAAGTTCCAAGATTTAAAGAAAACTGTTAGGAAAACAGTGATGAAACTGGAGGGTGCCGAACAGTGGCAAAGATGCTGTGTCTGATGAAGTGTTTGAAAATGTTGAGAGTTCAAGAAAGGCAATGAATGGACAGAATGTGGAGCAGGCAGAATTGGCGTGTTCACCAGGGTCACTCCCTAGGCGACAAATAAGTAGAGGTAGAGCTTGAAGTCTGGAAGCACTCCAGGGTCGGATTTAGGTTTGATGAGGCCCTAAGCTACTGGAGGTAATGGGGCCCTTTATATGTCCAGCTGTCCTTTGTCAACAACAAATTGTCGCTGTTTTTTGTGGAGTGTGGTAATTTATGGACCTAATAGGTATCTAAAACCACATATAGAAATGAGCAAACCAGTGATATTTTAGGGAGCAGGCTAGCAGGCGGGGCCCATTACTTACATCATAGGAGCCACGCAACACAAAACACTGTTGCTGTATGTAGGTTTTATTTTGTTTGTTTTTTATCTTATATTTTAGAAATGTACATCCAGGTTTTTTTTCCTTTAATTTTTTTTGGGGGGGGGCCAAGAGAGTGGGGCCCTAAGCTATAGCTTGTTTAGCTTATATGTAAATCCGGCACTGAAGCACTCCCAGGTTAATTAAGAAATGCTGTGTATCACTGATGAAACTGCAGTCGACGCATTTTCAAGCACTAAAACTGATTTCTAAGAAAGGTCATGCGAGTACACAGAAAGTTACATCTACGTTGAGGAAGAAAGATACGCATTCACTCTGCACATATCTGTGCATGTGTCTGCACAGCCTTCCTGGTCTCCCACCTATCTTTCCTTGGCACTTGTAGTTTTTCTTGGTCTGCCTCTATCCTTTGGGCCTGCCCCCATCTCTCTCAGCTGCTAATCTATTCGTATGTCACATGTAGCTAAAACAGTCTTGCCTTAAGTGTTTTTATGTCTTGGCCTAGACAGAAGGTAGCTTAGGGAGACGATTTAGGTTTTAAAATGTGAATTCCTAAGTTCACAAGTTTCTTATGTATAGTCAAACCCCTAATTCATAGCTGTATGCCATGAGCTTCTAATGAACCCTTCCGGACACAGATCAGTTGATAAGTGGTATAGCTTTTCCCTGAAAAGGAACAGAAGACACTTGCCTCTTCTAGGATGTGAACTTGGCTTTTTCAGAAACAAATCCACTATCAGATCCATTATTGTGTATATTGCAAGGCTAAATTTGAACAGCACAAAACAAAACTGAAATTAAAATCAGGTGCAAAAATACCTTTTAAATTATTGGGGGGGGTGTCTTTAAAAATAATAATTACTGCCACTTTAAATAGCTGCATAAGGAGAAGGAACTGATTCAGGCACCACCCCTGAAGTTCTACAGCTAGCCAAGTATTTCAGGCTTTAGTTTTGAAGGCCTCTGACTTTCAATTTCTTTCTCAACCTTTTTCTCTTAAACTTGTTAAACAGGGCTGACTACTTCACTGAGACCAGCATTATTGGAAGCAGTTTTTCTTGCCAAGAGTTTGTTGAACAAGAAGAGAGCTCAGGGATTTGGCAACCGTGCAGAGATTGCATCAGCTGATGCATACGTATGGAGGATGGGCAGGAGGGAGGAGACGGTTCCTATGATAACCTTGGCCTGAACAGAGTTTTGTCATCGCTTTCTGCACAGTAATTTTTATTCAGAACCTGAAGCAAAAAAATGAGCATTGTGACATACCCAGGGGTCCTAATGAAAGAGTCCTTGCCGCTCTCTGTACCTTGGTACCTTCTAGGGTCAGAAGGAAGTCCATTGCAGCTGGGCATCTAAGGGCAATAGTCAAGGAAACAGTAACACAATGACTTTCAGCTGTGCAGTGTAAATTGCTTGCCCTCCCCACCCCCTGTACCCTCCAAATCTGGTCTGGGTTTTCCCCTGCCCCCAACCCTCCAAAACAGATTTAAGGAACTTGTGGGGAAAGGGGAGGCAGGGAAGTTGCACTGCACAGCTAAAAATCATTGTGGTAGCGTAGCTGTCCACTGTGCTTCATCTTTGTCACAGGAATTAAAGTTGTTTATTAGTTTGCCGAAAAGAGCTTATTTAAAAGTTTGTACTTCATTTTTTTTATTGCTTTTATAAATTTTTTATTCATATTTGCACATATATCCAGGAAAAACATAAACAAAAAATCCACCACATACCTTATACAAATTATATCCACTTCACAAATCATAAATAAAATACATAACTGAGTTAGTCTCAACTGAGCCTTGGACTTCCCTCCACTCCTTTGGTAAGTATCGAATAAATTATATAGTCGCGTACTTTTTAACTCTTTTACATAGGCCTTTCCCACATCTTTGTCACAGGAATTAAATCCACAAATGATAGGCATATGATGGAATACCTTGGCAGATAACAACAAATGAGTGGTGCAACCCTTAGCCACTAAAACTGGTGGAAGAGTTGAGAGCTAGTGTAGGCTGAAAGACTGAGCAGAGAACCATTCCTGGTTCAAAGCACATCTCTGCCCTGACCTCACTCGACAGCTTTATCTCTCAGCCTCAGCTCCCCATCTGCAATATGTAAAAGCTTTTGGCCTGCCCTTTACAGGGATGTTCTGTAAAACAAATTGCTGCAATAATGTGCATGAAGTGTTTTGAACACTCTGAAAAACATCATATATGATAAATAACAAATGAGTGGAAGGAGAACTCAAGCAAGTGGTATAATCAACAGCCACTAAAATTAATGGAAGAGGTGGGAGGTAGTGTAGCCTAACAGCTAAGAGACTGAGCTGCCAATTATCACTGGTTCAAAGTTTGTCATGACCTCAGTAGGCATCTGTAGGCAAATCATTCTCTCTCAGCTTTAGCTCCTCATCTGCAATGTGGGGATATCTTACATGGATGGGTAGAAGTTGCTGCAATACTGCATGCTAAGTGCTTTGAACACTTTCAAAATTGCTACATAAATACTCATTGTCATTTTCTTTAAGAGGGTTTGGATCCACATTCAGGCTTTGCATGAAAGGGGTGAAAACCACTGGTTAAAATCATAGAACTTGTGTACCTAATACCTATGTTTTGTCTATGAAAATAAACATTGAATAGACATTAAACAATTGGAGGGGGGACGAGAATTTTAACAATTCATTAATGTATAAGCTTTCATGGGTCACAGTTTACTTCATCATATGAGTGTAATCCTAAATCAGCAAGTTTCTGTCCATACTTGTGAGGTGGGGGGGGCAGGGAAATAAAATACAAAAAGAACAGACAGTGATGATTATCTAACAGCAAATTTGTTACAGTGACTACTTAGCAAAACTGAGTTGGTGATTACAAACATAGGGTTTTAATTGCTAATTGCTTTACAGCATATTTCTAGTTTGGATGGTTGCTGTTCACTTTACTTTCAGAATATGGTACTTAAGATACCCACAAATGTACGAAAATGTAACCTGCAAATAGCTAAACAAAACATGTTTAATTCCCCACTTTGTTAAAGGTTACCAAATATGTGTTGGGGGAGTTCAATAAACACTCATGTGGCATTTTGCAATATAATTTCCCACATATCCTCCAGACTCTTCCTGCTATGCATCATAAGATTTTTGATTTGCAGATATCCAAGTGGTTCAAAATGTTGAAAGGATTTAATCACAAGTTTGTTCACATGCCAGTCACAGGTTTGCTAAGCAACACTGAAGACTCAGCATCCCAGTTCCTATGTAATCCATCCAACATTATCATTTTAGCCATGGGAATAACTTGCCGGTATCCTCCCTGGAATACATTATATATTGTAAAAATTTCTAGCAGAAATCTGCCTCCCTTACTATTTCAGTCTGGCTTCAAGGCTGGTCTTGGCACTGAAACTGCCCTGATTGCCCTTGTTGATGACATTTGGGAGAGAGATGCTGGTAATGTGACACTGCTCTGTGTCCTCAGCTGCTTTTAACACTCTTGACTCCGTATCCTTCTGGAGCATCTCAGAGAGGTTGGGGTTGTGGGCACTGTGCTTCTGTGGTTCTGCTCCAGAAAGCAGTCGTGGGAGTTGTCCTGTGGTGTCCCACAGGGTTCTGTCTTGTCCTCCATGCTATTTAACATCTATGTGAAGCCTCTGAGAGCAGTCAGCAGGAGATCTGGAGAGAAGTGCCCTCAGTATGCAGATGACATCCAGCTCTATCTCTCCATTCCATGTTAACTGGGAGGGGCTTCAGGTGTTAGACCTGTGCTTGAGGAATAGTGGCATGGATGTGAGCCAGTAAACTGAAGCTGAATCATGAAAAGAGGTGTTGTTATGTCTCCCAAGCTCTCACGTCTGGGAGGTGGGAAGAAGGCCTGCCCTGGATGGGGTTCTACTCCCCTGGAAGGAACAGGTCCACAGCTTGGTGGTGCTGCTGGATTCAGCACTGTCATGGAGGCTCAGGTGGCCTTCAGGGCTAGGAGTGCCTGTTTCCAGCTGTGGCTGGTTCACCAGCTTACTACTGCTTTTGGACAGAAATGACTTGGCCACTGTACTCAATGCTTTGCTAACTTCCAGAATGGATTGTTGCAATGCACTCTACATGGGGCTGTCCTTGAAGACAACTCAGAAACTTCAACTGGTCCAAAATGCAGCAGCCAGATTACTGGCTGGAGATCCATTAAAATCTTACATTAAAATCCCTGCTTAAGGTGCTCATGTTACTGTTCAAAGACCTAAACAACTCAGGCCCCAAATGCGTGAGAGACTGCCACCTTCCCTACAGATCCCCTCAGATGGTAAGATCAGCAGATGGGGCCCTATTGATTGTTCCACTGCCATCAGAAGCTCAGGGGGGTGGGACATTTTCTGGGGCAGCTCCTAAGTTGTAGAAATCTCTGCCCACCCTCTACCGAAGTACATCTGGCATCTTCATTGTACAGCATTTGGTGAATGCTGAAGACATACCATTTTACCCTGGCTTTTGACTCTGCTAAAACTCCCATTCAGCCACAAGGCATAACCCTACATCAGAATTGTTGTGAAGATGCCGCCCAGAGCTCTTTCAAGGAAAGATGTGTTAATGTAATAAATAAACACATATCTATATACCTATTCTGTCATTTCAGCTCTCTGAATTATCAGTGCATGCTGGAAATTCTTCTGCTCTTCCTGCGGCTCATTCTTCACTCAAAGCTATAATCCTCTCCTTGTGATATGATAATCTTTTCAACGACACTATTATATTGCCACAACTAAGGATGAGGATTTGAAGGACAAGCAAACCTGTTGCTCAAGGTTGCTTTCATATCTTGCTAACACTTCAAAAGCCACTAGAATGGTGGTTCCCAAAATGTTTCTCCCATGGACCACTTGAAAATTGCTCCTGGTCTTGGCAGACCACTTAATGATTCTTTTACAGCAATTGTTATGTTTTGTGGTAGATACTGTATGTTTTTAATGGTGTTTTATTGACTGCTTTATGTTATTGTATTCCATAGAATTGTAATGATAATACAATAAAATACATACAAGGAATTAAAAAATCAATTAAAAGTAAATATGAATATTGAAATCAGACAGACCACCTGAATGGACCACAGCTAGAGGACCTTTGCACTGGAATGCACTTTTGCCAGAAAGTTCATAATTATCTGCTACGCATTGACAAATTGTGATTATTATGCATCTACATCATAAATAGGGTAATAGTGAACTCAGCTGCCTGAAGGTCTGCAGCAACAGGCTTGACGGAACCCAAAGGTTTACAGAATTACAAAAACCCAAAAACCCAAACAGGAGGAATGCAAAAAAAGGCACCTTCACTGTTCTATTTTCAGTGCTTGCTTGAATTTTTTGTTTAATCAAGCCTATTAAGCCACGTAGCTGTTGTTTTAATCTCTTTTACTGTAAGTTTTAATTATTTTAAAATGTTTTTAATTGTTTTTAACATTTTTTATTGATGATTTGAAAATTTCTTGTAAACCGCTGTAACCGTGAAGGCTCACAAATGCAAATATCTTTAAGTGGGAACTAGGCTTTAAGAGTGCACATCACCAGATCCTCAAATCACTGGGCGATGCCATTACAGTGGTACCTCGGGTTGCATACGCTTCAGGTTACATATGCTTCAGGTTACCGACTCCGCTAACCCAGAAATATTACCTTGGGTTAAGAACTTCGCTTCAGGATGAGAACAGAAATTGTGCAGCGGAGGCGCAGCAGCAGCAGGAGGCCCCATTAGCTAAAGTGGTGCTTCAGGTTAAGAACAGTTTCAGATTAAGAACAGACCTCCAGAACGAATTAAGTTCTTAACCCGAGGTACCACTGCACATTTGAACTGACTTCCGAATTTAAAAAATTTACCCTTCCTAATCAAATGTGTAATTTTTTGCAGCTGCATTGACCTTCTCAGTTGCAATGGGATGATGAGACCCAAATGCAACTAGAGCCAGATAAATGTTTTGCAACCTATTTGTTTTCACTTGACTTGCAGCGTATTTCTCATTTGCCACATTGTCTCTGAATGTCTTAAAGCAGAGCTTCCAAACTTTTCAAGTTGTTGACACACTTTTTGGATATAGGAATTCAGTTTTGTATCATTTTGCGACACAGTAATTCAGTTTTACTAGCAAACTAGTGGTTAAACTAACCCTTTCCAGCCCCAGGAGCAGCACGGGGAGTGTTTGTGCAACACACCTACACACTGCAGTTGACACACTAATGTGTTGTGACACACAGTTTGGAAAGCTCTGCCTTAAAGAAACTTGAGCCTCCAGCAATTTCTCTGGGCAAGGCCTAACCATGTATAATCAGTTTGCATTCCCCTACTACAAGAGCAGCTAGCCACCAATTTGAACATGCACCAAAACCCCTTTTAATGTCCTCAACACAGGTGTGTAAATAACATGGGGAACCTCATGAGTATCTTTCAATTGGCATTGTGTTCTCCCATGTAATGAGCAAATCAAATCAGTAGGGTCACGTGAGCAGCTACAAGTAGCTGGTGACAGTGTCCTTTGTGGTCATTGTCAGTTTCAGAAAGTGTAAGCCAGGCATCCCCCAACGCGTCCCTCCAGCTGTTTTGGGACTACAGTTCCCATCATCCATGACCACTGGTCCTGTTAGCTAGTGATGATGGGAGTTGTAGTCCCAAAACAGCCGGAGGGCCGAGTTTGGGGGTGCCTGGCATAAGCCATCTACAGTACACAATGCCATTTTCCTCACAAATCAAGCATTTTGAAGAACACACAACTCACTATGGGAAAATGCATCTGGAAGAGCAGGCTTTATAAAAGGATACTATGCTGGTGAATCATTAATCTGAAATGGTAAACTGATGCCTCAGCTCAGTTATCTATTGACTCTGGATGCTGGAAGTCTAACTGACTGGGGAAGGAGGGAACTTAGGAAGAAGCATAATATGAAGATGTAACAAGATAGCTTGCACCTATGATACCTCTCTACAATACCAGAAACCTGGCTGAGCTTCATAGGGTGTCAAAGATGTGACTGACACCATCCAGATTGCTAGACTGCCTAACCTTGCCTATCCAGCTCCTATTAACACAGCCCATATTTATGGTGTGGAAAGTAAGGATAGAACTTTTTTCTCCCTCTTTCATAATACTAGAACCTGAGGCCATCTAGCTGAGTGTTGTAAGATTCAAGGCATGCAAAATATATTACTCCTTCATGCAGCTCTTGGATAAACTATGGAGCTCACTCCGAAAGGAGCCACTGGTCATAAACATGGATGGCTCTAAAAGAGGATCAGACATACCCACACCATATATTTAAAGCACTTGGCTTCCCCCAAAGACTCTTGGGAAATATACAGTGGTACCTCGGGTTACCTACGCTTCAGGTTACATACGCTTCAGGTTACAGACTCTGCTAACCCAGAAATAGTGTTTCAGGTTAACTTTGCTTCAGGATGACAACAGAAATCGTGCTCCGGTGGCACGGCAGCAGCAGGAGGCCCCATTTGGCTAAAGTGGTGCTTCAGGTTAAGAACAGTTTCAGGTTAGGAACGGACCTCCAGAACGAATTAAGTACTTAACCCGAGGTACCACTGTAGTTCACTCCTACACAAAACTACAACTCCCAGCCCCCTTAGCACGATACAGTTCTCAGGATTCTTTCAGGGAAGCTATGTGCTTTAAGTGCATGATGCAGATGTGACATTTGATAGACGATAAGGCTATCAATGTCCACCCGACATAAGGGCTATATGCTGTCACAGGCAGTATGCCTCTGAATACCACTTGGTGGGAATCACAAATGGCCACTGCTATCACACTTGGGTCTTGCTGTCTTGTTTGCGTACTTCCCATAAACATCTGGCTGGCCACTCTGATGTGTTGGACTAGATGGACCTTTTGTTTGATTCAGCAGAGCTCTTACATTTTTTATACTTCATTTCAAATAGCCAAGTTTACAGATTGGCTAACCCTACTTGCGAAGCGTGTACAGTTCATTTTCCAGTCACATACTGGGGAAGATCAAGATGTGGAATGTCTGTCTGTCTGCCTTCGTTATTTCCCTTCACGCATGCTAGACATTTGTGGCGTGGAAGACCAACATTGTCCTGCATCGATTGGCTCTTTAAAAAACCACCCATTTTAACATCCCTTTTGATGTCTTGTCAGCATTCATTGTTCCAACTTGGCTGAGATGTGGATGCCTTTTGCCAATAGTTACTGACTTCCTCTATAAAATGGAAGTGTGAAAAGTCTCCCAGAAAGTTCCATTCACTCTTTCACTAGTCAGGTCTGCTTCCTGATGCCTTGATGAAGCATGTGGTTTGTCTGAAGCTGCCCAGTTTCACTGAGTCTTTGCAACAGGTTGAAACAAAAAGAACACTATGGGTCTGTTGGACCCTGCCTGTTATTTCATCTTCTCCAGGCAACGTAGCAAAGCATTTGGCAAAATACTGCAGTTATATCTTTTCTGTAAATGCTATTCCTAATTGCATCTTCTCTATAGCAAACCTCTCATTTAATCCGAAGCTTGACTAATTGGCTATTTGTTTACACCCATATTCTTATGAATCAAACTTACCAAGAGCATTTGCTTAGGAACTTTCTTTTAAAAGGGCTGCCAACATGCCAAGTATTTTTCCCTAACAGAACAAGCCTAACTATGTCTATTCAGAAGTATTTGCTGTTGACTTCAATTAGACTTTTTACCAAGTAATGGATTAGAATTGCAACTATACAACGTAGTAACATGTTCTATCAGTGCAATGATTTCTGCTTGCGCAGTGGAGATTTCCCTCTCTCCTCCACCTATGCATCCCCTAAATCTGTTATTGGGTTTTCTATAGAGCAGATTTGGGGAGGTCCAAAACACATGTGAATGGGGGAGGAAAGTTCCATTGCACAAGCAGAAATCCTTGCATTGACAAAATGCGTTAGTTGGAAACTGCCCTAAGTGTATTAAATTCTGGCTTTTGAAGCATAAGACTACAGTGGCAGCAAATGTTGATCATTATTGGCAATAGTCTAAACCACTAGCCAAGATAAGGTAGGTTTTTACTCTCAAGTAAAGACAACAGGAAATTAAAAAGCAAGTAACTAGGTTGACAAAATCATCAGAAGGCTAGGGAAAAAATTTATTTGATTTGCACAGGATGTAGCAAGCAGCAAGCTGAGTAGCCAGCAGGGAGGGGGCCTGTTACAATTGAAGGCAGCTTAGAAAAATGTAAATATGGAAACGCCTGATAAAGTAAAGTATCTCTGTTTCATCTCTAGCCAGTGTTGGAATGTTTCATGAGATCTAACTTCAGTGAGAAATATCTACTATGCTATTAGTGATGCAATTACTAGTTGAACCCATTAATAACAATGTTAGCATGGTATGCAGAAAAGTATCTTAATGAACTAAAAGCACTTTCTTAGACTTCTTAAAAATGATTCAGGTAGAAAAGAATGCAATGGCATCATGGCTGACATTCTGCAAACTACACACCTCACATATCTAGCTTAGGGAGAGGGACAACAGCTTGATGGTAAACATGGTCTACATACAGGAGGTATCCCAGGTAATGGGAAAGACCTCTGCTTTTGACCCAGGAGAGCACTGCCTGTCAGAGTAGACAATGCTGAACAAAATGGAGAAATAGTCTAGCCTGCCAAGAAGCGGCTCCCCATGTTCCTTTGATATTTTCCTCGCGATGCATTCCCATCCATGTCTACTCCCAGGTCTCATTAAGTTCAGAGGACTTACTGTTGGAAAACTGTAGAGAGTTGAAGACTAAGTTAAGAATTCCCAGGAACTGAACTAACTCCAGATTTGGGGGTGCTCTCATCAAAGTGCCCTCTGAGGGTCAACTTCCATGTTAGTGCTTCCCAACCATGCCAGTGCTACTTGAGACCAGTGGCAGATGACTATGACATTTCTAATTTCCCACAATGTCCTGGAACTTCAAAATTAACTGTGTCAGGGCATTGTGGGAAATATAAATAGGTTGTCATTAAAACTTCCCACAGTGCTCCAATGCATGGTGGAAAATTTTAAATAGCCTGTTGACCAGCATAGAGTACCCAGAACAGTTGGCCCTGCTCAATCCCTAACTATCCAAGGTTGCTGAGGGTAGTGTAAAAAACAAACAAAAAACAAGTTTGCATTGTTGCTGACAGGATTATTAAAGTACATGTTGACTTTAAAAAAGCAAAGTTGAAGACATATTAAAATAAAAGTGAATTCCATAAAAACTGTTAAAATCTTGGTTTGACTATAATATTAATTAAAAACTTAAAATTGTATGAATTTTAAAAATAGAGTAAGGCCATCCATTCCACCTCTGGTGGCTGCCATCACATCTAAAAGGCTTAATAGTGACATTTTTTCCAGTTATAAAGTGAAAGAAAAAATTCTGCACTTGTCTACTCAAAATTAAGCACCATTGACTGTATTGGGATAAATTCTGGACAAGGAGACATAGGATTGTAACCTTAAAATAAGATTTCAGTTTAAGCCATTTTATTATAAGACACACACTATTTTTTAAAACCATTTTAAGAGCAATTATATCATTTTTAGTCACGTAAGAGTGCTTAGTTTCAGCAGGATTATGTACCATTTCTATTTTTCCACTTCCCACAAAGATATAGCCCAGAACGGCCAGAAATGCTTTTGCATTAGCATATTATTGTCAAAAAGTTGAAACAAAGCCCAAAGGAATTTTCAGATCTGAATCTATAAAATGCATCCGCATCTTTAAAGGGTTTACATCATTATATGGCATTTTTTGTTTTAAAAGCTTTAAATGGTATTGCTGAAATGACCAAACAACTACTCTGTTGTTAAAAGTAGGTTTAAGAGGTCTCCAGATTAGGCTGGGTGCATATGAATGCACTGCACTGAACCCACAATGCACTGTATGTATATGTTCTGAAAAAATAGGAAAACATTGGTTCAGACTCCAAGATAGCATACCTGGATTTAAACTAGAAAATACCACACAGAATGAAACTGTTGATTCCAAGAACAGTCTAGAAGCATCCATGTCACAACATAAATAACTTGCGGAGTTAAATCTGATTAGTCGTTACCAAGTCTTAAGGTACTTAAATAACTAGGTTTAAAAGATTGACCTGCATCCATATAAATATCTTGCACTCACTGTAGGTGTTGACTTGTAAAGGCAACTTGAAGAAGAGCTAAGAGAACATGGTTTCCACTTGTTGAGGTTCTTTTAAATTAACTATATGTTGCTTTGAACGGCAGCTCCCTGAGATGGATAGTTAACTTGAACTGTAGTGCAATCTACCTCTCACTGAAGTCCATGAGAAAACTGTCTCTGGTTTTAAAAGGGCTCAGTTCAATATACAGTGGGCACAGTGCCCATGCATAGCAGGGCATAATAGAGCTCTGAGTTCATACCCTCTTGAGTGAGGGGATGGCCTGGAAGCAAAGCAGGTCTGGATGTGGTTACTGAAAGGATGGCAGAGATCCTAAGAACCCCTTGTATGACATTTGTGTTCCAGGATATAAATGTACAAAATAAGTATGGGCCTGTCCCTGTGCACCACAGGGGGAGAGTGGGGAATACAGGCCTGTCATCAAGCCTACCTCCCCACCCCTCCAAAAAAGATAATGTCAAGAATCGCTTCATATACAGTTTGTGTGTTGCAAAATAGATGTTAGCATTAAATTCTAGTAGAGGCACAACATAAAAACCAGTGAAGTCCATCTTAGTCAATATATTTGCTTATTTATTTTAGAATATACTCTACATCTGAATAAAAAAAGTTTTAAATAAATCTTCAATGCATGTACAACAATGAGACCCTTTTATCTTTCCATTGAAATAGGGGTGCACATTAGTTAACTGGTTCCATCCTCTGCAATTGAGTATAAATAGTTCTTAAGTAGCACAATTGCAGCCTCATATAGACCAGTTCAATGTAATGTGGAAAGGTAAGTAACTTTACTTAAAGGAGAACAATAACTGTTCACCTCACTTGTAAAAAAAAAGTTTAATTAATATTAATGAATGTACATCCTTGTGCGTTGGTAAAAAATAAGACGCCTGCAGATCTAGGAGCATGCAAAGAGAATTCTTAAGACTTTATATACATATATATTAACGTTACAAAAGTAGTGCAAAACATGAAAGAAGTGATGCAATCGCCACTACTATTGCCGCCACCACACATGTGCGTGCACACACAGTTTTCCAGTGATTACAAACACACTCTTTCAGTAACTGGCCTGGGCCACTGTACATCATTCAGAGTCCTCAGAATCTGGAAATATTATACTTGACTACCTGGTTATGCCTGCTACACCAGGCAGAGATTCATCACCCCGCCTCCATGGATGTTCAGCATTGCCAACAGTAAAACCCCACTAGGCTATGCCTAGCAAGAAAGCCAGTCCTTTCCGCCCTCACATTCTTCTCCCCTAGACACATACAATTTTACATCTGCTGTTATGCTCGCCACTGGCCCCTGAAATGCTCCTTCTCTGCTCCAATTACAAAGCCACATAAGAGCATTTGCTTCTCTCGCACTCAGTACACACAAACACACACACTTTCTTCCCTAGCCCTTTACAAACTCAAAGCGTCCTCTGACTTTCTCACCCCGGCAGGCAAGCAGGCAGGCAGGCCGCGTCCTCCCCTCCCAGTCTCAGTGTCCCCAGTTATTGCCTCCGATCTCCTGCTTGTACCGGTTGGTGAGCACGTTGGCCTTGCGCGTCAGTTTGGAAAGCACCGTGTGCAGTCCGCTCAAGTGGTAGTGAAACTGCTTCTCCAGGTCCTCCTCCACCTCCTCGTCCTCGGGGAGCCCTCGGCTAATGTCCACGGCGCCGGGGCCCCCGTTCAGCTTGTCCTTCTTCCGGCTCGCGGCCTCCTCGCTCGCCTGCTGCAGCACGCCCCACTCGATGTCGTTGCGGATGGACTTGAGCAGCACGTAGTGGCTGTACATGTCTCTGCAGGAGCAGTAGGCGCCGCCGTTGGGGGTCAGCGAGGCCTCCCGCTCCCCGCCGCCCGCGTCCAGCTCCTCCAGCAAGAGGGGCACGTCCCGCAGCAGGCTGGGCACCATCACCGTCTGGTCCATGTTGTTGACGGCCCCAATGAAGCGGTTCATGGCATTGAAGAGCGAGTGCTTTTGGCTGTACGACTCGCAGATCTGCATCATCCTGGCGGCTGGCGGAGGCGCGGCAGGGCAAGGCGGGCTGCTGCTGTCGCAGGAGGAAGAGGGCGCCGAGCAAGACTTCGGGGAGCAGGAGCAGCTGCTCGGATGGGATCAAGGCGAGGCCCGAGTTTAAAAAGGCGCCAAACTGACGAAAAGTTACTGCTTTCCTTTCCCGCCTTTGGTTTCCTTTCTCAGAGAAAGGAGAAGGAAAGCGAGCGTGCCGGCTCTTTCTCCCCCTGGCGCAAGGTATCTCTTTGCCAAGGACGAAGCTGTCTTTCCGCCCAGCTTCCCTTGTCCTGCAAGTAGTTGCCGGCTGGAAGCAAGAAAGCCTCTGCTGCAAGGAGTGGCTGCGAAAGAGAACAAAAGATGGCGATTAGGACCAGCCCCGTGCCTTGCCCCAAACCCTCAGCAGCAGCAAGCCTCCCTCCGCTTCCCGCCCAGCTCCAAGCCTTTCTTTATGCCTCAGCCTCTTCTGACCCCAAGCTTGCTTTGTGTTCCGCCCCCCACCTTCTTAACGTTTAGAGCTGCGTTCCAACCCAGATCTTATTCCATCCAGGAGAGAAAATGGGATGTGGGCGAGGAAACCACTTGAATAAGCATCTCCCTGCCCCCACCCGCCCGCCAGATCCCATCAATGCAAGTACTTGTGCGGCTCTAGATCTCCGTTCTGAAAACCTCTCAGCTAGTGGAAAGTGCTTCTGAGCAGAAGCAAAGCGCCTGAAAAACTGCCGTCTGCCCTCGGTAGAGTTGGCAATAGGCTCCCATCCGGAGAAGCTGGAAACTCGGCATCCTCTTCCCTCGTTTGTTTCCGTTGCAGACCCCTTTCCCGCCAGACCCACCCCAGTCGCTCGCATACCGACACAGGCGTGCCTGCTTGGCTGCGCGCAAAGCAAGAGGAAGCCGACCGCGGCTCACTCCGGGTTTCCTCCCGCCTAAAGGGAACTGCCTTCCAGTCCCCGCAGGCACTCAGTGAAAAGGAAAAAGACTGAGCTGGATTGAGGAAGCTCGGCTCGTCAGCCGTGGCCGAGCCCCCTTCCCCGCCCCGTCGACCTGACCCAGCCCCAGAAACAAGGCACCCAAGGCCGCACAGCTGTTCGCCTGCAAGCCGGCAAATGAACAAAGCCAAGCCGAGGTGCGTAGAGCAGCGCGCCACCACCTCGCCGCTCACTCACCGGGCTCGGAGCGGCGGCTTACACTGGCTGCGTCTGGCCGGCTGTGTGAGCGTCCCGGTGTCTCGCTTCTAGCTCTGCTCCCATGCTCTGAGCCAGTCGTATTTATAGCGTGTATGTTAAAACAAGGTGTTTCCAAGGGCCACCCCCTTGCAGTGAAGCGGGGCGGAGGAGGCGTCTCAGTCCGAGTGACCACATGTAACACCGGGGACGAGGCGGCGGCGGCTCCGCCTCTCTCCCGGCGGCACCCAGGATGGAGGGAGGGAAGGAGGGAGCTGCGCGTACCCGGCGACTGCTAGTGGCAGCCGGGGGAAGGGAAATGGTGGAGCATAGCCCCACACCCCACGAGGAGACCAAAGGAAAAGAAGGCAGCTCCGAGAGGCCCAGCTCGTATCTGGGGCGAAGGGGGCTCCTCCGCCAGTAGTGGAGAAGCGGTGCTAGGCATTGGCGCCGATTTGGGGCGAGATCATGCTCGAAGTCAGCGACAGAGTGATCTCACCCGAAATCAATCACATGATGCGGGGCGCACACACTATTTGAACGGCAATGCCCATCAACTGGCGGGGCAGCCCCCTCAAATATTTTATTGGGGGGCCAAAGGGATCTCACGCCCTAGGAATTGGCTCCTATGATGCAGCAGATGACACTGTGCAGGTTGCAGCAGTAGAGTGGGGGGGCAGGTGGGGGCAGGAGTGACAGGGTAGTACAGTGGTACCTCTGGTTACGTACTTAATTCGTTCTGGAGGTCCGTTCTTAACCTGAAACTGTTCTTAACCTGAAGCACCACTTCAGCTAATGGGGCCTCCTGCTGCTGTCGTGCCGCTGCCGCGCGATTTCTATTCTCATCCTGAAGCAAAGTTCTTAACCCGAAGTACTATTTCTGGGTTAGCAGAGTCTGTAACCTAAAGCGTATGTAACCCGGGGTAGCACTGTACTTCTTTTGCCTCAAGTGGTGAAATAGGAAGTGCCCCGCCACATATCCACCCCTGGCACAGAAGCACGCCACCAACTCTATGGGGGGGCATATGTGAGGACAGGGCTGAGTGCCCGCCAATCTTGAGGGGCCAGGCCGTGGCAGCAGCAAGTCTCATTTGGCTTCCCTGTGGTGGCAGAGGGCCCCACCAGGCCTCCATGCAGTGGCAGAGGGGAGAAGTTGGCAAAACAAAGCAGGGGTGGCTTTTACGGATTTCACCCTGTCCTCTTAGGTCTCTGCTTCCTCTTAAGGCAGTATCCTGGCTGGTGCTGGCATGAAAGTAAAAGGTAGCTGGTGGATTAGGAAAGTCGTATCAGTGCCAGATTAAACCCTGTGGAGGCCCCTAGGCAGGATAAAATTAAACTAAGAAAGTTTGATTGTAATGTTATTTTAAGATCATATCAATATTATTTTGTTCCCTTGTCATGGGGTGTGGGGCCCATAGGCCAGTGCCTACTTTGCCCATTTGGTAATCCAGCACTGATTCATATACACACTCTCAACCTGGTCAGCTGTAGCCTCAGGTGGTGAATGCCCCCAAGATACACCCCCACAGATGCCCTGCCTACTTCTTCCAAGATGTCGCATTATTTTGAGTGAGAACTCATCTAAAATGAGTGCTGATGGCAGTGCTGCTTCTCTGCCAGGAGTGGGTATGTGGCAGGGTGTACTGTGTGGGTGGCAGTGGCGGTGGCAGCAGCAGGTATGGCGGCACTGGTGGTGGCAGCAACAGCAGTAGCGGGGTGGCACTTCCTTTTTCACCACTTGAGGCACCATGCCTAGCACTCCTGCACCACCTACTCTGCTGCTGTGACCGGCTGTGTCCCCCAGTGATGGAGAAGTGGTGCCAGAAATCAGCACCAGTTTTTGGGGAGATCACCCTGATTTCTGGCATTTTCTCGCCTGAAATTGGCACTGATGCTGGCAGCAGTACTCCACCTCATAGTTGGGTCTGCCCTGATGGAGCATGCCATCAAGCCCAGCAGAGTGACGATGACTTTGGAGTAGTGAGAGGCCATTACTGCACCAGACTGAGCCCCAAACACCTCTCGTTTCAGAAGTAAAGATGTCCTTTAATCCCAGACAAAAGGCCAGCTTGCTGTTCCTCCACAATTTCCTATCACAGAAAAGGAGTCTCCAGAAACAGAATTCAGTTTATTTTTCTTTCCTGGGATCAATCCAGATAAGAGGCATGGGAAATGCTGAGCAGTCAGTGGGCGGTTTTGTTTGTTTGTTTTGTTTCATTCTTAATGGAAATGTGGAGACAGCTCTGAGGAGCCACTTAACCCTTTCTAGGCCGGAGCAATGGGGGGGGGCAGCCGACTTGGGACCTCGCTAGGGACCAACTGCTTTTTTTGTTTGAGTTTCTAACTTTAGTCTAACAAGACTCTCTCTCCTCCCACCCCAGCCTCAGGAAAGGTCTGACCCTTTCCCACTGAGCCATTTGCTGGATCAAAATACGGTAATCCCCAGCTGCTTCCATCTCTCAGAGGAAAGATTTGGGGTGAAAGAGTGCAAAATTTGGGGTGAAAGAGTGCAAAATGCACCAACATTGACTTTTCACCCTCACCTTACCCCAGACAAGAAAATATGAAAGAAGTCTCTGGTTGCTTCCAGGCAGGGCTTTGTTTATTTCATCTCTTATCTGTTCTTCATGGTAAGGTCACAGGGTAGCTTACAATAGAAAAAAAAACAAGTCAAGTGCAAATTCCACTATATTTTTATAGGCCAGGGATGGGGAATGGGAGCCCCCACCCTTGTTTTTGGAGTTAACATAACTAATAGCCTGGGGTGATGGGAGTTGTAGTCCAGCAGCATCTGAAGGGCCACAACTTCCCCATCCCAGTTTTGTTTCTTGCAGGTCCAGCAGCTTTAAATACCCCCCCATCCACCCTGATATAGACCTATGCAGATTGTAGGGAGCAGAGAATTTTTATTAAACACAGACTACTCAGGTTTTCCATGGCAAGAAATATCGGTTGCAGTCAGTTAGCAGACCGTAGGGGTGTGGAGAGAGATGTACATTTTCTCATACATCCATATTTACTTGGAAGCAAGCCCCACTTAATTCAGTGGGACTTAATACTCTTTGGGAAACGTGCATGAGTGCAAAGTTACTTCTCGAGCCCAGATAGAAGAAGCGATACAATAAAAACACCCCGGGGTTGTTGTTGTTTTTGGGTTGCCATTCTTCTCCCTATAAAAGGAAGGTTTGTAACGTCCCCACCCCAATCTGGGGGGAAAATGGCGAGCAAATTTCGTCCGATCCCTTTCTCACCCACGGATGGGGGTTGAAATTGTGCTTTTAGTTTCTATTTGCATCTTATTGGCAGCCTAACTTGGCTTCTTATTTCACATTTGGCAGGGCTGCCAAGTACATCTGCCTCGACTTTCTACGACGGGAAGATCCCGGCAAGCCTGAATCATGTACAACTGCGCGTGCACTCGGTGGTTTTCCACGCCTCGGCTGCGTGAACACCACCCTCGGCCAAACTGGACACGCAGGTCCCGCGTGCTCACCAGCGCAGCAGCAAAAATAAGCTGCACACACGCGGCGCGCCGTCTGGAAGCCCCGTCGGAAGGACAAAAAAGGAGACGGGAGCATTACGAAGCTGACACGGATCTGCGCGCGACGCCGCGAGGGGTAAAGGAGGACACTCGAGCACGAGCGCGCGCGCGCCCTAAAGCCTCGCGCGCGGCCTCCCGGAGCCGACTCCCGCTCAAGTCCGAGAGCTAGCGGCCTGTCGGGATCACCCCACAGCCTCACCTCCAGCCTCAGCCAATCGGCTCTTGTCCTGCCTGTCATACTCCGTCCTCATATGCTAATAAGCAAGGCTCGGCGAGGCCCAATCAGAAACAACGCTCTCATTCTCTTTCTGCTCCAGCGCCCGTGGCAACAAAGGAGTGGCAGCTGAAAGAGCAGCATGAGGGTCTCGTGGCGGGGAGGGGAAGGGAATGGTAGCTGAGTGTGTTGCCCTGGCAACCTATAAACCACAATAAGCCAAGGCACCGGGACATAATGGGCCCTTATTTCCCGCACACTCTTACCGCGCTTCCTCTGTAAGAAAGGAACGGGAATAAACCTCTTATATTACTTACAGCCTCCTAGACTCATTTCATCATTATACACCCTCACATAAATCAATACCCACAGAAATACAACTGGCATAAATGCTGGCTTACGTTATCTAAAGCAGAGTCAGTGCATCTGCAAATGTAAACGATTATGGTGGGAACAGTTGCTGTAGGCGTAAATTATCCGATGGGAAGTTCTCCTGCGCAAGCCCCATTGAAATAAATGGGAACTGCTGGCATATGTTCGTGCACTGTGTATTCCGTTTGTTAAAAGTCCCTTCCCGGGCTGATTTTATTAGTTCGTTCATAGGCATTTATAACTTGGCCTTCACCATGGAATCCCAAGGTGGGTTACACACAGCCCAATACAATTAAACCATGTAATGCATATATATTAAATGGTATTATTACCATTACTAGTGCTCTTATTTCATTATAACAGGGCTTGAGTAAAGAAACTTCCCAGTGCCGTATGCCCTTTTATTTGTGCCATTTTCTTCCAGGAGGGGGGTATTGTAGATTTTGTGTAATAAGTCTAATAGAAAAAATAATAAACTGGAAAAAGCAGGGAAAGAATTCAATGGTAAATCACAAGAGAACTCAGTTGGAATTGTGCAATGACACACAGTTGAGAGTAAACAATACATTTTTAGCAGCAAATTGCCAGAAGTTGTAAGAAATCTTTCAACACATGAAAAATGTTAGGTCATACTACTGACACAGAAGAGGGAACATCATATTCTGGCTGTGTTTTCTTCTATGTAATGACTGTTTAAGAATTACTATACTAGTATAAATATTTTTTATTTTCTCCCCCTAGCTGCCTACTAGACACCCACCCACACATACCCATGCAGTTTTCTTAACCCTATATATATCTTTTTATTTATAGTTTGCAACAAATGTAGCAAAACAGGTACAGATGTAATATATAGCTTCATTATATGTATGTGATGGTTTATGAAAATCAGCATAGAGGCTTAGAGAGGGAAACAGTCAGGACTTTATTTTGTCTAATTCCGTATATCCTGTTAATTTTTTCCTCTAAGCAGCACATAGCTTAAATCTGCACATCATCAAAAGGGACTTGAATTTGGTTAATTTCCTAATTCTGAAAAAGAACAAAAGTTGCAAACATATGTTTCTGATATGAAAATCAGCACGTACAAAGATTTTGTGGAGGCTCTGATGCCCGCTTGCTACCCTCCTATAGTTGTGCAAAGAGTAATCTGTGTCCCAATGTCAACATTCCTTACCATTCATTTATCTTTTAACAGCAGTTCTTTGGGGAAAGCAGTGAGGAAGCTCAGGTATTCATTACCAGATGAAGCATTGCATTCCCCAGAGATTGTTTTTAGAGGGAAGACTTTGAAGCGTGATGTTTTGTTAATGACTAAAGCGCAAGTACTGAAGGATATACTGAAGGCCTGTCTGCATAGGAACTTCCTGCACAAACACCCCATGAGATATATAGGGTACCGTACCTAAGAAATGAGTAGCATTATGCAAGTGTTAACCCCTATGTCAAAAAGAAGAGTGCCCTTTATGGCTCAGGGCACACACTCTTCTGCAGCCAGCTGACAACACCTGTTTGCAATATCCTAAAAGGAACTAGCCCACACAGCTTCCTTGTGTAGGTTCCTCTTCAGAGGTACTAGAGGTGTGCAGCCAACCCATAATACTGCACAAGGGGATGGAGGCAATTCCCTGGCTCTAAACAGCTCTCAGAGAGAGAGTGTTGTGGCTTCATATGCCCAGAATGTTCCACTGCAGTGAATACAAAAGGAGCCTCCCTGAGGTAACAAACCCACTAGTCTTAAAATGTGTGAGTTAGACTTGTGGCCTACCTATTGTGGGTCCCAACAGTGCCAGCTACCATATAAACCTTTGGTAAAATATTAAGAAATGTCCACAAAGGCATGTATGGGCTACAGGTGGGTCTCGGGCCTAAACAAAAAGTTGAATTTTGTGCTAAGAAACAGTACTGTATTAGGGGCTGTGATCTGAAGGGATCAGTAGCTTCTCTGCTTTTCAAGTTCACAGCTGCTGACTCTATAATGCTGTTCACACAAGTATTCTGTTATTGTTGAATCAGGTGGGGGGGGGAGGAAATAGATTCAGGGTGGATTAATAAAGAAATAATTTGTAATAAATGAGGAACTGAAATAGAATAGTGCACAGTCTATTAAGCAATGGTCAGGTATCAACCTATTAGCCTTTGATTGCAAATGGACACTTTATAAAAGGCAGGTTACGGTATATTATAATTTGTCTCTGGGTAGCTAGAACCTATGTCTTTACTTATTCTAAACATAATTTGTTAGGAAGAAGCTACCTATTTTGTCAAATGCTTGCCTGCACTCCCTTTATTTTCCTGACACCCTTTACTCAAATGCCTTGTTCCTTAAAGTCTAGTTACCACTGCCACCACCCAAAAAACTGGGAGAGGAATGTGTGTGTTTAAGCAAAGCTTTATCGTCAAAAGCTTAGATAGCAATGCCTGCCAGTGCCACTTCGAAATTAAAGGTAGTTATATTTTTTTTTTCCTTTCCTTTTTAAAAGCTTTCCTACACATACTATGGCAGTGACACCTGTAAGGAAAAAATGAGCCCTCAAGTAAAGAAAACACATTTTCCCCCCTGGAAATATGACACAAGGCTCAAAGAATCCTGAAAAGAAGGCCAAGAAACCCAGATTGATTTTTCCGAATGAGGCCCATCTTCCCTGTTGAGAAGCAGTGGCCATTAAGTGTAACTTTCTTCACTTATCTATATTTTACAGACTTGTAAATCTGCAGAGTGTGAGAAGAACAGAAACTAAATGTGAACCTCCTTCTTTTCTCTCAGACTTCTATTTCTGTTATCTATGTAGGAGCCTCCAAAAGTAGCATTTTGTTCAGTTCACACCCTTCCCTTTTTAAAGGTTTGCAATGTACTCTTAACCCGTCCTCTTTTTGCAAACCACTCACCACTGTTAGCATTATCCTCACTTGACGTTCTTGACCTTTTTCTGTTCTCTAACAGCACATTTCTATACATGTCTACTCAGAAGTAAGTCTTCTTGAGTCCAGCTGGACCTATACCCAGGGAAGTGTATATAGGTTTGCCGCCTAAAACTGTACATTATAGCGTCTTTTTCTTCCACCTTAGGTGCCAGGTGTTGTAGGACTACAACTTCCATCATCTCCTTACCATTGGCAGTGCTGGCTGGGGCTAATGGGAGTTGTAGTCTAACAACATCTTGAGGACATTATGTTGGATACCCCGGCACTAGTACCTTTAAGCTTGCCATATGGTTGCCCACGTTAGGGGTTGCTGATTATGTTTCGTGGTGACTGTTAACAACATGTATCTACACTGCAGACTTCAACTGGTTTAATAGTCACTGTGTCCATGTGCGTAGCCAGGATTTTTGTTGGGGGGGGGCAGGCCTTTTGTGGGGGGGGGCAGAACCTCAGTTTGCTATGTATTTTTATTGATTTTTATTGATTTAGAGGGGACAGCTGCCCCTCCATGCCCCCCCCCAGATATGACCATGACTGTGTCTCTTCACAGAACCCTGAGTACTATAGTCTTGTGAGGGCGCTGAAACAGAACGTTCAGGCTCTTGAGCAAGCTACACTTCCAAGCATTCTTTTGGACTTAGAGGATGTCTTGCAAGTTAAACTTGATTAAATTGATACAAGTCATTTTTGGGAAGCTCACAATGAATCAGATGAGGCATCAAAGGCCTTTGGAGTTAAATAGGATGCCCTTGCAACAACTTGTCCCTTCCTCCCACTCAGGAACCTTGTGGAAACAGAGAGCCGGCTGTGTTTCTCTCATGTAATTGGTGGGAGGCATCAGCACCACTGCAGGGGTGTGTTAAGTTTGTAAAACTGATAAGGCAGTGGGAGGGCCTGGGGAAGGGAATGTGTTAACTCCCCAGCTGCTGGGCTTGTTGCTGCTCAGGAGAAGGGTTCCTCCTCCTTTCCGAGCCTGTGGTGTTCAAGTATAACAGAAACATCCCCACCCCCACCCATCTTCCCTCCCTCCACCCCTTCTTTTTTCCCTTCCCCCTAATGTCTCAGCAAATGAAACGGATTTGTAAAAATGTTACATGGAAAAAAATATGAGAGGCATTACACTTACTTCTGTAAAACAAGAAAATCTTTAATTTAAAAAAAAATATATATATTCAAAAAAATTCAAGTTCCTTGTAATACCATTGACCAAGTCAGCTCTTTGTCCTTTGTCACACAGCCCTTACACTCCCCACTTGGAGGAACAAATTTATGCATTTAAGTTTGAGGTGTTGTAGTCTATACTGTGATTCTACCACCTCACTTTCATGGTGAGGTGTAGTCCCTGTAATAAAATCCATGACATTGTATGATACAGGAACTGTCTCAAAAATACTGTTTTCCCAGATGGTGTCACGATTTTGTATAAATGCCTTACCACATGAAAATAAAGATGGAAATGTCCATATGCTGGATTTGTCACCTCCCAAGAAAATGGGCCTATGTCTTTAATTTATTTTTCTTTTGCAAGCCTCAGTGCTAGTCAGGTATATATGCAGGCCACATCTAAGGTGGTTAGAGATGCAGATTTTATGGGAAACCTATAGTCCAACAAGTGACCATGCAGCCCAGCCCTGCAAGGGCAATCTATATGCAGAAGCCACATTCAAGATACAGATTGCCTTGCTGGATGCACACACACATAAAGAGATGTGTGGTACTGGGTAGAAAATAAATCCTGCACCCATTACATAGAATTGCACACACTGTAATCCATGCTGGTCTGCACGTATCTTCAGAACAATGTCAACAAACTGCTTGGGAGACAGAGGCATTCAACCCAGTCTTCCTTGCTGTCCCCAAGAGCTGTCATAAGTTTAGTGATAAGCACTGATGTAAGCATTTGAGGATTGAAGCTATGGGGATTAAAACAAATAAGTGGGGAACATGTATAAATCATTTTTGCTCAGCCAACACACAGATACTAAGTACAGTGGTACCCCAGGTTACATACGCTTCAGGTTACATATGCTTCAGGTTACAGACTCCACTAACCCAGAAATAGTGCTTCAGGTTAAGAACTTTGCTTCAGGATGAGAACAGAAATCGTGCTCCAGCGGCACAGCGGCAGCAGGAGGCTCCATTAGCTAAAGTAGTGCTTCAGGTTAAGAACAGTTTCAGGTTAAGAATGGACCTCCGGAATGAATTAAGTACTTAACCCAAAGTACCACTGTACAGAGCAGTTTTACACTGCAATCCTACACCCACTTACCTGGGAGTAATCACCATTCAATGAGATTTACATCTGAGTACAATGTGTTAGATTAAACTGTTCTTTGAACAGATTAAATTATATCTTTTACCCTTTGTTTGTTTTTTTACTTATTTCTTTAAAAGTAAAGATTTCACAATAAAACAACCAGCTGTCTGGTGTGTGGAAAGCAGCCTCAGAAACAGCAGGCATTTGGGAAGATTGCAGAATGCAGATCGCTGGAGAGATGACTTGAAGAATGAAATAAAGGCACTCACTAAACCATTTAGCCACCTCAAAGCTAAAGTACTTATAGCAATACCCACCCTAACCCAATGAGAATTTCACTGACACTTTCTCCTCCTTTAATCACTTTCTAATGCACTTTAGGTAAAGGTCCTTTACCTTTACCTTTTACTTTTTAATGCATTTTCTTCTCTCATTAACAGGGGGGAAAACCAACACAGAAGAAAATTTTTGCACAGCACTATAGTGAGTAAAATTATGCTACTTTCGTTTCTGGCTTTTGATTTCTGGTTTGGTACCTTTATGAATTCTGAGTTGGGAGGAGGGGATTTGTGTAAAGATTTTAAAGGAAGAGCTTTCCTCTCTCTCCTCTTATTGGATAACTTGTGAATTGGTAAATGAGTTGGTGTTAGAGGACTAAATGATGCTGAGTGATTCGTCTAGGCTGGAAAAAACGATTCACTGCCTCTAATACCATGTCATCCTGAGTGCTAGCGTGATCGTCACATTCTTGCCTTCCACTTCCTGATTATGACTGAGTGCCTTAGTCCAGGAGGAGAATTGCCTCATGCAGCGTGTAGCAAGAGAGCCTCCTGCTGGGCAAATATGGCGAAACATTTAGCACTGTAGTTTTATTATGCCAATCCATTGTGATTTAGTTTCTGCTCTTTAACAGTACTTATTGAAACTGGAAAGTGTTCCATCTTATACCACCATAATCGGTAGGCATCTTTGTGGATGTGGTATTGCCACATTCTAAAGTGTATCGATTTGAACAGAAGCAAATTTCTCTCTCTGCCTTAGTAGTTCATAGAAATCACGCAAACATATGGTAGAGCAACTCTTTGTCCCTTCTCTTGGCCTGGCTTATTGGTGTTGTGTTTTTTGCTTGGTTACACTTTGCAATTGTATAACCCTGAGAATTTGATACATGAAGCTCAATAGTCTCTAAATGCTGTTCTTGCTTGTTTAAGTACAGATGAGATTGTGATATGCAATTCCACAACGCTTAAAAGATTAAACGAAACCAAGCAGACTCACATCTCTTTAGATAAAGACCTACTGCACTTGCAACACCTTAAAACATAATATTCTGTTAATATGGGAGCACCAGAAATAGCAGATTATCATACACAATGCACAGCTATACCAGACCAGACAAAAGGCAAGGTAATGCTGAAACGGCATGCTGCCTCTTTGTCCAGGCTTTCTGCGGGATGAGGTTTAAAGCTGATTGGAATAACTTGCTTTATTTGTTCACCTGCTGCCGTGTAGAGTCTTATTGATGTTTTAGCCCCTCCCTGGGGGCGGGGACCCAAGACTCTCCAGAAGCTGGACTCCAACTCCAGCAGCCCCAGCAGCTCAGGATCAGGATGATGGGAGTTGTAGTCCAGCAACACCTGGGTTCCCTATTCCTGTTACTTAGCCTTTAGAAAAATTATTGATGGTTGTTTTAAAGTTCTTGCCCTGGAATCATTTGAAGAAGGATCAGTTATAGAGATGCTAAATCAATAAACCAGCCCCAGGTTTGCAGATAAATGGAAATAAATATCATTTGGAAGCTTCAGATCTCGCTTTGTCATCATATTTCATTGTAGCGGAGCAACTGTCCACCTGCAGAACATAGTTTGTTTCAAAGTGGCCACACAAAAAAGTCCATTTGAGGGCTTTAGCCTTTACATTTTTTCGAGAGGCAGACACCTTCTTCAGGTCGGCACCTGGATTGGTTCTTTCAAAACAATTATCAACTTTTGAAGGTTTAAAGAGCATTTTCTACAGTGTCCCTGCAGTATGTGCCTTTGCTGGATGCTTCCGAATGTAAAGAGTAAGGTTCATTAGATGCCGCATTCAGTTAATCTTGCCATTATGACACATGCTCATCTGGATTTGTAACAGAAGACATGTTTTAACCCAGAGAAAAGATGTACTTTTAAGGTGATAAGAGACTTTATTGTCATAACAAAATAATCCTCAATAAACCTGGGTCTTTTCATGTCTCTCTTTAATATACAGAGATCCATACTCCTGGCATGATGATGCAAATTACTGAAAGATGATATAGTAAATTCTGATGTATACATTAAAATGCAATACCTGTGACTCCAGAAGAGCCTTTAAGCTCTTTCCAGTCTCTAGCATGCATTCTAAAATACTTTATAAATCCACATTAAACTGACAAGCCAAAGAGATTTTACATTGATGTGGGGCTTTTTCCTTATTGGAATTATTCAAGCTACTGTGTTTTGAAAATAGGAATAGCTTGATACATGTCAATAAACGGGACAATTTATTGTCCCTCACCTCCCAGTGCTAAATAGAGGGACCACAATGGAGGATTGACTTGAATCTTGAATCAGCATCTTTTATGCATGTCATTTTCACCTCTACTTACACCTACAGCGTTGAGCTTTGTCGGGTTGGGGCTTGTACCCTTCATTGTGTCAGATAAGGTAATAATCTGAGCATTATCTAAATATAGGGGTTTGTCTTTAATCATCTCACCAGCTCAACTGTTTTATCTGAATCTCCCTCCTGAACAGATAAATCTAAATTGCACATTTTCTAAACCGCTTAGCTTAAGGGCAAATCTTGCAGGTATCCTCAAATGACTGTCTTGAATCTTTTGCACCTGTCTAGCACCATCTACTGTAACTTATTATATTGTCTTCAGTTTCTGTGGCAGCATGCTTATGATTGTTTCAAGATCCCACATAGTGTTGCTAACACTTCGTAAAAAGTGTGAAGTTTGTATTTGCTCACACAAGGGTAAAAGAAAAGCTAAATGGCAAGTGTGTTCATCTTTTAGAAAAGGCAGTATGCATTCTGTATACTGTGGGCTGCTGTAGATTTGAGGCACCTTAATCTTCTGCATTGCCTCTTCTATAGACCTCTGGAAATCTGTAGACTATGTACCATTGTCCGTATAAGAGTTTATTTCCCTCTTCGTCTTCAACCCAATTCACATGCTTAGTCCTCACATGGGACTTTATTACTGAAGATTTTCTGAAATGTGACATTTGAAATTTGCTGACACATGAAGATTGCTGAAGACATCATAAGCCAAGAGACTTTCACGTGGGGTAGTATCAGACATAGCTTTCTGTGAGCACTGACAAGCAGCTGATTCTGCAGAGAGCTGTGCAGGGCACTTTGAGGCCCCAACAGTCACGGGGCAATTGTTGCTTGCAGAGAGGAAGAGCTTTGAAGCCCCAGCAATTAACTGATTATTGGGGCTTCCAAGTGCCACATACAACACAGGGTTTTGCAAGTGTTGCCAACCAGCCGATAGGCAGTGCCTGCATCTCCCTTTTTGGCACAACCATATATTTACCTGCCCCACACCTGACATCATATATGGCATCAGGTGGAGGGCATGTGCATGTGGCTTGGCCGAAACAGCCTTATGGGCCAAATGGTGGGCCTAATCAGATCTGTGGGCTGGAGGTTCCCTAATATATCTACTCAGATTTAAGTTGTATTGAATTGAAAGGGGCTTGCTTCCAGGTAAATAGGGTTAGGATTGCAGCCTTATTTGGTTACTAAATCACAGATAAGTAGCTGGTTTGTCCATTAACATGCAAGCAGAAAAGCCGACCAAGATGCTTTATTAGGTCATAATGCAAACTTCAAGGACCCTAATGAAGGAGTAAATATTATTTTCAAAAGGATCAAATGGGTTCATGGAAGATAGCTATTAGCCATGATCACGCTGGGAACAGGCAGTGAATGAGCTGTTGCCTTCATGCTTGGGCATATGTCTGGCCATTGTTGCGTATAGAATGCTGAACTAGATGGTTCAGTCCAGCAAATGCACTCTAATGTTCTTTTTGATTTTTACATTGCCCATTCTGCTATAGCAAAACATATGCAAGGCTGTTCAGCATGCAGTGAGAGAGTGGGAGGTTGAGATTTTGAAATGTAATATTGTATATTTGGGCAGGTTCATATCCTCTACTTTCTATCATCTTCTGGCTAGGTAGATTCCTCTTCTTTTGGAGAGATGCAGGATGAATTTGCTTAGATTTTATCAGGACAAGCTACTAGTTTTGATATGATGTTTTTAATCCAGAGGCATGATTTCAAAAAGTATAGAGGAAGAAATAAGCATTTGCACTTCACACTATGACTGACATCTCTAGTACCAAGGATATACATCTCATTTGATAGGCATGCCTAAAAATGTTCTAGGAAATGAACAAGTAGCAGTGCGCATTTTCTTTTGTTTATATGAGCCAAGGAAGGGTGGATGAAAAACTGATGGATGAGAAATTGATGGATATGTCCATTCTGGCTTCTCGCTGCTTCTTGTTTTTCCATTTTCAAGTTCTTCACTTTTGTGCATGAGTTTGCAAATTTCCAGTCAGCATTTTAGTACAAATTTCTCCTAACATACACATTTTGAAGCAGTTTATTGTAATATATGCATTTTTGTGCACATTATTTGCTTGGAGAACTGCATCACAAAAATTGGAGAAGTGTGAATTTTAAAGGATAGCTGTGCTTTGGTTCACATGCCATTTCAGAAAGTCTGAAATGGGTAGGTTCATACTGAGATCCAAATAAAACCAAATATCTCCTCCATGGTAAAATGTTACATTATATGCACCCTAGCCATAAATGTATTATAATATGGATGAAGAGGACTTTTTGAAGATACCATCACTTACAGAGACCTGTTTGATGGCCATGCATGATGGTGGAATGTGCTGCTTTCAGAGCTATGGTCGGTCCAACTCCCTACTTTCTCTGTTTTTACCAAAGATATGATGGCACATCTTTTTAATTTCGCCTTTTGCATTTTTCCTAGTATTGCTGCTTGTAATGTACTTCATGATGCTCTGCTGATTTAACAGTGTTTATAATGCTGTTGTCTTGATTGTATTTATTTGCAGTACACTACTTTGGTTGGTTTAGAGAAGGGTGGCAAAACTTGTTGTTGTTGTTGTTGTTGTTGTTGTTGTTGTTGTTGTTGTTGTTGTTGTTGTTGTTCTATCCTCACTATTCCCTAAAGATGCTGTTCAGAATCAGAACCCTCTTGAACTAGACAATTTATAGAACACAGCTTGCTTACTTTGGCAAACTCTGGTGCTACCTAAATAGGAACACATCTTTCAGTGGCAGATTAGCCTTGCTAAGACTATTCAGCCAGTCTTACATAATAGGCTCACCTGTCTTTGCCCAGATTTGTAGAACAGGTTGGATGAGAGCCCCTTTTTCTAAGGCACAGGCTATGCATTTTTCATTATGATCCCACAAGTAACCCTTACGATTCTTTACTTGCCCATTCAGGCATGGTAATTAATTTGCTTCACAGTATATAGAGTATTATTAGCTCTTGTGATCACTTCTATGGTGGGCAAGTAGGTTCATCCAGCAAATAGCCATGATTTTCAAAGACGGCCAAGGAAGCATCTTATTGTGGTCCCAAAGGTGCTTCTGGGTGTCCCAGAAAGAACTACAGTATGCACATGCTACAACCAAATATATGCAGGTTTTCTGCCACTGCAGTGTTTTATAGCTGTCAGTGGATTTATCCTACAGTCCCAGCATTCAGTAAAAGATGTCTGGAGGAGATTGAAGACCACTCTTCCCAGGATTACCTTGCATTTGCTAGTTTAAAAATTATTGCAGCAGCATTTTTCATTTGTATGCATGGAGAGAACCTGGATTTGCTGTAAACTTGTATTTCAAAGCTGATTTCTTTGTCCAACATCATTGGCAGTTTACATTCCTTGTCCCATATCCACCCCAGACATGGGAGATGCTGAGGAAATTGAAATAAACATGGAATAAAAACATAATTTTGTTCAGGTGGGTAATAAATCAGATGGAGAAATAGTTTTCCATGGGAAATGGAAAACATATGTTGTATTCCTTGAGCTTCATTCTTTTTAGTTTGCTGCTTATATGGTGAATCTGATGAAGGAAAAGAAGAATATATATCACAAAGAAAATAATGCAAGCACAGGTGCTCCTGTTCTAAACCTTTCAAATGGGCAGGAAAAAAGGGGTGTGGGTGTGACATTGAAAAATAGTGTATGAAACTTTTATAGCCATCTTAGCTGTAAAAATAGCCATCCTGAAATGGCAACTGCCTAGGGTCAAATGCACAGCCTCTTTTTGTTACTGGAATGTATATTGAAACAATTCTTGCCTATTCTCTGATTTCTCTTTGAACTAAATCTACCTATCCTGCCAAAATCTGAATCAATGTCACAGCAGCAGAGGCTAACTTTATTTACCCATGCCTCACCAGTCAATTTCCATTCCTTATACACACACACACCAATCTTTGAAGGGCTAAACCATATGTGACAGAGTTCAGGATCTTTTTTCCTCAGACCTCAGTGTTTGTTTGTTTAATTTAAAGCAGTCTTGGAAGGCTGTGATTGGGGAGTTAAAGACCAGTGGAAAGAGGTTGCTTAGGTTTTCCACTGTCTGCTCAGAGTTCCCCTCCCCAAGCAACTTAAGTACCGGTAATTGTCTTGCAAGGGTCACTGCTGGCAAAAAGGATCCACCCCATTGTAAGGGAAGAACTTCTGAAAGTATGACAGAAACGAGTAAAGCATAAATGTTGGCATGTCTACAGCCATTTCAAATGTGTCTGTGTAGAATACCAAGACAGAACACAGTCAAACGTCACAACACTTTTTAAAAGAAGGATAGATCATGGGTATAGTCACCTAGGGACCCAGGTGGAAGTGGTGGTGCCATGGACCCCTTTTTTGGCAGCCAGGTTCTAGCAGGGTCAGCTTCCTATGTGAGGGGAGGCAGACTCAGTTGGCCTTCAGGCAATGGTTTTTCCACCTGTCTTGCCCGAGGAACCTTTAGAAGGGAGTTGTTGCCATGGGCATTATGTGTACAGTGGTACCTCAGGTTACATACGCTTCAGGTTACATATGCTTCAGGTTACAGACTCCACTAACCCAGAAATAGTGCTTCAGGTTAAGAACTTTGCTTCAGGATGAGAACTGAAATCGTGCTCCAGCGGCGCGGCAGCAGCAGGAGGCCCCATTAGCTAAAGTGGTGCTTTAGGTTAAGAACAGTTTCAGGTTAAGTACAGACCTCCGGAACAAATTAACTGAGGTGCGACTGTATGTGTATTCTAATGAGCTGAACAGAGTGAAAGCTTATGAGTCATGGGGGTGTGGAGAGTGTGTGTATGACCTTAACAGTGCTTAGTTTATTTTTTGGTTATGTTGTTAATATTGTTTTATAGATTATAAATGCTGTATTGATTTGTCAATCATATAATATGACTTTTGCTTTAATTGTGATGTTCAGCTTTCTGGGGAGTAGATTGGTAAGGTGCTGAGAAATCTTTAAAAAATCACAAAACTACACTCTCAGGAAGCTTTAGGGAAAAACTTTCATTCTGGAAGTTAAAGCGTATAATCTTAGACATGGGCGTGAGGCAGCATGGTGTGACTGTCATGAAGGTACCTTGCATTTCAAAATTTGCCACCACACTACTGGGACAGATCAACCAGAAAGGTGTGACAAGCCTTCTGCTGATTGGAGCAGACAGGAGACACAAAGAAGTTAACCATACAAATTTACCAGCAGATAGGTTGTCAGCAATGGGTGGTTGCTACACTACTTCTCCTTTTCATCTAATACTAAGGAAGCCATTATGCGTTGGATGATGGCTAGCAAATGAAGACAACAAAGCAGACAATACAAAGGTTCTCCTGGTCAGCAGGGAGATGGACTCAGAATAGGGATCAGTTCTTTTTGAGATGGGGTAATACTCCCCCCTCCTGTCCTTCAGCACTAAAGACTCTTCCACTGGTACTAAAATAAGCAAACTTCCAGGGCGTGTGGCACCCACAAGAGGACCTCGCTTGATGACCTAAAGGCTTGAACATGATGATCTTGGAAAGGAGGTCTCACAGGGAAGCAGATCCCAGGCTGTTCAGGGCTTTACACTTCAACAGCAAAATCTTAAATTAATCAGAAAGCACATTTTAAAATGTTAATTAAGACAAGTACTTAAAAAACTGCAGATGGCAGGTGCTTCCTTAGAAAAGGCATTCCCTCTTCTCTCTCCCACAGGAGCAAATGCTTCTTTTGAGATGGTGACTGTGGTGACACATGCATGCATCATCTGAAAACAATGAAAGTCTGCCTTTTTTTAATACCTATTGCTTTAAGTCATATGCAAATTTATATCAATTTGATTAATTAATCACTTTAAATTCGTTTGATTAATTGACTAAGATTTCTTAATTGGGTGATGGCCATGCTTGCAATGGTGTGAAATCTTTGTATATATAAAAAATTGTAGGAAGATTTGCACGTGAGCAGTCTTCAAATTACTATTTTTCCAAGCCTGTGAAAATATTGTTCTTCAACATGTGGGTAATGAAAATGCTGTGGGGAAATGGCTTTTGATATTTACTCACCATGGTAAAAACACAGCACCAGTTCATGTGCTTGAGGCCAGTTGCAATGCCCTGGTCAGGGTGATGACACAGCAGGAACTTTTCCCTGACTTAGAGGAGGGCACGCCAGACACAGAGGAGGAATGTTGAACCCTTTTAAAGAGAACGGCAGTTGTGACTGTTGGAGATGGCTGAAGGAAGAAAAAAGCATAAGAAAGAAGCTTACGGAAGCAAAAGCAGGAGAAAGAAGAGCACTGCTGCGACGGGCCAAAGGCCCATTGAGTCCAGCATCCTCTTTCCCACAGTGACCACTGCCATTTCGATACAAGTGGAAAGCCCACAAGCAGGGCATGTTCCCTAGCAAGTGGTGTTTAGAAACATAGGCTGCAGAAACCAGAAGGTACATGCAGCCATCCTGACTACTTGCTGAGCTGATAGACGGGCCGTGTATTTGTCTAATTCTCTCTTAAAGCTGTCAAAGGTAGAGGCAGCAACCACATCTTGTGGTGACAAATTCCACAAATTATCCTGAAAAGTCAATGGGCGAGATAGAGAAGAAAAGGAAGGCAATGACTAAAAATGAAAGGCTGAGCAGCAGCCAGCCCAGCACAAACAACAGCCAAGGTATCCAGAGGTGGAGAGAGTATGTAGGAGAGAGACTGGGTCTAGGAACATAAGCAGATCCCTGATGGATCAAGGTCAGCATCAGAGTGGCCAATCAGATGGCCATGGGAAGCCTACAAGCAGAACATGAGCTTTTTAAAAAAGCAGCCTTCTCCCCACTTGTGATTTGCAGCAACTGGCATTCAGAGGCATACTACCACCAACAGTGGAGGTGGAGTGTAGCCATTGTGCCTTGTAGCTATTAATAGCCTTACCCGCCATGAATTTGTCTAATCCTCTTTTAAAGCTATCGCTGCTGGTGGCCATCACAAAATCATGTGGGAGCAAATTCCATTACAAAGCTACTCACAATCTTGGCTCTGGTTATATAGCATTTGTGTGTAGGGAAGATATTTGATTTTTACTGTAAACCTATCCCTGCTCTGATGTTGTTAACTCAAGAAATATTATAGACATTATTATTAGTTTGGCTTACTTTAATAATGGCCCAGAGAGGGACTTTTCATGAATGTCAAACCCTTTTTTGGTATAAGTATCCCCCCTCTCAAAGTATTTTTTTTACAATAGGCTGCTCCTAGATGGGATGAACCTCCTCCATAGTCTAAACTGCCCTATTGACCAGGACTCCTCTTCTCAGCCCAGTCCTAAGAAAAAAGTAAGCAAAGAGAGAAGCTTCGGGTTTTACTCTCCCAAAGCTCAGAAGGCAGAGTGTAGCAAAATCTTAGGAAATATCCCTATAATGCAGGGGTAGCTTTTACCAGTGTGGTGTAGTGGTTAAGAGCTGTGGACTCGTAATCTGGTGAACTGGGTTCGCTTCCCTGCTCCTCCACATGCAGCTGCTGGGTGACCTTGAGCTAGTCACACTTCTCTGAAGTCTCTCAGCCCCACTCACCTCACAGAGTGTTTGTTGTGGGGGAGGAAGGGAAAGGAGAATGTTAGCCGCTTTGAGAATCCTTCGGGTAGGGATAAAGCAGGATATCAAATCCAAACTCTTCTTTACATCCATGCAGTTCTAAGAACATGGGGAAGCTTCTAGTGATAAATTGCATAAAATTACCTTCTAAAACTTAGAAAGCCAAATGCCAAAATACAAAGATTTTTATGGAGTGGGAAGGGGAAGACAAGAATTACATGCACAGATGAAGTAAGTAAATGTAATTCCGCTAGCTACATGTTACTTGCTTGAACAGATTTTTGAGTTTGGAGCGTGTGCAGAAAGTGGCCTTTATCTATTGGGTGGAGAAAAATAAAAATCTTTAACATATTCCAAGAAAAATGTCACCTGCTGAATTTTGGCTCAGCTCTAATAAATACACAGTATGCTATTCACCACAATTATCCTCCCACCATAATATCCATTCTTGTGTGGTTTATAGAGGGCTTGTCCTGACTTAAGAAGGCTATGGCTCGTGTCCAGTTTTCTCCTAGAAAGACTCATCATACTTAGGGGGTTTAAGCCCATTCATTGGCCAATAATAATGTTCAGTTGAATATTATAGGCACAGCATACTCTTGATGCTTGGAACTCCCCTGTGACCCACCAGCTAAACTGGTTTGCAGAGTTACTCACCTCAGTGAACATTTGCTCTGAACTGCTGAGATTTCCCCATGCAGCTGAATAAATATAATTGGTAAGTGCACTTCTCTAGAGTACATTACATTCTGTTCCTCTTTTCTGACGTCTTGCTCTCTGAAGCATGGGGTGGGGCTGCACAGCGAAGGACTTTCACAAAATAAAATAAATGACAGTAATGCAAGCTACAGAGAGGCTCCAAGTGAGAGAAAGTCTGCAATGCTCTTTGAAATGAAGGGAGATTTCTGCATTTAGTTGAATGAAAGAATGTGTATGCTTTACCACCGAAAAATATGAAATTTTGAAGTATGGTAGTCTAGGAAGCTGTGTTTTTTTACCCATTTAGTTTTAAATAAAAAATGAGCATCCATTCTAGCAACTGGAGAAGCCCTATGGTTCAGTACTTCCATGATGCTGAGCGGCATTAACCTAGGACCATAAAATCACTCAGGAAGGCACTGAATAAAAATGAATGCCTAGCACAAAAGAACCAAGATTAGAAGATTCATGGGAAGGAGGCAACTGAGTTTGCACTCAGTCCTGCTGGAGTTCATAAAAGGACTAGAGTATGTATTATGTACATCAGGGTTGGTATCCTGCAGTAGCAAAACATGAGTGTGGCAACTGACTTCTACTGTGCTACTGACTTCCCTTGTGGGTTTAGCTAAGTCACTTTAAATTAATTTCCAAATTGGGCAGACAAGGTTTTCCAGTGAATCATGTTTTTGTTTCAGAGTTCCTTTGGCTCTCACTGCAACTTGTATTATCACATGTTAGAAAGGAAAGGATGGGGATTTACTGGGCTAAGGCAGCAGCAGAAGTGAAGCAGTGGGGTGGGGTGGCTGGGGAGGAGCTCAGTATGCCCTGGGGAGTAGGTGGAAAGAAGTTTTTGAGATGGAAAAACAATTATGCTGACTCTCATAACCCTCTATAGATTTGTTTAGATCTTTCTGCCATGTGTTGAAGTGTTAATGTAAGAAACTATCTCTCAGTCTGTGAAAAAGGAAGCACCTAGAGACTTGGGGTGGAGTCAGGACATGTGTTGACTGAGAAGGCCTGATACTTAAGCTGATCTAACTTTATTTGGAAAGCAGTGAAGATGGAGGTGAATACCTAGCAAAGTAGAATGCCATGGTTAAAGTCACAGGAGCCAACTCCTAGGGACCGAGCCCCCACAAAATTGATGAGCATCGTCATTCAAATGGTGTGTGTGCACCGTGTCTTGTGATCAATTATGCGGGGCAGGGCTTACCTTGCCCCACCCCCAATATTTTATTCAAGTTGGCACCTCTGGTTCAAAGTCACAGGGTAAAGCACAAGCTGCAGTATGAGCTAACATTGCTTTCTTTTCCTGTCCATCTGGGCTGATACGTAGCAATGGAAGAGAGATTAAACATCTATACACATCCATTCCTAGCGGAGAAACTATAATAACTCACCCAAAGCTATGGGTCCTACTCATAATACAAGTGATAAAAATTGATTATCCATTCCTACTTGTTTCATGGGCCATGGCTGTTTTTTCACTGGGATCGTAAGTTGGTTTATACAGAGGGAGCTAAAATTATTTAAGCAGCAGAGTTGAAGCAGAGTATATGCTGCCCATAATGATGATCTCAGGCAGTTGCAAGGAGTAACTTTTGATCTATGGAAGCAGTCCTGATCAAGGCTCATTTGATTTTAAAGAGAGAGTTGCAAGGCTCTTCCTGCGTGCTGACACAGCTGCAGCAGGGTTTTTGTTGTGGTTTTTTTTGCCATCTTTCAGTGGTAATGCTGTCAGAACAGGACTTTGGGCTGGAAGTCCAGGGCCACACTTCTTTAAGCAAAAAATATGTATCAGGACCTTTCCAAAAGATGTGGAGGGATTCTTATAGGAATATGTCTAGACTACTTACAATCTCCAAAATCAAGATCAGAACTTTAATGACGCCTAGAAGCTAGTACAGTTTATATACATAGATCAAGTGTTGTAAAGTTCTAATATCTCAATTTTAGTACAAGGTAGACTGACATATTCTGCACCAGCTGCAGCATTAGAGTAGCTGGGGCAGGGGTAGCCACTGGGGATGTGTGATTTGGAGGCAGGGAAAGGACTAAGCAGAATAACCCACTCCCTCCACTCCCCTGCTGCTTCCAAAAGCTGCTTTTCCCATTCTAAATGGGCCATGGGGAATAATGGTGTATTACTACCATGGTATGTAGGAAGTTTTAAGAAGTTGGGTTTGAATGCCTCTATCTCCTTTCTTCCTGTGTCTTGACTCTGGCATGGAAAGAATGGTGCTTACTGTGTGAGAGAAATTAGTGACTGCCGTTATTCAAGCCAGCTTAATTATCTGCACGAATTAAGAACTAAATACTGAACTATTTAGAATATAGAAATACTCCTAAATAAATATTTTTTTGCCAGTGGTGGGGACAAGCAATGAAAGGTGCCTATCCATAATTCTATGTGCATATGATATTCAAAAATACACTGCAGAGCCCTGGACAGAGTTGCCCACCCCACACACAGGTCACCCTTGTAGCTGTGTCTTCAACTTGAACTGCTAACTTGGGGCATCAGAGGCAAGTATTACCTGATTCTTGCAGATCACATCACTGTGAAAGGGACCACTACAGGGGCCAGTTGTATAATTCGTAGCCCTAGCCTTAAACAGTGCTTCTGAAATTACACTTATTTGTGTCTGGTCCTCCAATGGGTTATGCAACATCAGGCAGGATACAAAAGGGGGGGACCCCATCATACTGATAATAAAATTATAATGAACCAAAGAGCCAGATTTTCCAGGGTTTTCAGCTTGCTGAGAGTTAGAAATGAGGTAATGGGGAGGGCAGGTAGGGACCTGGAGGATGCAATAAGAGTCAGATGCAATGGGGGGGGAGTGGTTGCGGGGGAATAGATGCTCAGCAGGTATTTATGGGCACAGATGATCTACGTTTAGAATGAATTCAATTCATGAAGTCTGATATGTTGCCTAAAGCGAAATTATAATTATTTTCCTCCAATGAGTAGTAGGGGGAAAGAGGGTGGGGAATAGGTATGATAAATTGGTGGAACCATTTTTTCCAAGTACTGAGAAGACCATAATATCAAAAGCCAGTTAAGGTTTTACCCTTGGATTTCAGCCTAAGAACTTGGACCAAGCCCTTTTCAAAGCATTTCAAGTACTAAATGGTGTCCATTAATGTTTGATGGAACAATCACATTTCTGATATATATTTAAGAAGGTGAAGTGATGGGCATTACAAAGTCTAAAAGGAGCACATGATAGAAAGAGGGTTTTTTATTTTAAAAAAACCCATAATTAAGACTTTGTGTTTCTTATTCATGTGCCCATGAATAAGAAATCTGAATTGTGTACAAACAGAAATTCCAAAATGTAGCACAGAAACAAGAAGTGAAAAATGGCACCATTTTGCCATCTAGTGTAGAAGGTTGATACTACAAGTTAGTATTAAATGCTGTGTGCAATTAATTCCCACACAGTATCTTGAAAGCTTTAATTCCCTACTGCTACCTAGTATTCATTTTACTGATGAAGATTTTAATGGGAAGCAGAGAGTTTAATTGTATAGCGAAAATTACAGGAAGTGCAATTTCCCCCTCCCCACCGCTTACATCCATGTGCAAATAAGGAAGCCACGATAAATATTTGATGGCTAATGGCTGTACAACCGCCATCTTATAAACCTTATCTTACTTGCAAGTGGTTCCACATTTTAGTGGTGAGGGAGGAAGAAGTCATCTGTGCAGCTTTGTGACTCATTTGAAAACCCTCTATTTAGCTCATCAGACACTTCCTAAAAGAGGCTGTTAATAGCCGTATTTAGTCTTACTCACATGTCAGACCATCGCTGAGGAGCCATTCCCCTGTCATGCGCTAGTCACACCTGGCACTTGTATGTTCACCATGAATATCTGCAGGAAAGGAGCCTCTGTAGGTACACCTGTACTTGCAAAGGCTTTCGTGCAATCTGGTTCCCTGCTTTACATGCAAAGGCTCTGCCTCTGCAAGCATTCACGACGCATGCACAGATGCCAGGTTGGGGCTGCTGGTTATGTGCAACTCAGTTCAGCTTGCCTGACACACTGTTCTAACACATAAGTGAAACATCTGAATAGGGCTATTGTCACTCACCAACATATTTTGGTACAGAGCCGAAACTGATTGAACACCCTCCTTGAGATGAGGCTGAAACTGCATTCCAGTTCTTCATTTAAAAGTTTGAAACAACTGTACGAGGTGCTTAAATAAGGAATGGAAATCTGTATGCTCTTGCACCCCAAAGTAAGCTTGGGCTACCTCATCTCATGCAATTTGATAATCTGGAGACTCTTCTCTTCAAGAAGACCAAGTGTTTTCCCCAGTGAAAAGTGCTGTTTTTGTGCCAGACACTTGAATGCATGATGACCAAAAGCCACACTTACAAAGGTTCATGCTGAGGGGATGAGTGTTTAATTTGCTTATTTGCAGGGGTACCCAGAATAATATGGATCTGGATGGTTCAAAAATACAATACTCTGGTTAAGGGAACCCAAATTTGATGTGTATGATACATCATTATACGAGCACTAAGTCCCCTTTTGGATCCATTTTACATTTAAAGCACATGACTTCTCCCAAATAATTCTGGGATCTGTAGTTCCTGCAACACAGTACTACAGTTTCCAGCACCCTTAACAAATTGCATTTCCCAGGATTCCTTAGGAGAAGCCATGTGCTTTAAATGTATGTTCCATATGCTTTAAATATATGATGTGGACAGTGTTAGAAACTGAGATATGAAAGCTAGGAACTAAATGGCACCTTAAACCCAGGCTATGGGCACAACAACGGAATGTCTAGGTGCACTTTTTTATAACAAGAATGCAAAGCTGAAAATGAATGAACTGCAGCTAAAATATTATGTTCACTTTTCACATGCTCTAGTCCTTCCCCTTCCCATCCCCCTAATATTCTTAAGAGGGTCTCTTCTCCAGTCTTCAGAGAGTAACTGGAAGTGGGGAGGAAGAAAAAGGTCCTCCTTTCCTTCCACTCTGCAGTTTTAATCTGAAATCTTAGGTGTAGTGCTGCACCCAGAGCTCAGAAACTGCTCACACTAATGAAATTCCCTGTTGTAAAATGCACCTAGAACAATGGGAGTTTCGAACACTGGATGTGGATCTGCTCCCAGTGACTGATGAAACAATTGTATTTATGAAGAAATTGTTTCATTGTTTTTAGCGTTTGCTGAAATGGTTATATTGTTTCTGGAACTTGTGTATGTTTTATTCTGTTTTTAATTTGTATGCTGCTTTGATGGCTTTATACTATGAAGCAATCTATAAATTAGTTAAATAAATAAAACAACTTCACAATAGCCATGTGAGGGAGGCAGGCTAAGAGATGGTGGCTGACCCAAGTTAGGAAGTGAGCAAAAATAATGAGAAATCAGTTTAAAATATGAAATTACACATGCTTAGAGTAATTTCTTTTGAAGGTTACCAAAATAATTTTGTTTGTGTTTTGCTAAGAGTTGTGCAACTGCATGTGCTCAAAGTATTTTTGTGTATGCGGTTCATGAAAGTTTATCTTACTATACAGTGGAACCTCGGGTTGCGAACGTGATCGGTGCGGGAGGCACGTTCGCAACCCACAGCATTCGCAACCCGCAGCACTGCATCTGCGCACGCGCGGGACACGATTCGGTGCTTCTGCGCATGCGCAAGGCATGATTTAGTGTTTTTTCTCATGCGTGAGCGCCGAAACCTGGAAGTAACCTGTTACAGTACTTCCAAGTTTCGGCGCATCCGTAACCTGAAAACGTGTAACCCAAAGCATCTGTAACCCGAGGTACCACTGTGTAATAAAATTGTAAGACTTTGGGCATGTTGTAGTTGGTGTGGCTGCCAATAAGTGGCCACACAAACTGCTGCATGATGACAGAACAGCATGTGGGCAGCCCATGCAGGCAGGTCAGCTGAGTGAGTGCATGGGCAACTCAGGTGAGCTGCAGAGGAGCAGACAAGGCAGAACAAGGCAGCAACCATCCTGCTCTGATGCTGCACATCTCATACAATGCTGCCATTTCAGCCTTAGCAGCATTGGAGGCTGAGGAAGAGAAAAGCAGCAGCAGAGCAGGATGATTTGGCTTTGGCGAAGCAAGCAGGCAGATGGCTGAGGCCAGGAAGGGGGTAAGGAGGAGATAACTGGGAATAGTTGGCGCCAAACAGGTGGTCTGGAAAGAGGAAGGTTGGGTCAGTGTGTGGTGGGCTTTGCAACCCTTTCTGTGCTTCCCCTGTTGTCTCTGCCACTGGCAGGGGTGGGGAGGGTAATGAAAGGGAGAAAGTTTTTAACCTGTAAGGGGTGTGGTGTTTGACAGGGGTGTCAAATAGGATGGGTTGGCAAGCAATACAAGCAAGTGTACAGCCCTTATTGTAATGCCCTTGCTAATCTTGAGGTATCTTAGAGGTGTTTTCTGGTACCTTATTTTACACAGTCCTTTTAATCTGGCCTTGTAGGCACTGAACCACCTGGTTGGAAGGAAATACCTGTAGCAATCTAGAAAATGTAAGGACTTGAAAATATATTGTTTCCTTTTTATATATGAAAAATTCAGATTAGGAATGTGACAAAGGGATAAACTTGTGACAAAATGGTACAGGACTCATTTCTACAATATTAGTAATCTAATCTATAGAGTATTCCACCCACATTTCTCCCCAGAAACAATAAAACCATCATGGGAATGATGCAGGAGCACAATAATATCATAAAAGATAGTACACCAACTGCTAATTTGGACTGGACATTGGAATCTACTCCAAAATGGCTATCAGTGTAGACCAGTAGTTTTCAACCAGTGGGCCATGGCACCCTGTGATGCCTTGAATGATGGTCAGGGGTGCTGTGGGCAACACTGGCCTCTGTCCCTCTTTCCTTCCCTCCCTTCTCTGATGCCGTCTTGCATCTCTGTTTCTCAAAGGTTTGCACATCTGTTTGTTGCAGCAGCCCTGGCTACAAGCTTCTCAGGAGAATGGTGCCTCTAGAGCTGGCCAGGGGGTGCTGGTTGCCAGGAACTGAGGCGGCCTCAGAGTAAGCAAGCAAGCAAGTGGGCGAGGGAGGCCGGCCAGCCAGTCCACCAGCCCTTGCTGTTGGGAATGGACAGACAAGTCCCAGGCATCTGTGGGGCAGTGTGAGGAGGCACCTCTCTTTGAGGGGTGGGGGTGGGGTGCAGCTCAGAGAGTAGGGGCAGCAGCAGTGGCTGCCCAGAGGACTCTGAATGAGAGGGGAGAGGAGAGGAGGCTGAGGGAACACTCCACAAGGGAACGTGTTCGAAAAAGGGCGAGAGGCTGCCAGCTCTGCAGGCAAGGGGTCACATAACTGGGCTCCTGAGCCCCACAGGGGTGCTGCAGAAAGAATGTAGTTGGTCCAGGGCACCTCAAAAAGGTTGAAAACCTCTGGTGTAGACCCTTGTGGATAATTAATGTTTCAACCAGAAGAACCACCAAAATGTCTTTAAAGTAAGAAGCTGTACTACCATTGCAGGACCTAAGCATGTCTATTATTTTTAGATCATGGTCAATTACTTTTTAAAAGCACACATACAGACACCTTATTTCACAGCCATTGTGTTCTAGGGCTGAATATGCATGTTCGGAGGACAGAGAAAGACAGAGGAGGAGGGAGGACATGGCATTGCCTTTTTGTTTTATATTTTATCATTACAGATTCTGAATGTGTTGGGTCATTATCCATTGAAAGCAGGTCGAGTCTCCATTCATTAGTCATCTGCCACCAGCACATAAGCCTGAGTGTTCCCTTGGCTGGTAAACAAGCATAAAGAGCACTGTAACACTTACTAATTAGTTTCCCTATACAGTATTTCATCAGCATGCTTTTCATGATTACTATTATCCTCACAGTGAGAATCACTAAATACTTTGGGTTTGCAAAAATGTGAATTGGAAGGAGAGAGGTTTCCCTGCTCTTTCTCCCTCCAAATGTTAGGCATCTTCCTTTATAGATGTATTTGTTGCAAAGATACAAATGCAAGAGCAACCTGTCCATAGCTTGCTGTTCAAAACATGCACAGGAAATGGGCTGGGGCTAATTAATCACCTCCTTTTCCAAACCACAAAACAGACTTTGTTCTTGTAACCCTTCACTGCCCAAGGCAGTGGAATTTGTATGCTTCCTTTTAGACAGAGGCCACAGATTATATGGCCTTGCCTAGTTTTGGACAATTAACAGTTCAGTACAAGCTGCAGAGCCTTAAAGTGTATTGATGTGTCTTTGTGTGGTAGGCAACTAAGTTTTACCCAGACTGGATCTACTGAGAGTAATCTACTCATGTTCATTCATTTTAGTGGGTCTACTCTGAATAAAACTTAGTTGAATATCCCCATTTTGCTGCCATTGTAAACTGATTTTTAGGATGACCTTGTGGCATATAGCCATTTCATTTTATCCTGCTCTTCTGCCAAAGAGTTTGGGATATTGTAACTGTATATCTCCCTTTTAACCTCACAATAACCTTGTGGGGTAGGTTAGGCTTATGGGGGGGACTGGGGAGTGTTGGATATTTGCAGTTTAGTAGCGCTGCAGAGAGCTTGCTGGGGAGACCATGCATAACAAGGAACTCAAAAAACTTTAACAAGGTTCTAATAACAAAAACAAAAACTCCTTTTACACTAAAGATAACAACAACAAACACGACCCAACCACCAACCCAACCCCCAGGGAAATGAGAGAACTAGGTGCTGCTCTTTATATACTACATCCAATTGCTGACACAGCACAACCTAGCAGCACCTATGTTTCACAGCTGTAAGACTGGGTCTCGTTATTTGCCCTGGCCCTTAAAGACATACACAACTTGTGAAACAATAATGAACCTTCACATTTTAAAGTGACTATTCAACAGGGAGGGCAACCCAATGAGCAAGAAGGGAACTGAACTTGGGTCTCCTTATTCTAAGTCTAGCACTCACAACTGCTACACCACACTTGCTTTCAGTGTCTGTTTTGATGGCATAGTAGTAGGATTAGTGCTCATCACATGTGTAATAGCTGGCAGAGCTGTCCCTAGAGAATGACCATCTTCAACACCTCTCTTCCATTGGTTCAACTTTTGAATATTTAATCCCACCTTCCTATCCAGACACCTGTGTGTTTTGCATAAGGCATGAGACAGATTTATGTTTTCAAAAATGAGGATCAGCTATTGCTTTGCAATCTCAGAATCCTAGATGCAACTGGAAACCTGTAAGCACCTAGGAGAGACTAATTAAGTCTACAGGGGGTCCAGACTGAGCTTTCTTCTTTAAAAAGCTATATTTCTAGCCCTTCTAAAAAGGAAGTTATAAAGCAAAATGTGTAGGTAATGTTCTAAATGATTTCTGTGAGATGAGCCAGCCTAGCTGCTCTTGCTTTTCATTGATTGTTTTAGCCAATGAATGAAATCATAGCTGGAATAGAGGACTGAGTTTTTTGGAAACCAGAAAATAGGAATCTGTGGGGTCCTAAAGAGCTGCTTCTCCCCCACCCTTTATCTTTCCTGCTTCTGTCTCATTTTCTATTCCTCGTTCTAAAGATTTACTTAGATTTCCTGTCACCGACAGCTGTCCTTCCTTTTGTCCTAAAAACTAGATTTCATCTTTCCTATGGTGGGCCCATCTGAAACCAGGTACTCCCTGGAAGTTATTTGCTGCAAACACTACTATGCTGTATATGTGGGAAGATGCTAAAGATCCCACCCCCTGTGGCAAAGACAAAATGTAAAAACTTTACAAAGAGGTTTGGGCATATCTCACAGTAAGCACCTGTCTGGAAACATTCAAAGTATTTTTGTAACCATCTATTTATGCAGTGGCATTTCCTCCACCTTTGTCTGAAGGGTACAGTCTCCTCATCTACTTCAGGATTCTATTACAGTCACCTGCTCTGCTTTTTGTGTAGACTAGGCCTCAGCTTCCAGCCACAGGGAGCATTCTGTTTCACCACGTAGCCTGGCATTTGAACATATACACAGGTAAAATGTTGATGAGCATAAAATGGCTACAGAAGAGAATGCGCCCACAAAGCTTGCTGTTTGACACAGCTTGTTTTCTGTCACCGAATTTGGCAGGCCACCCAGTGGGAGCCAATTTATCACCCGTTTCAGGCAATCATCCCTCATTCATCAATTTCAGTGCTGAGTTGGAGACAGAGTGATTAGGCATGCCAATCATCACCTCAGAACGCCAGGGCACATCTAGTTGCTTGAGCTGCCGACATATCACAAAAGAGGAAGAACAAGTTTGATAAACTTGGAGGGGGGGTGGGGGATGAGGTACGAGTGCAGCTGTGAAGCCTGAAGGAGAATACCAGACAGCACAGTACCTGCTAATACTTGTCACTTGCATAGGCACACACACATTCACACACCAAAACCAGCAACAACATTATCAGATTAGCAACACCTGCATCCAGCAAAAACATAGCCTAATGGGTAAGAGAGCTGTCAACTGTCATTGACACTATCCAGAATGGCACAATACATTATGCAGGTGAAAGAGGCAGTGTTTTAATGGGTGTGATTATAATGGTCTTGAAAGAAACAGAGTTATTAGGCCTGAAGTTTGATGCCTCTGTTTTACCAGTGAATATACATTGTGATGCACAGCCATGTTACCCCTTAGCTTATACAAGGAGTGGGAAGCAGGGGAGGAACATAGAAGGAAAATGGAGTGCTTGAAGGTGCATTCTAAAGGAGCAAAGTCTTACATGCAGTAATTTGCAGACAGGACCTTCTGACAATGCTCTGCATATAGGAATGTGAGGAAGGGGCGAAAGTGCTCCTTAGGTATGCTAGTGGCCTCTACTCCATCCCTGTATACTTGCCCCATAACTCTGCCTAATGGCACTGAGTTAGCACTTCTCAATCACCCAAAATCCACTCCTTCAATCCAAGCCACTCCCCCACCCATCAGAGGCAGATTTAGGGGAGCGTGATCAGTATGGTTGCACTGGGTGCGGAGCTTTGGGAGCACCGCCAGGGAAGCCACAACTGTGGTTTAGACTGGAGCATGAGAGACACAGGGGTGCTGGATTTTGGTGTCATGCAGGAGACTGCTGAAATTTGAGACCCCAAGATCCGCCACTGCCCCCACAGAGAAAGCTGTTTCACTATCAGATTTGCTTGAGAGAGAAACTAGCTATCAAAGAAGCATTACAGTAAGGGATAAAGCTAGGAGGAAGAAAGCTTATGGAACACTGTCTTCCTTTGGAAAAATGAGGAAACCCATTCTGTGATACCATTCATGTTGCATCAATACTTTTTGGAACCATGTCATAAATTCCAGAAACTGAGCATGTACATAACCCACAACCATTAATATCCATGGGAGGGATGCTATTTACCGCAAGAGGAAGTGGGTTGAAATTACAGTAATTTTTCTTGATAATTTCAATATAGCATACACAGTGCCTTGTATTTATATCACACATGTCTATTACAGACAACTGCTTGTATCAGAAAAGGAATTTCATAATGACTGTAGTCACCTGCAGTCAAAATACATGGCTTTCAGATAGCCACCACTTCCCTCTGCCTCTCTGGTAGGGTTTCCATACATCCAGGGAAACCTGGACATGTCCTCTTTTGGGAGGCCAACATGGCCACCCAGGCAGATTTTTACATTTTAAAGGAAATAACTGGGGTTGGGGGGGGGGTTGGAGGTGGGCGTGGTTTTTTTGGAGGGGGGCACATGATCAGGAGGGCATGTGGAAGCACCACAGCAGAGCGAGGCCATTGCAGCAAAGATCAGGTAGGAGCTGGAGTTCTGCCTCCACTTGGGCTGGCAGCGCTCGGGCTGCACATTGTGGCTGCTGTCAGCCCAAGCTGGGGAAAGAGGTGCACAAGCCCGGCTCAGGCTGGCAGTGGCTCAGGCTGTCCTCTTTTTTGCTCTTCAATATATGGCAACCCTATCTCTGGCTTTGCTGCCACAGGCCATGAAGCTCACCAAGTGGCTCAGTTTGAAATACCTCTCAGGGTTGCTGTGAGGCTAAGATGGGGGCAGGGAAAATTTTGCTATTCTGAACTGATTGGAGAAAGGGGAGGACAAAAGTGTAATAAAAAACCCCAATATATTTTATTCTTGGCACTCCTGGTCCAGTGGAGATGTGCATAAAAGCCTTTCTGGTGATAAGTCAAGATGGAATCCATTCGTCTCCTAGCAACTACCCACTAGAAATTGGGGTAATAATCCCTTACTTCATCTTCCCTTTCTAGACCTTCTTCTAATCTGCTATCTCCACAGAGACCAGGTCTAGCCACTTTATCAGTGAGCAGGAAGCTTTGTGCTGAGGTGACACTAAGAGGGAGAAGGCCTTTTCTGTTGTGGCACTCATGTGGAACTCCCTATCCCAAGGGGTTTATTTGCCTCCCCTTCCCAGTCCTCTACTGACTGAAGGCACTGCCATCTTTCAATACAACCAGTGCTTGAATGTCTGTTTCTCCTTTCTCCTTGTTGTTTGCTTTATACACTGCTTCTTGGTTGTTGAATAGTTTTGTTGTTTGCTGCTTAGATTTAAAAAATAATTTTATCTATTTACTTCCTAACACTTATATTCCACCTTTTTCCCATCATGGAACCAAAGGCAGCCAACATGTGGTTCCCAAGGAGTCACCTGTCTAGGAAAGGAACAGACTGGGGATCCATCTGTGCTTTCCATTTCCCATAGTAGTTTAACAATCAATCCCTTTCCTCAGGGAACTCTGGGAATTGTAGTTCTGTGGGGAGACTAGGGCTCTCCTAGCAATTCTCAGTACCCTTAACAGACTACATCTCCCAGAATTCCTTGAGGAAAGCCATGACAGTTTAAAACACTATGATACTGTGTTATATATATAGTGCAGAAATGGAGCCTGGCTTCAGCAAGGTGGTGGCCTCATACGCCTTCAGATGAATGCTCTGGGACCTTATTGAGACAAGCTGTCTTGAGTAGTTCTTTGGAATCAAACAGTAGGATAGAGATAATAAATAAATAAATGCTTTCTCCCAGAAGGCTTTCCACAGTTCTTGGCAACATAATAAAATAATTTTTTTGCCTTGCATATGCATGTTATGGGACCTCAACTGTTCATCTAAATCCAGTGTTTGTTGTCACCTTAATTAATATCTTCAGCATCAGCTCAGAATTTGAAGCATCCTGGATTAATTTGTTTAAACCATGGAAACTGAGACGAGGGAATGTGGGGAGAAATGGGATTGTTTGATCTTTTCGTTGCTTTTGAGCATCTTGCTGACATACCTATGCTTCTCAGGCTGTCACTCTTCTGATCAGGGACAGCTTCTGACTTGGCCTCGTGCGTTGAAGAGTCACAAGTGAAGAAATTGGTTTGATTGAGCAAGAACTTGCCAGAGGGTAAAAGAGATATTTTACATTCAAACGTATAATGCAATAGTCCATAACAGATTTTATTCTTGAATGTGTGTGTGTGTGTGCGTGCATGCGCGTGCATGTGTGTGTGCGCGCACATAAATCATGCTAAGTTTGTTGATGAGTACAGAATTGTTTATGGTATATGAACTTACATCTGGTTGTTTTTAAAAAAAATAATTCCAATTTGTGTCAACTGCATTGGTTCCTCCTGTTTGACCAACTCATGTTCCTGGTGGTTGTTGTTGTTTAGTCATTTAGTCATGTCCGACTCTTCGTGACCCCATGGACCAGAGCACGCCAGGCACTCTTGTCTTTTCTGGTATAAGCCTTTAAAGCCCTCAATGATCTGTGACCTCAATACTGATTTAAAGGTCACACTCGCCTACCGTATTTTTCGCTCTATAGAATGCACTTTTTCCCTTCTAAAAAGTAAGGGAAAATGTGTGTGCGTCTTATGGAGCGAATGCAGGCTGCGCAGCTAAGCCCAAAGCCAGAACAGGGAGACGGAGCACTGCGCAGCGCTCCGTCTTGCTGTTCTAGCTTGGGGATGGCTGCGCAAAGCCTCCGCAGGGCAGTGGGGTGCCTTCACCTCGCTGCCCTGTGGAGGCTTCACAGGCTGTCCCTGAAGCCAGAACAGCAAGAGGCTATCCCAGAAGCCAGATCCCTCTTGCTGTTCTGGCTTCTGGGGTTCAGAATTTTTTTCTTCTTGTTTCCTCCCCCCCAAACTATCTTATCGTCCGGTGCATCCTATAGAGCGAAAAATATGGTATATGAAGTGACTTGTTCTGATAGCTTGTCTGCTGAGGCCCTCCTCTGTATCCTTCATAGGTTAGGCAAATGGGTTCAAAGGACAAGGTTTTCTTAGCCACCATAACTAGGCTCTGGAACTCCTTTCCTTAGGAAGTTGTTTTCTGGCCTATTGGTAGACTGCAAGTCCCCCCTTTTTTTGTTTTAGAAGATATATGGAGGCAAGGCCTAGGTCTATTGTGATGACTTTTAAACATCTGCTGCTGCTATCTCATTCATTATGCTCTTGTGGTTTGTATTTATGACCATTTTTTATTCTTAGCAGTTTTGGTGTTCTATTCCTTTAAACCAGGCATGGCCAAACTCGGTCCTCCAGCTGTTTTGGGACTACAGTTCCCATCATCCCTGACCACTGGTCCTGTTAGCTAGGGATGGTGGGAGTTGTAGTTCCAAAACAGTTGGAGGGCCAAGTTTGGCCATGCCTGCTTTGAACAGAAAAGCATTACTGACTCTGGCTGTGGAGGCAGAGCATTGCCACTGATAGCCTTATCCTCCATGATTTTATCTAATCCTCTTTTAAAACCATCCAAGTTGGTGGCCACCACTGCCTTTTGTGAGAACAAATGCCATACTGGCAAAACCCAGAAGTAACCATTCGTCTGGCTGTGTAGGACTATAGTGTATAATGTATATCTGGGGTATATGAAGCAGAGGCAAGTGTGAAATGGTGGCTGAAACAAGCTGAGGGAAGAGGTATTTGTGTGTCTGAGAGAGACAGATTATTCAAAAGCACATGGTATAATTTTCCAGAACCATACAACTTCAAAATACTGATGGGGTAGATCTAATTGCTCTTACATTGTGGTGAAATATAAATCTAGCCACATGAGGGTGTAATTACAAGAAGGTTTAACTAATGGAGAATGACTGGAGGAACTCAGTTTCTAATGATTATATGTAACTCAAGATTTCTCTTAGATAATCCTGTAATAGACCAGCTCAACAAGACCACCTCAAAAGCAGCACCTAATATGGTGTGAAGTTCTAATAAAATCCAAGGTACATTTTGCTTCATAGCATCATTGGTGGCTGAGATGAGCAAGAAATCAGTGGAAACCAATTTTCTTTCTCCAGATTTTCCCTAGCAAGGCATTTGGCCTTGTTTGTTTGTTTGCATCATGCTTACCCATGTTGAATATGCATAACAGAAAAAGAAACTGGTTCATTTTTTTATTGCCCTTAGCCCATCCAGCTTTATTAATGACCCATCTTTACGTAAGCATTTCTTCCCATGTTCATCTTTGTAAGTTTGCCCACCTGCATTTATCTTGCAGCCTGCATTTTCAGACCTTGTAGTTTTTAGAGTCACATTAATCTGCAGTGGATTGTTATTGGGCCAACTATCCCTTAGGGAGTGTAATGAAACACATTCATTAATTCTTGGGGCAAGAGGGCTAATTACTTTTTTAAAAACCTGTGCTAATTGCCAATAACACACACTCTCTCCCTCCCCTTTTCACTTTCTAGCCTTATAAGGCTAGTTTGATTTACATTCCACAAATGTACCTTCTAAAAACTAGAAGGGAAAACCCTGCATGCTGTTCAGCAAGAACTGGAAATGATAAGCGGTGTCGTATAGTGGTTAGAGTATTGGACTAAGACCTGGGAGACCAGGGTTCAAATCCCCACTTAACTATGAACCTTGGGGCAGTCACTGCCTCTCAGCCTAACCGACCTCATATCATTTTTGTGGGGATTAATGAGGAGAGGGAAGAACCAAGTACGCCACCTTGAGCTCCTCAGAGAAAAGAGAGCATATAGATGTAATCAATCAAAATAAATATACCTACCTAACAAATAGGTTAAAGAAGCTTCTTGGCAAAGGACTTGGCTTGCTATAATGCAGGGCCAGTTCTGACTTTCAAAATAGCCTTTGCTACTGCTATTGGGATACCATTAATTCAGACATGTAAATAACCACTTATGGTAAGTAAGAACAGCCACCAGTAGCCAGGCCGAGAAGCATTACAAATGTTGTTTTTGCCCATTTTGGCCTCAAAATCCTGATATAGGTCTGCATAAACAAGCAGGCTGGTGAACCCTTTTTTTAGGCAGGGGGTACTGACAACTGTGAACCCAGACTTGAGTTGGCTAAGTCTGAAGCAAGAGGAGGAACAATCAAAGTAATAGGTCCTCAGTGTGGAGAATGCTATTGGGTGACAGAGAGAAGACAGAACTGCTCATCACCTACTTTGCTTTTGTCTTCACCCAAAAGGAAAGTAGTGCTCAACCTGGTGATTACAGACTAAACGATGCAAGGAGAGAACTGCAGCCCAGGATAGGAAAAGAGGTGGAAGGGAACACTTAGCTACTTTAAATGAATTCAAGTTTTCAAAGCCTGATAAGCTGCACCCAAAGGTACTAAGAGAGCTTGTGGATGTAATCTCAGAGCCTCCGTTTATAATTTTTGAGCATTCTTGAAGAACAGGTGATGTCCCTGTTGCTCTGAAGAATCAAAGAAGGCCTGGCTTGGCACTCTCTCTCCTTGCTGCCTTGTCATCTTACATGCATTTGCATCTCTTGTATTATTCCCACTGCTCATGCAACTCCACATTGCTCAGCATCAGCCAGGAAGCCAAGTGAGCAGCCACCCAAAGAGAGCAAGGCCTTCTCTGAGCCGTCTGCAGCTCTTGTATTGCTTCTTGTCAAAGGCTGGCTCTGGCCATTCTGGCTTTGGCAAGCTGACACCTCCTTCAAATGCCAACCCAGCCTGCTGTTTCTAGGCTGTACCATGCAGGACAATGTTCATCTTCTAAATTAATGCAGCGGGTGCCAACTTTCTATCTGCACCAATGCTGGGCAGCTTGCATACAGCCCCACTAGGAATTTTGTTTTGAGGCTCAGTAAGCAATGTTTGCAAGCTCTTTCCACCCTTGCTCTGCTTTGCTTGATCAGATTAAGTTTCCCAGCCGGCTGAGAAGTGGCAGGTTGTGTGCCAGGCTTTCTTTGCAAACTGTTTTCCTGCAGGGATGGCCTCCTTATTATTCTATAAAGCAGAATAGGTGCTATTCTTCAGTGCAGTGCAGGATCTGACCCTGTGGGGGAAAGCCCAAGAGCTGGTCCCCCAAGTACTCAATCAGGATTACTGCTGCACAAGGGCCAAGGGAAGGGAGGGATGTTCTGGGGTCCTGAGCATGATGGAAACTCTTTGCTCAAGGGGATAATGGAAGGAAGTGAATTAACGTCCATCAAGAGGAAAAGAATATTTTGTCCAAGATAATTTGGAGATGTGCTTGCATGCAAGGCATAAAGGTTTAAAACCCTTGGCTAGGCTTGGTCTTTGCTAAGGGCAGGGTTCTTCCAGATGGGTGCTAATTGCAGGGTGGATGTTCCCATGCAATGAGGTTGTTGGCATCAAAATGCCAGCCAGTTTCCCCCTCTCAATTAATCCGGATTTATCCTTCCTAGGGGAAATCTTTTTTAAAAAAACAACTACAGTTACTAGTGACCCATTTGCGATATTTGAACAACCTATTTACAATATTAAGCCCTCATCTGGAAGCACCCAGAAATCTCACAGTTCTTGCACACTCCTCAGCCATGGGGCAAGCTCCACTTAGTAACTGAAATGGCAGGCATTCATACCAGCAAATCAAATACCAGCTCAGCTATCTGTTTTGCTCTTTCCCCAATCTTTTAAGCAAGTTGTCTGCCTTTAAAAAAAAGTTTTTTGAAAGCACAACATGAACATTCATGTCTTTGTCTTTTAAAAAGAAAGAAATGTTTAAATGCACAACAATCAAAGACTTGGGGGGGGGGGAGTCTTGGTGACATTACAGGGGGGAGCCAATCACCACTGTGCACTGTCAACTTCTGCTGGAAACCCACAGAACCAAACCCCACCCTCAATTTAGGAGAGGAATAGATGCACTTAGATTGTATGCAGTGAGGAGCCTTCTAGGTTGGCCTCACTGTGTTGTATGTGTTATTAAAGCTGCTACTCCAAAAGGCAGAAATGGAGACCCAGTGGTCTTTGAGATGTTTAGGTTCCAAATCCCCATCACCAACCAGCCAGCATGGCCAATGGTCAAGGACTATGGGAGTCCCAATACTTTTCCCCCTTCAAGAGTTATAATTCTACATTACCAGCAGCACATTTGACCAGAGGGCCACAGGTTTCCCATCTCTGTCCCCAGATAATATGGGTTTTGCTGCACTTAGAGCTGCATGGAGTGATGAACTGGCATTACTTGAAGAACTTGAGGACCATAAATGTGTGCAATGAATGCCCAATGATGCTACTTTATTGCAAAACAGCATTGTGAGGAGGGTCTTGGTGCAAGAAGAGGGAGTGCTTTGTCCTTCACCCCCCATACTCATTGCTTTCTCTTGTTGTGACTGTGAAAGCATTCCCTTCCAGCTGTACTCCAAATTGTCCACCCCTTTAGACTGCTTTGCAGTGAAAAAGGAGGGCCATTGGAAGGTTCACCACATGCATTCACATGCAGTTAGACCTTTGCACTGTTTGCCAAGCAGGCACAGCCAAGCTTTATCACCCCCATTCCAGCTTTAATTATAGCCTGACACCAAAATTGATCAGGGGAAGCTTATACAGGCAAAGACACAAAATGCCAGGAAGCTTTGTCTGCTTGTTAGGCTGCTGTTAAGGCTTTGGAGCAGGTCAGGTTAAAAAGGCGACACCCTACTTCTGATTCACAAAGGGTACTCATGGTTTAAAAATCACCACAGTGGAACATCTTTGCTGCACCTCCACATGCCTCTCTCTCTCTGCATTACCGTTGAGCGGAAATCAGGAAGACAGCCCAGTTTGTTCTGTGAAAGCATACCTTTAATTAGAGTTGCCATTCCTGCCCCCCTTTGCCCGCTCTCCTCCTGCTCATTTAACAGCAGCTGCACACAGAGAAATTAGGCAGGCTTTTCTAGCAGAGAGATAAAGCAATGAGGAAGAAAGCTCCACCTGCCTAATTTCTTCCTGTTAGTCTGCTGCAAAAGATGCAGGAGCAAAGCCAGGAAAATGTAGCTGCCCTGAAGGCATGGTCCCACAGGGTTTCCCCTCTCTGCTAGTTTTTATCAGCTAAGAGGTACAAGGGTCCAGAGCGCAAGTGGTTGCCCTAACCAATCCAAGCACTTTGTCCACATCCTCGAGCCTTACTGAAACTCACCCAACACAACAGGACTGGACAGTGCTCTGGACACCCCTTGATTCAGCTGCTAAAATAGCAGACACTATATCCCAGTGGATGCAAGCAATTTTATCCTCAAAATGTTATGCAAAGAAGTCATAATGAGCTACCATCAGTTCTACCACCTCCTTTGGGCCGGACCCTATATTACCTGGAAAAGCTCTGCTGGACAGCACAATGAGGATCCCCCAGTAGCTGTGGCAGCAGCACCTTCATCCAAATGTCCCACTGCAGCACTAAGAGCTAACTGATGCTTCCATTTCCTTATGAGCTGGTTGCAAATTTCCAGCTCCTTTTCCTCACGACCTAGTTAAATCTGGCTGAGAAAGAAGGGCTTATCCCCCTGAGCATCAGAGTATTGCCCACTTGGCAGATCATGCTGCTATGCAACAGTGCTGCTACTGCCAGAGCTCAGGGGCACCATGCAGGGCCCAGCATCCTTGTCTCTCCCCTGACCGGGTGACTGGGATTTTGAGTCAGAACCCCAAGGCAGACATCCTGCCAGGCAGGGAAATGAGGCTGCAAAATTGCCCCAGAGACCTCTCAAGACCTGACCTAATTGTTTTACTCAATCATAATTAGGGAGTCTGGTGCTGCCGCACTAGGGGACAGTAAGAGCCAAGAAGCAGGGTCCTCTTCTCCAGTGAACCTTGGTCCTAAATGTTTATGAAAGCACCAGTGCTTTCAGGAGGCTGCACAGTCATGAATGTCTCTTTCAGCTGAGATGTGTCCAGATGCTCCTTTATCTTCACTCAAATTAACCGCTTGCTCTTGCATTTTGTACTTGGTGTCACTTTCAAGCATACCTTTAATGTTCAGGTAGTGAACATATTTACACAGTGAAATTGGTAGTAACTGGTATTTGCATGCCATCTGAAGAAGCAATTTAATTATGAATACTAGGCAAATGTATTATATATGAGAAATAGAAAACAATTATGTCATACATATACATATACACTTCGGATCACACCTGCAATTGTAAGATTTTCAGACATATGTGGGGCAGCAACACAATGTTCAATATACATACAGCTGGTCTTGTACTATCTCTTTTCTCCAGAAAAGAAACAAGACAATGTTATTGTCACATTGCTGTAGGGCAGTGTATTTTATGTTGTTGCAATTTTTCATACCTGATTTGTGCCCCCCGCCCAAAATTGGATGATAACTGAAGTGCTACCCTATCCAGTGTGAACATAAAGTTCACATGAACACTTCCAAGCCCTGAAATAAACCATGTTCAGATGGTGCTCCATCAGAGTGATGGCGGGCGGGATGAAATGAGGTAGGAAAGAATATTTTGCAGATACAGGCTTTCATAACATTGCCATTGAAAAAAGAAGTCTGTGTAATTGCTGAAAAATAAAGTGGAGGCCAGTAGAAATCCGTAATGGTTCCATTTATTAATATGTATATCACAAATACTCACAATATCAATGCATTCTTGTTGGCATGCTAGACAGAGGCCTTATTTAAAAATTCCTATTCTTTTTAAAAAAGGTCTTAAACTTTTGCTCCCCAACCCCCAAAAATATTCCACACACTCTTTCCCCCCCATACGTTTGATTGATTTGACAATGTATTTGGTGGCAACTTCAATGCAAAAGGAGAGTAAAAGAAATAAAAGGGGGGAGAAGAAAGTAGTGTTACAGCACAGTTTGATTAGTTCATAATTATCTAATTTTTTAAAAAGCAGAAATTACTGGTTTCACAGTAAGCAAACAAACACAGCTTAGTAACTATTACACAGGTTCAGATTCAGAGGCAGAATGCACTAGACAAAGGCCTACTGGCAACCCACTAGGTGTACAACATTAAGAATCAAAGGTGCAGCAGAACATCAAAAGAACAATTTCTCTCAAGCAGATTTTGGACTTTTTTCAAGTATCTTCGTGAGTTATGTAACTGATTTCTTCTTGGGGCAGTTGTGGGGGAGGGAGTGGGAACGTTGAAAAACTTTAGTAAAGCAGTAAACAAAAATCAAGAAATTAAAAATCTGAAAAACCAAATAATATATATATATATTTATATATTTGTATACAAGTTTAATATGGATGTGTGCGACATTTATTAACCATAGTGAAAGGCTAATCTTGCCCTCCAGTCACTACATGCACAGCCCAATCATTGCTGTTAATGAATTACCTCTGTTAACTTTACAATGCAACTACAGTCTGACCAAGAACATACATATAGTGCCATCATATGCAGAGCCTTCAGGATGGAGTGTACAGTACTGGATGCTGAATGGTTCAGGCTACTTTTGCGGCACAACAGTACTTCACGGAATGGTACACTACGCATGGTACAGAGTTTAGAAGGTGGTGGCTTTATGTGTGTGTATATGTGTAGTTGTGTATGTGCTCTAACATTCTTTAGAAGTCTTCCAAGAATTATCCAGTTCCTGATTGAAAACAGGCACTGTATTTGACACCCCTGGAAAGAACAGAAAGGGGTGGGTGGGAGAGAGAACAAGGGATTGTTTTAGTTACCATCAACCATAAAAATCCTCTTTTGAAAGTAAGGATGCTTTCGGTTAGATCAAAGGTTCCTTTCCTCTAACAGAAGAACTTTCCTCCCACTGGGAAAAGAAAGCCTTTGGATTGAACCCTGTATTGCGAAAACATTAACAAATATAAGCACAATATCTACTTCAATTATAATTAGAATCATAGAATTGTAGAGGTGAAAGGGACCACGAGTGTCATCTAGTCCAAACCCATGCAATGCAGGAATATGTAGCTGTCCCATACAGGGATTGAACTTGCAACCTTGGCATTATCAGCACCACACTCTAACCAGCTGAGCTATACAGGTCCATCCTTTCCATAAATGGATACACTTGGCACTCCAGCTATGCAAAGGGAAAGTGCTCCAGACTGCAGCAGCCATCTGGGAAATCAGGAGCATGCTCAGGACCAACAGCATCCTGAAACTGCAAACCTGGTTTTCCAAGGAGAGACCAACATGCTGAACTCCTATTGCCAGATCAGCAGTCCTACTGACTGGGAGCACTTCTACCTTGTCCAAATTAAGTTACAGGTTCTTAACCCACATCCAGTCCATCACTGGTTTAGAACCTTCACAGCCTCTCTGGGCCAAAATGTAAAGGAAAGAAAGTGTCATCAACTAACTCCAAATCTCCTAATGATCTGCCCCCCTTGCTTCTAACTGTTTAATGAATTAATTGAAATAAACCACAGAACAGCAATGCTTCAGAAGATTGAAATCCCGTAAACTCTTTCCTGGGAGTAAACCCCACTGAATTCTGTGACACTTCCATGCAGATATTGTTAAGGTGTTTTGTGGGGGGGGGGTTGGTTGTTTTTTAAGGTTACAAAAACATATCCAGTATATTGCCTGAATCAAGAGATCTATTTAGGATTTTTATTTTTATTTTATTTTTAATAATGCCACTCTGATTAACTCTGATTATACTATTTTCATCCCAGCTGCAAAAACTGACTGACTATATACAAGCAGCTATGTAATGGGCTTTCATAAGCAGAAAAGCAAGGCATCAGAGTCACTTTGGGAAGGATATCCTGCATAAAGCAATATACAGACCCACCTTGTTACACCATCTCGTACTGATTGGCAGTAATAAATCGGGACAGGCAACATGCCAACAGCATTCCAATCAACTGTTAGAGAGGGAAAGAGAAAATATCATACATGTAGTCCAGTGTCACTATGAAATCCATGGACTCTTCTGAGGATTATTTTTTTATTTATTTATTTATTTAATCCCTTAAAATATGTAAATACACAAATATTATATGTTTAAGCCAATAGACACAATAGAAGCACAGAATCAATGCAATTGCGAAGCATCAGCTCCTGTAAAGTATCTCCCACCCAGGGAACTTCACTTTTGTTATATTTGTTTCTAAGAAATCAAAGTCTTTTTGACTTGCTTTATTATACAATATATATGTGTGTTATTCCTATCAGCTTCCTGACATATGCACCCCTTCCCAATGGTTGCAGCTCACCTTCAATATTTACACATTGAAAAAAGGCTGTATCTGCAAAACAATCTGTTGTTCTTTAGCTTCTTGTCTTTCAGGCATCTTAGGATATGCTCATGAAGATAGAATCATAGAATTGTAGAATTGGAAGGACCCTGAGGATCATCTAGTCCAACCCAATGCAATGCAGAAATATGCAGCTGCCCCATATGGGGGTGAAACAGAACCACGCTCTAACCAACTGAGCTATACAAGATCTCTGAGATCAGTTAAACACTAGTTATAGGTCAGCAAATAATCCATGAAAATCTCACTGTAATATGGGTCACTGTTTTCCCGCTATGCATTGACAGACAGCCTCCAGACCAGTGTGGTCTCTGGAGTGTTCACTGTGCAGACACCTGCACAATGAGCTCCAGGTCTGCCTGCTTTACACAGTACTTAGTTAAGGGATAGCAATGTGCCTCACAGGTTCTTTCTACTCCCTGCCATGTTGGTGTGTCAAAAGCAGTGGGTCAGACACAAAGTGACTTCAGATGTTACAGACATTGCCAGACACCTGTGCAATCACTTTGGCATTTATCTTGAAGCACATGGATGTTGTACAGGCTTTAAGTGTGATTAGAGTCTGCACAACTTTCTTATGCGAGCTCCTTTTATTAGACATTCTAATCAATTGCCACTAGCAGAAGAGGCTGGCAGCACTCAGTTCGTTCTATGTTATTTGACAATCACAGGTTATTGCTCAGGGAATATATACCCTTGCTTTGGTTTTAACATTCAGAGCTGTTTGCGGAGTTGTGCTGCTGCCTTTTCACTTCATTCAAGACATCTCATATTAAGTGATCATGAGTCGTGGCACTTTTCTGCATCTTGGCCGTAGAGTATAGTAGAACGCAAAAGTGTTCAAGAAAGTAGACCAAAAGGTACTTGTAATTAAAGTGTTTGCACTTAACCCCAGTACTCTAGAGCCAGTTACTCTCAATCAGATTAATCTTTCAAAGTGATTCAGTGTTACATTTCATCCTACACTCCATCTGTCCAACGTGGCACTTGCAGTTTGGAGGACTCTTGGCTGCCATGACACATTGCCTTTTTCAGTTCCCACTGTGGGGTGTATTCCTCCAGTCTAGCACACCCAAAATCCCTTAGACTGCTTCTTTTTGCATTTCTGTGATCCACATAAGTGAGCGGGTTGCCCACTGGTTGTCTTTCCAATCATTTCCTTGTTATCTCTGCTGCAAACCTACATTTCACAAGTGCAGAGTTTACCAATGACAGAAAACTGACAATACTAAAGTAAAATACAGCTGCTCTTTTAGTTCAATTTTTTAAAGGAATTCTACACTATGTATATAACTAAAAACAGAAGACATCAGTTGTCTTACAAAGTAAGATTGGAGTGAGGTCCACCACAGTCATTTGCTTTCTATGCATGTCACAAGCATCTACTAGAATGCCATGTGATATATTTGGCTATCCATTTCATAGCACAGTCAATGCTCACCTATAACCCCTGTACATTTCTTGACAGCTCAGGTTAACCATTTAATATGCTATACATTTAATCAAATAAGCTATTCTGGGGAGATGTATTTTTTCAACAACAACAACTTGCTTTAATTCAGTATACATTCCGCTATTTTCTTTCACACAAACATTACGATTGAGGAGACTGTTACCTTATCAAAATGCTTATGTATTAAATTGCCACTGGAATGATTAAATCAATTTGCCATTTTGCAAAAAGCCTAATAACAATAATAATACATTTATTATCCAGCAGGCCGCAGAGTGGGTTACAACAATTTAAAATTCAGAATTAAAAACAGTTAAAACAGATTACAGTCACAGGAATAGAGTGAGTACTGAAAACACAGATAAGCAGATGTTAAAGGCCAGGGTAAAGAGGTGTGCCTTCAGCATTCATTGAAAGCTGGATATAACAGAAATACTTGACAGTCTTGTTTTGCTGGTAAGGAGTATGCTTAATTTAAGGAAGATTATAATGCCTTTGACTGGTGGTAGTGACAGAGTCAGTGTGTTTGGTTTTTAAAACCAAAACAGTGGGTTGTAAGCTCTAGTCAGTCACAAAGATTGCAGGCATATTAATACTTAGATATTCTTCTCATGCCCAAAATTAAACCTGTATTCAGGCTGCAATTAATTCTCAGCATCCAATTTTATATTCCACTTTTGTCTCCAATGAACTATGGGTTGGATCCAGACTTAGGGATACTTTGAGTAGACCCACTGAATCATTAAAATGTACATTATGACAGTAGTCGTCGATGGGGTAGCACAGTGAAGGCAGCATTGTCACCGAAAATTGCTGCTGATTCCTGAAAGTGGGAGGGGCAAAGCACGGGAGAGGGGGAAACTCAGCATAGTGCAGGTACTGTAGCAGAAGCATTGGACTGGCTCTGCTGCTCCATCTGTGCTGTGCTCCCTGCGCATTGCCCCTCTCATGACCAGCAGCAGCAATGCTCAGAGTTGGGAAGGCAAGTGAGCAACACCGCCTTGCCTGCCCTGCCCTGGCATGCCCTGCCAACTGCTACTGCAAAATGACTAACTTAAGGCCCACTGATTTCAGTGGACCTACTCAGTTTCAGTATGACTAACAGTGCACTCTTAACCATGACTTTTCAGAAGTAAAGGTAAAGGTAAAGGGACCCGTGACCATTAGGTCCAGTCATGGCCGACTCTGGGGTTGCGGTGCTCATCTCACTTTATTGGCCGAGGGAGCCGGCGTACAGCTTCCGGGTCATGTGGCCAGCATGACTAAGCCGCTTCTGGCGTAAGTCCTATTAAATTCAATGGGGCTTACTCCCAGGTAAGTGGGGTTAGAACTGCAGTCTTAATTGGGATTCAGTTATTGAATCCCCAGATCTGAAAAGTTCTATTTGCTGATGAACTGTATCTCACTCAGTCAATGTACAAATACTTCCTTTGACAATTAAATTACCAATAAAAAAATACAAAGCAATAACATGACGCATGTGAAATACACCAGGCCTCCACTATTTGAAAATGAATGGCTATTATACATTGTAAAATTGATTTCCAATACATTTACAAATAAGTGCCTGGGCTCTGTATTCCCCATTAAAAGCAGGTCAACATTGCTGTAAAGCTGTACTATAATTTGTCCCCATTTAATGAGTAACCTGGTTGCAATTCCATCTTACAAAGGGCATACCAGTGACCTTTTAAACCACTAGCTACACTCTGTACAATTCTCTTTCCTAAATGTACAAGGACAACTTGGGGACTAACAGGAAAATGTCCACCCACATTATATGTTGAAGGTTGCTGTCACTTTTCTGAAACACACACAATCTTTGACAATTTAGACTTTACCATGTGCAGCTTGGTTTGGTCCTTCATTTTCTATGAAGAATGCTTTCTTCATTATTCAATTCAAACTGAAAGGACCAATACCATTTTAAAACAAAACAATCTCTTAAAGGTTCACAGATGTCTCTTCTACAGAAGAGTGTGCAAATGTGAATTGTGCAGACACTTTTAGGCCCAAGGCACAGTCCATCCCACCCCCCAAATGTCTGCTTAAAGAAAGTGTGCCGCAGGACACTTTTATTGTATTTCATGACTTCTTCTTTTTCTAGTTTCAAAAAACTTCATTTTTCACAAGCTAAACCATCTCTAGTCTAGCTAATTAAGCAAAGAGAAGTGGAAAACACTCAATTGTGCAGAAGCAAAAAACAACAACTGGGGTGGTTTCTTCATGGCAGATTATCTCCTTCCAAAGTTAAGGACACAGTGCTGTTTGATGTTTCATTGTGCTATTGATTACTAAGAAACAGCATGGAAACAGATTATATAATGAAAGGGTGCGGTATACAGTTACATTTTATTGTCTGACATAGAGGGGGTAGTAAGCAGAGGTAAGGAATTTCTTCCCATGTGCAGAACAAGCCCAAAGGGATGTCTTCATGATGTGCCACTTAGAAGTATGCTTGTATAACATTCCACTGGAAATCAAGCTCCGCCAAAGCCGGCTTGAGAACAGATTGCTATGGACAATAGACCTTTGCCAATAGCAATGCAGAAAGATCATGGTTCAGAAATGCAAGACAGTGAATTATACATGGCATGTAAGTCATGCATCAACTGCTTGGCATGTGAGTTGTTTACGCTCCATTTAAGCCATTGGTTTATTAGGTTAACCTTTATTTGACCCAATGGAAGGGTCCTCCCCACCCCCTTGAGGCAGTCATTAGTTGGGCTGTAACCGATATTCCCAAGGAGAAACTCCATTTAAGTTGGAAAAAGAAAAATCAATGAACAGATGACCCTAAGAAATTACGAACAGTTTGAGAGGCACGTCCCTTATCCTAATCCTCCCCAGAAGCTGAAGAAATAAGCAAACACACCTTGCCTTCAAAGCACTAAAAATGTATACCTGTGAGAATGCAATTCCAAAAGCCACTCCAGCTATGATCCCCATATTTGTCTCCATAAAATTGGTCATCAGATCGTAACAGCCCTGGAAAAGAAAGCAGCCAATTACTCTTGATAGGGATATCCACTTGCCTCTGATTTAGTGCTCAACGAAGGATTAGACAGTTTGACATGCACTTCAGCACCACAATGTATACTAATGAGTAACCCAAGATTGTGGGAAGATTGAGTGAATTTGATAAACTGCATACAACTTTTCAAACTTTACATTTTAGGGTATGGTTACCATAATGTACCTTTCTTTAAAGCAATGTTTCCCCAACCTGGTGCCCTCCAGATTATTTGGACTACAACTCCCATCAGCCCCAGCCAGCATTAGAAGGATATAGTTTGTCTGGTAAAATGAGCTAAAGATTTAGCAAACTAGGACAAAATGCATTTGAAAAATTCCTGCTGAAAGCCTCTGTTGAAACAGACAAGGGAGTGTCCACAACTTCCACACACTGGCTTCACTGAGAGTACTAGACAGTGGATTTCACCGGATCAGGCCTGATTTCTTAACAACTTCATGTCCTGGCTTGGTGACTCACTAACTTAAATGGGACCATGAGGCTGAAGCATCAAAATACCCCAGCATAAGGGATCTGAAGGTTGAAAACAAAACAAAAAATTATGCTTCATGCTGTACAAATGCTCTCAACTTTGGTGAACATTTCTGAAACTCATCAGAATTCAGCATTGTTTGCTATCTATTTCATAACTTTTTAATTCATCTGCCCGCACTGTGTATTCTTAAAAAGACTGTTGCAACATTCACAACAAATTACTGACAAAATATGTCTCTCCTGAGAACGTTTTATAATTAATGAACAAACTCCTTTTCACATTAAGATAACTATTCTCTTACTAATATTTTAGGGGGGAAATGGACTCATCAGTAGTTATGAATAAGTATATTCTAAATATGAGATTAATATCAGTTAAACTTCTTGGCATTATTCTGTGAATAAAACATATGTCTAAATTTATATCAGGAGGTGATGGACAGCAAAAACAAAAAACAAATATACATCTGTTTGGGCAATCCACAAACAACTTCAAACCATCTGATCTACATTAAATCCAGCTTCATTCCTGTAGTAGGTCAGCTTCTCCCTACTAGATCAGAGCTCTTGTGTGCCTTTGCTGTAGCTTTGGGAGCTGGGATAGGAAATCAATTGTTTGCAAAGATAATCTTAGGCCTTGTTTGATGAGCCAGGTGTTAATAATTAAGCATGGAGGAACCTCATAGGAGTTAGGAAAAAGAGAGAATGAAAAGATTCAACAGCCGACCTTCTCTGAGAAAGCTCTAACCCTGTGTTATACAGGCTGATAGCCTGTGTGGGCTAAATCTAGCAATATGGGATAACAGCTAGCTGGCCTGCTATTCACCTTGACCACGGCATTGGAATTGCCTGTGATGACTCACATCTCTCTAGTATTTTTTGTCATATTGTAAAGAGGCCCTCAGCACAAAAAGACCCTGGATTAGTTGATGTTAGAGATGTGAAAATAAGGTATTGGGCACTGATCTAATGTTAGATTTAATTGATGAACATACAAAGATGGGCTCCATCTCCCCCCCTCTTGAATTCCACATTCGGCTTTCAAGATGCTGCTGCCCACCTGCCAGGCAATCTCTGATATTTGGAAGGGAAACATGCCCTAATGAGAAGAACAACCTTGCATGCTGTTGAGAACCAAATCCTGAAAAATGTTGGTCAGAAAATGACACTGGGCAGGACAAAAGGAGTGTAAGGGAGCTACAACTCCACTTCTTTCCCTTCCAATTGCAAAATGGGAATCACTCCAGGGTGTCTTGTGGACTTCCCAGCCCATTCGCTGAGCCTAAATGAAAGATGCTAGTTGGGTTGCCCTGGTGCAACTTCTCATTTCCTGTGCACCTGCCAGCATGGGAAAGAAAGGTCTTCTAGGCTTTTTAGCCTGGGCAACCAGATTCTCCCAGGTTGTATGATACCATCATAACCAAGGAGCGCCCATCCTTAAGCAGGGGAGAATTTCCCCCACACCAGCAAAACTGAAGAAGATGGCTACCCTCAGTTTTTACGTAAGGAGAGATAAATAGCTTTATCTCAAAGGAAGAATTATAGTTATTCTCACTTTTTATCATAACAGCTTTTCATTTGTGACTGCATTTATATACCTACTAAGAAAGGTCACCTTTAAACAAAAAATAACCCCCCTATAATTTTCCATATTGTAACACTATTTCATGATGTAACTGTTAAACTGGAAGAAGTAAATAAAATGACAGGGAATGGATACAGTAAATCAACATTAATGCTGTTATATGAGCGTCAGGTTGAACAGAAAAAAGTTCTGTTCCAGTACTAAAGAGGTATTTATTCATTTTTTTATACGTCACATAAATCGTGAGTTGAATAACCCGTATTTTCTACATGTTTATTCATCTCGTTTGTTCTCACTCATGCTCACTAAAATGCTGTGCTTTTTGCAATCCCTTTTGGCTCGGGGTCAAACGTTGCTGTGTTCTGCCTCCAGCTTTATGACTCCAACAGCATTATAACAAGCGCAGTAAACATGCCTAATGAAGCATGGTTCTTATGTCAATCATCTCTATTTTCTCAGTTCAAGCAGGCTGTTAGCATCCAGTACATGGCACATCTTTCAGAAAACTGGTTGCAAGATGTTGAAAAAAAGCAACAGGTGAGGACAGACGCGATGACTGGCATAACTATCAAGGTTATCTGAATCTACTTGCTGCATTCTTCAGCCTTGTCAGCTCTGCCTCTGTGGAGGAAGTTTTCTGTCAGAATGAGAATCAGGGGCATGGGAAGTTAGCTCAGGGATCACTGGGAAATGGGAGAAACATCTCTTCTCTGTTGGAGTATGAGAAACACCAGCTCTAGAACGCAGCTAAGCAGTAGGATGAATGGGTAAGACTGCAGTGAATTCCCCAGGTGCCCCCTTTTCAGCACATTTTGCCTTTTGTTATGGAGAAAGCTGAAAAATATGCAACTAAGCAAAGTGGTCCATACCTTCTGGTTTATTTTAGTAGCAGCAATGGTAATGTTGGCCAGGTCTGAGGGATTGCAGTCAGAGGCATTCATGCAGCAGCTTGGGGGGATACCATGTTCATAAAAATAGTGACTAGTACTCCAATTGGTGTAGTTCTGGACACCACAGCAACTCAGCTAAAAATAATCAGAAAGGATAGTAGTAAGACCATAGTTAGAAAAAGCAGGAAATGCTTCACGTCCTTACTTCAAACTATACCAACTATCACAAAAAAGCAGCAGCGGCCATTGTAGAGGGGCAGATCCATACAGCCACCTTTTTTACACTGGTGTTGCTGCACCTTACCTGGGCAGGATACGATGGTAGTGGTGGGGATGGGGAACTTGTGGCCTTCCAGGCATTGCTGGATCACAATTCTCACCATCCCTGACTATTGGCTATACTGCCTAAGGTTGATGGAATTGGACTCCAGCAATGTCCGGAAAGCCACATATTCCTCATCCCTGGCCAACACTGACTGGTTGAGGGTCCTTCCAGCCCTACTAGGAGATGCCAAAGACTGAATCTGGGATCTTCTGCCTGCAAAGCATATACTACAGGCCTTCTACAAAGAGCATCACATGCTCACAAGTACCATCAGACTTCTGGAGTTCTTGAAAAGAATAAACATTTTCAAACATTCCAAGCATGCTTTGCCAAATGCTTCTCAAGTGAACTGGGGAATAACCAGTGAGTCATGTGCCCAGGCACTGATCAAAAGATAGTAAGGTTATCAAATGCTGGCAATAAATGGTTAGCCTTTAGCATTAACACCAGGAATAACTGGTCATTAACGGATCACAAATGGATAGATGCATATTTAAAAGCACCATTTCCCTTCCCAGCATCCAATGACAGCTGATTGTCCCAGCCAAAAATCTGCAACAGCTTCCAGTGGTTACTGTAGTGAAGACCATGTCCTATATGTCTGAGATTTGTCAGTGTACGGCAAAAAGAGGTGAATGAAATTAGAATGATGAAAATGACTGCTCAAGTGTTGCAACCAATTGATTATGTTCAATCCACAGACAACATTTCGAGCAACTGACAATTCTTATGTTGCAACCAGAGAAGAGTATTGGCTTTAGTCTTACGTCGTTGCAACCTTGAACTTACACTCTGTTGTACGTCATCCACTGCATGGCTCTTCTCATCGTTTCCATTGTAATTCTGGATGGCTTCAGTGTATGTCCTAAGAAACGTGTCCTTGATCTAAAAGGGAAATTTAGACATTATGGTCAGCTGTATTGGACCCATATGCAGAATAGATTTTCCAGTGCTCAAGTTCTCAGCCTGAATGAGCGGCCAGAGAAATGATTTTTTTTTAAAGAAATGAATGGTTTTAGACACAGGAAGAAAAGAAGAAACTGCCATTCCTCCTGAAGTGTACATTCAGCAATGACAAAAGTTATCTTAGAACAGTCAGTAGTCCTTTGTGTTGGCATTTACTACCTAGGGCTGTAAGTTAAATCTTCCATTCATTATGTAGAGGGAAATGTCAAGGAGTCAGAGGCATCAGGTGAAAAACAGAAGGGAAATATGGTAATAGAAGAAAGAGACAATGCTTCATGGCAGCAGTTTCATTTCCCTGAATTAACTGCCTTTGCCAAGAAATGCATCACTACCAAGGATGCATCTCACAGTATCAAGCTAGCAGATACAGAAGTTGAAACTGGACCAAAGGCCTGTTGAGTGTGTCAGGGTTTTTTGGGTTTTTGTCCTTCTATGGCTGCGAAGATAAGTTTGTAAGTGAGCGAGAGATAAAAGGGAATAATATTTCCAACGTCCTGCACAATCCCTTACCTCCTGATGAGCAGAAGAAGAATACATTTTTGGAAAGAAGTGAACATGGGGAAGTTAGCTTAATTTGCATCACTTTTTTTGATGCAACTGTTAAAATTTATTTTTGGTGAATAATTTTGATGTGAATTTTTAAAAGTACAAAGCATGTGCAATCAATCCTAAATTGAAGCCCTTACTTTCCTAAACCAATATACGTGTTTGAAAGGAAGAAGAAATCCCCTTCAGATTTGCCTTTTGCTTCCTAGTGACTGGAATATTAAGATGGAGGGGAGAAAAGGGGAAGACCAATCCACAGAAGAAGCACTGATTTGTTGCAGTAAAGGGTACTTGTGGGCAGGAACGCCCTCAGGATCAAAAAGTGCCAACACTTCAGACTGTGCAAAAGATAAGCAAAAGATGCTCAGCCTCAGAGGTGGCTGAGGGCATGAACAGAGCTTAACTGACATTTTTTTGGCCTTTTGATTCAAAACAGCAACGGCACAAGAACAGCTTGGATATACCGCCTTTCAGATGGGACTAATCATAATGGCTGCAATCCTTATGCAACCCAATTGGCTACGAATTGTGGGATAGCAATGTATAAGACAACTGACGTTTCCAAGATGCATATAGTCTGGCCAGTTTTAAAATTTGGTTACTAACCTATAGGGTCCTAACAACCAAGTTTTCTGACAGAACACCTGAAGCCAAGTGATCGGAGAGAAGACCTTCTCTGTCATGAAGAGGAGTTGCTGGGCTCAGGGCTGCAGTGGCAGGCTGAGATGGATGAGGAGGGGAAACAGGAAGATGACATGGGAAGGGGCTGAGACCAGGGAACATAGGCTAGAAGAGGTGCTTCCCCCTCCTATGATATGGTTGCCCCAGCTGGGGAAGCAGGACTCCCATCTTCCCCCTTCCTTCATGGGGAGCAACAGGATCCAGGGAGAGTTTCACTGCACCACTAGGAGCAGAGGAGGCAGGGGCAGAAAGAGAGGACACAGCCTGGTCTCCCAAGACCTAGAAGCGCTCCTGTTGCTAGGCAACAGTTTCAGCCTCCTTGGTGCAGTGGCTGGCAATCACTGATGCAGGTTGCAGGCGCAGAGGAAGGGGGTGCGGTGGGTGTGGTCCACCCCGGGTGTCACCACTGAGGGGGGTGACAAAACGCCGGGTGGCACTCACCGTGGGGCCTGGTTGTAAGAATCAATGAACAAATTTAATAAACTTAAGTACTTAGGTTTTAAAGCACTCTTAAGAGAAAAACAACAAACCACTGTATGTATGAAGTGGGCTGAGAGACATTTGTATTACAGACCCTAATTGTATTCTTATTTCATTGTAGGCTTATCCATACTTACCCTTCCTCTGCTCTTTATGGGCATAGTCTGCAATGTTAAGCTCTGTATCTGAGCCCCCTTTATTTTTGCTCTGGAGTTTCCCCCACAAAAACCCACTCATTAATGCTCAATCAGGGCAAATGTCAATCAGCACAAAACTCGAACTGACATTTGCTCCAATTCAGCTTTATAGAGCTGGCTTTTGTGGTGAAAGTTTGGGGTAAAAAAACAAAACACTATGCTTAGACATTGAAAGAGCAGAGCAAAAGGTAAGTGTCCTTCCATAAGCCCTGTGTCTCACTAACTCACTTTTATCCTTTTCTTTCCCTTTCCTCACTCTAGCTCTGCTGCTGCTGTTTAGCACAGGAAATACACAAGATTTACAAGGCAGCAAAACAAACTAGGTTAGTTTGGCTTTGCATTCTTGGAAATCCGCTCAGCATTATACAATCAAAAGCCTGTTTGGCTGAAGTAGCAGCATTTATGTAAAGAATTTAAGGTATTTTTCTCTCTTCAGCATATATGACAGGGTAAAGAAGATCTTGCATGATGAGCATATAAATAAATGCAACTCAAAAATAAACATTGAACAGCAAAAGCCTAAAGCTTTAGCCTAAATCCTTTCGTGTTTGTGGGTACATATCGCTGCCAAGTAAAGTGTGGGACTCTGCAGCCTTGGTTAATCATACCCAGTCTCCTAAGAGGGTGCAGCAAAATCTGCTCAGAGCCATGCTGCCACCACCCTTACCAACATGAAATTTATACTCACCTCATGGCGAAACACAAACCCTGAAATGCCAGCCACAAGCTCAGCCAGGAAGACCAGAGACAAGAACATAGCATACTGAAATACAAGAGGAAATGAAGAATGGAACAGATTACTCACACTGCAGAGGGTTTTCCTCCTATTTGGATGCATTACAATTCAGGGAATTCAATAAATACTGCATCTACACAAAGTGCAATTCTACAAATAGTTTTAGGAGAATGTCAAGAATGTTGCTCAGCAAAAAACTGGATGCCAAATTATCCCGCTGTTTCCCTTTTCCTCAAAATTGCAATTGCAAAACAGGTGGGGGGAAAGGGAGAAGAGGAATCTTCAACGGAGGCTGGGAAAACCTATTATTGTGGTAAACCCAATTTGTTTCAGGTATGAAACCTGTCTAGACAGCTTGGTTACATGCTTTCCTGAAAAGGGCTTAATGCCAAAATTAACAAAGGTGTAAAATCTGGGCTTGGGTGGGCAGGCAAGCCCCAGGGCTTAAAGCAGTTCTTCCCCATAGCATGTATTTATTTTGGTAATCAGAGTTCACCCTAAGAAAGCTAATGTCAGTTACTAAATCTGAGCCCATGTCAATAAGTTAAAATGCTATACAGGCTTGGCCTGAAAATATAATCTTATATGTGTCTACTAAGAAGTACTTAGGTAAATGTGCACAACAGTCTTTGCCAACCTGGTGCCCTCCAGATGTTTTGTACTAAACTCCCATCACCCTGGAGGGCACCAGCCTGAAGGCTGGAATATAGAATTGCAGCCTGCAGTTCATTTTTTTTATTCAAAAACAGTACAAAAAGGGTAGATAACACAGGTTCCAGCCCTAGCTATAAAAACTGGCGGTGGGGATAGTAATGCTTATCTTATGATGTGTTGTAAACATGAAAAAAAGGAAACCAGCTCTTGTCAATTGCCCTAAGTCTTAGAGAGATTGCTGACTTGAAATTGTCCTGCCTTGTTATTTTTACGGTCTTTATTGTTTCATGATGTGTTCTGCTGTTTTACTGATTTTATTGATTTGGCACTTTTAATTGGATGTTAAATGTTAAGTTTTTGGGGAGAGGGCAGGGACAAAGCTGTTTTTCTCTGAAATTATAAGGCAGGATGACAATAGTTTAAAACAGAAAAGTGTAGAGGGATGTAGTGGGTTCTAAATCAAAGGAATTGGGGTGATTTCATGCCGAGATGGATCTTGCTGAACTCTGTGCTACTCATCAACTGCACTCAGCACAGTTAGGATCTACACGTGCCTCATTTCAGAAAGCCCTTGAGAAGGGCATGATTCAGCTTAGGCACCACTCAAAATCATTACTTAGGTAGGATGCAATTTTTTTAAGTCCTCATGAAAATTCATCAGCATTTTAGTACACATTTATCCTAACGCACATATTTTTTGCAAGCAACTTTTCCTAGTATAATGCTTTTGTATGTAAATTTTACTAACGTATGCATTTTTGTTCCCACTGCCCCTCTAACATACATATCTTTGGACACACTTTTTTTGTTTGAGAAATGCAAAATTTGGCACACATTCTGAAGGGTCGCTGCGTTCTGGTCCCCACAGGAGGTATGAATTAGGTAGGAGGGGAGTCACATGCATGAAAAGGCAGACAAACTGAATTTCTCCACCATCTCTAATTCAATGGCATTCAAAACACAAGGTAGGTCTTTAGGAAGGACTTTAAAAAGCACAATTAAACCAGGAGCTCAAGAACAGAAACAAATTCCACTAGGATCAATGGGGCTTGCTTTGACATGATGGCAGCAATCTCCTGGGCCCCACAGAAACGCAATGTGTGCACGCTCAGGGCTTTCTGCGGAGAGCTTCCCCAGGCAGCAGCTGCCAGCTGGCTCACGGGTAGTTTGATACTCTGCTTGCTCAAGCAAGCTAGCTGGGAGCTGTTGCCAGGGAAAGCTCTGCAAAAACCCACCAGGATGTGCCTATTGATCCTTTCCATGTGGACCTCCGGACTGCAGCCAAAAGGCTTATGAATTAGCATAAATCCAAGTTAACCCAAGGACACACATTTGAGTGTGCTTGTCGTTTCCCCCTCATCATAGCTATCTTATTGTCATTTGCACACATGGCATTTCCCTAGTCTATACTTGAATATCTAGGTGAAAGAGAATATTCTAATTTTAAAAAAAATCTCTTCTGCTTTCTTCTACTTCACATTAACTTCATTTATATATGCACGAAAATATTGTGGGGCTCAAGGCACTTTTGGCATTGTTTAAAAGGCTGGAGGTCTTTTAAAACTATGTGCTTGTTCAACACAGTTGTTTCTTCCAACTCCACTCATAGCTCATTTAAAATTCAAATTTGGAAAAACTTTGGGATAGTATTCATCCACAATTGATGACATCATTATTTTAGGGGGGGCAGGTATTATGTTGGGGGGGGGCAGAAGCAAGTTATCTGTGATGCAATTGGTCAGTTAGTTACGTATTTCTATTTATTTACTTGACTTAGGAGGGTGACAGCTGGGGATTATTTATTTCAGTGCCGATAACATTAAAATATCTCCCTGCAAACAAACCAGCCAGTCAGGAACATGACTAGGTTTAGAGTCCTTTTTCTAATACTCTGCCTTTCCAGAGGCAAAAGTTTTTCTTGCATTGCAGAGAATTTAAACATGAAACCTCACACTTAAATTCTGACGTTTCAAAGGACTGTGGCACATGGTGCTGTTGTTTTGAATGTGTGGCTCAACTCTAAATTATGGGATTATTCCTGTATGTCACTCCCAAGACGTCATACCAGGAGCGACAGATTTCCCATATGGATCTCTTTTTAGTAATTATACTCCCTTGCTCTGTGTGTGCCCATGTGTGGCTGAAACCTGCTTGGCATCTGTTTACACGTAACAAGAGAAAACGGCCACTTTACCAATTTCTAGTACTCCAGCAGCACCAAGTTATTTGGCTGGATACTCACCAGCTTCAGCATCCATGGGCTGCCACGACATGTGGCAAAGCAGCCAAACAAGCCAAAGACGATAATCGTGGTACCCGTCCCAATGAGGACATAAGGGGCATTAGTGGAGTTTTCAGCAATGAGAGATATATATGTGCCTAAAGTCAGCTTCCCCCAGACACCAACAGCAAGAAGGATAACACCAGTTATCTGGAAAGTAAGAAGCAGAAAGTCAAGGTCAGAGTTTATAAGGATCAAAATATTGTAATACTGAACACACAGACATTTTTAAGTGTAGCAGAACTGCTGTTGTAGCAACATTTTTTTTTTGGGGGGGGGGAATAGGTTTTTATTAGTTCCACAGAAGCTTAGTATACAAAATTTTCCTTCTCCGTTTTGAGGCCTGTGGCAAGCAGAACCAAAAGCCAAAGTTCCATAGCAAATAACCAGCAACCCACTCATGCCATTTTAGGGAACAAAGCATCCAGTGTATTTAACGGGGCCTTGCACCAAATTCTTTTGACCTATCTTTTCTTACGCTTTCTCTGCTGCTGTGTAGAAATGCTGCTGATGTGAGATACAATTCAGAAGAAAACTCAAAAGATGCACTTAATCCAAAATGAGTTCTACATTCACAATGGGGGCTGATATTAAACAATGCCTGTTTAAATTTCAAGGGTCTTGATCTCCTAACCTACAAGATCACAAGCTCAGTCTTTGGACCTTTCTTTAGAAGTGTGGGAAAGAAGCTGTAGGGCTCTCAAAATCCAGGAAGATTTGTTTCTATGCCACATATTATCCATATAGCCTGAGCACAACGCCATTGTTCATGTCAACCATTACAGCATTGACACTGAAATACTGCGTGCTTTGTATTCCTGCTGGTGCAGAGATGGATGCTGTAATCCAGAGGCACATATGTGTTCTTTGCTGACATCTAGTGGACACAGTAAGCTGAGCCATTTGTGCATGGGAATACAGACCACTTCTCACAGGTGTTATATCTGAAATCTGCAAAAACGTCTTTCCCCCCTCTGCATTAACATGTTTGGAACCCAGGTTGCACAGGCAAAATAGATATTTGCATTGTTTTGAGGTGCAGAACTTAAAGTTGGCAAGTCCAGTTAAGTGTATATTTTTAAGAACAGACTAAAGTAAATAAATAAAATGGTAACATGTAAAACAAGCATTCATCAAGTACTTTTAAAACATGCTGAGGAAACAGCTTCCCACACTCCTTTTTCTCAGAAGCCACTTATTTAAAAATGCTCGGTCTCACTGCATCCTTGGTTGGGAAAAATAAAGGCGCTAGGGAATAAAATATTTTAAGGAAATAAAGACCACATAACAGATGACAACCAGCAATATACTGACTCTAAAGAACTTGTTTATTAGTTCTTAACAAGCCTTTACTTACTTAAATTTAAAACAGACATTTCATAATTGTGAGGGAAAACGAAGAACTAATGTTGCCATCAGAGGAAGAAGCAAATAATACCAGTTCTTTAGTTCAAGACAATGAAAATGTTTCAAGCTGTTCAGGGACTATTTAATTCAGCGTAAAAGAAGTGTTGCAGTCTCCTTCCCATTTATACTCAAATAACAATTCTGTAATCACATTCTTAAGGGCTCCTCTCTCCATCTTGTTCCCAGATCCACCAAGTTTATTTTTACGAGGGAGAGATGTAGTGGTCAGGGAGAGCACAGGAGACAGGATATTTCTGATCCTTGTGCTTAAAATAGAGAGCAACCCTCTCAGCAGACCTTGATTCTGGCAGGGTTAATGACTGAGCTTTCCCCTCAACCTTCTTCATCTCTATTCCCCCATCAACAGATGCTAGGAAAGAGGCCCTCTTGACATAGGAGACATTGACCTGATTACTTTAGCCTGATCTCAATCATGGCGTCAAGTCTAATTTTGCTTCCAAACTGATCCATGTGCCATGCTGAACAGAACAAAGCAGACTGGTGCGTGTACGTCTACACCATGTGATAGAAAACAGAAATCCAAGTATAAATCATTTAAATTTGAATCTCGTCTTTTCATTCTCCTGTAAACCCTTCCTGGTTCAACTTTTTTTAATAAAAAATAAATAAATAGATACAGTGCTAATACTGGTTCTTACTTGCCCAAAATGTAATTATTTGGATGGTACAATAATGTGTGAGTTGCTTGGTAACTGTACCTTGATAGTGTGTACTTAATTTTAATGTTCCAAAAACATGTATAATTTGAACATGACATGTTGCCTGAAAATTAAAACCGTGAAACTAATTTCAGGGTGGCAGGAAAAATGTTTGTTTTAAAACTATTGTTTTAAAACCATTTCCGCTGTGTAGATTATTTCTTTTAGCTATTTATGTTATGAAATGCATTTTTATTTAGGAAAAATAGAAACAATATGACCACTAGGGGCTTCAATGCCTTTCATTGGACATTACTGTACGGCTGCATCTTGGGTGGGGCTTACGTTCCGGGGGTGGCAATGGGTATTTGCAAAAATGGGTATATTCAAGCCACCACCTTGAGGTCCCCACATGAGCATCCTTACATTTCCAGAACTGTGTGATGAGCGGGCCTTGCCCCCCAAGTAAGGCAGAGAGATTTTGTACTTTCAACGTGTGTTGAAATCGCACATCTAAGTTGCGACCATACTGTACAATTCTGGGTAACTATCAGCATGGCAAGATCACAGACATGCTGTTCAGGGTTTTCTTCTTTAGATATTCTTTAGATCTGTTCAGGGTTTTCTTCTTTAAAGGTAAAGGGACCCCTGACCATTAGGTCCAGTCGTGACTGACTCTGGGGTTGTGGCACTCATCTCGCTTTATTGGCCGAGGGAGCTGGTGTACAGCTTCCGGGTCATGTGGCCAGCATGACTAAGCCACTTCTGGTGAACCAGAGCAGCGCACAGAAACGCCGTTTACCTTCCCGCTGGAGCGGTACCTATTTATCTACTTGCACATTGACGTGCTTTTGAACTGCTAGATTGGCAGGAGCAGGGACCGAGCAATGGGAGCTCACCCCGTTGCGGGGATTCAAACCGCCGACCTTCTGATCGGCAGGCCCTAGGCTCTGTGGTTTAACCCACAGTGCCACCTGCGTCTTTAGGCTTAGGCTAATTTCCCCATACCTGAAGACTGAATAACGGTAAGCCATATGAACCAAGGTTGCAGGTTTGATCCTCGTATGAGACAGCTGAATATTCCTGCATTGCAGGAGGTTGGACTAGATGATCCTCAAGGTCCCTTCTAATTCTACAGTTCTGTGATTCTATGAGGGGTTAAGTCGTTTGGTTTGGTTTTTGCAAATAAATAAAAGGTTCTGTTTTATGCTACCATTAAATTACACCATATATCAGATTTTTTAAAAATTTTATAATGCAACATTCACCCCTTCCCTCCACATTATGTTGTATCAACAGTATACTGAGTGCAGTTTTCAAAAGTAAAAAAGAGGGGTTTCATACAGAATTTCTCCTTGGTACAATTACTTCTCTTGAGATACATTCAGTTCATATGATGCCTCAGGCATCACTTCTGATTATACAGGTAAACAGAAGCGCAAGACTCTGCCAGCTCAGTATGGTCTGGAAAGATATCTCTCCAGTGATACACATCATTGGAGAGGGCCGAAAGAGAGGAATTGCCAATGAGAGTATTATATACTAATGGTGAACTCAATTCTCCAATTGCTGGTCCTCATGTAGCCAAAATGTCACCATCAGCTCGCAAGAGGGAAGTACAGTATAGGACATCTTGAGGGGGTGGGTAAGGTTTGCAAGTGTATGAAAAAAGCTTTTGGGGGGGGACCCTCCTAAAAATGGTGTGGGGAGAGAGAGAAACAGCCCAGTGAGAATTCAGTATGCTAAGTGGGAATGGAATAGAGCAGGCATCCCCAAACTTGGCCCTCCAGCTGTTTTGGGACTACAACTCCCATCATTCCTAGCTAACAGGACCAGTGATCAGGGATGATGAGAATTGTAGTCCCAAAACAGCTGGAGGGCCAAGTTTGGGGATGCATGGAATAGAGTATCCTGGAAGGCAGCATAGCTTGGTGGCTGGGAGTATTCCATACTGCAACGTTTTGTTGCAGGTCCCACTTGTCTTGTTTGCTTATGATCTGACGTTCAGAAAGGTAGCATAGAAATAAATCTCTCTTCCACCCAAATGAAACATGAAGGGTATACATCTGTGGCATATCCAGGTGCCATGTTTTGCAATCCAGCTCTCTGGACAGGAGCACTGATTACTGCAATCCAAACGGGGATCATGGTAATCCGCTGCTACTGAAGGACTAGTGGAATCAGCATAGTGCAGAACAGCCAGCATATTTTCTCAGGATTGCACTCAGCATGTGCTGGAGGGAGGCATCTATCACCTTCCTGTTAAACAACGGCATCACTGGTAATGACTTCACAAGTACCAATAAAGACTTTCCACTTATTCAGGCAGAGACCATGTGTTTCAAATGAAATTTTATGCAGTGGGCATATGCTTTAATGGTGTTTCGGTGGGCCGAAAGGAATTTTAATGAAGCCTTGTATACTTGCAGCTTGAGGTTTTGTGAACATTCCTTGCACCTGACAAAGGGAAGGCCAGAGCTGAGGACTCTGCAACATAATGAACAAATGATCTCAGACGGGGGAGTGTGGGATAAGAGCAACAAGCAGATGAGCAAAGCTTCACTGGCCTGGGGCAGTGTCATGCTGGCTGCAGAAAGGGGCAGCCGTGGGCTAACAACAGTCCAGCATCTCAATCAGGATGTGCAAGATGGCCATAAATCAGAAAGAGGTTACGATGACTACCCTAGTGTTAAACTAAGACGGAGCGGCTGATTGCCGTGGGGCAGCCACCCAATAAATCTGGCTCAGCCTCATTTCAATGCCCTTCTTTTGGCATCCATTTGTCATATTCACTGCATTTGCTCTGCTAACAAGGCTCATCTTCTTCGCTACATTTTAATCAGCATTTCTTCTGCAACACACAAAGGTAATGGCTTATAATATAAAGCACAGGGCTGCAAGCATTTCTGCTCACTCTCTGATCCTGCAGGTTGATAAGGACATGTGTCAGGACAATACACGTTTGCCAATTTATTTCTACTTTGGACAAGGCGTTTTGCCATGACAATGTAGGTTTAAATTCTAAAATCTCCTTGATGGGGTGAGTCAAGGGCAATTTGCAGTAATTAAAAATGAATCATAACATGCATGTAATTGGGACTTCAAAAACTGAGTTTCGAGATGTTTTCTTTTGGTATGAAAAGCAGGTATTACAGTACATGTCACTTTATGTAACAATAAGTTTCGAAAATCATAATCGGGAGCCATTTTAACTTGTGGTTTTTAATTTTTATTTCAATGTCGTTCTCTGTTTTATTTACCCTGCCTTGTGCAAAACTTACAACACTTGATCACTTTGTATTGTTGTATTGTTGCAAACTCCTCTGGTATGAAATCAACGTCCAGAGTCCTGGAAGTAAGGACTCTAAAATCAATGAAATTTAAATACATTAAAATATATATATATCTTGGATCACATCTAACAGTGCAATCCTGCCATATACATGCTTATTTCAAAGTAAGTCACACTGTGTTCAATGGCACATTCTCAGTTGAGTCTAAATAGGACTACAGTGTTACATATCTAAAACCTCATTCCAGTATAAAATATTCAATTCAGGAGTATTTTATAGATTTGCAGTGACACTAGTGATTTTGGCATCTTCATTCAGTGTTTACCTTTTAATAGATACTATAATTATGGAGAACATATAAGAGCTCTGATAAATGAAATAGTAACATAAGGATCTGACTTGCTGGCACCCCCTTGGTTGGAGAACTGCATTGCCAAATTCTCAGAGTTGTACATTTCAGTGGATGACTGTGTTTTGGTTTGGATATTGTCTCAGGAAGTGTGAATTAGGTAAATTTACCTTCAGATTCTAACGGAACCAAATTTCTCCCCCATCCCTACTAAAGAGACTTTTGGGGTATGAACAGGATCTCAACTTTCTTTCTCTGATTTATCACAAGGTACCTTATCAAATCGCTTTATGCTGCATTTCAGGGGCAAAACCAGACAGATAAGATATTCACCACACACACACTGCATCATTTCAGTAGTGCGAGTGATTCAGCAGCACACTGCAGTAGGTTAGGCTGAGAGGTGGCCATTCAGCAAAACTCAGTATCTGACCTTGAACAAGCAGGGATGTGAACCTGAGTGGCCTCACTCTACTACTCTCCCATACTAGCTCTGATTTTAAAAGGGCATATAACAGCAAGAGCAAGTAGTTTAAGCTATCTCTAAATCCAGATAAAACTATGGCACTGTGTCTGTGTGCTTCCCCAAACCAGATGGACCAGAGGTGGCCTGCTCTTGGTGGGGTTACACTCCCTCTGAAGGAGCAGGTATGTAGCTTGGGGGACACTTCTGGATCCTTTACTGTCGCTTGAGGCACAGGTGGCTTCAGTGGCACAGAGTGCCTTCCATCAGCTTTGGCTGGTGACCCAGCTAAGCCCCTATCTGGACAGGGATAGCCTAACTTCTGTTGTCTATTCTCTGGTAACCTCTAGGTTAGATTACTGCAACACGTTATACATGAGGCTGCCTCTGAAGACAGTTTGTAAATGTTAGCTGGTGCAGAATTTGGTGGCCAGGTTGCTCACTAGGGCAGGACGGTTTGAGCATATTGCATAGATCCTGCTCCAACTGCAGTGGCATCCAATTAGTTCCTGGGCCAGCTTCAAAGTGCTGATTTTGACTTATAAAGCCCTAAATGGTGTAGGACCGTGATACCCCTAGGACCACCTCTCCCCATATGAACCAACCTGGACCCCACAATAATCTTCTGAGGCCTTTCTTTGTGTGCCTCCTCCATGAGAGGTCCAGAGGGTGACAACATGACAACAGGCCCTTTTTTGCAGTGGCTCCCTAGTTGTGGAATGCTCACCAGAGTTTGGTTACCAGACGTCCCTGTTTCCCGGGGACAGTCCCCGGATTTACAAAGCATCCCCATACAAAATCTGTTGAAGTTGTGCTTCATTTTCTAGGGTGCTCCACTGAATCATTTGGTGCCAGTCTTCACATAAAGTAGCATTATGCATTAGCTGAACTACAAAGCCCATTCAGCTTCTGCCCTCTCGTGGCAGGTTCTCAAGTATGATGCAGAATTAACTGCAATGTCTAAAATAATAAGATATGCAGCTTTAAATATTGCTGGTGGTAAGAATCAACAGGTTATACCTACAAAAATGAATTCACTTATTTTTGCTGAAAATGAGGGCCATACTTTCCAAGACTGTGTCAGAAAACTATGACTATATAATTCCTTGATTCCCTCCTCCTTTGTTCACCTCCTACTCTTCACAAGCAGCTTTAAAAGGAAGTCACTTGATAGAATATCATGGGGAAAGCGTTTCCAGTTGCTCGAACGTGATACAACCTATGCGTAAAACATTAAAAAGCCAGAGAGAGAGAGAGAGAGAGAGAGAATGGCATTTGGCAACTGTGGAAAGAAAGGCCTCTGCTACGCCTTCCAATTTTTCACAGCTGTATTCCTTTTCTTTCATTAGTTCCATAGATATTGGTTGTCAGTATTACTGGGAACACCCTTTTCCCTCAGTCTGCAGCACAGCACAAAAATGCTGGCAATAGGCCACATCTGCAAACAAATAGCTGATGCCTTTATTTGATCAGGAAGCAATAGTGCCAGCAGGCATCTAATCACAGGTTAAACGCTCCAGGTCAAGGGAGTAGGAAAGTAAAGTAATGGGAAGCCAGTTGGCTATATTAAGAGGGGGAACTACTGTCCCCTTAACACATAACATTTGACCTGAAACTACAATGGAATCGAGAAAGCACCTCTATAAAATGAATGCAAACCACATTTTAAGAATAATGTGCCTGAAACTAAATGCTATATCATCAATAAAGTATGTGGCTCCAACTCTGTGTTTCCAGAAATAATGGAAATGCAGGGACAGATTAGAGGAAAGTTAAGGGTAGCATGATGATAGTTCAGTTGGCAAATCATAACTCTTAATCTCAGGGTCATGGGTTTGAGCCTTGCATTGGGGAAAAAGATTCCTGCATTGCAGTGGGTTGGACTAGATAATCCTCGTGGTCCCTTCCAACTCTACAGTTCTATGATTCTATGAACTCATTTCAGACTTTAGTGCCTACTTGGGAGGGGGGGGGGACCTATTTAAAACTGTCCAGCAGGAAAGCATGTACAAGTGTAAGTTGTGCCCACATAAATATGACAACTGCAGAGCAGGTTCCTTGTGGCCGCCATGCTTTCCTGGTAACGTGCAGTGGAGTTTTCAAGTTGGCTTGCTTCAAAGGTAGATAAATTTGCGGCTTTTAATCTGAAAGGAGGGAAGTTCCAATATTATATGCAAATATTAGCAGTAGTTACATGTGCACTGAAAGTTATTAAGCAAAAAGTATCTCCAACATTTACAAAACATCAGAGAGATCAAATTGCTTTGAACGCCTCTGTCACAGGTTCAGACAGGAGTATATTTACAACTTGGCTTCCTGGGTAATGGTCCTCTGAAAGCCATCAGGGAAACCTTATTAAAAGGCTTGCTTCAGAAAGGGAATTCATAAGTAGTGTGTATGGCAGCAGCAGCAGCAGCCTGTGGGGCCGCTTTTATTCTCCCACAGGTGCTGTCCAAAATGTTTTTGTGCTTTTAAAATTATACAAAATCACTGTGCAAAATTATGCAAAGCAGAGATGATACACTTCTGAAATAGAACCACTTCCCCCATACAGCTGTACTTATTTAGCATATCAGCAGGAGCCTCAAACACTGGACAGATAGTCGTGGCTTGCATTCAACGCACTGTTGAAATCTAAAGGTGTTCAAAGGGAAGTTGTCCTGCAGCTTCTGCCAATTAAGACAAGGCCTAACTGACTTCCAAGCTGATACTAATGAGAGTTGCCCCACTCCTTTTTTTATTGAATGCCTTCGTTTGATCTCCTACGTTACTGAAAAATAATAATCTGTCAGAGCTATCACAGGGGTTGAGGGGCGGAAATTAAATGGGATCTATTTAATGGGCCTTTGACCCTGCTCACACAGTTCAACTGAAGTCAAACACACAAATTCTCAACTCAGCAGAAAACAATACTTTTTATTGGCCTGCCATGTCACACACAATGGCCAGGGCCCTGAAGCATTTTCAATTATTTCAAGCGTTGGCCTCGGTACCCATTTTTTCTATAGTTGTCATGTGAGGAGGCAATAGCTCAGTGATGGAGCATGGCAGAAAGCACCAGGTTCCATTCCCGGCAACCCCAGTCGAAAAGGTTCTCAAGTAACAGGAGTGAGAAAGACTTAGGCCTGCAACCACAAGCACACATGCATCAATTTGATTCCCTCTTCTTCCTTCTTTTTTTCTCTCTCCCTTTCCCCTTTTGTTTCTCACCTTCTCGGCCCACACCACTGCCCCAAATTCTCTCTTTCTTCCCTCCTTCCCCTATCTGCAAAGCAATTAGCCTGACACCGATGCAACCTGCATTTGAAGGTTAACTGTGGCACAGGGGCTGTGATTGGGGAGGTTGGAGGGTTACAGACCCTCCAAGTGTCCCTATTTCCCAGGGACAGTTCTGGATTTAAAGAAGCCATCCTGGTTTCTAATTTGATCCTGGAATGTCCTGGTTTTGCTTAGGATGCCCCTATTTTCATCAGAGAAATGTTGCAGCCCCATCACTCTATCGCACAGTAACCAGGCATTTAAAAAGGCTTCCATTGGCACAAAATGGAAGCTGTGCAGGAAGGGGCATGATGGTAGAAGCAGAAGGCCATATGGGAGGGGCATCATGGGCCGGCAGTTCCCCATCCTCTGCAGAACAAGCTGTAATCAGACTCCTTTATGACAGCACTTTTTTTTGTGTGGAGAACATTTTCCAAGCACTCAACATGTACACTTTTGTACCTAGCAGAATGCTGTACTTTCTTCACAGAGCATGTTAATGGAATGTGCGGTTGCTGTATGGAATGTAGTTGTAGTAGAGTCAATGGCACACCAGTTCCCAATAAGAACAAACAACAGTGGGCTGACAACAACAGCAAACCTTCACTGGTGCTTTTTTTTTTTAAGGATGGTGAGGGTATTGGAACAAAGAGTGTTAAAGGTAAATTGTGGACAAGGATCTGATAAAGAAAGAAGTACTCCAGGCAAATAAAGGGAGCAGGAGAAGGGTAGAAGGAAGAGTCTCTGAGGGAAAGGAAGACTGACATTCACATGCTGATTTGAAGCAACCAGACAAATCTTTGGTTGCAGGCCTCTAGTATTACTATTACTATTATTAAACCCCAGATTTAACAACCTAGCAGATTTGAGTAAATGAAGACATTAACAACATTAAGCACACTACTATGCTTGCCCAACTTGTGCAGGAAGCATGCCAGCCATATCCAGGACAGGCATCTGGTCATTTAATACTCTTCATTCTTTGAGCAAGCAGGCAGAGTAGGGATGAGCAATAACTGATTTTCAATATTGTGATATATCACCAGCTAAACATCACAATATGCTGATATCCCACGGTGACTGAAATGAGAATGGAGCTACGTAGAGGCATTGACTGGCTTCATGGTTTTTCCTGCATCCTGATTTTTGCCACACCTGCTCTTATGATTCACTGCCCCGTTTGAGGCAGGGGAGAACTGAGCCAGCAGAGTTAACAGGGGCTGCAGGAATTGAGAGAAGCATTGGCTGGCTTCACGGTTTTTCCCACATTGTGATTTTTGCATAGCACACACACACACAATATTCACAATACATTGCCAGGTCAAAACTTATGATACCAATATCATGATATGGACTTCAAACCGGTTTTGGACGATATATCAACCAGCCCTAAGGCAGAGTTTGGGAGGGGTGGGCTGGAGACATTAGGTTTCAGTCCACCTGCAGCCTCTATTAGAGCAGGTTGGTCACTGGGAGCTGTCCATGGTTCTGCATTGTACCTCCCTGTCAGAACCCCTGTGCAGAACAACCAAAGCCAGAAAGATTCACAAGCTTGAGATATAGCAAACTAAATTAACAACTAAATCCAGAATCTCAATAAACTACCAAGGAAACTGTACAGAGTTAAAAGAATAAAAACAGGACTGCAGAGGTCACTCTTTGGTATTGAATGGGAAGGGAATCAGGTATAGCAGCATGGCTCTGCTGAGACGCTGAAAATAAAATGCAGAATCATATTGGAATATCACCTTCATAATGTTTATGGTGATGATCACAATCTGTTGTCAGCATTAACTATTCAGATGCTTGTCTTCTGAGGTACATAATAGAAAAATACAAGAAACAAAAATGTATAGCTGAAGACTAGGAGTTGCTGCATTAACTGCACAGATTTGAAAACCAAAGGAAATGCACAGGGTCAAAGAAATCCAGGGTGGGCAGGGGAAGGACAAATGTCCACAAAGAATGACAGATAATTGAATCTCAGAGTTGGAATGACAGAGTTGGAATCTCAACTAAAACATCCATGACAGATGCCCATCCAATCTCTGCTTAGAAACCTCCAAAGAAGGAGAGTCCACAACCTCTCAAGAGAATCCGTTCCACTGTCAAACAGCACTTACTGTCAGAAAGTTCCTCCTCATGTTTAGCTGGAATCTCCTTTCCTGTAACTTACCCTCAAAAGCAGGAGAAAACAAGCTTTCTTCATCTTCCATATGGCAGCCCTTTGGATATTTGAAAATGGCTGCCATATCTCCTCTTCTCCAGGCTAAACATACCCTGTTCCCTCAAATGCTCCTCACGCGGCTTAGTTTCCAGACCCTTAATCATCTTGGTTGCCCTCCTCTGCACATGATCCAGCTTGTCAACATCCTTCTTAAATTGTGGTCACAGTATTGACACAGTATTCCAGATGTGGTCTGATCAAAGCAGAATAGAGTGGTACTATTACTTCCCTTGATCTGGACACTATACTTCTGTTGATGCTACCTAGAATAGCATTAGCTATTTTGCTGCTGCATCACACTGTTGACTCATGTTAAGCTTGACCCCTAGATCCTTTTCACATGTACTGCTAGTGAACCAGGTGTCCCCCATGCTATATTTGTACATCTGGTTCTTCCTGCTTAAATGCAGAACCTTTCTTTTGTCCCTATTGAAATTCATTTTGTTAGCTTGTGTCCAGGTCTCTAATCGGTTAAGGTCATTTTGAATTCTGGTTCTGTCTTCTGTGGCATTAGCTACCCCTCCCAGTTTGGTGTCATCCCCTCAATTCCTTCTTCCAAGTTGTTTATAAAGACGTTGAACTACAATGAGCCCAGGACAGAACCCTGCGACACCCCACTTTTTTCCAGGATGAGGAGGAACCATTAAAGAGTACTCTTTGGGTTTGGTCAGTCAACCAGCTACAAATCCACCTAACAGTTACCTCATTCAACCCACATTTTACTAGCTTCCTTGCAAGAATATCATGGGGAACTTTGTCAAAAGCCTTACTGAAGTCAAGATACACAATGTTCATAGCATTCCCCTGATCCACCAAGTTTGTAATTTAATCAAAAAAAGAAATGAGATTTGTCTGACATATTTTTGAAAAACCCATGCTGGTTCTTAGTAATCACAGCATCCTTTTTTTCAGTGCTCACAGACCGACTGTTGAATCACCTGCTCTAGGACATTTCAGTGTCAAGCTCACTGGTCAGTAGTTATCTGGGTCTTCTCCTCCTCCCCCTTTTTGTAGATGAGGACAACATTTGCCAGCCTCCAGTCTGCAGGGAACTCACCTGTTCTCCAAGAATTCTCAGAGATTATAGACAGATAGTACATTTTTTCTCATTAAGGGATTACTGAGGCAAGAGGCCACAGTGTTTTATTTTCACAAAAAGTCCACAGTAGCCTTCCCCCACATCCAAATTTCCAAGCCAAAGCACCCATTCAGGTATTAGTGAAGCAGGAACTTGGCTATTCATCGACAAACTGCTCCCATAACACTGCACACATTCAGGTTGCTGCAGCTATCAACAAATGCCACCAGATGGCAGTTTTTAAAAAAGAACTGCATCCATGTTAGAAATGCTAACGTTTTCCCTTTCACATATCTTCCTTGCACTGCTTCAGCTGTTGTTCTTTTAATGATGCAGGCAAACTACAGGGCCATAAGTCTCTTCTTGTTGTTGATGTTTTAAAGAATAGTAATCACCTTAGGAATAATCTGTTCAAAACTTTGAGTATATTTTTGACACGTGGACTGAGAACTCAGGAGAATGTTAGCATGACTTTTTACAAACAAAACCAAGTTCAGAATAAATAATACATGTTTTTAGACCCCATCACATGGCCGAACCCACTAAATTATTAGTGTTTGTAATAGTAACTGTTATATCTGCAAACCTGAACATTGTTTTTAAAGGATCACAAAATAATTTTAAATAAAATATCTTTATATCCATATTGTGAGCAATTTGAAGGATTATTTATGTATCATTAATTCATGTATGCATATCTATATAATTTTATTTGAAAACAATTCCGTTTCCATATTTACAAGAATTTATCAAGTATAAAGTCATGCATTTACAGGCACACACATTTAATTTCACCATTTAGCTAAATTACTCTTATTTTGTTATATTCTATTTATCACTTTCATCTTTCCTGCAGTATTTTTAAATCCTTCTTTTGGTCACTATATAGTTTTATTACTCACCCATAATTCAATGTTTAAGTTCCACTAGAGAGGGGCAGATTCCCTGTATGAATGGAAAACTCAAAGCAGTCCAACTACTATATAGTATTTGTGAGCAATGCAGTTAATCTTAAAGAAAAGGTAAAACTTATGCTTTGGATTAATGAGATCAGACATTTCTCTTCCCAACAGCCTGCAATAGGATTTAATCTCTCTTGCCTATAGTTCCTTACAACACTGATTCTGCTATATGGCTTCTGTAAATTCCTCAGTTAGTCTTTTGCTTGGTTGATTTTAACTGCTCTAGTTAATTGTGATTAAACACAATGCCAATGACCATGTTTAACACTGCAATGTACTTTGTAAGAACGTAACATTTATGTGTGGTTTGAATACAATTCATGATTTATAGCATTATCCTTTACTTGTTTACTATGGCAGTAAAACAGGGCCAGAAGTAAAAGCTACTTATCCACTAATAAAAACTTTAGAGTGCATCCAACATTTAGGAAACAGGCTTATCCTTAACAAAAAGTAAGCTGAAGTCTACATACCTGATCACTACATATGCTCCAAAAGTATTTAATATGTATTTTCTCACTGACTGTGTTGACACATACAGCAGAACCATGGCTTAGTTTTAGGAGGAACAGCCACTTGAGCTTCCATCAAAGACTAAGGGCAGCTTGTTTTGATTCTGAACCTGGCCAAAGTACACGTCTTAACTATGGTTAGTGGAAACAAACCAACTTCAAACCAGTGTACAAGGCTTGCTTGCTTCCATAACCATACTTAAGATTACTACAGTTAGTAATTTGGCTAAACTGCAAAAGTTTCCAATTTCTTCTGTGTGGGTGCAGCAGCCCATTCTTGTAATGCTAAACCATGCATTAGATTTATTTATGAAGTAGACCAGTATGTGCACTGGAATCGCAGTGATGCACTGAATCACTACCTAATAATAAACCATATCTTCCAAGCAGTTTTCTGAGACAGGACTGTTTTGCTAGCATATGCCGAGTTCCAATATTCTAAGTGATATAATTTGGTAGTAGGTGTTTCTTTTATGACACACTGAAAATAATGGAAAGAGTTGTTTGTAATAAAAGGTGAAAAGCGTGTTTTACATTTGATATACAGTCATACCTCATGTTGCGTCCGCTTCAGGTTGCGTGTTTTCGTCTTGCCTCCTGCGGCAACCCGGAAGTACCGGAATGGGTTACTTCCGAGTTTCGCTGCTCGCACATGCGCAGAAGCACCAAATTGTGTTGCGTGCTTGCACAGACACGGCACTTTGAGTTGCGGCCTTTTCACGTTACGGACAGGCCTCCAGAACGGATCCCATCCGTAACATAAGGTACAACTGTAAATCTCCAGATTTTTCAGTGAATATGCCAGCCACAGAATTTCATGAGAGCTCTTGCTCAAAGCACTTTTGGCATTACTTTGTGCTTAATTAAAATCAGTTTTCCTGTTCTCATCAGGTGGCCTTGGGCAGGATACTAAAAAATAAATGAATAGCATCTTTTCCATTCCTTATTTCAGTAACACACCAGAACACTAAAATCCTAAGCACACACAATTAGCCCACAGATTAAAATTAGCCCCTACTATTTAATCAGCTAAAATTTAGTTGATTAATCTATTGATAAATCTTTTAATTCATTAATTATCTCAGTTGGGAGAGAGAGAGAGAGAGAGAGAGAGAGAGAGAGAGAGAGAGAGAATACAGTGCTTCTGAGTGTGGTGCTGAAATCAATCCAGTGTTCTGTATTACAAGGAAGACACTTGACTATTGTTTGCAGTCTCTGCGGGTGCCCTGAAATGACATGGTGAATAATGCCACATTTGCTCTGAGTGCGTGTTCATCTTACACGCATACATATCATGTCTCCAAGTAAACTGTCATGCTATCCTAGTTAGTAGCTTCTATAGCCTGTTGACTTGGACCCCATCTCCCTGGGATCTTAGACAAAGAGCTGGTCACAGACTTGTATCTAAGACTCTCATACAAAACAGAAAGAGCTGTATTAAAGAGAAGCAGCTGCTGGATTTTAAAGGGAGGGGAGATGCCAGCCATAAGCCTTCATCCATATGGAGAGCAGAATGTTCATCAGGCTAGAATTCAGATCCTATGGTACTTGGGACTCATCACCATGGCAACAGAAGCAACAGCAAGGATGGTCAAGCTTGCTGCTCCCTCTTCTTTGAATTCTAGAAACTTCCTACCCATCTCCATCAGTGTAGATAGATGTTACTCTTGCCATGAGGATGCAGCTGAAAATATGCTCATGGTGAGCTCCATCCCTCCCTGCAGTAACATGATGTAGGGCTTTGCTTTGCACCCGCATCTGCCACTACTGGATAGCCAAGGAAGCAGTGTGATGATTGGAGGTTGGTAGACTACCATGGGCAGTTACAACTATTGCTTTTGCCACCTTATCAGAATCTTAATAGAGTGCGTGTCACTTTAGGCAACAGCATAAATATATTTTTGGTGAGGGCTGCCAAGGAAGGTAGCTCTGGGGGAAAGAATTAAGCAATTATAAAATAGCTCCAGGTGTAGCTGGAAACAAAGTGAACTGCAAGGTAGTGTTCTAAGTTGGGCTTTAAGCCTTAGCAGCAAGTGAAAGGTACCTGGTGGCAGACCTCTGGTAAAAAGGGACCAGTTTCTTACAGTAAAGTTGCAGAAATTGTATAAGCACATCTTGAAATGATATACAAATGTAAAGTGAAGTCTGACAAAGTTTCTAACACACACACACTTCTGCAATTTGCCAACAGTTAATTGTTAGTACTCATAAGCTCTGCTTTGGGTTAAAGTTCTGATTTCAGTTTGCACTTTAACTGACTTTATGAGCTTTATTTAAGCATCACCCTCCCTAGCTTTTTGTAGACAAGCAACAGATCACGGGGGCTTTGAAATCAGTACATACTCCAAGCTAAAACCATGAATAGAACCATGAATAACATGTGCCCATCCACCCCAATGGGAGACTGCTGTTTTGGTTTTTTGTATGCTTTCTATACATGACATGGCAAACCAAAAACAATTGTGAATCCAAGTGCCCCAGGACTATAACCCTGTGACCAGGAAACCATCACTTTGGCACAATTTAAATGTGGCATGCACTGTTACCCATCCACTCAACTTCACATTTAAGCTGGGGCTCTCAGCTGCTATGTCAGCATGACAGAGCAGAAGCCAACCAGACCAAAGATACCTTGTGTGCGAACAATTACATGGGTGCCCCACCCACCCCAGCACTGGTGTAAAAGCAGCACTGGCAGAGGCACTGGTTTCCAGCGAGATCTCACAAAATTTCAGCAAGATCTTGCCACAAAGAGGATGGGCTTTTGCCACCCAAGGCGGCTGCTTCACCTCACCTCATGGGGGGGCTTGGCTCTGGCCAGCACCATTAACTCAGCCTGCTTGGGGGCTGCTTCCATCAGCCAACACAACTGCCAACCACAGCTGGTCACTACATGAACTCACATTGCAGGAGAAAAAAGAAAAGCTCAGTGAACTTACAGCTCCTCGTTTCCAAACTCCATTCAATCTCATCCACTCGTTTCATATACAGGCAGCCACTCACCAGCTTTCTCAGACCCACACTACCAGAAGCAGGCATAACTACTTGAGCACAGTTCTGCCAGCCATGCTTACATCACAGAGTCACATCATCATGGATAATGCTTTCAAACAGACTCCAACAAATCTGCTCACCAGGGTAATTATGGCCAAGGGCCCTCACTGCCCTGGTGAATGAATGAGGTGCTAATGAGGCTTTCACATTTTACAACTGTTTGCAATTATAAGTTTGAAAACCTGTAGGGTCAGAGGAAACCTATGCTATCCTCATGAATGGAACAAATGGGGCGTCCAGCTTAAAAAACAAGGCTGTGGATATGGAGGGTGCAGCATGATCTTCTTTTCATCTGAAACTTCTTCTTTTTTTGGCAGTCATTCACTTTTAATTTTTCAAATTACAAGCTCAAACTGCAAGGGTCTAAATATAAAAAATAAATAAAAATGATAAAATGAGTGATAAAAAGAATCAAGTGGACATATCTCTCATTTCTTTTATGGATGTCCAACTTCAGATTACATAGCAGCTGAAAAAGTAAAACTTGTTTTAAGACTGTTTGCATTTCAGTTAGCTGAAGGTTTATGAAGTGAATACTGATTGTGTTTTATAAGCTGAATCTGTGCATGTTTACTCAGAAGAAAGCACCTCTGAGTTCAGTTAAGCCTACTTCCAAGAAAGCATACAGAAGGTTGAAGATTTAGAATCAAAGTACATAGCTGGGATCAGCTGAACATTAGGTAAGGTAAAGGACCCCTGACAGTTACCATAAGTCCAGTCGCAGACGACTCTGGGGTTGCGGTGCTCATCTCGCTTTACAGGCCAAGGGAGCCAGCATTTGTCTGCAGAAAGTTTTTCTGGGTCATGTGGCCAGCATGACTAAGCCGCTTCTGGTGCAACGGAACACTGAAACCAGAGCAGCTCATGGAAATGCCATTTACCTTCCCGCTGGAGCGGTACCTATTTATCTACTTGCGTGCTTTTGAATTGCTAGGTTGGCAGGAGCTGGGACCAAGCAACGGAAGCTTACCCCGTTGCGGGGACCACCGACCTTCCGATTGGCAAGCCCAAGAGGCTCAGTGGTATAGACCACAGCGCCTTCCGCATCCTGAACATTAGGTAGTGTTTTACAGTTAGAATACAGAAGACTTCTCTCATTCATTCCCCTTTTGAACGCAGGTGTTTACTCAATTTTTTAAAAAAAACTAAAACTTTTGGGGATTATAGAAGTGCTTATCAAAATTTGAAAATCAATCTGAATTGGCTCTGATTCCTGCAAAGTGTGGCATGTGACGGGATTGGATCAGATTGTTGATCATGGTAGCTGTTGAAGGAGAAAACAATTCACCATTCTGAGAATGACAAACCAAGGAGCTTGCATGCTAAAAATGCGATTCCATTGTGAATTCTGATTACAAATAAACAAACCTCAGTTATGACGTTACAAATCCCATGGGGAGAATTTTAATGATTTGCCTTAGAAAAAGCTGCATCTGAAAAGCAGACTCTTATCATGTGAAAACACATGCCATTTTTAGCCTTTAAGGTATCAGAAGACATCTTCCTGAAAAACCGGTCATTATTTTTAGACTTCTTAGACAGCCATTTAAAATAAGCATCTTACTGGCCAAATTCTACACTTTGCAAACATTTTGTTGGTGTATCAGAAAACAGAAATAGTTTAATATTTGAACTTGCATTATTAAACAACCATATTGAATTAAAACCCTGTCAAACAATGTGGAATGAATTACAGACTAAAAGTGTAGATTGCCAGTCAATGTAAAGCTAGACAGACCAATGGCCTAATGTAGCATAAGGCATCTTCCTATATTAAAACAAAATAAAACTCAATTAAAGGTGTTGCCATTGCTGAACAGCTTTCTCTGTTTTCACTAATAGCATTGTTTGGGTTACTTTGTAATTTAGTTCATCTTCAACAGGCAGGATCTAAATATGAAATTATTGGCCGTCAGAAATAGTTGGAGCTTTAGTATGGGAAGCTGTTATTTCATAGCAAGTGGTAATAGGGCAAGCTATCCCTTGAGAATGCCATCTTCTCCACAGCACAAGGCAATGCCAGAGAGTGATGAGTTATGTTCAATAGTCATGGCCCCTTTCCAGACTACTATAGCAAATCTATCTTAGAGACATATCGGGTCTCTTTATGAATGCTTTCCTGCTGCAGATTGTCTCCAGGCACTAAAAAGAGGAAGTCAAAAGTGCCCTTGGGCTTCTGTATGAACAACTGAATCTCGTTTTGGTAGGAAGCCATGAATATGTCCTGATAAAGCTGGTCTTGTGGCACTTCACTCCTTTGATGGGGTGCATCTATAGTTTGTCTGACTATATGCCACCTACTGTGGGGCCTGAGTGCACAACATTTCCCACCTTCCTTATTAGCCTTCAGCCATGCAGTTTATGAGAGCCAGTGTAGTGTAGTGGTTAAGAGTGGTAGACTCATAATCTGGTGAACTGGGTTCGCTTCCCTGCTCCTCCACATGCAGCTGCTGGGTGACCTTGGGCTCGTCACACTTCTTTGAAGTCTCTCAGCCCCACTCACCCCACAGAGTGTTTGTTGTGGGGGAGGAAGGCAAAGGAGAATGTTAGCTGCTTTGAGACTCCTTCGGGTAATGATAAAGCGGGATATCAAATCCAAACTCTTCTTCTTATGCCCACAGAACTAGAAGTGCAGAGAGTCAGGTTGCCAGCAAAGGGTTAAAGCTCGCAATATTTTTGTATTTCCTACATTTATACACTACCTTTCTGCCAATGCCCTTAAGGTAGTTAACAATTTAAAACAAAAGTGTGCAAAGTAGGACTTCAAAAAGCTGTGATGCAGATGCTTCCTGAGCTACACACAGCGTGTGGAATGAACTCCTTAAAATAGGCAGGGGACTGTTGTCTCTTCTACACTGATCTGCTCACAGGTAATTAAATAAGCTAGATAAAAGGGGTGGGGGATATTTTCAGTCCAAAGCCCACATTCCCATCTGGGCAACCCTTCTGTGGACTAAACCCCAGCAGTAGGCAGAGCTATTAATATAAATTTTAGCTTTTTCTCTATCCTAAGCAAATAAGATACCCTTGGAATAAATTACCTCATTGTGTCCCACTGCCAGAGTGACCCCATTTATTCCTCGTTGCTGTTCCCCCTCTGTTTAAGGGTCTCAAACCCCACAACTGTTCAGAGGGAAGAGGGCAAGGCAAATAGAGGCTGCTCCTCCTTTTGTTGCTCCTATTGCTTTTGTTGCTCCCGCTGCTGATTCAAGGGGGCATTTGAACAAGCAACAACAAGGCAGAAGAGTAAGGCCAGGGGCTCCAGGGGTTGGAGGTGGGACCCCTGCAGGGGTGTGGGTCTTGGCAGGCGCCCACTGCTGAGACTATGTTAAGAAGCAGGATGGCCTTGATCCCAACAGAAAGGATTGTGTCAGGAGAAAAAAAAACAAGAAAAAGTCAGCAATAGTAACAACTAAATACCATATGTGGGGAAAGGTAAAGCTAGCACTATGGGTTATTAGATCACAAAGGGCTGAAGCACATGAGTGTGGTTTTTTTAAAAAAGTGATGGCAGTAACAGAAATAACCTCATAAGCACACATGCAAAAGTGGGTTCACATAAACACATTCAATGCTATATGACCTCCCTGCATGAAACAGCGGTCACACACACATTTTTTACGTCACTTGTCATCACTTTAAATTCACTGCTTTGAGTGCAGGAAGTTCCTACATTCACCTGCGAGTCACTGAAAGATGAGGTGTTGTGTAGTGTATGTGGATGTGTGAATGACCTCTAAGCCAGCAGCTGTTTTCACTGATTGATTGACTCACTAACTAGCAATGCAACAATCACTTGACTGAACCTCTGTTTTACCACTGGAGGCAAGACAAGTGCAACATATTTATTAGTACAGTACAGTGGCACTCCTTAATACTTAAAAATTTGCAGAGCACTGTCAAGTGTCCAATGTACTTCAAATGCATCACACCCAGGAATGGACAAATCAATCAATGTTGGTACCTCTTTTTTCCAGTCTTAAGTTCAGTTCTCCACATTTCCACATCTGTTTGTAGTGTATCTTTTAAAAAATCCTCAAGAAAGTTTGTCAACATTTTAGTGCAAATTTTTTCTAAATACACATTACTGCATATATATATTTAGTTTTTTAAAGCAATTTTCATTAATATATGCATTTTAAAGAATATATCACCCTGCTATGCTCAGTTTTGTACAAATGACAAGGCAGGATAATTACACTGCAAAATTCAAAAAAGAAGTGTGAATTTTGAAGGACAGCTGTGCTTGCTTTGGTTTGCTTAATGCTTTAGAAAGTGCAAATTAGGTTGGTTCACCTTCAAATGTGAACTGACTTGATCCCCCATCCCAAATCACACAATTCACCTATAGAGAGGACGGGCTATCTCAAATGTTGTTTTCACAAAGGTTTTGTTTGCTTTGGCAGTTTGGGGAACATACGTCAAGGTTCCTCAGAAGGTGGTACAGTATACCAGAATAGGCAATAGATTTCATATAACTATAACAAGTTACCAACCACTGAACGAAATGGAGCCTGCTTTCCTGTCTTACTGACAATGCCAGGCTGGTGGAAAGATCCCACTTTGGCCTTTAATGGGCCTTGCCTTTTAGTAGCCTAGCAGCTATCTGTTTCTGTTTTCACTCACACAGGACAAAGCCCACACATTGGTAGAAGGCAGAGCTACTAAGACGTACTGAATATTAATGGGACTTTATTCATAGCTTGCTGCTGCAACCACACAAAATGTCAGCCCCCTCGAGCTAGAGCAGCAGTCTCGGCTTGCGCGGCTGCAGCTGCAACGAGAGCAGGTGTTTTCAGGGACCTTTTTATGTGTTCTGCTCCCATTCTTGGTTTATTCAGCCAGGGGCAAGGCAGGCAGTAAAGGGGTGAGGGAAGAACGAGAGGCATTTGTTAATATCAAAAGCAGATAATTCCTTTAAAGAAAGAAAGCAAGCTGGCAGCTCTTCCATATTTCCCAGCTTCACTGTAAACTGTAGTGCCATTTTCACTTCTGCTGACAGGCAAACTTCTACAATTTTAATTGAGGATGGGGGGGGGGGAGGAAGTCTCCACTTTTAAGCAATGCCCACTCTCTTTCCAAGTCAGTTAACTCTTTCCAAGAGTGTTAACATGTTTATTGACAGCCTCATACTCATCTTATGCTGAGGCATCATTTACAAAATATTGCTCAAAGCATTCTTAATTTAAAAGAAAGTGCACAACAAAGAAACATAAACACAAAAACTAACGTTTAAAGGATAAAGATATGAACAAAAGCACTATCCGTGGTAGCTTCTTATTAGAAAGGAAGGAACCCTTAAAGTATAACCAAAGGCTCTGAGAATAAGCATGGTTGTAGCTGAATAGCAATGACTGTTCTATTCAGCATGCAGAATCGAAGGAGAACCAAACTCAGGAGGAAAAGGGAAACTCTCCTTGCCTCCCTGTGGCCTATTAAGATATGGGAGGAGGGCAAGCATTGGGGCAATATGAGGAAAGCTTACAACATTTGGGGCCTTTTAGCCTACAAAAAATTGAGTAAGGAGGGATTTTTATTTATGTATTTATTAATTAAATTTCTATATCACCCTTCATCTTAGGACCACAAAAATATGTAACAAAATAGCAAACAAAAACAATACCCCCCCCCAACAGTTTAAAAGGCCATAAACTGTTGAATTAGCCAAAGGCTTAGGAGAAAAGGGTGTGAGGGAAGTATATAAAACTTTGGACTCATCGACATTCATAAAGATAAAGTGCTTTATATACATTATAACACTGCGGCACCAGATGGCGCTGCGGAGTCCCGTCTTTCGCCAATGAGAGTTCCCTGTACGAAGTTCACAACACATTTAACTGAATCCCTTTTTTGATCTGTCTAGATCCGGGGTCGGCAAGGTTTACCTCGCCTGGGCTAGTTCACTCCATGGGCTGGATTGCGCGTATGCTCATGCACGCACGGCAGCCATTTCCAGTGTATGTGCCTGTGCAGACACGATTTACGGTGTTTGAGCATGTGCAGACGTGATTTCCGGCACTACGGAAGTGAGTCCCCGTGCCGTGCTAGTTTAGCGCAGTGCGCAGGGACTCGTTGAGTAGGTGGCTCGGTTCGGGGGCGGCTCGTGGGCCAGGTAAACGACCCCCGTGGGCTGCTTGTGGTCCATGGGCCTTAGGTTGCCTACCCCTGGTCTAGATCCAGCCTATGCAAGGTGTAAAGAAAGTGGATGGGGAGAAGTTTTCCCTTCTCATAATAACAGAACACCAGGGTCTTGCAGTGAAGCCGAATAATGGGAGATTCAGGATATGCAAAAGGAAGTACCTCTTCACAGAGCACATAGTTAAATTGTGGCATTTGCTACCAAAAGATATAGTGATGGCTGCTAATTGAGCTTTTAAAAGGGGATTAGACAATATTCATGGAGGTTATGGTTATCATTGGCTGCTAGTCATAATGCCTGTATCTAATGCCTCCACTATCAGAGATAGCACACCTCTGAATACAATTGCTGTGTAACAGTAGTGGAAGAGGAGTAATTCACTCATGTTCTGCTCCTGAGCTTCCCATAGGCTTTTGGTTGGCCCCGGTAGGAAATGCTAGCTGGACCAAATAGGTCCTTAAGACTGATCCAGCAGGGTTCTTCTTAAACCCTTAAATCCCACTAGTACAACTGGTACATAAGAACGAATCTTACAGCTATTATATAATCCAACTTTCCCCAACTTGACACTCTTCAAATGTTGTTGGACTACATCTCCCATCATCCCTGACTACTGGTCATGCTGGTTATTGCTGTAGTCCAAAACATCTAGATGGCAGCAGGCTGGGCCAGGCTGCTTTAATGCAGGGGGCTCCTTCAGATATTCCACCTCACAGGCAGAAGAAACAGTTATATCAAGTTCCCTCCAGTTAATTATAGAAAGAGTTTCATTACCAAGAACCTGCAAAGAAGCTGCTGAAGGTTCCATGTGAAGTCAGACAGCTGAACAACACATTCACCAATAGGCTTCCAAAACCAAATGGCTTTTATCTGCTTCTATTTCACAATTGCCACTTAATTACCAAGTGCAGCACAGCAAATAAATCAAAGAGACAACCTGTCTCCTTTCAGGTACACAACACACAACTCCAAAGTGGCAGCAAATGCTTCTGTGTCTGTAGATAGTGAACAGTACATCTCCACATTCTTCCCCAAAGAGCAAAGTTGTTACAGTGCAATGTAGCATTTGTTTACCCTTGAAATGTGCCTGTTTGAAATGTCCGTGTCAGAAGATACTAGTGCTGGCTGGATGCCTCAATGACTACAATATTTGTAATATACAACAAGTTTAGGTTTTCTTGGGAAGGCGGGAGGGGCTGAGTTTTCCACTGTGCTGTGTTCTTTATAAGCAGTATACTCCTAATGAGTAGGAGAATGTTTAATACTCAGGAGAGCAATGTGGAAGTCTCACCCAACTATTCTATCATGACCTGAAGGAAAAACGGACTTCCTGAATTCATCAACAGAGTGACAAGAACAACAAAAGACTGGAGAAACTATTCCAGCGTCCATCATATAATAACTGTTTCAATTATCTACATTCCTCCCATCCCAAAGTGGCCGACTTTCTTTCATCCCTTCTTAACAAATGAATGAATAAGGGCACATTTAATAGTAATGGGTGGCGGGGCAGGGAGAAATCTTGGAAGTTACCTGGCTCTCTGGATACAATATATAGGTACCTTCCACCTGTGGCAGTTTTGCAACTGAATGAACTGGTCTGCCAAGTGGCTATTCAGACATTATTTACCCTCCAGGATTAGCTGAAAGGGGATATCAGGTGGACCTTGGGTTCATATATTTGTTCCCCTAATCTTACCCTCCCAAACACCCTTTTGTTCCTCCACTGCTTCCTCTGTTGAACATGGGTTTTTCCTTGCCCCTGAGAAATACAGTTACTAGATTGCATGTCAAAAGGAACAATTAATTTCTGCCATAGGATTCATGGACTTGTTGATTCAAGTTAAGCACTATGACACCAAAAGCTTTGTTTATGGACACCAATCTTAGGTGGGGGACAAGTAGATGGAGGACTAGTTCAACTGAACACCCAGATGTATCCTGGATTGTCGTTTCTAATAGTATTCTGATGGTTGTATATTTTTGTTGGAGCCATTCCATTTCTCAAGGGTCCATATGATTACTTTGTTTCTCATCTGTCATGAATAATCATATATATCCCCAGGGACATTCATAAGAAGCTTTTTCAATTTACTGCATGCATTTTAGTTTCCTGCCATTGTCTTATCAGAGGGTATAGCAACAAGTACCAGGAAATTTAATCACATATTGGAAGGCAGCTGGATGGATATTCGCCGAAGGAAGGTTAGTGCTACAAACCAGTCCTAAATTGAAGGCCCATGCTACAAGACCTGTATTCCCTTTAAGCTCCACCCCTTATAGTTGTTTTAATTGTGTGTCTTTTAGTACTTATTTCTTTTAATTATCAGTTCTTATACATCCATTATCTGTGTTCTTATTTGCTCTAACAATTACCTGTTTGAACTCTAGTTGCTATTTTATTCACATGTTTATTTCGTGCCGGTAATAAAGTTTATTCATTCAAGGTGTGGGCAAAATCTATGACCTTTAGGGTGGAACAAAGTTTACCTTAAATATGAGATGGTCAAGGATATTCTGTGTGTGTTTTTACAACCACAATGGAAAGCTGTGCCCCCAATTTAAGCAGCAGCTTGGCTGCCCTCAGCAGCCCAGCAGCAAACCATTTGTAGTCACACAAACCCACGCACACACAAAACCCAAGAATGCCATTGGGAATGATGCTGTGTCTGATGTACTGCCATTCACTTGAAGCATTCCATCCCGCATTATAAAAAGAACACCTCTGGGCTGATAAGGAAAGCCAAGCAGTAGTAGGAAAACTTTTAATTCTGTACAAAAATAAACACCATCATCCCCAGCCACCCCATGTTTAAGGTAAGTCCACCCTCCACCCAAAATGTATTCAAATTTGCCTGCCCCCAGAATTCACCATTAATACCCCACCACTTTTGTAGCAAATGAATGGCCTCACAAAAGCGGAAGGAAGATATCTTGCCCAGCATTCGCTTTATGCTGATTTTATCTGCTGCTCTTTTGATTTTCTTCTTCCTTGTAGGCATTTTAGGATTCTAACTTATTAACTGCCCTGGAGATATTTATACTGAAGGATAGCCTGCAAATTCTTAAAATAAACAAACACATCTGTGAACAGAGACAATAATAGAATGTGTGCAAATACTTCATGGGCACAAACCACCACTTCAAGAGGCACTGGAGATGTATATGTGAACTGCTCTTGAACTGAACCTGGACTCCTTTGAAAACTGGTGCTTGCAATCCTGTGTGTATGCAGAGCTGCAACAGTGCACTAGAGACAGCTTTGGATCACAAAACATAAAGGGGGAGGGGTCAATACATCCGACACCTTCCTGGTATTTAGTCTTCAAAGCAGATACACATACTCCACCCTTTGCCCCACAGAGATGTGGATGAGCTATCCCAGTTTCTTAAAATTCTGTTAAAATTATTTTACAATAGATCTTTTTAAAAAAGTGAAATGTGGGACAAGGTCAAAATAAGAAATTTTGAGTTTCTGTACATGTACACGATGAGAACTGTTAGCATGTAAAAAGACACTTGATTCTTTTGTTCCTTTCTCCCAACATGGCAAGTAGAGGGCATACTAATAATAGCAGCAGAGTTCCTAACAAAACAGATCTTATGTAAGATTATTGCCATCACTTTGATTTTGCTAAAAAGAGACAAAGGAAAGGGTTATACTGTCTCCAGATTTAGAATAGGAAGTAAATAGACTTGCCAGATATTTTATTTTATTTTTTTAATCACACTTCAGAATTGTTGCGTTCCTTCTTTGAATTATGAACAAGCAGGGTTCTGAAAGGTATTTAGTGCATTTATACATTTACTTCTTTTCCATCACAGCATTATATGTAAGATCCAGAGACTGACCAAATGTTATACACCCTCAGACCATACCCCGGAGCATAAGACCCTTTTGTTTCTGTGTACTCTGAATAAAGTAAAATAAAAAGATTGTTGCTTTATGGCAGACATATGGTCCCCCAGATCTTGTTGAATTCTCATCAGCATGGCCAACGGACAATTGGAGTTGCAGTCTAACAACATCTGGAGGGTCACAGGTTGACCATCCCTGCTCTAAGGGGAAAGAAACATGAAAATGTCCAAGTAACATGGATTTTTTTAAAAACCCCGATTTGCCACTAATAACACAAAATATATGGACTGCAACCTAGATAACTTCAGCCATGACTCCCTCTGAAATAATGGTACTGAATTAGTCATCATGGACTTCTATTGATTTCAGCCTAAAATACAGTGCAGTCTTAGGCATGTTAAGTATGTCCTCCAGAATTCAGTGGGACGTACACTAAGCATGTACATACACTGGTCCATGGGGTCACAAAGAGTCGGACACGACTAAACAACAACAAGAACACTAAGCATGCTTAGAACTGAAGCCCTAATCATGATTCCTGTCTTACCTGGGGTGGGACCATATTCCACTGTGTATTACCCCCCAATATGTGGCCAGTTTAGGATTAGTTTATTAATGATTCTAAATTGCTTTATGAGACACAACATGATGCACAAGTCACCTTTCCCCAAAATGCCACAAAAATATTTGATTTTGTATAGAAGTCTGTCTGTCACAGCTTCTGCAACTACTAAAGTATATGATTTAATTTCAGCCTTGTAAGTTGTAAGATTAAGTGTTCTACCGTGTTAAGTTTAGAGTACTCAGTGCCTGTTAGGTCAAGCTCTTGTGCTACAGATATCCATTCCAAGGTTGTGACCTTCTGCTGAAGTATTTACACTTGATATTTTATCCCTCTGCTTCCTTCCTTCCATCCCCCCTCTCTCTTTCTCTTTTTTGGGACGGTAGTGGTCACCATTTTCAGAAGTCGTAATAATATTTAAAGGTCATATGTATGCACATAAAGATGACAATTTAAAAGAAATGTTGCATCATTAGTACAGTACTAATACAACATGCATTGTAGCTTGTACCATTCTAGAAGAGGAACATTACTCTATTGCCCAAAGAGAAAAATGACACAACTTCCCTAAGGGATAAGGCAGTACATACTGGTCTGTGTACCAAGGGCCAGTAGGAGAGAAGCTGAAGCCACAAAACATAGTGGTACAGCAAAAACAACAAAAAAAAACCTGGTAGCACATTTGTAAAGCTAAGCAGGGTCTGGTATAGTATCAAGTTAGATGGGAGACACTGCCTGTTGAGATTCCTGCATTGGAGGGGGTTGGACTAGATGACTAGGTGGCCCCCAGGATCCTTTCCAGCTCTACAATTCTGTGATTCTGTGAAGGAAGCAGGTGTGCCAGCAGCTGGGTCAGTGAGAATGAAGGATGCAGTAATTCCAGCCCCTGGACTGTAGGGCAAAGGGGAACATGGGAGAAACTGGCAGTTTTCTATTAGCAGACCTTTCAGTGGATACCACATCTGAGTCTTTTAGCACCCACTCTCATAACAAAGACAAAAGGTGGGAAGTCCTATTTCATCAAGTGAACTTGGTTAACTTCCAGCAAAAGGCACAGGAACAGAATTTATGCTTCTTTCTCAGTCATAAGAGTCATAAGACTTTTTTTTTAAGAATCCACATAGCATCATATAAGGCTGATAATCCAGAAAATCAATAAAGCTCCAGGAAGTCAATGAAGGCAAAAGATGCAAATATTAAAAAAGAAATATGCATTTAATACTAAACAAATACTAAAACTCCTCAGTTGCCTCACTGACCATTTCATTTCCCAGAAGGTGGACAAACAACATCTGTCTTGGACATCTGTCCTCACCAACATGGAAGAACTGATTGACCAAGTGGAAGAAATGGGAATCCTGGGAAGAAGTGATCATGTCTTATTAGGTTTCATTATACAGTGGCAAGAGAAAGATGAGTGCAGTTGGACATGCACTCTAGACCAGGCTTCCTCAACCTCAGCCCTCCAGATGTTTTGCTACTACAATTCCCATCATCCCTGACCACTGGTCCTGCTAGCTAGGGATCATGGGACTTGTAGGCCAAAAACATCTGGAGCGCCGAGGTTGAGGAAGCCTGCTCTAGACTTTTAAAAGGCTGATTTCAAAAAGCTTAAGTAAGGGATTACTGGGTGAAGTCCCATGGAATTACTCAAAAAGAATGAAGTCCTTCACTAGAAGTTTTTAAGCAGATGTTGGATGACCACGTGTCATAGATGCTTTAGTTCAGATTCTTGTATTGCAGGGGGTTGGACTAGATGACACTCAGGGTCCTGTCCAATTCTACAATTATATGATTCTATTAGTAGGTCAAAAAGCTAAGAGAGGGGCTGAAGAGCAGTCAGAAGAGTAAAGTAGGCAGGGGGACATTACCCACTCCTAATAGGAGTGGCGTATGCACACCACTTGACATTTTTTCTAAGTTCTAAAAGTTTTCAAGATGTTGTTCTGCATAGGCAGTGATCTCAGAGACTATGAAGAACAGTGCTTTAATTGATCATGGCTGAATACCCTTGTATCTGTTAATAACTGAACACTATAGATTTCTGATGGTTCAAAAAAGGAACCTAAGCCTCCTTTGCCCTGCGCCCCACTTAGAATGTGCAAGCAGCTGTATCATTTTCACAACTTGTAATTTGCAGAGACTGCACCACAATTCTATCTAGTTTTGTTTCCTATTTTCCATTATCGTGTGCAATGCAGTAGACTAGATTTTAACCTCTGCCCAATCCACTGACTTCAAATACCTGCTGAAAGCTTCAAACAGACATACTTCACATTCCTCCTCTTACAAGACATACTGTTAAAGTATTTCCTTAGCATTCTCCCCATCACATTAGCATCAGTTCAAGAATCCCTATATCAACTTCAAAGGGAAAAATATTACCATATCAGCACTGCTCAGTAAGTGCTCGTTAATGCGGATCTGTCTGTCATGCAAGACAAACTATGCATTAGCATGACTTGTGTTTAAAGCACATGAGTAGAGTCATTCCCAGAGTCTTCAGCCTTTAATTTCGTGTGCAAAACATTCAGCAAAAGCCTTTAACGAGAACGGTAATCATCATTTTATCAGCAAAGTGGTCAATACCCCCCCTCTTCACACACACACACAGATGTATAAACCTACCTAATTCTATATCTAAATTCTTAACTATGCATAAAAGGAGACTGTGATTGTGCTGGTTGACTCTAGCTCCTCTCCTCTGCTCACGGAGCACTCATGTGTTGAACAGCATGTGTGCATGGCAATCTACATACATAAAGACTAATTAATTGTGTGATTTGTACACTCAATATTTTGCAGTATACTGATCACATGATTGGAGACTACATGCATTGGGATCTACGTAGGTCGCTGTGCACACTTATCATCTAAGCAACTGGCAGATAGCATGGTGGAGTGGCGCTGCTTAATTGACCTCTGGTTGGTCACCTTGTTGCTGCTTACTGGGGAGTAGAGGGGAAGTGGGGAGGTGGCAGCAAGGCCAGCATGGTGGAAATGCACTGGAAGAACTGCACCAACCTCACCCCTTCCCCTCTATCTCAGGTAAGCAGCAGCACTATGACCAACCTAAGGTCATGTGAGCAATGATGCCCCACTACACCATCTGCACTGCTACCATGATTAGAATCTCCTCACCATCACCACTTACAGGACATCTGCCAAGAGCTCCTCTCTCTCTCTCTCTCTCTCTCTCTCTCTCTCTTCCTCCCAATTCTCAAAGCCCAACACAGCTGTCCTTATGGTGGACTGATGATAGCAATGCCATTGACAAGTCTCTCCAGTACTGCTGCTGCTGCTAGACAGATAAATTGATAAAAGAGGAAGTAGGATACTTCAGATGAGAAAATATTCTTTAGAGGCAAAGGTATAATAGGATGAGGTTACAAGTTCAAAAATGCTGCACACCACAGTATTCCACATAAGACCTTGAATTGAGAATTGCCTTTTCAATCCAGTGTCAAGAGCTTTTAAGGCCTTCACATTCAACAGAATAAAAAGTAGCTACTTTTTTCAAATATATAAGGCAGCTATTTGTTTAATAACATCATGTTTATGGTGAAGGTTTTAATAAGCAATGGAGTCTCGGTTTTTTTATTAGGGGTGCAGGTGCTTGTGTATGTGTGTGTGTGTATTTCTAGGCTCCAATTTCCTGTTTCATATCCAATAACATTCTAAGCTTATGCATCACTGCTGTTCTTGTGCTCAAATCTCAATAAATATGCTATAGTAAGCAATTATGTCACAAATAAGACAATCTGTTGCCCTCTAAAGCAGACTAGTTGTACCAAAGAGGAGGGAAGTCTTCTTTACAATCATGGTATCACACCAGCTTTTCCACAGAAACTTTACTACCTGTTTCGCATACAAATGTGGGTTCCCGTTTTCAATCCAGCTCAATGTCTCTGTCTGTCCATTTTCCCTTTCATTATACCCCAGTCTGCTGGCAGCATACAGACAGCACATTCATTGTTAGAAAGAAAGGAACGCACAGCCTAGAAATTCAATGAGTAGACGGCCCAATGAAAGACCGCCATGTTCTGACTATATTGTGGGGGAATTCAATACTAGAATTTTAGCAGAGAGAATCTCAGCAGCTGATTCCTATCTTGCTGTGTGTTTACCAAATAATAACAGTAGGAAGTGGGCCACCCAGCAGCAATCCCATCTTGGGCAAGGCTGTACATTTTATACAAACAGCATATCTGTAGCCCAAGGCCCTTTTGAGAGAGGCAATCGGGAGGAGAGAAGTGGCGGGCAAGGAGGAGGTGCTTAACATTTTCTAGTTTCAGCACTCCATATCATCTCTCCCAGTGGTTCTCTTCATGCAATAAAAAAAGGGAATGAAGTTACCTCCATTTGCCAGTATACTCCCAGATTGAGAGATCTGTGTATACCAAGATGCATTTCTGCACAGATGGGGGGCCATGCTAATTTCAACAGTGGGCACAGGCACAAAGGAATGCAGTATGGATCTGCTTCCTCCATTGTAATAAGTAGGAAAGCTGTAGAAACACAGGAAGGGAGGAGAGCTGGGTATCTACCAGAGCTCTTGCACCCAGAAAACATCACTGGATCAAATATCTGTCTTTCTTTCACTTTCTTCAATGTGTCAGCTCCGCCAACAAAAAAATGCAATTGACTTCTGGTGGCTAGGACTGAACAGATATTCCTTTCTTTTACCTTGTTCTATTATTCCACAATCACAGTTAAAATAGCATCCTGTGTAAATTATACTTTGCTCTAAAGCTGCGCAGTTTCTAGCCACCATTTCAAATGCAGTTTAACACCACGCAACCTAGAGAAATGGAGAAAACACATGCACGAAGTGTCAATTTTGTATTTTAGTCAGGCCAAGGTTGTAATTTTAGAAATTACCTCTGTGAAAGAGATCTGTGTAGCAGCTCTCTCCTGATGCAAGTCAGGGGAGCTGAAGTGGTCAAAATGATTATACGTTGGGTAGAAAAGTTTCCTTTGGAGGTAGTTAAGGAAACACTATTCATCCTGTAAGATGTGTTCATGCTCTTGTGCTCATGCTCATAGAAAAGCATAACTGAACAGTTTACTGGGTCATATCTCCCTTGGACCTCCTCCACCACTCCTGTCATTTGTCAATGTCAGGTGTGCATAATATAAGCCTCTTACTGCCCTTAATCCTAACTTTTGGCAGATGCTTGTGAGCCTTGAAAACTAAACCATGAACTGTAAAATAATTCAGATCTGTCATGGAGATTTCAGCATACCAAATAGTAACACTGCCTGCCCTACTCTCATTTCTTCACTGGCTGTAAACAAGAAACAAAGATTCTCTCCCTCTGTTTTCGTTTTCAGCCTTGCCATACACAGTTTCTTTTAGATAAAAAAAAAACAGATTGCTCTTCAGAATTAGGAGACGGGGAAGGAGAGCAGAGGTCAGAAAAAGTGCCTAGTGAATGATGTATTCAAGCTCTAATTTTTCATAAAACCAATTGAATTAATATTCAATTTATATATTTGTATAAGCATTGATAAACTAGGTATTTGGCAATAAAAAAAATGCTGGGAAGGAGGAATCGTGAGGAATAAGTCTCTAGCTATTTTTACTACCCTAAGCTCATCTGGGCACCTGGTGAGCCTCTCTGGGAGGAGCATTCCACAGCTGGGGAGCCAACACCAAGAAGCCACTCACTTCATTCCAGATGCCAAGGGCAACTGGAAGAACTACATCTCTTGTGGTTTCCTATGCCCAGACTGTCACACTGTTAGTCAGTGTGAAGAAGAGAGGAGTGAAGGAGGAAAAAACTTCCCTTCGCTATCTTCCTGCATGCCTTTGCTGCTACTCCACCAACAAGTTAAAGGAAGAGGGGTACAGGTAGCTTAAGGGGAACAGGAAAGATAGCAAAGATGGCTGGAAAAGGCCAGTTCCTCCTCACTGATCAGAACAAAATCCAAGCTGAATGAAAGTTTGAGAGCTTATAAAATTAGCTCACCTCAATTTTGTGTTGGGCTTTAATAAGCCCCTGGCTTAGTTTCTGAGCCCCTTGTGGGATAAGTAGTATTCCTAATTCTTTTGAAATCTATATGTAAATATGCTCAATTTAGCAATAAATGTATATTTACACAATCCACTTAGAAAAAAGCCACAACCCAATGAACAAGCTGCAGCCCAATAAATAAGATGCTGTTTACCTGTAGCCTTGCCCACCCCCATCCCAGCATGCCTTTATAATATCTACTATCTAATACTGTGAAAGTAAACAAGCTTTGTTTCTGCAATTCTTCCTTTAGATAATGTATACTTTGATGCAAGTTCCTAGTTGAACATGTGACTCTCTGAAATCTGTGAATGTATAATAAAGAATTATATTGCACTGGCCGTCGACATTCATGTGGTTGGTAAATTGCCACAGAATCTGGCCTCCAAGAGATGGTACTGAATGAATTTTACACCAAAAGTATGGGACTTGCATGTCTGACAGCTGTAAAATAAGTGGTTGACTGAAGACTGGCAACTGTTACAAGTTAATAGACAGGCTGGCATTAAGAACCAGCTGAAAGAACATCTAATTAAGCTCCAAACTTTACAAGCTGTCAAGAAGGCTTTAAGATTTCCCAAACAATTGGCAGTGTTTGATTTTTGTCCTTCAAGTGCTGTACAGCAACATCTCTCAGTTTTGCACAGAACAGTACAGGCCTTGAAGTGCTACTCCACAGAGTTTTTCTCTTACTTCCAAGGCCAATCTTTTGCTCAGGCACAACGATCAGTTGGCTGCTTGCCTCTCCCTTGGGTGTAAAAATGCTCCCTTAACTGCATTATGGAGGCAACAACTGCACTTCCTATTAGGAGAAAAACCAGTGGCACAATATAAAAGGGTATTATTTTTCCCTCTTGAGGAAAGCACGGGGAAACTGGAGCCACAGAAAATTTAGTGCAGCTACAGATAAATGCAACACCATGATTACACTGGAGTTTGTCACCTAAAAAATTGACCAGAGATGCATACTCCCAAATGCTATGGGGACATGCACAGGAGGACTTCAAATGTGCACGGTTCACCATCTCTTCACCCTTTACGTGTCTAACTGCAGCAAGCATTGGTGCACTCACAATGCAACATAGGATAAAGCAGCTCTCAGTGTAAACTTTAATATTCTCATCCAGATCTGGCATTCCAAAAGATCTTTAGTCAAAACCATTATTTTGTAGATACACTTACAAGTGAGCTCTTCCAGTTCTGTAAACAGTAAACAGTTCCCTTTCCTCTCAAATTAGTTGTTTCTATAGTTCTAAGCACTTTCTCCTTGCGACCAGTGGAATGCATGGAAGGGGCATCAGTTGTCAAAGTTCTTAGATAATCAGTGCCTCCTTGCAAGGAACGGCAACACCAGTTGGGTTGATAGAAGCAGTAGTCTGTCCTTTGCTGGGAAAGGAGGCTTCCTTTTGATGCCACCTACTTGAATAACTATTGGTCACTTTCCAACATATGATTCTGAGGGAAAGTTTTGGAGCATGAAGTACCATCTTAGCTCATTGGACTCCTGAATCCTGTTCATTCTGGTTTCTGATTTGGCTTTGGGGCCTTTGGAGGAGAAATGACAGGCCTAGTTGCAAACTATCCATCCAGGAATAGATGTTCATAGTTTTGGAACCGCAACTGGATCCAGCTTTGCTTCTGGGTAAATAAGTGGCCACCAAGCCACAAGTGCTTTTGCACAGCTTCAGCAGGTATTCCACTTTGTATGTCTTGGTTACTTGCAGGTTACATTGCTGTAGCATGCTCAGTGTGAGGCTGCCTTTGAAAACTGTCAGGAAAATTCGGATGGTGCAAATGCAGCAACTATCCTGTTGACTGGGGCCTGTTTTTGTGACCATGGAACACACAAATTGTACCCACTTCATAAGCTCTCATTTGTTTCTGTGTTGGGGCTGATCTAAGTTTTTTTTGTTGGCACTAGAAGAAATCTTACTGGAGGATAAGAGCTAATTTTGGGAGTTGAAGTGCCACCCCCCCGGACCCAGGAGCGATCCGCGAGAGAGCCTGCTGAAGGTATTGTAAGAGTTTGACAGCTGTCAAATTAGCTGTCAGACGGAAAGAGAGAACTTTGTTTCTGTTGCTTCTGCTGGCTATATTTGTTACGATTTGACTATATTTTGTTGAAAACAAGGAAGAACTGATACAAACTAATCTGATTTTTGGATTTGAACAGGAAAGAACACTAAGTAACCAAAATCCCTCTAGAGGGGGTTTTGGGACATTACAAGAATGGCTGAAGGAGGGAAAATTCAAGCTGAACTGGACAGAGTCTTTGTTCTCTTGGGAAAGTTACAAGGCCAAATTGATGTTTTGGCTACAAATGTTACAACTCTAGACTTAACAGTAAACAAATTCATTGAATCTGACAAGGAACCGACTCAGGAAGCTCATGCAGCTGAACAAGAAGAGAAACTGGAGAGCTTTGAGAGTGGGAAGAAAGAGATATATGGTGTTCCTGAGAAAAAGGAAGGAGGAGCTGTAATTTTACAGATGGTAAAGGAGAGCCAGAGGCCTGGCATGATGGCTGTAAAGGAAAATAAGAACTTGATGGTGAAAATTTGGTTTGAATTGGAGACTGAAGAATGGAGAGATCTTCTTGTGTGGAGATCTGAAGACCTATGGATTACAAATCTGATTAAGACGGAAGTTGGAGCTTTTGGGACATTTGGATTTAAAAAGAGTAAGAAACAAGACTTAGGCTCCACTTTTGAGTATGGAGGTCTGGTTGGAAGAAATATGGACTTTATTGGACTAGAGCTTCTCCGAGATTTGGTGTTTGATACTAAGGACTATCCAAAAAGCCGGCAGAGAGGAACTGAGAGAGAATTGAGAGCCTCGGACGTGAGATCCCCAGGCTGAGAGTAGATTGACTGATGGACGATTATTGGGATTGGAACCGGGAAAGGGGGGGTGGAGTTTAGGAATCGAAAGGGGGCATAATTATAATTTGTTTTGTTTTTATTTTGTTTTGTTATCTGTATGAGAATTGGGGAAATTGTGGAAGGGAATTTAGGTCGACTTTAGAAAAAAGGCTTTAAGTATGAGAACAGATGTGCAAGTATTGATGTTTATAAGTTATAAATTTATAAGTTAAAAGTTTAAAAGTTAAAATTGGTTTTTCTAAAAGGACTGAAATGTAAAAAAGGTTAAAAATTGGGGATAAGAACTTGCTGAGCCAACAATTTGAACTGGAATACAAGAGGGGGAGGTGGGGGGAAGTCAGGAAAATATGTTATTGAAAGTGAGGACTTTGAATTTTATGTGTTTTTAAATCTTTTTTGTTTTGTTTTGTTTTCTTATTTGTGTTTTTGTGTTTTTCTTTGATTTTTTTTTTTTGGATAATGGAAAAATCTTAATAAATATCATTAAAAAAATAATAATAATAAGTTTTTTTTGCTGCCTCAGGTGAAGGACACAATGGTGCCCCAACCCAGTTCCACATACAGAAGCCTACCAGATGTAGCTGTGAGAAGACACAGCATTTGACTGTGGGCAGCAGCTCCGATTACAGTGCACAAAGCGGGCTGCAACACTTTCTCACTGATCTGCACACTCTGGCATCTACCACCAGAGGCAGCTACCTCAGTTTGCCTTATGTTAGAGCCAGTCCTGCTTCCACATTCAAACTGTTGGGTTTTAGTCTTTAAAGCCCTAACCTGTTAGAGATCTGGATAGGTGAAGGTATCAAATGCCAACTTTCCTGCACACTTGAGTTTTCATAGCAAGCCCTGCTACATGTCCCCATCTCTATAGCTGGGACTATAGTTCTCTATAATAGCTCTTGTCAGGAGCAACTGGTAGCATGGTGACAACCTTCCAACAGCAGTGTCACTGCCACTTACCAGGTTGGGGTGAGGGAAAGGGCATACCAGGGGGAGATCCAGCAGTGTGTGGGCACAATACCTATCTCACAGCCACCCTACACCCATGCCATTCCAATGGCAACACTGCTCCCTGAAGGCTAGCTCCATGGCAATGCCCTATCAGCCACTTCTAGCCCAAGTCGTGGGACATCTTGTCTCAAGAAATACAAGTAACCGCCTTTCTGTTTTTAGATGCCAAGTAGTTATTGATAGCTGCTTTCTGCTTTTAAAGTTATTATTGTTTTGGCTTTCATCTTTGTTTTAGTCAGCTTAGGTGCTCCGTTGTTTAGCCAAAAGGTAAGATATTAATGTTTGAATAAATAAATGAAGCAAAAACAGAATATTTGTCAGAAACAATAAGGACCAAGACATAATAAATAAAAATGATTCAGACAAAACATTCCACTATTAAATATTGAAAACAAACTGGAAAACCGCAGAAGCAGTGAAAAGAAAATCTCATTATTTGTCTGGAATTTCATCTCATGAGAGCTTAACATCCAAAAAGCATGGCAAGAATTAAAATTTCAGATGAAAAGCCACACACATCTCCTCCCTCTCCTCCTGCTGCTGCTGCTTCTTTTGGTAAGAATGCAAACCATCAATGTAACTAAAACCATTCATTTCAAAATTCAAATTAAACCTTGGTTCTGTGTGTATTATAAATTTATATAAACAGCATTTCCAATTATATATAATATAGCAGGTTGCAATGCATCCAACTTTTCTCTGTATTGGTACTGTTCTGTTTGGAGGAGGAGTCCATGCATTTTCCACTCTTACTGCACTAGTTCTGTTTAGTCTCTGTTGGCTTATTATTTAATTCCCTTTAGATCCCTTTCTCTTTGGTGTCTCTTTTACCACTGTTCCAATTTGCCAAATGGAAACAGCACTGCAGCAGTCAATGACTCCAGGAGCTATGTCACTGTGGTGTTTTTTGTTTTGTTTTTTAGCTATTAACTCATATCTCTCATTTTCCAAGCTAGCAAAAGCCAGGGGGTTACCCTTAGGAACTGCCAGACAACCTGCAATGGGAGGAGGCTTCCAGAATAGCAGGCTGGGATCCTGAACCTCTATATTTAATGTAGAAATTGGTGTGGGGCAGGGATGTAACAGCAGCCAGTCTAGTACCAGAATGATGGGTATCCTGTGCATCATGACACAGCAATGAGCATGAGGGGAGCCATTCACACATTCTTTCTCTTTCTCTCATACACATACTTGTGGTGGCAAGGAAGGTGCACAGAGTGTGCTCTTACAAGAATAGGAACTCTCCCCACACACCTTCCATCCTATCACCACTCCACTCCCCACAGCCTGCCAAACGGCAGCCCGGCCAGCTTGAGTGCTGTTTCCTTTGGAAGAAATCTATATGTATAATTATATATCTATATCTATTCATTGCAATATAAGTGACTATACACTTAATGTTTGCAGTGCGTTTTTGGTTTTTTTTAAGATAAGTAGTTTGGACAATCTCTACTTGGAAGTGAAAATTATTGTCTCAGCTTCTTTGGAAAGCAGCAATTTCATTACCATTCTGAGGAGACTGTTGTTTCCTTAAAGAGCATCACATTTGACATGAATTTGGCCGTGAAAGAGCCAAATGAGTGGTTCTGATTTGAATCTGAGATGAATGCACAGCTAGCATTTGTGAATAAGCAAGTGAATAACACAATGGTTTGAGTAATCAGTTCAGGAACTGGTCAAACAAAATCTTTCCAAACGAAAGTCCAGCTGTACTGAGACTGGTTCCTTCATGAAGTCTGAATCACAAAGCCAAACATTTTAAAAAGGCTGCCTAATCACCACAGTTAGAAGCCAGGCTTACGAGACCTCTATCTGGCATCAATCTCAAGGTCAGGATATAGTTGAACAATCAGTTCATTTAGAAAGTGATGAGTTTGCTCTTTCAGGAGTTAACAGAATCCAAATATCTTTGCTTCACACAGAAATACAGGAGTATCAAGTGATGAAAGGGAAGGAGTTCCTTTTTGGTGAGAATCACAGCATCCTCTGAAATATTAATGAAGCCCTTTTATATGCCAGAGTCTAAAAAGGACTTTGAATAATACATTGGAAGGCAACAGCAGCAATTCAGCCATTGAATTCTCTTCGCTCTTCACAGACGCAGCTAACACATTTTTTTTTAAAATAGAAATAATGTCTAGGCCAGCCTAGCCCAAAACATCTGGAGAGCACCAGGTTGGGGAAGGCTGGTCTTGGTGTACAGGGGAAGATGAGAATTCTTTTTTTAAAAAAAAAAAATCAAATTTATTGAGTTTTTAACATAAAATACAATAAAAGCCAAACTAATCTAAAGAAGATAAATAAAAGAGAAACAAGAATAAGCAAGAGAAGAGAATAAATAAGGAGAAAAAGAAAAGAAGAAATAATAAAAACAAATAAATAAGCACACAAACACAAGGTCCTCTATAATAATTGTATCTTAATCCTTATTCCACCCACAGAATGGTGAACCCTCCCAGCTCTCACTTGAGAGCTTCACCCTCTTCTCCCAGCCTCCCACCTGGGGAGATTCTCTCTACCCTGACCCTCATGCAGGGCCCTTCATCAGGAAGATGAGAATTCAAGCTGAGGAGAAACTGTCCAACAGTCCTTCTCTACACAGAGGATGAAAGAGATGAATCTGAGATGGTTTGGGAATAAATGGATAGAACACAAAGGCAGAGGAAAACTACAAAGGTATGAACGGGGCATAGAGGCAAAGTCAAGACTAAAACCCCAAACTATGAAGCCTGAAACACTCTTGTAAAACTGGAGGGTTTAGGTCCACCAGTTTGGGTAGGACATAAAAATATCCACTCCTTTCAGCTCTTGCTGAAAGACTTGCTTTAGAATCAGAGTATTAAGCAGCGGCCCACATTACATGCTAGTAAACAGTCTGGTATGTTTGGGGCTTTCGATGTTTATATAAACAGCAGTGTGACCTGCTTTCCCCCTAACTGACAAGTGAAGATGTTGCTATAATTGGCTTTTGAACGAGTCATCCAGAAGGCAATGTAACCACTCCCGATCAGCACTGTTTTTCTATATCTAACTGAAACAATAATTTCCAAGTGCAATAAATTGTTACATATTAAGCCAGCACCTAAAGATACCAACTGGACTTTGATTCTCCATCATCTTATATGAGAACCACGCAGTCCCTGCCCAGAAGTGGAACAAAACAAAAGTGGGGGAGGGGAACAATTGTAAACAGAAGTGCAACAATGAGCTTAATTAAAGAGGAATAAGCAATTATTGGGGTGTGGACAAATGTTTAACGGCTGAATATAACAGATTGATTGTGACAATAAGGAAAAGGGCAGGGACAAGGGAAGATGAAAATGCAGAAAAGAAAGAAGCCAGTGATAAGCAAAAATGATCAGTATCCTCCCCAAACTCCATTTTGGAGCATTCTGCTGAGATACCATCATTCTGATGCACAGAAAACGGCTCAGGTTGGCTTGCTATTGCTGTGAATTGTGATCCTGAAGCTTTTATTGGGCATTCATATACTGCTCTTTATTTAAAATATTTTTATCCTGCCCTTAATCATACTGGATGATCCTAGAGCGGGCTACAATCAGTTGCCAATAAAATACATAGCATATGTAGTTAGTAATTTTAAGAAGACAAATATCAAAGAGAAACACTAATATACATAATGGGGGAAGTCTGAAAACTTGTCCACCCATTCAGGACTGGTATAAAATAGAATAGAAGTAGCCAATGTTGCATCTTCCACATATCAATGGACTCCCAGCCCACATCAGCCCAATCAAGAATGGCCAACAGTCAGAGATGATAGAAGTCCAACAACATCTGAGAGCCACAAGTTGCCCAGACCTGAAATAAACATATGGAGCTTCAGCCAAAAGTGATGCATACAATACCAGTAGTCCACTGGGAACAAGATAAAGGCCTAGACACAAACCCTGTTGAGGTGTTTTGCATTACACAATTACAATCACATGAGGGAAAGATCAGGGCCACAGCTGCCGACGTGAGCCCCATGCTCCATACCACTTCCGGTCTCCCTGATTGCAGTAGCATCTAAATAATGCAGGATGCCTAGATGCATTGAGCAGACTTTCCTCTTCAGACATTTCATCCCAATATGTAGATCAGGCTTCCTCAACCTCAGCCCTCTAGATGTTTTTTGGCCTACAACTCCCATGATCCCTAGCTAGCAGGACCATTGGTCAGGGATGATGGGAATTGTAGTCTCAAAACATCTGGAGGGCCGAGGTTGAGGAAGCCTGGTGTAGATGGTAGCGTCAGTGCCAGAAAAATTGGGCCTGCATTCTCCCCTCACAGGATTATAACAGTGTGGGGCATAATACTGGAACAGGGTTACAGGGAACTGCCCTGAGACCTGCGGGTATAGGGCAGTATAGAAATTCAATTAAAAGTAATAATAATAATAATAATAATAATAATAATAATAATGTATTGCCTAGGGCCTCTGGGTGAATTGTGTGACTGAGGCTTCACCTACATCTCTGTTTAACCCTTTGATCCTGCTTTATAATCCTTCTCCAAAGAAATTTCAAGTTTTTGAAGTTGCTATTTTATTTACTTATTGAGGGTTTTTTTAGTTCACCTTTCAGGGCCAAAGCATTTCCTTTGCACTTTTTTCTCAAACACATTATGCGCAGCCTTTTGTCCCAACCCAGCAATTTTATTAATTGGAGAAATGTATTACAAGGACAAGAGACAAATAATGAGGTCCCCTCCCCAGCAAATAAAATGTGGTCCATACGGATCATGTGTCTACTCAAATTTCTCTGTGGAGAGAGGCTATATACTAACCATTAATGTCTTAAGAATATGCTTGAAATGACAGTACAAACATTTTTGTGGAGACTGTATTATACATAACTAGACTTGTATTATATATAACTAGACTTGTATTAGGGACACGGGTGGCACTGTGGGTTAAACCACAGAACCTAGGACTTGTCGATCAGAAGGTCAGCGGTTCGAATCCCCGCAACGGGGTGAGTGCCCATTGCTCGGTCCCTGCTCCTGCCAACCTAGCAGTTTGAAAGCACGTCAAAGTGCAAGTAGATAAATAGGTACCACTCCGGCGGGAAGGTAAATGGCATTTCCGTGCGCTGCTCTGGTTTCGCCAGAAGCAGCTTAGTCATGCTGGCCACATGACCCGGAAGCTGTACGCCGGCTCCCTCGGCCATTAAAGCGAGATAAGCACCGCAACCCCAGAGTCGGTCACGACTGGACCTAATGGTCAGGGGGCCCTTTACTTTTAGACTTGTATTATATATAACTAGACAGTTATTGTTGTTATAAGTTTTATTATTTTGGAAAATAGTTTTTTTAAGGGTTAGGGGAATACTGTTTGAAGCAGCCCACCCTTCATTTAAAGGAGATGGGTTGCCACTGCTTCAAACAATCTCATTGGTTTCAGTGAGAGAGCTAACTGAAATGCATTAGCTGTTAACTCTTTCCCACTAACATAAATGGAACTTAAAAGAGCTTAACTTTGGCTGGATCATACCCATTTTGCCCCAGTCCTGCTTTCAAAGGCCTATGCATTTCCATGAATGCTCCATGGCCTTTGCCCAGAAAAGACCACAGAGTAGGAGGCTACACAATCTAAGAAAAAATGCTAAATTTGCCTTTGCATTTAACTTGTGTTTTTAAAAATGTGACTTATAATAATTTTAAATAATAACAATAATTTTATTATTTATACCCCGCCCATTTGGCTGAATAGTGAATAGTGTCAGCTGGGGGAGAAGCAGATTGTTGACTCAAGTTTGCCCTGGGCAATTAATTGTTAAGCCTTCCCTTCTCCTACTTCAGTCCTGAGGAAAATTCCTTCTCTGGAGCCAGTCTTTTCACTTGGAGAAACTCTCCCATTGGTTGATAATATTGCATGGATACACGCCCACACACACACCCTGCAAATTAAAGGCAAAGAAACGTTTATTGACACATCTAGTATACTGTAATCCTAACTCTTCAACTACTGCTTAGTCTATTTGGAAAAATGTGGTTCCTTTTTTTTTTATGGTAGATTCACATTTCCCCATTCAGTCTTTCCATTTGTTGTAACTTCTTAAGGTTATTTTGTGGTATTGGAAGAAGGAATTGGCTGATCTGTTCCATGCAATGAGTGTCACAAACATTATTATGATTACAGGATAAAGCAAGTGGGGTAAGAAGCTGCACATTCAGCCATTTTCACTGAAGGGACTATAATTTTAACATTATTCAGCCCAATATAAACCGTGCATACAATCAGTATCATCTTACTGGATAATATTATGCTGGGAGTCAGAATGTTAACAATGTATCTAAGCATTTCTTAATAATAACCCAGAGCTCTAATGCTAGCCATTTCTGACTTTTCAAAAAAGCATATGTATTGACCTTGATATCATCAAGACCAAAACTACTGCTTAGATAAAATATGTTCCTACCCTCAGGATTTGTTGTTCCTTGACAGGAATACAATAAAGCACTAAAATGTAAGCATGAATATATTGGCCATAGTTAAACAAAAATAAAAAAGAAAAGGAAATAATTTTTGTTTAGATTACCGGTAGTTTATTTTTTATTGTAATGTATTATGAAACATCTTAATAAAATCTTATTTTTAAAAAAGAATATATTGGCCATAGCAAAGAATAACAATACATTGCCTTTGGTATAACAACAGCTGTATTCTGTCTCTGCTGAACACCAATTGCTGGAAATCACAAGTGCGGAGAGTAAAGTTAGGTCTTGCCTGTGGGTTTCCCTTAAGCATCTGACAGCCCACTGTGAGAACAAGATGCTGAACCAGATGAGCCTTTGGCCTGATCCAGTTGGGTTCTTACATCTTTAAAATGGCTTGCTGGCCATTGGGACAAAAGAATTCTTCACTAGCAAGAAAAATTGGGTCACTCTGGCAATTATCTTTCGTTACCACCCTTCAAAATCAGCTACCATCACACTTGCCACATCCATTCCCAGTCATTAAGGCACCTCTATAAACAACATTGCAGTACTCAATAATTTAAACTCGATCTAAAATAAGAACTCAAAGCAAACCAAACATCTAAACTTTTATAAAGGTGGTATTACTTTGGCCTGTAGTGAAGTTCGCAAAGGAACTGATTTTGTATGCTCAACCAAGTCTGGCCAGAACTCACAGCCAGCTCAGACTGCAATGTGAGGCAGGCACCAGGAACCTTTCCCAGGCATAAGTAGCATAGCTAAACCAGGAGACCTAGACAAAATTTGGGGCAGGATCAGACCTATAAGCTTCAGAGTGGAACAGCAAGCAAGAGAGTATTCAGAACAGACACCACCAGCCCAGGAAAGAGGAATGTAGGGAAAGCACAGCACCTGCCCAGTGGCAATCAGAACTCCTTGATAGTTGGGTCTAGGCGGGTCTAGCTAGGAAGGTGATCCAAATTTTCTCATAGTCATATGAAAGTTTTGAGTTTTGACAGCTGCCACACTACTGAGATAATAGCTGAACTGGGCACAAGTCCACTATACTCAGAACAAAGGAGGTGAACAGCAGGCCACAATGAATACATCACAGACAGATTTTGTGCAGAGAAACAGAAGGCGAGGGGGCAGAAAGACTTGTGTTTCTCTGGTGACTAATGTGCAGAAGCAAGTGAAAATGCTCACAGGTAGAGAATAAGGCATTTGTCCATCTCTAATTCGATTCAGGTTTCACATAACTTTCATAATTCTTCTCAGGAATAGAGTATTTAATATTAGCAAAGCTGAAGATTCATCAGGTAAACAGACCATTTAGAGGCTCACAGAATCACAGACTTGGAAGGTAATGACTCAAAGGTCATGTAGCCCAATCTCCTGCTAATGTAGGAAATCCATTACTACAGCTCAATTTTTTTAAAAAAATATTGCTTAAGGCTTGAAAAATATTTGTTATATACAGAAATTATGAAAAAGTCAAGTATGTGTGACTGATTAAATTACTGATTAAAGGTACAGCAGGGGAACAACCAAACTAGTTTGATTTTGTGTGATTTGCTTAGTTTCCTTGTTTAATGAAGTTGAACAGTTACTTTGCCTAGTTCATTTGGAATAAATTCAATAAAGTAATCAAAGTTAAAGCTCTACTTCATTAAGCAACTAAATTATGCAAATAAGAAAAAGTGAAAATTCATGTTATTTGCAATGTAAAAAACACGAAAATTAGGCAAATGCACACATTTTGGTTACATTTTTGACAGCCCTATTCTTTTTGAAGGGTCATAACTCTTGTGCAAAGACATGACCTAAAGCTTCAGTGCTCCAGCAGGATGTAAAAAGAAGATCAGCAGGAAACAAACAAGAATGTGGCCAATAATAACCACATCTGAAAAGGATAACCCAAGTTAGATCAATGACACAAGATCAAAACTGATAGTTTGGGATCCACTAACAGGTCATGGCTTGATCTAAGATGGATCACAACTGTAGCACAACCACCATACAAACATATGGTGTAAACTTAAGAAATGGATCTCTAAAAGCATGTTTTGATTAAAGGTGAGTCTTGGGTCTGGAAAAGTTGAAGACTATTGATCTAGACTATTCAAAAGCAGGAACTGCGGAGCACAATATAATTTTGCAAAAAAATGTTTTACTTTGTGGGTTGAAGTTTACCCTTTTCTTCTCAGTACAAAGTTAATTTTTTGGGTGAATCTAGAAATGAGGAAAAGACAGGGTGGCACAACTTTTTTTTAAACAACAACAACAACAACAAACCCTGTAAGATGCTTACCACTACCACCCCACTGATGCCATTGTACATCTCCTCACTTCTTCCCAAAACCATTTTGGAGTTTTAAACACAATCCCCAAAATGGCACCAAAATCATTGCCTTCAATATGCCACATGTGAATGAGCTGATGACTGGAGGGTGGGAGCAGTTGTTTTTGTATACCTCTTAAACTTTTATGTGGTATGAGTGGAGGAATAATTGGAATGTGGTTGTAGAGTGTTGCTGTTTGTACTGCAGTGCTACTGTGTTTAGGGTGATCTGCTGGGACATGGACATAAGTAGTGAGCCTGGTCACACCCATCTCAAGCCTAAAGCTGCATCATCTTGCGTGCAGTTAGATAAGAAAGCACTTGTGCTATTTAACAATCAGAATGAAGGCGGTTTGAAATTATGTTGAGCCACTAATGAAGTCAATGTTGTCGAGCTTTCCAGATGCCCACATCTTTCAAGGAGTAGGAGTGCCTAATCACAAGTAAATTTACTAGCAAATATATAGCAGGGCTGTCTTTAGCAGTTGTAGACAACATGATGGGACTGCAATGCTCACCTGACCTCTGGCTGAGTTTCTGCTGCATTCCAGGAGGCATGGAGGAGGCATGGCACCAGCAGAACCAATCTGGTACTCCTGCTGGTGTGTTTGCACCTTACCAACCTGATACCACCTGACCCCTTCCCTCTCTCTCCCAATATGCAGCAACAATACAGCTGGGGGGGAATCTGCTAAGCAGCACAGCCCCATCACACCATGTGCTACTGCTGTTTGGCTTGTTCCTCATAGCCTCTTACCATTCTTGTGCATACACACAAAGGGTAGCACAAGCACAATGAATGATGGTGGGACACAAAACACAAACCATGTAAAAGCAAGCATATATTTAGAAAGGCTTTTAAAAATACTCCATCACCAAGAATCAAGTGGAAAAAACCCCTAATTAAAGCAGCTATTATTGCTACTAAACAATTTCTTGGTTCAAATTGGGTGTTAGTTTCTGTACACAAGTGGCATACCTCCCGCTAGGGTGTCAAAAGTAAAGGGCAGCATTTCTCTATCTGATTCAGCCAGAGAAGGCTTGTTCTACAGACACGGATTAATTTCTCATGCTAAGCCTTTCCAGGGTTATCTTTCATATTGTCAATTTGTTCACCAGTATTTTCTGAACATATGTTATAGAGCAAAGCAATTGTACTTTCAAAATGCAAAGATCAATGCTTAAAGTTGGGAGCACATTGATCTTGTGATGAAAAAATGATCAATACTTTAATAAGAAAATCTGCTCTCCCAAACCTTATTTCCTTGTCTGCTAGGCATACAACCCCCACTGCTGAATGAATATATATATATATACACACACACACACACACACACACACACACACACACATTAAATTACAGAGGAACTTTGTAAATGCTTTTTACTTTTCAAAATCATTCTTCTTAGACATTTCAGTAACAGTAACGGCAAAAATCTCTTTGGAACTTAACATGAAATCTATGTTTTGAGGCATGTTGGCCATGTAAATTGTCTGAAAGTTTCATTTCTAGAATTCACTATTCTGATTGTGCTTGTTTTTGTTATTTTTTATTAGAATCTACTTTAAACCTCTTTAAAAAAATAATAATAGATACTCAGAACAGAAACACAGGCATCCAGCATAACCACTTTAAGTCAATAGCACCGATACATCCAATCCAGCTCTTCACATAGTTTCTGGCAAGATGTCCCACTCCTGTCTAATAAAACAATAAAGCTGGTCAGGAGAGAGGGAACAGCAGACACAAATGCTTGTTTTAATGTATGATTTATGACACAATAGATGGAAGTAGTTACTCTGAAACACAGAAAGCTCATGCAGGCATTCTGCAGCTATACTAATAGCATAATTCCATATGGCGTTTACTCAGAAATAAGTCCCGCTCTGTTCAAGGAGATTGTATTTAGGACTGTAGCCTAAGAAGATGTCTGATAATAAACACCATATTAATGATCTTCAGGGGTTAATGCATGGGATTTGTAGTGGAGAGGGAACTGCTCTCAGAGCCAGCTCTACATGTGCATAATCAACCAAAAGCACTTGTACAAAAGGAGACCATTGAACCATTGCCTCTTTGACTCAAGAATGTCATGTTGCTCCCATCGGACTCGGAGAACACCAGCTCAGAAGTCCTGGTGGAATCACCAGCTCCCTGTTACAGATAAAGCTGCAGCTCCTATTTGAGGCCAATTCTCAAGCTGATTGCTGCAGAAGCAACATCTGGACTCTTACAAAGTCTCCAGCCTGGGCCAAGCATGGAACTGTCCAGAGTACCACAGACGCCTGGCCTTTGCACATATTACTAAGGCCATTGCTCAAAACAAAACAGCTAATTCTGCTAGTGCAGCAAATGAAGGTGTGATTTGTACAAACACTGGTTAAAAAGTATGGTATGAGGGGCATTGAGAAGCAGATTACTGCCTATATAATGTTAACTACTGCAGTTGTTGCACCTTTCTTTTTACTGTTTACTCGTGTTTTTCAAGACTTTCTAACACCAGAATCTTCATACACACACACTTGCTGTTCAGTAGTCAGTATTTTAAAGTACTTAAGATTGTATTTTAACATTGTGATTTAAACATTCACAATGCACTTCCATACTTTTTCTTTCTTAGTGTAGGAAATAACCAGCTCATGTCCTTAAAACAGATAATAGGTTTTAAAACCCTAGTCTACTGATTTCAATTTAACAGTGCAGGACCCAGAAAACCAACTTGTTACTTTCTGCATCGTGACTACTCTTGGAAATGGCAGAAACTGTTCCACTCACTTTACAGTGTTAGAAGGCCCAAAAAGAACCTACATTAAGAAAGGATGGGAAGCAGCCCTGTTAGCCGATCTTCTCAAAGCAATTTGCTGAGATGTATAAATGCAAAGTTGAATCAGTGAGCAATAAAACAGAAGCAGTCCAAGGAAAATATGGGGTAGGGGGAGTGTTGATTCCACTAACCCAATTAGACATTCATTGCAGGAATGATTAATGCTACCAATAATTCAAAGGCACACACTATTATAAGAACAGAATAAATTTGGCATTCTAATATACAGTTTGTGCTTCTGTGAATGAGGCTGGATCAGCAATTCCATTACAAGTGCCTTCTAGGGGAATAAAATTATTATACCGGTAGTTATCTTTTTTCTATGTATTGTTTTGCAAGACTTTTATATTTAAGTCCTACAGAAAGGTATTTGCCAGTGTTCCTCTGAGATTCATAATAGTGTGGCACCATGTTTGTAAATAAGAGCAATTTGCAACTACAAAATGGGCACATGACTTAAATTGCAATAGCAAAACACAAGTATAATGAAAGAAGCAAAGAGTCCATATACTCCATCCCCTACCAAAATCAGAATGGAGAGAATTTAACCCACCCAAATATGCTGCCTACATTTCCTCCCACCTCATTCTCCTTATTCACACTCCCATCCATAGAAAAGGTATATTAAAAGCTCACGCTTTAGACTGAAGAGAATGTGGCATTTCCACACAGCCCTGAGGGATAGGCACTAATAAATTTGGAGTAACCACCATATTGTGAATGAGCTGAATTCCAGTAAACAACAATGGTACTTAAGCAGTCAAAGGGTGATTTCTGTGTAAATGCAACACATTAGACCAGGAGATCTGTGATTGCTCTTCCAATTTTTCCCCAAATAAAAGCACCCAAATTTCTTGGGGGCAGTGAAGTGGCAAACAACTTTCTCCCCACACCATCCCCCTGCTCCTTAAGTTACTATTTCCTTTGTAGAGGGAAGATCCAAGCAAGAAAAAGCTATCTGTATTTTTCATGCACGGGGCAAATAGAAGTTGCAGGAGGGTAATTTAGATTGGGGAAATTGCATTGGTGGCGGAAGGTTAAATAACCCTGCAGCCAGCAGCTACCCCAATCAAAGTCCCCGCAGACACATGCCTTCATTTAGTTCTGTCAAAAAAGCAGATCAATCAATCATGGATCTCCTGCAGTAGCATGCATTTTGGCCCTGACTCATCACTGATTGGAACTAAGGTCCTGTTCCCACACACCATTAGTGAGTGCAAGCCACTTCCCTATGGCAAAATCTCACAGCAGTGCAGTAAGTGCAAGAATGCCAGAGTCCCATAGACACATGCATGGCTTCTCAATTGGGCATCAGTTGACTGGGGAAACCCAAGTGATTTGCCACAAGGTTCTAGTATTCATGCATATGCCAAGGTCACATAGGAATCCCATTGTAGTACACCTCCCACACCAGTGACAGCATCATCGTTATGTGTCAACAAGAGCCAAACTAAAGCAGAAAAAAGTTAGAAGAATGCTGTTGTTCATGGTGAGCAACAAAAGCATGGTGTGCAAGGAACTGTGCAAATGCGCAAGGGATTCATCCTACTCTCACAAAATTAGAATTCGAAAGGTTCTCTAAGAATCCCGTTCTTACTGCTTCACATAGGTTTGAAACCTATTTGAAGCTGCAATGAAGATGTAACCTTCATATCTAATTCATAATTATAGGAAAGAACGAATGTTTGGTTTTTTCTTTTAAAGCCTTTTCATTCCTTGGTTCACCATGACAGGCCCGGAAAGCACCACTACTAATGCCTCCTTACCATCCTTTCAAAAATGCCTATTTGTTTTGGTCCTATAGTGTGTCCTATAGTGTCCCACAGTGTGTAAACATTTTTATTATCCTGGGATTATTGCTCATGAAAAGAACTAGTTAGACAGACTTCAAGGCACAAATCCTCTCTTTAGCCAGAGAACAAGATTCTCTAATCATCTGCAGGAAGCCAACATTTGCACAGATAACACCAAGTGATTTCCTAACAATATTGAAGGAATAACAGTGAGCATTAAAAAAAAAGCCTTGTTTCCAAATGCAACACTGCAAAGTCTCTGGATTCTTATACCTCAGCCTTGCACAAGCGGAATCACTTGTAGGTATAAGGGGATAACAGTGCTTTCCTTCCTCTTAAAGCTGTATTGTTTTTCTTTTGGGAGACAGCACAAACCTTGCTTGGAACAGTACCAGCAATGAAGGGGTAAGACAGCTGTGAAAAGAGCTGGATGTGTGCATTCACTGGAGAAGGACCTGCCGCCCAATCCTATGCATCTTTACTCAGAAGTATGTCTGCTCAATCCAGTCGGTCTTACTCCAAGTAAGTCTAAATAAGAAAGCAGCCCTACATAATAAAGTGCTTTAAAAACGAAACAAACAAATGCAAGTTATAAAAGCAATGTGTGTGCACTGGGAGCTGTCCTCCAGGTTAAATGATAATGCTGGTACTGGAAAAATGATTTGCTTAACAGAGCTTAGGCGGAAGGATGTTTTACATCTCATCACCGCATTCCACATGACAGAGCTATTAAAATGATAATGCGCAATCAGCTTTCCTCAGTATGAAGTGACTAGCTTGTTTTAGTATATTGCATGGTAGACATGCAGATTAAGGCCAGCGGGCCATTATATTGTATTGTCACTATATACCACTGAAGAGTTTTTAATCAGCAAATCATTGTCACAACATGATACGCTGTTTATGTCTGTCATCTTCTGAACAACATACCAGGTTACAAAGAAAATGTCATTCCCCAGATGCTGTTTGAAAATTCAGGGCTTGTGTTATCCAATGACTCTTTATTGTATCTGGGTCACAGATCATACTGATCATACTAATAAAGTAGTAATATTATTACACTAGCAATGAGCAGTGGAAGATATTCTCTCCCCCACCCCACCCCCGCACTCCCTCAAAGCTGTTGCAAGCAATGCCTGACGTCAGCTTGAAGGAAAAATTAGAACTAGAATCACCAGCCCTCAAAATAGTAAAATATTATCTATTTATTTAAAGTATTTCCAGACTGCACTTCATTCAAAACAATCCCATAATGAGGTACAAAGTATAAAAACAAATCACAATAAAATTAAACAAATACATAAAAACCTTATATAATGTTAAGTCCATAATCAAGTACCGGTATAATAAATGAACAAGTCTGATGAGGAGAGGATAGGCTATTCCACTCCACAACCAATTTAACCAAACACCTAAGTGAACAAACATGTTTTTAACTGGTGCCTAAAACCTTTCAGAATCAGCACCAGTTGAATTTTTGAGGGAGGGCACTCCACAATTGGAATGTTACTGTAGAGGACACCTCCCATACAAAACTATGCCCAGCTAACACAGTACACGGTATGGATAATCAGCAGGAAAGTCTCTTGAAACCAATAGTGGATAACACCTAATAGCAGTACAACCTTATACTCCCATCAGCAAAACCGAAGCAAGCCTTACATGTTACATTCTTTTAGCCCCTTGATTCCAAACACATTTACATGCAAGTAATCCCCACTGACTTCAGTGGAGTTTGCTTCCACATGTGTGCTGACAAGCACAGCTGACTGCATCCTTAAGCTTCCTTTGTCGAGCATGTGCTAGCATTTCAGTACTGTGAACCACAACATCTATTTTTATTACTGTGATTTAAGAACAATAAAATGTGTATTTCAATGCTTTATTACTGTGGGTAGCTGTGTTGTTCCAGTGGAAGGAGACAAAAGGACAAATCAGGGGGAAATATCACACTTTCAAGCAAAATGTTCTAGAATGCAAAACTCACTTTCTAAAACATATGATGCTGATTCTCTATTTTGCATATGCTGTATGTGCCAACAGCTACATTGACAACCACTACTGTGAATGAGGAGCACAGCAATAAAAGTTGATCTCACTAAATGCAGGTGGCATTTATCCAAATATAATATGGGAGTGGGCAGTGCTGAATAGTTAGGAGAGCTGCCTGCAGTATATACAAAGGCAAAGCCATGGAGACAACAACCTTTTGGGGGGGGGGAGAGAAGGCTGCAATTTATTTTAATGCAGGATATAGATATAGATATAGATATAGATAGATAGATGTTGTTTTTTACTCTTACAATAGCTTCATCAGTGAGCTGTCAATCACACTTCCCACACATACTGGCTGGTAGAGAAATCATATATAATATAATATATAACAGGGTTGTGTTTTAAGCTACTGACTTCCCTGTGTGTTCATGCATGATGCACCAATTGCCTCATTCATAAACACCACAGTTCTCTTTATTCTTACTACCAGATTCATCCATCTAGGAGGCAGGTTGCAATTTAAAAGTCATTTTGAGTGGTCCAGACGCCCTAAAATGTATCTAGCTTCCTGCAATAAATGCCCTTCTGTCCTGCGCATATGCATGCGCATATAGATATATGAGAGAATGAGAGAAATATCACTGTGAGGTGGTTAAGACGCAAAACGCTCCCAAAAAATCCAGGCAGAGGTACATTCATAAGACGATTCTCTACTGCAACGACATGACCGTGTCGGCCAGCCCTCTGTCAGGACAGCAGATTGATTACGAATGGCTCTATTACAACCTTTCAAGGCGGAGGTGCTATTGCGAGACCATCGGGGGAAAGCGGGGGGTTTATCGTATGACAGAAAGAGAAATAAAATGCAATGCGTGAAGCTCGCCGAGGCCGGCAACTTTCTTCCTGAAGCTGCTTCCGAAGGAGCTCTTTTATGTTTGAAAGGGGTGCTGGTGGTGCAAATCCCTTCCTCCATTAGAAAGCCAGTCAATGATAAACCAGGAGCCGAGCACGGAGGGCAGCGCGACTCGCGCTGCAAAATCTCCCCAGGCAAGGCGCCGTTTGCGCAGCAACATGAGCCGCTGCAGCTCCCCTTGCAACGCACCGTTATCTTCCCCCGTTTACTAAAGAGGACACACACACACACACACACACACCCTCCCGGGGCGCAAGGCGAGGGGATTAATTGCCGCCCCCGACGCCCCCCAACCCCTCGCCCAGCCTCCCGGGGCTGCTTCCTGTGTGGGGCTTTGTTTCCATGGCGGGGGACACTCACCCAGAAAACGAAGGAGTAGATGATGAGGAGGGTTTTCAGACACGTTATGACGGGTTTGGTCTCCATTCTCCTCGATGCCATAATACTGAGATCCCAGCTGCTGGCTCTGGGCAGGGGAGGGAGGAGGGGGAGGAGGAGGAGGAGCCGCGGCGGCGGCGGCGGAGGGAGGAGGGGCTCCGGGCTGGCTTCGCGCCTCCACCGAGCGGCGCTGCTTCCCGCCGCCTGCCTCTGCTCTGCTCCCGATGCGGCTTGCTGCGAGGGCTGAGAGGCCGAGCTGCTCGCGCGCGCTTCTGGATCGCTGCCGCCCTGCGCCCCGCCGCTTCCCGCAGCCACCCCGAAACGCCACAGCTTGGCATTGTGCGGTCACAGCGGCGGAGAAGGCGGCGGGGGAGGTTCGCACGACGCGCCTCGCCACCTGCCGCGCCGAGGAACGCAGCGGGCGGAGCGCGGAGAAGGCCCGCGTGTTCCCCTTCACCCTCCACCCACAGTCACCCTTTTCTTTTATCGGCGTGTTTGGATTCGGGAAAGAAGGGTTGCTGAGGGGCAAGAGCAAGGGGGACCCCGGGGTGGCGGTGGCGCTGGAGTCGTGCCTGTTTACATGCAAAAGATACGCAAGCCGTGGCGCAGAAAGAAGAAATACGTCTCTTTCTGAGGAGAGATTAGAATGAAGGGGAGCGAGGCGAATGTAGGACGCACCCGCGAGGGAGGGGGGGAATGTGCCGGTGACAATATGGCACAGGGGGCTGGTCTTTTCCGTTTCATTAACTGAAAAAGAAGAAGAAAGAGATTTGTTCATTTGTATTTTAATCCAGACCACACACACAAAGTGATCAATAATAGCAGGGACTTTGCTCCCAGGCTTACAAAACATGGGGTACAAAAGGGGGAAAGAGGGGCTGGGAAGGAGAAGGAGGAAATAAACGGAGGCACAAGCTGTAATTGTGGCACCTTAAAGGCTAGCCAATGTGGTGTGAGCATTCGATGGATGATGCATGATGATTTGCAGGTACATAAATGCTTGACGGGGAGGGGGTGGAGATTGTAGACAGGCAGAGCTGAATTCCCATGATCTCTAGCCTTTTCTGTGCTGGTTGGAGCTGATGGGAGTTGTAATCCCTTTCTGTTGATGACCACCTTTAGGATCCTCGGAAGCTGAAATGTCTTTTTCCGATGTCAGGTTTGTATCCATTCATACTTTTGCATACATATTGGCCATAGATAGAATGACGTTGCTGGCAGATGCAGACATATATCATATTGGAAGATGAGCAGGTGAAAAAGCTCCTGATGTTGTGGAAAGCATTTTTAGGTCCTGTAATAGGGCTTCCAGAGAAGATGTGGTGCACAGAGTTGGCATCTGAGTCTACAAATGTTCTAGTACAGTGGTACGTCGGGTTACAGACGCTTCAGGTTACAGACTCCACTAACCCAGAAATAGTACCTCGGGTTAAGAACTTTGCTTCAGGATGAGAACAGAAATCACATGGCGGTGGCACAGCAGCAGCAGGAGGCCCCATTAGCTAAAGTGGTACCTCAGGTTAAGAACAGTTTCAGATTAAGAATGGACCTCCAGAATGAATTAAGTTCTTAACTCGAGGTACCACTGTAATTCCTCTTTCTGGCAAGAAGGGGAGAAATAAGAGCCCTGCCTCAGGTTGGTCCCCTTTGCAATGATGCTCTTCCAGGGAGGCTCTCCCAGTGATTCTGGATCATAGCAGAGGCCAGTGTGTGCTGCCCTTCAGCTCTGCAGCCTTGGTTGGAGCCAAGTGTTTTTTTTCTGGCAGGGCGTGGGGAAGGAAATTCCCTGCAGATGCTTCTTCTGTGGTCAGTGAATGAGGCCAGACTGGTTTTCCCCATGCTATTATGTTTTTCCTGGGAAGGAAGGGAGACAGTGGCCCCTGGTCCCCTGGCTGAGGACAGAGACTGGAATGTGCTGTCCTTCAGCTCTGCAGTCCCAGCACAACAGGCAGTTAGACCAGGCTGTCCTTTCTCTTCTTTTTTTAAAAAATAATATTTATTGAAGTTTCAAATAATTACAAAAATAAGAAAAAAATAATAAAACAAAAAATACAAAATACTGAAAAATAAAAACAATTAAAAACAGATCAATCCTCCCATTACTTATCTTTCATTGGCTTATTTCCCTGACCTCCTCACACCTCCCTTTTTTGTATTCTAGGTCAATTATCCATTTCAGCAAATCCTTTCCCTCTTTTCAAATTATTGTCCTGTAAATTTATCTTGAAACTAATATAATTTTACTTTCCCTCCTTTCACGAATTAACAGTCTATTTTTCCTAAGTCTTTATAGCAAATCTGCTAAAGTCACATAGATTCATTTCAACATCCTTCTAACAGTCATTAATTTTACAATGTTTCTGTAAATAGTCTTTGAATTTCTTCCAATCTTCCTCCACCGACTCTTCTCCCTGGTCTCGGATTCTGCCAGTCATTTCCGCCAGTTCCATGTAGTCCATCACCTTCATCTGCCATTCTTCCAGGGTGGGTAGATTTTGTGTCTTCCAATACTTTGCGAAAAGTATTCTTGCTGCTGTTGTAGCATACGTAAAGAAAGTTCTATCCTTCTTTAGCACCAATTGGCCGGCCATGCCCAGGAGAAAGGCCTCTGGTTTCTTCAGAAAGGTATATTTAAATACCTTTTTCATTTCGTTATATATCATCTCCCAGAAAGCCTTAATCCTTGGGCATGTCCACCAAAGGTGAAAGAATGTACCTTCAGTCTCTTTACATTTCCAACATTTATTATCGGGCAAATGATAAATTTTCGCAAGCTTGACTGGTGTCATGTACCACCTGTATATAATTTTCATTATATTCTCTCTTAAGGCATTACATGCCGTGAACTTCATACCTGTGGTCCATAACTGTTCCCAGTCAGCCATCATAATGTTGTGTCCAATATCTTGTGCCCATTTAATCATAGCAGATTTCACCATTTCATCCTGAATATTCCATTTCAACAGCAAGTTATACATTCTTGACAAGTTCTTAATTTTAGGATCTAACAGTTCTGTTTCCAATTTTGATTTTTCCACCTGGAAGCTAATTTTTTTGTCCAAATTATATGCCTCCATTATCTGATAATAATGAAGCCAATCTCGCACTCTATTTTTTAATTTTTCAAAACTCTGCAATTTTAATCTGTCTCCCTCTTGTTCCAAGATTTCCCAATATTTCGGCCATTTGGCCTCCATATTGAGCTTTTTCTGAGCCTTCGCTTCCCTTGGTGACACCCACCTTGGGGTTTTATTTTCAAGCAAGTCCTTATATCTTATCCAAACATTGAACAGTGCTTTTCTGACAATATGGTTTTTAAACGCTTTATGTGCTTTGACCTTATCATACCACAGATATGCATGCCACCCAAAAACATTGTTAAAACCTTCTAAATCCAGCACGTCAGTGTTCTCAAGAAGCATCCATTCTCTCAGCCAGCAAAAAGCGGCTGATTCGTAATAAAGTTTTAAGTCTGGCAGGGCAAATCCACCTCTTTCTTTAGCATCAGTTAATATCTTGAATTTTATTTGAGGTTTCTTGCCCTGCCAGACAAATCTAGAGATATCTCTCTGCCACTTCTTGAAACACTCCGTTTTATCTAATATTTGCAATGTTTGGGACAAAAACAACATCCTTGGCAATACATTCATCTTTATCGCAGCAATTCGGCCTAGCAATGATAACTTCAGGTTTGACCATATTTCTAGATCCTTTTTCACTTCCACCCAACATTTTTCATAGTTATCCTTAAACAGATTCACATTCTTAACAGTCATGTTAACCCCTAGGTATTTCACTTTCTTAACCAGTGTTAATCCTGTCTCCTTCTGAAACCTTTCTCTCTCTGTCACTGTTAAATTTTTCTCTAAAACTTTAGTTTTCATCTTATTCAACTTAAATCCCGCTACTTGTCCAAATTCTTGGATCAGTTCCAGTACTCTTTTGGTACTAGATTCTGGCTCCAGGCTGTCCTTTCTCAAAGGGAGGGTGGAAGAAAACTTCCTGCAGTGACTTCGGTCACACCCACACTATATATTTAAAGCACATTTAGCACACAGCTAAAGCACATGGCTTCCCCCAAAGAATACTGTTTACTAATTTGTTAAGGGTGCTGTAGCTCTCTCAGAAGTATGTAAGGTATGGATGTGACCTACTCTGGTCAATGGATGAGGCCAGGTTGGTCTCCCTCTGTACAGAAAAGTTGGACATGCCACTTTCATCTACATCTGCCACACACAGGCTTCCACTTCAGCAAATGTCCCTGAGAACATTGGAACCCTACATGCACCTATAGACAGCATGCCCAGTTGGCTTCAGGCTGGGCACTTGGCACATCCTTTTCCCCAAATGCCATACCCTGAAGTGGCTACATGAAAGGTCCCTTGCAAGGCAAGGTAAAACCATACCTTCTAAACTGTGCCCCTGCCACCAAATGGAGAATGATGTGTTTATTTAGAGATGAGGGGGAAATCGCATTCTTTATACAGAATAAAGTCACATTTGCCATTGGTAGTAAGAAAAACTGGATTGTGTGACACAGGGAAAGAATGCATGTGATCTAGTGATCAGGGGGGAAATAAGTACTTGCTTTCACCAAATATCATGTTCCACAGAAACTCATGTGTTTTAACTAAACTAGCACATGTCAAACAGTTGTAATGCGCTGTTAACATATTACAACTTTTGATCCACAATCCTGAAGCTACTTACTGTACTTCATACAAGTTAAATTTACTTCACTAGTAATACTCCAGAATAAGGAGACTGAGAATTACTACAAATTGTTCAGGGTCAGTTGAGACCAAGTTAAAACCAACATTATTGAGCTGCAGTTAATGAACTAGTTGATCTCCACACAGATCAAGTAATTATTTCAGTCATTGCTGTCATTACGGTACAACACAAATGTCAATCAGAACTAGAGCTGGAGTCCAAGTCATTTCACTTTAACTCATAGTAAATGAGAATCAGACATTATTCCAAGTAGAACTTTGAGTTGGCATTTGTGTTTGGTAACAGCCAACCCAGTTCTTGGAGTGCTAGTTCTTATTTATTAATTTATATAACACTTAATGTTAAGACTTTGAAGTGATTTACAAAATATAAAAAATTATTTTACAACATACACAATAATTGAACTGCACAATAATAACAACACACAACAAACAGTCCCATTAAAACATTAACATAAACATTCATATTTAAAATGTACAATAAACTATGGTTAACACAACAGGAAATAGAAATACAACAGGAAATGGAATTTGATTATACTGATATGGGTGTGAAGTAAAAGATATATAACAAGAAAAGAATGATGGAATATAATTTCAATATGTGATCACAGTGGAGAGACTTTTAACATGGATACGGATGGATGAATTTACTATTACTTAATATGAAGACATGTTTGTGGGAATTACTGGAGGCAAAGTTGATATAAAAGAAAAAACAGTTGACATTTACTACTAATAATAACTATTTGGGATCTCTTGGAATTTTTGTGGGAAAAGGAGATGAATGATTTTGAGATACTTGGATTTAAAAGAAACATTGTTTAACAGAAAGTGGAGAAGATGAATGTTATGGAGTGAATGTCTTAACTAATATTTTTTAATTATGTAACTGGCAGATAAAAATTCAGAAGCCTTTTTAATTTTTGATTGTTTCTTTTTTATTTTCTTTCTTTTCCTTTTCCTGTCTTCTTCTTGCTTCTTTCTTTTTCTCTCCCCATCGCCCACCCCATTTCTGTTTATTTTCTTTGTTCTTTTGTGTTCTCTGCTCCGGGCCTTTATTAGGGTCTAAGGATTGTGCACTCATGGGGGTAGTAGATGGTTGATAGAGGGACCTTGGGTGGGAGGCAGGGAAATGTTGGTCTCTGAAGATGAGAGGCTGGGAGGCGAAGGAAAAGATCCCAGGTGATAGCTTCTTTAAAAAAAGTAGCTTGAAAGTAGAACTGTCCCAGTGAAATTAAGATTACACTTTTTTGTTTCTTTCCTGCACTTAAGGCTGTCACTATTCCCCCACTCCTGGAAACATTTTACTTAATCTAAAAATATATATGCATAAAACATTATTTATTGGAGCTGTAGTAAAGTTTAGCTGCTCTCAGGCTATTAAGCTATCCTTTTTCACTCATTAAACCACAACACATTTCCTCATGCATTATTTAGCATAAAAGCGTGTAACCTCTATTGTTCTTATCTAGGTAAATCATGTTTGTATTCCAATCACTTTTCCTTGAGCTTAGAATTTTCTTCATCTCCATTTTACCCAAGGACAGCAGGCTTGCACCACTTTCCCATTTGCTCAAGAAAGCTACATTGTTCTGATAACAATAAGTTAGTGTTTTTGCTTACCGTTCCAACTCCATGTTTTCTTTGCAACCAGCTCTCTATTAACTGCCTTTTTTTCCTCACCTTGTGTTCCATAGTGTGCTCTCTTCCTTCTGCACGCCACAAGCTTCTCTGAACTCTGTTCTGATACCCACTCTGCTTTTCTCTATCCACTTCACACCAAAGCCTTATGCTTGTGTTACATGGCTAGTTCAAATAAACACTGGGGGGTGGGGGGGACACATTGAGGATGAACATACCAGCTCTTCCTGCTGGTCCCCCAATTGCCAATTCAGTGGTCTTCTACAAGCTGGAAAGCAACAGTTTCAGGCATGAAGCCTCTTGTATCTATAGAGGTCCTCCATGCATTTAAGAACCCCGAAATATCAGGATTATATGATGCCGGCATTCTTGCATCCTTATCCCTCATTATGCTGGTAGTTTGGTATCTGCTGCAGTGCAAATATCATTTGAGAAGTCCAGGAATGTCCTACTGCTGCTAACTTCTTCAGCATTGCCTTTCCTGGAAACTGGGCCACACATTTTCAATGAATTCCAATGTCACACATGAAATCTAATGTAGAACCTGTTGACACAGGCTAGCAAATGTAACAATAATGTAGTGCCCCCCAGGAGTAACCCTGCTACCATCTCTTGCAGCAGAAGCAACAAAAAGAGTCTTGTGGCATCTTAAAGACTAGCAAATGTATTATGGAACAAGCTTGGGGGAGTGTAGTCTACTTCAGACACATGACATATTATCCTGAGTTACAGGTGTATATGTATGTGGGATCCAACAATGTAGTTCCTCTAGGGCAAAAGCTGTGCAGCAGAACTTTCCCTCCTCTACAAACAAATTTCTATAGGTCAGGCAATTGTTAAAAGCGTGGGAAGCATGCCAGAAAACAAGTTTTCAACCTTAATTCCACAGTGTTTTCTGTCTGAGAGACTGGGGACGTACTGTGGAAACAATGTTGTGTGCAGGCTGAGGAGGATGAATCTCAGAGGGGCGGGAAGACCTGCAACAAGGGCTTAATTTGTATGAAAGCTAACCAAGGCCTGAAGCCTAGGGATTATAACATTTTGTTAGAAGCAGTATTTATCTGCACACCTTGTATATGATTCCCAAGGATTTGAGAATACGCCTAACTGCTATTGAATGAACCAACAGTTCCACCTGTGAGGAACTAGCGTAAGATGTTTTTGTGCTAAGGGAAGTAGTACTGGTAAAGGAAAGCTTGTACAAATGATGTGAAGCTGCTATCAAAACATCTCATTGAAAGCTACACTTAGAACATAGCTAAATTACAGACTTACCTGGTTTAATAGGCCTTGTCTCTTGCCAAGAAGCTCCAGGAACAGTGATTCTGTGAGAACAGGCAGGGACCTAACAAAATTTTCAGCAACCCTTTGGGGGCATCTATGACAGATGAAGTAGTATGAAACCAGTGAATGTTTGTGGTGCAGATATACCCCTTCTGAAAGAAATATTTTGCAGTTGTGCTTTCATAACAATTATCTTTTCGCATGATTTTTTGCTAAAACTGTTCTTCATATGGAAAACATGTAGCGTGGAGGTGATGGTAAAGAGACAACAGAGGATGAGTATGGATTTCATTTCTATATACTGGAAAGATGAGATCCAGATCTCTGACCAGTTCCTTCTTAGGCTCTGCCAAAAAGGAAATCAGTGCCAGCTTCACCACACACGCTACCCTTTCCACTGGCAAATCATGCATTCAGAAAGAGGAGTGTGGGAGAATATATGTGAATCAGCTCAGAGGCACCTGGAGATGCTTTAATGTGATGTGCATAGCTCAGAAATCAAAGTGTTTGAAAGGTAAGGAATTCAAAGCCTCAGACGGCTGTGTACAATTGCTCAAGATTGCTGTTATAAGTGAAATTATCTAAGGTGGCTAGGAATGATGACAGTGCCCCATCAGCTTCTGAGAAATTCATGATTCGTGTTACCAAAATGTACAAAGCTGGAACAAAAGGTGGAACAACCTTCGGAACATCTTCAGACATACTCAGACAAGACAGAGAAGTTACAGTACAAAAACATAAACCATAAAGATCAGGTGCTACAAACATCTGAGGTTCTGCTGCTGTAGAAAAGTAACTGTATCCCATCACTTCTGTCCTAAAAACACCAATGTTACATTGTTCTGTTGCAACTCCTTTTCATGGAATGTACACAATTTATTGGTGTGAGCAAAGTGTCTCTTTGTTCAGTCGACTTTCAACATAATCCATTTGCTCTGGGGGATAGCAGAAGAAGCAAGAAACTGAAAATACGACGTTTTTCCTTCCGTAGGGATGGATCAAAAGGCAAAGTCAGATTTCAGGATGTGGCAATGTATCCATTTGGCCCTTACTGCAAGATATGGCACCCACCTAATAGCCACAATCCCCAGCAAAATCCTCTTTACACAATATGGCATGTGTTTTTACTGTCAAGACTTAGAATGGAAGAAATAGCCAGAGGTAAGAAGATGACAACAAGGAATGTGTTGATGTTGCGACAAAATGCATTCCACACCTGGTGCTCATGCTATTGCTTTTTAGGCGGATGTAGTGAAGATCTTTTTGTTCTCCAAAGCCTCATAATTTTCATTATAGTGGTAGATCACTTTTACTGTTTTTAGAACGTTGCACTAAGTTATTCCCCTTACTGGGTTTATGTTGGTTTTAAATTGTTTTTAGCTGTTGTGCTTGCATTGGTTTTAGCTGATTTGATTTATTTGTATTCTGTTTCATTTGATTTTATCATTTAAATTCTGCATTGTATTTTGCATTTTTAATGGTCTGCAAACTTCCCAGAGAACTCAGTTATAGGTATGGTATCTTACTGTAGCAAATAAATAAATCCTAAATGGCTTCAGTCCTGTATACCTGAAGGAGCATCTCCATCCCCAGACACTGAGATCCAGTGCTGAGGGCCTTTTGGTGGTTCCCTCATTGTGATGTTACAGGGAACCAGGCAGAGCAGCTTCTCAGTAGTGGTGCCCACCCTCCCATCAGATGTCAAGGAAATAAACAACTATGTTTAGAAGACATCTGAAGGCAGCCCTGTCTAGAGAAGTTTTTAATGTTTGATGCTTTACTGTGCTTGATGTTTTAATCTATTGGAAGCCGCCCAGAATGGCTGGCACAACTCAGTCAGGTGGGCAGCTTATAAATAATATATTATTTTTGTGAGAGTCATAGTTAAGAACAGTTGTGAAATAGAACACCATGTTCAAAATAAATTGAATTTTATTCTCTGAGCATCTGGGATGGTCTAGATAAAGAGCCCTAGCAAGCATGGCCAATAGCCAGAAATGATGGGCGCTATAGTTCAAGAACATCCGGAGGGCCAAAGATTCCCCACATTTGGCCTAGATCTAGAAAACGTCTCAACTCTCACACCTTTCTACATAATTCTTCTGAATTATTTTCTTTCCCTTTCTCTCTCTCTCTGGTTAGAGAGTCACCAGAGGAATGCTCATGATTAGGTCTTGCAGAACCACTTGGAAAGGACAGCACTACACTGTAGATCTGAATAATTTCATTCACAGCCGTAAGGAGTCACAAGAAGTGTATCCCATTCAAGTTCGGCCAGTTTATCGCCCCCTCAATCAAATGGTGCAATTCCTAAAGTAAGTCCTTTCACTTGTGAGATACTTACAAATAGCATTTTGGTGGGGCTGTCAGATGATACTTATTATGCCATTCATGAGGCATGCTAGCTCAGCGGGGAGCGGCCACCAGTTAACTGGTATCTTTACAAAATAAGGAAGCGACTCTCCCTCTATTGCAGAGCTTTCCACTATAAATTCATCAGCATTTTAATGTGCATGTCTTCTACTATGTGCAATCTTGCCTAACATACCTATTTCATAAGCTACTTCCTTTAATATAATGCATTTCTGTATTTTCATTTCAGTAACATGTGCATTAGTATTAATATTCCCCTTTGTATATGCATTTTGTACACTTATTTTTGGTTGGAAAACTGCATTACAAAGTTCAGAGAAATGTGAAATTTTAAGATAGCTGCATTTCAGTTCATATATTGTTTCATTACTTGGGTTCATATTATGTAGACACTGAATTTCTCCCCCGGCCGCCAGCACCACTTACAACTTGCAAGTATTGAATGCCCTAGCAGTGTCCTTCCAGTCCCTATAAGGGAAGTTTTTTATTTGTAATTTAGATCACTGCATAAGTGCAATCACCTTCTACTTTCAGAACACTTCTAAGTGGCCCATGAAGAAACCTAAACCCTTACATAGATCCTATCCCAAGGGAAGATTTTACAGATAGATACTATGACCAGTATCTTGCATCCTGGGCCCCAATTATTCCAGGAAGGGTCAAATATGTGCAGCATCCAGTGGTAGCATCAGAGTATGCAGATCTTTATGTTTGTTCTCACATCTATAGTTCTCTCATTCAAGACACATATGTGATTCTGGGGATTTACCAAAACAGGCACAACTATCTCTGAGATAAATACATCAGGTAAAAGAGACACATTTCGGTTAGTGCTGGGTTGTGACTAGGGCTTTTGTTTCTTGTGGAATGACTATTGATTCCAAAGGAAAATGCATGCTTATTGTTATAAGATGCAGATTCTGCTGAATGGAAATCTCATTCACGTCTCATTGAAATGAATGGAAGTTGCTAAGCCACAGTTTCTGGAGAACCGTACAGTACATGACTAGAATTAAAACTGTGTCTTTTGGAAGGAACACATTTCTAAATATTGATGGGGAACTATGATCAATGAGGTGTATGGACCCAGTTCTATCCGACTGAGACCAGAAGACTGAAATATCAAATTGCTAGAGCTCAATGAGGAGGACTTTCCTTTTTATGCTGTCCTGTGTTCCATCATTAATCACAAAAGATTGGTGCTGCCAGTGCCACCAACAGAAGCAAAACAAATGAGGAATTTCCAGGCAATGAACAGAAGCATTTAAGCCTCCAACAGGGATGCTTTAATTGTTTGACTGTATATCACTGAGAGACTTCATGAGGCAACTGACAAATATGATTAAAAAAACCCTTCTACCTGATTAAGAATTCTTTGAAACTTAAAAACTTGCCCACTTTAGATCAACAAAATATACAGTGGTACCTCGGGTTAAGTACTTAATTCATTCCGGAGGTCCGTACTTAACCTGAAACTGTTCTTAACCTGAAGCACCACTTTAGCTAATGGGGCCTCCCACTGCTGCCGCGCCGCCGGAGCACGATTTCTGTTCTCATCCTGAAGCAAAGTTCTTAACCTGAAGCACTATTTCTGGGTTAGCGGAGTCTGTAACCTGAAGCGTATGTAACCCAAGGTACCACTGTATTGTAATGACTCTGCCACTAGATTTCATTGAATGTTAGAACTGGACATCCACTCTCCCTTCCAATCTAAACAGAGGAGAGTTGCAAATGGTTTATTAGCATGTTGGTGATGGCTGATGTGCCTTCTTTGTTTTCATTGATGGGAGGCTGATTGGGAGGCAGCCTACACCATTTTATGATTTTGGCTATTTTTCTGCTCTTTTAGATGTGGTAGCTATTTTGTGTCATGCCATGCCTTCCCCCACACAGCAGCCATTTTGCGTTTTGACACACCATTTTGTGATTGGCAGCCAAAGCACTTTCTCAAATTCCAAATGCGCCAACTGGATGAAACAGGTTGGCAACCCCAATTCTAACCACAGTTGCATAGAAGGGCCTCAAGAGCCAAACATATTTCCACAAGTGGCTCATCTAATAAACTTTCTGTCTTAATTTGCTCCTTCCATCAGAAGCAATTAATGTCTCAGGGACACAGAGCAGAATGGAAGAACAGCTTGGAAATATACCTTTTTTCATGGCAAGAAACATATTTCCTAACTTCCAGAAGGATTTTTACTCCTAGCTCTTTGCTTGTACTGTAGGCTATGCACATGAATCCCCCCCCCAAAAAAGTGGACTGCATTACATGAGAACCCCCACCATGTTTTGATTCCTGTGCTGATTGTTCAAAGAACAGATATGTGATACCGTATTTTTTGCTCTATAACACGCACCCGACCATAACACGCACGTAGTTTTTAGAGGAGGAAAATCTGTAGGCATGCCACCCGTAGGCATTCCCTCCATAACACGCACAAACATTTCCCCTTACTTTTTAGGAGGAAAAAAGTGAGTGTTATGGTGCAAAAAATACGGTATTTAGTAACTGCCAGTCCTACCTACACCTCCTGATGCATTATACAAACTTCTGACTCTGTTCAATTGATAAATAATTGGTTTGACACAAGTTAAAACCAATTAAAACCTGATTAAAATTGTGTGATCTGTGGAGATTTGGAGCCAACTCTCTGACCTGACACCATCTTAACTAAAAGTCTTCGGCCCTGTTCAATTAAAAGCAGCATAAGCAAGAGCTCCTTGATAGTAAAACAAAAAACTGCAAGAGTGGGCTTCATTTGTTTAAAATATTTTCAACTGCTTGTTTCACAGACTCAAAGCAGGTAAAGTAACAATAATAAGCAATATTAAATCATATGACCTTTCAGATAGAAAATGGATGATTCAAGTACTTTCAGGTATTGCTTTTTATCAGTTTGTAGTATAACAGAGCTATTCCTCCTGCTTTCCGCTGGGAAGAGCCTATTAAGGGACAGACTGTCTGCTTAATTAGATTTTTTATGTGATCTAGGAAGAAGGTGCAGCTCTAGCATTGGTGACTAAACTCTATAAACCAGTTGTCCTATGAAAAGGGAGACGGAAGGCCCACCCATACTCCACTTCATCTGCAGTTTGCTGCCTTTACACTTTGCTGAGCTCATCTCTTTACCCCTCTACCTCCCATTAAGAAACAGCAGCATGACAGAGCAGAGTTGAGATGAACATTGTCGCCGCACCATACCATCTGCTATTGTAAGTATCTAAACATCCTAACTTGTTATACAGACTGCTGTCCAATAACCCATTTAAGGAGACATGTCTGGAGAAAACTATGATCTTCGTTTTACTAGAGTTAAGAGTCAGCAAGTTATCTGTACAATAGGCCATAAAAGCACACAGTCATAATAGCAGAACTGCTTTAGTTAGAGACAGAAGACCCGTGTTGTGTGCACAATACATTGAAGGATTTCTAGACTTGGACAATTTGAGTGAGTAAAAACCAGGTGACAAGCAACCTACAATCAAATCATTTTGGTATAGATTAAATAATGTAGAAACAAGTATACAGCCCTGGTGAACACCCTAAATAGCAGGAATGGGTCTGGTTCAATTACTCTCCAACCCACATCTCACCAGGCTCATGGTTTTCTCATACAGGTATATAATAAGATAAAGCAACCTTTTATCAATAGAATAAATGTATAATATAGCCTATAATCTATCCCTTAGGACTGAATCAAAGGCAGATCTCAAATCTATACTGGCAGCAGCATATAATCAATTACCAAAAAAGCACATTTATTTCTCAGCTATATTGATATAATTCTGTCACTGAGGAAGGAAAGCATAATAAAACTGACTGTTTGACTTTATAATTTCTGAGTGATCTTGAGTCCCATGGAACTGCAGACTACCCACCACCATACAGTGAGGAGGGATAAAATAAACACCCCTTTCCCCTTCCCTGAAGTAAAATTCGGAGGGTTCAGAAGTCTACCACAGGGAATTCTATCAACTACTTTAGAGACAAAAATCAATATGAAAATTAAATTTATCCATCATAATCTTTATTATGTAACAACATTGCGTATCCTCAAGAAGATCTACAACCCCAAAATAGTGTGACCCCCACATGTACCTCCCTAGTTTCTTTGCTTTTAGAACATTCCCAAAGGTCTCCTGCATCAGACTCCTTTTGACAGCGGCCAGCAAGGTGCTTCCAAGAAATCTACAAATCCCCCCTACCATTTTTGTTCTCTAGCCAACAGCATTTGAAGGCCACACTGCCTGTCAGCCACCATACTTAATAGCCATGATAGACCTGCTCCCCATGAACTTGTCTAAACAGCCTTAAACCTCCCTAAGCCATTGGCCAGCCCCACATCTTCTTGCAATGAATCTATTTGTGGATTATGTTCCGTGGAATGTTTTTATCTCCTCTGAATCCACTGTCCATCAGTTTTGTTCTGTGTCTTCAAGTCCTAGCTGTTCAGTAAGTTTTGCAGCCTCTTTGCATAATCAGAGGCATCCGAGAGAGGAGTTTCTACGTCATAATCTATGGCAGCTTTATGCGACATGTTCATTGTAGTGCAGAATAGTATAGTACATATCATTTGTTACAACACTTTTAGGGGAGGATCCTAAAACAATCCCAAAAGGGGATGGGACTTCCAGTCAAAGCGGGTGGGGAACCTGACATTTGGAATGTACTCTGGGTGAAATACCTTTAAAAACCAGTTTCTATGCAAGGCTGCAAAACTACAGAGAAAAGTCATATAACTCATCCTGAGAAGGTTAAGCACATGTTCACACAGCACCCATTGCACACTATATGACATGTCTATATGTACCCATCACAACTCTCATCCTCCATATGAAGTTGCGGGTGCTTGTGATCAGAGGTGAGGTTGTACATTATCAAGTTTCGTTTAGCAGTCTAGAGAGGTAATAAAGGAATTAGAATCCTGAGCCAGAAATTATTGATAGTCAGTTGCTCCTTTACTTTCAAAAGAGCAAATGAACTGTCTGCTATGCATTTTTCAGCATGTGGCAAAAAGCAAGTTAAACTTCACATACAGATTGCTGCAGGCTGTGAGAAAATTAAACCTGCCAAGGGAATCTGCCTCATAGGCCACATTTCAAAAGCAAAATACAATGCCACAATAAAGTCAGTGTTTCCACTGTACTGATATCTTTGCATCCTCCTGGAGTTTTTGTTACTGTGGTTTTGGCTGTAGGCATTTTGAGAATATGTGGGCTGTATGAAAATATAAGGAGACAGAGACTATCCCTGAGCTATTCATACCAGATGAAGCATTTTATTTTATTTTTTAAAAAAAATCTGCCAAAACAGCCAATTCATATCCTTGTGACAGTGCAACAGTTTAAACTGCTTATAATTATAATACCAGTAGCAAGTTACACTTGGTGGACTTTAAAGCACCCAAAAGCCATTTATGTAGCACCTCTGTGGAAAGAGGAATGGAACTGCTGCAGTGATCAATTTAGGCTTTACTTCTTGTCGCCTCCATTGCTGAAATCCTCTAATTGACCAGATGTACCATACACATGCAGCAGCATTGGACTTTGTGGAGATCTGCCTCATGCACCTTCAACAGCAAGTTGCTTCTATCCTCATGAGCCTTTAGTGATGAATTTACTTCAGCCTCCCTGCCTTAGAAGCTTGATGGCTGAGTCGCATTCAGAATGCTGTCAACAGGATGCAGAGGAAAAACAAGGAGCAACGAAAAACACTCTTTAGTGCACAAACATTTGTTCCTAGAGCGATAAAGTACAAAAGAGGAAAGGGCTCCTCTGGTCATGCGCCTGCTTAAATTCCCTGCTCTAAACAGCTATGAAAGGGGCTAGTGCCTTATCCTTGTCTGCTTCTGTCCACTGACATTCTTAGGAAAAGATGCATTCCTACCCAACTCTCTTCTCTGCAGTCTATTTATTTGCCAGAAGTCCCAGCTGCCTCCCAGTGAGCATCCATGTTTGGAAAGGTGACATACTGGGAGTTGCTGAATAGCTGTTGGGTTTGGCCATGGTAAGCAGTCTGGACTGAAGTGAGACGGGAACCAGGAGCCCAGAATGCTGAGGTCAGAGGACAAAATGAGAAAGCAAGACCAGAGAACAATCCAGGAGTCAGTTTCAAACAGCAGTCGGAATCAGAGGGTAAACCAAAGGCAGGTCCAGAGAACATGCCAGGAGTTGAGATTGAAGAGTTATCAGTAGGAGAGGAGAACAGCATAAGCAGCATTGCAGTAAAAGAGCAAAGAATCAGGACTAAAGCATGTACAGGACCCCAAAGGCATACCAAAATGCAGTAAGACTTTTCACTGTCTTCCAGTGAGACAGGAAGGAGCTAAATGGTCCGTCTGGGTGGACGGAGCTACAATTATCTTTCCTGAGAGGCTGCCATTGCATAGCATTCCATAGAGGGCAAAATTCTTCACACTATCATTACTCCTTGGTGGGTGGCCACCAGGTATCGCTGCATGTTTGCAGACATGACTGTAGGGCCTTCTTTATTAAATAAATTGCTCTTTTTTTCAGTACTCCACACATGGGGATAAGAATATTAGCCTGCTGTGAGAATTACTGATAAAATGAATGTGAAGTGCTTTGAGCATTCAGGAAATGAGGTTTGGCTATTATAATTAAAAATACTCAACAAAGGATCATCACAGATATACTGAAAGAAACATAAGGAAAATAATGAGGGGTATTGTTAAAAGTTTCACATCCACCATACTTTTATTTTCATTTCTCTGAACACTAACCTCTGGGAATTATTTTTCTATCAAAAACACTATTTTTATCTTATTGCGTCTTCATTGCTCATCTGTATTCATCTTTGGTTTATTCTATGTAATGAATTCATGACAAGCCTCCAAGGCACAATAATACTGTGCACATCTCCCACAGCTTCCATTCAGGGCTCACCAATTGCTTTGCTAACTTCAAATTAGGCTCACTAAAGTGAGGACAAAAAAAAAAAATCTCAATTTTTTATTGATGGGGAAGCGGCTTTGACTTGAGTAAGTGACTCACTGACTTGGCAGTGAGCAGATACTATAAGTAAGTAAGTAAGTAAGTAAGTAAGTAAGTAAGGCCATTGGTTAAGTTGAGGTGCTCCACCAGGACAGCAAGGATGAGTTTAACCTGCAAAGCTTAAGTTAACTGTGAAGCTTAGTTGCTACTGGTTTTATGGACTTGGAAATCCCATTCTCCACTTGATGTTGATGATTGATTTACAGAACTTCTAGAACTGGCATCCTGACAGCAAGTGACATATGTCACAAATTTAATGGCAGGTGGGATACCTTTCTGGAGAGCTTTCTTTACAACAGTAGTCTCCAAACAGCAGCTGTGATTTAGTACTCTGGCTCCTTGCTCAATTGATGTAGGAAAAAAGGACCTTCCACTACCTTCTTCTTGCTTCCCTTTCATCTTCATCTGTCTTGTTCTTTATCTTTCTACTTATCCACTTGAAAAGAGCAAACTTTCTTTTCAGTAATAAGGACTGTAGCAAGAAGGACATTATTTATTATTTGAAGCTTCTGTACTTTCTGAAAGCTTTGTATCACCCAACAAGAAGATAGATTTGCTTTGAAACTTTTGGATTAACTTGGTTATTCCTTTTCTATTTCATTTTTATTATCATTTATTGTTTTATATCATAAAAAGTCTCAATAAATCTAGAGACATTAATAAAGTAATGAGGCAGAACCTTGCTAATAAGGAGGCAGTGCAGGATGTCAGCGAAGAACATTCTTTCTGATTACATTTTAGGAAAGCAAAACTATAGAAAACTGTATAAAATAAATATATGTCTATGAACACACTAAATATACTAACTACATCCAAAATCACACAAAAACTGACACATCCGGAGTCGGCGCCATCGGCAATGGCGGATTCCCTCTAACTTTGAGGGAGTTAGCTCCGCGGAAATCGGGTCTTGCCGCTACGGCGAAGCGGGGACCCTTCAAAAAACCACAGGCGGGTGAAGCCTGTGACCGTGGGACTCGGCGGGCACCTTCAGCGCCCCCCCCCCAATTTGCAAAGGAACCCAGCTACGGGCTCCGGAGCGAAATGGGGCGAGTGGCGCGGTGCTGAGAGTCAATTGCTTCTTCCGTGGAGTGAAGCCGCACAGCTGTTGTCGGAGAGCGCTGACTTTTTTCCTGTGACAATTCGGCTATCAAAACAACTACTGGGAGTAGGTTGAACTTAAAGATTTGAAAATAAGGGAAGAAAAAGCACTAATTTGGCACCGAAACGGGAAGGCGTAAACAGGAAGTTCGCCTTCCGTTTCTTGTAAACAGATCAAAGCAAAGATCATCTAAACTAAGACCTGGAAAATCGCTTTAAAAGGACTTAAATCCTAACATCAAGACAAGAGATCTCCCTCCCCGAGTTGCAGGAGAGGGGAGGGAAGAGGGAGAAGTATTTTTGCCTGCAAAAAGAGAGGAAAAGAAACAAAGACCACCGCTTAATGCCTGGGAACGGGCTGTCAAGCGTCAATAAGATTGCCGTACTGTGAATTGCGCTGTTTATGGATATTGTAACCTTTTGACAGTTAACTCTGCAAGAGAGATACTTTGATTCTGACTGGTTTCTCCGGACTTTAAGGAACTGTAAAGTAACTGAAATTGAAATTGAAACGGTTGTTTACTTTGTTAAATGGGGGACTTGGAAAAGTTACTTTAATGCAACAAGAATTGACTGTTACTGTGTCCCCCTCTATAGGAACTTTGAAATTGTTACAACTGGCCAGGGAATTTTCCACTTTAAACTGGCCAGGGGAATTTTCCACAGCAAAACAAATTCCAGCCGTGGGATTGACCTTGAGCTTCAGATAAAGTGTTATGGCAGACTTGCCTCAGGAAAAAACAACAAGATCTGGTAAAATTCGGCAGCAGCGAAGAGCATCAGCATCTGGCCCTTCTGCACCACCAGGGGCAGCATCTGTTCAAGTTGGGCCAAAAGGAATGGCATCTGAAGATGTTTTAGCTGTGGCATTAGGCAAAATTAATGAATCTTTGGAAAAACTGAGTAAACAAGTAGCTGAAGCAACAACTATAATTGATCAAAACACTACAAGCATCAATAATTTGGGACAGAAGGTGAACTCTAACACAGAATCTATTGAGAAATTGCTGCAGGAATCTACTTTGACCCGAAAGACAGCTGAAGAAGCAAAGGAAAAAGCACTGGCCGTAGAGGAAAAGATACCACCGATATGTAGGCAACTTGAGGACCACAGGTCGATGTTATCCATGATTGAACTGAAGGAAAGACAGACAAATTTAAGGATCAGGGCGGTACCTGAACTTGAGAAAGATAACCTAAGTGACTTTCTTATGCAGGAATTTGCAGACTTTTGGAACCTAGATTCAGAGAAGCAAGATATAAAGATAGTAAGCGCTTTCAGGCTTGGAAGAGGGGGGAGAAAGATCAGGGTGAGAGACTGTTTGATTACCCTCCGAACAAAAGAGGAGAGAGACAAAATACTGAGTCTGCATTTTCAGAAGACCTTGGAAATACATCAATCAAGAGTGGAGATATTTAAAGACATTCCGAAATACCTTCTGGATCTTAGGTCTAACTACGGAGATCTGGTGACCCTGTTGAGAAGTAATAGAATTGTTTTCAGGTGGGAATTCCCTCAAGGCCTATCTTTTACTTTCAAAGGAAGAAAGATAAAAATAAGATCAGTGGATGGTAAAGAAAGATTTTTGAAAGATTACGGAGAAGATTTGCAGAAAGAATCTGAAGAAGAGCCAAGAGCATTAAAACCAGGAATACTAGACATAGCATCACTATCCTTTGGATTGGACAACTCAGAGAAAGTGATACCACCGACAGAACAAGAGCAATTGCTAGGTGCAGTTGGAGGAAAAGTAAAGTAACCACGCCATGGCTCTGCAACTATTAAGTTGGAATATTAATGGTTTTAACTCCCTGGAGAAGAGGAAAAAAGTCTTTCATTTATTGAAAAAGGAACAATTGGACTTGATTTGTTTACAGGAAACACATGTGATAAGGCTACATAGGAAAGTATTGATTAATAAAAGACTGGGTCAAGAGTTTATTTCATCAGATAAGGTTAAAAAAAGAGGAGTAGTGATTTATGCTAAAGAGAGCCTATCACCGAAATTTATTTTTAAAGATGACCAAGGAAGATTCGTGGCAATTGAAATTCAAACACAAGGAGAGAAATTTTTGATAGTAGGAGTTTATGTACCAAATGAGGGGAAATCTGAATTTTTTAAAAAGTTGCATGAGACATTGCTGGACTATATGGATTACAACAATATCATGATGGGAGATATGAATGGAGTGGTATCCACAAATATGGACAAGGCACAGAGACAGGTAGTTACTAAGGATGGCAGACTACCAAAAACCTTTTTTGAGATGACTGACAATATGGACTTAATTGACATCTGGAGAACAAAGAATCCCCTGGGTAGAGAGGGAACTTTCTTCTCTGAAGCCAAAATGACATGGACAAGAATTGACCAAATCTGGATAACTAGAGGACTGGCTCCTAAGACTCGAAAAGTGGAAATTTGCCCTAAAACTTGCTCCGACCATAATGCTGTGAAAATGGAGATGAAACTAACACCAACTGGTTCCTTCAGATGGAGGATGAATGACACCTTGTTTAGAGACGAAGAGGTTACTAAGAAGGCCCAAAAAACCTTGAGAGACTATTTTGAGATAAATATGAACACTACCATTGAAAAAAGAGTAATCTGGGACGCAAGCAAAGCGGTTATGAGGGGGTTTCTAATTCAACAGAATGTATTAAAGAAGAGAACTCAAAATGAGAAAAAAGACAAAATTTTGGAAAAAATAAAAGAGGGCGAGAAGAAACTGAGAGCGAAACCAAAGTCACAAGAGATTCTGAGAGAAATAAAGTTATATCAAGTCCAATATATGAAAATGATGAATCAGGAAATAGAATGGAAAATTAAACAGATGAGACAAAGGACATTTGAATCGGCTAATAAATGTGGAAAACTGTTAGCTTGGCAAATGAAAAAAAGACAAAAACTTAACACCATTACTAATTTGGAAGTGGAAGGAAAGAATATTCAGAATCCAGTGGAAATTAGAAAATGTTTCCAGAGGTATTTTAAACAGTTATATACACAAGGGCCACAGAAAGAGTTTGATATAGACCAATTCTTAAAAACAAATGGATTACAAAAAATCTCTCAAGAAAACAAGTTAATGTTGAACCATAAAATCACAGAACAGGAGGTAGAAGGTGCCATCCAGAATATGCAGTTGGGCAAATCTCCAGGGCCGGATGGCTTAACCTCAAAATACTATAGATCTTTGAAAGATTGGATAATTCAACCACTAAAGGAGGTTTGTAATGAAATTTTGGAGGGGGAAAAAGCGCCAGAGTCGTGGAAGGAAGCTTATATTACACTTATACCGAAAACTGAGTCTGAAAAGACACAACTTAAGAACTACCGCCCCATATCCCTGCTTAATGTGGATTACAAAATTTTTGCAGACATTTTGGCTAAAAGATTAAAAAAAGTATTAGTGGAGGAGATACATAAAGACCAAGCTGGCTTTCTCCCGGGCAGACACTTGTCTGACAACACGAGAAATATAATTAATATTTTGGAAAAACTGCAAGTGAATATTAATACTAAAGCAGTCTTAATATTTGTAGATGCGGAGAAAGCTTTTGACAATATCTCTTGGAGTTTTATGAAGAAAAATCTTCAGGGGATGGGGGTTGGTCAAGGTTTTGAGAATGGTATAGGTGCAATTTACTCAGAACAAAAGGCCAAACTAATTGTTAACAATGTGGTAACAGAGGAATTTAAGATAGAGAAAGGGACACGACAAGGCTGCCCAATTTCCCCATTGCTCTTTATTTCGGTCCTGGAGGTTTTGCTAAATATGATCAGAAGGGACCGTCTGATTAAAGGTATACAGGTCGGAGCCAAACAGTACAAATTGAAAGCTTTTTCAGATGACTTAGTACTGACGCTACAGGAGCCAGAATCTAGTACTAAAAGAGTATTAGAACTGATTCAAGAATTTGGTCATGTGGCAGGATTTAAGTTGAACAAGTTAAAAACTAAGGTTCTTGAGAAAAACTTAACACCGATTAAGAAAGAGAGGTTTCAGAAGGAGACAGGTTTAACTTTGGTAAAGAAAGTAAAATACCTGGGGGTTAATATGACCGCTAAGAATTAAAGATAATTATGAGAAATGTTGGTCAGAAGTGAAAAAGGATCTAGAAATATGGTCAAATTTGAAGCTTTCCTTGTTAGGTCGAATTGCTGTTATAAAGATGAATGTATTGCCAAGAATGTTATTTTTGTTTCAATCATTGCAAATTTTGGACAAAATGGACTGTTTCAAGAAGTGGCAGAGAGACATTTCTAGATTTGTTTGGCAGGGCAAGAAGCCCAGAATAAAATTTAAAATACTAACTGATGTAAAGGAAAGAGGTGGATTTGCCCTGCCAGACCTTAAACTCTATTATGAATCAGCAGCATTTTGCTGGCTGAAAGAATGGCTGCTTCTTGAGAACACAGACATTTTGGATTTAGAAGGTTTTAATAATGTTTTTGGGTGGCATGCATATTTGTGGTATGACAAGGTTAAAGCACACAAAGCATTTAAAAACCATATTGTCAGGAAAGCATTGTTTAATGTCTGGATAAGATATAAGGACCTACTTGAAAATAAAACCCCAAGGTGGTTGTCACTGATGGAAGCGAAGGCTCAGAAAAAAGCTCAATATGGAGGCCAAATAGCCGAAATATTGGGAAATTCTGGAACAAGAAGGAGACAAATTGAAATTGCAGAGTTTTGAGAAACTAAAAGATAAAGTGCGAGACTGGCTTCATTATTATCAAATAAGGGAGGCTTACAATTTGGACAAAAAAATTGGCTTCCAGGTGGAAAAATCAAAATTGGAAACAGAACTATTAGACCCCAAAACGAAGATACTATCATGAATGTATAACTTGCTGTTGAAATGGAATACTCAGGATGAAACGGTTAAATCTGCTATGATTAAATGGGCACAAGATGTTGGACATAACATTATGTTTGCTGACTAGGAACAGTTGTGGACCACAGGTATGAAATTCACGGCATGTAATGCCTTAAGAGAGAATATTATGAAAATGATATACAGGTGGTACATGACACCAGTCAAGCTTGCAAAAATCTATCATTTGCCCGATAATAAATGTTGGAAATGTAAAGATAGTGAAGGTACATTCTTTCACCTTTTGTGGACGTGCCCAAGGATTAAAGCTTTCTGGGAGATGATATATAATGAAATGAAAAAGGTATTTAAATATACCTTCTTGAAGAAACCAGAGGCCTTTCTCTTGGGCATGGTCGGCCAATTGGTGTTAAAGAAGGATAGAACTTTCTTTATGTACGCTACAACAGCAGCAAGAATACTCATTGCAAAGTACTGGAAGACACAAGATCTACCCACTCTGGAAGAATGGCAGATGAAAGTGATAGACTATATGGAATTGGCAGAAATGACTGGCAGAATCCGAGACCAGGGAGAAGAGTCGGTGGAAGAAGATTGGAAGAAATTCAAAGACTATTTGCAGAAACATTGTAAAATTAATGAATGTTAAAATGATGTTGGATTGAAATCAGGCGGCCTTAGCAACAAGGTTAATAAGAATATGTAAAAATGGATTGATAACGGGTGAAAATATAAAGTTATAATATGTTGAGATATAGAATTAAGATAAAAGAAAGAGGGTAAGGATTTGCTGAATTAACCATGTGAACGGGAATACAAAAAAGGGAGGTGTGAGGAGGTCAGGGAAACAAGTAAATGAAAGGCAAGACATTGAAAGATGGATTTATTTTTAATTGTTTCTTTTCTCTTTTTTATTCTGTATTTTGTATTTTTTGTTTTCTTTTTTCTATTTTCTTATCACTTTTGTAACTTCTTTTGAAATTTTAATAAAATATCATTTAAAAAACAAAACAAAATCACACAAAAACTAATATACCACCATCACTACTGTCAGTTATAATATATTTGCAGTTCATTCCTGAGAAGTAAATCTCTCTGAACTTAAGTGTGAGCTACTAAGTGAGCTTTGGTCTGCAGCCTTAATATCAGAATCTAAAAGGTACCATATTTCAATTGTGTCATTCAGAACCTCCCCCCCCCCATCAGCAGGCAAATATGACAGCTTTCGAGAAAACTGCAGCAGTTTTCACAGTACACAGCTCCAGGACACATTTATGAGATCAATTCTACTATTGCCTGCTTTTCTGACTCATCCATTTGTTAAACTGTAACCATTTTAGGGGGCTAATCAATATGTAGGAAGAAAAAAGCTGCTGGATAATGAAATGCAGCTGCAGTGTTTAAGAGATAGAACAGATGCAGAATGAAAGTATGATTGAAACTTCCATTTCTGTTAATTAATTATCATTGCTTTGATCTTGTTTTTTAGAGAGAAAGAGAGACTTCATGGACCAGAATGGTGCATGCTGGTAAGGAATCTTTTCTCTTGGCAGAAATCCAAGGATCAAAATGTAGGCTTCAGCAGCTGTGGTGAGTAATCTGTCAGCAGGGAAACCATGACAGCCTAGAAGAGAGAATTAATAAATATATGAAATAACCAGCCACAATGGGAAATGGTGCTGCATACATAATGTTAATTTACAACAGTGCAGGAAAATGCAAAGTTTTAATAAAAAAGGTCACATTGATCTTGCTGTTTATTAATTTATACCAGGGGTGGTGAACCTCAGGCCAGGACCCTGAATGCAGTTCCATGGGCCTTTGGGACGCTCGCTAGGCTCAACAGCTGAGGGAGTTGAATATGTTTAGCCAGCAGAAGACTAAGGAGTGATATGATAGCTATCTTCAAATATCTGGGCATGGATGATGAGGCAAACTTGTTTTCTGCTGCTCCAGAGGGTAGGATTCAGACCGATGGATTCAAATTGCAAGAAAGGATATTCCTATTAAACACCAGGAAGAACTTTCTGGCAGTAAGAGCTGCTCAGCAGTGGAACAGACTCCCTTGTAAGGTGGTACACTCTCTTTGGAGTTTTTTAAACAGAGATTGCATCTGTCAAGGATTCTTTAGCTGCGATCCCCGCATTGTAGGGCAATGAGCTCCCTTACAACTCTACAACTCTATACTGTGATATCCCTCTCCAAACCACACCCCTCAGTGACTCTGCCCTGCACCCTCCCTGAGTGTTTTGGACTGGCTGGAATGAAATGTGGCAATACCTCTCACATGCCTTGATGAAGAATGAAAACATACATGCATCTGTACATGTGGGTCAGTGTGTCTAGAAACCTCTGACTTCTGTGTAGCTGGAATGTAGCCTATGTGTCAAACCTAAAAGTTGCACCCATTACTCTTCCCACATTTGCCTCTGGCCTCACCCACCATTTGGCAAGCAGTCTCAGGAAGGTCCCCTACTCCTGGTTTACACCACGGGTGTAGATCAAAATAAGATGGCTTTTGGTGGTGTTCCTCTAACAGGTACAAAGGCCGTTGAGATCAACAGTGGGCCCCTCAACAGTCTCTAGACCTTGCCAGGTGCCTGGCCCACCCGCTACTAGAATTGGCAAATTAAACACAAATGAGAATTACGCTTGCCTTTTAGGATGGCCCAGTCCTTTGAACTGCTGTGCTAGCAAGCACTTAATGCCATAGGACGGAGTGCAAGAACTGCAATGCAGTGTCACTGTCTGCCATTATTATACCAGCATGTTGATGAGACTACTGTTGCAACAGCCACCGCTGCCCAATGCAGCCCAGTCAGTGAAAGACTAGCAAGCTAGTGAAAGACCTGAGCAAGTGGCTCAGATATGAGTGGTGTAACTGGGATGGTAACCGGCAGGACTAGGGAGATCTTATACACCATCCTGAAAAGCCTTTTAGTCAGCACTACTGAGTCGGCTAAATCAGCACAGACCTAGAATTTCATATATATAGGTAAGCGGACATCAGGGCAGTTTTAAATGTCAGATGGATAACAGATTGGGGTTATTTCCCCTGCAGCACACAGAATGCCTTCTTTATGCCATGAGATCTTTGACGCTTATCGGATCAGAGTGCCCATATACCATAACTATCCATTTCCTGTTTTCAGCCTCTTGGAAAACCAGCGACTGTGGAGAATAAAACACTTCATCATCAACTTCTTCTGGCTTTCTGGGTAAGCAGTGTAAAAATGTCCAATCAGCAGCAGCCACTTTTGCAGTCTAAAGATGGATGGAGATGGAGAGAGAGAGATTTGAAACTGAATGCCAAAACATGCTAACAGATGACCACACACAAAGTTGAAATGATGCATGTATCCCTTAAAATTACTCATTCTCAAAAGCCCTGATTTTGGCAGCATTGTGTGGGTCATGCTAGGGTCTAACAAGCTGAAAGAATTGCATGAGTATTCTACTTCTGGTTTCTTTGTCCTCTCTCTACGGTTTATGGTAATTGCTCTCTCGCTCACTGCTGTGTCAGCCATTAGCTGCCTCTTTTTAAGCTGTGTGCTTTCCTCTTTGCAGTCTGATTAAGTGCCAAGGAGTATTTATCCCCTTTGCTTTCTCTGTGTACTCACGTTTCATTTTCTTTAAATGCCAAAAAATTACACGAAACATTAAAAATAATAGAAGCACTGAGTATACATAAACCTTCTTATTCAATTTCTGCACACTGACGTACATCATTAGTGGTGGGCTAGGAAAACAGCCAGATATGTTTATGTAATTCTTTTTTCCTAGGCCCAATACATATATTACTGTGGCAACACACTATTAAAAAATAACCAAACAAAACGTGTTTCAGCTTCATACCATCTTATAAATGTATCAGATCACAGAGCATCACATCATTACTTCGCACGCGTGCCCCCCCCCCATCAGGCAGGAATTGTGTGAGGAAAATATGAATCCCTGTGACTCATGTGTCTGGGGTAAATAATAAAAGAATCAGCTGGATGTACAGATTCAAAATGTGGTGCTAAACTCACTCTCCAGTAGAAGAGAGCCCTCAGTAGCAGATTTTAAATTCACAACAGCCAAGCAGCTGCATAGCATTAGGACTATAGGTTATTAGACCTTTTTATCCTGTTTAGTCTGCTTGCAGACAGTGCTTCTCTCTACCCATTTTTCAATGAACAGACCACACACTGCTGAGTAAAGTTATAGTGTCCCAAAGTTTAGATTCATGCATTTATCCAAGCAGCAGCAAGGAAAATATAGGCAGAACACTTTTGGGTCGAAAATATAGAAAGATAGTTTCAAATACATGCTCTAAGCTTGGAGTTTGCTTAGGCACGTCTTCCTTGGTTAGTGTGGAGAGAGAGGGAACAGGAAAAGAAGACTTCACTTCCTCCTTTATCAGAGAAGAGGAGGTGTGACCTAAATGAGTCTAGGGCACAGCTCTATGATCACAACCCATTTATGCACTAACTAGCACTAATTTTTCACAGGAATTACATGACATGGGCAGTCCCACATGGTCTAGCCATCCATTACTTAGCCAATAGTAAGGCAATATACTGAAGCATGTTTTGTGGCATATGCCATGCTTCTACAGTAAGTTATTAAACTTTCTGTGAGCATTCAGAGCTGATAGTATTATATATGAATACTACCCTAAATACTGGATCATCACTTTGCAGCCTGAACAAATGTCTCATTTACTAGTAACTTAGCAATTGACAGAGCATGTCATTCTTCTCTTAATCCTTTAGACAACAAGCATTTTCATATGCAATGTGTTACATCTTCCATTTCATTAAGAATTAAGGTACTTAGGAATACGTGCAGAACCAGGACTTCTGTACCACACTTACTAAAGGTGCTGCAGCAGCAACAAAAGGAGGAGCAGCAACAGGATAGTAGCAAAGCAAGCACTGCATTTGCTGTGTGCACTGCCACACTGCTAATTCATGTTAAGCCATAATTTATTTTTAGCTACGGTTTAACATTACATGCAGACCTGCTTAATGTATTGGGGACATGGACATCATAACATACATGCATTTGCTTGGGTAAAAGTCCATGGGTTTTACTACCTGGCATGCTCCCTGTACCCTACACATGTACCTGTGTACATGCAGAGCATTTAGGAAAATCACATGTGAAAAGCATGCAAAGCTACCCTTAAAATTTTCAATAATATAAACTTAACTTTATTGAGGTCCTTTACCAGCAACTGAAACCCACTTCATATATCTTGCCGCAATTATAACTATTTTTTCCAATCTACTTCGAGTTACATAATGCATTTTTTATTACTCTCTGCCATCCACATTGTGCATTTTCAGATAAATTGTGGCAGGCATTGAAAACAAAATATGTTGCTTAAAAAGGCAACCTACTTCAAGAGTATATTCTTTTCCAACAGTCCAGTGCTGTTGCGTAAAACTCATGGATGACCTGCGAAATGGGAAATCAGCCTTTGATTTAAACACAAAATGTGTGTGCCATAATAATGTGGCTCTCTTCAGCAGAGCTGCAAGAGTGGTCCTGATTCTGGTGCCCTGAATATGCATCTAGCATTCCGTTCACCTCACTTCCTTTCTCCTGCCTATTCCTCCCTCTGCCACCTCTCAGTTGAGCAACTGGTTGATCAGCACTTCCCTTAAGAGCCAGCAGCTGGGACCTATTAACTCATTCAATCAATGGTAGGCTTGACAGTTGGAGTCGCTCAAAATATATCACAGTGTAATCAAGAGGTTCATCTTTGGCTTCAGGAAAAAAAATACAGTGGATCACTGGTACATTCTGCACTGCTGCTATGCATGCCGCTATAATGTTTTTGTAAGGGTAATAATTGCCTATTAAATCATGCCTTTAAAAAACCCACATGTGATCTAAAGCATGCCTTAAAAGTCCAAATGTATTCCTTTATATCGATAACTCATTATATATTAATCTAATACCTGAACAAAGCTTCATAGCACTATGAGCAATTTTGAACACTACCATTCTGGGAAATAGGGTTGAAATATGGCAGTTTAATGTACAGATATTAATAAAGAGAATGGCTTTTCATGTAACCATTTTAAATATTTTATTAGATTACATTTTCTATTTTTAAGTTGCTATATAAGAAATATTTCAGCCACATACCTTTTTGCATTTCATATTTTTATATATATAAATGTGACCCATGCTGCCTGGTCTTTTTTTTTTTAAGAAACATTAGAATAACACAGTCAGAAAATTACTTTAAAGCTTTTATCTCTTACTAAAGATGCTTAAGTAACGAAGGGATTTTAGAGAGAAACAGTATCACTGCAGATCACCAAAGATAGCAAATCACACCTCAATACGAAGAACCCCAAACCTGTACTAAAAACCCAACACATCATCAAAAGTAGAATGGGATGAGGTAAGAGAGAAGTAATATTGACTTCATATTATTATTATTATTATTATTATTATTATTATTATTATTATTATTATTATTAAGTGGCTCCCACCTCTATTCAAAATGCTGGATTTTCTTCACCATATTCCTTTTGCCCCTTTCATAGTATAAGCCCATGCCTCCCTCTGGACGATTCCATCCATTATTCATCCATTTATTTATTGCTCTCTGATAAAAGAGATGGAGAAATTCCCCTGATAGGGTCTTATTCTTGATAAGTGTGTATTTCCCTGAACAGCAGAATCAAACAGTTTTTAATATAGAGGATATCGGAAGAAGAGAAATTCAGTGGGCTCAAGAAGGAAACATCCTTCTGGAGCAATGATGCTGCTTGCTGGGTAGTTAAAGCAATGAGACCACAGCCACATAAAAATAATTTCACATCCTAATTTATATGTATAAAATAAACCACACACCCAGGCCCCTCCCTAACAATGCCCCTGCTTCTCAGAAGCTGATCTGTGCACATTGTAATCAATGTAGCACTGAACTAATGGTGTGTGCAATAGATAGCTCACAATAAATATGGAGTACCAATTGCTTATGGAGTACTGCTTAAGTATGTGAGTGCATTGATCCTGAAGAAATATATCCATCCTGTTCCCTGACCGTTGCTCATCCACTGTTATCTCCAGTGAGGAATTTATGTGCATTCATCCATGCAGGCACTATAGCAGGGGTCAGCAACCTTTTTCAGCTGTGGTCCGGTCCACCGTCCCTCAGACCATGTGGTGGGCTCGACTATATATATTTTTTTGGGGGGGGGGGTGAACGAATTCCTATGCCTCACAAATAACCCAGAGATGCATTTAAAATAAAAGCACACATTCTACTCATGTAAAAACACCAGGCAGGCCCCACAAATAACCTAGAGATGCATTTTAAATAAAAGGACATATTCTACTCATGTAAAAAACGCTGATTCCCGGACTATCCAAGGGCCGGATTGAGAAGGCGATTGGGCCGCATCCGGCCCACGGGCCTTAGGTTGCCTACCCCTGCACTATGGCATCCAGATACAGAGATGTGACTTCTACATTTCCCAGGGCCTAACCACACATTAGTATTACTTGAACCAAAAACAAGATTAAAACCAAGCACAGAGAAGGTGTGTGATTTGGGGAGACGAGACTTCACCCTTGTATTTCATGCTGCAACCCTGAAAAAGTTGAACCCCCTTACAGTAAGTACCAACAGTAGAATAAAAATTATGGGCTAATGGGAAGGTGCTTTTTTGCTTTTTGTAGACTGTTGCTATTTGCCACACAGGGTTGTGTAATTTATTTTTTTCACGGTCATAGTAGAGAGCAGAAGAGTCAAGGCCCCCTTCCCCGCATGTTGTGGTCTTAACTAGGACCAGGGCCTCCTGTTTTTGGTTCTAATATTTATATATAAATACACACACACACACAAATACACTGGTTATGTTTACTCCACCTCTCAGATCACTATTTCAGGAAGGTAGGGAAGTTCCTTATGCAGCATTCAGTCTGATATTCTTGTGGCACTCTATTAAGGTTAACAGTTGCTTCAGAGCAGCTGTAGTCATTGTTATAAGAATCGAAAATATGTACTCTGTAGATATTTCAACAAACATGTACCACAAATCTCCAGTGTTGGGAAATGCAAACATATATGAGGCCTAAAATGTTTTTAAAGTTTTCTTCTGGAATCTACGAAACCATAGAAATCTGGTGGGAAATCTTTGCATTTTACCTTCATTGTGATCTGATAACCCTGGAAAGCCCTCAGTCTCTCTTCCTTTTCTGCCTCTTGCCCCATGCTTATCCATGTGTCTGTGATCAAAACGTTGGCTCCTTTGGCAGCTTCAGTAGGGACGCTGGTGAGAAACAACTTGGTGCGGTGCTAACATGAATAAATCAGAGGAAATGCACTAAGTTCACGTGGAGAACAGTAGAAAAAAAAAAACATTTTACAGTCACATTCTTGTACCTTTACGGACTCCTGTTCCGCTATTTTGATGACCATGGGATCTGGCTCAAAACCCTGTCAAAACAGATTACAGTGTTACAATGTACAGTGGTACCTCGGGTTACATACGCTTCAGGTTACAGACTCCGCTAACCCAGAAATAGTGCTTCAGGTTAAGAACTTTGCTTCAGGATAAGAACAGAAATCGTGCTCTGGCGGCGCAGCAGCAGCAAGAGGCCCCATTAGCTAAAGTGGTGCTTCAGGTTAAGAACAGTTTCACGTTAAGAACGGACCTCCGGAACGAATTAAGTACTTAACCCGAGGTACCACTGTATTCCATTCTTGCTACAAATAGAGAACATTAAACACATTCCCAGTTTTTATAGAAATAGACAGTAGCCTGGGTACTCTTAACTATATCATTCACAATACCTGAACTGGCAGCGTGCCTAGAGTTGGTTGGAGAGTTTCTGGATTAGATTTCCAAGCTATGGACAACTGGCTCCTGGACTTTAAAAAGCATCTAGATGGTAATTGCATAAATAGAACCACACTGGAGCCAAAATGAGATATGATACCAGCAAATGTGTGTGTGGGTATTAGGTCGATGCCAATTCCCTATAAAGCAGCAACACCACATATGGAAGGGTGGAGCTGCCCTCCTGACACCAGCATCACTGGTGTTTACCTGGATGGAATGGGGGCGAGATGGATGGGACGGTGCACTGTCAGGAGAACTGAATTGCACCAGAGGTCCCACCAGTGTCACTACCTGCCCCCAACCTTGCTGTCACTCCACCACACACACATAAAGCATAAGGACAAGGAAAAGATTCTTACCGTCCTTTTTTATTTCAATATTACAGAGAGAGGCTATTGAACCCAGCCTCTTGGATAATAGTGTTGTCCCGAGTGAATCTCCACCCCCTGTCTCTCCCACTTCCTCATTTGTCACTTCTATGGATGCTGCTACATGCCCTCTGTCTTTGAGCTCTTTGCTCTCCTACTTTTAAGGCTCACCGGGTTCTTGGAGATGGGGGCTCTGGAATGCTTTCTAAAGTCAACGTGTCAGTCAGCTGCCGTTTCGGTCCTGCCTCCTCCTCTCCCATTGTTTCCCAACTTTTCTCCTCATCTGCCTTTGAGCTGTGACCTCCCTCAAACCACTGTTGTAGATCCATACTATCTTCAGCTTCCTCCTCCCTGGAAGAGTCAGGATGGGGAGGCAGTCTCCACCATTCCTCCTCTGCCCAGTCCCTGACAGCATCCTTCATTTGTTGATGGACTATAACTCCTACCATCTCTGACCATTGGCCATGCTGCTGGGGTTGATGGATTCCAACATCTGGAGAGTACTAATGTGGGGAAGCTCATGGTAAATGTCAGCCAGCACAGAGGCTCTTCAAGAAGAGCGAGAATCAAAAGATGTGTCAGATCTCCTAACCACCCAAATTACTTAATCTACTGTGCCCAGCTAGCAGTCCGAATTACTCAATTTTGTCCTGGTCTTAGTAAAGCAACCTATTATACTGAGCACATATTTTTTTAAAAAGTTCAGGGACTGTTTGTGAGATTAAACTCTGCCTCTTCTGGGGCTGGATCTTCTGAATCTAATTCATGGGGACTAGCTCATTGTTCTTCTAGTGAAATGGCGACTTCAGCTTCTGTCTTCAGTCTAATCTTTAACCCTCTCATTCCTGAACTCTGAATCATGAGGCCGTTTCCTTGTAGCTAAGCATTTTCCTTCAGAGTGATAATGGGCTAGTTTTGTTAACAGTTTTATACCATTAAACTCTGGATAAAGTGCACTCCTTATCAATGGACATGTATTTAGATTTTTTAAAATTAGCTTCCAAAGCAAAGTCAATTTGCCTTTGCACTCTTGTATATAGATTTTGTGAGGCTAAACCCTCTAATAAAATCACAAATGCTTTTCTTTTTCAAAGCTGACAATCAAGTTTATTGGCCCTGTTCAGAGCCACATGCTACCCTGAAACCATGTTGCTTTAAACAAAATGTGAAAACTATGGAAAAACAGTATTTCACCTTTCGAGCAGCATTCGCTAAACTTGGAGGGTCACAGATGTTGTTGGGCTCCAATTCCCATCAGCCCCAACCAGCATGGGCAATGGTCAGGGATGATGGGAGGTGCAGTCCATGTTCTTTGCCTTAGAACATTTGACTTCCTCTCTCCCCAACTAAGATTTTCTTACCTTTGGAGTAGCAACATGCAGATTCATTCCAAATCTAGCAGCACTAAGCATAATGGAGTTTAGGACATTATTTCCATCACCTATCCAACTTAGGGTCAATCCATTCAAAGATCCATAGTGTTCCTACCAAAAACAAAACAAAACAAAACAAAGCCGCAGTTATTTACAGTGCTTGTAGTTTCGAAGTGCAACTTTTATCATACCATGTAGTCTGGGATCTGGCAGCAAGGATGTTGCCTTTGAACAAATTGCCATTGCCCATATTCTTTCTTTGTCATAAACATTACAGGATATTCACATTATTCTGTCAATCAATACACTATTATTATCCCAGCCAAGGTTAAGCAAATTGCTTAAGTGCCTATACACTAATGGACAGTATCCTGCCTTATTTTCTATGAGCTGGAGCCATTCATTATATTTGTTCCATACAAGAGCATATGCTTCTCTAGCACATAAATATGAATGACAGGGAAATATATAGCTATCTATGTATTTCACATACCTGTGATCACAGAACTCTAGCACTGCATTTATATTAGATAGAGAATTTGCTACAATGTGGGTAACTTTCTTTCATTCATTATTTTAGAATGCATGCATCCTGCTTTCTTCTTATAAACATGCAGATAATGTGAAAATAATACTTTGAAAGTGATACCTCAAAAAAAACCAATGAAGCCTGAGTAGACTTCCAACAATCAAGGGTTGGTCTTCCATGCTGCTAATAATTCCTTGTCCCTGCTTATGAAGCAGGAAGCAGGAAAGACTATGCAAAATAAATCAATTCATGAATATTTGTTTTAATTTGCATAATATGACTTTTCTTGGCACAGATTTGAATGTCATTGTTGCTTATGATGATGAAGCATGGAGTAGAATAGCCCTAACCAAAGCCAATAATAACTTGTTATCCAAACAATCAGATATTTATTCTTTATTAATATCTCTAATCTCTGTGGAGATAGCCGGCATAGTTCATCAGATGACAAGAGTCAAGTATTAGAACCATCTGTCATGCTCGATGTCCTGAACCACAAAAGCCAAGACAGAGAGAGAGAAATGTGGATAATAGCACTGTTCTCTCTAAACAGGTAGCCTAGAAGGGAACTGGCAGGATGCTAACAGCTAGTACAGCTGGCAGGCAGTGAACTATTACATAAGAACCATGAGTCACTTGCAATTACTGAAAAGCTGTCAATTCTTGGTGATGAAATGCCTTCCAAAGGTTATCAGACAAAATGAACAGCTGGAAATGATTTATTCACCCTGCATTCTAATGCAGCCAGCATTTCTCTTTTTGTTAGGACCTGATTTGAGGTGTTGCATCTTTCCACAGCATCTCACAAAGCCTGGCTGGATGCCATCTTCATGGAGTATCCAGAGGCCCTGCTCTTCTATAACTGGGTAATTCTTCCCACCTTGAATGATACTTTTAATAGAAACAAGTAATCACCAAATGTGAATTTATGGAAAGAGCCATTTTTGCAACCAGCACGGTTCCCACAGCATTTTAAGCCTCCTGCATGAATACTTTTCAGATTCCTCCATGTGCAATCAAAGAACACCCACTCAGAGCTTAACTTGTGTGATTCATCTAGCCAAAAGAAGAGATGCCACACTTTGTACAGCTAATCTTTTTGCCATAAGTATGCTGGTGTTTCCCACAGCAAAGACAGCTTGTATCCTTAAACACCTGTGTCCTGGATACCCAGGTACATGTACATGAATGAATCTTTGGAACAAGAGTAGCTAACATACTACATCAAAATCCCATCAACCTCAGCCAGCATGGCCCTGCTCAGGGTTGATGGAACTGCAGTCCAATAACATGAGGAGACACCATGTTGCCCACACCAGGCTTAATGGAAGGCTGCTTATGTGTCGTTTACACTTTACACAATTGTACACAAAACACCAAAGTGAGGGAGGTACCAATATCAAACACAAATTGCCACCTAAGATGCAGAGTTGTTCACAGTCAAAAAGGTTGAATTGGTGAGGTTAAAATGTCACTATTTATGCGAACATCAGTGTGAAGGAAAGATGCCCTGGAAATCTGAGGACATTTAGTTAGGTGCTTTACAGAATGACTGCAATTTAGAAGTTCAGGCCCATGTAAACAACAACTGGGGGAACCTGTGGCCTTCCAGATGTTGTCAGACTCCAACTCCCATCAGCCCCAGCCAGCATGACCATTTGTCTGGGGTCATGGGAGTTGTGGTCCAATAACCTCTAGGGGGTCAGAGCTTTCCCCCACCCCTATGTATCACTTCAGAGAGAATTTTCAAAGACCACTGTCATAAAAGATTTAATAGCTAGCTCCCCCGAACTGGATCTGAACCATATCATGGACGACTGTGTTGCTCCCCTGGAGTTGCACCAGGAACATTGATGCAGGAATTTCATGAAGTGCAGAAACTGTGGGCCAAATGACAGATGGCTTGAAGATGTAATGCAAGTTGCTACTTGAACTGGTTTTACCACCAAAACCCTTGGCATTTGCTTAATCCTTGCCTTGACACACAGACAATATTAGAGGTAGAGGGGCATTGGATAGGGACCAGGATGCCTGATTTCTAAACAGCTGGATGAGTGGACAGACACTAACAAGTCCTAAGGAAAATAATATACTTAGCATTTATGCAGTGCATTTAAAAGCAGGATAAATATTCCTCACCACAGTCGTGTAAGGTGGCTTAGTATTAATAACCCCATACTACAGTAGGGGGTGATTGAGCCTGGAAACAGCAGCCTGCCCAAGTCCAGCCAATGAAGAAAGAATTGAACAGCTCACAACTCACACTCACAGTGCCAGACCTTTATATTTTTGCAGTCTTCCACATCTCAACTATTTAGGATTTAGGTCTGAACTTTTAGAGTAGCTGAGTTGGCTAAAAGCTTTGCAGTTAAGCAGGGAACAGGAGAGTATTACCTGGAGTGTAAGGTAATCAGCTAAAATCTGGAGGGGATGGTCAGAATCAGACAGTCCATTTATCACTGGGATTGTGGCGTGTTGTGCCAGCACCTCCAGATCAACGTGTTTATACACTCGTGCCAGGATCGCATCTGTCATGGTTGACAACACCCTTCAGAAAGCAAAATAAATGTAAAGCCCACTCAATTTTTCATAGAAAATTAGTACTTTAATAATGGTTAATCTGCCTGAATAATTTTAAGTGCTTGCACAACATGGTTAAATACAGATGGTTTAAAATGTAGACTGCTAACCACTGAAAATATTTTTTTAAAAAATAAGGCAGTGAAAAAAGAGAGACAGAATTAGAAGACAGAAATATCAATGAACTGTTTAATGTAAATAAAGTTTGTGGTTTTCTTGTTTCCAGCCAAGCAATGCTTGGGCATGGACAGTTTATGCTATAAACTACAGAACTAGTTTTTCCTCCTGATTTCATTCTGAGGAATCTTCTGAGAAGATTCTGTGTACAAACAAAACACGGTGAATACTTTCACCATAGACTCACAACCCAAATTATGTTTACCAGGATTGTCTGCTCTGAGGGTGAGAGGCCCCAATAAGCCTGCATGCCACGGTACAAATGACACGAAAATGGTGAATTCCAGCTAGCCTGGAAGGCCAAGACCCCATCCTGCAACTTCAACAACTTCTTATGCCTCTTTCCAGGAAGGCTGGACCACCAAGGCCTGTTTTTGAATTGCAAGGATTCTGTTTCCATCTGAAAAGGCCTTTATAAGAATACAATATCAATAATTTGGTGCCTGAGTTCGCCTGTTTTCTCCTCCTTCTTCCTTCTGTGTCTTTATCTTTTTAGACCTAAACCTGAGGGCAAAGGTTGTGTTGCTTTTATTGATCTAAAAGCCACTCTGGGAACCTTTCTGGCTGAAGAGCAGGGTGTGAATACATAGGATGCATAGTAAAATCTTCATGCATCCTAAGTTTTGAAAGTTGCTGAATTCAAGCAATTTTAGTGCTTTTGTAAGGCTGCAATCCCGGACATTACTGGGATTTCAAAGGCAAAATTGACGCCCAGGGGGAATTTCCGAAAGGTGACACTTTGTCCTGTATCAAGCCAATCATGTTTTTTTGGCTGAACAACTTTTGGTCCCCCCCCCAAAAAAAGTGCAACAATTTTGGACATTCCTAAAAACAATATGAAATATGGCAACCCTAGCTTTCACCATCTAAATATAGAAAGGAAATAACAGTCACACAAGGTGTCGTACAAACCGTGCTGTGTCAGTGATACTTTCATTAATGCCCAGGTGAATATCTTGTGTTGTGAGGAAACAGGGATGGCCACCAAGGACAGCAAATCCTAAAATAAATACAATGATTAAGACTTTTACCTTTGTCATTTCAAAGTATTATGGCAAGTCATACTACATGTCTTCTCCCTTAGAACTGCAGACAAGGGAATAATTTGACTTTATGTCTTTTCCCATGGTCATAAAGATGCAAGAGCCCTCCCCTATCCCAATGGCAAATCTATGTGTGAACCAAATACAGGAGAAAATATCAGTCAATATTTCATTAGTACCAAAGAATATTTCAAGTTTTTATTTTTAAAAAAGAAGTTTATATAATATGAGTCTTTAAAAATGTTACGTTTTCAAAGACCTGAATGCCATGTTCTTATCATGGATGCATTTGAATAATCTTAGCTCTGAACTATCAGCTTTTAGCAGGTCCTGCTCCACTGGCCCGGCTAAAAGACTAGCTACCATTTGCCTCCTCCACTGTTTCCAATCAAGGTGGTTGTAACAAAAGCAATTATATAACTTGAAGAATTAGTACCCAAGTTTGTTTTCCTCCCTCTGCTCCCTCTGTTTTTCCTTTTGTGTCGGATCTTATAGAGACTGTAAACTTGTGGTCAAGGAATGCCTCTTTCTATAACCTCTGTATATGCCAGAACAATGTACAAGTTACATGTGTTGAAGATCTCACAGAGAGATACGCACAATCTTTTCTCTATTGATGCTCTTTGTAATACCCAAACCTGTTATTTTTTACTGATTGTCTTCTACACAAGCATCTCAAGACAATGTACAATCAAAACACCAAAAACAGTTAAAAATACAAAAAGCAGATATATTTTGAAAACTAAAAAAAACAAAATTATATTTAAAAAAAATCTTACAACACCACACATCTGTCAACATATCTTCTGGGAACATGCTCATAATATTTTCTGGGATGAAGCATTATTTTAAGTCATAAGAAAGGTACAAAAGTATAATCTTGCCAGCTTTTAAACCTGTCTTGGGGTCGTATACTAGGAAAATTTGAATCCTTACCAGCAGATGGCACCACAACCATTGTCCTAAGCCAATGGTGTCCAAACTTTTTTCAAAGAGGGCCAGATTTGATGAAGTGAACCACCACAGAAATTGTTGGGTTTAACTTATATTTTCACTTAGGTGTTGAGGAGTCAGAAGTTTAGCCTTCATGGCATTTAACCGTGGCTCAGCATCCTCTGAGGTTAAACTTTGAACATCTTGGAAGCTTGAAGGTTCCCTAACCTTCTCTGAGTTACTAACAACAGCTGTATCTGCTTTGACTGTTTCTCATAGCTCTCCTGACAAGTGCTTTGGACTGCCCACCAGATACTAGGCTCTCTACTATCCAAATTAGGCCCCAGTGTTTTTGTTACAATCCCCTTCTCAAAATTAAGTAATCAATTTTAAACTAGAATGTAAATTCTTAAAACTTTCTTATTTGTTAATTCGAGCAAGTAAACTCTCTCACTTCATTACAAACAGTATTTCTACCTGCAACACACTTGTGCAAACCTGCTCCTCTTCCTTTCACAGATATTTTGTTGCCCTTTGCATCTGTAGCTGCCCCTGATTGGTTATCATTTAACGCTTGGGGGAAATAATTAGCATCGCAGAAGGATTACCATTAATAGCACCAGTTTTCCTAGTTTGCTTTCTGTTGCCACCCTGGAACTTTTCTTTATTAGTGCCACTTTGTTTTGTATGATTCCTTGCAAATGAAGGAAAACAACTTTTCTGCTTGTATATGTTGATAATATACTTTTGGTTACTGAGGGCAAACAAGATTGTACAAAACCAAGATTGGGCGCAGGCCTGGCCAGGACATAGGCGTCCTGACTGACAAATGTGACCTATGTGCTTGCTTGCTTGCTTGCTTGATTAACAGCCATTGGGAACTTCAAGGTCCCTGCTCTCCCTTCTTATGGTCTTTCTACTGGACCTGGGGACTCCAATAGAGAGCATTCCATGTCAAGAAGGAGGGCAAGTGGCACCCTATCAAATGACAGAGCAGGAGCTACACAGAGCAGGGCCTTTTCACTAGTGGTGCCCATTGTATGCCTCGCTCTTCCCAGACCTGCTCTCTTTTGGCCTGTATTTTGGAGTTTTATAATTTAGGAAGACTTTGGAAGAACTGGTTGACAAGACAGTTGCTGACATATGAGTGGATTTTATTTGCTACTATTCTGGGCTCCTAGTGCATAATAGAGTTGGCCAGGATGCCAGAAGGGATACAATTTATGAACTTTCTCCATTATCTGCACAGCAGGGGGTGTTCAATCAACAGTGCAAAAGCTGAGCTGAAGCATTCCCTGCTGGTTACCTGCTTTTAGCAATAGGGGTTGATGTTTGGTAGTACCCGATTGGTTAGCTGTCAGATTCTAGAGCTCCCTATTGGTGGCTCTTAGGTAATTTACAAAATACAGAGTCCATTCATAAAACGCAGTGTTCATTCATAAAGCAGTAACATAAATCTCCATTGCTACATATTGGGTGTATATTTCAGTGGTTGAATGTACAGGTTTATGGCCATGCTGTAGTTTAGTGCTTATGCAACTGTGAATAAAAGGTGGCTGGGCTCATTGTCTCGGGGTTTTGGGGGAAGAGCTGACAAAACTGATTTCCAATAAGTGCCCCCCTTGTATTTCCATAACAAGTCCTTGAGTCTGTACTCTGAATGGTGACACCAGGGACTTAGAAGGTGCAAGGCTTGTCAGTCCAACCCCTGCACAGTCTCATCAGGGCTGACCTTAAGGCAATTGGAGCAATCTGGCTGGCCCAGGGGTCGACCCAAGGAGTGACGCAGCTGAGGACTCCCTAATGGCACAGGGGCTTGCCACACATCCCGTGCAGAGGGGAGAGCTCGTGATGAGCCCACAAAAAAGAAATGGATTTGGTGGCCAAGTGCTCGGGGGCCGCAATTGATTGCTTTTTCAAAATTGCCTGGCAGACTGTTTGAAAGCAGCCTGGGGCCTGCAAGTGGCCCCTGGGCTCGACTTTAGACATGCCTGTCCTAAGCTGAATGTTTTGCAGAATGAAATGTATATTAAAGCCCCCAAAGAGATAACATTCTGTATACCCAGTGCTTTTTTTCTGGGGGTACACAGGGGTATGTATACCCCTAAACATTTTTCGAATCTTTGTACTTTTGTCCATTTCCTATATTGATCTTCCCCAACTTGAACTATAAAATGGTGATTTTCTTGAGTCAAAATGAGAGTACCCCCTAAACATTTTTTAATGAAAAAAAGCACTGTGCATACCCAAACAGTTCCTGGCAAATATGTAATGTTAAATCTTGTTGGCTTAATGCTGGTTGTGTTGTGCCCATTACTTTCTGTTATAAATTCCATTTTGACTTGATTTTAATGGTCAACTAGATGGCTCAACTACTAATGGCTAAGTAACAACTTTTAAGGAATTTCCAAACTTCAATTTCATTTTTCTTTTGTTTTGTCTTCTTACTTTGAATAATGTTATTTCATCATATGCAGGTAAATGATATACAGTTAATACAGAAGGCTGTATTTACTGTCAAATTCTTGGCTTGTTTTCACCTGTCTCTGTAGATAATCTAGTCCTTGTACTTCTTTTCTCAAAAATCATAGCTAATGATTTTCCTTGCAGCAAAGGCAAATACTGAAAAACAGGAAGGAAAAGAACTTGTGACACACTGGTAAGAACAATAAATATTTTTGAACTTTCTGCTTTACACTTGAAAGTAATTTCAAACACTATACCACTTGCAGATGGGTGTGAGGTCCTTTTAGTATATACAGGACAGAATAAGGCTCCATCTCAGTTGTTTGCTTTGTCTACAGTCCTAACCCTATTTGCCTGAGAGTAAGTCCAGTTTAATTCAGTAGGGCTTCTGAATAGAGTTACACTTTAGGTCCTGGGAACGGCTTCTTCCTAATGGTTAATGTGGCTTAGAGTGGCTTAATTACAACACAGTTGGAGGACCTGGACAAATCCTAGAAGTTCTTGCCAAGTTGAAATAAAAATATGTGTAACTATTCAAAATCTGATAAAACCTAAGAATGCAGGTTTGAATTTTAAAAGTATTTAATATTTCACTTTTGTATCTTACTTTAAGGGCTCCATTAGAAAAATGAAATCTTAATACTTGTTTCAGTCTAAGGCAATTATCCTGTCAATTTGTCACATTCAGGACTTCTGTGCCTTGGAGGTGACCTAGTTACTAGTTTCTTTACTCCCTCTAGTGCTGCTCTGCATGTAGAATTCCACTGATGCTTTACACGCCCTGTCCCCGCCAATATGCTGAGAGCTGACCTAGCATGCAAACTGCATATGTGCATTCACACACACACACACACACACACACACGACACAGACTCAATTGCCCCTCCCCCAACTGGGAATGCTGGTGTGTGTGTGTGTGTGTGTGTGAGAGAGAGAGAGAGAGAGAGAGAGAGAGGATATAAATGTGATTCCCCTACCCCAGATAATTGTGAGGTAGGAGAATATGCCAAATATTTTTTTTCGTCTTCATACATTTCAGTTCTGGTTAGATTTCTATTTCTAGAATATGGTAAGCTTTCTTTTTCTTTATTTTTAACATTGAAAGCCCAAACAATTTCTCAAACACAACCCTTCTAAACCTTGCGGGTGGAGGGTAGGAATCTTCATTTCACTTTGAAGATCACATGGTCTACTTTTCCCAAGGGTAGGCAAACTAAGGCCCGGGAGTCTGATCCTGCTCAATCGCCTTCTATATCCAGCCTGTGGATGATCCGGGAATCAGCGTGTTTTTACATTAGTAGAATGTGTGCTTTTATTTAAAATGCATCTCTGGGTTATTTGTGGGGCATAGGAATTCGTTCATTCCCCCCCCAAAAAAAAAATAGTCCGGTCCCCCACAAGGTCTGAGGGGCAGTGGACCAGCCCCCTGCTGAAAACGTTTGCTGACCCCTGACTTTTCCTGTCCTCTCCTACCCACCATCAAGGATTCAAATCCCAAACTAGGCAGCACCCAGCACCCAGAACACAGCTAGGTAGTTCTTTTTATAAATCCGGATTGAAGCTGAATTCAGGGGAAACACATAAAAACACAGTATTTCCTAAGAAACCAGAAGGCAGATACATGATAGCTATGGATTGTGGCTAAGGTCATGTGTACAACTAAAAAGACATGGGGGTAAGAGAATTCATACTGCAAATGTTACATACCTCTCCTTTACATTTGATTCTTTCCTTCAGATCTGCAGCCACCCACAACAAATATTTGATGTCTTCAGCTGAATAATTTTGCAGTGTGAGAAGGTCCCGGGCTTTCAACTGGGTGGGAGTTTTAGTAGGTTGTGGCCCATGCCTGTATCTCCAAGGGTAATGACAAAAGAAGTTCAACTACCTCATAATTCAGAATTTTGTATTCTGAAATAACCACTGTCAAGTTGTGGTCCCAGATTATTGGCTCAAAGGCACAATGCTCTACAAATGCATGGCACCAGGATACAAGTGAACAGTTGAGTAAATAATCAAGAAAAATAAAAGAATTTGTTGTTCTTCAGTATTATATATGCATATTGCTACTATGGAAACATGTGAAGAATTACACTTGGGGAAACCATTGCTGATGTGTGCATGGGGTAGGGGGAGAATCTGCCTCTGTTTGCACTATGTGGCACTGTCACTACCTTTACCATGAGTGGCTGGGGAAACTCAGCCAGATGGGTGGGGAATAAATAATAAATTATTATTATTACTATTACTATTATTATTATTATTATTATTATTATTATTATTATTATTATTATTACCACCATCACTATCAATACACCCCCACTCCCCTTATCAGAACAAATGGTGTTGTGTTTATATATTAATAATGGGACTGTAAGTCATTTGAAAATTGTTGTTCCCTTCATTTATATACCGTACTTCCATTAAAATTACAAAAATAATAATAATAATTTCCCGGTGTTCTACAATACACATTCCAATAATAAACAAAAAAAGATCAGTATGCTCACAACATTTGCTTTCATACACCCACATCCACACACCCCAGTAGTCACACAATATCCATTGGTTTTTCCATATCTGCAATAGCTAGGGATTTGAACGCCATTCAGATACTGTGGTCATATCAGGAGCCTTCCTAGTTAACATTTTTGCTGCTGCAAACAAGTATTCTGTCAGTATTTAACAAAACAAGTGAAAACAACAAAAAACATTTAACAAAATGATGAATGATTCCAGTTTATTCTTTATAAAGTTATGGTGCAATCAGGGCAGGACTTTGAAACAGAAGTTCAGAGTCCCACTCAGCAGGATGTGCAAAAGATATTTCTAAGGGTACTCATTCCCATTCTGCCGAAAAGAGGCCTTCACATGATCACAACTATTCCAGAGAGAGTCGGAGCTATTGATAAATAATAGAATACAATTCTATTGGGTTTGAAATAAGCATGCAAATTTATTTCAAGTATATGAAATTGTCAGACAACGTCTGCAAACAAAAAACAGTGATGGTAATTGCTCTGACATATCAATTTTCCTATATAATTTCTTTGCTTTAGTTTCTTGGTTTATGAATGAATGCTGCTAAGCAACAGAGACAGATTATGATTTGCCCACCTCAGCAATCTTGTAGTTGCTAAAAACTGGAGTAGACAGCCCAGGATGTTCCACCAGCTCTGTTGTGTGGCATTTAAACACTTACCGAATACATTGCACCAGATGCTTGCTGATCTTGCTTGCATTCCCAACGTTGAACAGGGACCGAACATTAAACAGCATATTTACTGAATGCTAAGATATAGTTATAGTCACCTTATTAAACTTAGATGAAATAGTGAATGCATTCAGTGAAAGAGCAAAGGTAAAACTATCACGAGACAGTGCTATCTCTAGCAGTTGTGAGATCTGCTCAGGAATTCACGGTATGTAATCTTATGCAAATACTGTGGATATGTGTCATTAGTTAGGAGAGTTGCAAAACCCATGGGTTTTGTCCTTAAACACACAGCAAAATCTACAGCCCAGTCGAGGCATTTACTAGGCTGCCAAAGGTCTTCTCATGGGCCACTCCCTCCTCTCCACCACAGAGAGAGCTACATGTGATGCCAGGTACTCAGTACAGACACCAAGTCTTACAGGTGTGATGGACTTGCTCCACACAGACTCATAGCCTTACAGAAACCCAGTTCATGCAGTCATCTTTCCTCTCTCCTATTTATGGGGGATAACTATTATATGAATTAGGCATTTATTTATTTTTTAGATTTTTATTTATATGGAAAAACTATACATCAAAAAGAAAGCAAATTGAGGAACTATTCCATGTTTTTAAAAGGCTGACAATCAATAGGTGCAGCTTCTTCCATAGCTAAAGATAGATATATTTAGCCTGGGGGTAGGACTAGAGGACCCAAAGCCAATGTTACACAGTGCTTCGGACTAAGGAGACTTTGCCCAATTCCTGCTAACCCTTGAAATTCGTCGGGTGACCCTGGGCCATTCACTCCTGGGAATTCCTGCACCTCTTTTTCTAGGGAAAAAAAGCGCTGGTTTTGAGGATAACATTGGCACAGCGAACAATGATCTAACGGGAGGTACAAATGTGTAATAAATTAAATGCCCTTGGAAAGTTTCCAAGTGGGAATGCCCCCTGTTCTCGGTGCCCACCATTTTGCAATGCTCATGGAGGAGTCTTGCTAATTGCTATTTAACTATGCAGGCGGTAACTTTCGTAAAAGCAATATTTTGAGGAGGGTTTTTTGTTTCTTTGTTTTTTAAAAAGAAAACCTCTATGGTACTTGGAGATGACGCTCTACCTCGGCTTGCAGGCGACTCTCTATGGTCGCTGCTCTAGCGGCCTCCGTTGCTAGTGGCAGGCGGTTTGTTTACTTCCGGGATCCAGGCTGCTCGCGCTTCCTTCTGTCTCCCAGGCGCCTCCCCCTCGAGCCTGTCATGGGGGAGGCCGAGGAGCAGGTGCCCGGTGAGTCCCAGTCCTGTCCCCCCCTGGTCTCGGGAAGCTAGTTGGTTGGTGCCGGCGCCCCTCGCCTGCTTCTGTCGTCATCTGCGGGCCCCGCGAGGCGAGCGCGCGGCAGGTTCCCCGCCGCCTCCCTGTTGTTTTTCTCTCCTCTCCCCCCACTTTGCTCTTTATTTCCTCCGTATTGCATGGTAGAGGCAGGGAGAAGCGGGGAATTTGCTTCAGACTGAGGAGAGTTTGAACCCATTCCTAGCCCGTGCTTGCTCAGAAGTAAGTCCCGTTTACTTCTTGGGGGGACTTATTTCCAAGTAAGTAAAACGCCCTCAGTGTTTTCAGCCCCGTTATGCAGAGTGGCACATTGTATTTCAGGGCGTTATTTTTAGGCCACATGTTTCATTCCAGATGAGTGAGGAAAATGGTTAAAAGGTCAGATATGGGGCCTGTCACACACTTCTTCATGTAGTGTACAGTGGCACCTTGGGTTACATACGCTTCAGGTTACATACACTTCAGGTTACAGACTCCGCTAACCCAGAAATAGTGCTTCAGGTTAAGAACTTTGCTTCAGGATAAGAACAGAAATCGTGGTTAAGAACAGTTTCAGGTTAAGTATGGACCTCCGGAACGAATTAAGTACTTAATCCGAGGTACCATTGTATACTGAAACTCGGAACTCGCTCCCACAGTAGGCAGTGTGACTTGGAAGGCTTTTTTAAAAAGAAAGAATTGGACACATTCAAGGAGGATATGTCTATTCATGGCTACTAGCCAGAATGACTAGGCTCTGTTTCCATGGTTGGAGGCAATACGCTTCTGAATACCAGTTACTGGAAACTGCAGGAGGGGAAAGAGCTCTTCTGCCTGGGTCCTGCCTGCCAGCTTCCCACAGGTTGGCCACGGTGAGAACAGGACACTGGACTAGATGGGCCATTGGCCTGATCCATCAAGCTCTTAAAATGTCCTTATTTGCAAAGACTTGTTGAATTAAAGTGCTAAAAGTAACTGGTACCCACTTTTTAATTTTGGCCTCACCTGCTCCCAGGAAAACTTTTTAACAGAGCGATACTATTAATGCGCACCCAGAAGCAAATCTCATAAAAGTTCAGTAGGGTTTGCTCTGAGGTAACTGATTAGGATTGCGGTCTTTGTTTGTTTTCTTGCTACTTGTGTTTCCAATTTGAAATAAGGAATCCCACCTGTACCTAACAGCGCTGCTTGTCATATGACACTATCTGATAAAGTATTTGGACAATTTAATAAAATATTTGTCTCTATATTAGAAGAACTTCAGACACCAAGGGGAGAAAAATACACCCAAGGATTTTGGAATCTTAAAATACCTGAAGGGCTGTTACATACCGGTAGTTGTGTGTTTTCCCCTGCTCCAGCTTGTAGGTTGCAACCAATTGGTTCAAATTACAAGAACATTTTAGATTAAACAGAAGAACTTGCTAACAGCATGAGCTGTTCAGAAGTACAGCAGACTGCTTCTAACGGTGATACACTCTCCTTTTTTAGAGATTTCTAAGCAGAAGGTGAGTGTGCCATAGCAGTGAATTTCCTGCATCAGGACCAAGCTGAACTAGATTACTTTTGAGGTTTCTTCCAGATGCCATTCTCTCAGAAAGAATGCTGTTAGGAGTAAAGTATGAAATAGAATTCAATATTTACGCTATTTTTTTTCTTTTTAGAATCAGGTGCTGTATTCACATTTGGAAAAAGCAAATTTGCCGATAATGTGCCTAGCAAGTTTTGGTTTAAAAATGACAAGCCTTTTCACATATCATGCGGAGATGAACATACTTCTGTTGTAACAGGTTAGTGTTTAAGGTTTTTTTAAAATTACTTTCTGTAGCAGCATTTCAGTAAAAACAAGTTAGCATTGTACTAGTATTTTCACAAATTCAAAATATTTTATTGTGAAGGTTCCTGTCCTGATCACACTGTGGTAGCAGTCTGAACCCACTTACTTGAGAGTAAGACGTATTGTATCCAGTAGGATATACTTCGAAGAAAGCATGCATTGAATTGCGCTATGAAGGCCCAGTCCTGAGGCAGACTTGTATGTTATACAGAAGTAATGATGTTTGCAAGATGGTAACATGACCTTCCTGTGTTTGTGAAATGGAGAAAAAGAACATATATATATATATATATATATATATATATATATATATATACACACACACATATATATATACATACACACACACACAAAAAAACAACAACCTCAATATAAGATACTCCCATACATTCTTATTTAAATTTATATATTGTTATTATCCTAATACTTATGTAAATGTGAAAAGGAAATTTAGGTGTCTTTTCATATTGAGATACGTGCCATGAGCTTTGTTTGCATCTTCCTGGTCTAAAAACTTTAAAATGTATCATAAAAAAGCTGTTTTTTTGATTAATTCAAAATTCAGTCTCTCGGTGATTTACTTTATACATATTTATCCAATATTTTCTGTCATCAAGAGAAGGGAAGCTTCTGAGAGCAGCTTGCAATCTCAAAAAACAATAAGCAATAAAGCAATAATTGTTACTCCTAAAGTAAATTTCACAAGATCCTTGAAATTGTATACTTGGTGATAATACCAAAATTCAGCAGCAACTGAAGCCATGCAGTTTACAAGTCATCATTAATCCAGGACTAGAACTGGCTGAAATATGATGATCAATGACTTAAAAACAAGTGCTGATGTTCAAACATCATCTGAACAATCTCTTTGGGAGACCAGTCCACTGGTATCAGTTTTGAAAAATACTTACAGTACAATCCTTATCCTGGATCCACTGGCTGTTAGAGTAAGGTTACCAGATTTTTTTCAATGAATCCAGGGACACTTTTCAGCTTCCCAGTAAACAAATGGATTTTGTCAGAGGACTGTTTTGTAAATCCGGGGACTGTCCCCGGGAAATGGGGACGTCTGGTAACCTTTTTAGAGTGGGGTGACTTTATAATTATTGTCAGCCTGGATCGCTCAGTTAGAGCGTGGTGCTGATAATACCAAGGTTGCAAGTTCGATCTCTGTATGGGACAGCTGCATATTCCTGCATTGCAGGGGGTTGGCCCAGATGATCTTGAGGGTCCCTTCCAACCATTGGAGCCAGCTCCATGGGGCCATGGGTGCTTGGATACCCACAATAATATAATTGTGGGGGCTGGGCACCCAAAAAGTCAATGAGAAAAGCCAGGCGGCGGCGGCCCTGCCTCCAGGAGAAAAGCAGTTCAGCTCCGCCCTCTGCAGCCAGCAAGCGAGGCACCATTTCGGGGGTTGGGTGTCTCTGCCTCTGAGTCCTAGACCCATGGAAAAGAGTGCCTAACTGGCTGCAGAGAGGAGGAGCCACCGGCGCCCCCCACCGCAATGCAGACGTGCAACGTCACACACACATGCCTACACATAGTGTGTGTGACTTTGCACGTCTGCTTTGCTCAACGGAGACCCACAATCCTGAGGGTGAGATGGCACCCCTGCTTCCAGCTCTACAATATGATTCTGTGTGTTTTTGTAATTTGCAGTATATGAAGCGTACATGATTATTATTTGAGCAGGGGAGGATCAATGGCAAAAGGCCAGCCAAAGTAATTTCGCATTTTTAGAGAACCTTAAAGCAAACTCATTGGTGATCACCTTTTTTAAAAAATATATTCTGTAGAAAATGGTAAACTTTACATGTTTGGAAGCAACAACTGGGGACAACTTGGATTTGGAACAAGGAATACTGTCAACAAGCCAACTTGCGTGAAAGGTTAGTCTCACATATGTGGTTTTATAATAGATGCCATAATTGAAAATGAGTGGAAGAATGAACTCAGTCGCTAATACTTATGGTGATTCCTAACACCACTACTATAATCGCTCCCACTACATTTGGGACATAGGCACAACTTTCATATGAGAACTGTTGAACAGCTATTGCTCCACTTTATTTAAGAGAGAGGGAGAGAGAGAGAAAGAAAGGAAAACAAAAGGCTTTTGAGAATTGAAATAACCACAGTTAGAATATAACCACAGACAAAGCCTTTCAACTACGATTTATGAAATAGTAGAAAAAGGTAAAGAAGAAGAAGACACATGCGAGTTTTTTAAGCAACAAATAAACTTTACAAAGCAAGGGGGGTTTCTTTTGTAGAAGGGTAATGACACTGATAAATTATTTTCATATACATTTTTTATTTAAGGCAAAGAAAAAATTAATATAGCTCTAACTCTTGACAAAATGCATAGTATTTTTATTTCTCCCATCATTTTAAGATTTAAGGTATTTGACTCCAACGTTTTCTCCTGAAGTATGGAAATAAATCTATTTGAAAATATGCCTTCTTTTATGTTCCAAGCCCATCATAAATAACAGGACATGTGCTGTTTTCTGTGGTTTAAACTCAGAGGCTGAGGAGTGAAAAATCAATGTTTGGGTTCGTTTCTGGCCAGAAACGCTAAAGCAAAGAGTATCAGCCTTCATTTACTCCCAGGTTAAGTGTGTATAGGACTGCAGCCTTAATGATCCATTATTATTATAAAAATGTCATTGAATTAGACCAGGTTCTATGGGCAAATTTGCAAAATGGAAAAACCGCAGCCAATAATACATTGCAAACTATTGTGTTGATTGCTCTAGAATGAGTTCAAACCTAATTTCAGTGGCTAATGCGCACCTGTGGGTTCCATGCTGGTAAATTCTAGACTGGAGTATGGAGGCTCTAGTTTTTTGCCATTTTTCCACTTACCACTGATTGGAGGTATGTAAAGTTGGAGCTTAATACATTCAACAATATTTTTTTTTAAATGGTAACCACTGTCTATTTAATCCTCAGCTTTAAAACCAGAAAAAGTAAAACTAGCTGCTTGCGGGAGAAACCACACCTTGATTTATACAGGTACGTCATCTATATTTGCACATCAAATATCTTATGGCCGCTTTCTGTGCACATTCTAAGAAATAGTCAGAACCTTCAAAAAAACAAAAAAACATGTGCACCTTTTATATTGAACAAGACACTTGGTCCATCTGCTGTAAAATGGCCAGATTTGACTGGCTGCACCTTTCCTGAGGCCCGAGACAGCCTTGTCATCTGAAATTCATTAACTAGAACATCCTGTGACTAAGTGTCATCTGTATGCATGCATAGTATGTGATCTACATCTAAGTTTTGACCCTCCCTAATCCTCACTGAATAATTTTCAACTATCCTTAATAGAGCTGATTTTAAAAAAACAATATATTGGATAAGATTTTGCTTAGCAGTAGCTAACTTGTTCAGTGTGGTTAACCCAAATAAACCTCTGGCCACATAGATCTTTCTGTGGAGGTGGTAATAGCAAGGAAGTCAGCTGTTTTCTTATTGTGAATTCAGGTAGTAAATCTGATGCTGCCATCCTACTGAGATGGAAACATTCAAGGTAGCTCCTGTCAATAAATTCCTGCAAGGCATTTATCATTTATAGGAAATTCTCCTTTCCTTATCACGGTAGAATTTAAAGTCTTCAGTCATACTGTGAAATGAATAATTTTGAAAATATTTAGATCTGATTGCCATTCTTATGTCTGTTTTCCCTTGTAAATTATGTACATTTTTCATTAAACATGAATTCATTTTAATCAGGACCAAAAGGTGTCAGGTTAAACATGAGAAAGGCACATGTTGTGGTTAATTAATTTAATGCCCGTCATTAACATTTGTAGTTTGTGTGTTTGAGCAAGATTGCATTTAATTAACTTTGGCCTGAGTACACATGCTAATTGATTCTCATTGCTAGCTGAGCCTTTACCTGTAGTGCAGGGGGGCTAACTTGTGAATCTTCTGGTGTTGCTGAGCTACAGCTTCCTCAGCCCCATTGCAAATTGTCTATCTCCGAGGTTCTTTTCATTCTGTTTAGAAGGGAAGGAATAAAACAAGTCATTCCCAATTGTAAATATTGATTTCCGGCCATGAGCAGAAACTACTTTTACTATGTTATGCATATTCCAGTAGTATATTTTTGGAATGTAGAATCCTGCTGCAGAGCAATGATTCTTAAGTACTTAAATAGGAATTTCTACAGGCAGTCTTTGAGCATTTGAGGGCACCAGGGATCAACCTTTTGTACATTGGTGAAAATAAACTTGAGCTGGTCTGATTTTTTTAGGTTTTGCTGTTGCTTCAGATGAGAGTGTGCTTATTCTACATGTGCTTTTCTGTGTGCAGAACAAGGAAATGTTTATGCTGCTGGAGGTAACAGTGAAGGGCAGTTGGGATTAGGTGACACAGAGGAAAGAAGCACATTTCATCTAATTAGTTTTTTTAGTAACCAGCACAAGATCAAACAGCTGGCAGCTGGATCCTACACGTCAGCAGCACTAACTGGTGAGCCCAATAGCTAACACAAATATTGTGTGTGTGTGTGTGTGTGTGTGTGTGTGTGAGAGAGAGAGATTTGAGGCCTTTTATATTTTCCAGTTGACTTTTGTGGAAGCCTGATAAAAAAATCACTCTGCATATATCCAAGGACAAATGTATTGTTGCAAATACTGGGTGAAAATGTTGACGATTTTGACAACTTGATACAAGTTTCCAGAAACATCCTTACTTGGTTCCTAGTTCTTGACTGAGGTACATCACTGAACAGCAAATGCTTTGCATTGCTTAACTCTTTGGAAAGTATCCTGCCCTACAATTATTTATTGGGTTTTCCTATAATTTTAGGGGGAAATTTTGTGAGTATCCGAATATTATGAACCTATTTAGGTGTATAATAGCATATATTTATATTCAAGTGTGTCTTCATAGGCCCTTTGTAGCTTGACAGTTTGACTACTGCAGTCTCCTGGCTTTCAGATTGAACTGCTCTTAAATTTAGCCATTTTCTGTGTAATTTAATTTCATTGCTGTCTTGATTTAAGAGAGAAATAAGCTTAGATAGGAGGGCATAGCATTTAGCACTCTGTTTCCAGATACAACATGCTGTTTCTCATGCATGGGGTGGGGTGGGGGGTCATGGATCCAGTGAAGTTTTTACTGTGATTTTTGAAATTCAGCTCTCTGTCATTTCATATACTATATTACAAGATGCTTTTAAAATTCCCCTCCACCAAACTCCTCGGGTTCAAAACATGCAAGGACTGCATTTCAGGAATCACAATATTGAGGTGTTGCTGTAAATTGGAAATACCATGTGTGGAGTGTGCTAGCTCCACAACCTCATTCAAGTCGCCCTGCACAATTTCAGTGGTGAGTGTCTCATGGAGACTTCTGCATGATGTAGAATGCTGGAAATCAGGATTCTAAACTGAATGGGGAGCCCACATGGGTAGAAGTAGGCTCTGTGCTTCATACAGTTGCCCTCAAACATGTGGAGGGAAAGGGGTTTTGCAAAGCACAGCAGCCATGATTCAGTGGCCACGTAAGCCCAGAATAGGACTTACATGGCCACTAGATCATGGATCCTGGGTTTTGTAAAGCCACCTTATTTAACTAAGTAAATAATACACTTACAAAACTCTCTTTTCTTTTAAGAGGATGGACAGCTTTTTATGTGGGGGGACAATTCCGAAGGACAAATTGGTTTGGCTGATGAAGCTAATGCATATGTTCCTCATCAAGTGGATGTTGGTAAACCCGTTTCCTGGATCTCTTGTGGATACTACCACTCCGCCTTAATAACACGTAAGTGTGGAAATCTGGAGAGATGCAGAGGTGTGGTGTACTTTCAATCATTAAATCCAATTATGCCCCTTATAGTAGTTTGGGATTAGATTACCTGTCATTACTTGATTAAGAGTTTGGATTCTGTTTTTGCTTGGATATATGCTACTAATTTGGTGGTGGTCAAACTCTTATAAAATATTGATCATGAACCTATTAATCTCTGCAAAAATGGTTTGGTCTTATTATTTGGGGAAAACATAATCCTTAACATACAGATAGCTGAGATAAATAAACTGACAGATTCTGTACATAGAAGGTATGAATTTTGAGCATTAACTACTGTAGTGGGAAAATGGTAATGGAATTTATTGACTGTTGGAATAAGATCAGTAGTCATATAAAGCTGGTAAATGAATTTATTTCTGTAATCTGATCTTTCTGCAATTTGTGCAGAGTTGTTGCAATATAGTTTGATGCTGATTAGCTTATTATTATTATTATTATTATTATTATTATTATTATTATTATTCTAGTGATGGACCTGTAATCTAAAAATAAAGTGGTGGTGTGTTTAAGTTTAAATACAGCCCTGTCTTATAAGATACATTTGTCATAAAGGAGACATGCAAAAAATGCCTCTTTTGTCCTAGCCTTAGTCTCAGTCTTGCTGCTTTGTTGTTTTCTTACAGGAGATGGAGAACTTTATACTTTTGGGGAGCCTGAGAATGGAAAACTAGGTCTTTCAAAAGAGCAACTGAAAAACTACAAGGTCCCACAACTTGTTTCTGGAATTTCTGGTAGGGCCAATAAGGTTGCCTGTGGAGGAGGACACACAGTAGCGCTTGCAGGTATACTAGCTTCTTGCTCCTCAAATTGTGGGCTCATGTTTTAATCCCCACAATCCTAAACTGCTGAATCCACACATTTAAATGGGCCCACCTACATACGACTCAGCATATTGGATGCTGTATGTCAAAGATGGTGGAGACGATTATAAAATAGCTGCTTAGTTTCTGTTGAAATAATTTAGCAAAATTAATTCGCAAGGTGTCAGTGGCAAATGGATGTAGTGATGGAAATTGTAGAGCAAAACTAAGTAAAGAAAAGCTATTTAAAAGTGATGGAAGAAGGGGCAGAATTGGCTAAGAAAAGGGACAGTGTGAAGCATCTGTCTAGAGGCAGGTCCACACCATACATTTAATGCACTTTCAACACATATTTAAAGCACATGAGTTCTTGGGAACTGTGGTTTTCCCCACACAGAAGTTCCCAGCATCCTAAACAAAGTATGGTTCCCAGGAATCCTTGGGGGAAGTCATGGGCATTAAATATACATATTATGTGATTTAAATGTATGGTGTGGATCTGCGTATGATCAGTGGTCCTCTTATATGACGTAGAGTTTTAGTGCTGGGTTTACACCATTTGCACATATGCACAGTACTAGAACTAGTAGCTAAATTAGCTGTCTGGTGGTGATTTTACATAACCAAAGCAGAGACAGTGAAAAGCCAGCAACACTCAGGTCTTTGGCATGCTACTACTCAGGCTGAATCCTATGTGTTCTGGTTGATTCCTCTTACTGACAACTAGGCTGAGATGTTAGTGAGACTAGACCCTGCATAAGGGAATGGGGTAAAGGTGTTTACTATTCTAAATAACATCTAACCCTCTGCTGAGGCTTTTAAAGAGGTGTGGTTTTGTTTTGTTTCCTTGTTTTTTTGCTTCTGTATCTTCCAGCAGAGGGAGCTTTAATATTTTATTTAGTATAATATTTTGGGTTATGTAATATGATATTCTTAGAATGATATTATGGGTTTAAATATATTGCTTATTCTCATTTTTAAAAATCTCTCTCATTACTTTTATTTTTAAGTACAAGGCCTGGTGTACGCATCACATTGAACCATAGGCTAAAACAAAATGTGGTTTAGTGTGAACACATTGCATGTTGGTTCATGCTGCTCAGTTCCAGTGGTGCTCCTCCTTCACTCCTGCTAATGTGTAGTAGACATATGAAATGTTGTTTCCTCCAAACCACAAGCAGAAAATCAAGAGCAATTCTTGGTTACTACTCAACTACGCATTGATGGTTGGAAGAGACATAACTGTATTCAGATGACATGACAAGTCACATTCTGCGGCATGCCAGGAATTGGGGAGGAACAGCATGGGAACTTTTGAGCAGTGTGCACTAAGAAACTTGGAGGATGGAAAACTATGGATATAATATTAATCTCATGTATGTTTTTCAGAGGGGAAGGTCTACACATTTGGCCTTGGCCAATATGGGCAGCTTGGACATGGTACATTTATTTTTGAAATTTCTGAACCAAAGATAGTGGATTGTTTGAGAAAGCATAAAATCTGTAACATTGCCAGTGGGGAAAATCATACAGCTTTAATAACAGGTATGTATGCAGTTAGCTGTGAAACGTATTTGCAATGCTATTGGTGTATTTTTGTGCATAATACAAAATTTTCCTGTTTTTAAATCTGCCAGGTCACAGAGAGATACGTAAAACTTTTCCTATGAAACATTTTAAATAAAATTTTCTCAAATTAAGACTCAGAACAGCTGAAAGGGACCCTCTGGGGCTAAGGGCAAGTTATATAAACAGAAACTCCAGGGAGTATCATTGAAGAAAGCAATGCTTCTATTGTTTGAATCAGTTGTTCCTGCTGAAGGGGCATTTCTGAGTTTGACGGAGCCTTAAGCAACAGGGTGGGTAAAACCCTGTTGTGGGTAAAACCTCAGCGCCTAGGACTTGCCGATCGCATGGTCGGCGGTTTGAATCCCCGCGGCGGGGTGAGCTCCCGTCGTTCGGTCCCAGCTCCTGTCCACCTACAGTTCGAAAGCACCCTTAAGTGCAAGTAGATAAATAGGTACCGCTTTATAGCGGGAAGGTAAACGGCGCTTCCGTGTGCTGCTGTGGTGCCGGTTCGCCGGAGCAGCTTCGTCACGCTGGCCACGTGACCCGGAAGTGTCTGCGGACAGCGCTGGCTCCCAGCCTCTAGAGTGAGATGAGCGCACAACCCTAGAGTCTGTCAAGACTGGCCTCTACGGGCAGGGGTACCTTTCCCTTTCCCTTTCCCTTAAGCAACAGGGGGACTCGGAAGAATATATGTTTGTATTTGTTTGCAGTTCAGAAAAGGAATGGGGGAAGGAGATGACTCTCTGAGATTTTATAAGTTACCAAATATTTAATATGTATAAATGGAGGTGACAAGACCCTGGTGGTCTTAAACATATTTCATAGTAATTCTTATCTATATGTGGTTTAATAAACAAAACAAAAAACCATGCAACATGTACAGCACAGTCCTATATTTGCCTCCTCAAAATGGATCTCAATAAATTCAATGGGGTATACTCTCTGGTGTGAGTATTGCAGTGACATTTGCTTAGTTCATATTCAGTGGCCAAACCATGGCTGAGCATTGGGTCGTGCTTGAGGCTTGTGTGCTCTTTCCGCCACAATGTCTCCTTCACATTTTCTGACATACTCCCTGGTGCAGGCAAGGCATAACTGGTAATTAAGTCTGAACTGGACAAACTGGTATGCCTACAAATTAGAATGGGAATCCATGGGTTCATGATGCATATGTGTGATTTAACCCATTCTTATGATTTTAATGGAAATTGCGAACCAGACAAGAATATCAGTGGCAGCTGCTGAAGTGCTTAGACAGGCTTAATGGGAAGCACTCTTTTCAGAAGAGTGCAAAACCTGGCTTGTAGTACTCAGTTACCAATCGTGATTATACATCTTAATTTAATGAAGTCATCAAGATCACTGAAAAAATCTCCACACTGTGCGATAAATATATTCACCAGATGTGTTTTCCTGTTCGTATGCTAATTTTATTTTAGCATAATTAATGTAATTCAGAAGATACATGACCCTTCTGCTAATGATGCTAGCGGTTTTTCTGCTGCAAATCTATTTTCTGATCAGCTTGCCTTCTCTACCTTAATCAGCTTGTATGTACTTCCTATAGATTTGGCTCAGTAGCTGTCCATTTTTCATGGCCTTAATGGTCCTAGTGGTTGATGAAGATTTAGTATTGAAGGATTAATACCTGCATTGTAAATAGATGTTCGGGTTTTTAAGGTAAACTTGAGGAAGCGGGGTAATCCTGAAGGCTAGAATGCAATATCTACTCTTGACACTTGGAGCACTAACTCCTTATTTTTACTGGTTCAATGGATCCATTAGGAAGCAATTGACATGGAAAACTTGAGAACGTCAACATTCCAAAACATTCAAATGTAATAATATTATGAACATCATTTTCATAGCTATATATTTTACATTAGCCAGATTAACTTTTCTTTTTTTGTTTTCCTTCCTCTAGTGGAAAAACCTATGTTACAGGTTGAAATACTTATTTCAGAATTTTTGCTCTTGGAAAGAAAGTGATTCTCCTTTCTAATTAGATATTGTGGCTTCACCCACTGCTTTTTACACACTGCTGCATTACATGTTAGTTAACATGCTTCTTTCTCCACATTTAGAGAACGGCCTTATGTACACCTTTGGAGATGGACGACATGGCAAATTAGGGCTTGGGGAAGAAAATTACACAAATCAGTTTTTTCCTACGCTATGTTCCAATTTTTGGGGGTTTGCTATACAGTCGGTAAGGCCTCATTTTTTCTTCATACTCTGAAATACTAATTCAGTATATCTCATGTTGTACTTAAAGGTACCATATTTAGAGGTCATCCATATGTTTATACCGTGCTATATTTTTAAATTGTAGATGAGCACTGGAGACATTTGTATTTCTTGGTATTTTTTTAAAAATAATTGGTTTACTTTTTCTCTTTAGATAGAAAAATAGATTTGTATGAGATGTTTCTTTGTGATCAAGGCCAGTACTGTGCTATGTGCACTGTAAACTGTTTGAAGGAATGAACATCTTTAAGCAAATTTCTTAGATTCTACAGAAGATTCTTAGATTTCCGTATAGCAGTTGGGATATAAACCTCTGCTACTTAATGGATTTTTTGACATCAAGGCTACGCCCAGCCTGTCACTATTTTGCCAAAATAATCATATTAGGGTGAGGTATCAAAACAAGTTTGCCAAAAAGGCACACTGTTTCTCGCCCTTCCGCAATTGCTTCACGGACAGAGTGAGGGTGAGTGACTTAAGTCTCCCTGAGACAATCACTTAGAAAAAGAGCACCACCAAATGGTAATCTCACACCAATATCTCATTTCTTTCCATTTAGAGTCTCATATTTGTCACGATGACTTTGCTCAAAATACTATGTTTTGGAAATGATGCATAACGTGTTGAGGGACCGTAATGGTGAAAGTTCTGAAGATTGTACCAAATCATTAGGAGTGTGCTTTCTGCTTAGGTTTCCCCTTCCTATGTACCTGCAAAGTTTACAGCCTCCATTAATCCCTGCATTGACTTTGTACTGTAGGTTTCCTGTGGTGGTTGTCACATGCTAGTTTTTGCCACACCGAGGCCTAAAGAGCTGGGTGAAACTCATGTGTCAGACCAAAAGGAACACCACTTGTCTGCTGTGGTCTCTGAAGTGGGTGGAGATGCATTAGTAATAGATACCTTCCATCGGACATTATCGGCACGCTTGCGGCGGAGAGCGAAGGTATATTTTAAACTGTTTCTACTGAGCTTCAAAAAATGTCAAAAGACAACATGATCACACCTAGTTGCTATGCAACAAATCACCATCGGGGGCAGTCAAGGCTGTATATGCCAAAGGCGAAGAGATTTGCTAGGAAACACTTGGAGGAGAACTGCTTGACTTTCAGTATTAAAATCTCCAGGCAGCTGTACAAAAAAGTCCTGAGATCCAAGATGGTAAACCCTCCCTAAGTTGTTTTTTTAATTGAAGAGTGTGCTATGAAAATATCTGCATTCTAAGTAAATAAATAGCACATCAAACTTCCATGCTATAGTTGACTGGTAATTTATTGTGGTAATAATTCCTTTATTATGTCTTTCTTTAACTGAACAGTAGGTGCAGCCTCTAACTTGCATGATTGTAGTTTTACTCATACATGCAGTTTGAACTTACTATAGCCTTGGTATTTTCATCTCTCCTGAATCTGGCCAGGGAAGACCAAGCACACATTGTAGATGATTTCCTGACTTCAAGCATTACTGCACTGTGGGCAGATTTACAGCGCTCATTCTAGGAAAATGAAAAGCAAACACTGCCCTCAATCCCTCAATCTACCCCTCATTGTATTACTGTCCTTTATTGGTTACCTTGAAGTGACTCAAAAGCTGCTATGCTTTCTTTTCACCCTTTCACAAGGACAAATCACCGGAACAGGTTAACAGGCTGGTACGAACACTTCCTCCACTAGGAGAAGGTCCTTCAAAGCTTGCATCCTGTGCCATCAGCAACACTATTCCCCTTGGTGTACTCAGATCAAACCACCTTGACTTAGAGGCAGCTAATGGAAGTCAAGGCACCCAATCTGCTTTGGATGGTGAAACAGGTAAACTAATCACCAGTTTCTGTTATGCTCCCATCAATCATTTGTGGGGGTTTTTGAGCATCAGAGGTCCTTAAAACTGCAGTGCAATTATCACTTAGAGTCTCACTTGCTGATTAAATAATCAGTTGTGATACTGAGCAACATAAAGACAGGAAAAGTGCAGTACATCTACATAACCTGGGCAGGGTTATGTGATTGATTTTTTCCCCCTTTGCACCATGGCCTCATTTGCCTGCCACTGAAAACTTAGCTTATAGTTTACTGTGAGCATGCCAATCTGAGTGTTCAGAAGAAACTACAATCCCAGGCTTAGCATTATGTCTGGACCAGAGACTGTAGTTTGCTTTGCTCCATACAAACCAAGATCTGTACTTAAGTTTTGCTTTTGACTTACGGATTGTGGCTTGTTTGAGCAAAACAATCTGCTATATCTGGTTCAGACATAACATAAAGTCATGGTCTGTGGTTTTTTCCTCCCATGTGCTGGTAGGAAGGAGAAAATTGGCCCAGACTGCATGTTCATGGTAAACCATTAACTATTGTTTAACCAGACACGTGAACTGGGCCATGAGAGATCTGGGAATGGGGTCTCTGTGCTTTCTTGCTTGCTTTTCTCAATTAAATATGCCTCCCCACCTCCATATTTGCTGCCATTTGACCCATAGGGCAAGCAAAATATGCAGGCATCATTATGGACAGAAAACACATTCTTCCTTTTATTGTATTTACTGAAACAAGATTACTCCTCCTGCCAGTTGGGACTGCCAGGAACCCTTCTGTTTCAGTTCTTTCTCGGTAATTAGAGGAGCATCCAGACTTCCTTTTCCGCAAATAAGTGCATACATGAATAACTGTATATCCTGTATTTTGTTTTAAAGGAGATAAGAAAGAGGAGAAAAATGATGCAGAAGAGAGCTCAACAGAAGATGATTCAGATGAAAATGAGGGTAGAACCCTTGGGAGCACCACAGATGTCTTGAATATGGTAATATTTATTTATTTATTTTGTCTCCACAGATCTCAGGGGGCTCACAACATAAAAATACAATATAAAAGCACAAAATACATGATAAAAACACGAACAAAACATCCCACAAACCAACAGCCCCCTCCCACAAGCACATATACTACTAGTGATTGTATTTATACTTTGGTTTGTGGCTGAGGTATAACCGTTTTCCTGTGGAGTGTCCGGTGGCAGTAGCAACAGCAGGAAGAGCACGGGAATCTTTCCTAGGCCACTTCCACACTCCACAGTTACAACATAGAGAGAAAATGGTTTAATATGGACATAATGCTCAACTATGGTTTAGTTTTTCAGGAATGGGCCATGGGCTTGTGCAACACATCTCTCCTTCAGTATGACCACGAGGAGATCAAAAAAGTTCACATCTGTTTTCAGTTAATCACAGTTTAACACTATGATCAGCCTATATATAAACTGATTAATTTTCACTATGGTTTATTGAAACGACTCAACTTAATGAAAACTGTAGACAGTAATGCGCTAGATAGGCAACATGTTTTACCAGGCAGAAGACAGATTCTTACATTGCTATAATTCTGGTACTTTGGGCATCAGGCAATTAGTCTGGAAGGTATGTTGAGATCTTCCAGTTAAAAAGCAGAGTTCATGAATGTGTATTTAATGTTATTTTGTTAGCTAGTTACTGTTATTTACTACTCATATTAAAATACTTTCCAGACCCATGTGATGAGAATGAATCCTGATGACCATTCCTTAGAGTTAGCACCAGTACAGAAACAGAAGGTACTGGCAATTTATATATGTATTTTATCTTTTTATTTATTTGTTTATTTTTTTAAAAAAAATATTTTATCTAAAATGTGGTTATCTTTCCTGTTGCTATAAAACATTAACTACAGTAACTCTACTGATTCTAGTTTTAAAAAACCCCAAAACAGGTAAATTTTAAATATGCCTTAAATAAGAGTTGAAACAATTAAAACAATTTAATGCAGCTTTTGTTTCTGGGAACGTATTTAGGATAAGGGCAAATCTTTCCCCACACCAGGTTGCTTTTCTGCTTATTACTAGCAAAAGGTATATATACATTGTAGTTATTTTCAAAATACAACCTATTTTGACCAGTATACTTTTTCATCAGAGGACTGCAATGGGAAAGCAGGCAGGAGAATCCTGCTGTGCAAGTGGAATTGTGCTTATGCTTCTCTGAATCTTGCCCATTTTCTTCTTCATCTTTTATATTACCTTCATTTATGATCCTCTTCCATCCTGTCAAGCTGCTTATATTCCTTTTTCATGTTCTGATTCATTTGCCTTTTGTCTTCCTCTCATTTTATTTGTAACACTCTCCTTTCTTTTGTCCCCCCTTTTCTTTCTTGCTTCCCATGCGGAGTAGAAGAAAAATAAAAATGAGAAACTGGATATTCATGGTAAGGGTGGGATGAAAGAGTCTGTTCCTCCCCAAGTTCAGAAGGGTTTGGAATTGGGTGGCACATCTTCTCAGGTGGAACCTATACATTCAGAGTGTCTAGGAAAGGATCCCAATTTAGAAAAAAGTTTTTACGATGCTTTTGTGAGGAAAATTAAGGCTGGTAAAAAGTACTCGAAAAGTAAGTCTGCACAGGCCATTACTGATAGGGCACTGAAGCCTGACACTGACCAGACTATTAAAAAAGAATTTAAAGTAGCAAAAAAGGGAAAATTGGACCAAGTAAATTCTAGTTCAACCCCTCAGGAGCTGCCATTCAGCCATGCTAGTGATGGTATGATAGAAAAACACTATGTGGATAGCCAGGAAAATAAAGCAGAAGCTAAAGTAGTGAAATCTGATAAATATGGCAAAATATATGTGCAAGGTAAAGAAAACAATGAAAAACAGAGAGAGTTTAAACACAAGGAGATATTTATGAAGCAAACAGCAGTAACTGTGTCATCATCTTCAAGTGAGGAAACTAGTAATGAGTCAGCAAAATATGTTCTTCAGATAAACCAGTATAATTATGGCAAAATAACAAAGGGAGAAATGGATGTAGAAAACAGAAATATAAACTGGGAGAAGGAGCAAAATAAAGAAAAGGAGTGTTTTGAAGATACCAGTATGCAAGCTCAGAGTGAAGAGAATGAAAATATAGATAGTTCAGATAAGGCTGCCAAGTTAGAAGAGAATCTTGAAAGTGTGCAAGACAATGAAGAGTGTGGAGTTGTTGCAGAAGAAGCTGAAAACGAAGAGGAGAAGCAAGATGGAAAAAATGACAGTGAAGTAGAAACTGAAGGAGAAGAAGGTGAAAATGAATCAAATAAAGAAGATGACCCTGTAGCCATTGATAGAGATGAAGAAGTTAAAATGCAGTCTAAAGCAGAAAATGTGGATAGGCTGGAGAATGAGGCGGAAGAAGGGCAAGTTGACACAGATTTTGAACTGCAAGAGGAAGACGCAGAGGAAGATATAGATGAGGCTGTAATGGAAGAAAAATATGAAAACATAGAGGAGGGTGAATTTGTAAAGGAAATTGAGGTGGTAGAGGAGGAGCAAGAGAAGAATGAATGGGTGGAAGAGGAGAAAGAAAAAGAGTGCAAGAGTGAAGAGAAGGAAGAAGAGACAAGGGAGGAAGAAGTGGGACTAGGGGAAGAAGATGACAGGAAGGAAGAAGAAGGAGGAAAAGGGGGGGAGGAGGAAGAAGAAGGAAAAGAGGGGGAAGAGGAAGGAGGAGGAAAAGAGGGGGAGGAGGAAGAAGGAAAAGAGGGGGAGGAGGAAGAAAAAGAGGAGGAGGAAGAAGGAAAAGAGGAAGAAGAAGAGGCAGAAGCGGAGGAGGAAGGGGAAGAGGAAGAAGTTGAGGCAGAGGAAGGAAAAGAAGGGATGGAGATGGAGGAGGGAGAGGAGGAGGAGGAGGAGGAAGAAGAAACTGGAGGAGAGGGAGAAGGAGAGGAGGAGGAGGAAGCAGAGGAGGAAGAAGAAGAAGCGGAGGAGGAGGAAGAAGTGGAGGAAGAGGAAGAAGAAACGGAGGAGGAGGAGGAGGAGGAGGAGGAAGAAGAAGAAGAAGAAGAAGAAGAAGAAGAAGAAGAAGAAGAAGAAGAAGAAGAAGAAGAAGAAGAAGATGGTGAAGGGAGAGGAGGAGGAAGGAGAAAATGAAGAGGAAGATGTGGATGTGGAAGAAGAAGAAGAAGCTGAAGAGAGTCAGGAAGAAGCTGAGGAAGGGGAAGAAGGCAGGGAGGAGGAAGACAAAAGAGAAGAGGAAGAAGATGAGCATGTAGAGGAAGAAAAAGCAGTCCAGAAAACCAAAGGTCATAAACATCAAGAAAATAATAAGAGGAAACAGGAGACATATGATAAAATAAAAAGCTCTAAACAAAGGGTGACATCAAAACATGTTGTGAATGGACTACAAAATTCACAATTTTGGAACAATGTGCTACCACATTATTTGACACTAAAGTAGCCCTGAAGCTCAATTTTACATGGAAATTTTGTATAGGGAATTGTAATACAGTACTATGCTACTATGCCAAAATGTATATTTATTTTTTAATGATTTTTTTTTACTAAACAATTTTACTTGCCATTTTATATAAATTCCTCAAATTTCAACTTTATAAAACACACTAAAAGCAGTCTTGTGCTGTGACAAATCTGCCAGTGAGAACCAGGTGCCATGTTCAAATTACGAGATCTCCGCTGTTTCAGATTAGTGCTGTTTCACTGTTGAGTTTTTTGAACATTGCATCCAAAGAGCCCTTTAGGCATGCTCAAAGGGCTCTTTGAATTTTCTCTCCCAACAGCAGGTGCTTACTGCATTGCGCTTTTATTAGAGATTACTCTGGAGGGTCCACCAAAGGGAGTGACTATTTAGGGATGAGGAGTGCTGGCGTGAGAAGTCATATCTTGCATGTGCCATGCACACTGAATGATGCAGACCTTTGGTCTGATCCAGCAAAGACAATACTTTTGCTCTTGCAGCCCTGTCCTTAAGCTGCCAGCAGTGCAGCCATGCCATAAGAGAGTGATGGGGAAATGGTGACCCTGCCGATGTTGTTGGATCCTAGTTCCCATCATCCCTGGTGGTTGGCCATTCTGGCAAGGACTGATGGGAGTTGGGGTTCACCACGTTCTGAAGGTCTGCAGGCTCCCTACCCCTGCCCTAAGAATTTGGTTTGTCATCTAATGATAAAAAACCCTTGTTTTGTTTTCAGTCTCTGTCCAACAGCAGACATATAATTTATGTTGCCCAATTATGCGGAAGAATGTGGCTTCCTTTTTCATTTGTTCAAAGCATATTAAGTGCTTCTGTTGTTTTAATACATTTACTGTGCCTTGTAATAAGTTTTCCAATAAAAATAATAAAATTACGATGCACTTCTTTAAAAAAAAGATGTTAGTGTTTATTCTGATTTATTGTTGCTATGCAAGCATATTTATTTGGGACATTTTATTTGGATGTATACTTAGTTGCATATATGAAAAATGGGAGGAAGGATTGGAGACCCCCAAACCTTGCTGCTGTCGTGGGCAGTTTCAACATCCATACTGGGTCTCCTTGCAGCTCAGGATTTCATCTGAATAATAATTTGATAATAATTTATTATTTATATGCTGCCCACCGGCTGGGTTGCCCCAGCCACTCTGGCAGGCGTCCAGCAAATTATAAAACCACAGTAAAACATCATGCGCTCTGTAACAACTATCATCCTATCTCAAATAACTAGTACCACACACCTAACGAGAGATGACATTGACTTGTGTGAATCAGCACTTACTATATTTTTCCGCCTATAAGACGCCCCCATGTATAAGACCCCCCCATTTTTGAGGACTCAATTTTAAGAAAATGAGGGGAGCTGGCCCAAAGTTGTTGAGCTTCTCCCTCCCCCCCACGCAGCTGTGGGCAGCTGTTTCCTGCTCACAGTGGCATCGGGGGAAGTTGTGCTCCCACCAGCCAGCTGGCTGGCGGCGCACAGCTCCCCCCCCCCCAGCTATGGGCAGGAAACACTCCCTAGATCATTTTCCACTTGGCAGGTGCGCTGCTTCTCCCCCCCCCCCCCCATGCCACTATCCATGTATTGGACGACCCCAGTTTTTTGACACAATTTTTGAGTCAAAAAAGCCTCGTCTAATACACGGAAAAATACGGTACTAGCATACTGTGGTTATTACAGAGAGGAGGCAGGACTAAGACCTGGATTGTTTGTGTTTAGTTAGGAGGAGGAGATTTAGAATTAAGTCCATTCAGTTTCAGTGTTAGATACATTAGTAGACATTTTCTTGAGGTTTCTTTTGTACAACTTTATTTGTACATCTTTATTCCCCCCCCCCCAAAAAAAGTTTTGTTCCTCATTTTGTTTAACTGTATTGGATAAATACACAAATAAAATCTGTGTCAAAATTTAATCATGTTCTTGCAGTAGTAAACTAGTGCCTATGATTCTGTTCTCAACCGCCTTGTCCTTCCATAGTCATAATCCCATGTACCTCGGGAGTCGAACGTAATCTGTTCCGGAAGTCTGTTCAACTTCCAAAACATTTGACTTCCAAAGCGTGGCTTCTGATTGGCTGCAGGAAGCTCCTGCAGCCATTCAGAAGCCGTGGAAGCCACATCGGACGTTCGGCTTCCAAAAAGAACATTAGAAAACTGGAACACTCACTTCTGGTTTTTGATCTTTTGGAAGCCGAAATGAACAAGTTCCAGGGCATTCAAGAATCAAGGTACGACTGTACTAATAGTGCATAATGATTTGGTGACATCATCACAAGCTTCTGCAGTGTTTACAAAGGCTGCAGCCTCTGTGCAACTCACATAATCATAGAATTGTGGAGTTGGAAGGGATGCCAAGGATCATCTAGTCTAACCTCCTGCAGTGCAGCAATCCTGCCCACAGCCATCCCCAGGTGGGCTTCAACCACCAGCCTTCTGGTTGAGAGCAAGATGCACTGACCCATTGTGCCACTCACAGTACTTTGGCTTGAAATGTGGGTTAAATTACTGAATTACTTGGAGGTTTCCAGACTGGTTCTATCCTGTAAAATCTGCTGAAAAAGTCAAGAGGGATTGACTTGCCCCATGTGTAAAAAGGGGGGGCATATGAAATGGTCCTTAGCCCTCATTTTGACACTTTACAGTTAAATGAAAGTTAATGTTAGTACTGATTTTGTTGATCCAGGACTCCATAGTCTACAAAGAGAGATATTGAGCAAAAGGCTGAGTTGTCGTCATCCCCAACCATATTTTTCTAACTCAGTATCAGGCTCCAGAAACCTCCTTTTCTCTCTCAAACACTCTTTGTCTCTTTTGATTGAATTCTTATTTCTGAATTCATTGGCAAAGGGTCAAAATAGAGCAACATGAAAAGAATGGAAGGTAAAGTATATTATTAATTAAAATGTTTGGTAAACAAGCCTGAAGGAAAAAGTAGGCATTTTCCATTCCACTTGGCAACATCCTGACTGTGGAGGAGAACCAAATGTGTTACTGGTATTCTGAAGAATAGGCTGTGATTTGTTTATTTAAGTCTTAAGTGTTTGTATAAGTAAGCACAGTGGAGTTCAGTATCGTAATATATCTGGCTAACTGATGTTGATTGGGCTCATATTCAGAATTAAAGTGATTGTAAGTCGTTGTAGGGGGGGGGGTGAAAACAACATGGTTTTATCCGGAAAAGATGCTGTATTGGAAGATGCTAAAGTATAATTAATTCTTCTTCCCTTGTATATTAGAAATGGAAAGAGAAGGTAAAATGTACAGGAGCTCAGAAACAAACTGCACAAGCTTGTAAACAATCTGAAAATAGATAGTTGCAAGATCAATATCTAGCTCTCTTGGCTTTCATTCTGTTTTTACTGTAGAAAAGAAGTCAGTTCCTATAGACATGTTTCATATTCCAGAATTGGGACTTAGCAGTAGGACCACTGTGATCAAGCATTTGAGTGTGCATATAGGGGAAACAGGGATTGCCTATGATGTAATGGGTCAGTGCGTCTGGCTGTTAACCAGAAGGTCGGCGACTCATGCACAAACAGCTGTGGACAGGATTCCTGCATTGGAAGGGGGTTGCACTAGATGACCCTCAGAGTCCCTTCCAATGCTATGATTCTGATAATTTCTCTTTGGGAGAAATTAAATTAAACATCATGAGCTGAAAAAGCAGCTTGGGTTTCTATAGAGACAACTTCTGAAAATACAACTTTCAGAAAACACGTGGGGTCATGTAGATGGTTTTTATTTATCACAAGTCTACAGTGCCTCTTAACACAAATGTTTCCAAGGTGGCTTACATACAGTAAAACAATATGGAGCAATTCAGAAGTAAAAGCATAACTTTAGTTGAATGGTTCACATGTGCACCTTTGGATCTTTAAAGAATAAGGGGCAAGAATAAGGAGATAAAACTTCTGTTGAAGGATGAACATACTGAATTCCTTGACGCATATCTGCTGAATCTGGTTTAAGCGGTTACTCTGGCAAAATACAGAGAGACTGTGATCTTAATCTGAATTGCATAAAAGGGTCAGAGATTCTATTCCATGATTTTAAACAGGATAAATAGGCAAAATCTTACTTTTCTCAAAGAATAGCAACTGGGACAAAATGTGTCCATAATTCCTTTTAAAAGCTGCATTTATATTTATAGCAGGCTATTTTAGGGAACAAACATGTCTAGTTTGCTTTCTGGTCTTACTTACCGCTGAGTATAAATCTTAAGTATAAATCTTCCTGGATTGAAAACTTGAGCTACTTTCTATTTTCATCAGGAATGTTAAACTGCTATGGATTCTAGGCAGCATTCCTCTGCCTCGCCTTCCAAAATTCAGACAGTTAAAGTAAATGGATCTTCTGGTTTGTTTTTTAACACAGCAGATTGTAATTCTTTGGCAAATATGTCTTTCATAGAATCATAGAATTGTAGAGTTGGAAGGGACCCCAAGGGTCATCTAGTCCAGCCCCCTGCAATGCAGGAATTTCGTCTGCATGATCGTTTACATTATGAACAGATGTAGAGCATCTCACTCACTTGCTCCTAATTGCCTTGAGCACCATTTGGTGAAAAGGTAGGATATAGATTTAACCAATAAACAAAACCACCGAAATTGTTGAGCTCCGTCTGGCTGCGCTCATTCTGTTGTGGGAGGGGGACCCTCAAAGGCACCAGCTGCCTTTGGCAGCAGCAGAAGCGTCTCTGGCCCCTCCCCGTCAGCTGTGGATTTCAAGGAAGAAGACAGAAAATGCAGGTGTTTTTTCTGCCCCGAACTGCAGACGAGGCACACTTGGCAGAGTTTTATGAATAACTGCCACCCCTGGGGGAGGAGACCCACCAGATTTCCCATTGCAGGACTGTGACACCGCAGGGTGATCGCTGTCTAGCACATCTGGATGGCCACTCCGCCCAGCTCTGACAAGAAAACAAACAAACAAACAAAACCCCTCCCCGGAAAAAATGAAAACGGCGAAGCTTGCAGCGGCTGTGTCACCTCTCTCCCCCGCCTCCTCCTCCCGCCCCCCAGCCAAGGGAAGTGACCTCTTGTCACTTCCACTTCCACCAGGGCTCAGCCTCCTCCAGAAAAATTAAAAGCAAAAATCAAACCCTGAAAAAATGGGGGGGGGGACAGAAAACTGAAGGGGGGGAATGGGTTGCCATACATCCCAGAAATTTCTGGCATCTCTTAAAATTCAACACACACACACACACCCCAATGCCATTTTAGGCATTCGATTTCCATACATGTCCAGAATTTTCCAGACTTATGGCAAGCCTATGGTTGGCCAAAGGGAACTGCTGTGAATAGAACAGCAAGCAAAGATCTGGCTTCATTGGAATGTGGGAAGTTGCTTATATCGAGTCAGACCATTAGTCCATATAGCTCAGTATTGTCTGTGCAGTATTAGCAGTTGCTCTCCAAGGTTTTGGACTTCTCAGTGAACTGAACCTGGGACCTTCTGCATGCAAAGCAGCGGATGCTCTGCGACTGAGATCCTGCCCTTCATCTGTGATTCTCTCTTGCACATGGGTGTCCTCTTATCTCCACCCTGACCATAGTTTCTTTGGCATCAAGGAAATTTTGATATCTCAAGAACACCACTGAAGAGCTAATAAATTCTTTCTCTAGCTGGTTTGTATGGCCTTTCAGCCCCACATTAGCATGTTGCCGCCTGCCACTGCTTGTTTATGCCCTTTAATCTCTCAGAACATAAAAGGGAGGCAGAACTTTGCCAAATTCAGGATTTCCTTGTTACACTTGACCCCAGTTGTAACCAATCCCATATCCCTCCTTTGTCACAACTTTGCTAGTCCTCCCATGCAGCATGACGAAGGGGAGGAGAGCTGGCTTTGTTTTCTCCTGGCTAAATGGAACCTGAGCAAACTAGTTTAGTAATATTTCAGGGGGGAGGGTCTGTGGAGAGATCCCATAAAACAGTGGAAATGGGGGAGGGAAATGTTTGGAAGAAGTTCTGGGGTTTTTTTTTTTAGCAACTTCAGGTGTATGAGGTGGACATAAAGAGGAGATCTCTACTTTTCAGGAACTGGCACACCAGAAGGTAATTTAGCATCTTTAGACTAAGGGCTTGTTCACATTTGAGCTTTATTTAATTGTTAATCTACTTTTTCCACATTCGAATTAGACTGGAGTAGTCCAACCCCACACATATGGGGAGCAAATTTCCATTCATACCAATAGGCATTCCCTTTTGTATTTGTCTATGCCTTCAGATTTGTTGGTTCTGTTACACCAATTGAGTGTGGATAAGGCATGCACACAGATCGTTGCAAGCACACCTTGTGCTTTCTTTTAAAATCCCTGCTTGGTAAGTGTGCAAAAGCACATAACCAGTTCTAAATTTGCTTCTGCAGTTTTCTGGTTTTGTGCAGATATGAGGGATAACAAAATAATAATTCCTTAGGGAGTGCATGGGAAATAGTTATGAGCACAGCTGGAAAAGTAATGAAAGCATTGAGGAAGTAATGGGCATGGAAAGGCAAATAGCAGAAAATGACAATGGATCCACCCCCAAAAGAACATCAAAACAAATAATCTGTGTCCCCAAGTGGAGCCTGATTTCCCCACTCTATCAGATTATCCCCAGTAAACTCAAATTTATAGAGGAGAAGCTTCTAGATTGGGGTTTGATGTCATTGTCATGTTGACTACACATACTAAATGGGAATGGAAATGCTCTAGTGTGGACATGCCCACAGTGTACCGTGTGTGCTAGAAATCTCTGTATGTATTTCCTGTTTTGTGCATTTTTTCCACATCCTTTCCCTATCTTGTATAAAACATGATATGGTTGCTTAGCATTGGGTGTGACTGTATTTTAAAATACATTGACTTCTGACTCCTGATTGATAATCACAGCATCCCTTTGGAACAGGTTTTCTTTATACATCAGGTATCTCAAACAAACTGTGTCTATTCCGTAGGTAACTATGATTGACAATGAAAAATATTCATATCAATTTTAGTGTATTAGCTAAATACTGGAACGTTCAAAAATTGCAGTTGGAGGTAGTTATCTAAAATACCCAACATAAAAGCATTGCCCATGTTCCTTGAAAATAATTACCATGGCAACATACAATTGCTTGGATAAAAATTAACTCTGCACATGCAAACTGAGCCATCTCATTAGCTTTTTCATATAGTACTACTTTATTAATATACGGAATAGTAAAAACCTCAGTTTTATCAAATACAATTCTAGATTTAAATATCTACACACATTTTAGATGAGATATATATTTTAAAGAATATACATTTAATTAAACTTCAGCATGATAACACCAAGCATACAAACAAGTGTTACAAAGAATGAGTGTCCTTATTTCATAAAGGGTTACACAGTTCTTATATGCAAAAATATAAAGCAAAAAACAAACAAAACGAAAAACCTTTAACAGGAGAATCCCACCTAATTGATAAATGTGGGACTGGTGGTCCATTTCCATCTCCTTGATGGTTAACATACATGAGATTTTCGAAACATGCTGTAGCATCTGTATTATAGTGTGAGGAAAAATGCATATGAAAATGTTATAGTCTCTATTTTTAATATCATAGGAACATTTATTTCCACTGAAATTCATGGACATTGTGATGTTGCCTCTGCTTTGGACTTCGTTTCATTCAACTTGTTACACCTACAAAATAGATTATTAATGCAAAGCCTGTTGAGTGCTTTCTTTGCAAGTTTTCATATATCGTTTATATGGGGTTATCAAGCCTTTATTTATTCTGCCAAACCTAAGCTTAAAAAAATACCTGTCTTCAATGACACCATAGGATCAAAAATCATCTGATGAGGAAGAGAGTGATGGTGGTGAGAATCATGACAATGAAGAAGAAGAAAAAGAGGAAGAGGAAAAAGAAGAAGAAGAGGAGGAGGAGGAGGTGGTTGAGGAAATAGAGAAGGAAGAGGTTGAAGAACAAGATACAGTGAAACACGATAATGATCAAGCACCTGAAAATGAGCAACAGAACAGCAGATTATTTGAGAGTGAGAAAAAGAACCAGACAGCTACAGAAACGATAAAGGTAAATAATTTATTCACGTTCAGGGTTAAACTTACTGGGGATATCATGGTTCATCTCCTGTTATCTATCTAAATTGCAGTAGAAACCTTCTGGTCAGCAGCAGTGGGGCTTAATGGAGCATCGTAGCTTCTGTTGCATTCTCAGCACTGCAGCTCACACCAGTCAGGGCAGGGAGGAAAATAGCTATACAGTACCAGCTCCTAGCTGGTGCAGTGAAGGCAACCTAGATTAGGATCATTGACATCAGGTGACAACAGCAGGGATGACTTAGGATACAGTAGATTCTGTGGTGGCCCAGCTCTGGCCTCCTCCACCTGCAGGTGCCCCATTTCAGGGTTTGTTGCTGGGAGCTTCTTCTGGTGCTGTCATTTGAGCAGGCCCTCATCGGCAGAACCAGGCAGGCCTGAGCAGAGGGACATCTCCACTTCATTCAAACTCACTCCCACATGATGGACTGGGGAGTTGGACTTGCGTACACATCATACTTTTAAATCACATTCAAAACATACTGTCCCTAGTCTAAAGAATAACGGGAACAGCAATTTACTCCTCCCAGAACTCTTAATAATCCCAGGATACTTTTTTCGGCAGGGGATGGAGATATGCTTTCAGTGTGCTTTGAAGGTATAGTGTATATGAAGCTTTGGTTGCTTTAATATTATATAATATTAACCAGAAAATTGTTTTGCAATGTGTATCTCATACATGTGTTCAGAGCCATAAAATGTATTCACTTATTTCACAGGTTCAAAAATCATCCGACGAGGAAGAGACTAATGATAACGGAGAAGAAGAAGAAGAAGAAGAAGAAGAAGAAGAAGAAGAAGAAGAAGAAGAAGAAGAAGAAGAAGAAGAAGAAGAAGAAATGGACAAGAAAAAGGGGCAGGAACCAGTTGCAGTGGAACATAATGATGATCCATCACCTGAAAATGCGGGACAGAGCAGTAAATCATGTGAGATTGAGGAAACAAATCAGATGACTACAGAAACTATAAAGGTGAAACAATTTTGTTCACTTTCAGTTTTGTACCTTTCTCAAGATCCCATTATCCCCTGTACTGTTAGTCATGTCAAAATTCAGCCATAGATTGGTTCTAATGTGTATTCAAGGAAAGAAGCTGACTTAAACAACAAAGAAACAAATTGAAGAGCTCTATTGTGGATTCTGTTCATTTTTCTGTGTTTGAAGTGCTTGCAGTCTAAAATTCATCATGGCAAAACAAGGAAGAATGGGAGGCAGGGACATAGTATGTTTCAGTTAAGTGGGCTTAGGCTGGGTTACAGACTAAAATACAATAGGGCATGGGAACCTTGGAAGTTTTGAGGAGGGATTTGAAGGAAGGCAGAGAGATGGCATTAAATCAGTGTTCATGGCAGGCAGGTCTAGGCATACAGGAAAGCAAAAGAGAAAGGCAAAGTCTTCTGAGGGAGCCAGGAGACCTTTGAACAATGGAAGATGAGGGAACTGGAGGAGTGAAGCTCACAAGTAGGGTTGTATTGGAAATATAATAGGAGAGAAATAAGCTGGGGCAAGACTATAAAGCACAGGTGGGGATCAAAGTCAGTGGGCAGGCCTGATACTGCCCTCCCTCACCACCTACCAACCATTTTGATGGAACCTCCCAGCCTTCAATCACCTGATGTCTCAGTGGTATCAGGTGACCCAAAGTAATTTTTTCTTTGTGGGCACAGCTCAGTCCTTGCCTGCAGAGGACCATCTTTTGCATTGCCATATTGAATTCAAGCCAGTGTTGCAAAGGAATCTTGCAGTAAGTCCTGATATCACTGGATCACCCCATAGCACAGCCAGTCCCACCAGGGCTTGCTGTCACCACCTATCAGCTGATTGGCACTAACAGCAAGCCTCATTTACAAAGGAAAGGCACTTTAAAGCTGTCAGTTGTAACTTGACATGACATCAGGTGTGGGGTGGATGAGCATGGTTTGGGAAAACAGGCTCACAGACCAAACTGGGACCCATGCAGGGCTTTGATGTAGAGAGGACTTTGTAGGTAAGGCAAGGAAACTGTGTTTGCATTCCTTTCAGCTTTTTTAAAAAAATTCATCATATGCTGCAATATCGGTACTTTTTCAGACACGTTTTTGCTGTAGCAATGAACCCATCTTCCTTCCTTCCTTTCTCCCTCCCTCCCTCCCTCCCTCCAACTAAATGATGGTTGTTATTTGAAAATAAGGGAGATAGTTTGATTTTCTTTTAAATAATGTATTGACTTAGGAGATTTTCATCCTCCCCTTCGTCATTTTGACCCCAGAGTGGGTGTATTCCTTTGGGGCTTCTCCTTTTTTTAAAGTACTCTCAATTAAGTATTTCTTTTTTAACCACTTTTTAAAACAATATTATATATTTGTATTTTTAGAAAGCAGAGGCATGTACAGAAGAAGACCCAGCTAAGCAAGGTAGGAACAAATGTGCCAATCAGCTTTCAACATTTAACTTTTACCTGTTTGCTTCTAGAAACATTGCATAATGCTGACTTCAAACAAGAGCTGTGTTTTGTTTCCTAAGGAAGTCATAGCTCTTCAAGCATCAGTAATTGTTTGCATCAACCTTTTCTATCAAGGGCTTATATGCAGACTAATTGTCTGCTCTAGTTCTTAGGAGAAAGTGGTTGCAGTCTTAAGCTCACTTAATAAGAATTAAGTTCCATTTGACTTGGTGGTATTTGCTTCTGAATAAACATGCATAGGGTTGCACTGATAAAGATTCAGCAGTTAGCTAAATTATCAGTTGTGTTGGCCTTCTGAAAATCTTTGTCATAATCTAGTTTAGTTTAGTTTTTTTAAAAAATATATAATAATCTAGGCATCTAAATAGAATCTAAAAATGTGCTTTTTGTTCAGCAGCATTAAGTTCTTTGTGTATAAATCAATCCATGGGATTGCTCACTGAATACAACCCAGTTTTAGTTACAAGTTAGCACACAAATTTAACTACCAGCATCATGTCGTAATTGACACCAATGATTTCCAACACATTTTGGGGCACAAGAAAATAAGAATCCTGGCCACTGAAGATACTATCTGTCCTCCTGATTCTAATGTAGACATGATACAGGTTGGCAGGTTAACATGCAAGAACAGTCGCCGGGGTTAAACCATTATGGGAACCCTCACCCTGCTTTGCACTTCGTGTATTTGCCTGGCTGGAGTGTGCCCTTGAACTCTCATAATGCCTCATACTTGGAGGCTAGAGGGGGGGTGTGAGTTTGTGAGTGTAGAAACTAGCGTACGGTAGATTCTTACACAAGAACACCTTCTTTCATTCATCTGGTGCAATATTTTATCCTTTCTAGAATTCACTGCATAGACAGTTGCTAGGAGGGAGTGGTGCTGATTGCTTCCAGATCTTCCCTGCTTTGTATTAATTGATGTAATTCTCTCTGTGTTGACTGACAGTTCTGTGGGTCAATAAATAAGATCCTTGGTTTTAATGAGCCATTTGCTTTAGCTCGTCTTCCTTTCACGTACCTGCCCAAATGATAAATTGATATCATGGCTGAATTAAGGATAGCCCTTGCTGGGTGGAATTGTCAGATTTGTTTTTTCCTAGGTGGTCACTAATATAGTCTTAATTTTACAGTTTACTACAGAAGAGTTATGTGCCCCTTTGTCCTTGCCACGCTGTCATTGTGGTTTGTGTCAGCTAGAAAAAGAACTGAACCCTGCCAGTTTTAAAAGGAGAGACAAAACATTGTTAATGCCAATTTGTATTAACTGCATAGAGTTCTAAGCCTTTTTCAGGAAACTTTCAGCAAATATAGCAAGCTGTGTTAGATCTTGTTTCAGCCTGCATTGTTGTAATTTTTCAAATGGAAAAGAGCAGGATACTAGAAGTTTCCTTGTGATTGTTTTACCTATTTCTAAGTATGAAAAAAATGTATTGCTATCTGCTTTTCATCGTGCAAGTAAAAACAAAGATTCAAATAAACTTATAATTCCTGAGGGTGGGGAGAAAAAAGAGAATCCTTGAGTTTATATTCCAGCTAACTTTCAGGAACTTCTTGTCAAATATTTTTTAGTGCATTTGTCCCTGGTTGAATACCAAATAAGCACCAAACACCAAATAATACATTAAAGTCCTGATCCTGCATGAATTGCTGAGTTTTATAGTTCCCATACAGGCTGAAACTTTAAGATCTGAGCTGCATAACAATAGGGCTTGTTTTTTAGAGATCCTTTAAGTGTCAGTTTGCAGAGCCAACTTAACTACAATTGTCTCTTAAGTGGTACACAAGAAATAAAATATGGGAAAGATAAACAATTGGTTAAACCTATAAAACCAGATGTCAATTAAATGCTTGTTATAATAATAAAAAAGGTCTTCTGTAGTCCCTGGAAGTTCAACAAGTGATCTGATCACAAGTGGAAGGGAATTCCACAGAATTGAGCCCACTACTCATCATCCTGTAAAAAAGTGAATAGTGAGGTACTGCAGGGTTCTATCCTGGTCCCATTGTTGTTCAACGACTGTATAAATGACTTGCCTGAAGGTACTGAGGGGATGCTTACCAAATTTGCAGATGACACAAGACTGGGAGGGTTGGCCAATGCTGCAGAAGATTCAAGATGACCTTAACAGATTGGAGAAGTGGGCCCAAACTAACAAAATGAAATCAAATAAGGAGAAATGTATGGGTCTACACCTCCTCAGTCTCTGGTGATCTGAATGTCTGTTTTCTGGCCATGTTCACAGTCTTCCCAATATCAACCTGTCTACCTTGTCACGAATAGGTCAGCCCCCCCCCCCCTGTGATATACATGAAAGGAAGTAAATAGCTTCAGATCTAACAACCCCACCTCAATAAACTACAGCTTAATAAACTGCAGCTGAGTGTCCACCCACTCCCAGTTTTCTCTCCCCTCTCACACCAGTTTTGGCGTGTTTTATTTTTGGTTATAAGATCTATGATATGGAACTGGGATGAGCTGCAATATATTGAATTAGACCATTCATCTGTCACACTCACTGTTGTCTACATTGATTGGCAGTGGCTATCTGGGGTTTCCAACAGGATTTCCCCAGCTCTTTCGGGAGATGCCATGGAATGAACCTGGGATCTGTTGTGTCTTTATTCTATTTATAGACTGCCCTTTGTCTCAAACCACAGGGTGGTTTTATAGCACACCAAAACAAAACAATATACTTAAACTAATTAAACCACAATACATCAAAGCAGGCCATACAGCAGCCATTACAACAAACTCAGCCCCCAGGAACACAGCAATGGAAGATCCAAAGGCCTGGGTGAATAATGAAGTGTGTGTTCTGCCACTCTGCTATGGTAACTCGGTTGTGCATCAAAAGAGAGAGGGAGGATTATTCTGCTATGTGGAGATACTCTTAGTAGCACAGAACATTCCTCTGTTCCAATGCAGCTCAGATATCTTAGGGAACCTTATGGGATGGGTCATGTTTGTTGTTTTCTTGCTTTGATGGAGAATACCCTGCCTTCTGTTGCCTGTAAGATTTTTAGACAAAACAATTTACATGCCCACCAACATTATACTCATTCTTCTGTTATAAGTGTCTGGATCCCAATGAGAACAACAACTAAGAATAGATATGAGTCAAATAAAACTAAACTTCTTGAGGTTTGGCTGTCTAGTTTTAGCTTTACTGAATATCCCATTAAATGCCTTCATGTTTAAGATGAATGGCTCATGACTTTAAGGCTGTGTTAGCTGAATTAGTCAGAAGTGGGACTTTGAAAATGGCGGCTAATTTGTTGGGTTATTTTCAGACTGTGAAACTGCAGTGGCTTGCGTCACAAACAATTCTTCAGGAGCAATCGCAGACGGTGGCGAGGACAAGACAAAACTACCGCAGAAGGCAAAAAGGGTAAAAAAAGAATTTTTTTTACATGTCATCCTGGATAACTTGATCCCCAACAGAAGGAAAAGTGTTAAACCTGACAAGCACCTGAAACCATGTTTAGAACTTTCCTTCCTATTCATTGGGCCTTAAGGGTACCCCTGACCGTTAGGTAGTCCCGGACGACTCTGGGGTTGCGCGCTCATCTTACTCTATAGGCCAAGGGAGCCGGCGTTTGTCCGCAGACAGCTTCTGGGTCATGTGGCCAGGATGACTAAGCTGCTTCTGGCGAACCAGAGCAGCGCACGGAAACGCTGTTTACCTTCCTGCCGGAGCGGTACCTATTTATCTACTTGTACGTGCTTTCGAACTGCTAGGTGGGCAGGAGCTAGGACCAAGCAACAGGAGCCCACCCCACCGCAGGGATTCAAACCGCTGACCTTCTGATTGGCAAGCCCTAGGCTCTGTGGTTTAGACCACAGTGCCACCCGCGCCCCATTCATTGGGCCTTATTCCCAAGTAAATGACTATAGGTTTGCAACCTTGATGAATACTTTACTAATCGTTGTACACAGTGCAGTAGGGCATACAATCTGCAGGATACTTGGTGAGCAAATAGTGAAGATGGGGAAGGATCAGTAATGGCTCTGGATAGATGCATTTGGGGTGCAGATATTAAAATAGGGTTTTAATGGAAACAAATTAGCATCTTCCCAAGAAATAACAAAGTACTTTTTCTCAAGGTTATCATGGTTTTTTACCCTCTTGAATGTACCTGGGCATTCCGAAACCTAGCAAAATGTAAAACAAAACAGTTTTCTTCAAAACTGATATTTTCTGAAGGATGGGAGAGGCAGCCTTATTTTGACTACAGTGACAAATAAACATATAAAATCATTTATGCTCATTAAACTCTTGTTTTTAAACAAGGCAGAATGGATTTTTTGTGTGTCTATGTACTTTATCAATTTCTGATACATGACAATTATGGATAATCGTAATGGCAGTCAAGCTTCCAGTTGGGTTACTTATGCATAACTCAGTGCTATTTCCAAGTATGTATGTTTAGAATAGGGATACTGGTTTGTAGTCTTTCTGGGAAGGAAAACTGTGGCTTCTGTGTTCAGTGCCTAGCACTACGTTGCTACTAAATATCAAACCACAGTACTGTAGTCTAATTTGGAGTGTTTCTATACATTGAGCTAATTGTTCATTTTTTGAGCTAATCTGAATTTCTAACCTGTTGATTATATAAAGTTTTTTAAAGCCTTTTTTTTTTACTACATTCTCTTAACGAAGAGCCAATTCAAACATGCAGAAATAGCATGTGGCAGAACACTCTAAAGTTTAGACTATGTAACTTCAGACTGCAGGTGGAGGGTTTTTGAATGCTCTTTCTTTAAAAAAAAAGATGGCACATTGAAAAATCAGGTCAAGAACCAAGGTTTGAGCATAGTCTCAGATGTGCTAATTTGTTATGTGTGGAGCAAGGGAGGTTAATGAAGAAACATCGAAAAGATGTATTCATCATCCTGTAGTCAAAATTAGTACTTATGGGAAAGTCTGCACCATATTTGCATACCTTAAGAAGTTGAAAGTATTGTGTAGCTTGGTTGTATGATCTGTGAATTGTCAAGATGCTTTGCCCTTGTATGAAACTTTAGATGGCTCAAATCCAAGCTTCTTGCAAGTATGTGTTCTCAGGATGGGAGTTAATCACTGTTTCTCCCTTGGAAAACGATGGGCACAGCTTATTTAGATAAAATAAATTTGCAACCAAGAGTACTACATACTGAATTAGTTGTTCAGTCTGAAAGCAGCAAATGTTTCTGTTGACATCTCCCCATTTATTTTTGAGCATAATCTTTTGCAGTCTACTTGGATGTTGTAAACAAACATCTGTTATCAATTATCATAGTTGCATAATGCTTTGTTGTTTGTGTTACAATAATTCATTAGGAATGTTTCTTCTTCATCCTGCTTCTATTGGCAATAGTCCTAGCACAGTTAACTGGTTTAAGATTGCAGTACTGTATTATGCTTTCTGCAAGACTTACTTGGAAGTAAGCCCTGCTTAACTCAGTGGAACTTAAATTCTGAAAAAAACATTGATCAAGATGCAGATATCTGAGTCAAACTTGCAATCATCTCTCTAGATAGAAACATTTTGTTTCATATTATGTCCAGATAAGTAAAAAGTTGTGCATGCAGACTCCTTTTTCTGCCTTAAAAGAATTGTCAAACATACTCAATAGTTTTCAAAATAGTTAATAATTGTATGTGGGTTTTGTTTTTCTATGTGTGTTTTAGTTTTCTTTTTTTAAACGAAAGACTTCAAAGCAGAAGAATGCACACAGCTGTGATGAAAACAAACTTGAAAATCTTCCTCACAGTGAGCAGGAAACTGGCAATCAAGGAGACTTACCTAAAGAGAAGAGTAAAGACGAAAATCAGAACCATGCTGGAGAAAATCAAAAGGAGGCACCACATCAGGCCAAAAAGACGTCCTCTACCTGTGTAATACTTTGATGCTTAAATTTATAAAGCTTGCATAAATGTGGTGTCATAAATGGCAGCTTGCAAGCAGATACTGCAATTTATACTTGAAAATGATAATGGCAGATATATAATGATCATATTGATGGATTTTTTTGTAAAATTAGCATGTTTCAACTGATTTGCATTGATTTTGGACCAACTTCCTAGTATTTATTTGTATTAATGTTTTTAGTTACTGCAACAAAGATGAGTATCACAGTCTTACTGAAATGTTGTGGCCTTAACTCTGTTTTAATAAAAAATATATATTTTTGTACTTCAAAGGTTGGGTTGAGGTATTTTACTGGTTTTTTTAATAAACAAATTTATCATTTGAATCTACAAGTATAAATTCACATTGCAGTTGATTCAGGAAGATAGCCAGAAGAATACTTGTTAAGCTACTTATTCTTTGAGATGAAGATGTCAAAAACTGTAAATAGTTTAGGACCAGGATACTTGAAGAACTACTGCCTGTTCCTAGAAGTTATCAGGGGATGCCCTGTTTTGTGTTAATCAGGTAAAAGCACTGTGGTGCCCTGTCCTGGAAGATTTCTTTGGTCTCTTACCCAATGGAAATCAGTGTCAAGCTGATTTTTTTGTTTGTTCTAGTTGGATGTTTGCTGAATCAGCAGGAGGTTTGAATGTCAAATTCTTGGCTCTCCTTTTTCTCCTGGTGATCTGAATATGCATTATAATATCTGCCAACTTGGTGTTATTTTTATTCATACTTTGGTTTTATATCTGTTTTATCATTGTTTATGGTTTGTGAGCAGCCTTTAGTGCCTCATACAGAGGGAGAAAAGTGTCATTTTAAAACCAAGTGTTTCCAATAAATAAGAAACAGGCAATTTAGAGAACACTCTAAACCTCAAGAGGCTTACAATCTAAAAGCCAACTGGGGAAATGGAGAGAGGGAGAGATGAAGGCCTGCAGATTTCATTACATGTACTTAAAGATCGGTTAATTGGGAATTAGGATCTAGTGGAAAAGGCATGCTGAAAAAATGAGTTTTGAGGAATGATTTTAAGGAAGATAGGTGTCACCGTTGATGCAATTGTCAATGCATGTACTTCTCTGCATTTTCTTTCCCGAAAACCCAGCATTTTGCTCCTACAGTGGCTGACCAGATATGTCTGGGAAGCCCACGCGGAGGTCACTTTGCCTCTCTTACTCCCCGCTGACTGGAACTGAGGCAACCTCTATGTCCCTGTTGAGAAAACCAAACTGGCCTAAAACCTAGGCAGTGCTCTCCTCCCTCCCTGCATCGGAGTAGAAGAGTTGCTAAAGGCTCCGCTCCCCGTGAGTGGCGGCAGGATACCGCTTTACTTGTGTCGGCCTAGGGGTAACGCTGGAAGAAGTCCCGCCACACACCAAAAGCTCCTGGGCGGCGGGCATGTCTGGGAAGGCCTCAAGCCTTTCAGAGGCAGGAGGGGAGCCCGCAGTCATCCTTTTTGTCTGGCGCGCGAGACCATCGTGGTCTGGATTACAAGTAGGGCTGACGGAGGGAGGAGGAAACCCAAGGCGGGTTCGCCGAAAAGGCGGCCTTGAGCAAAGCAGCAGGCGGCTGGGCGTGCTTGACCCTTTCCAAGCTCCTGCTTCTCCCCCATCATAAATGAACTGATTCTGCAAACGGCCCGTGGAGGGAAAATATATTTCGAAACCGCAATGGGTGAAATTATTTTTTTTTAAACTGGCCGAATCCCAGTTAAAAAAATTCCAGAGTTGATTCGGGAGCGTTGCACGAGCGCTGCTGCTAGGAAGGCGCCCCTCGGGGCCACCTCAGCCTCCCTCGGCACTGCTTTGCAGCTGAGCTCGGCGTCCTGTGGGGAGAGAGGAGGAGGGAGGCTGTGGTGAAGTTTCAGCGGGAAGAGGCTGCGGAGGGAGGAGCTTGCAAGGGGAGCCCCTCTGCCTGCTCGCCGCCCCTCCCCGAGCCGCCCGCTTGCTCCCGGCTCTCGCGTCGGCCGGCAGCCTTGCAGTGGGAGCCGAAGGGGCGCCAGGGCGAGGGCAACATGCGGAGCCCCTCCGTATGCTTGGCTGCTCTCCTGCTGGCGGTGGGCGCGCGCTTCAGCCTCGCGTACCAAGGTAAGGGGGCTCAGGAGAGGGGGCGGAAACCGAGGAGGGGGGCGGCGGGGATGCATTCGGGACCGCGCGGGGAAGGCGGCGCCTCCGAGTCGGCGGAAGGCGCCTTCGAGGAAAGAGACGCCGCTGCTTAGTCTTCGGCTGCAGCAACCTGGCCGAAAGTTACGCCCAAGGTGGGAAAGCGGCGGCCGACCCTTGTGAGGGACGCTCCGAAATAAGAATATAGTGTGCTCGTCGTGTGGGTTTGCAATTCTTTTGCATGAGAATTTCCTTTCAGAAACAGAGCTTCTAGTAGTCTTGGGGCGTCAGTTGTTGAAGGCTGCTTGGGGGGGGGAGACTTTAAAAGTCTGCGCGGGTTGACTCCCCAGCCGGTGCTAATCTTTCGGGCCAAAGCAGAGGCAACGGCGGTCTCGTCTACGTAAGTGTTCCACACAAACCTGATAACTTGTAAATGCACCTAACACCTGTGTGTAATTAAGAGTTGGCTGCAGTCTTATTCTGCACGTGAATGGACCGAGTTATACATACGTGTATAGGAATAATGAATGGCTGGCAAACGCTTCAGTTAGCCTTGTCTCCACCACTACATACAAAGTACTGGCACACAGTTTAAATGTGATGCCTGGCATGGAAATAGTACCAGAGCCCCTTACAGGTGGCATCACATCAAAGTCAAGTTGCTGTGCCTGCCTGAGAAGTGTTCTCACACTGGCATGGCATACTCCCCGATGGACCTGAAGACCCAGTTTAGACTTCCTGCTCACATGGATCATCTGCAGTATATATTTTTAAAAGATTGTCTGATGTCATGTACAGTTGGTTATAGTGCGGTGCTGATAACACCAAGGTTACAGGTTCAATCCTGGTAAGAGACAGCTTCATATTCCTGCAGTGCTCGGGGTTGGGATACATTGAGCCTCAGGGTCCCTTGCAACTGTGATTCTATGATATTAGCCAGGTCATACCAAAAACTGAATCCTGTGTGTGGTAGTGAATGCATGCAACAAGCTCACCATGGTTCGAGTGCCAAAATATAGCTGTTTTCTGTGGCTCTGTAAATAAAACCTGATCATTAGCCTTTAGTCAGGATAGTTCCAGCCTGCTGATCCTGCGTGCTAAAGGCAGGGTCCTTTGGGCTAGATGTTGTTTTATGGTTTGTTAACTGGATTGTAGGCTATGTTCAAATCCCTGTCAAGTGACAGCCTCCCTGTGTGGCCCAGGGAAAGTCTTCAGCCTCAGTTCTGTAAAATGGGAATTCTACTGATTTACCTCACAGGGCAAAACTAAACTATATAGTTTTAAAAGCAAAACATCAAAGAAAACCATAAGCATTGATGATGCAAGAAGGAGCAAGATAAAACTATAAAATGCTTTTCTTGTTAAAAGTGCTAATTAGAGTATATTAGGTCCTTTGATCATGATGGGTTGTGGGTACCCAGTGTACTATATTTGGCTTTCTACTAGTCTACCCAAGGGGGCTTCTGCTTGTGTTTAAATGTATGTTGGTTGTTGACATAGGACTATGCTGAATAATCTCATGAACAAATTAGTTTGTTGCCATCTCTCTTTCTGGAATAGTTTATAAGAGCAGAGGATGCGTATATACTGTATGAGGAGGACCCTAGCATTTTTCACTAGTGTTGGACACTGTTGAGAATTGGCTGTTTTTAATGGCAGTACAGTGCTGGGAGAGGCTGGCAAGATGACACAGGGTCTTCTAATTTACAGGAGCATAGTATTATGTGTTTTACACATGAATGCAAAATAATAGTTTTACACCCCCCTTTTAATTATGTTGTATTTGTAGATAGGCATTTTTATTGTATGTTCATTAGCCACTGGGAAAAATGCATTTGTTTTATTTATTTTACGATATAATCTCCATATCAGTGCAGTTTATAGCTTATGAAAAATGTAAAACAGTGGCCAATAAAACAGCATCATATATACACAATAATACAATAGCCTAAAACACCCATGTACAGCAGTTAAGATGCAGTCATGTTTTATCATCCAATTGCTTGCTGCAATAAAAAAGTCTTTATAAGAGCATAACTGGGAAGGAGAGTGCCGCAGCATGGTCACAAAAGACTATATTGTGTTCCTTCTTTTCATCAATCAAATGTTAGATAAAGATGGGATTTGGAGTAATGCTCTCTATAGTGTAGGGAAGCTTCCATGGGAGAAGATGCTTCTTGAGGTAGTCTGGCCCAGGTTAGTTTATGGCTTTCAAGGCTAGAACCAGCACCTTGAATTGCTCCAACAAGCTGAAAGCTAATAACGTTCTTTAGATACCAGTGCTGTGTGCTTCCATTTGCTTATTCTTGGTAACAAGTAGACTTATGAGTTCTGAACTAAGCTAACTGAAGTTTGCAAACAGTCTTCAAGGGCAGCACCAAACAGAGCACCTTCCATAGGGTGGCAATTTCCGTGGATAGCTCACCATTCTGTAGCACTGGCCTCAGCTGGCATATCAAACTGAGGGAGTGAAAAGCACTGTTGCCTTTGGTTCCAGGAGGAAAAGCCAGGTTGAGGAGTATGTTCAACCTGCTCATCTTATGATTCAGAGGAAGTGCAAGTCCATTTAACCGTAAAGGGAATCACAAACTTGCAAACTAATCAGACTCAACTTGATAGCGCTATCTCATCTAGATTCAACTTTGGTTTGCTCACCCTCATCAATTGATGATTGCTAATCCCAGGCAGCCATTTATGACAGGGCTAGGGAACCTGTGGCCCTCCAGATGTTGTTGGGCTCCAATTCTCATCATCTCTGTTCACTGGCCGTGCTGGCTGAGGTTATGACCAGGCTCCCCATACTTATTCTGTGACTTTTACCACCTCATCTGGTTTTGTCAAAACAGGATAAATAAAGCATAGTGTCATTCGCATACTGGTGACACTTCCTTCCAAACCTCTTAATGACTTCTTTGAGCAGTTTGATGTGCCTTCCCATTTGGCAAACACATTTACTCTAATTTATTAGCATGGAAATCTGCACGCTTCCCTTTTCCGTTTTCAAGACAGAAAGGATATTTGTTCAAGGTAAAGCCATGGGTTTGGGTTTTTTTTTTTTAATTCTGAGACTGGTTTAAAATATCTGCTTCTGAGGATGATTTTAAATGAATAAGAGCATTATTTGTCATTTGCCAAAAAGTTGCTAATTTTTCCTGCCACCACTTAGGTTTTGCCTTAAGTTCATTTGTGGAATTTTGTCAATTACTGTTTTTATGCATAAAGGTAAAGGTACCCCTGACCATTAGGTCCAGTTGCAGATGACTCTGGCGTTGCGGCGTTCATCTCGCTCTACAGGCCGAGGAGCTGGTGTTTGTCCTCAGACAGCTTCTGGGTCATGTGGCCAGCATAACTAAGCCCCTTCTGGCAAAACCAGAGCAGCACACGGAAATGCCGTTTACCTTCCCACCAGAGCGGTACCTATTTATCTACTTGCACTTGATGTGCTTTCGAACTGCAGGAGCTGGGACCAAGCAACGAGAGCTCACCCCGTTGCAGGGATTTGAACCGCCGACCTTCTGATCAGCAAGCCCTAGGCTCTGTGGTTTAAACCATAGTGTGCTAAATTGCCTTGTGTGGGGGCACTTGAGCACGCATTGCGTGATTAGAACAAAATCTTCTTGTGGTGGGAAAAGAGTGACAGTGTGAATCCATTCTCCAGGGACTACTGTCATTTTACCGATACTTGCTTTACTTCCAAATCTAACAGTTCCAAATGCTTTAAAAAGCAACCCAATGCCAAATGTGTGTGAGATTGTGCAATTTTGAAGTTACTAAGTGCATGCAACCCCCTCCCACCTTTAAAAAGCTGTTGAGCATGCTTAATGGATGAGCATTGCATCATTTGGGCCTGCAAGCATACTTTGCATAAGTAACAGTTGCCCACCGGGAGTCATAAAGTTAGTGAATTGTGTTTGTAAGCAAGGTTTGAATTTATTTTTGTTGGTGCAATTCAGCTAACATTGCCAATGCAAAAATGCTGGAAGACAGATTTGCACTGTTTCATAACTGAACCTATTTATTTATTTATTTAAATTTATGTTCCATCCCTTCCAGAGATCTAAACACAATAGTATTTGATACAATGATTGTTAACCTAACATGCAATAAAGTTCTGTCTGACTAAATTGTATTTACTTATAACTGACTGATCACTGTACTGTATACGAATGGATACTTTTTTGCTACATGAAGTTGCTTCAGAGTTTGGCTTTCTGGATAAGGTTATTGAAAAAAATCCAGCAGAAACACTAGAACTCTGTTGCCGTTGGCTGTTCCTTAGTATCATTAAGGTCCACTTTTTGCAGTCTAAAAAGCTGCTATTCTGGTGTTAAAACTACCTTCCCCAAACTTCAAAATGTTGGGAACAGCAAATGGAATAGAAACAATTGCCTTTTCTGGCCAAGGGCAGTTCACTTTGGCAATATTGCAGCTGCCCTGTTCCATATATTAAAAGTGCACCCCTTTTCTGTTCTCCAAAAAGCAGCTCAGGCATTCTTTCCATATTGCTGTGCTATCACTCATCTACTCACTTAGGAGCAATTGCTAATTGTCTTGAACAAACAGATGTGACTAGTCGTATCTCTGAGAAACAGTGAAGCATACATAGTGTTTTGTGCGATTATTGAGCTAATTTGGTCAATCAAGAAAACCACTGATTCTGAGAATTGGTAAAGCTCCTGCATAGTGTCAACTAGCTTGTGATTTGTGGGAGTTGGACTTGTGTGTGTGTGTGTGTGTGTGTGTGTGTGTGTATCCACTAACCTAAATCTGAGGTTGGCTTCTGCTGAGGCTTCAACTCTTTCCCCTATCCCATGCCTCATCTGAAGGCTTTGTTTTCTACAGGGGTAGGGGGCTTGACTTTTTAGTGTGTCATTGCTCATTTAGAAGTAACTTATCCTATACACGCTTATTGAACTTAGGGGAAGTTTTGAATAGGCACTCTGTTAACTCGATGTACATTGCCAATGCAACTGTTGTTGCTGCATGTCTTTCTTAAGCTAAAGTGGAAAAAGCTTGTTGGGGATCACTACAGAAATAGCTCCAGGCCCCAAAGAGCATATGGTGGGAAAAAGGAGTTCCCTTTCTTGTGTCATGTAAGATTAGTGCTGTTGATGGTGAGATTGCTATACAATTTATGCCATGAGGCGGAATGTGATGCTAAATTTGCTTCAGTTCCTCGATTTGAATTGCATCAGCTGAAGTTCACTTCAAATGGCAAAGGACCAAGTTTGCAGAATTCCAACATGTGTTGAACAGCACATGTGTAACTGCCATTGCCAGTCAGCTAGCTCTGTTTTGATCTTGCTGAGTTTTGAAGTTTTTTTGTTCCTTTTATAGTGAAAATCACACACATGGTTCACATAACTGGAATTCTCAAATTACTGTGTGCTCAATCTTTTGTACCATCAGTGAGCTTGGGTTTTTGTTGGATATGCCTTTTTAAAGTTGGAAGTGGTCCTGTGTTAGAAAATACTACATCTGAGCCCAATTCCTATAAATTCTACTGGTCCCATATTAACCTTCAAATTATCCTCAAATACTCTACAAGGATACTTGTTGCTACTTAGGCAAACATTAGCAATACATTTGTTGCTCTTTGGGTGATCTTTTGTTGTTTTTGTTTACTAGAAAATTTCTAAAACTTGAAATGTTGGTACTTTCAGTAGTCCGTTTATGTAGTTTAAATAAATAATGACTCATAGTGACGGTCCATGCATTTTGGGGATGAAAGCTCCATACCCATTTACCTGTGAGCAATCTCAATTGAACTGAGTGAGATTTGCTTCTGAGTAAACATGTATATAGCACTGTTAGGCCTGTTAAATATCACCATATTCAAAACCTTCCAGTTGCCCAAATAGCTGCTTAGAAAATGACACTGCTGCCAAATTAGGTCAAATTTATGGTGACCTTATATTCTGTTTTGATAACCATGACCAACTCTGGGATTTCATGTTTCTCATGTGTGAACACACCTTTTCCCACCTTAACAGCTTGGTTACTAAGACCAATACCTTATAAGTGGAATGGTTTACAACGATTCACTATGAAATTTAGTATGAAATTTAGTATTCAAAGCTTGCTTTGCAATAGAAATGGTTTATGTGAATTTGTTGGCCATTGTTTAGAAGTTTGATTTTTTTTGTTTTTAAGGGATGATGAAATTATTTTATTCAACCAGAATGCATAACTGCGTTCTAGTTTAGGAAGAAGGTATGTCTTCTTTATAGGAAAGGGAGGAAGAACAATGCTTATTTAACTCCTCTCTTGGGCTCATTTTGGGGGTTAATTACTGGAAAGAACCACTGAAACACACAACTTCAGAACAACATTGCAGTTCTGTATACTGTTTTATGTATTTTTCCACACTTCATCAGTTGTACTGAGGGATTTACTGAAAAGCCTGGCAAAACTTTGGCCAGTGTGGTATGGCAAAGCATGAGTTACTGTTAGTCAGCCTGTCTCTTCTCTCACTTACCACAAAGGTTTACCCTCCTGGGAACTGTGGTTCAGGCTGGCAGTTCTGAGGTGCAATTTGTCCATCTTTTTGCCACTGACTTTCCAATTCTGATGAGAAATTGTCTTCTGTGTCAGAACTAGGTTCAAAATATAAGACTTCTTTGGAAATGAGACACTAGGCTCTGAGCTCCAAATTATGTTGCAGAGAGAGAGAGAGAGAGTTCACTTTTCAAAATGTATTTTAGGAGTGCTTTACACTTTTCCTTCACAGATATTTGAAGTAGTGTGGTGGTTAAGACTGTGAGGGGAGCAAGGACATCCTCTGTTTAAGGCTCACCTAAGCTATGATGCAAACAAGAAAATGTTCACACAGCTTAGTCAAACTATGGAACTCATTACCCCAGGAGGCAGTGATGGCCACCAACTAGGATGGCTTCAAAATAAGATGAGACATATTCATGAAGGAGAGGGCAATCAATGGCTACAAGCCATGTTGGCTGTGCTCTGCCTCTACAGTTGGAGGCAGTAGTACTTCCAAATAACAATTGCTACAAACCACAGGAGGGGTGATTCTTCTTGTGCTCATGTTCTGCCCCCTAGTTTCCCGCAGGCATCTTGCTAGCCACTGTGAGAACAGTATGATGAGTCCTTTGGCCCGATCCTGCAGGCTGTTTTTATATTCCTAAGTCTCGTGCCACTTTAAAGCTAACCGTTTTATTATGGTATGAGCTATGGACTAGAATCCATCAGATGGTATGAAGCGGTCTTCTAAATAGCAGGTATCTATGTAGATTAGTATATAGGGGGAAATACACAGAATAAGATGAGAGGGGAAATGAAATACAAAAAAGGGCAGACTGACAATTATAGTAAAGGTTAAATAATTGTGCTGTTATGCATGCCCACTGCTGAGCAATTATATATAGACCTTGGGCCAAGCTATCAGCTTATTCTTAGGTAGCACCAGGTTGGGTGTTTAGTTGTTTAGTCGTGTCCGACTCTTCATGACCCCATGGACCAGAGCACGCCAGGCACTTCTGTCTTCCACTGCCTCCTGCAGTTTGGTCAAACTCATGCTGGTAGCTTCAAGAACACTATCCAGCCATCTCGACCTCTGTCGTCCCCTTCTCCTTGTGCCCTCCATCTTTCCCAACATCAGGGGCTTTTCCAGGGAGTCTTCTCTTCTCATGAGGTGGCCAAAGTATTGGAGCCTCAGCTTCACGATCTGTCCTTCCAGTGAGCAATCAGGGCTGATTTCCTTAAGAATGGATACGTTTGATCTTCTTGCAGTCCATGGGACTCTCAAGAGTCTCCTCCAGCACCATAATTCAAAAGCATCAATTCTTCGGCGATCAGCCTTCTTTATGGTCCAGCTTTCACTTCCATACATCACTACTGGGAAAACCATAGCTTTTACTATACGGACCTTTGTTGGCAAGTTGATGTCTCTACTTTTTAAGATGCTGTCTAGGTTTGTCATTGCTTTTCTCCCAAGAAGCAGGCGTCTTTTAATTTTGTGGCTGCTGTCACCATCTGCAGTGATCATGGAGCCCAAGAAAGTAAAATCTCTCACTGCCACCATTTCTTCCCCTTCTATTTGCCAGGAGGTGATGGGACCAGTGGCCATAATCTTTGGTTTTTTTGATGTTGAGTTTCAGACCATATTTTCCGCTCTCCTCTTTCACCCTCAATAAAAGGTTAGGTTAGAGTACCAGGTTAGGTAGTACTAGGTTAATGGTTTAAAATGCTTATAGCTAGAAGTTATTTCCACTACAGCTCCCGCCATATATACTTTTGCCACCTCTCTTGCATCTTATTGGGCTTCTTCTTTCTCCTCTGTGCCTTTCCCAAAGCCCTTGACTGAGTTCTTGAAGATCTCCTCCTTGTAGCTTTCCTGACTTGGGACATTTGGCAGCATTTGCTTTCTCCAAGCCTTTTGTGTTCCACTGCATAATATATGCAGTTAGATTACAACCCGCATTTTCCACATATGCAGGCTTTTGTGCTCAGTACAGGACTGGGTGGTGTCCAAAATGTAGTATTTTCTTGTTGGTTGTGTTTCAGTTGAAGCATTTGGCACCATAGTCACGACTTTGGAATTCTTTTAGAAAAATGGAAAAGAAGCATAAAAGCTTCGTAAACAAAATAAAAAGGAATTATTATCAGATAACTTTTGCCATCTTGCTTGCTGTATGTAATGGCTGTGTTTACATGCCATGTTAAACCATAATGCTTAACAAATGAATGTCATGGCCCCAGACCAGATCTCAGAGACAGAGTTCTATGGCAGCTGCACTTCTAAAATAAAGATAGTGCACCCCATGTGGGTCTGGGCACCAAATCTTCCTCTGAAGAGACACCTCTGCCACCAGAGTCTCATGGCTGGTCTACAGAGTCCTCACAGGTCAAGAGAGCCCTGAGAAGATATCCCCACAGTTGGAAGCCCCTTTGTGGCAAAGGAGCCAATGGCTACATCAGAAGGCACCAGCTCTTTCACTAGCCAGGAGGCAGCACTCAGTGATTGCTCAGACAGTATCTCCAGGACCTAGCTGAGATAACATAGATGGCTAAAGGGGCAAATGTGTCTTTGCCTTTGCATCCCATTAACTTTTGACCTCCCCTTGCTTGGGCCACTGCTGCTCCTTGGTGATCATGTTGCTGAACAGTCCCTGCTTTGCTCCTTCTGCTCTCCTGGCCACGCTGTGCTATAAGGGCAGCAAACTACAAGCACTGGCTTGTTATGTTCTGAACTGCTTGTTTGTTGCTCCCAAGCTAAACATAAGTGTTCTAATAATAGAATAATAGAGTTCAACCCCCTGCAAAGCAAAAGTCTCAACTATAAAGCTTCCATGACAAATGGCCAGACAACCTCTGCTTAAAAACCTCCATGGAAGGATATCAAGGGCTTCCATTCCACTATTGAACAGCTCTTATTATCATAAAGTTCTTCCTGGTGTTTAGTCAGAATCTCCTTTATTGTAACTTGAATCCATTGGGTTCTAGTCTCAGGCACAGGAGAAAACAAGCTTGCTCCATCTTCCATGTGACAGCTCTTCAGAAGTACCGTTACAAATTGCCTCAAAGCAGGTACATTTTTAATACCATTTTTTCATTTGAAAGTATATAAAAAACCAGCAGTGTATTGTTGCATGATGCATTATAGTACATCAAGGCTTTGAATGGGGGATGGTGAAAAATAATGAAAAGCAGATATCCATGAAAACAGCTGAATGTGAATTGCCACTCTTTGGTAAAGCAGAAATATCAGTGAAGGGGACATGGAATGTTTTGTACATCTAATACTAATTGTTTCTTCTGTTCCTAATCTTCTAAAGATGTATTTTGAAATAGCCTGACTTCAAATGCTGCATAAATGGATTGCTGTTCCAAATGTTTCATTGAATAAATGGCTAATTCTGAACAATGCACATTTTCCATTTGCATTCTCAAAAGCAGATTTTCAGCCTACTGTGTGCCAGATTGTTAAAAATAGATTTGGAATAATTTCTCATGGAGAAATAATGACAAAGTCTAGCATATGATTTGGGAGATTTCTTTGAGAGCCATAATAAATACTATTGGCTTAATTTCACCCTTTTGTTGGCAGTAGCACACCTGTAGCTGGGTCGTATTCCTTCTAGCCCCATGGTCCGTCCACAAACTGCTATATTTTTACAACACTGAAACATAAAATAAGGAAGGCTCTTTCCAAAGTTTTGTATCTTTGCTTCATAGTTCTTCACAAAGTTCATTGTACAGTATGGCGGGTAGTGCTCAAAACATTAGAGTCTTGTGCTTCTTCAGTGGGACTCATGGCTATCTAGGAGTTGGCAAAGCTGATGACTTCATAGGGACTCTTTTCCTAGTCACAGAGGAGGAATATATTCTGCAGGTGGTCAGTACAATCTGCACAGGGGCAGGAATAAGCTAGTGTTTAGGTCTCTGGAGCTCCCTAAGAATGAACAAATTGTCTTGGCCCAAGGTCTATGTATAATTGCCCCATAGTGGGCATGCACAACAGTAGCAGACACTCTGTGTTGCATAGCTCTAGCATCTTATTACAGTCATACCTCGGGATAAAGACGCTTCAGGTTGTGCGCTTTCAGGTTGCGCTCCACAGCGACCCGGAAGTAACGGAGCGTGTTACTTCTGGGTTTCGCCGCTTGCACATGCGCAGACGGTCAAAATGATGTCACACGCATGCATGGAAACGGCAAAACGCGACCTGCACATGTGCAAACGTGCTGTCGTGTCTTACGTTCTGTTTGGGATGCGAACGGGGCTCCAGAACGAATCCCGTTCGCATTCCAAGGTGCCACTGTATTGGCGTGTGCATGTTTCTGAACAGTGAAGTTCCATCTACAACTTGTGTGGCTAAAATGGAGCTTGCCTCCATTATTCCTGTTCCTAGAGTAACAGCTTCTCATATTCGTACATGCTACATGCCAAGATTTTGTACATATGTACCCCTGGTGATTGAGATCAAGCAGATTTGTAGACCCTTATCCCAATGATGCAATTTTATTAACTTGCAGTGGCCTGGACACAATGATGGGCTAAATGAATCCAACTTAAGTCCATTGATTTCAATGGGTCTACTCTGAATGACGGACACTGGATATATCCCATTGTATATTTGTAATCAACATTTCCCATGAAGCCTGATAAGAATGGTGGTTTCCTGTAACTGAAAATGATATCCTCCCGGGATATTGATTGATCACTCATCCTCCCACCCCAAACTATTTTGAGGTAATTAATTGCCTGTTATTCTGTTCTGCACTACAATTGCAGCTTAATTTTGTCAGCTTGAGAGGTGTATTCCATCTGTAGGATTTCTCTTGAAAACAAGTTGAAGTATGTAATTTCAAAAACAGTGGGATCATTCTGAAAAACACCCTGACAGAGCAAACTAAATTATTTGCAGCCCCCAAGAATTTTCCTCACATGGAACTAACTCTCTTATGTGCTTTTAATAACTACACCTGCATGGACTGGAGCATGGTGAAATTTATGGTGCATGCATGGCTTAGGGGCTGACAGTTTAGGGGTGGGAAACTTGTTGCCCTCCAGATGTTGTTAGACTCCTGTTCCCTGCCACCATAGCCATTTTTCCAGGGATGATGGGAGTTGTTGTCTAGCAACATCTGAAGGGGCCGCAAATTAATCTCTGGCTTAATCCTGTGCAGGGCTACTCAAAAGTAAGCCCACTTTGAGTTCAGTGGAGTTTACTTTCTGGTAAGCAAGTATAGAATTGCAGCCTTAGTGCTCCATGAAAGTTAGCAGAATGTTCCATTAAAAATTAATAAGGGGTTTTAAATGTTCTTGGCATTTTCTGAAAATAACCACTGAAAGAACTAACTCTTCAAATATTGCCCACCAGTCTGCTGCTTTTACATGAGGCATCTTTGAGGAGCACTCAGTCTAATTCTCTGATTTTTTTTGAAAGAATACATTTTGTTGACACTTTTCTTGAGCTGAACATTGAGACCAGAACCCCAGAATTCTGCCAAATAGCGCACAACAAAGCATGAAAAGCATTCCTTTAGTAACATCTTCAAAGCCTTTAGAGACTGCTATTTAAATCTTACATAGCTCAGCAGTGCTTTAAAATTCTACTAAGTTTAGTGTTTTCTACCATGGAGCTGTTGACATGCCAACATGTCTGCCGACATCAGCAGTTTTAAAGAAAGTAACAAGAGTAGAATACTGGGAAAACTGTACTAGCAAAAGTGGGAGTGGGGGTGGTAAAGGAAATTGATTCTGTCCATGAGGAAGATCAAGCCTACTATAATAGTCTGTTTTTGGCACAATGATGTGGGTTATGACCTCTTAAAAAGATAAAGGAATATTGTGTTCTGAAGTGTCAGAATTTTCTGCACAATTATACAGTTGTTAACTCATTTGTTGCATATGATAACAGAATCCTTCCTTTAAGCTACAATTTGCTTGTAACATAAATGCTATTTTGTGGCATTCAAACTACATTGTGGCTATTACTTTGAAAACGTGATTCCTCATCCCTTCAAACACACAGAGGTGTCAATTGTGATTATGAGTGCTCTTTGAAATGTGGTTACTTGAATACCGTGAGCCTGTGATTTCACTGGTGGTGAGTGATATTTCCCCTCTTTGCGTGCTTGTACCAGTCTGTGAACTTTTTCATAATCACTTTTAATAGTAGTAGTAGTAGTAGTAGTAGTAGTAGTAGTAGTAGTAGTAGTAATAAGTATGTCCTAGGGCCATAGATGTTAAAAAACCCACATAACCACAATGCTTTAGTGAATGATGTGTGGATGATAAAAAGAAGGGCTGCACAGCCAATCACAGACTGAGTTATAATAATCCCAGCTTGTTTGAATTTTACTCTTCTGCAGGGGACCAGCTATATCTATTCTATTAAAATGCAAAATAAAAGAGGAGACAAACGTTTAACGAGGCTTATAAATGTTTGAGGTGCTATATGGTCATCTCTTTTATTTTATTCATACTTCATTCAGCATTTCTTTAGATAGGATTATTGTACCTTACTGTGTGTTGCATATTCTTCTTGTGATTAATAAAGTACTTGTGCAGTTCCTCAGATTTTCTCTAGGATTAGCTTATATATTTTTGGTGGGTGGATTCCTCTGTGTAAAGTAGCTGGTTCTAAACACACTGCTGCATGCAATAATCTCCACAAGCTGACTTGCCAAAGGGATAAGTTGGTGTTATTAGCCCATCCACTCCTGTCAAAACAGGTGCCTGGCTCTGTTGAAGGTGATTGTGCCAGTCATCTGTTCCATGAGTTGCATGGAGTGACCCAGTTCCATCAAGGGTCTCCATTATAGTCTCACCTGGTGCATATGGGAGGATTTCATTTTATTTTTACCCCAGTGCATCACTCTGCTTGGACATACAGGGACGAATCCTAAAAGGATTGCCTGCAGTTGCCGAATAAAAGTGAAATATATGCCTCTGTAGTGTTGTGATGAAAGTTTATTTTATTTCAATTAACACAAATATAACCATGTCTGGTAGAACGTTGTGATGCTCCAGGTCCACCCAGGTAAGCCTCTTTTTTTTTACAGTCTTTATATTCAGTAGTTAAATAAAATGCTATTTTGACTGGCCAGAATAGCATTAAGGTAGAATGGATGTAATGGCATTTTAGCTGCATTGGCTGTGCTGAATAGCTGTGATTAAGCTCAGTCACATATGTATCTGGAATGGTAGTTACATCTGTATTCTGCCTCTGCAGCTGTTTGCTAGGATGGCTGATGCATCCACTTGTATCTTTTGAACCATCTTATAGTGAAATATCTCTTGAGACTTGCGTAAGATCTTAATTTGTGATGGAAGTTCCTTACAAGATGAATTGTAGCCTTCCTTGACTCAATATATATTGGGAAACAATTAGACTTCATTCGGTTTTAAAATGTATATCTTTATCTATTTCACTATAAACTGATTTTGCTGCAAGTCTAATACACACGAAAGCTTACACAGTTTAACTTGCTCTAGGATGTTTGTTACATCCTAATTCTGCCTTCGCTCATCTCTGCAAGAGCTTTCCTTACGCTTTTCAAGGATGTTGTTTCCTTGCTTGCTGCAGTTGTTTTTCTTTTTTATTGTAGGATCGGGATACTCACCGCTAGAAGATGATGAAGACGTGTATGCACACAATAGATATAAAGGTGAATGATTTGCTTATATACTAATGAGGATCACCCATTGCCAAGAAAGCTTTTTTATCCCTTTTCTGCTTGGAGCATGAAGCCTTAGGGTATGTCTGTGCCAGCCAGATTTTTTTGCACGGTTTATTTATTCTGTGAATATCTGTGAATGCCCTATCATGATTTGAACTCCAGTGCTACATTGCTGTGGTTTTGTTTGTTTCAAATCCATGAAAATATGTGTATTTACATCATTAATAACCTTATGCAAAATATTCAAACTGGTTTGAATATTTTGCACCCCCAAAATAATGATTGTGCACAAATCATGTATGATGTTCCTTCCTTTCAGATAATCTTTACTGTCCCATCTTACTCATGCCTGCTTATTTAGCAATCTTACAGCTATATTCGCAAGTTCATTGTCCCTGGTTCTGATTTTGTAGAGCAATGCATAAGATGAGTCTGACATGTAGGTGCAAAAATCTGGTAACCCTTCTTCCAAAGGAAAGAAATGGAGTTGGGGGGGACCCACAGTTACTATAAACGTGATATAAACCACATGGCTTACAAGTTGGATATATGGAGAGAGGTAGGAATGTTAAGCTGCCATGGAGATGTGCTGACATAGTCACAGCCTTGGAATTGCCATACTTCATGTGTGTTTGAATTTTCTGTACTTGTTGCTGTTGAACTGCAGAGAATGGTAGAAGCACTACTCATGGGTTCTCTTTTTTCCCCCCCAAGGAAAAGTTTTTAATTATCTGACATCAGTTTTTGGAGATGAAGCAGATAGTTCATGTTAATTAAAAATAAGCTGCTTTCTTCTTTCATGCACCATAGCATCAAAATTAAAAGTTGCCTGTGATCTCTACCTGATTGATGATACTGTACTGAGTATTTTCCATAGCTTTTCAATATTATCAGTTCCTCCCCGCCCCCCCCAAAAAGTATGCTAATTATGAACCAGGCAATCCTAAGAATTCACAGGTAATCTCATAACCTTTATTAAGAGGATAGTGTTTGCAGCCTTTCTAAGCAAATCAATTACTGGTGACAACTGAAAGTGAAATGGGAATGCATATTTTTGGATAGAGCAATAACTTTTTTTATATACAATGGCATACTTAGATATTATTTGAAATGAAGCAACCTTCTTATGACTGAGTGCTTCTCCGACATTGATTATGTTTCATACATTTGTAATTACCCATGTTGAAGGGAAGTAATTAGAGAGCTAGTGAGTTTTCTGTGTGTTTACTTTTGTGTAAAGGGTAAAGGTAAAGGGACCCCTGACCATTAGGTCCAGTCGTAGACAACTCTGGGGTTGCGGCACTCATCTCACTTTACTGGCCGAGAGAGCCGGCATACAGCTTCCGGGTCATGTGACCAGCATGACTAAGCCGCTTCTGGTGAACCAGAGCAGCACACAGAAATGCCGTTTACCTTCCCGCCGGTGTGGTACCTATTTATCTACTTGCACTTCGACATGCTTTCGAACTGCTAGGTTGGCAGGAGCAGGGACCGAGCAACGGGAGCTCACCCCGTCACGGGGATTCGAACCGCCAACCTTCTGATCGGCAGGCCCTAGGCTCTGTGGTTTAACCCACAGCACCACCCGCATACCTTTGTGTACTTCAGCATAAACAGGATTATTCAATCCACACCACTATCTATCTGTCTCAGCACACCTAACCTTATTTATCCTTAAATCTATTGAATTGCACCTGTGTTTTGCTGTCTGAACTTTGGCTAATAGGGTTACCCATTCTGTGCAATACAGACTCAAAATCTGATGGTGTAATAAAGCTATAGGAGTGCTCAGGGTAGAATGTGGAATCCCAAAGAACAGAAGCTGGTAACATAAAAAGTAGACCTCAGAGCTTAAAATTTTGAAAGAATGGCAATTGGAACCTTCATGTAGATGGTGCCCATAACTATGTTCATAACAAAGAACCATGCTAGTAATTGCCACTTGCTTCATAAACAAAAGCCACCACATATCCTATGAGCTGAGATCACAATTTAGCAACACAGTGGATTAGGAGGCAAACATATTGTTGCATGACATCTCCACAACTAGGGTAAGAAGAAAGAATCTTATTTGCAAGATGGGTAGTCTTGTGTGGTAATCCCCAATCCTTGCTGTGTTGTGGGTGGGCTCTATTGTGGGTGGAGGCACTATGGCAGTGGCACCAGTGCTGCAGTGGTGTCTGTCATCATGTAGTTCAAAGCTAAGAGTTGCACCATAGTAGGAGTGGAAGGCATCTTGCTGTGGCCCAGTGATCACAGACTATGTGGAGCTGCCTTTGCAGGTGGTTGAGAGATTTAATTCTAGTATTCAGCTGCCAGGCTGCAGACTGGAATTAGGTGCTGTCCCTGTATTATACCAGAGCTTCGTAGATTGCACTGGTTCAAACTGTTTCTGAACTCAGTTTTGAAGTATTAGGTTTTTTAAAAAACCCCACATATGATGTTGGGACCGAGGTATCTAAAAGGTTCCTTCTGCCTTCTACATTCTGCAAGTGACCTTAAGAATTCTATCTTGGCATAACTCCAAAGTTAGTAAGAATTTCATATGCCTGCATTATGTATTCCTGTAATGCTTTACTCCTTGCCTCCAGTCAGTTGAATATGTCATTTCTGTTTCAATATGCAGTAGAAGAGCATATCCAATGCATTTCAGAAGTTTTGAAAAAAAGGAGTCTCTGTGCTTGTGTCTATATATGTCAGGAATATATATTCTTTATTGAATAGGCTGCTAATGTCCCTTAATCTGGTACATCCATGCTTGTGTCTATAGTATCCTACCATTGGTATAAACAATGTGGTAAGTATTCTATCATTCCTCTGCAAGTGCAGAAATTTTACAGAGCAAATTCCACTAACCCAAAACTAGAGGTCTGCAGCCCATATTTTGGCTGGTAGGTTTCAATACATAGAATTTAGCACCACTACCCTGCTGCCATTCTACCTTGCAGCTGCCTAATCAGCAGACAATGGGATAATCTCCCTCATCTCCTGCCCCCATCCCTAGCACATACTTCCCCCATCACCCAACTCTCTCCTGCATGTGTGCCTTTTACTGTGACTCATTTTTAAAGGTGTCATTGAGCCTTGAAGAAAAAGGCTAATGAGATTCCTTTGCCTGGAGTAGTGTTTAAACTGAATTGCCTTGGCTGTATGTGCGTTGTGAAGCACATTAATTCATCAGTTTGGATGCTATGTGTAAGTTTTTGTCGCACACCCAGTATTACATTGTAGACCAGCCCCCTCTCTCCAGCGCTGCCCCCAGCCTTGATCTCCCTTCCTGATGCATACGCCATAGGCAGAGCCCCACTGCCTCAAGGACAGTGCAATATCGATTCACCACACATCAAATAAGACTTGGCTTAATAAGCAAGATTCCATTATTTGGGATAATCATTACTTCTAACTCTTGGACACAGAACTTAAAATCCAGCATTATTTTAAAAAATCATTTTAAGTAAATATATGAGCTATAACCAAACGGAATATAGTTTGGTTTCCTTTTGAGGAGAAAAAATAAACAAAATATCTAATAATTCTAACTGTCCACATGGTGGCAGGCTTAATCCGCAAGCAGAAAACTAAGGGGTCAGTGCTCATCCTCCCACTGCACCCGTGCTAGTCATTCCTTTGATTTTTAGTGGCTCAAGATTTGAACAGAAAATATAATTCACCTGCAACACATAGAAAGCAACTGCCTTTGGTGCTGTTACTTTGGAGGGAGTCTATAATCACCTTGCAGTCTACCTCTCTGTGTGTAATTTTATGTTCTTTTTCTTCCCAGTAAACTCTAGTCCAACACCACTTTTAAACGTCTGGGTTTTATCCAACAATGTGTATGCAGAACTCCATTCAAGCAAGGGGATTTCCTCTCCCCTTCACCCCCCCAAAAAAAATTGCTTTGGAGGGTTCCCCAACCCTCTGGCACAGATTTTGAAGGTTGCGGGGAGAGGAGAGGAAAGTTCCATTGCACGAACAGATGTCAGTTGTGCAAGTGGAATTGCAGCCTTAGATACAGTCCTGTATTATTGTGCATTTTCTTTTTCCTCTTATAAATGCACGTATGTCTTTCACCAGATACACCATGGTGCTCTCCTATCAAGGTGAAATACGGCTATGCCAGCTGCAGAAGCCCTCGCGGAGGGTATTATAAAAACGTCTTGGGAACGAGATGCGACATTCGTTGTCAGAAAGGCTATGAGCTGCACGGTCCCCAGGAGCTTATGTGTCAGTCAAACAAACGCTGGTCTGGCAAAGTTTTGTGCAAACGTGAGTTGATCATTACTTTGGCTCTCAGTTCAGTTGTTTCTGGCTAATCAGCCTATATCTACTAGAGAGGCAAGAGTTTTTTACACAGTAAAAATATTAACTCTCTTTCTCTATGCACTCTTAACAATGCTTTTTTTTTAAAAAAAGTTGCACATACAGAAAACATCCGCAAGGAGGTCACCAAGGACAATCTCCTACCCCGGTGTTAGGGAACCTGTGAGGTCTCAGTGGCGGAGAGCAGGCGGGGCTGGCGCGTGTCCCAGGGGTGGGGCGCCCAGCACAGGGGGGGCCAGCCACGATGGCACCCTGGGGACTGCGCTGCCAGGGGTAGGGCGCTCCCCCGCACTCCTCTTCCTCCGCCAGTGGGTCCTCCAGATGTTGTAGGACTCCCACTCTCACCAGCCCCACCCACTATAGGGTTGTAGAAATGCTAATATGTGAGCTCCTAACAGCCTCACCATCTAGTGTCTTAAAGCAGAATATTTTAAATACTTTTTTGGTAACAATATCCTTGCCAGGACAGCTAAATAAGACCCAGTTTTACGATATGGAAATACACTTCGTTGCCTTCAACCTCACCATTCCCAGGTAATCGAAAGCACAATTTACTCCCAAGTGTAAGATAGCAGCAAACAAAGCACACCTTGATAATGTCCCTTTTGTTGGGATCACTGTCCAACATAAGGCTGTCCACTTGAATTTTGGCAATTCCCTCTTCCCTGAGCATTTCCACAGCAGACCCGGTGGGGGAGGAAGAAGCAGGACTTCTCGCTTACTTTACCTTGCCTCAGTTTGTGTGTGCTCATGTTTTAAAGGCAATGGAGCCATTTCAAAGAGTAGTAAAGTACCTGCTGCATCCATTACTTTGGCAGAGGCAGAAGGTGTGTTTGCCAGGGGATTATTTCAGTGGTTATTTCTCTCTCTCATTGGCCCTGGGGGGGGGGGGAGAGAGAATAAGCCCACCAGTTCCAGGATTTTTTTGACCTTGCCTGGGAGCAACAGCTGGGCTTTGGATCATGCAGATTTAAGGCCTTCACTGACATGCCATCAGCTTTGGACTGGAAGATTGTTTCATGTTACATATACATTAACCATGATGAACACATGAGAGATGCAGGGTGAAGTATTGGAAAGGGACTCCACTAGTAGTGCATTGCTTTGAAAGCCCTCATATTTTATCAGTTAATCAACACTGGCATGCATTTGCTGTACTGCTTTTTGGTGAATAGGTATATCTTTGCATATAGTGCAAAGCTTTTTAAAAAAATATTCTCATTTGATTTTGGTTGGTTTTTCCCCCCCTCTGTAGAAAAACGTTGCCCAACCCTTTCAATGCCAGGTAACGGAGGATTCAAGTGTTTAGATGGTGCATATTATAACTCCAGGTGTGAGTATTATTGTTCGCCAGGATACCAATTAAAAGGAGACCGAATAGTACAATGTATGGATAACAAACTTTGGAGTGGACGACCAGCTTCTTGTGTTGGTAAGTGTGGCCTGGGAGGATGTGCAGAGATTGCCTACCGTAGCAGCACAACTGCTGCTTTGCAGTTATATTGCTGCAGCTAAAACAAGATTCAGAGCTCACCCATGGTCAGGGATGATGGGAGTTGTAGTCCAGCAGCACCTGGAGTTCACAGGTTCCCCAGCCCTGGGTTACAGAGTGTGTGTATAATGAGAGAGGGGTAGTGCATTGTTAGGGCTGGGGAGACCTGGGTTCAAATTCCCACTCAGCCATGAAGCTCACTCCACTGCGTTACTTTTGACCAGCTACTATTTTTTAATCCAGTCTACCTCAAAAGGTTGTTGCAAGGGTAAACAAAGGTGCATAAGAACCACGAGTTGCTACCCCTGAGCTCCTTGGAGGGTGAGATAAAAGTACCGGTAAACGAATTCTCTTTAAATAGCTTGACAGTGCGTTTGATAGTAGGTTATTTTCTCACAAACCTACCAGCCTGGCAGAACTGCAGTGCACACTTTTGCACTCTGAAAGTAAAGATGACACTAGCAGAAATGAACCATTTTATCATTTTATTTTTTTAAAAATCAGGGACACTTCAATGTCTGTTGTCTCCCGCTGATGCTCTTTGTGAAAATGTTTGTGAAACAGCATTGGAGGCTTTCTAGGATGACTTTGCTGAAATGGTGTCTCACTGTCTTTCATTTATTTTGTTTAATAGTTTCTCCTTATGTGGCTCAAATTAAATTTGTGGGTTTTTGTTTTGTTTTGTTACATTGCTGCAGATAAGAAATCCCAGTTGAGGAAGTTCCAATTAGTCATGACTTCTCACAGTTCTGCCCTCTCCACTACAAATTAATGGGAAGAGAGGGGCGTGTGTGTGTGCTTGTCTAGTGATTATCTCTAAGCAGTTAAAATGGCTTTAAACACTGTGGCCCAGCAAGAAGAGTTCACTGATCCATGAGTGCTTGGAGATGCAGTTCCTATAGTAACCAAAGTCTGGTGTCTTAAGTAGCTGAAATTAATAGTAATACAGGGAAACTATGGTCCTTTGCTGTAGGAGACTCATAAACATACAGTGGTACCTCAGGTTACATACGCTTCAGGTTACACACTCCACTAACCCAGAAATATTACCTCGGGTTAAGAACTTTGCTTCAGGATGAGAACAGAAATCGTGCTCCAGCAGCACAGCGGCAGCAGGAGGCCCCATTAGCTAAAATGGTGATTCAGGTTAAGAACAGTATCAGGTTAAGAACGGACCTCCGGAACGAATTAAGTACTTAACCCGAGGTAACACTGTATATCAGAAACACTGCATTTCCCAGGAATGTTTCCATTCCTTCTTTCATTTAATTTTGAGTATGCACATATTTAGGTAATGGCTTAAGCACCAAGAATTTGGGTCCTTTCACACACAATTGCTTTACCTGCAGAACTGCTTGTTCTCATCTGCATTGCAAGCAGCTTGCACTGACAATTTTGCACCAGCAGCTACTTGTCATTTTGCGTGTCCTTTCTCAGACTTCATTGAGAAGGGCTGCAGTTGTACAATGAACCACCACCTTCTGCTAATAGGAAGTGTACAAGAAGACTCCTTTGCAATGAACAGGGAACAGCTGCCCTGCGGTGGGAGAGCAATCAAGTGTACTGACTCTTTAATACTGCTTCATGCATTATATTTCTTCTCCTTCCTCTCCCCCCCGGCACGTATCATGGTCAAAAACACTATTTTTCTAGAAACAGAGGTGCTGGAACTCGCACCTTGTTCTGTTATAATGGCAATGACACCCACCTGAGAGGTGCCGGAACTGAGTTCTGTTGAGCTCCCCGAAAAAAAGCCCTGCTCAAAACATAATGCATTGGGAAGCCTGTGTCATTGGGCCCATATAGTAGGACCCAGCTCTTTGATACAGAACACTGTCAATAGCCTTACATTGCATTTAGGTGGCAAAATTCATACAAAATGTTTTTAGAGGTGTCTAGGTGAAGTTGCCTCTAAACATGCAAGTAGACCTTTTGCATTCAGAACTGCTCTCCAGAATAAAGTAGATCTTCAATCATTAGACTGCATCAATACACTGAAAAGTAATTTTTTATATGAAGTGGTTTTTTTGGAAAAACATCGGAAAGTTCTGGAGATTAGAGGAATTTTCAGCTGCATAAAAATGGAAGAAAATAACAAGGGGGGTGGTATGAAACCATTTCAGTGCTTTCCTGAGCTGCTTGCTTTTCATCTTAAGAAGATATCTTCTTTTTTCCAATAATCTCCATTTGGTGTTATTAATGTTGTGCCAGAGTCAATTTTAAGTGTCCTGGTAGCAGTTTGATGATTAACTTGTTGAAGATTATTTCTGCACTGTTTGCATTGCCTGCAGGAAATAGCTTAAACCAAGTGCAGCTGTGCTATTACAGTGCGGGATACACGTTCGCAACCCACAGTGTCCACAACCTGCAGCGGCGTGTCTGCACATGCGCAAAGAGCGATTTAGCGCTTCTGCATTTTGGCAGTCTGCAACCCAAAAAAATGCAACCTGAAGCATCTGTAACCCAAGGTATGACTGTATACCCGTGTGTTTATTTTCAGATATGGAGCCGCCTAGAATCCAATGCCCAAGTGTAAAGGAGAAAACGGCAGAGCCCAATAAACTGACAGCCAGAGTGTTCTGGGAAACCCCAGAGGGAAGGGACACTGCAGATGGCATTTTGACAGAGTGAGTGAAAATGTGTGAACTAACTAATGCATATAAAGACATGGGTTGGATTTAATACGCAGTCACTCCTGGAAATCTGTATGTGCCCACGGAACTTGTATTTCAAGTGTTCATGGTCTGTTTGGTACAGGCAGAGCAAATCCGGCTGCACAGGTGATTTCTGATTCAGGGGTTGTGCTTCAAGCAGTAAATCTACAGATAAACCTCCACAGGGACGTGTTTGTTCTTGGTTATATATGTAAGCATTCTGTTATATTTGCTGCCATTGGGGAATTTTGGAAAAGGATATATTGCACTGCTATAATCAGAGCTGCAAACTGAACATTAATCTAAATTGTATTCCCTAAAAGGTCCTGTCTCTGCAACAATAACAATTATTGTTTGCAACATTTTCTTTCTTTTTAGTGTTATTTTGAAAGGACTACCACCAGGATCACATTTTTCAGAGGGAGATCACAAGATCCACTACACTGTGTTTGACAGAGCTGGGAATAAGGGAACGTGCAGATTTTATGTTAAAGTTAAAGGTAAGAACATTTGCTGTTGGGGTTGGGGGAAGCACGGGCATCCAAGTTAGGCCCTATTTATGTATATCTTACCTGGAGCATGGCTGCTGTTGCTGCTGCTTTTGCAGTTTCTCTGATGGTATTTGGTGTATGTGATCTTCCTTAACCAGGTGGGTACAAGATGTAGACAATGCCAGGAGGTTGTGGCATCAGTCCATTATACTTCCTGATGTGGGAATATATGTAAAATCATATGCCTCTATTCAGTTTTCCTAAGCTAGGGATCTGCAAACTTGCCCCCACTTTGTATTTATTTATTTTTAGATGCCAGGTGAAAACTGCTCCCTTTTTGGGGGACATGCTTTTGGAGGCTGATAGGTGAAATAATTTCTGAGTTTTGATTGTTTTAATCTTTATTATGTGTTATATTTTGTGGTGCCTTAATTAGGTGTAAATCACCCTGTGACCATTTTCGTGAAGGGCATAATGGAAATATCTTAATAAGTACAGTGGTACCTCGGGTTAAGAACTTAGTTTGTTCTGGAGGGCTGTTCTTAACTGAAGTACCACTTCAGCTAATGGGGCCTCCTGCTGCTGCCATGCTGCCGGAGCACAATTTCTGTTCTCATCCTGAAGCAAAGTTCTTAACCTAAGGTACTAATTCTGGGTTAGCGGAGTCTCTAACCTGAAGCGTCTGTAACCCGAGGTACCACTGTAATTAAAACTATGTTCCACAGTTTTTGAAGATAGCTAGGCGAAAGGTGCCAAAAAGAGCCCTTGTGAATGGTTCCATCTTCACCAGTTTGAGTTCTACCAGGGTATGTCGCTGATAAGAGCGGCTACGAATAATTAGTGGAATGCCCTTGGTTTTAGTGTTGGAGGAAGCATTGCTTATGAAATGGCTTATACATATAGAATAGCCTGTCTGAGAGTTAGATGTTCAAGCTTAGTGACTGATGCGCAACTGGAATTGTGCACACTTTGTTACTGCTGCTGCTGCCATCACCCTTCACCAAATAGGGCATTTTGCAAAAATAAATAAATCCCAATACTGTTGTTAAAATCATAACATTAAAATCACAGAACCAACCAATAACAAAATTAGCACCACAAATGTACTGGGCTGTTTGGCACATAGCAATGCCTTCTGCAGAGTCTGGTTATGCAACAGCCCCTGCTTGGGCAGTGGAACAGAGCAGCCCCATTGCTATGTATACTTTGCTCCACTTGCTATGTATACTTTGGAAAAACAGGCAGAGAGCCAGGCCCACAGTTCTAGCTGTTGTGCCACTAAATAGCTCTTGGGGGAAGTCTTGTGCCACTGGAGGAAATTGGTAATACAGAGGTTATATTAGAAGCTATGGTGCCTGCATATTGCAGCAATTAGCATTATTCTGTGCATTAGCAATAAACTGTGCTAGGTCTAAACTCTGCCGTGTTGATGTAGCATAAGCTCAGGGCTATTAACAATATAAGGAATATCTGGCTATACTATGCATCAGTTAATATATGTGAATGACACACCTGTGTGTGTTAATGAATCTATATGTCAAACTGATTATAAAATCAAAAGGTGCTGATGTCTCTTGAAGGCTAAAAAAACCAAAACCCATACAATTGCATTTTCATTTCATAGAAGTGATGTATTAGGAGAGAAAATGAATCACTGAGTGCTCCTCATTTTGTGTTTACAGTCAGACGTTGCGGGAAACTGAATGCTCCAGAAAACGGCTACATAAAATGTTCTGGTGATGGGGATAATTATGGCGCAACCTGTGAATTTTCCTGCATTGGTGGATACGAATTGCAGGGAAGTCCAGCGCGAGTTTGTCAGTACAATTTAGGCTGGTCAGGAACAGAGCCAACCTGTACACGTATGTAATGAATCATTCCAGTAAAAGAGCAGCACATGGGGTGGCAGGATTGTGTGTATTGTGGGAAGACTTGCTTAGCACAAACATTGTAATTGTTCCACATGCTTCAACACTTGCAATTGTTCACTGGATTTTGGCTAGCAGGCTGTTTATGCAGGGTTAAGCAAATGAGATGTTGCTAATGAATAATGATCTGTGTTATAAAACTTACCTGTCTATTGAAGATGACATGAGATACAAATCTGTGGCTAAGCCTAAATGCGGTATTTTATTGTGTTAATGCCAATACATTTCTCACTTTTTCCAGAGGTGTTCAGTCACCCTGATCCACAGAAGCTTGTGGGAAGTTGCATAATTGCAGTGAGGCTTTTATGTTATTTCCTAATCACCAGTTTTATATTCCCCATTACAAGCTGTTTTAAAAAAGTCATATTCATGTTTAGAAACAGCTTGCAATGTAGCATTAGCAGGCAAGAGTGCTGGGGAGCTCTGCCTGGATGTGTAAAAGAAGCAGCTTTACTTAACACACACATTAAAGAGCTGTCTGTGCTACATCCATTATATACGGATTTCCTTTCTCTGGCTTGAGATTTCTTTGCATCTCTCTCCTGTTCTCATTCTATTGATCTCTTTCTCTTTCTTGATAGGAATTGATTACCAAACATCCGCCCACATTCTCCTGCCAACTCAAAACATGTGCAGATTTTGCAAAGTAGATACCACTTAGCATCTGGAAGAAGCAGTAATTTGTTGCAGGTTGTGAGTGAAAAGATTTAAGTGTGATTCTTTTCCTGTATTCTGGCTGCTAGATCCAAGATACTTGGCAAGATATGCATGCAGAGCACTTAAGTATTATGAACATCTGTATCATTAATGGCTAGCAGACTTCCTAAGAGCTGTGTGTACCAGGGAGGAGCCCAGGCCAGGCCCCAGGTTTAACCCTCAGCATGGCTAGCTAAAATATCTTAAAGGATAGGAAAAATCTTGCCTCAGATTCTGGAGAGGTGGTACCAGTAAGAGTAGAGAAACCTTTGATGAGCCAATGGTCTAACTCAGTAAAGGTATTCTCATAAGTTTAGAATGCGATGCACCAATATGCCAGTATAATGTTATAATATTTGGCATTACTTAATGTTGCATTCAGAGGTAGCATTCCGTCCAATCCCTAAAATTAGGACTGCCCAAATGTGTCCCAGTAATCACAGGCATTGCATGAAACAGGCTTCAAGGACCCCACTCACTCTGTGAGCCTGTGTGGTGTCAGGTCAAGACTTCTCTTGATTTAATCCTTGCCTTATTTGAATCTCTTGCATAGAGAAGAAGAGTACTTTTAACCAATCCGTTAAAGCAGAGATAGCAACATGTGGCCTTCTAGCTTCTGTTGGATCATAATTCCCATCACCCCTGATTTCATGGCTAGGTCTGATAGAAACTGGAGTCCTACAACATATGGAAGTTCACAGTTTGCCTGCCCATGTCAAAGTTTGCCTCATGAACTAATGACACAAATAGGTGGGGGGTTAGTTATTCAAAGTGAGTGCTTGTAATGTACATGCCACCACAAGCCCATTTTCAATAATCACCATGACATGTTTACATGCTAGTTTGAATGCTGGAAAAAATAACATCTCTGCAACACAATTATCTGCAGCAGAATTTGTCCAGATCCTCTACCAGAAATGAACAACAATGGTGCATTTCCTGAATTTATGCAAATTTCTGATAATCCAGAAAAGATCTAAGGCTATAACCCTTCAAAGCTTTATTTGGGAGTGAATTCAGTTGAAACCAGAGGGATTTGCTTATGTTTAAAATGCATAGGCTCAGGCTGCACATCTTGCTTTTGAGTTTTCTGTTGCTGTTAAGAATTGAGCTACCATTTAGAACCTTGGTGTTGAGTTGACAACATGCCTGATTCTTTAAAACTGCTCTGTCCCCTTTTGACTTCCATGACCAAATCAGTTGCCATTATCTCCAGCTGCTCAAGGTTGAAAACAGGTCTGTTATGATGATCATCATTGTCTTCTTGCTTGTAATTTCAGCCATGAACATTAATGTTGGTGTGAGGACCGCAGCAGCCCTCCTGGACCAGTTTTATGAGAAACGGAGGCTGCTCATTATATCCACTCCGACTGCAGCCAATTACTTCTATAGATTGCAACTGGGAATGCTGCAGGTGAGGCACAGCTCCACTTTAGCTCCCAAAATAGTGTAGATGAACCATGTCTTTAACAGTGCATTAACTTTTATGTCTCGAGAGTCCCTTGCATTACAGGACCATAATAATAAGCACACATTGCAGAAACTCCCATTACGATTAATCCACTTGATGTTTATCTCCAATTCATATCTTGATTACTTTAGCCAGCGCTGTGTGGTTTAGATCTCCGGCACGTGACCGTGATTGAGTTGGTTGGAGTCTATCCAGCACAGCTGGGAAGAATAGGCTTGAGACTGATGCCTCCTGCGCTGGCTTTGCAACTCAGGTAAATTAAAAACTCTCTGTTGATAATAATCCAGAATTGTTCCCCCATCCCAATATTGCCCTTTAATGTCTTGATTGCATTTTTAGGGAAGCACAATATTTGTTAAAAGCAATACTGAATGTGAGATTCCCTTGAGCAAACAGCATCCCTCAACAGAAATTCTGCATGAGTTGGAGAATATTTCTCAAGGAGACGTGGTGCAAATTCTATAGTCACCATGCAGTGTATAGAAAGAATATGCATGTTCTGATGTTTAATCTTGCAATCCATTTTTCTGAAGCAGAGCTCTGTCTTATACCAATTACTATGTCCAGCCCACATAAAAGCCTGGCTTTGTAGACTCAAAAGTTATATGATAAACAGGTACATTACCGTACATGCTTCTTCCATGGCAGCTGGGGGTGGAAATGCTGCTCTACTTATTACAGGTCTGGAGTCTACAGAAGATGCGCTTTTCCTATGCTTAGAGCTGTACAAATGGGATGTTCAAATTGCCACTATATCAGGGTGGCAAACCTCTGGCCCGCCGATGTTGCTGGAGTCTAACTCCAACATCAGGAGCGCCCCAGGTTAGCTACCTCTCCATTGCACAGTAAGGGGATCAGCTGCTTCATTCCACAATTGTCATAGCTCATATTGATAAACCAGGACATAATTGGCAGGATCATGCTATTGTCGAGTCCAAACCCTATTTCCACCTATTGCAAGGGGAACCAGTTGTTCTTCTACTTTTCCTCAGCACAGATGTGTTGCACAAGGTCAGTTTGCACTGTGTTTCAGAGTTAGGGTCTTTTCTGCTCATAGGAATGTAGTGGTCCCACTAAGCTGTACCAGTCATTTGAAAGAGTAGGGAAATGATGGAGTTTTTAGCACTCCATCAGTGGCTGGTGCTGCTTACTGTCAAGGTTGTAAAGAGGAAGTAGGGATGGTCAGCCTGCCCATCCCTAGTGATAAAAACAGAAGGCATAGTCCTTCTGAAAAAAACCAGTGCACAAAATCTTGAGCAGCTTTCATAGATGTAACATGATAACTTGTGCAAGATTGACTATAGCAGCTTTCATTCCAAGATTGGACAATTGTCTTTTTAATACATGCTTTAAAATTCACTGTCTAAATTGTATATTGACTGGCTGACTGTGGCTGAGAGTTCAGTTGTGCATAATCTTTCTTTGACTTTAAAAAATATCTGAAAAAGGGGGATTTTTCTTTCACATACTTCATTGCAATGGATAGTTATGGCCATACAGCAGCAGAGCATGTCTTCATGGTGCCCGGAGTGCAGGGAACACAACAGGGCAGGTATATGTCCTTCCAATCAGTTAGGATTGCAGTTAGGTTTGGACTGATTAGAAGGGTACCTGCTAGGCCCACGCTGCTTTGCGAAGCTGGTATGTGGGTTCGGACTTTCAAAGCAGCATGGGGCTGGCAGGGGCAGTATGAGGAGCAAAAGGTGCTCAGGGCAACGGCCTTTGCTATGCCTCTGTGACCATACATGTAATGTAGCTGCTTATTTTGAAAGCAAACCAACTGCTTCTCTCTTCATATTCTCAGGTTGTTGCTCCGCATTCCCCACTATAACTTCAATATGGTGGTGGTTGATAAACATGGTGTGGACAAAGAACGATATCCTTTCCCAGCGACTCCTGCTGAGCTCTTTGCTCTCATTGATACTTTCCCTTTGAGAAAAGAAGAAATGAAATTGCAAGCAGAAGCTGGCCAGTCCTGTCCCTGAGTCTGGATTGCAGCCATTCGCGTGGCGGTATGTTGCTGCCCTCCCTGCCCCTCCGGTGCTACTACACAAAGCATGGTATTATGGAAGTCACTGATGTACAGATTTTTTTTTAAAAAAATGAATGTATGTTTGTGTTTAGCTTTGTGTGTGTGTTGTGGAGCTTCCTTTATTTAGCGTTTTACATAATGCCTCTTCACTATCTCCAGAGATTTCTAAGAAAATCTATAGAAGAGAATGAAAATATCAAATTACCTTGGTTAGGTTTCCAGGAATGCCTTTGAACGTTGCTCCCTGTGTAAATGTTTCCTTTTCTTTTTACAGATCTTTAATAAAGATGTTGTTTTGCAGTTTATGGTTTTAATCTTAAGCATTTGGGTATGGAGTAACTACAGACAGTGCTAAAGCGTTATATCTAAGATACTCCCAAGGAAAGGAGAATTATGTCTTGATTATCAAACTTCATTTGGCAAAGTTTATAATTAGTACCTGCAGCTTCTCTTTTCTGGCTATACTCCTTTATTCTGGGGCAGGGCATAAAGCAGGAATTGCAGCCTGTGGCTTAGTTTGTTTTTAAATTTACCCAAGAAGTAATGTCATTAACCATTTTTAAATGTTGTTCCCACAACTTTTTGTCTTGCAAATGTTTGGGGACTACAGCTCCCATCAGCCATGCATGACAAATGCTCTGGGATGATGGCAGTAGGCCTTGGCGATGTAGTGATACATCACCCAGGACTAGAAGTGGTGGCTGCTTCACCCAGTGGTATATTGTGGGTGAAACTCCCTCTGCTGAGTCCATCTGCCACCAGCACCCAGCACATGAAGGAGAGACAAGCTACGGCAGAGGGACTCTGGAGCAGTGGTGGTTTCACGCAAAATATACCACCGCCACTGGTCCTCATACCACTGAGGGAGGAACAAGCTACATTGGCCAGGGTTTCTCCCTCAGCTGCCTGCACGGGCAGGTGGCTCCTTTAAACTTATCCGTTTGGATTGCACCAGCTGGAGGCAGGGTCCGTTGCACTTGAGGGAGCCCTGCAGATGGAGCCTGTCAGTTTCCATCAGTAGGGCTTCCTCTGTCTCTCTCTCAGGAGAAAGAGATAGCTTGTCTGCCCCTGACGCTGGCAAAGGCGGAGGGAGCCCTGCCCACAGCTGGTGCGAGTTGGAGGCAGGGTGGGGCTCCTTTAAACATCTCCATTCGAGGGTGTGTGGCTGCCTGCTCTTCAACAGAGACATCAGCTGGGGGGCAGGAGCCCCTTCGCCCCTGGGGTGAAACTGCCTCAGCTCCCATGGTGAGAGCTGAAGCAGTTTCAGCCCGCGCCTCACGGGCTGGGGCCAATGCAGCTTGTTTCAACATTGCAGTGTTTTGCCAGAGTGTGATGTTCGGTCCGGTGATACATTGCAGTGTTGAAAACGTAACAACAGCCACCTTGAGACCACCAGCTTGCAGAAGGTTGGCATGAAAAACCAACTTAATATTCTAAAGCTAGGCTACTAAGTAATCAATGCTAGAGTCATTTCATAGTATTTAACAGGGGAGGGTGAATTCCCTTAAACTTTGCTACTCTCACTAGACTTTTCTCCCGCAAGGATAATGATATTCTTAAATTTAAAGAATAATCATCAATAAGTAGGGTTGGCTCCAGACATGTTCTTCCACAAATGGGAAAAAAACCCTTCTGTTCATTGGCCTTTGAGCCAATGGCAGGAGGGACACAATTTGCACCAGTTCTATTTCACACCCTTAGCATCCTGTGAGCAGAAAATCACCCACAGGGAGTCTTAAACAATATCCCCTTGGGTTGAATCTAATATATTTTATGAAAACAAATGTAGCTCATCAGCAAAGATTATTTTCTTATCCCATGACCCATGCAATAACAAGTACCCATCTATGTTCTATTTTGCAGCATTTCGCAATTTTACTATAGCTGAGGGTTAGAATGACTTTTTATAGAGGAGAGAAAACCTGCTGCAAAATTGGGGAGCAAAGGCCTACACTGGGGAACAGTGACCTAGAATTGAGGTGAGGAACCTCTGGCCCTCCAGCTGTTGCTGGACTAGCTCCTTTCATCCCCAGCCAACATGGCTAATGATCAAAGCCTTGGGGAGGCCTGGGGGTCCTGTCACCAAGAGGGCTACAGGATCCACATGCTTGAACTAGAGGAGTCCCTGTTTAAAAATTCAGCTTGTGCACAGATCGAAATTTTAACATGGTGAAATATTTTAATTGCACACAAAAATAAGACCTTTTACACTAGCTGCAAATGAAGCCAGTCTCTCTCTCTCCCCCCCTCCCAATCCATAAGTCTGTATAAATACATAGGAATGTACACTAAAGCAAGCCTGCATGGGGGGGGGAGTTCTGGCTGACTTTTGGTAGGGTTTAACATAATGCAGTTCCCTTTGTAATTTGCTACAGTTCATGCGCAGCATAATTGTTCCAAATGAGACAACAGGAAAAAATACATTAGAAAGACATTGCACACAACAAAGCATTTTTGCTGATAAAATAATAATATTCTAACTTACATGGATGTTTTTAACACGCTGCCAAAGCCATCTGAAGACTAGCAGGATAAAATTCTGCAGAACAGTAGTTAAAGCAAGCAGTTAGCATAATTTATTGCCACAGTTGAGTTGTGCTAGTCAACCTCTTAAGATTCAAGCAGGGGAAGGAATCAACCCCATTGTCTTCTTAAAAGTTGGAGCCTGGTGGTATGAGGTGGTTATTCCATGAGAGCACATTACTTGTGCCAGTCAGAAGGCAGTATCTCCATGGACTTTTGGTGCAGACTGAACAGCATCGTCTGGTAAAGTTACAGAAGAAAACATCTTCACTTAGAGCAAGGGGTGACCACCATTTGGCACTTCAGAGTCTGTTGGACTCCCATGAGCTGCAGCCAGAATGGGTGATAAGAGATGGGGAGGAGCTGGTGTCCAGCAGCATCTGGAAGACCAGATTAGCAACCCCTGATCCTGATTTTTTTAGAGGATCTACTATTTTTATATCCGAGTATCCACACCATTGCCAGGAAACCCAGTAGGCGCATGTGAAACGGCAGAGTGTGAGACCTGTGTTTAGCAAACAAACTGTGTGTCTCAACTAAAGAGACCTTTTTTTGGCTGGTGTTAAGACAGATGAAATTTGTGAATTTTGGGAGGTTCTCAGATTTGAAAAGTGGAAGTCTGGTTTTTTTTTGTACTTTCTGACTTTGGGTCTTTAAAATGCAATTCACATCTATCTATAAGCTGGAAAATTACAAAACTGGTGTAGTTAAATGCAAAAAAAGAGAAAAATTGTAACAATACTGTTTTGAGATTCTATGAAATGGTTGCGTGGCAATATGAAGAGAAAGGAAAAGTTTGAAAGCTGCCACCATACCTGCTCTACTGAATTCATCTCTACCCTGTGGGATACAAAATGGTTAAATGGAAAACAGATTGCCACACTTCATTTTGTCCATTCATGCACCAGCCACAAACCTAGCCTTTTGGGTTGCTGTTGGTATTTACAGTATCCAGTTTCACCTAGTATCGATACCATTTTATGGCAATGACTGCAGTTTTCAAATGGAAAAAAGTGATTTTTGAACACAGAAATGGACCTGTTGTGCTTCTTCTGAATCACTGCTGTGCCTCATCTCTTCACCCACTAAGACTTAAATGAGGTCTGATTCACATGCTGCGTTTCAGCCATTTTTAATATATTTTTAAAAATCTTCCTCTATGTATGTATACCATGCCACAAAGCCAAATGATTTTTTTTTAACTTTAGTTACTGAAGTGCAAAAAAGTCTATGCACATCTAGTTGGAGTACAGTACTTCTTTTGATGCAAAAGCCAGTGTTGGTTTTTTTTAAAAGCAACAACAAATAAGTGGGAGCTTGATTTCGTTAAGAATGTGTAATTGAAAGTCTTGGTAAACAGAAATTTACCATATGTGTGTCCCCGTAACTCAGTATTTGAGTATATTGCTCTACATGCCAAAGGTCTCTCACATTTCTAAACATAATTATTATTGTTTTACTGTGGGAAAGATGGTCCTTTTAAGACACTGGAGAACTGCTGCTGGGTAAAGTTATCAGCAGAGAGCTAGATGGACCAGTGGCCTCACTCTTAAGAGAGCTTCCTATGTTCATAAATTCACCAAAGTCAATGACATCCTAACTCTCAGATGACAGGACTTGGACTTCAGGGCTCAGCTTTCGCTTTAGTGGTACAAATAATTACTTGGGCAGTGCATCTGGCAAGAGCCACAGAGACATACGGCCATCACCCAAGAGCCTATGTTTATTTGAAATGGTTGTGCTGCCATAGACACCATTTGAGAGCCACCCTCCCTGCCAGAAGTATGGTTCACAACTACATTGGTTGCTTCTGTGGCAAAAGCTGACACTGCACCACCAGTAACTAATCCAGCAGTTGGGGCCTCCCTACAGTGTGAAGATCCTATTGCTCACTGCTCTGCTATTTGCTTTAGTGGCACAGTATTCACAGTTATCTTCAAAAGAAAGCAAACCAAAGTAGACTACAAGTCAAAGTGCACTTCCAATGCAGTTCTTCAAATTGAATGCTCCTATTCTCCTTCAGCCAAATTAAAATGGAAAAGGCACAGCATTGCACCCTTTGAATTCTTCAGCGCAATGTACTGCCTGAAGCTACACAGCAGGAGCAGTGACTATGTGCCATTTGAGTTCCAGTGACTGAGGAGTTGGGTGGTGAATGGTTCACAGCAGGATTAATGCACCACAAGTGCCTCATCTTTGGACTGAACCAGAGCTTTACGAAAGAAGAAGAAAGATACAGTCAAGGCTGTACTTCAAATCTGCTTCACATCCTACTCTGACTAATGTACTTTAAGGCCTGTATCAGGCGTGGCTAACATATGACCTTCCAGATGTTTGGACTTCAATTCCCATCAGCCCCAGCCAGCACAGCCAGTAGTCAGGAATGACATGAGTTGGGTTACAGCTGACTGGAGGATCTCAGGTTAGCCTAGCCACCCCTGACTTAGATAGAAAACAAATACAATACAATAACAAAAAGCTGAAAGAAGTAGGTATGCACAACTTAAGGAAAGGGATGAGGGTGGTGATGGATATTAATATTACAGTTTTCAAGTGCTTAAAGGGGGTTTGGGGTAAAGGAGAATAATTGATCATTCAATTCCTTACAAAAGGGAACGAGGTTTAAGTTAAATATATTAGCAGCAAACAGCTTAAATCTTAGTGCAGTGCAGTTACTTGGTATAGGCTATTTTTAAAAAGTTTAGTAGGCACTAACAACCCTGTTTTAGGGCACAGATTTGATTATCTGCTTGATAGCTTTCAACTAACTTAGGAATGTTCATTAATTATTCTGCTCTGAAGGTGTCAGAGTCCTGGGAAGAATTAACTTGGTTATACATAGAAATGTAGGGTGGTATCCAGTTTCGCCAGCACAATGAGACTTCCTCTCCTCTCCCCACAACCCCTCAAAATCTACTCTGTAGAATCCTCCAACTCTCAGGAGCAGATTTTTAGGCTGTAGGGGGAGGCAAAGTTATGTTGCGTAGGTGGAGGCCTGCTGCGCTAGCAGAATAGCAGCACTGGATGCAACCCTTAATGGCAATTGCTTCTTCTGTCCAATTGTTATGAGTGTCCTGGTTGGAACATGCCAAACAAATGTCTAAAGTGGGGGAGGCACAACCACTGAGATTTGTGGGGACTCTTGAAATGTTTGTGTCAGCAAATTCTCCTGGTCTCTAAACCACCCCCCACCCCCAAATAGCCATTCTGCTTCTGAGTGAGGAAGTAGGGATTCCTTAACTGCTTATTACCAAAGCCACTTCTGGGAACCATTCAAGAATATGAACATGCAGAACTTGGAAGGGAAAGTAGATGGAACTAATTATTGTTGAAGCTTTTCTGCAATCTGACACCCTTCCCCTTTGCATCTTCCAACCATTACACTTACTTGAAATGGGCTTGGACTGAACTGGCCTAAATAGTATCCCAAAGCACTTTTGGGCCTACTAATCACATTTCTCCTGTGAAAACGCAGCCATGTCTTGAAATAATAACAATCTACAGGAGCTGCTTGAACTAGGGTTTTGTAGAAAATGTTAAAAGAACTTAATCCATCCACTCAGTCACAGTAGGAAACACAATGATAAGAATCGCAGGAAAGTGCTGAATGCATTTATAATCCGTTTCAAGAGAGTTGAAAGTCCAAGTTGACCAAAAGTCCTTGTTTTCCCTATTTTATATGTGCAAATTACACCAGGAGCTAATCCATGGCAGGTCAGCTTTCATCATACCACCCTGTAATTAATTGTACAAGCGAAATACCTGGGGTCATTTCTGTGCCTACGCATAGTCCCTCTCAGAGTCTGCGCTTTCCCATGCTTGATCTCAGCATTAATACACCTTCCACAGAATCCCCAGGACAATCAATCATTCTTTGCCAGAGAAGTTGCTCCTCTCCTTGAGAATCCATCCAGTCAACTTCTTTGCCGTTACTGAAACCTGGAAATTGCAAAACATGGCAAAGGTCAGCGCATTTGCCACCATCGGAGAAATATATTGATTTTTTAAATAAATAAATGCCCAATGTATTCTGTCCTATAGCTCTGAAATCTATTTTCCTTTATGAAAGACCCAAAACTTAAGTTACTTTTAAAATAAATTTAATGGATATGAAAATGGAGCAGGTGTATTTTAAGGTTGGAGTGCTCCATGTCTTGAATTCCCACTTTTTAAATTAATGGTAAAAACAACAAATGAGCTTTAAACAACGAATGAAATGTGTGCTTGACCTATACATATGCAACATCTAAAGAATCAGACGAAGTGTGCTATTTAAATTTAGGGCTGTGGTTCAAATAGCTAATATGTAAAGCACTGGACAACTGGGGGGGGGGTTGACCTCCATTTTGGGGTGTCCGAAAGCACTGCAACATTTTAAAAAATAGTATCATATTAATTATACTTGTAATAGAATCAGTAAGCCTGATGGGATAAAGTCTTGAAGTGCACTTAAAGGTTGGAAGAGAAGGCCAGGCAGAGTTCTTGGGGAGGGGGAAGCTGACGCACACTAGAAATGAAAACGTGACAAAAACCTGTTGATTCCTCCGTGCCCTTTTGACGTCTGTCCAAATACTTCCCCACCCAACAAAAGGAGGCAAGAGACGTCGCCTGTCTAATCAAATCACTACTCTTACCTCCTCCACGACTCAGGCGAACGCCTCCCAGGAAGATATTGCTGGCAAGGGACTCTTTGTCCCAGACAGTGAGTTCTACGCAGACATTCTGTATATCTCTAGGATTCAAGCCACTAAAAGTGAAAGTATGGTTCCAGTGGGGATTCACGGTCTTTTTTATTACTTGGGTTTTGTGCTTAGATGCCTTGTTGTTGTCAGGAAGCAGATACCTAAGGGAGAGAAAAGAGTTAGACAGCAGTAAGACGTTACGGGTTTGGTTTTCATGACACAAGCAATCTAAATGACAAGAGAGAATCACTACAGTGGTACCTCCGGTTACAAACTTAATTTGTTCTGGAGGTCGAACCCGCTCATAACATGAGGAACGCTTTTGCTAATGGCGCCTCTCACTGCCATGTTGCCAGTGCGCAACTTCCGCTTGCATCCCGGGGCAAAGTTTGCAACCGGGAGCATCTACTTCCGGGTTAGCGGAGCTCATAACCCGAAGCGTTCACAAGGAGGGTGGTACATAACACGAGGTTCCACTGTAATTTAAATGACCAGGTTTTAATGAGTGTAGCTTTAGGAGCTGGTTCCCAAGCATTCTTTTTTCCCTCCTCCACCCCCATCCTCTTTCCCTTGTGTAGACATGAAGTCAGGACTTAACTTTGGGTAGTAGTCAACTAAGTTCTACTCAGAGTACAGTGGTACCTTGGTTTACAACCGCTTTGGATTACAACCATTTAGATTACAACCACATCAAACCCGGAAGTGTGTGTTGCTTTTTTTGGATTACAACCAATTGGGGGGGGGAGGCCCTATTGGCGAAAGCGTGCCTTGGGTTACAACCTGTTTTGGTTTACAACCGGACCTCCATAACGGATTATGGTTGTAAACCAAGGTACCACTGTAGATGCAATGAAACCAATGAATATGATTCAAGTTAGATCCATTAGCTTCAATGGGTCTGCTCAGAATAAAAGTTAGTTAAATTCTACCCAGGGTATCCAGCCCAAGAGACAATAAAAAGGAAATTGTTAAATTGCTGAGCTTTTACCAAAAATATGCAACATTAATAAAACCATACTCATTACTAGAGGTTTGGAAAGAAGTCAGTGTAACACCAGGGGATAAAACAGTGGGACATCAGCATCAGTAATTGGTAACTATACAGAAAGCAAGGGTAAGAGCAAATGCAGAGTTCTCATATGAAGTAAGCAGTGGGTTCCTCCAAATACCCATTTTGTACCCCATGTCATCCACTGCAAATGGAAGTATGACATCAGCCCCACCCCAAATTATTCAGAGAGTTAGTCACAATGGTGTTTCCCCAATGTATGATGCGACCACTCAATGATTGCTCTACGCAAAATATCGAAAAGCAGCAGGAAGAACATCAAGGAGCAAGACTTGTGTTTATTCCACACACAGACACACACAGAGAAATTAAAAGTATATTGTTGAATAAAAATGTCAGATTCTGTGCAGAAACATTCAACATCCACAAGCATGCTAAGGAGGGGAGGGGGAAATACCCTTTCACAAATGTGTCAGAAGTGCCTCCTGACTTCACAGCTGTTAAGTTCTTGGCTTCCTTGATGACAACTTCTAATATGCCTCCTGGCGGCAGTTGTGGGTTTGCCTTCTTTTCCTTCTTAGAGTTCTTCTTTCCTATATTAAAAATAAACCAATGGGGTAAAACCTCTTTACCCAGCTTAAAGAACGTGTGTATAAAAACACACTTCAGTATTTTAGATGACCCACTGCCATCCCAGATTAGAAACTTCACACTTATCCCTATGGCTCACCCAAACAACCATATTAGCCTTCCTAAACAGAAAATAACTTGCACACCATGCATTCATATTTCTCATCTAAAAGTCTTACTTAACTCAATAACTCAGCATTACATACATCAAGACAAATCTTTGTTCATCCTTCCATCTCCTGCATTAGGTCATAAATCTGAATAAAAAAACCTACGGACCCAAACATGCCTAGATAAATATGATGATCAAATAAACCAAGTAGCCATATTTAGCTTCTATTAAAGTAAAATAGAAGATGTCATTGACAAGGTAAATGTGTCTACAAGTGTGATATCTCACATTTAAAGGATTGATAATAAAGGGATGGACAAAGATAATCAAGGGCACTAGATCTCTGCCCTGACCAAACTGCATGACAGATTATTCTTCAATTAATAGGCCACAAACATTTATGAGGTGGTGGTGAACTGGAGCAAAACCAGGATATAATAATACGGGTTGCCCCTCTTAACTGCATGAATATAGAAGCAGATCATGTAAAAAAAAGAAGAAATGCATATTTTGCCCCTTTATAGAAAAGGTGCTACCTGCAGATATGTTTAGCATGTGTCTGTAGTATTCTGTGTACTGTGCAATGAAAATACTAAGCCTCCTTAGCCAAGAAGAGCCAAAAATCAAATTGTAACAAAAGGCTGAGGAATTGACAGCTAACAATCAGTTACACTCGTTTAGGAAAGCTGACACATCCTACTTGTTCCCAAAGGTTTATTGTTGGGGCTCAGTACTTCAGAAAATTAAAAACGTGTAGCTAGAAATTTCTTCAGAGATTGGTAAGTAATTGAACAGTAGGTAATTCCATATTCTACAGCCTAGCAGTTTTATGTCTGCACAAGATGACAAAATTCAAATCGTCCAGAGAACGCTGAATGCTCCCATCTTCATTTACCTTGAATTTCTCCTAGGGGAAGTGTTAAATTCCTCTCAGGGGGGATGTACCGTAAGACAACTATCAACTCTCCTTTGTACTGAAGACCTGTATCAGCTACAACTTCCATCTGAAAAGGTGAAGCAAAACAGAAGTAATTGGAATGTTCTTTCCCTGTTTGTGTTACATGCGGGTGGTAAGCAGAAGAAAGTACATGCAAATGGAGGAAAGTAATACTTCCTGAACCAAATACAGAACTGGTCAGATCTAAATAACCAGGGACCCATTAAGCTGCTGAGACAAGGACAAATTGTTCTGGAAGAGCTGCAGAAAAGGTAGCTCATGAAATCTTCTGTGCTCAAACTTGCAGCGATAGCATGGTTCACATAGCTCCTTGCAACAACTCAAACCTTACTAGATAGGCCTAAAGTTCATCTACGTTGTCTCTGATTATGGCTAGTTCCATGCATGTGTGTAAAACTGCACGCTGCAAAGAAAGTTGAGAGGGGGGTGGACTTCCCCACAATCTTTCATAATAACAGGGCCTGAGGTCATTCAGTGAAGTTGAATGGTTGAAGATTCAGGACAGACAAAAATGGAGTACTTCTCTACACAGCACATAATTAAACTATACCCTTTACTGCTACAGAGTGCAATGGTGGCCTCCAATTTAGCTATCTCAAGAGTTAGCCTTATCTTCCATGTCTATCAATCACTTAGCCATGAAGGCTACATTTGACTTCTAGGATCAGACTGCTATTGCACCTATGTCCTGCTTGTGGGCTTTTTGAGCACATCTGGTTGGCCACTGTAGGCAACAAGGTGCTGGTCTAGAGAGTCCTTTCATCTCACCCAGCAATACTTTTCTTATCTTCTTACAAAGCAGTAAATAAAGAGAATGAGCTTATATTGCAGAGATTTCAGGTCCTTCATTTCCATGGCCTGCTGTTTGCAAGAAATTGGTTTCCACTGAGGAGGTAAGCCCGAACTGTGATTCATAAAGCACCTTTTGTTGCTGCAAACTCACCTACGTGAAATCTAGAAACCATCCTCAGTTTAAGCCAATTGGCATTCCTCACCTTGGGCTGAAGCATGAACCATTCATCAGCTTGATGTTCAAAGTTCCAGGAGTCCAAGGGTATCTCCACTTCTCCTAGAAAGCTGTTATGCCCAAATCTGTCATAATGCCAGACAGAAAGCTGCAAGGTCCGAGTCTCAAGCTGTGTATGGCTGATGACATACTAAAGAGTGACAAGAGGCCAAAAGAAGATTACAGGAGTGTAACAGAAGCCTTAGGAGTTTTAAATTCAGGAAGGTGCCAGCAGTTTATTTCAGCAAAGTGAAAAAAGCCCCTCTGCTAGGGCAGACCAAATCAATCAGAGGAGGTTCTTAATAGGAAGAGATCTATAAAATGCAATTGTTCCCTTACAAGCTTTTTCTTTCTTGCTGCTGCCAGTTTGTATTATTTCTTGTATTATTTCATTATCAAACAGTAACCACTGATGGAGCTTCTTAAAATACCCCTTTCAACTCCCCCCCCCCCATATAGCAATGAATGTAGATGCTGGAAACAATTAACCTTTCCCCTTTGTCCACTATTTAAAAAAGGAAGGAGAACTGACAGATACTACTGAACTCTCTAGAAATCTAGTTACTTTAACTTCTGCACTGGCTTCGCATTTTCATGGTTTCTTCAGATCATGAAACCAGATTTCCCCTCCCCCCTTTAAACAAAAGTCTGAAGATATCAGAGGACACCAGGAGACTCTAGAGAGTTATATGATTAGAAAGCAACCGAAAGCAGGCATGATCTAGCCAAAAACAATAAACCAGGAAGATAAATATACTTATTCATGAAAGTATCACAAAGAAATATGCTAGGAAATTGAACTTCTGCTCTTAACTTCCATGCTAGGTTTTTTACTTAGCACTAATCCAAAACACCCATTGCAAATCTTGCAGGGAAAGAATCAAGAAACTTGTCCACATTTGACAGTGCACTGTCAGACATGTAAAAATACAACAGTATCATATTATTATTATAAGGTGGTATATAAATAATTTTATAAATAAATACATAAATAAGAAGAGAAATTCCCTTTCCAAAAGTTCCACTACTCTTCTCACAAAACCCCTAAGGGAACTGTTTTAACTCAAAACGAAAACAATTTTCATTGCTACTCAAAAGTTTCCAATCCATCACATGATCATAAAGGGAACATGGAGATTTTCAGTGGCTCTTAGTTCTCACCTTCAGTGTTTCATTGAACTCAGGGTTAGTGCTATTGCTTTTAATTTTTGTCTTCCGTTTGCTTTGACGAGACTTGTCCGGCAATAAATATGCTTTGACATAGCTGTAGATTGGGAAGTAAATCATTAACAGAATCCAGTAAATGCTATAATGCTACACACACGGACAAGAAACTCTTACAGCATGACTGTAATTCCAAACCACCAACCAAGTTGCTTGTGAAGCATGAGAAAGGTCTGTATGTTTATTCACCCAGTCATGCATAACAATTTAGGCCCAGCTCTCACTGAGATAGTAAGTCTGTGTTCAGGCAGCAGTACTTTTGACTGAAAGTGATGGCTCACATGACTGAATATTCCTCCCTACTGAAAACAAAATAAATCCTGCATGCATAAAATGAGCATCTCAAGAAGCGTTTTAGACTACTCTTGCTTCCTGACATGCCAATTTTACATACGGATGGATATATGGAATAACAAGCAGCCTCAAGAGTCCCCACCTGCAGTCTGAACAGTACAGCTCAGATACAGTTATATCCCACCGTACTCAGTTAGTACCAGTGATTTTTTTCCCTTAAAAAATATGTTTAGGGGTACTCTCATTTTGACTGAAGAAAATCACCAGGAGAAGAAATGAAGCCACCATCAGATTCACAAAATGTTTAGGGGTATGCGTACCCCTGGGTCCCCCCAGAAAAGAGCACTGGTTAGTACTATGCCCTAAACTCCCAGCTGATCTCAAATGCCATGAAAATTGCAAACAACTTCATCCTTTCTTCATATCCTGGCTAACCATAATTTAAACGAACCACAGCTCCCAAAAGTTGATTATTGTAGACAACTGCTAGCTGAAAAGCAGAAGCACATGGGGGGGGGGGGAGGGAGTGAATGTACATGGTTCATTCAGGTAGTGGGAAATTATGGCTTCCCAGTTCATATGAACTCAGCCAGAGCCTTGTCTCACTTTGACTGCAGATTTGAGAATGTTAGACTAGGAAAGACCATTGCTTCTTATCTTCTCCAGTTTGCAGCTCACCTCTCCACCTCTTACATCAGTCTCCCAGTATTAGTATATCAGATGAACTGAGGTTTGGATAAGATAAAAGTGAGACTTCTGCTTTTCACACCTTCTGCAAAACACTGAGAACCTGTGCAAGACTACTGGGTGCCCTCCTTGCCAGGTGGCCATCCTAAGCAACTGGGTATTATGTTTTCTTACATGCTGTCTCACAAGTAAATATGACTGAATCACAAGACTATGTAAAAGGTTCTTCTTTGCTTACGGATCTGTTTTCTGCTTCTTTTCATCTGCTATGGCCAAGTTCCTGCATTTTTTTACCAAGATGTTGAGGGCTCCTGTTTTATAGCTGTAGTTAATTTGGAGACAAATTTCACCACTGATCTTCACGTTGCCATAGTCCCCCGTTTCACTATACACACTTGTCATACTATTGATGCTGGTCTGAAAAAAGAGGCAAGAGAGAAATAGTCCATCAGGCTGAGTCACATCTTTAAAAGCCGTATCTTGAATGGTACTCATTCTGCAAAAATTGCTTCTCTCCTATATTCATGGAAGATATGACTAAGAAGAACTAGAATAATCAAATCTGGCATTTTACTACAGAGTGACTTACATGATAAACTGCGTTGTGCTCTACGTTCATAATGCATTTCAATATAGGAAATGCTTTTTCTTTCCAATATAACTGAGATTGTTGGGAAAACAGCTATTCAAGTGTTATTTGATACATATATATCCTGTTCTTCCTTCAAGAACCTCATAGTGGCTTACACAGTTATTCTAATTGCTCCCTTTTATCCTCACAACCATGAGGTGAGGTAGGTTAGGCTGAGGTTGTGGCCCAAGGTCACCCTGTGAACTCATGGATGAGTGGAGAGCTCCTTAGTCCTCATTTTACTACACAAGAAGTTCAAAAATGAATAAAACCAGTGGCCTCAGGGCCAGTTCAGATTTTTATTCCATGCAAATACATCTGACCTGGCGCATGGGATCCTTCTGTGTTGATGCAAATTACTTGGCAGTGCCAGCGCTCACTGAAAAGTGCTGATTCAGCTGTTACCTCACCCATTTTGCTGCAAGTCTTAAGACTACTCTATAAGGCAAAACCAGCAAGCATATGGATTGACAGTCATGGAGTACTCAGTTCCAGGTCTTCAAGAACTTAGTTTATGTTTGTGATTTGAGCGTAACAGGAGACAACAGCCAACTTCTTTCCACTCATATATTAATGCAATATGAAAGGTAAAAGGTAAAGTACTCCTGGAAGGTTAAGTCTAGTCAAAGGCGACTCTGGGGTTGCACACTCAACTCGCTTTCAGGCCAAGGGAGCCAGCGTTTGTTCGCAGACAGCTTTCTGGGTCATGTGACCAGCATGACTAAACCTCTTCTGGCACAACGGAACACCGTGACGGAAACCAGAGCACATGGAAACACCATTTACCTTCCCGCCACAGCGATACCTATTTATCTACTTGCACCAGTATGCTTTCGAACTGCTAGGTTGGTAGTTATATTAATGCAATATGAAAAACTGAGTGCTAACTCTAGTTATGAGTAGCAGTTGAAACCTATTGAAAGATTCCCCATTTTAAAGGTGTTTCCCCCCCAAAGTCTATTATTATTTCCGTCCCCCTCCCCCAATATGCCCCCTGCCCCCTGTCTTAAAATCCACTGAATATAGAAAACAAATATAAATTTTCTTTTTAATGTTCTGATGTTATGCAACCACACACATCATATGTAAGGGTAAGGGGATTTGTTTATTTGAATTAATGAGGTAATTAGTATCAATTATCAAAAATATTTTTAGTTATTTAAGCTAACTGTCTATGAAAATGGAAAGAGCAGCACAAAACAAAAAGGAGACTTTTGAGTTTCTCAGAAAAATGAGGGAACTTACAGTGTCACCATCTGCTTCTGGAACATTTAAATAGGTCCATTTCCTGTCAGAACTTGAAGGAGAATTCTTTAAGAGAAAGAAAAAGGGGGAAAGGAGGCAGGGAACGGGAGAGGAAAGAAAGAAAGAAAGAAAGAAAGAAAGAAAGAAAGAAAGAAAGAAAGGGAAATGTAGAAAGGGTGAAGAGCAAAGTGTTCAGTAGCTGCCAGAAGAATTCAGAAATGCAAGGATCAGCTTTAGAAAATGAAGACAGAGAAGTTCTATTCCAATATACCACAAATATGTAATGAAGCGCTATGTACAGAAAGAAAACTGCTGATACTTAAGTGAGCAAGTTATTTTTCTCCCGTAACAATAAACCTTAGGGTATACTCTCATTACCTCTTACTCTGCATCCAGTGCACTCCCACTACTAGTTTTTGAGGCCACATTCACATGACATATTGATCCTGTAGTTCCTTGACAAATACTGGCTGTTCAAGGAGCTTTTTTTTAAAAAAAGCTTCCATCTTACAAGAAAACTAAGTGCAAAGTAAGCAGTAATGAGAACATACCCTGACAGCCGTCACACAGAAGAGCACAGCAGACTCAGGAATAGGAGTTTGGGGTGAGGGGGAAAGCTGCAGGACGGGAGATACCAAAAACATCACACATGTCAGAGGAAGAGATCCCTGTTCTCTCTCTGATGTGAACAGCACTGTGCAAAGACAGCTTGAAACACAGCAGGGGGTGATGACCTCTCTGTGCTTCAAGCTGCTAATAGGAACTACTCTTAAACTATGTTCAGAAAATGTAATTTTATTTCTCTCTTGCAGCACAAGACGAACACTTGGATAAAAGGGTTTACTTATCATACGGGAGATGTCTATGGCAACCTATTTACAAATGAACAGCAATCAACATATTTTAGTCTTTTTTTTAAAGCTGCTTAAAAAGGTAGAAGCTACCTTAAGTGCAGTTAACATTGCTGCTGTTAAACCTAGGGGTGAGAAGCAACTTTTGCTTATTCTTCCCTCTCACCGCAGCCGCCCCCTCCCAGTGTCACAGCCCACACTATTGGAAAGGTGGGGGAGATCTTCTAGAACAGTGTGGGAGGTGGTGCTGCTGAATGGAGGCTGAGTTGGAAATCAGCAAACACAGCCAATGGGATCCCACCACTGGGGCTGTGTACATTATTTTCCTACAAAGAATTCTGGGACATGTGGACAGATCTACATTTTTTAGCATCCCTAATAGAATACGATTCCCAGGATTCTTTGGGGGAAATAATGTGTGTGTACACAGCCCAGGTCAAAAGCATTCCCCGGATGAGGTGAGCGCCACCATACGCAAAAGGCAAGTCTAGATCAAACCCATGTTATTTGCTGGATTTAAACAATAAATAAAGGATCAAGTGACATGGTCAGCCTTCTATTTAAGTCAACACTTTTGACATTTTAATCCTAAATACAGCTTGCCTGATACCCAGAATCTTTTCTTGTAAGAGCAGCATGATTAGCAAAATATCCATGGGGCTTGGCTTCACCATCACAAAGAACTAGCCGCAGATTGCTGGTCATATTACAGCTGTAGATGACTGGCAACAGTCATCCGTTATGACACTAAGAGAAATCCACATTGGGCTCAAGTCAGGATGTCAAAACAATTCATCTTCTGGGCTTCATTCAGACAACAGGCAGAAACTGGAGCACTGGCTTAAAGGGTGGCATACGCTAAACTGGAGATGAGTTGGAGGTCAATTAACCAGGATCTCCCATGATTGAAATGAAAAATACTATCCGCCACACCCTGCAACTGGATAGAGCCTACCTGCAGAACCAGGGGAAGGGCTTAAATATTTTCCCTCACAACATTTTTTGATAACTGTTCCCCTCAACCACAGGCAACTGCTGTTATTTTTCCTATAGGGAAAATACTAGTGCCTGTACGTTTGCCTGGGTAAAGAGCTTCTGTTTGTGGGAGAGGATTTTAAATCAGAAAAACAGTGCTAGAAAAAGGGTTAACACCTCCCACCATGGTCTTCATCAGATCCAACCCCTCCCCCAAAAAAAACCTACTAAAGAAAAAGAAAAAAGCAACTCCTGATCATAGGTCCCTTACAGCACATTTTTTTTGGCCTTTACTGTGAGCCAGGTGAAGAAAAAAATGTCAAAATGGGCCCATGTATGATACTATTGCCCAGCTTTGAGGTTAGACATATGAAGTGATCTCATCTGATGTGCACACGGGTCGCAAACCTCCTCACTCAATGAAAGTTGCTGAAAAGTGTTCTTTGTCGCTGCCACAACCCAGAGTACCAGGTGCAGCTAAGAATCCAAAAGTAGCCTAAAGCACTGAGGAACACAAGCTGAATCTCAATTGATTATGGGAATCTTTCTCTCTCCAAATAAACCAGAATGATACAGTTGTCAATATTTTTACAACTAATAATAACATAAAATGTATAACAACAACAACACAGAGAGAAGCATGCAGCATCAGCACATTCCAGCTTTGAATAAACAGTACCCATCCTACTGTAATGCTGACTAAAAACTCCCTTTTTAAAATGTTGCTTTCAGTAGGGACCCTTAGTTCTTGCGCTTCTCTATTCTTTAACTCAAAGAGACACATTGGGGTGTTGATGCTTTTCCCAACTCCCTCTGCCGTGTGTGTATAGCCCCATTACTCAAGAACTCCTACTGTGTCTCTCTTGTCTTTCTGTGCCACGGCATACCAAATTGTACAAAGTCATTAGCAGAGGCATCATTAAACCAAAAACTCAAATTAGTGGAGCATAATACTATGGAAATAAAACCGAATACACTAAGGATGCCATATAGTTACAGGCAATAGAGCTCTAGCACACTCTCGACCTCTGTGGATATAGAAAAACTTGATACCCCCATCAGGGATGCCATTCCACACCTTCAGCCAAGAGGTTTCCACTGAGGTCTGTCTACCTTCTGTGACCCTCATCCACAGTTGATATGCAGGACCCACATGACATAGAACTGTGACTGGATGCAATAAGAACGCTCTTCCCTGTAATTCACATCTCCAATTACCCCAATTTGTCTTATACCTGCTATGTCAACATAAACAGTTTATTCAGCAGAGTTTTATTTTTCCAGATATTCTGGATGTCTCCCAGGCCATTTATAGCACTGGAATTGTATTGTTTTCCATTTTTTGTTGAAAGGTGTGCCAAACATGTTACACTTTGTATTAAAATGTATTAGCAATCTGAGCTCAGGAAATAAAATTACGTGCAAAGGAAAACAAAAGAACTCTGCAACACATATAAATTATGGAAATTATATAGATTTTCGTAATTTCGCTTATACATAGCATATTCCAATTTTGTTAATCAGGATGGGCAAAGATATTGAAGTTTCCCCTCTCCCGCAAGAAATAATATTCAGTCACCTGCCTGGCTTCTGAGACTTCATCAGAGAGCGCCCACAAATTTTTAAACTTATCCATGTTGTTTTCAAAACAATAACACAATAGCAGAAATTCTAATGCTGAATTCACCACCAAATTTTGTTCTTCTATGGAACTATGACACACACACACACCCTTGGCCTTATTATGCAAATCAATCTAGAAACCCAATTTTGTTTTATCTTGATTATATATTGTCACAAGGCTTGCAGAAATAAACATCACCACTTTTTGCAATAGTGGCTTTTTCTTCTTCAGGATGAATATATTATATACAGAGCTGAATCTCTTTCTACAAAAATATATGTGAGACTACAGTAATTCAACAAGTATATATCTATTATCAAAAACACATTTATCTTTGTAATTGGCTTCCCTGGCAACAGCTACTGGCTACATCCCTGCATTCATCAACAGAGATATAATAAGTCATCTTTAAATAACTGCATTCTTCTCTCTCAAGCTGGGCTAGCTGCCCTGGTTCTGTCCATTGATAGAATTCCAAGATTCATTTTACATGTTGGAGCCTTAAATCATTCATGCTTTCGATGCACAATCTAAACAACAGCTTAAACGCCTCTCCAGTGAGCTGCTTTCCCCTCAAATTCTAGTCCAATCCCCATTCAGGGACATTTGGATTTGACACAACAGAGAAAGCTGAGCAGATTTTGGATTTAGGCCACAAATCATTATTGATTCGGACAGTGTTGAATTGTGGTTCCCACACACACTCCGAAGAATGGTCGGCAGAGGAATAGAGGAAAGGAGAGTAAAACGAATGTATTGAATAGAGAAGAATGAATAGTATATAACATATATCAACCAAGTATATATGTCACAGTAAACCATAGTTTTAAACAAACCATGATTTTATGTGAATGAGTAAACATGGTGGTATGTGCTGCTCTAAAGTTCCTACAGCTCTTCCTCTGCTCCTTCTGTGCTGCAGATCAAACAAGTAAAAAATCTGGCTTGTTGGGTTATCCAAAGCTGGGCTCATGGTTTGTTTTCTGCCACACAAACCCAAGTTTGTTCTTCCTCATAGTTTGTTTGATGGGGACTGGGTTCAGGCAACACAGCAAGCCAGACTCTGGTTAGTTTTGGCCATGGTGCAGATACAGAGGAAGAGCACTGTGGAAACTTTTGAGCAGCATGCACTCGCATTCTACTTGTTCATATTAAATCATAGTTGGTTTTAAGCTATGGTTTAAAGTGATACGTGAACTAGGCCATCAACAACCTACCACACTACAGGAAGAAATTGTACAAGGAAAATACATATAAGTAGTAATGGAGACCTTACTGTTGATAATCCACTTATCATATTGGTATGTCTCTTTGAGTAGCCAGAGGCGACAATGTCATCAATATCTTCCTCTGTCTCATCCAGGTAACTCTAATGAACAAAGAAAAAAAGTATAAGCATGTCCACCTGGCTCTGAAATGTGCTGTTCATCACATACAATGTCTGCAGAACATATACGGTGGGTAGTGCTCATCTCTTGCTGATTCTCAATCAAATGGATATCACTGCAAGAGTAGCATTTGTCTTCTCTCTTATCCCTATCCCTATCACCTTCCAGAGAACAGTTCAGCCACAGGGACAGCTGAAACTTGTTCATGAGAAAGTTACAGAATTTCTAGCCTATTTGAGGTAAGATTCCTGTAGTGTGTGGCAGATTTAAACTATGTTTTGCAAATTGTTTAAAAAGTTCCACTAGCATGCATTTATTCTGGGTAATTACATGTCACAGAATGTCATTAGGCAATTGCTGCTCTCATTAGCTTCACACTTCCTGATTCTGGATGCCACATCAGTCCAAATTCTCTATATATATCATGTCAATCTACCTGCAATTAATACCTGCCCTTCCTGTAACTTAGGCTTTCCTATTCAACAAGTTTATTACTTCTAATGACTACTATAACCACACTTCAGGTATCCAGCTGTGATCCAAAATGCTGAATTGGGGTCCAAACTGAATCTTGTGGCTAGTGCACACCCCCAACTTCTATCCTATACCGCCCTGAGCCCGGCTTCGGCTGGGGAGGGCGGGATATAATAATAATAATAATAATAATAATAATAATAATAATAATAATAATAATTAAAATAATAATAATAATAAAAAAATAATAATAAAATTTTATTATTATTATTATTATTATTATTATTATTATTATTATTATTATTATTATTCTACCTTTCCAAGGTTGCTTACACCAGTCATGATTAGAGTATTACCTATGCCTCTGAATACCAGATGTTGAGGATCATGAACACAAAAGTGCTGTTGTGCTCATGACCTGCTTATGGACTTCCCATAAGCACCTGGGATGGCCACTGTGAGAACAGGGGGCTGCATTAGGTAGGCTTTGGCCTGATCCAGCAGAGCTCTTATGTTCTTATTTCTGCTGCTACACCACTTTTAGTCACAGCATGGAGTGTGATACAAGTGAACCATCGGATTCAGTTGAAACCCTTTTTTTTAGCCCTTGTAACATAAAACTGCATAGTTCTAAACTGTGGCATAATTTTAACTCACCAGCTCCTGGTCCAATGCTTCAGGTACAGATTTACTTCTTAAGCTTAAAGTATCCTCATTACCTTCTGAGAAGGATACACTGAGATCTCTCTCTGATCTGCTGCGATCTGAAAAATAGAAGGGGAAGGAAAAAGCAGATTCTTTGAAAATTGTACAGTAAATTCTATTCCAATACCACCTTTGACCCCCCCCCACCCTTTTCATGGTATACAAACTTCTCTGCAGCTCCCCACAAATGTCAATTTCCTCTCCTCACTCTATCAAAAGAGAGAGAGTAAAAGATAAGAACCAGGGCAGTGGGCTAGGAGAAGAATCCCTCGGGTACATTACAGTTGCTTCATTTCTCCTGTCTTCTGCAGAAGCCAAGCAAAGGAGAGAGAGAAATCAAGCTGCACACAACTGAGCACCTAGCATTCTGGCAACTTAGCCATTTAAAAAAAATATATTTTAAAATGGCCATAAACCAAAGAAGAAATATGGTGAACTATAAGAGGCATAAATAAAAGTATAAAGTAAAATGCAAAGGCAGATGCATAGATCATTCCTCATATGGAAGCAGTGGCATTCTGGCAAGGATTACAATTTGCAGGTGCTAATGAGAAATAAAACAATGGATGTACCATTGCACAGAACATCTTTTGCCTGCAGATTCAGTCCTTGGGATCTCCAGTTAAAAGGAACAGGCAGCAGGTGACCTCTGCCTGAAGTGCCTCTGCCAGTCAGAAGAGACAATATTGGGCTAGATGGATAAAATAGTCTAACCTGGAAATGGTTGCCTCTTCGGTTTTAAGCAAAAGTGTGTAGGGGTGGGTGGGGCTTATTCCAAATGAGAATAAATGGAAGGAAAAACAAGAAGGAGAAAACGGTAGCAATGAAGAATGCATTAAAAAAAGAAAAAGCTTACCAGATGACATAGATGTCCTAGAAACAGCTATAGAGGGTGTTCCAGATGCTTTCCTGCGATGCTTTTTTGCTAGATCTGCTGGTATACTTTCACTTGCAGGCATAGCAGTGCCTTTTTCTAATCCAGGATCCTTCCCAAAGAGAAGAAACAGAGATATTCCATATACAATGCTATTTAAAAGCAAAAACAAAAAAAACAAACCTCTTTATGAAAAAGGCAAGTTCTTTAACCCACTACAACAGTTCTGTTTGTTGGCAGTGCCAACAACTTTATGTTAAAAATGCAAACTTCTCCTACTTTCCATCTGTTTGTTTGCTCTGTATCTGTGAAGTACAGTTAGGCATGACACTGCCTAGCCATACTAAGAATCCTGATGAAGCAATCTGATTTATTTGAGAGAGCTAATAAATACAAATAAATCTATGTGCTCCAGAAACAGAACATATTGCAAACTATAAAAGTGGCAAAATATAATAATTAAATATAAAAGTGAACACATTAAAGCAAAAACAAGACATTCTGTCAGCAACTGCCATATTTACCATTTTGCTATATGTAATGTAAGCAGAGTTAAATATCAGCCTATATGGGGAGTCTGCAGGATTTGAGCAGCCAAGAGAAAAAATACCATCTGCAAAATATTTTTTGCAAATGTGCCCAGTTTCTCCTAAGCTTTTATTATGTCTGCTACAAACATAATGTTTATGCAAACTGATGTCTTCACAACAGCCAGTGTTCCCATCCTGAAAAGCTGAATCAAATTAGTTTTGACCGACTTCCGGGTTAGCACCAGCGCTTAATGGCGGATTTCTCCCGGAGCTCCGGGAGAGATCTGCTTCGCGGGTTCGGGTCCCGTAGCTCACGGCGGAGCGAGGACCCTCAAAAATCACAGGCGCGTAGCCTGTGAACTGGAGACTCGGCGGGCACCTTTGCGCCCCCCCGACGTTGTGAAATAGCCTTTTTAAAGGCTACGGATCAGCGGAGGGTGTGTGGAGCGGTGCTGAGAGTCGCTTTCACCCAGCCTGCGAAGTGAAGCCGCGTCGCCATTAGCGGAGAGCGCTGACTTCTTCTGGAGAATTCGGATTAAAAAAGAGCAACTTTCCGTGAGTAGGACTGAGCTTATATCAAAATTGGACGCTAAAATTAAAGAAATTGGGCACCGAGACGGACAAGCACTAAAAAGGAAGTCTGCTTTCCGTTCTGCAGCAAGATTAAAGCGAAAGGCATTCAAGCTGTAACTTTTGACAGGAGAGTTTGCGAGCTAAGAAATCCAACACCAAGTAAAGAACTCCCCCCCCAGAAGGCAGGAGGGGGGGGGAGAAGATTTTAAAGGGATTTCCTGCCTGTTTTAAAAGAAATTGAACTGTTTACCGCTGCTCCTCTACCTGGGGGTCGGACTGCCGGAGGAAAGGAACCGGCTAAGGACGGTCGCTACAACAAGGTTAGAAAGTAACTGTAATATTGACTTTGGCTACTCTCAACTTGAAACATTCTATTTTGCTACATAGTAAGTTATCTGCAGGATATTATTGATTTGGATCTTTTACAAAGAAAGGGACTAGGAGGGCTTTTGCCTTTTGGACGGTGTGGGAACAACTTGAAGTTTAAGAACTGACTTTACGCCCTCTAGAGGATTTGTGAACAGTTTCAGCAACAAGTGGAATTTAAAACCTGAGAACTTTTTTTTTCTGACGGCTCAAGAGTGTGGGAATGACCTTGAGTGAAGGACTTTGTTATGGCAGATGGTAAACAGAAAGAAGACTTACAAGAAACAACTTTGAGATCTGGTAGACAATACAAAGCCGATCTTTCTATGCAAAGAAGGGCCTCTGTATCAGGGGCCTCGGGAACTGCAGCTGTCACAAAGGCAAAAGTGAAAATAATGTCTTCTGAAGAAGCGTTTGCAAAGGCATTGGGGAAAATAAATGATTCTTTAGAGGAACTAAAGAAGCAAGGTGCTGAAACAAATAAGAAAATTGAAGAAATCTCTGGGAAAATTGATTTAAATACTAAAAGTATAACTGACCTCGGGAACAAAGTGAACTCTAATGCAGAAGCAATTGGGAAACTATTGGAAGATTCATCCACAACACGAAAGATAGCTGAAGAAGCTAAGGAAATTGCTACTGCTGCTGAGGAAAAATTTCCACCGGTGTACAGGAAATTAGATGAGTATGAACTGGCACTTTCTATGCAGGATATGCAACGCAAGGAGAAGAATTTAAGGATCAGACTTGTGCCGGAAAAGGAAGGAGATAACTTGGTGGATTACCTGACAAAAGAGTTTTCTGACTTTTGGAAGCAGGAGCTGAAAGAAGAAGAGTTCAAGATAGAGAGTGCATTTAGGTTGGGAACAAGGCAGAGAAAGAATAGACCCAGAGATTGCCTGATAACTTTAAGATCCAAGGAAGAGAGAGATAAAATATTGAACCTGCACTACCAAACAACCCTTCGAATTGAAGATTTTTATATTGAGATCTTTAAAGATATTCCCAAAAGTATTTTGGATGCAAGAGGTCCTTACAAGGATTTGGTGACACTGCTGAAAAGGAACTACATACTATTCAGGTGGGAGTTTCCCCAAGGCCTGTCTTTTAAATACAAGGGGAAGAAAAGAAGAATAAAAACAGCGAGTGATAAAGACAAGTTCCTGGGAGAACACGAAGAAGACCTACAGAAAGAGACCTATCCAGGAGAAGGACACCCTTCAAGCAAGGGATCACTAAATACTGACACAGAACCACCGACAAAAGACGAACAACAACTGGGAGCTGTAGGAGGAAGCAAGTAACCCCATCATGGCTTTGCAACTTCTAACCTGGAATTGTAACGGTCTAAATAATCCCCGAAAAAGGAAAAATATATTTCATGCTCTAAAGAAAGACCAATTGGACTTGATTTGCCTACAAGAGACTCATGTGACAAGAGCACACAGAAAATTGTTAATAAATAAGAGACTGGGACAAGAATTTACATCTTCAGACAGAGTAAAAAAGAGAGGAGTGGTGATCTACGCAAAGGAAAATCTGCAACCGAAACAAATCTTTAAAGATGATCAAGGAAGATATTTGGCAATTGAAATTCAATTCCAAGGAGAAAAATTTTTGATAGTGGGAATATATGCACCAAATGAAGGGAAAGCAGAATTTTTTAAGAAGTTGCATGAGACTTTAATGGACTATATGGATTATAAATTAATCATGATGGGGGATATGAATGGAGTAGTTTCAACAAATATGGATAAAGCACAAAGACAGGTAGTTACAAAAGATGGAAGACTACCAAAAACTTTTTTTGAAATGACTGACAATATGGACTTGATTGACATTTGGAGAACAAAACACCCATTAGAGAGAGAGGGAACCTTCTTTTCTGAAGCCAAAATGACATGGACTCGGATTGACCAAATTTGGGTGACTAGCAGTATGGCGTCGAATATAAAGAAAGTGGAAATCTGCCCAAAAACTCTCTCCGACCATAACGCAGTAAAGATGGTGATGAAGCAAACAACAACTGGTTCCTTCAGATGGAGAATGAATGACACTTTATTTAGAGACGAGGAGATCTGTAAAAAGGCCCAAAAAACTCTGAAAGACTATTTCGAAATTAATTTAAGGACTAAAGTAGAAAAAAGAATAGTATGGGACGCAAGTAAAGCCGTGATGAGAGGGTTTTTGATTCAACAAAATACATTAAAGAAAAGAAAGCAAAACGAGAGGAAAGAGAAAATTTTGGAAAAGATAAAAGAAGGGGAAAGGAAATTAAGACTGAAGCCAAAATCGCAAGAGATTTTAAGAGAAATCAAACTGTACCAAACACAATATATGGAACTGATGAATCAAGAAATAGAATGGAAAATTAAACAAATGAGACAAAAGACTTTTGAATCTGCAGATAAATGTGGCAAGTTATTGGCTTGGCAAATAAAGAAGAGACAAAAACTCAACACGGTAACAAATTTAGAAGTGGAGGGAAAGAACATTTGCAACCCAGTGGAAATTAGGAACTGTTTTCAGAGCTACTTTAGACAACTGTATACACAAGGGCCGCAGAAAGAAACAGATATACAACAATTCCTCGAGAAAAATGGGCTGAAAAAGATTTCGCAGGAAAGTAAGACAATTTTGAATCAGGAGATATCAGCACAGGAAATAGAAGATGCCATTCAAAACACGACGTTGGGCAAATCACCTGGACCGGATGGATTGACTTCCAAATATTACAAAGTTTTGAAGGAAGGGCTTATACAACCTTTGAAGGAAGTCTGCAATGAGATCATTGAGGGGAGAAGGGCACCAAACACGTGGAGGGAGGCATATATTACAATTATACCAAAGACAGAGACTGAAAAGACCCAACTTAAGAACTACCGACCCATCTCGTTACTAAATGTGGATTACAAAATCTTTGCTGATGTTTTAGCAAAGAGACTGAAAAGAGTTTTGATGGAGGAGATTCATGGGGACCAAGCGGGCTTTCTCCCGAAAAGGCATTTGTCGGATAATGTAAGGAATATAATTGACATTTTGGAGAAGCTGGAAGTGAATATAAATACTAAGGCTGTTTTGATATTTGTGGACGCCGAGAAAGCCTTTGACAATATATCTTGGAGTTTTATGTTGAAGAACCTCCGGGGGATGGGGGTAGGCCAAGGGTTTGAAAATGGTATAGGTGCATTATACTCTGAACAGAAAGCAAAATTAATTGTAAATAATGTGGTAACAGAAGAGTTCAAGATTGAAAAAGGGACACGTCAGGGGTGCCCTATCTCCCCATTACTTTTTATATCGGTCCTGGAGGTTTTGCTTAATATGATTAGGAAGGACCAGTTGGTTAAAGGGGTTCAGGTCGGAGCTAAACAATACAAACTGAGAGCATTTGCAGATGACCTAGTACTTACTTTACAAGAGCCAGAAGCTAGTACGAAAAGAGTTTTGGAAATAATTCAAGAGTTTGGTCAAATGGCAGGATTTAAATTGAATAAGTTAAAGACTAAGGTATTGGAGAAAAATTTAACACAGATTGAAAAAGAAAGGTTTCAGAATGAGACGGGGTTGACTGTGGTTAAAAAAGTGAAATACTTGGGTGTGAATATGACAGCTAAGAATGTGAATTTATTTAAAGACAATTATGAAAAAACTTGGACAGAAGTGAAAAAAGATCTGGAGATCTGGTCAAACTTGAAGCTTTCCTTGTTAGGTCGAATTGCAGTTATAAAAATGAATGTATTGCCAAGAATGTTGTTTTTGTTTCAAGCATTACAAATAATGGATAAAATGGACTGTTTCAAGAAGTGGCAGAAAGATATATCTAAATTTGTCTGGCAGGGCAAGAAGCCCAGAATAAAATTTAAGATATTAACGGATTCAAAGGAAAGAGGGGGGTTTGCCCTGCCAGACTTTAAATTGTACTATGAAGCGGCAGCTTTCTGCTGGCTAAAAGATTGGCTGCTTCTTGAAAACACAGACATTTTGGATTTGGAAGGTTTTAACAATATTTTTGGGTGGCATGCATATCTGTGGTATGACAAGGTTAAAGCACACAAAAGTTTTAAAAACCATATTGTCAGAAAAGCACTATTAAATGTCTGGGTTAGATATAAAGATTTGCTGGAAAACAAAACTCCAAGGTGGTTGTCGCCAATGGAAGCTAAGGCAGTTAAAAAGTTAAATATGGAGTCGAAATGGCCAAGATATTGGGAAATTCTGGAAAAGGAAGGGGACAAATTGAGATTGCAGAGTTTTGAGAAATTAAAAGGGAAGGTGAGAGATTGGTTGCACTATCATCAAATAAATGAAGTGTTTAAAATGGACAGTAAAATTGGCTTCCAGGTGGAAAAATCAAAATTAGAGACTGAACTGTTAGAATCCAGTACTAAGAATTTGTCAAAAATGTATAACTTGCTGCTGAAATGGAATACACAAGATGAAACGGTTAAATCAACTATGATTAAATGGGCTCAGGACATTGGTCATAATATTTTGTTTGCTGACTGGGAAAAGTTGTGGACCACCGGGATGAAATTTACGGCATGTAATGCCTTAAGAGAAAATATAATGAAAATGATTTATAGGTGGTACATAACCCCAGTCAAGCTTGCAAAGATCTACCACTTGCCTGACAATAAATGTTGGAAATGTAAGGAAAAGGAAGGTACATTTTTTCACCTCTGGTGGACGTGCCCGAAGATTAAGGCATTCTGGGAAATGATTTATAATGAACTGAAAAAGGTATTTAAATATACCTTTCCCGAGAAACCAGAGGCCTTTCTCTTGGGCATTGTCGGCCAAGGGGTGTTAAAGACAGATATAACTTTTTTTATGTATGCTACAACAGCAGCTAGAATACTCATTGCAAAGTACTGGAAGACACAGGATCTACCCACACTGGAAGAATGGCAGATGAAGGTGATGGACTACATGGGCTTGGCAGAAATGACGAGCAGAATCCGAAACCAGGGAAAAGAAGCGGCGGAAGAAGAATGGAAAAAGTTTAAGGACTATTTAAAGAAATATTACAAAATTAATGACAGTTAGAATGATGTTGGACTGAAGTAAAAGGTTACTATTAGTAATGGTTAAGACAAGGAGAATAAGGATGATTAGCTTAAATTTATAGCAAAATAAGGGAAGATTTGCTGAACAATTGATTAGAATTTGGAATACAGAAACGGGAGGCATGAGGAAGTCGAAGAAGAAAGGTTTAAGAAATTAGGACATGAAATGGTATTTGTTTCTTGTTTTGTTTCTGTCTTTTGTTTGTTTATGTATGTTTTGTTTGTATGAATATAAAAATTGTTTAATAAAAATATTATTAAAAAAAAAACAAATTAGTTTTGACCATTCATGGTTAGTAAATGACCAAAAGTTTAATCTTTAGATTTAGTGTCGGCTGTTGTCAAAACCTCCCCACAAATACAGATTCATTCAGTGAACTCAAGTGATTTTCCAAAAAAATTCCAGTGGGTCAAACGCGTCATAGCACTGCCCAGTCACATTGAAATGGGGGACACAGGATCCAATTTTCAAGGCAGGAATGTGTGAGTAAAAGGATTTGAACCCTCACAATAGGCAATTTTCTTCCTACTAGAATTTGAATACGAGAAGTGACCTGGCTGAGAGAAAATGGGGGAGGAGGGTCTGCAGGGAGGTAAGCCATGGGACAAAAGCCACCAAGTCTCTCCCTGATTTATGTATTTTTTTAAAAACCTGAATGCTACCTTCCACCCCGGCATGATTGGATCAGTACTCTGTTTCAAAAGTCACTGAACTATCCTCATTGTACTGCATTTGGTTCTGGATAACCTTAGGCAGGACACCTTTGTTTTCTTTTGCTGTGAATGGACTAATGTCCTAATTCACACTGGTCTTAAAAAACAACTATGAAAAGAGAGGCTTCAGACATTACTAAAGCGGGGGCATGGCAGAAAGTGATAATTGCTTGCATTACTTTCTATGTGTTTTTCTGTATTGCCTGAACTTAAATTGGCACATCATCCTCCCAGGGGACTCCTGCCAGCAAAGGTGAATGAATGAATACCTGCTGCCCAAATGAACTCGGTAGTAGTCTGATCCCCAAGTCTAATGTAAAATTTAAGAGATTTGGGTTATTATTCTGTCCTATTAAAGTCAATGTGGGTTTTGCCACTGAGTTTGATAGAAGCCAACATAATGGTTAAATCAATGAAGTGTAGTAGGCAGGTGGTTAAATTTTAACCAGGGAGACCCAAGTTCAAATCCTTGCTCATCCATACAACTTACTGGGTGGCCTTAGGCAGGTCACAAGTCTCTCAACAATCAAGCAAGGTGGTTGTGAAAACAACACGGGATAACTCCATGTTCACTCCTCATTAAGATTAGAGACTTGTTCTCATCACTGGATTTCAATTACTAACAGCATTTTCCCATGAAAGGCTCAATGTTCCCTTTAGCACATGTGGGTTGTGACTGTTTCTCACTGAGGGAGTTAACCTGTGCCAGTGCTGACTACGATGGAGAGCTCACATGCTTGAATGCTCCTCCGTATGTAAGACACCGGCACACAGAAACTTAGCATGTCAGGGAGAAAGCTAGTTTAGATTCCTTCTCCCAAATATCTGGTTTTCTACTGGCAGGGAATTTCTGTATACAAAAAGGGCCCTGACTAGCAAACATTCAGAAGGAGCATAGATTTGAGTTTTTCCTGAATGAAAATTCGACTCATGTTTCAACGGTCTCTTTTTTAAACCTCTTTGGAGGCAGTAAAGTCTAAAGAGAACAATTTGGGAATTAGTCAACTTACTCTGCCATAATCTACAGTCATGCTGCGTGTACTCAGTGCTGGTGACCTTGGATGGACTGGAGTAGAAGAATTGCTTCGGTTAGCGGCACAAACTGCTCCTTTCAGCCCAGCAGGCAGTTCCTCCATATTGAGAGAATAGGTGCTCACCCTAAGGAAAGAGTGCCAAAAATCTATCCTCTTAGGACAGCTAATACTGCATCAGAAAGGTACACTACTTCATAACATAAAGGGTGAGCTTCAGATCTTCCACAAAGAACTCAGCTCTGAAATCAGAAGTGCACTCCAAGGCAATAATATAAGTAGCATTCAGGAACTGAGTTTGCACAAGGTAATTTCAGTTTACCATCTCTTGAGCTTCATCCCACATGCCTCTTAGCAGATCCAGTTAGGCCTTTCAGACATTATAAAGAACAAATCCACTGAAATTGCTACCCAGCCATGTAATGTTACCTGTCCCACCCCCATAAACTGAATTCGTCATTCATCACCTTTCTTAAACCGTCGTTCTTTGGCTTCTAGTCAGTATTTTTTTTTTCCAGAGAAGAATCACTCCAGGGCCAATTAAGCATCTAATCTTTAGTTTATAAAGGAGATAGTAGTTTCAGGCTTCACAAAATTGGCTCAGAACATCTCTGTGTTTAACAGAGTCACACAATGACATTCCAATTATTTAGTTAAATATTGGAACTCATATAAGCTCTGCCTTCCTGGAGGAAGATGTTTCTGTTTCTTTGCTGCTTTGCTGTTGTTTCTCTTCTGTTTTTCCCCCACCAGCATTTTATTCCCATTTTTGCAGAAAAATCTCAGGGTGAGACTGGTAGCTCTCACCCACAGAATGAAATGTATTGTGCATGGGTAGGCAAACTAAGGCCCGGGGGCCGGATCTGGCCCAATCACCTTCTAAATCTGGCCTGCAGACGGTCCGGGAATCAGCGTGTTTTTACACAAGTAGAATGTGTGCTTTTATTTAAAATGCATATCTGGGTTATTTGTGGGGCATAGGAATTCGTTCACCCCCCCCCCGCAAACAAAATATATAATCCAGCACCCCACAAGGTCTGAGAGACAGTGGACTGGCCCCCTGCTGAAAAAGTTTGCTGACCCTTGGTATTGCATATGTCACAAGTAGGGGAAAGTAAGTGGCCTCCTGCTATCTGTTCCCTTCTGTTTGGAACAGAAGACCCCAGGCGAAAGAGGCACTTGAACTTTTGCCCACATCAGATGTTTTTACAACTGACGATTAGCTCTGTGTGTGTGGATCTGGAGTGGAGAAGAGGCCCACCGAAGAAGTGATAAGCACTGTTGTCCTTCCTCTTTCATAGCTTCTCTGCTCCAAAAGCCTGCTCCATAATTGCTTTTCCTAGGGGTAAAGCAGCTATTGCATTTTCGCTACACACACACACAATCTATCTGCAACATGCAGTTCTACTCTTTTGGACACTTGGAATTAGTTACGGCTGATAAACAGGCCTTCAGTGGAACATGCCCATCGTGCAGCAGTCTGGCATGTTGGCCACATGGTGTGGCATGATGGTTCTGACATTGTTCACAGAATGCTCCAGGGACACTTGCCATTCCACAGACATTTGAGATTTCACCACACTGTTCAGCTGCTCTAAATACCTCCATCTGTCTGCCCTGTCTGCTCAAGAGCAGCAATGCTCCAATTTGCCTTATTTGTCTCAAGCTGTTGATTCCTGACCTGAACTGCATTCCAATGCTTCCCCAATTTGATTTTTGTGACATTTCAAAACACGCACATTTCAGAACACTACTATCCTTCCGTTCAATAATACTAAGGTTTGAGAAAGCCAGTATCTTTTCAAAATTCAGCAATGGGAATTTTAAATTTGGCATTCATCAAGGAATCCATCCTCATTTGCCAGGAAATTGAATAAAAAGCTGTATAATAGAATAACTTTACTTTTAAATGCAACTGACATTTTAACTTAAAAACACATCACTTCACTGTCTAAGCAACCTTTCTGCTTTTTTTTTTTGTAATTCCATTCATATACTAGAAATGACACCCAAATTACATTTTTGCTTGGCTGATTATGCCATATCACATTCTAATTTACTGCTGTGAACAACCATCAACCCCCCCGCCTACCCCATAAAGACTTCTTAGGGAAGTAGTGAGATGGCAAACAGGATCACTTACAATGACAGCTTGTATTCTTTAGTGCCATGTTCTTCAAACTTGGGTCCACAGATGTTCTACTACAACTCCCATCATCCTTGGCTGCTGGCTGAGCTGGCTGGGGATGATGAGTGCAGCTGACTGACTACTAGGGCTCAGTACCACCTCCCCCTCTAACCACCAGCAAACAAAATTGACACAAGACCACACCTTGCTTTACAACTTGCCAGAAAAATGTGTGCATGTAGAAAATGAGCATCAGAGAACCTTAAGTCAGAGTGGCTTCAGCAAAAAGAAGACGAAAGAAGGACTACAGTAATTTCAATATCTGTATCAGTTTCTGAAGCCAGTGGAGAAATTAAGTTCAACCGTACAAAGGTCATACCATTTCTCTTACCTATCAGCACTATTTATACTCTGGACATCAACATCTGAGCTGATGCTTCTTCCATCTTCTGCCTTCACAACTGCGATTTCTCCTTTAGCCTTGAATAAAGCTCTGTTCAATAGAAAGGTCAAGGCAACCAGGGAGACATCAATCAAAATACAGGACCCATATAGCGATTATACATAAGTTTTCCTTTTTTCTGTTTAAAATGTTCATGAGAACTGTACGCCATGGTATATTTTCATGTAAGCTTGTTGCATTTTGTTTCAAATCAAGATTCAAAAACAAGTTTAGATATTGTGACAAAGGTGAAAGTTAATGAAAGAATGTATCTAAACTGTAGCACTGTGCAATTTTCTGCTATAATAGAGATAACATGAAAGACAAGTAATTTTTCTAAAGTATTGCAATTTTTCAAAAGTAAAGCATCATTTAATATTTACACTCTACTGGGTTTGGCCTTTATCCCCAAAAGCAGAATCTCAGGGATTTGTGTGCTTCAACTGTACAAAACGAAGAAGGAACAGTAGTAATTATCCTGTGTCTTCCGTTATGTTTTGGCTTTGAGAAGGGGCTGTAAGGGTTCCCATTCACTCATAAAAATATTTATTAACTACCAGCCCTGTTAAATATTTTCTAAGGCCTTTCCATTTTTATTTTTATTTTGCAATAAGCACTATATGGTGCAATGAGAAACTCACACACAACCTAAATTTGCACCGTCTGTTTCTTGCACCAGTGCCCCATTTGCTGTTGCACACATTTCTTAGCAGTAGCAGAAAAGAAGGCAAGTGGATTCAGTGTTGTCATTAGGACATTACTGGATCTTCAATATTTTAAGGACATAAGAACCCTGCTGCATCAGGCTAAGGGCCTATCTAGTTCAGCATCCTGTCTCCCACAGTGACCGACCAAATGCCCCCGGGAAGCCAAGAAGCAGGACACAGTTCCCTAGCAACCAGCATTCAGAATTATGCTACCTTTGAACAAGGATCTGGTATACAACCATCTTGAATTTGTCTAATTTCCTTTAAGCTAGAGGCCAGGCCACCACTGTAGCTCATGGCAGTGTACCCCTCAAATTTACCACACACTGTGTGAAGACGTACTTCCTTTGGGTGGTTATCAATTTCCGGTCAATTAGTTTCACTGACTAATCCCAAGTTCTGTTATTTTGAGGGAGAGGGGGAAGCCCCTTTTACAATGCATAGCAAATACCACCTTGTGGTTCTAGTCAGGAAGATGGAAGAAACATTTTGTTTGAACGTCAAGAAAGTTATCCGAGGAAGCCACAAACACCACACAAAAGGGAGCCCCTCCATAGGCTGCTTCAGAATCTCTTATCAAAGGAGAATCCAGTTAGGAACCACACATCCTTTAAATGTTTCAAATATAAATGAAGCAAACAACAAATCCTTGCTGAAAGAAAAAGGTCTCAGTCATCGGGTCCAAATGATGGAATGCTCTGGAGTGAATCTAAACAGAAATCCACTTCAGCATTCAGATTATAAACTGTTGCCTTACCCAATATTTCTGTGCCCACTGAAGACTGACTTTGCCCCACTTGAAAAGGAAGCAAGCACATCTTGCTTTGAAGTCTCCTCTGAACTCTCTGGAGACTGATCTTTGAGTTTTCCTCCTGTAGCTTCAGAGGAAGGATCTTAAAAAGAAAAAAGGCACTTTTAAAATAATAAAGGGGATCAAAGGCAAGTTTCCCACTGATTTAATAAGAAGTTTAAACCAGCTGTCCAAAGTGAAACACCAACACACCATTCATTTGAACATGGTCTCCAAGTACAGAAGCATCCACAACTGAAGAACGTAAGAGCATATGGATAAGGCCAATGGCCCATAAATCCAGAGTTTTGTTCTCACTCACTGACTACTTCCCTATCCTCTAATCTTTTTTTATCTCACAGCTTTGTTTCAAACAAAGTGCCCAATGCAACTAACATGAGCAAATAACGAGAGGGGTGGTAGAAATCACACAACAAGAAGGAAAACACAAACAGGAATAGCAGATTTTAAAAAAAAAATATTGACATGAACAAGAGAACCAGAGAACAAGAGAACTTAAAAGAAGAAGAAGAAACTGGTCACAGAATCATAAGGTTAGAAGGTACTTCAGAGGTCGTCCAGTTCAACCTCCTGCTAATGTAGATGCTACCACATCTCTGATAGGTAGTAAGGGAAAGGGACCCCTGACCATTAGGTCCAGTCATGACCGATTCTGGGGTTGCGGCGCTCATCTTGCTTTATTGGCTGAGGGAGCCAGCGTACAGCTTCCAGGTCATGTGGCCAGCATGACTAAGCTACTTCTGGCAAACCAGAGCAGCGCACGGAAATGCCGTTTACCTTCCCACCAGAGCGGTACCTATTTATCTACTTGCACTTTGATGCGCTTTCGAACTGCTAGGTTGGCAGGAGCAGGGACCGAGCAACGGGAGCTCACCCCGTCGCAGGGATTCGAACTGCCGACCTTCTGATCAGCAAGTCCTAGTCTCTGTGGTTTAACCCACAGCGCCACCCGCGTCCCTCTGATAGGTAGTAAGTATGCCTTAAAGGTTTTCTTAGAATCAAGCAGTATATACAGTTTGTTAAATAAATAACTCCTACTAGGGGAATTCAATATACCCTAGTAGACATATTACCAAGATTTTAGACATTCAAAAGATAAAAAGCATTACTCTCATTACAAAGCTGAACACACACACACACACACACACCCCTTGCAACAACTGTGTTTTCTATAGAACAGAACTACGAGAATTGCAACTGTTCAGACTAGAGTGTTTTACACACCTAGCAGGGCCACCAGCATGCATTATGACAATCCCATCTTGCATCATTCATAATGTATGCATGCAGAATTAGCTGCATTACATCTCTATGCCAGCTTTCACCAACCTAGTGCCCTCCAGCTGTATAGTTGTAGTTCAAAAAAGCTGGGAAATAACAGGCAGGTGAAAGCTGTCCAATGGCATGATAATCCTCCTTACAGTATTATACATAGTTCAGTGTATAAAGGAAAGCTCTTGAGACCTCTGAGTCTGAATACTATAATGAGCTGGAGGCAATATTCTCTGCTACAAGAGGAAATCCTGTGCTTGCACATGGAACCCATGTGCACAGGCATGAAAAGGAAAAACCCCTGCAAGTGTAGCATATGATGAGAGGGTCTATACTTTGCTGTAAACCATGGCAGCACTCCTGAGCCCACACAACTCACTGGTTTCAGTAGGACAGGATTGTGGCATATAAATATTTTTGACTGAGTAGTGTGGGAGTCTTTTATGTTCTAGTGCTGCTAAAACAAAGTAGGTGTGGGCCAGAGTAGTCTCTTGGATAAGGGACCAAGGGGTTTCCATTGTATTAAAAAAAGTTTCAATACTGTTATTTTTACCTGGGGGTTTGCGTTGGATAGACCTTCTAACGACATCACTTCCAAGGAGGGTGGATTGTTTGAAGCGCTTTGCTCTCTCTTCAAAAAACCATTCACCTGTAACTATCCTAAGCTGCCTGAATGAGAAGAGAAAGGAAAATGGCACAATCTGATCCAATCAATGTAAACAAGTACTCTGATTAACTCCATCCACACAAGAAATATATATTGCTTTAGAGAACATTAGCAGAAAATTAAATAAGGAACTGGGCCTACATGATAAGGTCAGACAAGGGTAACAGCTCAAAGTATATTTAGCCGAACATTTACCTATGTTTAGCCCTTAGAAATCTATTGGCTACAAAACAGGCAAAGGAATTAGAGCTCATATTTAATCTCCTTTTAATAATGTATACACATTTCCACAACATGTGATCCCTTATAGATAAATGATGAACTAAAAAAGAAGAAGGAAAAGCACAAAAAGAGCCAAGTTAACAAAATGCAAACCTAAGAGAACAGTTCAGTTTTATATAGGCTAGGTATCTAGGTGTTAAGTTCCAGCCAAGCAAAATTTTAAAGGCTCATTCTCTGCTTGTTGCCAATAAGGATTTGTATGGCATTTTTGTTCACAGTCTGTTCCATGCCTCTTCTTCAATTTCTAAGTCCCAATTCAGTTCCCACCCTTCTTAAATTTTGTTGAGGACAGAATTAAACCTCTATGAAGATTTATACAAATATGACATTAGACCTTGCCACAGCCACCATTGTGCTTGCCTTCTCCCTCTAGGCCCAATCCACACAACCTCTCAGAAGGCATGGGCAAGGCAATTTGGAGGATGCTGCAATCTTCTGACTCTAGTCATTGTTTGCATGCTCAGAGAGGATAATAATTATTTGTACCCCGCCCATCTGGCTGGGTTTCCCCAGCCACTCTGGGCGGCTTCCACAGAGACCAAAAATACACTAAAATCACACATTAAAAACTTCCCTGAACAGGGCTGCCTTAAGATGTCTTCTGAATGTCAGGTAATTGTTGATTGCTTTGACATCTGATGGGAGGGCGTTCCACAGGGTGGGCGCCACTACTGAGAAGGCCCTCTGCCTGGTTCCCTGTAGCTTTGCTTCTCGCAATGAGGGAACCGCCAGAAGGCCCTCGGCACTGGACCTCAGTGTACGGGCAGGATCAAGTGAACATGATTTATCAGCAAGGAGAAGTTGCAGTGGCAGGGCTGGAAGTGGAGTCCCTACGTGTGTGGGGGCCTCAGCAGTTGCCCAATGATACAGTCTCTAAGACCAATTCTATCTGGCAGGGAGCGTTGTTGCTCAGTTCCAGGATTGAATGATATTAGTCACAGATAACTGCATTAATTTAAAACAAAAGATATACACAAATAGGTTCAAAAGTCATGGGTATTACCCTGCCTAGGGAAGGTTAAGCTAACAGAGAATAAAAACAAGCCCTTTGATATCAAGATAGACACAGGTAGAATACAAGAAGCTACGGTATTCTGAAAACTGTTCTTACTACCCTTTGAACGTTTCCATTTCCTTCTGCTCACTTTTGTTCTGCAAAGACACCTTTTCAGTTGACCCACAGAGCAGTGTTCTGAAACTTCATTTCCCTTTGATAACAAATGTTTAGACACCTGAGTAAAGTTGCTAACAAACGATCTTATCAAAACTATTAATCTCCAGGATGTTGATTGTCCTGGGAATGTAGCAGCCTTTGTAGTCCAACCATAGCAGACTAGCAGCCAGGAGATCAGGTGTGCTCAGGTTTCATTCTGGATACGAGGCATTTTCAGGTATAACTGCTGCCCGTTCTGAATGGGTTCAACATACACAAGAAACTAGAAGAGGTTTGCAGTTTCAAGGTATGCTCAGGTCCATCACTTTTAGTAAGGGCCCAAGCTATAATTCATTCACCAGCTGTAGACACTACTGAGCAAAGATAGTTCCATTCCCCAGTGCTGCCCCGGGGAGCAAAAATAAAGTCTCTTTATCCTTTGAAAAGGGACCCCCTCCCCACTCGGTGCCCTTACTAGAGAGTCTTATATACGAAGAATAAAGGAGCACTTCATCTCATTTCCCGAAACTTCTATGAGATCTAATAATGGCACTCAACCAGAGGGAGAAGGGGAGCTTTTGCAAAGGTGTCATCACTCCTTCCCTCTGCTTATGATATCAAAAGAAACCTCTTTGCTTTCATGGATTGACCAAGAGGCTGAAACCTTTGCTCTCATGTGGTGATCAACTGTGCTATCTATATTATTCTTTGATTAATAACTTGCAGAATCCAGGATGTCCATGAACATCATAACAACTTAACACTGCAAAGAAAGAGAAATGTTTGAGCTGTGAAAACTAGAATTACACAATCTATATAGCTGCATTCTGAATCATCATTGCTTCATTCCAATCGACTGCCTAAAGCCATATTTATGTCTTGCAGTCTTATTGAATGTGGCAACTGTCTAGTATAATTAGCACTCTCCACAAAATAGAGAGAGCCATTCGACTAGAATAGAACCCAAATTTTAATTTGTTTGCAAGTACACAAACCTCCACCCACATCTTAGGCTGCTCCTTTATAATGATAGCAACTCAGGCTGACTGTTCTGCTCACTGTCTTCTGTTGGTCTAGAAAATTTACTCAACTTGCTAAAATTGTATAATAAATGCAAATGCTGAGGTACTCTAACATCAGTAATAATGTGAATGTATTAGATATGAAACACTTATCCACTTACTATTGCTTTGTGCCAAACTAAATGGCAGCAGACCTTTGTGTGTTTTAATACTGGAGCTGCCCAATCATGTACAAGCAGAAGGTTTATACTGAGTGCCGAAGGGCTCTCAAAGATAGACCTTTGCAAGGTTACTTTCCTACAGCCTCTCCCTCAAATGAACTGGAAAAAATACTGTGGCATTTGGGGGTGGGGAGGCTACAGGGATATCCAAGGCTTTTTAACTGGAGGCTTTTTAACTGGATCCTCTAATTTCTATGTAATTGTGATAAATCTGGACTTAGAATTCACCGATCTACCACCACCATTCCTACGGCATCCTAACTAGATGTGTGTTCATCGCTCCTGTGTGCTGAGGAACTTACAACTTTCTCAATGACAAGAACTGTGATGAAAGACACCTATACCTGAGATATGATTGGCTTATAAATTGGGAAAAGGCCATAGCCTGAGAAACTGCTTTACATGCAGAAAGCCTCAAGTTTAATCCCAATCATCTGTCTGAAATCCTGGAGAGCCACTGTCTGTCAGTGTAAACAACACTGAGCTAGATGGATCCATGGTTTGATTCAGTGTGAGGTCACTTCCCATGTTCCCCCTGCAGTGCATTGCCAAGGAGAGTGTTACATATACTTTAGAACCCACTCAGTTCATACAGAGGAGCGGTAAAGGTCCAATTTGGTCCCTAGAATATGCTGCAGATCTTTGGCAAAGTGCTGAGATTCTGATAGTTAGGAGTTCCTCAACAATACAGAAAATGTTCTTCTAAAGTTTGAAACTTACATTTGAAAACTACTGTCGCTGAATGCAGGACACTTCATGAATAGAGTTTTGAGAGCATATACCGTATTTTTCCCTCTATAACACGCAGATTTTTTCTCCTAAAAAGGAAGGGGAAATGTCTGTGCGTGTTATTGAGCGAATGTGTGGTCCCTGGAGCCGAAAAATCAGGCAAAAATCAAATCGCGCTTCACGGAGAAGGGAAATCTGAAGAGGAAGTGGCTGCTTTCCTGCATTCTGCCTCAGGGTCTTACTGCCCACCCTCCTCTGTTTCCTTGCTGTGTTTGCTGAAACGGAACAAAGAGCAGGGAAAGCCCCTCCCCTCCAGGCAAGCAGAGAGGAAAGCAGACTGTGTTCCTTCTATTTCCTCTCTGTGCTCCGGTGCTGCTGGGGGAGAGGGAGAGAGAGAGAGGGTGGGAGGGAGAGAGAGAGAGAGAGAGAGAGAGAGAGAGAGAGAGATGGCTGGCTTGGGTGGGGGGAAACGTTTGCCTTTCTTTTCTCCCTCCCGTTAAATCCCTCTCCTGCATTCTTAGCCAGCTGCTTCTCTGCACACCACCTCATGTCCCTTCTTTGTTTTTCCTTCGCTCCCCATTTAAAATGTGGTTACAAAGCATAGATCTACATGGATCCTCAGGATCTTTGCATTGGGTCACCCCAAATTCACCATCAGATCACATAGCATGTCCATGGCTACAGCCTGCACCAAAAAAATCACGCACCCACTGTTGCCTGGGGCTGCAATGGTGCAAAAACGTGGTTACAAAGCATGGATCCACAGGAATTCTCAGGATTTTTGCATTGGGTCACCCCAAATTCACCATCAGATCACATAGCATGTCCATGGCTACAGCCTGCACCAAAAAAATCACGCACCCACTGTTGCCTGGGGCTGCAATGGTGCAAAAATGTGGTTACAAAGCATGGATCCACAGGGATCCTCAGGATCTTTGCATTCGGTCACCCCAAATTCACCATCAGATCACATAGCATGTCCATGGCTACAGCCTGCACCAGAAAAATCACGCACCCACTGTTGCCTGGGGCTGCAATGGTGCAAAAATGTGGTTACAAAGCATGGATCCACAGGAATTCTCAGGATTTTTGCATTGGGTCACCCCAAATTCACCATCAGATCACATAGCATGTCCATGGCTACAGCCTGCACCAAAAAAATCACGCACCCACTGTTGCCTGGGGCTGCAATGGTGCAAAAACGTGGTTACAAAGCATGGATCCACAGGAATTCTCAGGATTTTTGCATTGGGTCACCCCAAATTCACCATCAGATCACATGTCTGTGGCCACAGCATGAAGCACAAAAATGATACATCCACTGTTTCATTCAGAATGTTTTTTCCCTTGTTTTCCTCCTCTAAAAACGATGTGCGTGTTATGGTCAGGTGCGTGTTATAGAGCGAAAAATACGGTACCTATACAACTCCCACATAAGCGGTTTAATTGCAGCTGTGTTTAAGTCTTTATGCTACATTTCACAATCGCCATGCAACTCAGTTAACTTAAAAAGAAAACCCTGTGCTTTGCCCTTCACCAGCTAAAATGAAATTATGTGCAGGAAGTGGGAAAGCATTCTAGAAAGACAAGTGCTTATTTTAATTTTTTCATGCATGCAAAGTACAATGGAGACCTGTTCCTTAAGAAAAACTCAGTATTTTCTCTTTCATCTTTCCCTCTTCTGTTAAAAGATGCTTGGGATTCTCCCCACCCCAAACCCATTATTTTGCATTTAATTCCCAGCCTACATTGCTTAGTAAAGTGCTTTGTGATATAATTTTACTGCTGCATGTTCTGAAATTCAGGGAGCTCTTTATTCTCAAGAGCTGCCTAACAAGCAGCTCAATTTGTTCATCACACTCATGTAATTTGTGCTGAATTTGCTTTGACCTTTTTTCGTGGTCCTGGGCAGCCATTATGCCCTTCTACAAGAGCTACCTCCCTGATTGCTACCATGGCCTACAGCAGGGCCACAATGTCCTTAAAAATGCTAGTTTCCTCAAGCCAATATTTACCAACAATCCTCTCTTCATCTTTCCATAGTGACATTAAGCACAAAAAGGCACTTCCACATGCAAACTATTAAGGAAGCATGAGCTAACCTTTAAAGCAATAATAAGGACCCAGGAGACAAAGACTCACTGCTTCCCCTTGGATCAATCGCAATCTCTCAGTCTAACCTACTCCATGAGTTGTTGTGAGGATAAAATGAGTATGGGGAGGGCCATGTACAACACCTTGAGTTCCTTGGAAGAAAGGAGGGATTTAAATGTAATAGAAAGCAATAAAGAAATAAAACACCTCCTTATATTAAGTATGCATGATGACATCATTGGATAGCACAGCAGACAGCAAATATCCCTAACTGGTAAAAGGATGTCACTAACTAAAGCATCTGTGAGACACATCAGCACTATCCTGAGCTGCTAGCTTACAAAAGTAGAAATCTTGCACAGGAGCCCAGAGTGCTGGTTAGCAAGTTATGTTACATGTACCTATGGGTAATTGTAGGTGGGGCTAAGATAATCTACATATACATAATTGTATATTTTATCTTTATGAATGCTGTTTATATTGTGTTAGGCGAGCTGGTCTTTGACCGTAATAAATTATCTATCTATCAGGCAGTGGGCCTTTAACCTCATTGCTGGAGGCCCTTCTCCAGGTACCCCAACCTTCAGAGGTAAAGAAGGTGGTAACCAGGAAGGGGCCCCTCTTGGCTATAACTCTAGGGAGGCTGTCATGGCACAAACTCTTACGCCTTGTTGGTACTAGCTGAATACCTTTCAATGAAATAAAATAGAAATCGCTGTCTATTAATATTTGAATAAATAAATACTTTTACCAGGCCTTTAAAATTTTTGGTTGTTTTTAGGAATGCAAACAACCATGGTTACTTTAATGCTTTTACTGTCTGTTTTTACTGTCTATATCTTTAATTTATTACTTATGAGGCACATCACCTTAACGTGTATGAGAAACAAGAGTACCACATGAAATAGATAAATACATACATTTTATGTATTTATTTGTCTGTTAGATGTCCTAGAAGACGGAATATCCCAGGGCAGACTAAGCACTTTAAAATAAAATAAATAGGTACTATTGGTACTAGCTTTAATGGCACCAGCTCTGGAGAAAATCAAGGGATGTAAATGTTGCCTTAAATTCACTTCCTGTTGAAAAGGTCTCAGCATTGGTATTGCTGATAGAGACTTGGATCAGGACAAGGCGAAACACTTCAAGACCTTGCTGCAATTAAGTTTTGAAATTAATTTTTATAACATTTGAGCTGTGGAAGCTATATGTAAGTGTGACGTTCCCTTTAGCAGAGTGGCAGAATAAGTTCAATGCACAGAACAAACGTACACACTATACTTTAGTGCAGGGGTGGGGAACTCCCATCAGCCCCAGTCAACATGGTCAATGACAATGGGGATTAAAATCCAGAAACATCTGAAACAACAACAATAGCTGGAGAGGGTGGGTTCAAGTGAAGATACTAGTAGGAGAGAACCCTCATTCAGCAGGAGACGCTTTAAGAGTCTCTCTAGCTCAAATTAAGATCAAACATGCCTTTATCAGCCCATCACCTGGATGTTCATACTGCTTGTCAAAGGCATCGTAACTGGAGATCAGAAAATGTGAGTTGACATCCAAGTGTGTCCAAGAACAAAACTTACGCAATCTTATCGCACACTGTGCATTTCCAGTTGCCACCAATTCCCACAACACGACATTTGTTGCAAACTCTGAGTCCGCATGCTTGGCAGAGATCCCCTCTATCAAAGATTAAGCCCAAATTCTTTCGACACCGAATGCAGACCCTGCTGTCGTCTTCCTGGTAACGCCGTCCACCTTTCTTTTTGGCTTCCAGTAACTCATTCTTCAGTTTTCTGGAAAGAAACACAACAAACTTAAGTTAAGAAAAGTGGCTTGAAGTATTCACCTAAATTCTAGTGGCTTGTATGTGTGACAGAGCCAGCAAAATAATTTCTGATTACAACTTTGGAATTATTTAGGGCACGGCTTTCCAAACTTTTCATGTTGATGATACAATTTTTAGATATGCATCATTTTGCAACACAGTAATTCAGTTTTACTAGCAAACCAGAGATTAAACTAACCCCTTTCCAGTCCTGGGAGGAGTGCGGGGAACATTTGCATGACACATCTACACACTGCAGCCGACAAAGTAACATGTCACAACACACAGTTTGGAAAGCTCTGGTTTAGGAGTTTTGTTGACAGAGGAATTATTGCTGCTATTGATTTTATTTTTGTATCTTTATTTTAGATCGTATGATTTATGTGAAAATTGTTTAATTTTGTTGTATACTTTTTGATGTTTTTATTTATTGTTTATGACTACTTTTGTTACGTTTGCAATTATGTAATTTTTTCATGTTGTAAGCTGCCTTGAGCACGATGTATGTATGTATGTATGTATGTATGTATGTACTTTGCTCAGGACTAGACCAAAACATTGTGTGGCTTCAGCTGAAATACAAAACGAAACCCTTCATTCTACATACGTAAGTAGAACAGACTGGCAGTTGAATCTTACTTCAGCACTAGCAATGTGAACAGCATCCAGGCGAACTTAGAGGGTTCATTGCTGCAGCATAGCCTTGCCACCACTCCCTGGCCCTCCAACATAAGTCACCTGAGGCAGAAGCCTCACTCTGCCTAATGCTCTTAATCTACTTTTTAAAATATCAAATCTACTAAAACAATTTCTGGCTGAAGTAGAAGCAAATTATCCATAGAACATACATAAAATGACTCTGAAACACAAGCAGCTTTCACACTCAGTTATGAAGATAAATGTCCTACCTTCTCCATCCTTTGGGTGCAATGATACATTGGGAGAAAATATTAACCTTACTCTCTAGTATGGATACTAGGCTGGGATATTAACTCACTTTTATCAGAGTCTGCAAGATTCAGTGCCTAACCTTGGGCAGTTTCTTATCTCTTGGACTCTGTTCCTAAGATGTAATGACCACAGGATTTTTGTGAGATAAAGATGACAGTTCAATCAATCGATCAATCTCCTTTATTGGCATGAAAAGTACATCATATACATGGATCAGAACGCAACACAGTTTATGAACCACAGTGGGAGATACTTTAGGATAAAACTGTCCAGACATCAAGAGGTACAAAGACGGCTCTTAGGACCTATGGTGATGTAATTTCATAGCGTCACTCAAAAATCTTGACATTCTCCACAACTTCCAAGTTGGTGGCCATCATGGCCTCCTGTGGGAGAGAGTTCTGTAGTTTAACTATCCACTGCTTCTATCCTGTGGGGAATAAAAGCTCTGAAAAGTGATTTGATGGGACTGCAATATGGAGGAGGGGAAGGTTTAACCTTCCATCCCTTGTGCTGCAGGCCGAGTTCTGTTTCTCCCTTGTCTCTGGCTGCAGACTTAACCACACACACTTTAACAATCTGGTGAAAAGGAAAAGAAGAAAATTAAAGGACAAAGGCTAAAGATAATCCCCAAATGATAACAATCTATCTGGCACTAGGGGAGAAAGGGCATGTTATGAACTATTAAATTAAGTCAGGGTATAAAACAAAAGCTCTAGGTGATGAAATATCAGTGCTCATTAAGAACATGCTGGCCTCGTTTTAATCCAAGCCTTTTGTCAAATTTCTGAAATTAAATGCAATACATTATATTAAGCTCTTCATTACTAAAGCAACAGATTATTAATGAAAATTTTTGTGTGTGTACTTAAGAAAATGAAATGAACAGTCAGCCCTTACAGAGCTGCTCAGCATATAACCGTAGGGCACAATTTATGCTACTATGGTCCTTGCAGTGTAGAGACTGCAATTCCAGTCCTTAAAAGAGAGTTTTATTTTCATAAAATAATGTTCTACTGCATCCCTTTCTTCAGCAATCATCATAATTCACTGGAGCTAAGGGAAGCATCCACTGCTGAATATGAAGGGCATTTAAATATGGACTATATTATCCTGTGATCTAGGACTTCACCAAAATTTGTGCTTACTTTACATTTTTATTTATGTTGCTCATTATTTGCCAGAGCATGTTGCACAGATAACATCATGCACCTCTTGTAAGGGGGTTAAGCCCACATGTGAAGGCAGGACATGACAGTCAAAGGCAATTTGTTCTCTGGCAGCATAGCAGTGGTCCCACCAACACATGCTAAGCATGATGCAAATACATCATGTATATACAACATGGCTGGAAAATGTGCCATAAATGGATTGCCCTAAAGTAAAAGAAAGAGCTCTGTTCAGTTTTGCTCAATGTCTCAATGCATGTCGCATTAATGCATGTTTGGTATGGGTCTTCAGCCTGCTTATTATTATTATATGGCTTTAGCTTTGCCAACTTTCCTCAACACAATTATTCAAAGCTTGCAAAGCCGCAGTAGATCAAAGAGCAAAGTAATTTCTGACTCACAAAACACTTGAAATGAGAAATACTGTATTACATGCATTTTTCTCTTCTAGAGATCGGATAGCCCCAAATGATCAAAATGATTATCTGCTATAAAAATTCATGACACTTGCTTCAGAAGGATAAGAGTGCAACTCTGCTAGGATAATAATAGAATAATTCTTATTCTGATGTTCTCCACACTCATTTATACAAGTTTCTGTCTGGATCAATCCTTTGCCGTTATTTTGATTCTACCAAATCTGGCAGACCGGCATTATGAAAAAAATGAGATTTTGACTAAACATCAAGAAGAACTTTCTAATGGTAGGAGCTGTTTGACAGTAGAACGGACTCCCTCAGAAGGCTGTGGACTCTCCTTTATTGGAGGTTTTTAAGCAGAGGTTGGACGGCCATCTGTCATGGATGTCCAGAATCCAGATACCTTTGAGACCATGTGCTGGAAACTAACAGGTCATAACCTTCACAGACTGCTCATGAACAACTTCTTATTTCTGAAGGGCCTCTGAATTTTAGGAGAGGTTTAATGGGTGCCATGGGCAGGGAGACTTCATGTGATCACAAGTAAGACTTAATATGTCCCACAGCACGTAGCTTTGCAAACGGCACTTTGGATACAAACTTAAGAAATAAAGGCTGGAAATCAGGCAGGTTTTAAGGACAAAAGGTTAACAATTTGGGAACTGCCTGCCTGCCTGCAAAGAGTTATGACAGAAAACCTTCCTGGGTGGCAAAAACTGCCAAAATAAATAAGCTGCATGCCAACTTTTCCCCTTTCTGCTTTCCATTTCTGTGTTCCTATAAAAACTTCCATACCACCCCCCCCCAAAAAAACCTGGGGAAAAACTAGTGCAAAGCTTTATGAATTACCAGATAATGGTCTGAAGGTACTTGTTCTAGGCTCCTCTCTCTAAAGCTAAGCAGATCTTAGCTACCGTATTTTTCGCTCTATAACACGCACCCGACCATAACACGCACATAGTTTTTAGAGGAGGAAAACAAGAAAAAAAATATTCTAAACGAAACAGTGGATGTATGATTTTTGTGGTTCATGCTGTGGCCACAGACATGTGATCTGATGGTAAGTTTGGGGTAGCCCAATGCAAAAATCCTGAGGATCCATGTGGATCTATGCTTTGTAACCACGTTTTTGCACCACTGCGGCCCCAGGCAACAGTGGGTGTGTGATTTTTTTGGTGCAAGCTGTAGCCATGGACATGCTATGTGATCTGATGGTGAATTTGGGGTGACCCAGTGCAAAAATCCTGAGAATCCATGTGGATCCGTGCTTTATAACCAGGCTCTCTGTCCCTCTCTTTTCCCCACTCAGTGGCTCTTCTCCCGCTTTGCTGTTTCAAAGCGAGCAAAGCGAGCCGTGGAGGAGGGAAGGAAGGGGAACCATGGATCCTCTGCTCACGACTGCAGCAGATCCCCCCGCCATCCGTAGGCATTCGTTCCATAACACGCACAGACATTTCCCCTTACTTTCTAGAAGGAAAAAAGTGAGTGTTGTGGAGCAAAAAATACGGTAACTGTTTTGAAGTTTTTAAAACAACCAAGTGGTATGATTGTTTTAATTAAATAAAAAAATCTGGACCTAGCCAAGAACTAGAAGGAATTATGCAGGAGCCCCAGGAACGCAAATGAAAGGCCCTTAGAGAACGGTAAGGACACAAATGTAGACAAACAAATAAAATGCCCCGCTTCACAATTTCCTTCATTTATGATAAAGCAAGCTCAGACAGCTGCGTTTTATATAAACTTCCTTCCATATTTCCTTGCGGTGTATTCAAGAGTGAATCACTGAACAACTGTGACAATGTGCTCTGATTTCAAAATTGGAGGAATTAAGTGTTCCAAGAGTACAAGAGATGGAGGAGGAGAATGAGTCATCCTATCTCAATCTACCATGAGCACATTTTCTAAACAGCCACTATCTAGCTGTGTCAAACACTACGGAAAAGGAACACTGTGCGTCAGTAGAATAAGCAGTTATGTGCTGTATAAAAACATCTTTTGCCCAAAACCAGAACTGACTAATTGTTAAGACTAAAATAAATTAAAAGGAATTAAATGCATAAAAGTCTAAGAATACCTGAAAAGCACAATGTTCTGAAGTACCATTACAATGGGTCTTGCATCTTTCCTCCTGCCATTTGAAGAAACCTGGGATCTCAATGTTCAGAGGAGACCCTGCATTATGTTTTCCTTAGTATACTTGGAAATGAGTGCAGTAAGTTGAGGTGGTGCTTGAATGTGAAGTGCAGAACTGTGTCCTGAACATACAAATCTTATGCTCAAGGTATATATCACATTATAGCATATTTTGCATCTTTCCTTATCCTCAGAGGTAGAACAGAAGTTTGAACATGAAACACATGTGCACCAGATCTCAATAATAAATGAAAAGCAGCAGCAGGACCCAAAAAATTTAATTCTATTTTTTTTAAAGGGCTGGGAGACAAAATCAGTATTTTCCTGGCACTACAACCAATGATGCCCATGTCACAGTTGATCTTACCTCTAACGGCAGGGACACTCAGAGGAGAGTATCAGTAGATGACCGCAGCACATGAGAAGACCTGACATTTTAGACACCCGAATAGAACCCACTGGGTCCTAATGCAAATTTAAATACTAGAGAGTTGAAATGAGAGCTCAATTAACATAGCGTTCACCAGCTACACCTGCAACACTGCTGGAATTTTCAGTCCAGATTCAGCCATGTGGAACATTTGGATATTCAGAAGGTCAGGTAAGCACATATTTACACTGAAGTGGAACTAAGAAATGGGTTATGACTAAGTAGTAATTCCAGGAAAAGCATAGATGGGTTCTACTGTACTCTTAATGGTCATGGATTCTTAGCCTTTAGGGACCTTTCCTGCTTTTGTTTTTTCTAGCCATGTAGTTCTATTGACATTCAATGGTGAATAGTCACTAAGTGCATTCTGCTCTGTTTATTGAACCCTTGTTTCATCTTGCTTACAGCTGATCCTGTTAATGATTGAAGTTGGTGGGGTTAGGAGTGACTAAGTCTATCTAAGAGCAAATTGTTAGTCACCCACTTCCCTGCATTTTGATTTTGAGCTGGACATTTCTCTCTGTGTGCAATCTAATTTGTTGCCTATTATCCTTCTACTCTTCACATGAAATTTGTTTGATTTGGGGATGTGTGTGTAGGTAGATAGATATACCTGGGTGGACAATAAAATTAAATTCAAGCTTACTGTGAAACTTGAAAGCTTGCTCATTGTTTTTTGCAATTTTCACTTGGTCATAATAAAGATATTGGCAGTGTTCATGCATCATGCTAACAGCCAACATGGCGCCCTCCTGATATTGCTAGCTAACATCATCCTTGACCACTAGCTATGCTGGCTGAGACTTATGGGAGTTGAAGAGCACATTGGATTCCCATCTGCTAAGTCATAGTTGAGCATGGTGTGAATGAGCTGCAGTGAGCCTCTAGCTCCCTTCCTCCCCTCTCCTCTGCTATAGCTGTGAGGGGTTCAGAAGCTTTTGCTCCTGTTCTTCCTTAACCACAACCTGTCATGTCACTGGAACTTTGAAATCATTGGTTGGCTTGTTTCAAAGAAACATTAGCCATATATCAGAAGTTCAGTCTACATGACAAGCTGAAGCCAAGCAAAAATGGAGCTGAAAGCTCCCAAACTCCTTCTCAGAGCTGCACCACATTAAGAGGGAGAGGGGGGCACACCCAAGCTCAAGGCTCACCAAGTCACATTCTTGTCATGCTACATGTGCAGAGGGCAGCAATCAACATGATCAAGTGTCTGGAAACCAAGCCTTAGGAGGAATGGTTTAGGGAGCTGGATATGCTTAGCCTGGCATAGAGGAGACTGAGAAGAGATATGATAGCCATCAGTTTCATGTTAGCCATTCTTAAATTTAAAAAGATTTTAGGTTAAGGGTCAGAGAGTGAGGATGTTAACATGGATAGCATGCTATATAGACTACAGAAACTGCACATAAAACTGCAGTGTGATGGTTAATAAGCTAAACCTTTCCAAGTGGAGGATAAAGATTAGTCAACATGGCCTCATAAAACATTACAGAGCAAGGCAATCATCTTAGCCTATAGTCAATTTAACCTATAGGTCAACAACAGATGCATGCTATTTATGAACAAAAGTAGAGATGGACATATCAGAATCTACTGAAAGATCTCTAGATGCTACAGTAGTAGATCAGAAATGGTTTCTTTATTATTATTATTGGGGGGGGGGGTGTTGCAAGATGAATGATACCACCTGTTATATTTTATAGACAGCAATAACAAACCACAATATACTAACATGCAAATGCGGAAAGTAAATACAGGCGGCAATCATTTTGAGCAGGGGTTCCATTCCTGGCCCCCTACACATTGGTGAAGTGTACATAAGCCCACCCCACCCCATTACGCCACGCCATATCCCTGTTCTGCCCTCTTCCAGGTCCTAAATGCATCAACAGTCATGCATTAATTGGACATGTGCAAAATGGTCACCGCCTGTACTGACCAGCTTTAAGATCAGCAAGGGTTTCTGATGTTCAGCTGTCTTAACAATAGCAACAAAAAACTTTCCTTTCTAAATCAGGTTGCTGAAAAGGAATTATTGAGGAAGAAACCAAGAGTGGATTTTTGTGTGAAAGAGAACTCGTGAGGACAGTTCTGCTACTGATCACAAATTCTGAGCATGTGCTCAGAGGTACCCTGGGTTGTACACATAGCACTGTATGAAAATTCCGTCAGGGCAAGGGTTTCTGCTTGTGTAACAAAATGTTCTCCTGCTCTCCTTCCCATGCTAACCCTAACTCTGCTCTAGGGGCTCAACCCTCTGGAAAAGATTTCAGAAGGGCACTGAGTGCATGCAAGTGGAGAAGAAGTCCCATTGCTCAACCAAAATTCCTTCTTAGCTTTAGTCTGCTCACCTGAGCCACTATTTTGAACCTGGCTGTGGTTGGTGGACCTCAGGGTTATAGTAAAAAACAAAGTAGATTCCACAAGTCTGGTGTCTTCCCAACCCTGAACTACACTGTAACCATGAGCTAACTGGACAACAACAACAACAACAACAACATATGCACAAATATCTAAACTGAACTCCAGTATTCAGAAGTTTAAATACCTCAGAAGAAAGTTTCACAATTACCTGATTCTTTTATCTTCAATTTTTTTCAAATACTCGTCTCTCTTCAGCACTCCCAGTATCATTTCCCTCTCATGTTCCAGTAAAAATGACAGATTGATAATCTCCAAGTTTTTTGACATGTTGCTTCGATTGTATTATTTTATAATTTATGTAGTATGAAGGGCATGAATTGTGATATAAAGTTTAAAGGCACATCATTGCAAACAACAAAAAGTTACAAAGTCCAGCTTAGTGACTTGAGTGTCCATTGCAGCTTTGCTGGAACTTCTGAACATGCTGTGGGTCTTCATTCATAAATTATCCTCAGGTTAATCATTTCCCACGAAAGCTGGTTATTTCGATTCTTTGTACCTGGAAACGAAAGTGAAAATAAGACACTTGACATAATCAGTGTGTTGCATGAGCAGCTGAAATCAAGCAGTGGTTTGCTGTCTTCAAGACAATACCAAATACCTAAGTGCTGATACATTCACCACATTCATTGTAGACATCTGTGACTCTGACTGTCCCACTGGTATTAAAGTACATCCATGGAAGCAGCAAGAACAAGCCCTGATTTTACCAACTGAATAAACTGGAGACGGCCCACACTACTTGTGTCCAACAGTCAGTTCCCAAACCCAAAATCAGCCAGACTATGTGGCGAGTTCAATTTGCCTAACAACTGGAAGAATGGAAAACAGTTATCTGATTGCTCCACCACATGGCCAAAATAATTTTCTGAGGATATATTCATACTAGTTGCTAGTTTGCACTAAACGTAGATTTAGCCACATAACGGAGAATCATGACTAATCTGTCATTTGGCAGGCAACAACTAATATGTACTTCTAAGATTCAAAATAGTATTTACAATTTACTTTCACTAAAAATATAATCTTACTCAGTTGTTTTAAACTGTTTTTAATATTGTGTTTTAATGTTGCAACCTGCCCTGGGACCTTAAGAGTGAAGAGCAGGTAACAAATAAACTCTCCATCCCATTTTCCTTTCTTGTTTCTCAGTTGGTACCATTAATTCTGAGGTAAATACAAGAGAGAAGGCAAGGGAGATCAATACTATCAAACAGAAAATACTTCTTTTAGATCTGTATTCGCTTTTTCTTCTTAATCAATATACAACAGATCTCCTGGAGCAAGGGTGCTATTTTTAGGGTACATGTGAAGTGTTAAGTGGGTGATTCTTTAACAGATTTGTAGACTAGGTAAAGCAAATGATCAATTATTACTTGTCGTACTCATTTTTGTCATGTGTGAGCATGATCCATGATAAATGGTTCATTATTGCGTAAACCATTCTTGGCTTGTCAGTTTGCACACTAAATTGATGGTGTATTGAACAGAGATATTTCCATATGTGAAACGACCATGTTGTGCTGTTTATTAATACACTGAATAATTTTTAGTTTTTGCTTCCTTAGATATAAGCAGGGATTCTCCAAGAGTAGAACAGGCAAGGAAGAACAGTCTGACTTCTGGTCAACAAAAGCATTAATAAACTGCCTCAGTATGCACTGCGTACATAATCAATCATATTTATAAAAACTGCCCCCTTGTTGAAGTCTCTGTCTAAACTATGATTCCAGTTTATTGCTAGAGGAAAATCCAACATACCAGTTTAAGTGTCACAGGTAAAACAGAAGTAATTTTACTGTGCTCTGTTCAAATTAGTAATAAAATCCCAAAAATAGTCTTGCTGTGAAAGGACAACAAATTAGGATCATTCCTGATCTACATTTATATCATTTAATCGGGAATAACATTTAATCGGAAAGTATTCTAATATTTTTTCACCAAACCGTTATTAGGTATTACGAATATAGGTCATCATAAAACATCCATACATAAAATTTTAAAATATATATAAATAAACAGCCATGTAAAAATATGTAATAATGAGGATTTTCATTGGCATTTCTTCTCACTAAATAGTGCCATTCACCACTCTGAGAGATACTACTGATAAAAACTCATCCACCCTTGCAGTTACTTTCCGGTTAATGTCAGTCAGGCAGAATCTGGTATTTTCATTGTGCCGTGATGTATTCTAATCAGCCAACTATGCTATAACAATGCAATACTTTAAGATGGTATCAGAGAAACTATAACCTTAAAATAACCCAGCTTCATTCACTGAGACATCAGGAAATAAAACAAAACAGGCAGCAAACTTCCTGTTCAGTTAAAGAAGTCTACTGTTATGAGAAGAATTCTTATAAAACATTTTTCATAAGTCTTATTTTGCTGGACAGTATGACAAGAGCTACTGAGTGTTTAAAATGAGAATAAAACTTCAAATGGCGTTGTAAATACATAGGTCTTACCGTATCCAGAGTGCTAACAGCTGAAGTACTTCTGGTCAACTTACAGAGGACTACTGCAGTGGACTCTTTACAAAACTAGAAAAACCAGCTGTTCTTCCACCAGCAATCTGTTTGCACAAAGCACACACCCAGCAGCGTGATGCAATATTTGCCACCAGCGCCTGGTTATCAAAAGTACAAGGAACTACCTGCAGCCCCAACCTAATGAATTTTCAAAGGAAGGAATGAAAGTCTTCCATCTTTTTAGAACCATCTTCATCAAACAACAAAGTGAAAAGCTGTCATGTCAGTCATTCAAGGAGAATTACTAACTACCATTTATAATGCCCAATCATACAGATGTAACTGATTTCTTTGAAAATGTAAAAAGTGGTTAGGTCTAGGAAGCTGCTCTATAGCAAGTCAGGCCATTCCATCCATCTAGCTTACTGTTTCCTTCAGTGACAGGCAGACAGGAGTGTTTCCCAGTCCTACCAACAGACTGAACTTGGGACCTTCTGCATGCAAAGCGTATGCTCTGCTCCTGAGCTATGGCTCTAAGGTCTGAACTAGCCAGATCACCAGATGGAATGCCACTGCATTAGTACTGCACAGTGGGTATTTCAGTTTATATGAAGCATTTACAACAGAATACCACAGCTGTTGTTCCACTAATGGAAGGCATCCATCAACAAAATGAGGAATTGTGTGTGTGTGTGTGTGATTATCTCCTCTGCAAAATCTACTGAATTTGAGGAGGCTCACTGAAAGGGAGCGGATGCATTGGCAAAAACTGCCTCACTCCCCATTCCACTGATGGATGTCGTCTATAAGCAGAGCGACACTTGCTAAATGCCACTCTTCTATTTTATTTTTTAAAAAACCAACAGATCACTTTTATGAGGGGGAAAAAGCACATACATAAAGACAGTGAAACAAACAAAAAAATGAACCCCCTAATTTAATAACACCCTATGAAGCAAGAGAGACACTTTACTATGTTAGGACAAACCATCAAAAACTGGAGTTCAAACTAGCAATGTTTCCTGTTTTGTAATGCATATATGACTATTTTCATTCACGCCAGATAGTATTTTGTTTTTATAAGTGGGGCATATAATGGACATTTTAAAAATCTGATAGATTCCTCAGCACTCTGGGAAATTTCCCAGTGGTTAGAAATGGCAACCCTCCTGAGGCTCCTAGTCTCATTGTGCAATGGCGACACAATGGACCATCAATAGGATCGCTTCAAAACACCCTCTCTTGACACTGTACAGCCTGCAATATGCCCTGGTAGTCAACAAAACAGAGGAATATGCAACAAGCTGGATTATGGCTGCAGCGTGAATAGCATTAAGAGTTATTGGAATGCCAAACACACAGGCTCCTTAGCTCTGCAAGTGGAGCCTTCATTATACTAAAACAGCCAACAGCATGGCTTTTAAATATATCAAAACATGTTGCGGGACTGTGGTATTATGTACACTTACTCCAGAGTATACCCTTTTGCAGCGGCGTAGCGTGGGTTGTCAGCACCCGGGGCAAGGCAAGTAATTTGCGCCCCCTAACCCGGGGCAAGGCAAGTAATTTGTGCCCCCTAACCCGTGGATTTGCGCCCCCTAACCCTACAAATCTATGCCTATGAATGATGGTCCCTCTCTCTCTCTCTTTCTCATATTCCAATTGATTCCCATTTCCGCCGATCGATCCCCGAAGCTCTCACCCAGCAAAATTCGTGCGTAATTACGCTTCGCCATCCCTAATCCTGCCGCTTCCACGGGAAATCATGACGGTGCGTTTCTCCTCTCCAAACTTTCCTCGGCCCTTTGCCGGCCGGCGCAGCCCTTTTGGCTACGAGCTCCCCTCCTTCTCTGCCCGCTTCCGACCCCACCTCCCCGTCCAGCCTCCCTACCTCCTGAAAAAAGGCGCCGGCGCTGAGCAGGACACCCCCACGGCCATCGGTGAGAGGCGGGGCTGAGGGAGGCAAGCCAATGGACGAGGCAGGGGTAGGTGGCCACGGGGGCGGGCGCTGCCGCAGTCCTCGGGTGGGCAAGGTAGGAGCAGGCGGAGGCTGGCCGGCCGCTCTGACAATAGGGGCGGGCCGAGGGCACGACGGGGCTGGGCCCTCTGGACTTGCGCCCCCCCCCCAGATGTTGCGCCCGGTGCGGCCGGCACCCCTGGCACCCCCCACGCTACGCCACTGCCCTTTTGAACCTAATAGGACTTCCTTCCAAATAAATGAGCTTATGATCAACTGAACAATGTTCAATGTAACTAATTGGAATAAACAGTTCATGTCACTGCTGGATCACAACAAATAAAAAGTAACCTTTTTGTATGAACATATTGATGTTCAGGCTGTCAGGTGGAGACAGTGTCTTGATACCCAGACAATGTTTAATTATCAAATACTGCAAAACTTTTTTTAATGGTTAGACATGAAGGCATGGTAAAGAGTTGAAGTAACAAAAAAGCCCAACATTAAACAAACACCGCAATCTCGCTAGAATTCCTATTATTTCATCTCCTGAAGTTACATATCAGCAGTTAGTACACAGCACCAAAAGGACACTTGTTGGCATATTCATTGCTCAAGTAAAAACAGAAGCTAGAAGCCACTCTTTCATTTTTTTTTGAATTATGCCAGCTTCCCTGGCACGCTGTCTTGGATTCTGTTAGATCAAAGCCTGTGCTTCCAAGCTGTACCAAATTTATAAAACAGAAGTGTGAAGCAGTAACACATATGTATTAAAATACTAATACTCAGGCTAAAACACTTAATGCCTGAAGATTTTTAAAAAAGCCAATTGAGCTGATAAATACCAGTTAGCTTTAGAAATACAGTATTATTCCCAGTTCCAGAAATGGCAGAAAAAAACTATACTCATTTATTTTCTCTCACAAAAAGCCAAGAATAAGCTCCAAATACCTGTGCCTCCCCTCCTGAGGAGGAGGATGGGGAATCCCCAGAATAGAATCATTTTACATTGCTAACCAAGTGTGCCATATAATCCCATACATTCTAGATGACGAGACGAAACAATGGGTCCACTTGGAGAGAACAATCAAAAACTTCCCCAAAACAGCATACAGTGGCACCTCTATTTGCGACCATAATCCATTCCGGAGGTCTGTCCAGAGGTCGAAATGGGTTGCTGGGAGAGGCGCTGTTGTGCGCAGGCACGGGCGGCAATTGCCGCTTCTGCACATGCATGAATGGCGATTGCTGCTCCTGAGCATGCAAGAACGGCAGCAAACCTGACAGTTACTTCCGAGTTTGCCGCAGTCACGACTTGGAACAACCATAAGAAGAGGAGGAGGTTCAACTGTACCCATTTCTCCAAAACAAACTAAAGAAAATCCCCACAATACTAAACAGGTTCACACAGTCCATGCCTAAAGCATGGAAGGAAAAAGTAGGCAAACTGTCCCCAGCCTCAGCCTCACTAATTCCCCTGGCTCATCACCCACTATTCCAACATGCAGCACAAAGCCTCCAGATAAAAACCTGGCAAGCCAAAGGCCTACATCATTTAAAGACTTCTACCCATACTGACACAAACCTATACCGACACAAGAAATACAAGACAAACTAGGGGACACCCAAATATCTTGGCTAATGCACCACCAACTACACGCCTTCTTGAACAATCCAGCAGTAAAATCAGCAGCCACTAAGCCCTTGGCTACCTTCAAAAACCTTCTCCTGACAGCAACGGGACACGGCCAGTAGATGGTAATCACAGTATACAAAATACTGCTGCAAAATCCCACAAACCCCCACAATGCTATCAAAAACAATGGGAGCACAACATAGGCTATGAAATTTAACCCCACCCAATGGACTGGAATGTGGTCTAAACCTCCCTTTAAATCCATCTCAGCCGAAAGAAGGAAACTCACTCTGAAATTTACCGATAGATGGTACCTAACACCACGAAACTGGCATTGATAAGCCCAGGAGCCAAAATGTTGGAGAGGCTGCACCTCCACAGGCACATACCTTCACATGTGGTGGGAATGCCCCAAAATCCAACCCTCCTGGACAGCAGTCCTACAAGAGATATGCAAAATAACTAACAGGTATTAGAATTCACCCCAGAACTGGCGCTACTGAATATTTTCCAAGATAATAATGTCCATTCACATTATAAAGAGCTTATAACCCACCTACTTTCAGCAGACAAAAGCATCATAGCCAGACACTGCAGAGATCTGTCAGGAGTGAATATGGGCCACTGGTACCAAATAACATGGGAAACAGCCTTCCTAGAAAAGCTAACCAACAGACCGAAACTGACATGGGAAAATAGATGACTTACATGACCCAACCATCCCTCCCCCACTCACAAATGCAAACAAACCTCACTTCAGCCAACTACAGACAACCAACCACACCCTCTCACTACCAAGGAAATGTAAAAAGCGAATTGAAAGAGAACCTATCCAGTTGACGCTGACACAAAACCCCATACATACACTATATAAAAGAATGTAAGTTTCACCACCCCATCTCTCCTCTCTCTTCTTCCTTGATCTTATACTGTATATAACACTAATGTCTCATATCAAATGTAACTGATCTGTAGAAAAGACTTAACAACCTGAAAAAGAGACAAAGCACGCACTTTTATAAACCAAGAAAATATTTAATAAACATTAGTTTTTATATAAAAAAATACAGTATTATGTGTTCCTGACTTCTCCCAAGTGATGAGAGGTTTCAGGAGGAGTATTAGCTTGGTTTAGCTTCATTTGGACGAGAGAACACTAGACACATATGATGCTTTCGTAATATTTGGCTTATTTACAAGTGGAGCACAGGTGGAGGCAAGCAGCATGTGAACTCCTATCAGGCAGCAGATCCTCTGCCCCACATCAGGTCTCCAGAGAAGCACCTACAATCCCAAGATGCTTCCAGCCTCTAGCTCGCTCATATTCTGCTCCTGCCTCTGTGGATTTCAAAATTTCTCATCTCGTCCCTAAGCTGCTCTCTGAAAGGGAGTATTTGACAACAACACAGAGATGCACTGCATCGTAAGCAGACTTTCCCCACATTAACAGACGGAAGATCTCCACAGGAGAACCATGTACATCAAGGGAAGGGCATGAACATGCAGCCCTGACCCCCTGACCCTGCTCCACAGTTTTGCACTTGCATGTTGAGGTCAATGCCTGAACACGCCAACAGTGTGCGGATAAAATAATATGTGCAACTTAAATTGTGATGAGTGTGACACAATCTAACAAACTGACAGAATGCTATCCCAAACCTCTGCACTGCTTTAAGTTTTTAATATTTATCTCATTTCCCATTGAAATGTAGTAGTTAAAATGGAAATTCAATGACAGTGATGAAGCACAAGGTATATAGTTTATCTCAAAAAAGACAGGTTTTAGTTCAGTACAAATGCTGCAGGCAAAACAATAAGATTGAGGTGAGTTATGCCCAAGCCTTTTTTTTCCCTTCTCCACAGGTGATTTAACACCACAGATGTGTTTTTGTTTCGGAGCAGAAAATGAGTAACATTTGTTACACGGTTCTGATCAATTTAGCTTTGAGTAATAGGTTTTATCTGGCCAGAATTATCCATATGTCATTCTGTATTTCTTTACAAATCCATACAAAGTATGTCCTCAAATGGTACGTGACAGCAAAAGGTTTTCTTCAATTTAATTTAGAATTGTTTAGCAACCTGCTTTGATGGTGCAACTCTGCAGTGAACTATACCTATTTGTAGGTCAAACACAGCTTGAATCAAAACAATGGCAGAAGACCCCAGGACACAGGGCTGTTTGCATATCACAGCGTCTCTAGAGTACCAAGTTCTTCCTGGTAGAAGGGAAGCAGGTAGTGCTCAAGCAGTGAAAGTTGCTACCTGAAAGAACTTGGACACATGACTTTGTTTCCTAAGGACACTTTTTGGTAAGTATGTCTCAAATCAATCAGACCTGTGTCCAAGTAAAAGTGTTTGGGAGCATAAAACACCAGCATGTGAAAGACTCACATGCACAAATAACTTCATATTTTCCCATAAGAACAAGTGATGTTTTAGATTTCATTAAATCTTACCCCTTTCTCCCCCCTTATTATAAGGGGCAACATTATGTTTTAGAGAAAGGATCAACATATGGGTGGGGTATAAATAATAAATTATTATTATTATTATTATTATTGCAATAAACTCTATCCACAAGAACAACTGCACCATGAACACAGCCTTGTTAGCAAGAGCAACCCTGCCCTTGGTCACCCCAGTCACTGAGAATCATGCCTGTCCATCTACACAGTTCCATCCTCTGGGTTCAATTTCTCAGCAATGCTAGGGAACACAGGGAGCTTCCTTATACCAAGCCAAACTATTTTGTCAATCTGGCCCAGTAGTGCCTACTGTTTTATTCTGTTTTTAGTCCTCTATTGGGAGCTGCCAAGAGTGGCTGGGGAAGCTCAGACAGATGGGAAGGGTATAAATAATAAAAGTTATTTTTATTATTACTCTGACTGACAGCTCCTCTCCACGATCTCAGGCAAATGTCATCCCCTTCACCTGCTACCTGACAGGAACACTACAGAGTGAACCCAGGACCTTCTGGATGAAAATCAGGTGCTACACCATTGAATTGTGGTCTTTCCCACACCTACTAGAACTTGACAGAACCTTGGCAAAAGAACAGAGCCCACAAATACAGCTGCTGGCCATTGTTAACCACCAGTGTCTAATTGTAGGCAGTGCCAGGACAAGATGTAGGCTACAGAACAAGAGAGAAATACGGTCTCCTGACACGCAATGCCCATCTTTGTATTAAGTGAATCTCTTTTCACAGAGCCAGTCTTGAATATGCTTCACAGCATTTAAAAAAACACACACACAAAAAAACGTTCTGACAGTGTTAAATTCCACAGTGGTTAGAAGAAGATTCTTTCCAGACTGCAGACTACAGCAGGTTGTTAGGTCTTGCTGACCTCCTTTCATTTGCTCAACAGGACATCAATTTGTCTAATTCTACTGCTACATTTGCTATTTGATATCTTTAAGCCAAGAGGATAAAAGAAACAGAAAGAAGTAATGATTGCACACACATAATCTCACATGAGTGTCTTAGCATAAGAATCTGGTTTGGAAGCCAACAGAAATTGTGACTTTACTGCACTACACTCTGAACACACAGAGGGCAAGTAAATACAACAGTGGCAGATCTGTGTATTTAAAAAGAAAGCTCTGCCACAATCTTGGGTTTGCTGGCACTAAACCACTTACTGCAGATGGCAAACTTAGGGTCCTCTGTATGGGAGACATTTTTATAACCTACAGAGTAACAGTTGTTAGCACAGTGAACATAAACAGCTTTCCCTCATGCAAAGGGTGGAGGTGGAAGACATATTATGTCCTTGGTTGCTGAAGAAACCTCCCATATCCCCCATTCTTTTCTGAGAAAGCTTCAGCAAGAGGGATGAAGTTATTGGTGGCATCATGCTTTGAAGCATAGTGTCTCATCCCCTGATGAGAGAATGAACCCATTAGGGTTCTGAGAAGTGTTATACATCTTCTCTTCCTTTCTTTTTGTCCTCTCTGGCTGTTAGTTATCTGCCATTAGTGCAAAGTGTTCCCTCTTTGCCCAATGACACATCACTAATGTCTCCACTTGAGGGCTTCCAGCTCTATAAGCATTGAGGCAGAGTTATGTAGTCCTATGCCATGTACTTGCAGTCAATGTTCTCTGAAAAAGGCTTATGTACTCCACGATTAGCTGAATCCTTTCCTCTACTGTGGCTGGTTGGATGGGGGGAGGGGGAGGGAAACACTCATTTAAAAATCTCTTTTAACTTAAATTTGAGAGTTTTAACTTACACATTTTCATATACTACTATTAAAGGGAGGGACTAACCAAGGAACACAGAATTCCAACTAGCTTCTGATCTTCCCTTGCACTGACAGGGTTTACCAGCAATAGTTCCCACTGGTGCAACAATGAAGCTACAGAATTGTAGAATCGCTATGCTAGTGTACAGTATTGTCAGGGAACTGCCATCGGAGCCTAGAGTGGAGGTAAGGCTCCCCAACGATGCAGGAGAAGGGACCAGCAGGGAGAGAGAGAACACTTCCTTTGAGGAAGGAAATAGGAGTGACACCAGGAAGCAAGGGGGGACTGCGGAGAGAGGGCTCCAAGACTCTTCCACAGAGACCAGCGGGGAGAGCCCAGGACCTCCGTTGGGCACGCCCACTCTGCGCAGGAGACTTCCACGCAGGGAGGCTAGGCGGAGACTTGGCGTCAAAGAGCTTCTATGTTGGAAGAAGTTCAGGAAACGTCCACTGACGGATTCTGCCAGCGACTGACACAGCCATGGAGAAAGGGCTGTCCAGCCAGGGAAAGGTTCAGCCAGGCAACGTTGCCTAGAGTGGCAGCCCCCTTTACGCACAAGCAACCCCCAATTCCCTTTACAAGTATCTTTAGCCTCCATCCGTACAAGTGGACTTAGGAGTGATCGTGTCTCCTTCCAATGGATTTAGTTGGGATCACTGTGTTAGCAACTTTATTTGTATTCTGTTTTCCCACAGTGTACCCTGCCCAGTTTACAACAACATCAAAAACCATCACCAATATTTTTTTTAAAAAACTATCATTTCAAAACTCTTATTTTAAAATATGTCTACGCAATTTAAACAAAACATAAAATCTTCAATAAACCAAATCAGAACATCCCGAAACATAAATTTATTATGAAAACAGTCAACAGCCTACTAAACAATCTGTAATGAGACTTTCCTCTCTTAACAGCTATGGAAGCAATACTGTTTTCTAAATTTAAACATATTTTACTTCACATAAAAAGACCACTGCATGCATATATATGCATGCCACTTTACCTTATTTTTGATGAGCAATGAAATAAAGGAAATGGGAAAAGGTCATTATCGTCAACGAGAAATCTACTATCAAAATACTAAATGACAGTATTTAAAACATTTCAATCTGGCAATCCAGAAATGTTAATCCTTATCACCACAGGTGGCTATCAAAAACATTAATGACATCTGATAGGCACCTGCAGAACAGAGTATTATAAAAGGTTAGAGAAAAAGAATCCCAGGTTTACACAATTCTCATAAATATATGTTCCCTTGTTCCAATTCCCCATGAAAACAATTGTTTCCAAAGGCTCTTCTGTGGTCTCTGTGGAATATTTAAATAGTTTCGTTTCTCTTCCCTACAGCTCTATGAAGCTGGAACTTCCCTTTCAACAACCCGCTCTTGGTAAGCTGACAGCATTTTCTTTGAGGAATTAAAAAGAAGTGCAGCTCTCTTAAAATGCCAGAAACAAATCTCGGGATGAAAAGGAACGCACACTTGCTGCCTGTTCCCGTGTCCACTTATTAATGTCTGGGTGATTAATACCAGGCAAGGAAGAGCAACAAGTTATCTTTCTAGAATTATTGGCCTTTAAGCATGTCAGGCTAATGTTAATGAATCAAGTCCTTGCACAGTATTTATAAGATTTAAATTATTCAGTAGCACAGTCTACATGCTCAATACGGCCTTTAGAAAAAGCTTTTTATATAAATTGTTTCAATTTTTGAGATTAGGCTATTAATAAGAAGAAATTAAGCTACACATCTGTTCAATTTCCTTTTCAACACCAAATGGCAGAAATCGGGTTTAGGTAACATGACAGAAATCAGCTGCACTCCTTTAGATGAGAAACCTGAACTTCAAAGGGGGAAGTACAAGGGCTACATTTGGGCTATGCTTTGCAATTTCAGACATGTTATAGCTCTGAAATAACCTACTCAAAAGATGCAAACAGGGCCTTAGCAGTGAACCACACTGTGATGCAAATAATTTTGTTGCACTAATTTTCTATGACAAAGAAATGTTAAATAAATGGTGGTAGAAAGGATAATTCCATTTACAGATACCATCTGGTTTCATTACAATCTATAGAACTTTATCAACACATCCTACTATACACCATTACTGTACATTGCCTGGAAAATGTTATTCTCTACTGTTAGGCAAAGTATAGAAACTGCATTAGGGACGACTTCCGGCGAGGCAGCATGGCGGCTGCAACAGCAGAAAAGAGCTCCTGAAGCCAGCCAGAGTAAAAGGCTCTGTCTGGCTGATTCCCGGGCTCCCAGGACTGCTGCTGCCAACACTGCCAACGGAGAGGAATCGGGGGTGCCCGGGGCGTCTTTCAAAGGAGCCAAAACACCCCCCACGACCTTGATTGAGCCGGAAAGGCACCCGACCACCCCCCCAACAGCCGAGAGGAGCTCCAAATCCAGGAAGACAGTGGAGCTAATGCAGAGAGGGAGAAAAAGAAAAGGGGGAAAGAAGAAGAAAAAGAAAGAAAAAGGAGCCCTAACTTTACTTTACCGCTGCTGCCCCCATCTCTGCCGACAAAGAAGAGGGGAGGTAGGTGAGCACGGGAAGGCAAAAGAGGCTCCGAAAAAACACGTGGCTGAGCCGACCGGAGCCTACCGCTCCATGCAAAGCCGCATGACAAAGGAGATTGCAGAAAGGAAGAAACTACCCCCTTCTTTTCTACTTTTTTTAAAAAAAATAAATCCTTTTTTAACCCCTTCCTACCCCTCCCCTCCCCCCCCTTTTAAAAGAAATTCTTTTTTATTCCCCCCCCATATACCTACTTTTATCATTTTTCTTTTTAAAAGAGGGGCCACTGCTGCTGCAGCCACCCTTTATTTGAATCTTTATTTTTATTTCTATCTTTTCTACACACTATTTAAAGACACACTTCTCCACACACACACACCCTCAATTTAAACCTCATTTTATTTTCACCTCAAACTCCCCTCTTAAGAATTAAAATGGCAGTACCCAGAAAACAGCCCTGAACCATCACAGGCCATTTCCTGGGACTGCCACTTCGCCCCAGACTTTCCACTCTCTTTTACCTATCCTCTTTTACCTATACTTTACTCATTTTTTTTAAATAAAAAGCTCTATCTATCTATCTATCTATCTAAATACAACACCCCCCTTTTTTACCTTTAATTCTCATTTTTATCTTTTACCCGTACATTTTTAATTACTTTTTTACAAACAAATATTAATAACAATAATTAGGGGGAAATATTATTATTTATTTTATTTTTTTTAAAAAAAAACACCACACATTTTTCCCCTCTCTCTTTTTAAAGCCCTTTCTTTTCTATTTGTTGGCTTGTTCTTGAGGGGGGAATCTTTCGCCCCCAGCTATGACCACCACTCTCTTTTAAAACAAAAATTTCCTCTATATCACTGCTATTGTTATTGATACTCTCCCCCTCAACTCCCCCCTTTTAATTTTTCTCTCCCTTTTTGCTCTCCCCTCTCTCTCTTCACCCCTCCTCATTTTTTCCCTTTATCCCACCTTTCATTTTCCATCCCCAATTTTGTTTTCTATCCCTTTTATTTTTTAAAATCAACCCCCCCTTTTTAGCCTGTCCGTCAGTTTGTTTTTGAGAGGGGAGCCCTTTCCCCCCACCCCCTCTTTTAAAATAAGACTTTCCCCCATACCATTGCAGCACCTCACCCTCCCTCCATCCTCCCCTCTCCCCCTCTCTTTTCTTCTCCTTCCCTCTCCCACCCCTCCCCCTCCTCCTCTCCTTTTCTCTCCCTCCTCCCTCTCTCCATCCCCCCCTTCCCCTAAAGGAAACACATACACACATTCATATCACCCTATCATAATTTGCCCCCCTCATACTATAGCTAAAACTACTGCTGCAAACTAATACCGCTGATATTACTGTACTATCTCCCCTCTCTCTTTCAACTCTCTTTTTGTCTCTCTCTCTCTCTTCTCTTTTACTCCAATCTCCCCTCTCCCCCCACCTCCCCCCTTCTTCTTTCTTTCTTCTTCTTCTTCTTCCCTTTTCTCCCTCCACCCTTTACATATAGCCTATTTGTCTGTCTCTGTTTCTAAGCGCACTCCCAACACCAATTTCCACCTTAACTGGACCCCAGTACCCCTTTTGGGTATATACAACCCCCTCCTAAACACATATTTCCCCTGGCCCCACCCCTCTAATCTCTTGCATCTCTACCTGCTAACCCCCCTCCCTTTATATGAACTGTCTGTCCGTTAGTCTACCCATCTCTGCTTGCCTGCCCTCCCCTCCAGCCTCGGCGGCATCGCTGAGGCAACTACAGAAAACCCAAGAGATGTTCTTAAAACACAGGCTAGAAGTGACACAAATGACCACCTAATCCAAACGCTCTGTAAAATCCACCAGCCAACAAAGCCTGATCAGCTCAGCAACCCAACAATACTCAGGAATCACCACTGCCACAACTCCTAACCACCACACGCCCTACCCCAAGTGGACGCCAAGCCAACCTCAAACCAAAATTATCAGGGAGACTGAGATGACACCAACCAGGGAGATGGCAAACAATGCTAAGATGGTAACTCCCCTTCAAGATGATGACCACCCAATAACGAAACGAGATCTGAGGGAAATGGAAGCAAGATTAGAAGCACGATTAGAAGAAACACTGAAGGCCACAATGGCTCCCATGCAGGTACTAATCAACAACCTAACCTCCAAAGTGGAAGCTCTAGAGAACAAAAACCAAATGCAAGAAAGAATAATAGAGCAATACCGGGAGGAGAACGCACGTGTGAACAAGAAACTGGACGAACTGGTAAACCAAATGGAAGCAGAACACAGAGAGATGAAAATTAAGCAAGCCGACCTTGAAGACCGCAATAGACGTTGTAACATCCGCTTCCGCAACTTTCCTGAAAAAACAGAGGAGAAAAGCCCAGCAGACCTAATTATACGCTGGCTGAAAAACACAATCCCAAGCCTGAAACTTGAGGCAGATGACTTGGAGAGGGCTCACAGAGCCCTAAAACCTATGCCAAAACCCAGCGCCCCCCCAAGAGACATCATTGTATGCTTCACACGCTACAAAAAGAAGGAAGAGATATGGCACCACCTCAGAAACTCAAGCAACCTTCGATACCCCATTCTGGCCCTACAGGACCTATCTCAGGATACCCTAAACCGGAGGAAAAGCCTGCGCCCATGCACCCAGCGTCTCCAACAAGCAGGGATCAAATACCGATGGGGCTTCCCCTTCCGCCTCATTGTAACAACCAATACAACACAACACATGGCTACCAACATACCTGAGGCCCTGCAACTACTAAAGAACCTTGAACTCGACCTCCCACCGGAATGGCAACCGACAAACCCACCAAGTGACAGCCCCAACCACGAGGAAACAACAGCAAACAACTGGACGACGGTACAGAATAAAAAGAAACAACAGAAGCGGCACAACAACGCAAACCAATACAGGCAAGCATCATGCTCAGAACCGTCCCGCCGGCCATACGACACAAGAAACCAGACCAAGATTAACCAAACCAATTCATCGCAGATGGACAACCCTACAACAACAACAATCCCAGCTGAATAAAGCAACCAGAGAAAAACCACAAACTGAAGGACTGGTGATTCCCCCCCTTCCCCCTCTCCCCCCCCAAAACATAGATTTAGTTAACACCATCAACATCCCCCCCAGCCCCACACCCCCACAGAAATCCCCACCCCAACACCAGTCCAGACGACCTCAACCACATTCCCCATCACCCACACCTTCAACATCCTCATACTCCATACTAAGGAAAAACAACTCCAACCTTAATAACACAACCCACAATCAGGCTAAAATCTGATACCCAAACAGCACTATGGTGGCACCAGAGCGTACCAGCACCCACATCCCCACCCCAACACACCAACAATGTTGCTCATAACATTGGCAACATTGCTTACGAACCTTATACCTGACAGCGACGTTACAAAGTCACTTCACACTGTCTCACTGATCACCCCCTATCGCAGACAACAGGGGGGATGGCCTGTCCTTGAACATGGCCTTCCACACCAGCTGAGACCTAGGACCAACCGGCTAAATGCCAGATGGCCCAAAATACCCCAAACAAACACCTATATGACTACATATAGGAAACTCCCTACAACTTACCCCCTACTCTTTAACCCAAATCTCACTCTAATCCCACTAGCCCCCCACCCACCACACCCTAGGTCAGCGCAACCCCACTGGTTCTTTAAACAACACGAAGAGAGAGACACAAGACAACCCGAACGGGTTGGCAGGGAATCGCCCCACATAATAGATAAGCAAGATGGCTAACCTAAAAGCAATCACATTAAATGTGAGGGGGCTGGGAAACCCCATCAAAAGAAAACGCATCACCTCATACATAAACACCATGAAACCACACATCACCTTCCTACAAGAAATACACAACCCACCCAAAGGCAGCAAACTCCTGAGCGACCCCCGCTTCAGTCAACAGTGGGTCGCACAAGGCTCAGGGAAAGCTCGTGGTGTAGCCATAATACTCAGTAGAGACCTGAACTTCACTGCCACAACAGTCCTCAAGAACAAAAAAGGCAGATTCATTTTCGCTAAAGGGACAGTAGATGGCAAAATCAAACTGACAATTGGCTCCATATATGCCTCAAACACGAAACAATTAGAATTCTTCCAGAAGACACTAAACAAATTCCTCTCCTTCTCTGAAGGGGAAGCAATCCTAGGAGGGGACCTCAGTCTAAATATGAAAGGTTTATCCCTGAAAGATATCCACCCCACAACCCCATGGGCAACCTTCCTCCGAAGGAAACCCCCAACAACTAGGAACTCTTACAAGTTACTAAAAATGCTAAAAAACAGGGGCCTCTACGACATTTGGGGTGAGCAAAACCCGGGAGACATCAGCCATACATTCCAATCGGGACGCCATGATACAGTGTCCAGTCTGGACAGCATTCTACTCACACAGGGTCTGATCCCCTCAGTAGAATCAACAAACATAGGTAACATTAAAATCACAGATCACGCCCCAGTAGAAGTCATCGTTAAAATAGGAGAAGGAACACAAACCACCCCATCATGGTCCTTCAGTCCCATCCTAACTACAAACAAACAAATTAGAGAGAGTCTCACAAAAACCCTCCAAAACTACTTCAAGGAAAATGATGTAAACAATATAACAACCCCCCTCCTATGGGACGCAATGAAAGCGGTCACCAGAGGAGCTTGCATAAAAGAGAAAACATTCCTTAAAAAACAAACCTCCTCAAAAATTAGCAAAATAGAACAAGACATCACAGCCCTCTCATCACGCTACAAACAAACAGGATCTAAAAAACTCCTCAAACTTATAGAACAAAAAAGGAGAGAACTAGACTCCCTAGAAATTAACAAAACAATGATCAACATTCTATACTCTAAACAACGTTTCTACGAATATGGAGGGGAAAACTCCAGATTACTAGCAAATAGATGTGGGAAAAAAGCACTCAAAACAAGAATACACTGCATCACCAAAAAAGACGGCAACATAACATTCTCCCCCGAAGAAATAACCTCAGAATTTGCAGAATTCTACTCCAACCTATACACCTCCCATAACCCACCAGAGAAGGAAATCAGAAAATTTCTAGCAGGACTGACCATGCCTACCCTAACTGATGAGGAACAGGAATTCATGGACAGCCCTATCACCCCAGAGGAAATAGATGCGGTCCTCAAAAACCTGAAACCACACAAAGCCCCAGGCCCAGATGGCTTCACTGCAGAATTCTATAGGAAATTCAAAGAACCCTTGATGCCCTACATGACCCGCCTATTCAACGACATCATAAAAGGGGGCCCCATCCCCAAAACCTGGACCCACTCCAAAATAGTCTCCATCCCAAAACCACTAAAAGATAGCCTCAAAGTAGAATCATACCGCCCAATCTCATTAATAAACCAAGACTACAAGATATTCACATCAATCTTGGCCAACCGTCTAAAAATCTTCCTACACAAGTTAATAGCCCCAGACCAGACTGGCTTTGTCCCTGGCCGCAATATAACAGACCCCATCAGGAAACTACTGAACCTGATCGAACACAGCAAGGCAACCAAACTCCCATTGACAATTATGTCCCTAGACATCCTCAAAGCCTTTGATTGCTTGGAGTGGAAATACATATTAGCAGTACTAACTAACATGAAATTTGGCCCCAACTTCCTACAAATCCTCAAACAAATATACTCCCAAGCCTCAGCAAAATGCAGAACTAACAATATGTATTCTAATACTATAGCTATCCAAAGAGGCACGAAACAAGGATGCCCACTGTCTCCCTTCTTATTTATCCTGGCTCTGGAACCCCTAGCAATCCGCATCCGAGCAGCCACAGACATCAAGGGAGTGGAAATAAAAGGCAGAACCTATAAATTAGGGCTCTTTGCAGATGACCTAATGGTCACAACACCAGACCCCATAAGCACAGCAACCTCCCTAATCAGAGAACTCAACACATTTGCAATGGTGTCGGGCCTACAGGTAAATTTTACAAAGTCAGAAGCTATGTACTTCAACACACCTCCTCACACCCAAAAAGAACTCACGAAGGTCACCAAAATAAAACTTTGCCACACCAAGTTCAGATACCTTGGGGTACAAATAACCAGAAACCTCAATAAATTGTACCTCCACAACTACAAGCCCCTGTGGCGACAAATTAACAAAGACCTAAAGAGATGGAATAACATGAATTTCACTCTCTCAGACAAAATAGCCATGATCAAAATGATCACACTCCCAAAACTAACCTACCTATTCCAAACCCTCCCAACCTGGATCCCCTCAACCCAACTTCGCAGTTGGCAGAGAAAACTACACTCTTTCATCTTCTCACATAAAAAACCAAGAATAAGCCCCAAATACCTGCACCTCCCCACCTCAGAAGGAGGATGGGGAATCCCCAACATAGAAGCATATTACAATGCCAACCAAATACGCCATATAATCCCATATATACTAGAAGATGAGACAAAACAATGGGTACACCTAGAGAGGGACACAATTGAAAACACCTGCACCACAACATACCCACTCCTCCCAAACAAACTAAAGAAAATTCCCACAACACTTAACAGGTACACACAGACCATGCTCAAAGCATGGAAAACACAAATAGGCAAACTATCCCCAACCCCATCCCCACTAATCCCCCTGGCGTACCACCCATTATTCCACCATGCAGCACAAAACCTCCAGATAAAAACCTGGCGAACCAAAGGCTTTTATCGCCTAATAGACTTTTATAAAAATAACAAACCCTTGTCAACACAAGAAATACAAGACAAACTAGAAGACACCCAAATGACCTGGTTAACACAACACCAACTACATGCCCTCTTAAACAACCCAACAGTAAAATCAGCAGCAACTAGGCCCCTGACAACCTTCGAAAACCTCCTCCTAACAACAAAGGGAAACGGTAAAGGGACGGTATCCGCAATATACAAAATACTACTCCAAAACCCCGCAAATCCCCTAGACGCAATCAAAAAACAATGGGAGAATGACATAGGCTATGAGATTAACCCCACTCAATGGACCAGAATGTGGTCTAAACCCCCCTTTAAATCCATATCAACGAAAAGAAAAGAACTCACACTGAAACTCACCTACAGGTGGTACCTAACACCAAGGAAACTAGCGCTAATACACCTAGGAACCTCACCAAAATGCTGGAGAGGGTGCACCTCCACAGGCACATACCTCCACATGTGGTGGGAGTGTCCCAAAATTCAACTATTCTGGACAACAGCCATACAAGAAATATGTAAAATAACTAAGCAAGTAATAGACATCACCCCAGAATTGGCCCTACTAAACATCTTCCAAGACAACAATGCCCATTTACACCACAAAGAACTCATAACCCACCTGCTCTCAGCAGCCAGAAACACCATAACCAGACACTGGAGAGACCTGTCAGGAGTAAGCATGGACCAATGGTACCAAATAGTATGGGAAACAGCCCTACTAGAAAAATTAACTAATAAACTGAAACTGACATGGGGACAAACAGAAGAAGACGCCTTCACCCCGGTATGGCTCCCCTTTATCACATACACAGCCCAACAGGACAATGACAATAATCCACCAACAGCATACAAATCAATATGGCTAACCTGATCCAAAACACACACACACCTCACTCACACACGAAAACAAAGATCACCACAGCTAATCACAAGCAAACAATCACACCCTAGGCCAACCCCAACCTCTCTCACCACCAAAGGAACACAAGTGAACAACACAAGCAACGCTGACACCAAACTGTACATACATTAAACATAATAGAAACACCGCCACCCGACCCCACCCCCATCCATCTTCCCTCTCTCCACCCCCCCTTTCTTTTTTCTTTCTTTTTTCTTCTCCCCCAATGCCTCAACAAATGAAACGGATTTGTAAAAATGTTACATGGAAGAAGAAGAAAAAATACGAGGCACTACACTTCTGTAAAACAAGAAAATCCTTAATAAAAAATATTTTTTAAAAAAGAAACTGCATTAGGCAACAGGTGTTGGAGGGCAGGAGCTGCAGCTCTCCCTCCCTCCCTCTCCTAAGGTGCTTCTGTTCTTGCTAGATGACAGGCCCATGTATGCTCTGCTGTCTGTCCTAGACCCCATAAATTCAGGTGTGGTACAGGGCACTATCCTGTCACCAGTGTTGAAGAAGGGGTGTAGGGGGGTGGGGGGGGTGTGCATGCGTGCGTGCGTGCGTGCGCAGGTGGACACAAAACATAGAGTTGGGGGGAATGTGTGTGTGTGTGTGTGTGTGTGTGTGTGTGTGTAGAATGTTCTCTGTTTTCATGCTTAAAATAAATGGCTGGAACCTCCTCTTCTTCACCTTCACCTTCAGATGGTTAATGCTTTGTCTCATCTTTGCAAGTACCCTTATAGTACCCTTGGGTTTTTTTGTGCCTGTTGTTACTGAACTAAAGAAGATTCATAAATGAATTGTCACTGTATAGTAGATAAGAAGCGGCCACTAAAACAGGGTGCAAGGAGTAAATAAGGCTTTGTGCTCAGTCCACTTTTTTATTTTAGTGTGGAGTATCTGATGGGAATTTGTGCAGTTGGAAGATCTGTTTAAAAACAGCAAGAACCTAGTATTGAGTAAGATGCAATGCCAGTTCAGTCAGTTGCTTTATATGGAATGGGAGATGCTGTCTTGTCCTTCATCTTAGGCAGTAAAATGTATTGAGTCGGCCCTGCTGTTAGTTAGTTAGTTATACTTGTCTAACAGCTTTACAAGATTCCAATTCTGTGCCAACCAAGAGGAACTTGCAAGACCAGTGAGGCAAAGCTGAACAGTTCTGCACTGTTTGCCTCACGTAGAGGTCATATTTACGGAGGCATCTTGAGTTCAAATTAGGAGGAAATCTCATATAACAAAGTAAACATTTGGCACCAGAACTAAGTCCCTACAGGGACTGCAGAGAACATCTTGCCCACTGTGGGAAAGGGCTGAGCAACAAACCTACCCTACCCTACCAAGAAATTATCACAAATTTTCAGAAGATTGGGGCTTATCATAAGCCAGGGACCCTGTGACCATTTGTTAATATAAATAAGAGTCTTCGAATCTCTTTTTACTTAGAAAGGAACAGTAGTTTTAGGATCAAGAATCTAATATTGCATCTAATTTCAGTATGGAGTTTTCAAGAGATAATAACCTGGACTTCACATGCCAATTTGCGGCTCTCCAGTCCTTTTGCTGCTATACTTTGCCAAGCCAGGCCAGGTTTTGACTTAGCACATTGGCCCAACCCAGGCTCATGGCTAAGTTCTCCAGACTAGCCAAGAGCTGTAGCAAAATCAAGCTCTCTTCCCTCAGTAATACTTTTTCGGAACCCCTGCTCCTCACTGGCGAATTGTCAGGTCTCAGTAAGTTTATTATTTTTAAAGAGTAATAATGAGGCTTGTCTCCAGCTTACTGAATTGTGTCAGAATGAAGAGTTCTGTCACACTGCAAGTGCTAGTGGTAAAACTGCACAAAAATCTGGATGACAGATGGACAACTTTTCAAACAGAACAATCTTCCAGCTGACGTTTCTGGGTATTTGATCTGTAGTTTAATAAGTCTTCTAATACCCATCAAAATCAGAGTCCTCAAACATGCTATTGTTGGTAGTTTATTCCCTTTTGAACATGGGCTAGTAATAGATATATGTACAAAACCCAATTCTGTAAAATGTTATACCCAGCAGGCCTATATAAGCTCTCCCTTTTCTAACAGAGTCTCTATGCTTTTCACACACAGTATAATAATCTGACCATGAAACGTTTGCTGAAATCAGTCCTCTGGCATAGTACTTCAGGGCATGACTAGATGCTATGGTCAATCTATTCTAACCTGCCTCCTCCCCAAAATAATAATTGCTGCATTTGTCATCATTCTGGTCAGTTCCCATATTAGAGGCATTCAGTGAACTGGCAGTGTTAAAACTATCCATGTATATAAAAGGCCCACTATCAGATAAGGCAATTTAACAGATAAAGTTACTATGCCCCGCTCTGATCACTAACCATGAGACTATGCCCAGGATTCTCCTAGGAAAGGGGTATTTTCCAATAAAAAAAAATTACCAAATACCAAATGGTAATTTGTCCGAATACTTTGTTACAAATGAATATTTATGAGTAAATTAGTTTCTTAGCAACACCAGAATGCTATTCCAAATAAACAGCAGAAACCAATTATGAACCAGAAACCAATGCTTGAAAGAAACTTCAGAGGACATACTATCTGTGAAGCTTGGAACTTCCCACATAAATTTCATCCATGAGAATGATGTCCCAGATCCTGAAAAGCCAATCCCATATTGGTTAAAAACTGCAGATCTTCTACAGAGCTGTAATTTTGGACTTGGTCACAAATTCTGTCTGAGGAAAGAACTGTGTGGCAGGAGCAGACCTGTCCTTCTGGCTTGGACACTGTTGCCAGCTCTCCTGCCAGATCTGATTGGGGTGGGGTGAAAAAATGCTTCTGGAGAGGAACTGCTCTCCATCAAGGGCAAGGCAGTCAGAACCGCTAGTGACATCAGTGGGAAGTTGATGCCCTCTAAGACATCCAGAATCTGCATAGACAGAACTATATAACTGTATTATTATAACAACAACAACAACAACTGTAATTTAAGAATTTTCCCTCCTCCTTCCCATTCGTATTTTTCTCATGTGTCATGCCCTTTTAGATCGTAAACCTAAGGACAGGAACCATCTCAGCACCGAATTCAGTAACTGATATTAAGTATATGTTGAACACTACTGAGTGCAAGAGTTCCACAGCAGCTTGAGGTGAGTTGAAGCAGAGAAATGTCAGGTGGTAAGAAGGTTAAACACATCCATTCCCATATACAGTGGTGCCTCGCAAGACAAAATTAATCCGTTCCGCGAGTCTCTTCGTCTTGCGGTTTTTTCATCTTGCGAACCACAGCTATTAGCGGCTTAGCGGCTATTAACGGCTTAGCGGCTTTAAGAAAAAGGAAACAAACTCGCAAGAACTCGCAAGATGTTTCGTCTTGCGAAGCAAGCCCATAGGGAAAATCGTCTAGCGAAGCGATGCAAAAACTGAAAAACCCTTTCGTCTTGCGCGTTTTTTGTTTTGCGAGGCATTCGTCTTGCGGGGCACCACTGTATATATACACACACAGAGAGAGAAAGCGCATTACCAAAGGTCCAAATGATCCTGACTGCATCTGTTCTTTGCATTTTTACTTTACAAACTGTAATGTGCAATGTGAAAAAGAAAACTACTAGAAGAGCCACAATCAGGTCAAGTCTACCGTCGTTAAGTGAAACTGAGTACTGTGATAACGACACCTTGCTTGCACCAGCTTTCAATTTCTCCAGAAATAAGAAGCTCAATAGGAGAGCATCTGCTTTGCATGCAGAAAGTCCCAGGTTCAATCCTCAGCAACTCCAGGTAGGGCTGAAAATACCCGCTTCCTGCAATCATGAAGAACCACTGCTGCCCAGTGTACAATCTCAGGGTTGTGGGTTCAAGCTCCACGTTGAGCAAAACGATTCCTGCATTGCAGGGAGATGGACTAGATGAGCCTTGTGGTCCCTTCCAACTCTGCAAATCTATGATTCCATTATTCTATGGACCAGTGGCCTGACTCTGCATTAGGCAGCTTCTTAAGTTCCGATAAATGTAACCTTCCTCCTAAATCAAAACTGATGACTCACGCTCTCTGCTGACATCACTCCCTAAATTGCAGCTCTCCCAGCTCTTTCCACAGAATTCTCATGAAAGCAAAGACTCCTGAGGAGCAATATGCATTAGAAGAAATGTAACTGAAAGTGAGCATTTCCCTATTTACCTTTCTGTTCTCCACCCTTGTGAGGCTGTGTACACACCATACATTTAAAGCCATTGTCCCTCCCTCAAAAGAAACCTTGAAACTGTAGTTTGTTAAGGCTGGTAGGGATTGTTGCTCTATAAGTGGTAGTAAACTACAATTCCACTGCCACTTTGGGGGAAATATGTTTTAAATGTATGACGTACATGCAGTCTTGGGCTACATACACACAACATTTTAGCCTAGAATCGTCAGAAATTAATTGTTTTCTATTGCATGTTTCTATTGCTGAAAGCACTTCCTCAGAAACTGGTTTCATTCCAAAAATAAGAGCTCATAGCAGATTGATTTTGTGTTACCTAACAATGGGTGGTGGGATGGACACCACATCTGTCCAATGACATTGTGAGTGGTTTATATCAAGATCACAATCACCACCTGGGACACCTGCAGGGAGGGAAAGGAGTGGACAACCTAATTAAGGTGAGGGTTTTCAAGTGCATATCGAGTAACCACACTCACCCTCACCCACAGCAGAATGTAGAATCCATCTAGACTAGAAAGCAGCCCGTACACTCCTGAATTCCTTACTTGATTATCATCCTTTTTCAAAAAGCTTCTGACTCTTGAACTCTATTAGAAAAATATTTGTAACGTTCTGCATTTCCCCCCCATAACTGCTGTAAAATCCAATATGAGTTTAGGTTGTAGCTCTTTTCCTTTGCTCTCTTCCTTTCTTTTGCACTACAAGTTTAATTCCTTAGTAAACTTTGTGAATGTCATCCTAGATATACTGTGTGCTGAAGACCAGAGTCAGATCTGTCGTCATCAAGTGAAACTTAATCAGATCTCCGCCTTGCTTATACAAGCTTTGAATTTGTTCAGTGTCCACCGATGAAGGGGTTTATCGGCTTCCTTTTCAGACACCATGACTCATACTCTCTTGCTTACATCACTCTCTGGACTGCAGTTCTCTGACTCCTCTTTTCAAGACATTTCAAGCAGGAATGAACATTGCTGCAGATATATTTTTTAAGACATGCTTTGTATATAAGCTACTTTTCAGTTATCTACCTTCTTCCTGCCTTCTTCCAAAACCATGAGTTTAAAAACTTGCTTAAGCAATTTCAGGAAACACTTGCAAACTCCCAATGTACAATTTATTGCAAAAGTTGCATTTTTATTCCATATTGCAGCAATGTACTGAAAGGGTAAAGAATGCTCTTTATTATGCAGGTACTATAAATGGATACATTTTGGCTACATATACTGAATCCAAAGTAGTCTGGAAGCAGCCAGGCATGAAGGGTTAGCATTCTTAAACTAATCCCAGTCAGAAGAATGATCTGTCTGGGATTAGTTTAAGAATGCTAACGAATAGGAGACGAGATGTTTTCTGTCTAAAACTATATTACACATAGATAACATTTTAGTAAAATCAAGGGTGCTTCCAGAAAACCTGTTTATTCATCTTGATTTGTTAGGGAAGTTAGACAACAGCAGTTTAAAAAGAGCTTGTTCTGATTTGTTTGTGGGGAGGTTAGATGGTGTTATGTCAAAACAGGTGTTATTTCTCTCACTTTCCAGTACACTTTCACCTCACTTTATCATAAAAAGTCCTCTGAGTGACATGAGTTTTCTGCTCAAGACCTCCCAAACAACTATAATTGTGCAACCTGAATTTGCCAGTATGTGACTGAATCCCACCTCAGAACAGTGACATTCTAGAAGCGCCTCAAGAAACAGAACTAAGAGGAGCTATGCTGAAGTAGCAGGTCTGAATCTTGATGACTGAGATTAGCGGCACGGGTCAGGCTGAGCAGCCATCTGAATGGTAATCCCAAGTGCAGTCCTTTATCTCTCCCATGTAAACAAGTGCTTGTTATTCATCCCAATAGGGAAATAAAAGGTGTTGCCCTTCAGACCACTGCTATGAGAGCAAACCCTGATTTCTACTGCTGACACAGGTTCACATGTCATACTAAGGCAAACTATAACTTAGCACAAATTAGCGAATGTGCAGGTTCCCAGATAGCTCACAGCCACTTTGCTCCTCCTGCAGTCATTCTGCTGCTCTACTGTGGTAAGTCACGAGTCAGTGTGTTGCTTGAACCTGGGCTTGTGAGCTAACCAAGGTGGTTTGCCTGAGAATTAGACCACAGGTCCAGGTTCAGATAACAGGCTAAATCAAACCATGGCTTAGTCCAGCACAGTAGCAAAATAGCCGCAGAAGGAGCTAGGTGGCCACAATATCCTCAACAGGATATTTGCACATTTGGTCCTTGGTACTAAGCCACGATTTGGCTGAGTGCTACATGCAAATGAAGTTATAGCATGTGTGTCACTCATTAACAGAAATTCTGAAGAGGGGATACAACAAAGGTGCACTGAACAAACTCCACCTCAGCCTGCAGAGGACACTGCAATATTTTCCTGCTCCCTCTTTGTGTTACAGTAGAAGACTTCCCTCTACTCTCTCATACATTCCAGCCATTATAATGGTGGGCATTTTGCTAGACAAAAGCAGAGGGTATATGCCTAAAAGGTACATTATTGCTACTTCTGATGGAACACACTTATTCAGGATCTAAATACTTTGTCTAACTGAAGCTTAAGTGTCTAGCCATAGGGAAAAGCCTTGACTCCCAATTACAGCCAATATGTTTCCTCACTATTGTCACTCCAAATGATAGCTCACAGTGGTGAAGCTTCATGCTCTGGCACTGGGGGGGGAGCAGGTGGGAGCATGGTGCGCTGCCCACAGGGGCATGCGTGCATCCTGGGGGCATGGCACACCGCCTGTGGGGGCATGGCACCCAGTGTGGGTGGGGGAAGTAGCTGCAATGGCACCCCACCAGGATCACACTACTGGGGGCAGTGCACTCCCCCCGCACTCCTCTTCCTCTGCCAGTGATAGCTCATCCAGGCTTGCAAATACAGGGCCCAAATCTAACCTTGGATCTTCATCTGCATGAAATCAGGAATTAAAGTAGGTAAGGTAATGAGAACTTAACACGGTTTCACAACAGAAGACCACAAAAAGCCAACACCAAAAACCAATATCCATTCAGTTAGAACCCCACCTACTCTACAATGAGGGGGGAAAACTGAGCAAGTTACTCACAGGAATACATGTCAGTTTTTGAACCCACAGAAATAATATGCTTTAGGCTGCAATTCTGTCTGCAACACTGCAATTTAGGTTGCAGTTTAGGCTGTAACACTGAGATAGCATTAAGCCCCACTGATTACAGAGGGACACTTCCTAGTCAGGATGCACAGAATTTGACTGTTACTGTAATTTCCTTTCAACTAAGTCTATGACTTGAAACTCAGTGAGGTCCCCCACCGGGTTTCAAGTTGCTTTTTAAACACTGCTGTACACACCATAGAGGAGACAGGGGTATCTTCATACCACGTCCAATTTGTTTCTCCACTGTGAACTCCAGTTTATTTGTGCATGGGTCAATGTCAGCCTGAAATGTACACACATCAGTTTAACTACAGCTTCCACTGGTTTGAGGGTAAGCACATCAAAAGAGCCTTTCTCAAAAAGCTAAAGGATACAGATGGATTGTGTCTAAAATAATGTGTACTCAGCTTCATACACCAGCAGTGGGAGCACATGACAGTGGACAAGTAGGCAGTAATGTGTAGCGAGTTTAATTGTTCCTCCCAAATCCCTGTTCAAATCACTGCCTTGATCTGCAAGTGAAATTACATGGTGCTTTACTAATGGCTCTGCCACAGGAACAGCTGAACTAAATAGTTCTATCATAGATCTAACAACCACCGCATGAATAGGTACATGAGCCAAGAAAGGTTTGGACATGATCCCTCGCTTCCACACACAGCAAAACTGTGCAGCAAAACTCTTTTGAACCAGAGGAGAGTTCCACAAATTTTGATATGATATGGGGGGTGGGGAGTAACAGTGAAAGCTAAAATTATACAAGACATACCAAGAACCCTAGGCACACCTGAAATACTGTTTTGGTTCCTGGCCTATAAACAGTTACAGTGGTACCTCGGGTTAAGAACTTAATTCGTTCTGGAGGTCCGTTCTTAACCTGAAACTGTTCTTAACCTAAGGTACCACTTTAGCTAATGGAGCCTCCCACTGCTGTTCTCATCCTGAAGCAAAGTTCTTAACCTGAGGTACTATTTCTGGGTTAGCGGAGTCTGTAACCTGAAGCGTCTGTAACCTGAGGTACCACTGTCTTATAAAAATTAAGGGGAAATAGCCAGTTTTTTCTGGGGGTTATCCTGTGGCACCTTGAAAAACTTGTCATTCTCTTAATTTTTGTAATGCATTTTCTTTACTGGCTAAATTTTGAACTTCTCCCACATTTTGTGGTTGTATCACAAAACAGCAATGTTTAATATCCTGAGTTGATGAGGCAGCCATAAAAATGTGGAAACCCTGTTAAAACCTGTAGAATGAATCTCAGATAAAAAGTTTTTTTAATAAAAAGCACCTACATAAATCCTGAGTTATATGACTCCTCTTCATCAGGCAATACTTACATTGGTAAATTCAACTGATGTTCTGGAACTGCCATGGTGTGGACTGGACATCACAACTGGCTTAGTGGAAACTAACCCTTGGCTACCATCCCAAACCTTATTTGTAGACTCCTTCAATGTCATCTATACAAAGAGCCTTTTCATCAACCTGAAAACTGGTATATAACTTGCCTCTTGAGTTTTGTCTAGGATTTTCAGTAGATAATTTAACAAATGCAACCCAGTGGCCATACCTATTTCTCTGCATACTGTATGTTATATTGCATTTTGCTTTAATGCAATTTTTAAATTCGTATTACTTCAACACTTTGGATTTTTTGCATTAAAGCTAGTATAAAATATTTTAAATAATAATAAATGCTTAATTTTTTTAACAGCTCAGTTATACAAAAGGGAAGGATCACCTGCTCCATACACCCCCCCCCCAATATAGGAAAGCTGCCTTATTCAGTATTATCCTACTCTAACTAGCACCAGCTCTTCAGAGTTTCAGGCAGGAGTCTTCCCCAACCCCCAGCCACACCTGGGGGGGGGGGGGGACAGGAATCGATTGCACCTGGGACTTTCTGCCTGCAAGGCTCTCTCTCCCCCGGCGCTTCCATCCACCCAGCACAACCCGGAGCGAAATTGCCCCGCAGATAGCCTGGCAGCGGACGTGCAGCTGCGCAAGTCTCCAGCAGGTGAGCCCGGCACGAACTCCCAGGAACACTAACCTGAGGCGAAATCATTTCTGGGAAACAACACGAGCGCCTTTCTTCGGGACCCGTCCTTCGTTCGTTTCTAAACAAATAAATAAAACCACCCTCAAAATCCCAGCACTTGCCAGAATCCTGTTTTTTCGTTTTCCTAAGAGCATCTCTCTCCCTCCCGTCTCAAAACGCGAACCGCAAACGCCTGAAGTAAAACTCCGCTTTTTTCCGAGCCGGGGAGAGAAGTCCACCGACTTCTTCTCTGCTCCTCCCGCCTCTTCGCTCCGCGCGGGATTGGCACAGCCAGCCTTTTCCCCGCTCGCCTTCGAAGCACGCGGACTCTACCATGGAAGCGCGAGGGGGGGGGGAGGCCAGGTCTCTCCCCCTCACTCGACCCCGGGGGAAGGAGAAACCGAAGGGGGGTGGCGCAGCTGCCTCCCCCGCGGGCGCCCCCCCCCTTCGAGGCTGCTAAAGGGGCCAGCCTGACACTGACCGGCCGCGGCAGCAGCTGCTTGGCGGGAAACCGACGCTCAGGAGGAGGCGAGCTTACCCTCCGGGTCAAGTCCTCGCTTCTCCCTCTTCGTGCCGCCTGGTCGCGGGTCCCAAGCGAGACTGCTGCGGCTTTCCGCCCGGCCGCTGGTGGTGCTGAGCTCCTGCACGAGGAGGAGCATCCCCGCCGCCAGCCTCCCGCCCCCGGCGAGCGCAGCCGGGCCCTGGAGACGCCTCCCAGCTCGAGCGCAGCGGGCGGCTCTCTGTTGTTGATGTTGCTGCCGGCGCCGAGGCTCGGTGCAGAGAAGCGAGACCCCTGCCCGGGCTGGCGCACAGCTGCCCGCGGACGCCGACTGCCGCCCCTCAGGCGCCCTCTGCTGGCGCGGCTCGGGAAGCGCCGCGGCAGTAGGCAGTGTGCGGGCAGAAGACGACCTTCCGAAAGAAGAGCGAGCCCCTTGCGCGCTTGCAAGACCTCGGAGGAGCGCGCAAGGATTTCGGGAGGCTTGGCTAAGAAGTCTCAGTAGGAAAGAACAAGGGCGGAGGAGGGAGTGGTGGTTTCGATGGCTTAAGTGCTGGCTGTAAAGGAGGAGGCAAAGTTTGGTACCTGCGTTGCGCATGCAGAGTGACGGGCAAAACTGCAAGTTTTGTGCTTTTATGTCGTAAACCGCCCTGCGGAAAGAGGAAAGGCGGTGTAGAAATTTAATTAGTAAATGAAATAAAGAATGGTTAAAAGGGATTTAGGTGAATTCATGGAGAAGGCGGCTCTCAGCTGTTGTTGTTATCGTCTGTCTCGAGAGTCAATGGAGTGCGCCTCTGGGGGTGAAGTCAAACTGCTGCCTTAGCAGCACCTGGGATGCAAGCCTGGGCAGTCTGTATGGAGCTTCTGGGCTGTCCACCAGACGACAAGACACACACACACACACACACACACACACCAGCCTCGCTGATGTGGTGCAATAGAAAGCAGAGCAATAGGTTTGGCACCAGCTCTACTGCAGGAGTTGCTAGAAGGAGCGGTACAAGTTCCTATCCAACTTTCTTAGGAACTCCCCTCCAGATTTGTATCGGGTTTACTCCTTAGCTTTTTCTTAGCAAGGTAGCAGGGGTTTAGGATCAGTGTTTTCCTTCTCCTTGAAGGACCACCCTCCCAGATTGATGAGCCCCATCTGCCCCTCACTTCCCTCTACATGTGCAGAAAGCTTCTTGACTGTTGGACCCACTATTGGTCTCATCTGCTCCATCTGGTAGAGCCTGTCTTCGCATGCAGGAAAATTCCCCTACTCACCAAGGGTTTGAGATCCATTGGTCACCCTCACCTGGTTTTGCTGGCCAGTCGAAGCCATTTCCCAGGGTGTGGCTGCTGTCAAATGCTGACAGCTTGTAAGAGCCACAGGTGAGAACCGAGTGCTGGGTAGGGACCAAAGCTGGGCAAACTACCCCAGAAGGGGCACAACATGTTCTCCATTAGAGGTATTACCTCTCAGTGGCTACTAGTTATTGGAGACTGTATGCCTCTTAATAATGCTAGGGAATCCTAGAGGAAAAGTGTTCATGTTCTCTTTGGGGGCTTCCATTAACATGGGCCTCTGGTTGGACTAGATGAGCCTTTGGTCTGATGTAGCAGGGCTCTTATGTTCTTAGAAACTGTTGTGTCCCTAAATACAATTGTTGTTGATTGTTGCCCTGTTTCTTCATAGCCTGCATACTTTGCCAAGTGGTCTTTTCTTTCAAACAAGTGGCTCTATATCTAATCACAACAGAGGTGATAATGAGATAATGAAGACCTGAGAAAATGTGAGATATCTCATATAACTAACATGCTTAAGTCTAATTAATGCATTAAGGAGTTAATACCATAGAGTAAGTTGTCCTGCCAGGTTTAGCTGTGTCCACTTCCCCTCACCTTGGCAAGAACTAGGTCAGGCTTCCTCAACCTCGGCCCTCCAGATGTTTCGAGACTACAATTCCCATCATCCCTGTCCACTGGTCCTGCTAGCTAGGGATCATGGGAGTTGTAGGCCGAAAACATCTGGAGGGCCGAGGTTGAGGAAACCTGAACTAGGTAATCAGGCTTACTGTTCTCTCCCAGTCCACCTGAGAAGCTCAGCATATAAATAGGTTTGAGTTGGTTACTTCAGCTCAACCGTATGCCTCTCATCAACCATTCGTGAGTGACCTTCACCAATAATTTAGGAACTTTCACCACTGTAACTAAGCCAGGTTTTACAATCTCTGAAACTTTTTCTAAATGCTGTATGGAAAAGCACATGAATATGTCCTTTGGATAAATTGTAAGTAAACAATTTTCTACTTACCAAACATGTGGTCTTTTCTATGCTAGGGGAGGAGGGAAACTTTGAAACTCACTTTAAAGGGAACATATTTTAAGCCTAACAGCCTATATTTCTATGCTTTATTTCCATGCTGCATATTTTGTGATTTAAAATATCTCCTGGGGTTCTCTCACGAAAGAGTATTTGCCCCAAACTTGGATCCTGGCATCCAGGAATTCTCATTTTAATCTTGTTGTTTTCCTTACACCAACAGAAAATTGGTAACTAAGAAAATATGGCTTTGTTTAAAACACTATTAAGTTTCGCCAAGCCCCTTTGACAATTTTTGATGTTGAAGGATGTTGCTAGGCTGCTTAATTGCCTTAAAGTTTTTCTGGTGTGAACACTGTTGTTTCAGAATACTATTCACAATACAACCTCTGTATTGCATCCGTGTTGAACAATTATTAGATGCTGGGAAGTCTTTTGTTGTCTTAGGGTAGCTTAGCATTTGCAATTAAGGGCTTTGCTTTCTCTGTGTGATGGGGAACACCAAGCACAGAGATACGTAGGCAAAGTCAGATATCATGGCTATTTTTACCACTACACCTCTGGAGCTGATTTTTGCCACCACTGTAAACAGAACACTAATGATAAAGAAATAGCCGTGGTTTTTACGAAAGATTATTGATCCTTTGCTATCACCAAGGAGAGATTCTTACAACCATTTTCTTATCAACACAAGAAGTCATTTTAATTGACTTTACACATGACTCATACCTTGTTGATTCAAGCCACTTTAGCAAAGAAAGAAATTGGTTTTTGTATTTGTTGTCATTTCCCCTATTTTTTATGTTTAATCACTTTGGGATGTTTAATGGGAAATAATTAATAAATGAAATAAAAATGATCTTTGACTCTCATAATTGGGGCATCTTGGGAGAAATTTTGGCTCTGGGTGAGTTAATACAAAACACTAAGAATATTTTTGCAGGGAAGCCTGCAGTAATTCCTTCCCATCATATATTCAAGAACCCATATCTTTACATGGAAACACCCTACTTCTTCCCTGTTCAGAAGTATGATTGGGCTGCAAGGAAAAATACTGGGACATCATAGAACAACCCTTGCCTCCTGCAAGCCCTCCAAACTGGCAGGAGCAGAGGCCCATACGTCCCCAAGAAATATCACAGCAGAGACTAGGAATTAGTCTGATTGGAATTAAGTGCGCTTCCACTTGCATCCCTTTAGCCTGGGGCCTAAAAGAGCAGGGAATGGAAGTCAGGCAAGTGTATTTCCATTTTAAGTTGCTCCTTTGCCCCTGAAAGGGTCACATGGGTGGGATAGACCTCGGTTATGGACCAAATCTCCATCTTCATCTCTTTTTTTCTTTGTCACTTTTCCATGGCAAACCAGGTTCAAAGCAGCTAACAGCAACATCACAGGCAATATATGGCAACTATGACACCCCTGCTAAAAAGTGTTGGGGCTGAAGACCACCTAAAGGCTATGCCCTTTGCCGCAAAACTTTTTATCGTCAGTTTGTGTATGTGTATGTATGTACACGTGTATGCCCTTAAAAGCCGCGTTGAGCCTGAAAGTGGCAGGAGACGTTTTTCTTCACAAATACTCCAGCTCTCAGCCCTGGTATGGAAGACAGATTTCAAGAATGAGCCTCGACCCTGCTAAGAATCAAGTGTTGTTCCAGACAGGTGGGATGTCGCAAACAGGTGGCTGGCACCTTAAATAATCGGATTTTCCATGGTAAAGAGGGGGAAACGGGGGGCTGTTGCTTCGACGTCGTGCGGACGCTGCGAAAAAAGCTTGCTTGGGCCGGCAGCGCCGCTCCAGCGACAGGCGCGTGTGCGCGAGGCCGCGGCATCTTCGAGGGCGCCTCCAGTGCTCCCTTCAGACGGCAGAGGGAGCTGGCGGAGGAGGAGGGGGTGGCGCCATTCTTTGCGCACCTCCGGCTTAGGGAAGGTGGAGCTGCGGCGCAGGGCGAGGACCGGGGCCCCTCCGCCACTGCCGGGAATAGGGACGCGCCGCGGCAGCTCCTGGGGCCATGGAAGAGTTTCACCCCCATAACGACGAGGTAGTACGGACTTCTCCCTCCTCCCCCGGTCAGCGGGAGCGGGGCGCCCTCCTCGCCCCAGCCCAAGCTCCCTGTCGCCCCGGCGGGCTGCAGTGACCTGGTTTTTCCTCGTCGCAGCGCAGGAAAGGATCTCGCGCTTGGCCGTGGCGCGCGCTTCTACTTGGGCGGAGGAATAATTAGACTAGGGACCCCCCCACTCCAGACACGCGGGGGCGGAGGCGCCTCCCGTTCCTGCCACCCGCTTTAAAGTGTGTGCCTGGAGGGGGGGGAGGAGAGGGGCGCAAAAAAACCCAACAACAACAACCATGACTTTGTAACAGGCCGGCTTGCGCTTTTCAGTCTCGCTCCGACGTGGGTGGGCCTGGTCTGCATAAAAATGTCACCTGGCTCAAGGGTTTTTTCCCCTTAATATATTTATTTATTTTGTGTACGTTTCCACCCAGCCAATCGCAAGCGCCGCTTGTGGGATCGTAGGCGGGGGAGGCTTGGTCCGCCCAAGAATGCTGTCATTGCAACGCCGGTCCTCACGTGGACGGGGAGGGTTGCGCGCGCGCGCGCCCCCGCTGCCAATTGAGGCCACTGCAGAATAATGGCAGGCGGTGGTGATGATGATAGCAAAATAGGGTAGTGAAAAGAGCCTGCCATTGCTTTGAAGCCCAATTTGAAAGTGCAGTGGATTCCAAGGTTAAAGCCAAGGGAGGAGGGAGGAGGGGGTGGGAAGAGGAGCACGTCAGACAAGAATCCCGTGTTTGAATGCCTGCCGCCCTCTGCACACAATTGAAAAAGGAGAAGACAAAACCTCATTCAGGTAGAGAAGGATGGTGTAAAAGAGAAAGGGTAGCGCTCTCCCTGATATGATGGGTTTTTATGTGTGCATCCAGGGAATCTTTTTGATGTGGTTGCATTCAGACACACAATCCCTCTGCTCTTTTCCCACTTCCCTTTTCCTGCAGACCCTTCCCTTTGCTGTCATCCCTTGATTCTGTGACATGCTTAGCCTGGTATTTTATTTTTTTAAAAGTTGGGGTTGTATCCATTGCCAGTCATAATCAGAACAGACCCATGTTTAAGCCTATTTATTTCAGTGGGTCTACCGTAAGTAGAACTATGCTGACTACAACCTTTGGAGGGTCTGACTGTCATGCCAAAGCATTTAGGACAGGGGTAGGCAACCTAAGGCCCAGGGACCGGATCTGGCCCAATTGCCTTCTCAATCTGGCCCACGGACGGTCCAGGAATCAACGTGTTTTTACATGAATAGAATGTGTGCTTTTATTTAAAATGCATCTCTGGGTTATTTGTGGGGTATAGGAATTTGTTCATTCCCCCCCCCCAAAAAAAAATATAGTCCGGCCCACCACATGGTCTGACAGACAGTGGACCCGCCCACGGCTGAAAAAGGTTGCTTACCCCTAATTTAGGATGTAGTTTTTGTTTTATCGTGTGTCAATCTTGTGTAATAGAGGGTACTGCTCACTAGGATAATGTGATACATTAGCTTTGACATAGACCTTAGATGCTAATGCATGAATTTCAGGACACAGCCAGAAATAGTGTGATTGTAAAATCCATTTGGGACGCTGGTGATTGCGATTTTTTAATAACACACTTAGTTTTCAGTACGATATAAGAACTTGGCATTTATGCAGCTGCCGTGTGCATCAAATTCATGAGCTGGTGATATCGCCAGAATAAATGAAGATTATGAATATATGGACCTTGTTTTGGAGAGTTTTGTGGGCTTTTTGAATAAATAAATTCTGTCTTGGTTCATTATTTCTTCCAAAACCTGTGTGGCAGCTGCAATTTTATTGTTTTATATTTTGTATTCTAAAATGCGTAAGCAGCTCTAGAATTAAATTTTATGAAGAGTGATAAAAATAATAATTTAATTAAATAAATCTCTTCTATGATTACAGATGACCTTCAATGCTGAAGAAGCGCACAGTATTATTAAAGATGTAAGTTGCACGTTTTAGCATACAGTACAGTATTTATGTGTTTTGGTGACAAAATGAATTTTTGCAGTTTTCTGTTTCCAGGAATAATGGCTATCCCTGAAAGACTTGCACCAGACATCCTGTCTTGCCTATTCAAAACTGAGTCCCACTACATTTAGTGGGGCATACTCCCTTGCTGTGTTTAATATTGCACTCTTGAGCTGCAGTCATATGGACGTCTATTGGGAATATAGCTAATTGAATTCAATGGGGCATTTTTCTGAATAGACATGCATGGGATTACACTATCAAGATCCAAACTATACTAAATTTTCAATATTGGATGTTTAAAATTTTGTACATTCTACCCCCCCCCCCCTCGCAGTCCTCTGACAAGCTGCTCCTCTGACAATCTGCTCCAGGGAGTGTGGAAATTGTGGAACACTGGGAGGTGGCAGTAGGGGCTGCAAGGGGTATAAGGGTGAAATCACTTCCCCTACTTGTGCTAGAGGGAAGCCTCTGTTGTACTGGAATCATTCCATGAATGGAAGGAACCCTTTTGATTCATGAAAATACAATTCTGGATACTGCCTTTTATAACACTCCACTGTAATGTTAAGTAGTGCTAAGTGTTCTGTATATGTTCTGTTGAATTCTGCTAAAAAAACACACCCTGTAGAACACAATTTGTAATGGTGACTGAGACGGCAGTCCTGTGCAGGTGAGCTGTTTAACTGTCTTTGAAGTCAATTGGATTTATTTCTGTAGCTGTTGTTATGTTGACTGTTGTTTGATTGTGGCCCACAGTTAGCCCCGGCAGAGAAGCTGCTCAGTATACTGGGGCAATAGGATCACCCTGTCTGAATTTCAATGCTGGAGCAACTCAGAATTGTAGCATTTACAATAATATATCCAGCTCAGCAGGATATTTTAGTCCTGTTGGGAAAGAAATTCAGATTATTAAAATGCTCTTCTGGATTCTGCATGTTTGTTACATGACTCTTACCACTGAGATGGGAATGGTATAAACAGTTCAGTTACTGATTTATGTGCCTCCATTTAGGAGCTCTAGCTTAGGAAAAGAGGCAAATGAGAATATCTTTATGACATTTGAGTCCCTTTACATAACAAAGTGGGGCTGGCTTAAAAGTATATATGCTTATACTACTATCTATTTTTAATACTTGTATTTAATCAGATTTTTATTCCTTTTTAGTGCATAGAAGGTGTTCTGGGCAAGGCAGATTACAATCACGACAATGTCAATCAGTGGACTGCAGCTATAGTAGAACAATCTTTAACACAACTGGTAAAACTGGGGAAAACGTACAAGTACATTGGTAAGATTCTGTGCATATATGCAGTTAATATTAATTTTACAATTAATGGGGAGAAAATGATTTCAGGCCTACTTTTGTTAGTAAAGGTAACATAAAGGACTCCTGACAGTTAATTCCAGTCACAGACAACTCTGGGGTTGTGGTGCTCATCTCGCTTTACTGGCCGAGGGAGCCGACGTTTGTCCGCAGACAGTTATTCCGGGTCATGTGGCCAGCATGACTAAGCTGCTTCTGGCGAAACCAGAGCAGCGCACGGAAATGCTGTTTACCTTCCCACCAGAGCAGTACCTGTTTATTTACTTGCACTTTGACGTGCTTTCACACTGCTAGGTTGGCAGGAGCTGGGGCCAAACAATGGGAGCTCACCCCGTCGTGGGGATTCAAACCGCCGACATTCTGATCGGCAAGCCCTAGGCTCAGTGGTTTAGACCACAGTGCCACCCGCGTTCCTATATACTTTGTTAGTAGAATGAGGCATATAAGGTTCTATGTGCTGCACCTCACCCACCTTCGTGAGAGCTTTAAAGGCAGTTTTGCTCCAATTTATTATGCATTTTACTATAATAATATGGGATGTGGCGGGTTGGCGAGGGGGGTGGGCTCTATTTTCAGATTCCCTTGGCATTTATTGGTCATCTGCTGTTGATTATCTGCATCAGAAAATTAGCCAGGCATTTTCAACAGACTTCACAAATCTAGAATATCAGGGCTGTTCAGGAAGCAGTCCACCATTTTGAGGAGGAATATGTCTCATTGCTTTCTTAAATAAAGGAAATTTAAAGAAAAAGGATCATGCTTTTGCAGCATAGTGGCAACTTAAATATTATAATTCAACAGAATTTCTTTTTGGGAAAAGGCATGGGATTTTAATTCATACTTTAACCACCACTTAGTCCTTTTAGTTGTATAAAGGACTAGTGAATTCTGATTAATTAATCTACTTTATTGATAAACATGAGATTATGTTCTGTCTTCAGTAACCTGTGCAGTGATGCAGAAGTGTGGAGCTGGTCTGCATACAGCAAGCTCGTGTTTTTGGGATACCACAACTGATGGTAAGTGCCTGCCTGCAGAATTGAAGCAAACTACTTCATGAAAAAAATGACTTTTCACTTATTGTTGTGAAACATTATGCTGCAGTTGAAAGGCGGTTTGAATTGGCAGCCCACATATAGCCCCCAGGATATAATAGGTATATAATAGGTACTGCCTGAAATTAGGATCATTTCACCCAAACTATATGTTACCTACTTTCTTTACCCAGGTCCTCAAATGAGAAAGAGATATAACCCTGCTGATAAGGCCAGGCCAAAATGAAAAGGGCTGACCAATCGCTTTTGGTTGCATGGAAAAAATGCTTTGGCAGAAGGCCAAGGACTGTTTCTTTAGATGAGTTTAAATCTGACACGGAATCATTATTGATGCCTAAGTTTGAGTAGTATTTGAACTTCATTCACTCTCTGGATCAAATCGGTCTTACTGCCAGGCATCATGAAAGATAAGAGACTAGTCTCCTGGATAGGTGGTGCTGGTTCATGAGGGCAGACTTCGTTCAAAGCGCTGAACAGCCCTGGCAGACTTCACTCCTCAGCATGACTGTTCCAAATTCATAGTTATACAATTGAAAGAGAAGAACTAAGCTTAACAGGGTTAAAAAAAAAACAAATCACCAAGTAATCATATATGCCAGTACTTCAGTGACCGATAAGACTCGAAGCTGTAACGAAGAAAGAATGTTCATATTGTTGTAACTTTATATTCTTTGTGTTTTGTGCTCAGTAAGTTACTTGATTAAATATATTACACTATGAGACTTGTACAGTGGTACCTCGGGTTAAGTACTTAATTCATTCTGGAGGTTCGTTCTTAACCTGAAACTGTTCTTAACCTGAAGCACCATTTCAGCTAATGGGGCCTCCTGCTGCTGCCGCGCCACCAGAGCACGATTTCTGTTCTCATCCTGAAGCAAAGTTCTTAACCCAGGGTACTATTTCTGGGTTAGCAGCATATGTAACCTGAAGCGTATGTAACCCAAGGTACCACTGTATTCATTTCCTACCATGCTGAGTACCGGCAGGAAAATGCTGAAATGTGCACCAGCACTGGTGTTGTCCTTACTTTCTAAGAAAAATCACATTCAAGGCAGCTCAGCAAAAAATGCAACAAAATGTAAAAAGAACCCTAACAATGAAGCATACGGTTTTAGTGCACTGAGCTGGCCATAGCTTTATGCCTGGCGTAGCAGTAGCCACCAGCACAAAGGAAAAACACATCATGGTGCCTGAGTTGATCACCCAAGGGCTTTTTTTTTTTTTTGCAGAAGAAGTAGCTAGAGAGAATCAGGGGGCTGCCTGTGGCCTCATAAGAGCAGCCCTCTTCATTATCATTGGCAAAAGGTTTGATTTTCAAAGTGTTGTGGGTTCTTAGTCAACTACAGGAATGGCAACTTGGACTGAATCACATGCCCACCATCAAAGTCCTGTTGACAAACTAAATCCATGCTGTAGTGTCATTTAATTCTATTTAACCCCGGTGACCATCTATGATAGATTTTTCTGAGTTTCTGACTCCTAAGATGCATTATTGTGCAAGCATTGGGACCAAGAGCATGAAAATGATTAGCCAGAAGTATGTTCTGCAGAGTTCACAGAGATCTACTTCTTTGTAAGCATGTTTAGGGTTGTGGCCCAGATCTGTCACCAAAAGCAATGTTTGACATCCTCTAGGGATTATCTTTTGTAAATGAGTTCGGGTTATTCGGTTGTCCTCTTAAGAATGAATATAGAACTTGACCACTTTCTCTTCTTAAATCCACTATAGGTACCTGCACAGTTCGATGGGAAAACCGAACTATGAACTGCATCGTCAATGTCTTTGCTGTAGCCATTATTCTGTAGCAAACTGGACAAATCGCACTAAGTTATGCCAAAGCCTTTAAGAACAAAACTATCAAATTACTTATAGTACATTGTAAGAATTATTAAATAAACTATATTTATGCACTAAAGAGAGAGCAGGAAATGTGCTTTTAAAAAAAGTCTCTGCACAATATATAGTATAGTATAGTATAGTATAGTATAGTATAGTATAGTATAGTATAGTATAGTATATATTATAGTAAAGTGTAATCGTTTGGCTTAGCCAGCTGGCAGCTTGCTAGAGACCAGCTGTAAAAGGAAAAGGACAATGTTTTGAGCATTCTAGGACTGTGGTTCTCTCTGCTCCCCACCCTGCAACCTGCAAGAAGTGATGGAAAAGTTACGTAAAAATAAGAAAATGCATGTTTTCCCCCACATTACCACTGGGACTTCATACACAGCAGCTTAAGATAAATGTAATCAGTAAGAGGCAAGAGAATATTATTTGTAACACCCACATATATATAATTGGTTCTGAGTTATGGGAGGTGATGCCTTAGAATAGTGGTTTTAAACCTGTGTTCCAAGGAATCCTTGCACTCCCATCTGTTCTGCTTCAGTATAATGACCAATCTCTGCCCCCTGAAAACTAAAGTTGTGAGAGCGTGTTGTTTGCTGTAATGCACACACTCATTTGATGCAGTGCAACAGCTACCACATAGTCTCATGCGCGCAACCCAGAACATAATTCCAGCATGAATAGGTCCCACAGCAGGTGAAAAAAGTTCCCTGAAAGCTGTAAGTTTGAAATCCACTGCTGCTTAGACTATTGGTGCTTGTGATTTATAATGCATAATAAATTAAGCAGTGAGGGGGGAGGAAGCAGAAAAACGCAACAAGTTGTAAAATAATATTTTCATGTTTTAGGCACAAAATTTATAAAGCCAAAGTACCTACTTTTCTCAAACAGGGTATGAATGTTCAGCAAAAGAATGTATTTTTCATGCTGTAAGGCTGTGCTTAGACTGTGGCACAATTCTTAAGGCACATTCGTCGAAGTAGGGAAATTGTATTAAAACATTCTGCAACATTTGGTTCAGTTACTGGTGCATTAACAAATATTTGGTGCATCAGCACAAAATCACAAACCAAAAGCATTAAAATAATGTGCAGATAATACATGTGCAAATACTTTAGATTAGGATATTAAAAGTTTAGCAATGCTCTCATGATACCATTTGATTGCATATCTCCCAGGCAGGACCAGCCTTTGGCTCTTCAGATTCTTGAAGAGTTGTGCTTGCTCATTTCAAACTATATAAAAGTAATGTTTCATATGTAGCACTTGGAAATAGAATAATTTGAAGTGGGGACTTGTCTGTGTCTTAAGGTGCACTTAGGCTGTAGGTATGTTACTTACAGAATAATTAACTGGCTACAGTCCTTACTTCCTAGTAGTGTTCATAGAGTTAGACCATAAATCCTTGCTATTTATGTTATTAGTTAAAATAATTCTGCAATCCTATGCTTACTTGAGAGAAAATTGCATTGAAGAGAGTGGAACTTACTTCTGAGTAAACATGCAGGGAATCAACAGTATGCTTCTTGCTTCCTAGATCTACCTAAATTAGAAAATTCTCCACTTCAGTCAAGTGGGTAATCCTAATAACTTGAAGAACCACTCAAGCAAATATTAAGTACCTTTGCAAATATGTTTAGTATATAGGATTCTATTTTTTCATAAAAAGTTACATTGTTTTGCAGTTATTTATATACCTAGTAGAACTTGAAGCTATACTGTTGCATTAAGCATTTTTGCCTTTTGTCAGAACTGCAACAAGCTGGTTTCAGTTGCAGTTTATCTTTAGAATTTTTTTTATCATTGCAATGGTTTTGCTTTGAATTACTTTAACATTATAATATGTAAAGCACCAAAGGTCTAGCTGTTTTTCGTTAATAAAGTTGCATATTTAAGCAAATACCATGTTTATATTCCATATTGTTATAGCGTGAACACAGATATCTCTGTACTCTTTAAATGAATGTACATATCTATAGCAACAGAACTAAAATACTATGCGAAGTTCTCTCACAGCTCTGGATTCAAAATTTGCTCTTTTTCTGGGTGCAAGCTATTTTCATCTTTTTCCTGAAGCAGTAAAAGATAATAATGAAGAGAGAACATTTTACAGAGGGTGGAAACACTATAGAATATAGATGAATGCAGTTGTCTGAAACAACTACTAGTAAAGGGTTTGGCCAGAAAATAAAGAGAAAGGTACAATCTACCTTTTACTCTTTTTTATAGTAAACTTCTGGTGCTGTTACTGAGACTAGATGGTTTTATTCGCAATTGTATTTCTGGGTTTTAAAAAATGCAGTTGAACATAAAATGAATGCTCATCAATATATCTTATGGCAAGATTGCACTAGAAATTATGCTGGTATTGGTTTTAAAATAGGTACAGTTTGTTTTAACTAAAAATAAGAAAAATTAAAAGTGCCTGCCTTACCTATACTCTTGTGTCTTTCAGATGAATGATTGCTAGAGCCTTTAATAGGGTATTTTCTGTTCTAAAAATATATTCTAGTCTTTTCTTGATGTGTTGAGATCAAGCTTTTTGTCATATTCTATTGTGTTAAAACAACTCCTCAAGCTACTGTACCTAATGCTTTTTAGGCACAATCCCTGATAAAATTCTCCTCCACAGGCCCCACTGAAGTGTGTGCTAGCCATGTGAGATCACAGTGTGCTTCTGAACAGCTCCCATTCATTTCATTCAGCCTTGCACAGTATAATATCTCAGGAGACATTCAGTGAAGCTGAATGTTGGCAGATTCAGGAGAGAGAAAATACTTCTTCACACAACATGTAAACTCTTGAATTTTCTTTCTCAAGAAACAGCAATGGCTTAGGGGTGACTTTAAAAGGGTATTAGACAAATTTATGGGGGACAAGGCTATCAGTGACTACTAACTCTGATAGGTATGTTATTTCTCTGTTGTTGGGGGCAGAATGCTCTGAAAGCCAGTAGCAGGGAGTCTCAAGCAGGGAGAGTGCTGTTGTACTTGGGTCCTGTCTCTGGGCTTTGCATAAGCATCTGGTTGGCCACTGTGAGAACAGAATGCAGGACTACATGGCCTTAGGCCTGATCTTATGTATTTAGCATAAGCCCTATGTATTTAGCATTGGTTCCAAATGTTAATTTAGAGATCCTTTTGTGCTGAAAAAGAGCTCTGACTACTTTTCTGAAACTGGTGTCACCACCATACTTGGTGCATATTTTCCTTCTGTTCCATCAAAACAGCGCTAGAATAAATGTTGGCTGGCTACCCCTCGTAGTGGTTCATCAGGACACTTGCAAGTTTCAGCATATATGACACAATGATGCTGTTAACAAAGAAAGGCTGGGGGCAAGTATGTGAACCAAAGAGGAAAGTGGATTGTGATTTACAAAGGGTGTGTGTATGTAACTTTGAAACGTTTTATAAACCTAAATGATATGGTTGGTTGGTTGCATCCTGTTTCATAATTTATTACTGTTTATTAATTACATAGGGACGTGGGTGGCACTGTGGGTTTAACCACAGAGCCTAGGGCCTGCTGATCAGAAGGTCAGCGGTTCGAATCCCCGCAACGGGGTGAGCTCCCATTGCTCGGTCCCTGCTCCTGCCAACCTAGCAGTTCGAAAGCATGTCAAAGTGCAAGTAGATAAATAGGTACCGCTCCAGCGGGAAGGTAAACGGCATTTCCGTGCGCTGCTCTGGTTCACCAGAAGTGGCTTAGTCATGCTGGCCACATGACCTGGAAGTTGTACACCGGCTCCCTCGGCCAATAAAGCGAGATGAGCGCCACAACCCTAAAGTCGGCCACGACTGGACCTAATGGTCAGGAGTCCCTTTACCTTTACCTTATTAATTACATATATATTTCCCTGGGCAGCCCAGGACCTCCACACATACTGCCCAGACTTGCGCTCCAGGGAGGTCACTTCAGTGCTGCTAACACCACAGTTTGACTTCACCCTTAGTGGTGCACTCACTTGTCTATCGAACCAGACAAGTGCCAACACTATATTTCCCTCTTTCTCCAAGCTATTTCTCTGCTACATTATCTTCATAGGCAACCTGCAAGGGTTGCACTGAGCATGGCTAGTCTAAGGGAGCTTCATGGTTGACTAGGGACTTGATCTCTGGTCTCCCCAGCCCTTTCCCAACAGCTTTTAACAATGTGGACTGGCTGAAGTTTTTCCAGCCCAAGAAGTTGCACTGGAGATTTTCAGGGGCCATTGGAGTTAGAATGCTTCATCTCATTCCACCGACCTCCCCCATGCTCCAAGACTCAGAGTGAAAAAAGATTTCAATGAAAGAAAAGTATGTAACAATAAGTAAAATGAACAAGAGAGTATGGAGACTATGCAACAAAGCAAGGAAACATCTGCTGTTTCTTGGGGGAAGTGGTTATTTTATGTAATGACAGCTTGCCATTTGGAAATTATTACACAATGGGCAACCTTTCATCACCCTTTTGGTTTCAGTGCTAATTTCTGCAAGCAGAAAGAAGAAATAGATCAGTAATTAGAAGGATCTACATCCGGTCCCAACAGTTTTCATAAGACTAACTGCAAGTAAGAAGTCAAGCAGCTAGGTTGGGGGGCTGGTTGAAAGCAGCGTACAGGCTCATTTGCTCCAGCAGACCAGCAACCACTACATCCAAGCTATTTGCCACCATCAATACTTGGATCCTGAATTCCATCAACTAATTATGCTCTGTGTGAAGGAGTGCTTTGTTGGACTGCCCTGAATCTACAGAAATAATTGTATATGTCCTCCCCTACATTGATCTTTGCCTCCATTTTCCTTGCCTTTCTCTGTAGTTTCATAGGATCATAGAATTGGAAGGGCCCCAAAGGGTTATCAACCCCCTGTAATGCAGAAATAGCAACTAAAGAATCCCTGGCAGATGTCCATCCAACCTCTGTATCAATATCTCCAATGAAGGAGAGTCCACCACCTTCCAAAGTAGTCTGTTCCACTGTTGAACTGCCTTTACCGTCTGAAAGGTCTTCCTAATGTTTAGGCAGAATTTCCTTTCTTTTTATTGGAATTGATTGGTTTGGGTCCTAACCTTCAAAACAACAGAAAACAAGCTTGTTCCATGCGACAGCCGTTTCCCAGCCTAAGCATACCCAGCTCCCTCAACTGTTCCTCATAAGGCTTGGTTTAGATTCTAGTAAAAAACAGGGTGTGATCCTGCCTGTTGATGTGTCACATGCTCATTCACAAAGTATTGCTCATTTGGGAATGTTGCACTATGTGACTACAACAGATGTGGTTCCTCGCTGTTTATGATGAAATGCTAGTTCAGGCTTTGATTACCAAAGAAACAACTTTCTGATACTTCTATAATGCAATCCTGTGCACACTTACAAGGAAGTACCATATATAAAATGTATAAGATGCCCCCATGTAAAAGACAACCCCTATTTTTGGGGACTACAAAAAACTTTTTTTGGGGGGGGGGATTGCCCAAAGTTGTGGAGTTTTTTTCAGGGGATTGCCCAGAGTTAGTGAGCTTTTGGGGGGCACTACCACCAATCACGCTACAGCCTACCTGCCAATGCAAATCTCATGCATCGCTGCGGCCACCAATCGTCAGCATGCTCGCCGCCAAAAGCCCACCTGACCACTCAACGCAACCAGCCGCTGGCGTAAATCAAATGCCTAATTGCCACAGCAGCAGTCAATCACCGCATCAATCACACTCCCAATCACTGCTGCCATTCTCCTACTGACTGCTGCCACCAATCGCCTAACGCCCCTCTGTTATCCATGCATAAGATGACCCACAACTTCTGCCTATGAAAAAATATCATCTTATACATGGGGGGGGGGGAGGAGGTATGTCTTACTGCAACAGAACCGTCTTCCAAATCAACATGCTTACGATCATTGTTATTAGCCCTGTACAACAGTAAATGGATACAATACATCCTGTCATCTTGGCGCTGGTCCAAAGGGCATAGCATTTAATTTGCGAATTTTACAGAACTCACAGCAGCTTGGAAGTCAAACTGCTTATAAAGGAAGACTTACCTCTTAATCTTGATGTGTGTACAGTCAGTGCTTTTTTTCTGGGAGGATGCAGGGATACGCATACCCTTAAACATTTTGTGAATCTAAGTTTGGCCTCGTTGAGGGGCAGTATTTCAATATGAGTAGGAAAATGAAAGTACCCACAAACATTTTATTTTTTAGGGGGGGAAAGCACAGTATACAGTAATTTTGGTTATTTGGTGATTAAAGGAAAACATTGTCCACATACATCAATATATTTTTTATACTAATGTACTGTCTACAGCAGGTGTGCGGCATGTAAAAATCATAATAATCTGGCAGAGCCAAAAGGGGATTTGCAAGCATCACTGATCAGTGATACCCACAAAGCCCTGTTCAATAACATCAAGTGACCTTTGTAGCTGGTAGTCAGATCTTGCTAAGACCCTCATGAACCACTCTGCAAAGCAGCACGTTGAAAGAGGCTTCACAAGACCAGACAATCAACTGAACAGGTCACTTGATGTCATTGTGATGGTCACTGTGATGTCAGGTGACTGACTGGTGGGTGACCCCGCTCACATGTCAAATTTGGGGTGTGGAAGAACAAGTCACTTTTCACTTGCTCTCTAAAAGCTGAAAGGGAGGTGGGACTGGACAAGGCTCTTGGGGAGATAGCTCCAGAACCTAGTAAAAGATGAACTGAGTAATAATAAACATCCTGTTTGACATATGCAGGACCCACAAAACCATGTCATGAGCAACATGAACATAATTAACAGTTGCAGATGCTTGAAAGTAAGAGATGAAATCACCTGCCACACTGTGGTAGGGTCAAACAAATAAGGTGTGCCTGAGAGAATATGGGATTAAGCATGACACTATATAACAAACTTGTATCATTGTAGAATTTCTCCATGATGTAGAAATGAGAGAAAATCTGTGAAACGTAATGTTTATTTTCATTTAAATTTGTTCACATTGAATCAGAAGGCTAAGAGACAGAAGGAAGTTGCAGGAATGTTTATTTATGTGGCTTGCCAAAAATAAACTTCAGTCAAGTGGAACTCTTGCCACTTTCAAAAATATGCAATGTCTCAGTTGAGCAATATGTTTGACACTAGACACCACATCATGCCTCCATTTTAATGATTAAGGGTGATGGTTAAATAATAAAAACAAAAGTGGAATGTCTCTTGAAACTAGGACCTGAGGAGCACCTTTATGAAGTTTAAAACATAACCATGACAAATACTTAAAATGTTCTAGTTCTTTGCAATTCAATCTTATTTATATAAAATAAATGAGAACAGAAATATAAAACCTGCAATGCAGTCCTATGAATGCCTACTCATTACAAAGTCCCATTAAGTTAACTGGAGCTTACTTTCAGATAAGTGTGTATAGGATTATAACCTAAGGCAGTCTAATATGCAATATTTGGTTTCTGTCAAATTATACAGAATGCAAAAGCCAAGGCAAGCAGATGTGGAACTTTTGGAAAAATTCCAGAGAGACAAGAGCTCAATGTAGCAAAATTAAGATACATAGTGCCCAAATACAAAGGATAAGATGTAGCTTTTCGTTGGAAACAAACAAACATTTGAGTGTGTTCAAAAATTCTCTTTGTTGAATATGAAATGTATTCCTCGTGGGTCAGCTTCCGAATTGCTAATACACATCTTATTTAAGGTGTCAGCCAAGGCTTCAGGTCCACACAGAAAAACACCAACCCTGGAACTGATAGCAAGAGAAATTATCAGATAAAGTATAGCAGCAAAAGTGAGGCCATATTCTGCAGGCACTATGAAACAAATTTACCTTGGATGCTGACTTGCAATTGTTTTGAACTCATTCTCCCAATTTGGTCTCCCATATAAGGTTTTCTGTTTCAAGCCTGTGATCACATCTTTCTCTTCATCATGATGCACCATGAAATGAGCAGCCTGGAAAAAGGAAGGCAAAGAATATCCTTATTAGATAGTTGTAGGGTCCAGAGGGTGATAGCATGCGTTGTGTGTGTGTGTGTGTGTGTGTGTGTGAGAGAGAGAGAGAGAGAGAGAGAGAGAGGGAGAGAGAGATACAGACTGATAAAAGATAGAGACAGAAACAGAAACAGACACACACACACACACACACACACACACCCATACTCCTAAAATAGCAGAGTGAAGTTCAACAGTGGAACAACACAGCTCTAGCAGATGAACTAATATGAAATTGGAATAACTGAGTGAGGGGGGCCCTATTATGACTTGCAATATTTTGCATTTCCAACCATACACTTTGAGTGGAATTCAATGTAGCACTAAGGAGATTGTTCCATCAGGCAACCCTCCAGAGCAGATTTCAGGGAGATGTGGAGCCACATGCAGTGGGGAGAGGCTGGAAAACCCCAAATCTCTACTGGGAGTCCTTGCACTATTGCCTGCTAGTGGAATGGGGTACTTGAATCTGGCCCATGCATTTCCTCCTTTAATTACCATCAGGCAGCTCTTTTTCAGGAACTAACTGCATGTCATGTTAACTGTGTCCTGGCTCATTATGTGAGTTTCTTTTTTCTTTTTCTTTTTGTTTATTTAATAGCGAGTGTACCCACCCCTATTTTTATTGGGCCTGCATGCAGAGAGCTGTGATTACACACCTGAGATTGCAACAAAACCACCCCATGCTGCAATTACTGATGGGATGGGGAAGAAATCCCATTGGTGCCACAAATGAATGTTAGGAAAAGGCAGTTAATTTTGGATCCCAGTCAAATGGGCAAGCAGGCCACATGACCATTCCATACACGATTCTGCTTTTGGTGTGCCATTGCAAATGCCCCCTTCAAATATTTGTGGTGGCATCTCATAACTAGAATCCAGCATGTGGCAGCCAGTAAAAGTGGAGTTAGATCTGACATCACTGTGAGAATAAGGTTCTCAGAAGTGTGTCCATGGGGTTTTGGGGGTGGGTGTAGGCAGAAGGATTGCTGTAACTACATTGTCTTCCCAAGAATCTAACTACTTGGAAAGGACTACAGCAGGAAGTTACCTGAAATTCATCCCAACCAGTCAGATAAATGTTGTAGCTGAGAAAGTCTGGATTATTCTTCTCCTGCAGTTGAGTCTCCACTGATTGCAAGAGGTCAGCAAACCATTCAAAGGCATGAGTGTCCCTGCAGAGCCAGTAAAAATAAATCTGGAAGGGACAAGATGGAACTGGTTAGCATATTAGATTATGTGTTTAGTTAGGCAATTTCATTCTCTTCCTTTCCCCCCCACTCCAAAACCCTGAAGACATAAATGTAGTTCTCTGGATCACCTCTGATGATCACATTGATCAACAGTAAAGTATTATTGTAAGGCTACAATAGTGACCACCTTTATTGTCTAGGAAGAAGTTGAGGAAGTCCTTCAAAATGAACTGATTTCATGTGCAAGTGCAACCATGATGAGTAGACGTCCTCTCTTCTGCAGCATGAAGGATAACCTTCAGGCAAGGTGAGGACAAAACTCAGACTTGACTCCAATGGGTAGCAAGGGGTAGTAGGCATTCTTCAAAATATTTTGTGCTGCTCTTGTAGCTTTCAGTCAAAGTAAATTAAAATGCTTGCTCAACTAAGAATGGTCTTTGCCACCATAAGTTTTTCTGGAATTATCCCTAGCTAAGCAATTCTATTGCTTTATGAAAAAGACAAATGGGAACTGCAATAGTTGTTAAAGTTGAATTTGGGGCTGTCATTCTATGAGCTGAAGTATTTGATAACAGATATGCAACTCTGATCCTAGGTTTTTGACCCATGTTAAGATACTCTTGTTTATAAATGCCTCCCAAGGCATTTATATACCAGCAACATTTATTATTGGTCAGTGTAGGAAGTAGTCAGCCATATTTCTGTTACTTTATTGATATTATGACATTTATTTACTGTCATTTGTATGGGGCATGTTTTAATCTTTTGTACACTGATTATTTTTGAATGTACGTGGTATGCACACATTTTAAAAATAAACATGTTGATACTCATCCCAAAACAGCACTCTGGTTGCATGCGCCAATAGATCTTGCAATTGCAGAGATTAGATTTAAAATGATAGAGGATGTCACTGTGTGCATATAAAGAGGGACCCACTGTGGATTGGGACTGGGGTAGAGATGCTGCTGAATCTCTGCTGTTAGTTCTCCATGCTTGGATGTAGAAGTGAAAGTGCATCTACATGAACTAACAGTAGGGAGAGGGTTGAGCGTCATACTTTAATGCAAATTCACCTAAAACATACATGAGCTGAAATGCACCTGAACTTTGAAATTCACTCGTCTTTGAATTTTGCAATGCCATACCGCCAGCCAAATAATGTACCCCAAAATATGTATATTTGGGGAAAGTATTGTAAATATGTATGAATTAGTAAAAACAGAAAATGCATAATTTTAGTGAAAGTTGCTTGCAAAAAAGTGTACATTGCTGAGCTATTTAAAATTTTAAATGATGATGCTGTTAAGGTGCTACACTCAATATGCCAGCAAATTTGGAAAACTCAGCAGTGGCCAGAGGATTGGAGAAGATCAGTCTACATCCCAATCCCAAAGAAGGGCAACGCCAAAGAATGCTCCAACTACCGCACAATTGCACTCATTTCACACGCTAGCAAGGTTATGCTTAAAATTCTACAAGGCAGGCTTAAGCAGTATGTGGACCGAGAACTCCCAGAAGTGCAAGCTGGATTTCAAAGGGGCAGAGGAACCAGAGACCAAACTGCAAACATGCGCTGGATTATGGAGAAAGCTAGAGAGTTCCAGAAAGACATCTACTTCTGCTTCATTGACTATGCAAAAGCCTTTGACTGTGTCGACCACAGCAAACTATGGCAAGTTCTTAAAGAAATGGGAGTGCCTGATCACCTTATCTGTCTCCTGAGAAATCTCTATGTGGGACAAGAAGCTACAGTTAGAACTGGATATGGAACAACTGATTGGTTCAAAATTGGGAAAGGAGTACGGCAAGGCTGTATATTGTCTCCTGGATTTTTTAACTTATATGCAGAATTCATCATGCGAAAGGCTGGGCTGGATGAATCCCAAGCTGGAATTAAGATCGCCGGAAGAAATATCAACAACCTTAGATATGCAGATGACACAACCTTGATGGCGGAAAGTGAGGAGGAATTAAAGAACCTTTTAATGAGGGTGAAAGAGGAGAGCGCAAAATATGGTCTGAAGCTCAACATCAAAAAAACGAAGATCATGGCCACTGGTCCCATCACCTCCTGGCAAATAGAAGGGGAAGAATTGGAGGCAGTGAGAGATTTTACTTTCTTGGGCTCCATGATCACTGCAGATGGTGACAGCAGTCACGAAATTAAAAGACGCCTGCTCCTTGGGAGAAAGGCGGTGGCAAACCTAGACAGCATATTAAAAAGCAGAGACGTCACCTTGCCAACAAAGGTCCGTATAGTTAAAGCCATGGTTTTCCCAGTAGTAATGTATGGAAGTGAGAGCTGGACCATCAAGAAGGCTGATCACTGAAGAATTGATGCTTTTGAATTATGGTGCTGGAGGAGACTCTTGAGAGTCCTATGGACTGCAAGAAGATCAAACGCATCCATTCTTAAGGAAATTAGCCCTGAGTGCTCACTGGAAGGACAGATCGTGAAGCTGAGGCTCCAATACTTTGGCCACCTCATGAGAAGAGAAGACTCCCTGGAAAAGACCCTGATGTTGGGAAAGATGGAGGGCACAAGGAGAAGGGGACGACAGAGGATGAGATGGTTGGACAGTGTTCTTGAAGCGACAAACATGAGTCTGACCAAACTGCAGGAGGCAGTGGAAGACAGGGGTGCCTGGCGTGCTCTGGTCCATGGGGTCACAAAGAGTTGGACACGACTAAACGACTAAACAACAACAACAACATTGTAAATATGTATGAATTAGTAAAAACAGAAAATGCATAATTTTAGTGAAAGTTGCTTGCAAAAAAGTGTACATTGGACAAAATTACATACAAAAATGTGCATATTAGGAGAAAAATGCACCAAAATGCTGATAATTTTTTAGGAGACTGAGAAAAAGAAGCAAGCTGATGCAGAAGTGTGGAGAAATGGACTTAAGAATGGGAAAGGGGCCAGATTTGTTTATACAGACATAAAACTAATAATTCATAGTGTTTCACAGCACTATTTTCACACATAAAGATCTGAATCAAGCCCAACACTTGTCTTTATATACTTCCCAATCTCTGTTTCCATGCACTTTTCAGCACTAGGAAACAAGTGTCACATGCTTTGGTATATGTCAGGAACAAACCTTTTTGAGCTTTAGGTTTAAGGCATCATTGCAGTATTTGTACCACACAGACTTGAGGACTGATGCAAAAGGGGTGACCCCAATCCCAGCTCCAACCAACACCACGGTTTCATAACTGAATACATCTTCACTGGCAGTGCCAAAGGGGCCATCGACAGCTATCCTAGAACAGTGAGAACACAGTTAACAACAACAACTGGGACTGGCCCACGCATACTCTAATGATCCAATAGTTGCACAGGTCAGAGTCAAGCCAATCTTGCAGTGGCACTGTTCAGGGACTAGTTCCACTTGGTAGTCCTGGCCCATGAATGCTGAGACAGGGAGTAGTCTATGGACTAGGAGTTAGAGCAGCTACAAAAATAGCCCAAGGCATGCACAGGAGTAGGTTGCATGTACACTTATGCCAGAGTGAACCCATCTTGTAACAGTGCCTTTTTAGAAAACTGGTTTTTATGAACAGGCAAGGACCCAAAGTGACTGTGGTGTGTGGATCTAAGGTTAAGAGACCACTAAGCCTTGCAACTGATAGCTCTCTCTACTTGGTTTCTGTTATGTACTGAGTTGAATAGGATCCAAACTGCAGCAGTCTGATTGGTCCTAGAACAATAGGATCCAAAAGGCAGCAGTCTGATTGGTCCTAGAACAATAGGATTCAGAATGCAGCAGTCTGATTGGTCCTAGAACAATGCAGCAGTATGATTGGTTGGCAGGAACTACCCAATCATGCTCCAGATAGAAGTGAATCCACAACCTGATTGGCTTACAGTAGAATTCCGGAATTAGCCAATCAGGTGCAGCCCATTGTGTAAATAATGTATATAAAGCAGATACTTTGAGGGGACTTTCATTCATTCCTCCTCACCACTATGAGCTGAATAAAGAGCATGAAATCACTTCGCGACTCTGAGTATATTTCACTGGCGACGAAGGTGGGATCCCGCTGAGCTGACTGCCACACACAGCACCGCAGCACCGCCACCTGCCGCACCGCTGCCTCGCACCGTGTATCCAGGCTTCAGCTCCGGGACACAAGGAACTCAGAATGGCAACCGACAACAGCTTCTCGCCATTCAACCCAGCATCTGGAGACTGGGAAGCGTACGCCTCCCGTTTCACCTTCCTCCTAGAAGCCAAAGGGGTCACCGACGAAGAAGACGCCAAGAAGAGGGCGATATTCTTCAGCGTCTGCGGAGAGGAGACGTTTGAAATCACCCGGGCTCTCCTTGCGCCTGAAGACGTCGCTACTGTTCCATACAAAACAATAATGGAACAGCTGAAGGGGCACTTTTCGCCACAGCCCTCAGTGGTGGCTCGTCGAAATGCCTTCTACGCAAAGCGGCAAGCCCCTGGGGAAACCATAACTGGGTTTGTGACCTCTCTCCGCCAAGCCGCCCGGTCCTGCAACTTCTCAGAGCTGGAGAACATGCTTCGTGACCGCCTCGTCGGTGGCCTGAAGGATGAGAAGCTGCAACGACGCCTCTACGCTAAGAAGGACCTAACGTTCCAGGTCGCTCTGGAGGAGGCCCTGGCAACGGAAGCTGCCGAGAGGTCGACGCAAGAGGCACGGCCGAGCCAGCTGTCCCAACCGAGGGTCCACCACGAAGACCTCACCGACGACTCAGGATCCGACAGGGAGGAGGTGCACCGAGTACAGCAGCGCACTCAAGCAGCCCACATACCACAGCTGCCTCGACGAGAAGGAGGGAACTGCGCAAGCTGTGGAGAAAGTCACGAGAGGAGGACCTGCCGTTTCCGCAACGCAGAGTGCAGGCAGTGCAGAAAATCGGGACACATCGCCCGGGTGTGTCGGGCTCGGCCCACCCGACGCCAGGCGTCAGATGACCAATCCAAGAGCCCCAGGTCCCGGGGCCCAACGCACCAAGGCAACTCGACAGAGCTCACGGACTTCCAGGTATACCAGTTGCCCCACCCCAACGTAGAGAAAATTTATGTTGACGTACAGATAGAGGGGGCCCCATGCCGCATGGAGCTTGACACGGGTTCAACTCTATCCATAATCTCGGCAAGGACCTTAAGGAAACTGTGTCCTACTGGGGGTCCCAAACTCAGGCCGGCCCCATTCACCCTCCGGGACTTCCAAAAACGTAAGGTCCCCACAATGGGGGTGGGGACCTTCAGGGTGCAATACCGAGGGCGGACGCGGCAACTGGACTTGCTTGTGGTCAAGGGCCCCTACATTAGCTTACTGGGATTGGCATGGTTTGGACCACTGGGGCTAGCCGTCACCGGGGTGAACCACACTAGCTTACAAGTGGACGTGGACGCCATATGCAAGGAATTTCCGGGGGTTTTCGATGGGAAATTGGGACAGTATACGGGCCCCCCCATTGCTCTACAGCTTGACCCCGCAGTACGACCGGTCAGGCTCAAGGCCCGCCGGGTCCCGTTCGCCCTGAAACCCCGTATAGACGAGGAATTGGACCGGCTCGTGGAGCAAGGAGTGCTGGAGCCGGTGCCTAATGCCCCCTGGGAAACCCCAATCGTCACGCCCGTCAAGCCTAATGGTTCAGTCCGCATCTGCGCAGACTACAAATGTACCATAAACAAGGCCCTCACGGCCCATGCATACCCAGTGCCAGTGGTCAGCCATGTTCTTGCCACCCTGGCTGGGTCGAAAATTTTTGGCAAGCTGGACTTGGCCCAAGCATATCAACAGCTGCCAGTAGATGAGGCCACAGCAGAGGCACAGACGATTGTGACGCACAGAGGAGCATTCAGGGTAAAGCGGCTGCAATTCGGTGTCAGCGTGGCACCAGGCATATTCCAGAATCTAATGGACTCTCTACTTAAAGGGATTCCTGGCGTCACCCCCTTCTTCGATGATGTGTTGATTGCCGGGCCCACACCAGAGGAGTTTGAGGACCGCCTCCGCACCGTTCTGCACCGTTTCCAGACGGCGGGTCTCAAGGTGAAGCGGGAAAAATGTCTACTAGGAGTGCCTCAGGTGGACTTTCTGGGATTTATGGTGGACGCAGAAGGGGTCCACCCGACTGGGGACAAGGTACGGGCCATTTGTGATGCCCCAGCGCCCAAGAACAAGACTGAACTTCAGGCCTTCTTGGGACTATTGAACTTTTACCATTCCTTCCTTCCCCACAAGGCGGCGGTAGCAGAGCCCCTACACAGACTCCTGGACAAGCGGGCCCCTTGGGTGTGGGGCCAGCGCCAGGAGGCCGCATTCCAGGCAGTCAAGGACTTGCTTGTCTCAAACTCGGTCTTGGCACACTTCGACGAGAGGCTGCCGGTGGTGCTAGCATGCGATGCCTCGCCCTATGGAATTGGCGCTGTCCTGGGACACCAACTCCCGGATGGAAGAGAGGTACCGGTGGCATACTTTTCCCAGACACTCAACGCAACCGAGCGGAACTACTCGCAAATCGACAAGGAGGGTCTGGCAATCGTGAAGGGAGTAAAAAAATTCCATGATTTCTTGTACGGGCGGCCCTTCACCGTGGTGACTGACCACAAGCCGTTGCTTGGCTTATTTGCCCCTGAAAAGCAGACCCCCCAAGTGCTGTCTCCTCGCGTCCTCAGGTGGTCAATTTTCCTTGCCAGCTACCAGTATGCACTGATTCACCGTCCGGGGAAGGCGATGGGCCATGCGGACGCCCTCAGCAGGCTACCACTACCGGAAACAGGCCCCGACCCAGCACCTGCACAAGAGGTTATGAGCCTGGAGCTGCTTCCCGACCGCCCCATTCAGGCACAAGAAGTTGCACACCATTCCAAGAAAGATAGGGTCATCTCCCGGGTCCTGGACTGGGTGTGGAGGGGATGGCCCAGCAGCAGCCCCGGGCCAGAATTCGCCGGCTACACAACCCGCAAACATGAACTGTCGGCCCACAAGGGGTGCCTGTTATGGGGAAGCAGGGTCGTTGTTCCCCAGCCCCTCCGCAAAAGGGTCCTCACAGCCCTACACGAGACACACCCAGGGGTAGTAAGAATGAAGGCCCTTGCCAGGAGTTATGTGTGGTGGCCGGGGATCGATGGAGAGATAGAGGCCTGGGTCAAACACTGCCAGGCCTGCCAAGAATCCCGCCCAGATCCCCCAAGGGCCCCAGTCCAGTCCTGGGAGTCCGCCCAAGCACCATGGTCACGCCTGCATGTGGACTTCGCTGGCCCCTTTCAGGGGAAAACATTCTTCATAGTGGTGGACTCCTACACCAAATGGCTGGAAGTCGCACTGGTACCGTCCACTTCTACATCCGCAGCCATCCGGGTACTACGCAGGCTGTTTGCAACCCACGGGCTCCCTGACACTCTCGTCTCAGACAACGGGACTGCATTTACGTCAGGAGAATTCCAAACCTTCACAGCGCAGAACGCCATCCGCCACATCCGTTCGGCGCCATTCCATCCTGCCACCAATGGCCAAGCAGAACGCATGGTGCGGACCACCAAGGACACCCTTCGCCGCATGGCGCAAGGGGATTGGGAGTACCGCCTTGCCACATTCCTTCTAGCACAGCACAGCACCCCCAGCTCAACAACTGGCCGGAGCCCCGCTGAACTACTAATGGGTCGGCGCCTTGCAATCAGATTGGACCGCATTCACCCCGATAGAGCTCAGGATGAGGTAGTGGTGGGGGAAGGCAGGAACCCCCGGACCTTCGAGGCCCAGGACCCAGTGTACGCAAAGAATTTTGGGGCAGGCCCAGCATGGGTACCCGCCACAGTCACCAGGGTCACTGGCCCCGTGTCGTACGAGGTGCTAACAGATGGGGGGCAATGCTGGCGCCGCCACTGCGACCAGATACGGCGACGATTCCCGGGAGAAAACCAGGAGGAGGAAAGGTCAGAGGAGTCCCAAGGGAACAGAGGGGCAGTGAGGCCCATAGAGCACGAGGGGCCAGCAGGAGAGGCAGAATCAGTAAATACAGAGAGGACCTGCGAGGCCGAAAGGACACGGGAACCAGAACCACGACTGAGCGAGCCGGTTGCGCCAGACCAAATAGCCCCATCACAGCCAGCATCCTTGGAACACGAGCCAGAACCTGAACCCCGGACCAGGGAACACCCCAGGCCGCAACGCACACGTAGGCCGCCAGCGTACCTCGAGGACTATGAATGCGACCTCCCGGGCAGGACTGGAACTTAGAGGGGAGGGGTGTTATGTACTGAGTTGAATAGGATCCAAACTGCAGCAGTCTGATTGGTCCTAGAACAATAGGATCCAAAAGGCAGCAGTCTGATTGGTCCTAGAACAATAGGATTCAGAATGCAGCAGTCTGATTGGTCCTAGAACAATGCAGCAGTATGATTGGTTGGCAGGAACTACCCAATCATGCTCCAGATAGAAGTGAATCCACAACCTGATTGGCTTACAGTAGAATTCCGGAATTAGCCAATCAGGTGCAGCCCATTGTGTAAATAATGTATATAAAGCAGATACTTTGAGGGGACTTTCATTCATTCCTCCTCACCACTATGAGCTGAATAAAGAGCATGAAATCACTTCGCGACTCTGAGTATATTTCAGTTTCTGTGCTGGCAGGTTATAAAATCTGGTGTAAGAACAATGGCATTGTTGTGCTCATCTCCCTGTGTCAGTCTGAGGCCTCAACCTCAGCTCTAGTACTAACTGACCTTGTACAGTGTAATTGAGCCACGTGAGGGTGATTATGCCATACTGATAATGGTGGGCAGCTGGTAGGAATGGTGCAAGATCCCCTTCCACCCCACTGTGTTGCATCCTGTGGACCTTTTGTGCCCCTAGGAGCTTTATGGGCCAGCACAAACACACACTGGCTATTCCCTATAGTGAAGGTGATGCCACTACTTGCAGCACATCAGCAGCTTGAGCCAATCCACATAGAGTGTCGCAAACATTTTCATAGAATGTTTATTCTGCACATACTTGGGCAGTTTCCAAGCATCCTGGAATTCTTGCTTGTCACATCCACAGACTTGAAACAAGCGTTCTGTCCAGTCCCCAACGACACGTATGTGGATGCTGAAGTAATCCTCTTCGGGGGCAGAAGTCAATGTGAAAGGGTGCCACTCCAGCATGGACACTGCAGGACATTGGACAAAAATGTACTGCCCAACTTCCATCTTGAAGCCCTTCTTCTTCATCTGGAGCTCATAGGTTTGGAAAGGATGCGTGACAACCTAAGATGCAGGAAGTAAAGCACTCAGAACACCGGAAGGATGGGATGGTCCGAGCTTACATTAGGTCATCAGGATGGGTTTGCCGAAGGAATTGTGAAAAATGGTTGCAAAATCCTAAGCCCATTTACTCTCTAAAAATAATTATTTGAATGAAGAATTTAAGACAAACACTATATGATTAAGTGTAGAGCATTAGATATAGTAAATAATTTATAAATAAGTTATATTGATGGTTTGTAACATTTTGAGGCATCTTTCCAGCACTGGAACATAGCAGGCTCCCTCAGACTGTATGATGTGCATTGACCTGTAGTAGCTCTCCAGGGTCTCAGACAGAGGAGCTTCCCAGCCCTACCAGGCAATGAACCCGGGACCTCCTGTATGCAAAGCAGATGGTCTCCCACTGACCTACAGCCCTTCCCCCAAGATGGGATTCATTTTCTCCAGAGGATAAATAGGGACTTTTTCTTCTCTCAGATATTAGTATCAGGTTGCGTCCAGGTGTCAGCTGCATGTTTGAAATTCATTCTGATTTATTTGCAGGTTGGCTATATGACATCCTCTCAAGCATATTTCTAAATGCAGAAAGGCCAGGGGTTTTTGTTGTTGTGCAAATCTTCTTTAGTTAAAGAACCCACATTTGCCAGTATGCAAACAAACCCCACCCACAAAATAGCTCAAGTCTGGAAGTGCCTTTGGTCCCAACTATTTATTTTTCATGCCTACCCTTTCTCCCAGGACATCTGACAAGAAATATAAAAATGCAGCCAACAGCATTAACAGTTAAAACAGCATCAACAATAGAATACTGCACTGCAGGTACTACTTGGCAATATCTCTATATATTAATTTTTTAAATATAATTATTCTATCATTGCATTGACTTAAATACTTGGGAAGTAGAGGAACAAAAATAATTGCTCTACTATAGTTTTCAGTGAAATTTACTTTAAGGCTTGCCTGGAAACAGTGGAGACTGAAAATGCCCTCCATTAGCTGACAGCACTGTGACATCACAGTGTAGTTTCCCCAATGATTACTGATCAAACTGCAGCCATTCTGCTGGGGTTTCCTTTCTGCCTTTTTTGATACGTGCAAACTTTTAAAGAAATAGCTAAGAAAACTAAATTGTGATGCCACAATCCTGTTAGCCAATAGGGAAGTTTTTTCTTCGTCTCCCATACCCTCGAACATTTCTTTGATAAAAATAGGGACGTCCTAAGGAAAAACTGGACATTCCAGGATCAAGTCAGAAACTGGGATGTGTTCTGTAAATCCAGGACTGTTGCTGGAAAATAGGGACACTTGGAGGAACTAGTCTCTCACCAGGACTGTAACTTTCAGATAAATTTAATGTACATTTTAATGAAAACTATAATAGAGTAATCGTTCTTTTTTCTACAGATATTGACTGCGTAAATGCAGATAACAAATTCTGAAATTTAGGAGACATTCCTATCAACTTTAGGTGACATTCCTATCATCCTGGAGTTACTCTACGGTAACTCCAGGATGAATAATGCTTTAAGCGAAGTGAAACATGCAAGCTGATTTATATCACTCTTACCTTTGTGATAACAACTTTTTGTTGGGATCGCCAAAACCGTACCAACCGTTCAAAGACGTATAGAATCATGGGGCCTATTACCCATTTCCAAGTCTGTCAACAGAACAGGAAGAATTAACAAGCAAGGACAGGAAGGAATGTATGAAATTCTGTTAAATAAATATAAGGTTGCATTATGCATGCAGGAACTGGTTTCAGCAATTAACTCGGAGGGCTCATTGCACCACAGCCAATGTTCACAAGAACTTCTGCAAGTGCTTTGTCTCCTTAGAAAGTTACTTCCTTCACAATGGGCTGGTTTCTAAAATCTATTCCTGTTAAGAGAGTTCTTACACTTCATCTAATGTTTAGAGTTACTCTTGAAAGTGCACATCTATTATATCTTTCCTTTTCATCAGTAAATACATACAAATTTACTGGATATGTGAGAATGACTAATCCTTGACCTGGCTGGGCCCTGATCTATTGACATTACTCTTGCCCTTTCTGGTGGTAATCTGACTGCTAAATATTCCCATTAAGGTCTCAATGCCTAGATTTTTAAAGCAAGCAAGCAAACAACAGATCATACCATAGGAGGATTTCCAGAAAACTGTGGTTTAGGACATGAAGGTATTTCCCCCCAGAGGGTGTAATTCTTGGCACAGGTATCTGGATCATGGACACTCAAACTATCGGGAGTCTGTTTACGTACAATTTTTCTGGGAACAACAGCAAAAATCAACATGAGCAATGTTGATAATGGATAATAACCAAAATTAAAAGTAATTACTTTCATATCATAATATAAAATATATTCAGTTTTATTTTGTAGGCATAGCATGTATGTTCTGCTTTTTGTAATGTGTAATTTTAGGAAGGTTAATTCCGAGACACAAATCCTAGTTCAAATCATCTGCATTGTGGATGCATTCTTTGATTGATGAAGAATATAGACTGCAGAAGTTCATTGGTAGTAGACGATGGAATATATCAACACTGAAAGATGAGCAAATGAATGGACCTCTGAGGTTGTGGATGACATTATTAGATTCCCCTTCCACCCTGGCCTTTGATACCTGAGGCAGGTGTTTTCAGGGCCCACCCTGTTCCTATGATCATAATATGTTTTGATTTCTTTATAAGATTGAATTTTTGAACTGCTGGAACCCATCCTGGAACCCTTTGATGAAGGGTGAGGGAAATAATAATAATAATAATAATAATGATGATGATGATGATGATGATGATGTCCTGTAATGATATCCCCAAGTCTACTCTGGCAACACTATTACAGGACTTAATAATGTCCCCCACAAGTTAAGAGGTTCATTCGCTTGCTCATCTCCCAATGTCATATATGCCATTATCTGCCAACAATGTTCTTCTGCATTCTACATATGACAAACAGGTCATTCTCTATGCAAAAGAATAAATTGACCCAAATCTGAAATCAGAATGGCAATACCAAAAAACCAGCAGTGGGAACATTTCCACCTCCCTGAAGAAACTTCAGAGGAGTTCTATCATTTGTGGATTAAGTCAAGACAAATAATTTTATCTTTCTACATGCGTTGTCTAACTTGTATCAGAATGTCAATGACCGTTTTTTGTGTGCCTGTGAATTGCCTCTGTTAGTAGCAGAATAAAGATCACTATGTGTGCTTTCTGCATTTCATTTCCTTCTGATCTCCTGCAACCATGTGTATATGTCTGATGAACTGGACAGTTGTCAATGAAAGCTTTTGCTTCATTTCAGCTCAGTAAGTGCACTGATCATCCTCCTTATCTGCCAACTTGAATAAAATATTGGGGGGCCCAAGTAAACCCCACCTGCATAATCAATCAAAAGACACAGCACACCACCCCATTTGAATGGCAATGCCCATCAACTTGGGGAGGTGCCCTCCTCAAATATTTTGTAGGAGAGACCGAAGGGACCTTAGCCCCTAGGAGTTGGCTCCTATGTCTGGTTGTTAACATTTAGCTGGAAGAAGAGTTCTCTGACTGAATCCTGAGAACAAATTCATTGTTCTGTGATCCTTAGCTAGTCCTAATAAAGGTACTCTGACTCCATCTCCATCTAGTTATTTAGTGGAGTATCAAAATAAATAGATACTTACCCAACTCCATGGATGACGAGACCAGCAAAAAAGAAAATGAACAGATGATGGGTGAACCAAAATACTTCAAAGTATGACCTTCGAATGGTTTTAGTAGATGATGTGATAATTAATATTAGACACAGTGTAATGATAACACCAGTGAGGCCGGCCAGGGTTGTGAATGCTACTTTGAGACAACCCATAGGGCTCTGTGAACAGAAAAGTATGGGAACGTTAGCAAATATTTCACCACTGAATTGTGCAGCATCTCTTTCTTCAAGACAGCTGAGGGAATAAAGTTCCACATGAAAAACAATTGATTATGATTATTTATTACATATATTTCCTGCTGTTCCTCCCAAAGGAGTGCAGAGCAGCAAACATAATAACAATCTTTTAAAATAAAAAGTATTCTAAAAAGCTACAGTTAAGATATCTGAAAATGGGTACACTTTAAAACATTCTCTCATCCAGTAATCTCAGGGATGCCTAGGCAAACAGGAACGTTTTCAAATTCCTCCTGAAAGTTAATAATGTTGGTGACAGATGCACTTCACCAGCGAGGGCATTCCACAAATGGGGAGCCACCACTGAAAAGTCCTTGTCATTTGTCAGTGCCATGTGGGGAGCCCTTGGCGGCAGTACCATCAACAAGGCCCCCACCTTCTAACTGTAGGGTCCAAGATGGCTGATATCAGTGGAGGTGCTCTCTTAGCTACTTGGGTCTCATGCTATTTAAGGCTTTATATGCTAACACCTTGAATTGGCCCCAGTGCACTGGCAACCTAGCAGCTGCATTCTGCACTAGCTGTAGCCCCCATACAGTCTTCAAGGGTAGCCCCATGTGGCGTGCATTACCATAGTCCAAGCAAGTAGGTCACTAGAGTATGGATACCTGAGACCAGGCTATCTGGGGACAGCCGCAGCTGGAGACCCAGCCTAAGCTTAGCATAAGCACTCCCTAGCCACTGAAGCCACTTGAAACTGACAAGTGACAAGTTAGAATTCAGGATTACTCCCAGATTCCAAACTGTTCCTTCAGGGAGGTGCAGAACAGACATCTAATTCCCAGATATGCCCACAACACTTGTATCTTATCAGGATTCAGTTCCAGGTTATTGCCCCCATATGTCACTGTTTCCAGACACTTGTCCAGCATCTTCACAGACTCTCCTGAGGTCTGGAAACCAAGCCTTATGAGGAGTGGTTGAAGGAACTGGGTATGTTTAGCCTGGTAAAGAGATGACTGAGAGAAGATATGATAGCCATCTTCAAATATCAAAAGGGCTGTCACATGGAAGATGGAGCAAGCTTCTTTTCTCCTGTGCCTGAGACTAGAACCCAGTGGATTCAAGTTACAATAAAGGAGATTCTGACTAAACATCAGAAAGAAATTCTGACTGTAAGAGCTGTTTGATAGTGGAACAGACTCCCACAAGCGGTGGTGGACTCTCCTTCCTTGAAGGTTTCAAAGCAGAGGCTGGATGGCCATCTGTCAAGGATGCTTTAATTGAGATTCCTGCCTTGCAAGTGGGTTGGACTAGAAGACCTTCTGGATCCCGCCCAACTCTACAATTCTATGATTCCAGTGGAAAGGAAAGATACAGCAGTGTGCCACCAAAATACTGATGACATTGCTCAAAATGCCTGGATGACAGCTCCCAAAGATTTCATATTATAGATGGTAATTAGCAGATGAGACAGAATGAAACCTTGTGGGACCCCACAGTCCCCAAGCCATGGTGCTGATCAATGGTCTCCTAGTACTACTTTCTGGTAGCAACCCTGCAGAACCAGTGTAATAAAGTACACCCAACTCCCATTCCTTGAGTCGTTCCAGAAGAACATCATGGTCATCAGTATCAAAAGCTTCTAAGAGGTCAAGGAGAACCAACAGGGTCACATTTCCCTGATGGTCCTCAATCAGGGTGACCAAGTCTGTTTTGATGCAAACAGCATTATAATGGAACAGCAGTAGTTGCAGAAGGAAATAAAGTTATCTCTCTGCAACCACCACTAATTAATTGTTTCTCTAGAAATGTGATTGCTTACCGGAGATTTAGATCGTGCAAAATTGAGGTAAGAGTCTCCAGGAATATCCCCCAAATCAGACAGCGCAGTCTTAAGGGTTCTTTGCTCTTCAGTGCGAGCATCCACCAACCGTTCAACATTAAATAAATGTGCAATTGTATGAATTGCTTAAAAATAAAAACATAAAAACATATCCAAAAGGTGTTAGAATAATGTGGTGCAGAGGTAGCCAAAGTGCTGCTCTCAAGATGTTGTGGGCTACAATTCAGATTCATTTGTTTGTATCTGGCCATCAGACAATCACAAAACATAAATTTATAGCAATATGAAACAAACACAAGGTGACATCAACAGAAGTTTAATCAGATCTAAATAAACCACAAGACAGCAAATGTCAAATACCTATTTTTCCTGACAGATGTTATGACATGCCCCTTTCAAAAGGAAAGATTGCTCCTATTTTAAATGATTTTTTTAAAGTAAAATGGGAGGAGATGAAATGAATTCATGCAAATCTGAATAAACTTATACAAAACTTAAATGAATGGAAGCATAAAAACCCCTCAAAATTCTGACAAGGCACAGCATTCTCTTTTAAGAATTTTCTCCTCTTATCAGTTACTGCAGGTAGAAAATGTGCAGCCTTTTATCTTGTCCACCAAGTAGATGTGCTCCATGAGTTTGTAATTTAATTCCTCCATCCCTGACTGCTGGCGATGCTGACTGTGGCCCTTCAACAGATTAATTAGTTAAACCCTGTGCTGTAAGGATTGAGGGACAGCCCAAAGACCATTTGGGTAGAATGAGAATATTTGGTGTTAACTTAGTCCTTAGTTCTGCTCCCATCTCACTCAGAAACATAGATTTGGAAAAAGTACAAGTGACAAACCATGGTATTCTTAGGTTGCATTCACATGGCTGTTTATTCCATTTTCACAATGTTTCCCTAACTGTGCATTTCCACATTATATTTAAGTTTTTGCACAACCATAAAGCCACTTCCAGCAAGTTTAGCACCTATTTCCATACTATTTACAAACAAGATTTTTTTTCTGCAAGAAAGTAGCACAGAAATGAGCACTAAACTTGCCCTATCTTTCAAAATAGTTCCATAAGTGGCTTTTACATCATGTGATGGTCCATCATGTGGAATTTAACAGGGAGAAGTTATGAAAACAGAATAAACAGACATATGATTACAGCCATTGGTTCTTAAACTGTTTCTGCTCTACCCCCCCAACATCTGCTGCCCACCACAGCTGTCAGCAATACAGCTTTAATAAGACCTCAGCGCTTAATAATATTCAGTGGGACTTTCAGGTGTCTGTCTTAGGCAGAAGTGAAAGGAAGTAAGAATAAGAACTTTCAGAGTGAACAAGTGCACTTACTGTGCAGGGAATATGACATGACAAAGGTAGGGGAAACCTCCTGATTTTACCAGTTTAGTGCTAAAGCACTGAACCCGCTAAACTGTAAGTGTGAGAGTACCGCCTAGAGGGCTTGTATCTGGGTCCCCACCCTCTCCCTCACCCCTTCATTTTGTATTTCTAAATGTGATGGAAATAGCTATGGAGGGTCTGGATTCCTATGTTTTTAATGGTTTAAATCAAGCTCTGGTGACTTGCAGCACTTAATAAATAAATGTCCTTATTATTTACTTTCTTCCCAGCTCCAATATTTTCTAGAAACAACTCCACTGACACCTTCCTTCACCTTCTGACCCTTCACTTTCTGAACTCTTCATGCAAAATGCTACACTCATAGGAGTCACTAAAGCCTACAATGCTTCTTCCTAATGCAGAGTTTCGGAACACTTACTGGTATGGAGTGCAATCGCCCAGGCCACCAGCTTGTGAAATGTGAGGTTCCTGTCCAACTGTCTTCTGACACGTACTGAGCAGCACTAGCGATTTAAAAGAGGAAGTGTGAAGAGATTAACCTAAGCCTGCTTAGGTTATGATGAGATGCTTGTTGGGAAAAAAAAGGCTACAAACCATTTGTTTACCTGCCTTTAACTGATTACATACATTTATTTGCATACTACCAAGTTTCAGCAGAGATCCCGTTGGTGAAAGAAGTGTGAACATACAATTTGATAAACAAAGCTATTTCTTGCTAGAATAATAAAAACAAAGTGGCTAAAAACCAGCTTGGTATGTTAACAATGTAATATGGAGATGAAGTTGTTGCAAGAGAGGATGCTTGCTTATTCTGGATTCCAAGCTGGGGGTTCAGAAAAAAATTGCATTCACCAAGCCAGAGAAGCCAGCAAGTGTTCCCATGTCCTCTGACTCAAAATTTTACTATAAAAAACAGTGAAGAAGCAGTACATTCCCACCTTTTCAGAATAAATTATTCTGCCACCTTGGCGGGGCAGGGGGAGTGAAGTAACCAATACATACCAGCGATGTTATATCTTAATTAAAAGAAGATGCTTTGTAAAATCAAATACTGAAGTAAGAAAATGAAAACCTATATTCATACACTATTATTCAGTCTTGAATTAGATTATATTTTTTCCTAATGAGCTCCAATGGGGATTTTCATCACAATGCAGAATCATCCCTTGCTGGGAAACATAACAAACTGATATTTCACTCATAGCTGATAATTGTTTTAAAGTGCATGTTTACATTAAAGGAGTGCCTTCTCCCATATGAACCTGCTGATGGACAAAGACCATCCTCCAGGGCGCCTTGCCTCCCGGTCTGCGGCTGGTGGCAGCTGAGGAATGAACTATCTCAGTTGTGGCCAAGATAGAACTGTCTCTCTACAGAGTCTCCCTTAGGTACCTCTCTTCTCTTTACAGTGCCAGGCAAATACATTTTGACCCTCGCAGGCTTTGAAAACAGTTTTAACTACCATTAACTTTGCATATATCAGGAGACTGAGAGGATATATGACAGCCAACTTCAAATATTTTAAGGGCTACACATGGAGGAGGGAGCATGCTTGTTTTCTCCTGCTCTGGAAGGTACGACTCGAATCAATGGCTTCAAGTTACAAGAAAGGAGATTCCGAATAAACATTTGAAAAAACTTTTCAATGTTAAGAGCTCTTCGGCAGTGGAACGGACTCCCACAAGAGGTGGTGGACTCTCCTTCCTTTGAGGTTTTTAAACAGAGGTTGGATGGATATCTGTCATGGATGCTTTCATTGAGATTCCTGCATTGCAGGGGGTTGGACTAGATGATCCTTGGGTCTCTTCCAACTCTATGATTCTATGATTTTATATATCAGCTGATTCCTTGTTGTTTTACTGTCTGAACTGTATCTTATGGTTTTGCATGTAATGGTTTTTGTATTTCTCTCTGTAAACTAGCCTTGAACCTTTTGCTGAAGGGTGGTATCAAAATCTAGTAAACAAACAGACAGGGAGCTGAATGAACGGCCACAATTTTTCAACCCATGCATTGTAAGGACTGAGCAACAAATGAGAATCAGAGAGGGTGGATATTTGGTGTTAATGTAGCCATTATTTCTGCTTTTGTCTCATTCAGTAAAGAAAATCTTATTGGAAAATTTAGAAGTTACTTGTGAAAGTAGAAGTGAAATTAATCCCCAAGATTGGAAAAAGAGCTATTTTCCCCATAGTTCTGCCAGTAAAGGAAGTTCCTTGTTCCCTGATTTAGCTTGGACAGATATTGAGTAATACTGTACGGCTGTTATGGTCAATGGTATTAGAAGTTGCTTTGCTAAAACTAAGAAGAATCTTATTCCATGCAACCCTGTTAAGTTGAATGCATACTGTGTCTTTTTGAATTCAAGATGACGCTGGAAAAATGAAGGCTTAAAACAGAAAAAAGCACACACAGTACATAACTATCTCTTTCTTTGCTATGCTATCTTATAAAGAATGGACATATTTGATCCAATCCAGTAGTTTCTTGTAGCCAGATCCTAAATTTGCTAAGTGTGTTCCTCTGTATGCAGAGCTGATATCACCACTTAAGTGAATGAAGAAGCCCACTTATGGGGGGCAGTGGAGCTTGCATTACCAGTAGCTGATACAACTAGCATGGTCTTGCTGATCTGACTATTGTATTTGTTTTTGTAATGAAGACATAATTGTTGATGAACTGAGCATGTGTGCTTTCTTATATATGATTTCTTAATTTATGTGTGTCAGTCCTGGGTTAATGATAGATTTAACAAGCTCAAAAGTAATCAAAACAATTGGGGGGGAATAAAGTGAAGAAAGAGTGATGAGGCAGGAATACTATTTCCTATAAGAACCACAGTGGCTGGACTCCCATGAGATACTGGGTGCTTATTACTTTACAGTGCAAGTTACAGGCAAATGCTGCCTAATTATCAGGCAGAGAATTCCTTTTGCCAAAGAGAAGGATCCATCAAAGCACAACACTCTTCTGGAAAGCACTGTAATCAAAACAGTCCAATGTATTTTTCTTTCCTGTTTCATATTTTTGACTTTAAGGTCACACTTAGCATTCCAAAATAATGTGACAGAGAATTCTCACAGACTAACATTTAAAGGTATGAATATAAGTTGTTGGTTTAAAAAAAACAAAAAACTTTGCATCCAAAAACATAGCTTGTGAATTCAAAAGTTTATTATCAGTAGTGATGGCACACTGGGGCAGCAGGGCTCATGTGACCTCTGATTTGCACTGCACCAGCCTCATTGCTGCTTCACCACTCCCTCTCTGCTTCTCAGGAAGGTTGAGTGATGCAATCTACTGAAAGTCAGGTGGAGATTGGGCCACCTTTGCCTTCTGCTAATGTTTAACATGCTGGTGCACTTGCCAGCAAAGTGTGATTACAGCTTCCCTTTGTGTGCATGCTGGCTGCAGGGCAATGCACAGCTCGTAATAGGCCCAGGGCAGATGGGAAGTGTAGGTCCCATTTCAATAATCTTTACTAAAGGGTCCCCCTTTGCCTCTAACCAGGAGGACTCAGAGTAGGTCTTCTCAAAATTGTAGCCCCCCTGCCCCCATTCTGTCCTGGCTGGCTGTCAGTGTATCAGGAGTTTTTCTTGACAGGGAACAAACATATTTTGAAAGCTCTCCTGCATTTTGTGTCAACAGGACAGAAAAAAATATGAATCAACACTGAACGTTCTCATACTTTCATCACAGAAACAGATCAGGTGAATATGTTCACAGATAGTTCATTCATTGTAACAAAAGTTGCACTGAACAAGCACAATTTTGTAGGTTGCTTACTATCACTAACAATGGAAAATACTTCTCCATCTTACCGCACTGGAGCCTCTGAGGAAGGAAAGCAGATTTCTACAGACGGGAAGCAGGATCAGCATGCAGTTGAAATTCAGGCATGCTGCAGGTGCCCGAGCCAGGGCCAGGAAAGGCTAAAATGTAAGGCAACAGGATTCAAATTAACTAAGCAGCATTATCTGAAGAATGTATGGGAAGAGAGGTAGAAAACTAATCTGAACCTTTATGTTCCAGGTGCACCAACGTTAAGGATGCCAGACCAGTATATATGAACGTGAAGAAAACAAGAATTGGACTAAATGGAAGGACAGATCGTCTATTGTAAAATGGTTTATAGAAAGCTAATTTACATGATCAGATTTAGCAGATCTCTCATACATATCTAGTCAACTGGCTACCACAGGTGAATTCCATACCTCTAATGGAGGCAAGAATATTACCTGGTAAATTGCCACCTTAACTGGTGGGGTGAATTCATTTTAAGTGAGCCCAGAATGAAACATTTCTTACAGTATTCACCTCAAAAGAAAAGTTACCTTTCTTTTGAGATGGGAAGGGAAATAACTAAAAGCACATGCTTAAGCAGAAGGGGGGGATCTTACCAGGCATCCCCCCAAAATCCCTTCTCTTCTTTGCACTCCATTTTGATGTACCTTGAAGTTCACCCCATCGAGGTAGTCCAATACATTTTGCCTCCTGAGGCAGAAATGTCCCTCCTGACACCCAGGCCCCAAGTCAAGATATACAGTACCCAAGGCAGGCCAAGTTACTTTTGGCACTTGAGGCATAAAATTCCAAAAGTTACTCTCACTGTGAGTAAATACATAATAAATAAATAAATAAATAAATAAATAAATAAATAAATAAATAAATAAATTTATTAATTTTCCTTTCATATTGCCCCAAATCAGCTACTTCACTCTGCTTACCAGTGGGGCCAACCCTGCTCTCCCCATACATACACACACAGTTTAAAATAAAACTTGTGTTGCAAGCTTGGAATGAGTGAGTACGTGTGAAGGAATTTTATTCTCTCTGTTTGGTTTATATTTGTCCCACTGGGGAACTTAAACCTGTTGTAATGGCACAGACACTTGAACAGGAAATATTTTCATATGCTAAGTGTGATATTTCTCTTTGTTTAGTTTTTAATTAAAAACTGTTTTGGAAGATGATAAAATTGAAAAATACAGTCTCCACACCAAGGATGGGGAACCTGTGGCCCTCCAGATATTGTGAGACTACAACTCCTATAATCCTTGACCACTGACCATGCTAGCTGAGTCTGTTAAGAGTTGCCTAGACTAACAACATCTAATTTGATCTTAGAAGAATCATGAAGGTGAACCTTTGCATAATATTCCTACAACTGATCTCTGGAGGCCTTGCCAAATCACCGCAGTCATTTCCAAATAACAAACATCTTTTTGAGAGTCACAGCTGAGTTGGTAGTTGATTCTGACAAGAAGTGAGAGAAGAAAATGGGAAATGGAAGCAAGGAAGGGAAGTGGCCATACTGGAACTTCTATGATTGCTTAAAAGTGAATGGGTGGGAACATACCGGACTGCTGTATTTTTGAATAGTCAAGTTGAAACCACGATTGCTCTAGGATTACCTGTTTATTGGTCATTTATCCCAACTTGTTTACAGGGAGGTTATATGATGTCATGTCAATCAATTTTTCCTCACATTTCTCATGCATTCTCAGAGTTGCCTGGAAACCAACTACAGTTGGGGTGGGGTAGCCATTACTATTTTAAAAAGTATGATACTGCTTCATATGTCTAGTGCAGATGGGGTCTGTGTCTAACCCAGCAGTAGGTCCTATTGAATTCAATGGGGCTTACTTACACCCAGTTAAGGAGGCCTGAGATGCAGCATAAATTAACATTCTTTTGACAGAGGTACAGTAAATATACATCAGTGTACAGTAAATACACAGTGTTTCCATGCACTGCTCTGGTTAGCCAGAAGCGGCTTAGTCATGCTGGTCACATAACTTGTATGCTGGCTCCCTCGGCCAGTAAAGCGAGATGAGCACCGCAACCCCAGAGTCTGCGACTGGACCTAATGGTCAGGGGTCCCTTTACCCTTTACCTTTACAGTAAATATGCATCTAGTACTTACCCCAAGAAGTTCTCTTGTATAGATGTATTCCCTTCCAAGGTCATATACCAAGTAGTACCACCAGAAGAGGAAGATATTTATAGCCAGCCACACAATCTAAAGGAAAAAAAATGTATGATCTTAATTTATTTTCAGTTGCTGAGAAATCAAGAGTTTAAACTGGAACACTTAAACTGGAACACTTTTGAGTCTGTTCTTCCTAGGGAACAGAGTGTTTTATTATTATTATTATTATTATTATTATTATTATTATTATTATTATTAACAATAATAATAATAATAATAATAAACCACCCACTCATTAAAAAAAAATCATGGCAACTTACAATAAAATAATTGAAACAACATAAAATACAGAACAAATGATCAGAACGGGATCAAATTAATTTTCTAAAATTATTTGGCAAAGGGAAATGCTCACAATACCTTTGGGAATCAGCTAGGATCTCAACTGCACTGACAACTGCCCTAGGAGCTGGGACGGGGTGGTGGTGGTGGTGGTGGTAGCCATTTGCATTTTCAACAATGCCCAATGACACAGCATCGCCACATCAAGGATGTTATTAAATGTTGGTGCCAACTTTCCTGGCATGGAAGGCCACCCTGCTGCCACCCTAGGAAGCCCATTGATGCAGAAATTTCTTTCTCCAGAGAAAACTTTACAGAAGTCTTGTTAAATGTGGAACTAGCCCTGAAACACCCATGGTTATGAAGAAATCTTCCATGTTCTGGTAAATACCCCTTTCTCCAGTCATAAATCATACCAGTTTTTAACATGAGACGAGCACAACTTTTCAAAGATTTGTCAAAACTAGTTTGAACATCTCAGGAATTTTGACATCAATTCTTGTTCAACTTAATCTAAACAGTCTGATAATTATCAGTTCCATGTGATCACTGTGCATATTAAACAATGAGATTGTTATTTAATAACATTTTTTAAAATGTAGGTGGTAAATTGCAAATTAAGGATAGTATATATTTCATGTGCAGTGTAGCCCCCCCCATTTATTTATCACCTTTGTAAGAAAGTTTTTATTAAAGTGATGTTCAGTTCCAGAACATACACAAAAGTTACTTATATTTAAAACCAAGTGTATAAAGAAAATACTGTACAATAACATAAAAATTGTATTTAAAGCTACTCATTCCTGTACAACACAGATTCTAAAAGTTCATACATAATTCTACTTTCTGAGACTTTGAGACGCTTCTATTACCCATGGCTAGATTAATCGCATTAATGGATTTTTGGTTGGAAGGTAGCATCAGAAAGGTGGAAAACTTCTGTAAGACTTCTGTAAGCTGTGGTTTCCATGCCTGACATAGTTTACCGCCCCTTCCAACTGAATATTTTGTTATTTATTGATTGTCTTCAATCAAGCTAAACTGACTAAACATTTTTAAAAGCTACAATATTTTCTTACATTTCAATTCAATGTTGTTGTTTTTTCACAGACCAAACATTCTTATACAAGCCTTTTGATGAATCTCCTCATTCTGAATGCTTCCTTTCCATCACATTAAGGATGTGTATCTGATGCTGGTCACACACAGAATAGATCCACTGAGGTACATTAATTTCAGAGTGGAATGTAGCTGGATACAACCCAATGCCTTTATTTTAATTTTTTATATATATTTTAAAAAACACCTTTTATTGATGAAGAGGTCTGCATGATAATAAACCAATGGCAATCACTGAAAGAAAGAAATATAGTCTTATTAAAAATTATTATTGTACTTACAATGACAAATATGGAAAGTCCCTCATTTTCTATCCAGTTGCCCATTCTGATCGCTGCTTGAGAGACACTGAACAGATCGTTCTGAGGTATGCGAGTTTTGGGGACTTTCCCCCCCACAGGAAGTGAAAGCTTACAGGCTTGCCACAGCCTATTTCCCTATTTCGGTTTGCATGCAATTAGCTAATCACTTATACATCATACATGTTTCTAATGTCCAGCCTTTTCACATTAGTAAAATGAATGAAAGGAATTGTTTAATGAAAGGAATTGTAGCAATGAATGTGCTTGCTTCCTCCTATGGTCAATGGCTTGGATTGTGTTGCTCATTTGGTGTGGGGCAGGGGAGAGGATTTCCACCAACTCCACCCTCCATCTGCAGCCTTATGCACACCATCCAACACCATCCAACCCCTGCGCCAGTGTTGTGGAGGAAATGGGTGTATAAAATAGCTTTAATATTATATTGTATTGTGCATGTGTTAACAAATAATATGGAAACCGCTTTGGGGGGCATATTTTGCCTGAGAAGCAGTCTAAAGATCTACTGCACATTATAGTCTGCCTGTAGAAAAGCTGGCACACAGATGCAATTTTGAGATCCCATGTAACACTTGTACAGTGTTTGTCCTGAGCGTGGAACAGAAACAAAACCTGCAAGAGAGCAAGCATAATAGTTAACAGCATGAGGCAGGAGATGTTACAATTCTCAACTGGGCCATAAACTGACTGCATCCAACAAACCACTATACTCAACAAACCACTATACAAACCACTATATTCTTTCCACTCCAGGGTTTATTAGTGAAGAATCTTGCAGCACATTAAAGAGCGAACAAATGTATTATTATTGCATAAGCTCCCACTGACCACAGTCTGCTTCATTAGATGCATTATCTGACAATATGGTGCTGTTTATTTGATACACTATATAATTGGCCTAAGTACATAGGTGCATTGTATGGATTACAAAGATAATGCATGTGAGGCACACAGGGTAGTATTCAACTAAGTTTTACTCAGAATAGACCCATTGAAATGAACAGACCTAATTTTGTCATGTTCATTAAATCCAGTGGGTCTACTTACTATGAGAAAAAGACAACTGAATACCGGCCACGGAGTGTTAAGGAACAGCACTATAAAACAGTGAAATTAATGTAAGATGCTGATCTAGCAGCTCATTAAATGATTCGCTACCTATCCTCATTTTGCTGCATGGTTCTACTCTGCACTGCCCTCCACTGGTCTACATGGATGGTTGGAACTACAGGGTATTCAACAAGAACCGAAGTTTCAGGGCAGTGGGCAGGGGATGGGAAGCAGCAGAGCACACTGCCTGTCTCCAGGACAGCTCCCCTTGTTTCTAGCTGTATGTTACTGTGTTCATCAGAGAGTCACCATCACATTGACTGTTGTGTCTCTCTCTCTCTCTCTCTCTCTCTCTCTCTCTCTCTCTCTCTCTCTCTCTCCCTCTCTCTCTCTCTCTCAGACAAGACGACAGCAGAACAGAGTCACACACCACAGAGCTGGAAAAAGAAAGCCAGATGGCAGAAACTAAGCTGCCAACTAAAAATATCACTCTCGTTTCAGACAATGCTTGAAATGCTTTCTCGTGTCAATTTAACATTCATTATTATTAGAGCACCTAAAATTGATAGGCACCGTACAACTGTTAGGGGCAACGCATAAGCCCCATAAGCTTCTGGTCTTAAATCCAAAGCCTGCCCATCAAAACATTGTTTTCTACTTCAGTATGGAATAAAATTGAAATCATGAATTTATTAATTTATACTAGATTGGTTGTCAAAAGAGTGCTTCTGAAATAAACAGGCTGTGTGCTACTGTTCAGAAGTTAGTTCTAGTAAAATCAATGGAATTTGCTTCAAATAAATATATTTTTAATTTACTGCATTTCCATCCCAGGGAGATTGAGGGGGTCTACATGGTTCTCCTACTTCTTGTTTTATCCTACAACAACCCAGTGAGGTAGGTTAGACTGGCCCAAGGCCACCCAGCAAGCTTCATGACTGAATCGGGTTTTAAACTCTCCTCTCCCAGGTCCTAGTCCAACACTCTAACCACTACACCACACTGACTCTTCATTGGAATGCAATGATCAAGTTTGATGTATGTCAAAGAATGCACTTATTTATTCTTCCCACCTCTTTCCAGCTCTGTCTGAATGGCAGCCACTCCCTCATAGTACAGAGAACAGCATATCATGTGTAACAGTCATAAACCTATTCATCAGAAAGTCCCCCCATCTAACAAATGAGATGTGGTGATTGAAAGTTTTGTGTAAAAAATGGAAAATTCACATTGATTTTGCAACACTTTGATCACATGAAAATGCCTCTCAGAGGGGTATTGCCAAGATTTTAGTTCATTTAGAATTTCCCCGCCTTTTCTTTCTGGTTATGTAAAACCAGAGTTTTCCTGTATCCACAGACAATCATTTCAGACTTAACTCCAGCTCCTCCTACCCTCTGTCTACACTAGGGATAAGGAGAAATAGGATTCAGTTTGCATTCAAAGGCAAATCTACATAATATTCCAAAAGAATATTTGCACTTTCCTGAATTTTGCAATGCAGTTCTCTGGCCAAGTAATGTGTGCAAAAATGCAGATATTAAAACAGCACACAACAGTGCATTCCATTTGGAAAAACTGCTTTGCAAAGATGCACATATTGAGCAGAAATGTGTATATTAGAAGAAAGTCACAGTAAAACTCATGAATTTTCATGGGGTCTCTACAAATATATATAAAAAACTGATGCGAAAATGCAGAGAACTGAACTCCAGAGTGGGAAAATGAGAAACTAAGAAAAACTGAAATTGACAAATTCACTCACCCCTGATGGCAGCTTTCTGAGCTCTAACACTGGGACTTATGGGGGAAAGCAGATTTTAAACATTTTGAATAAAGCATATAGTATATTTTTTTGTTTCCAGACTCAGAGCACAACTCACAGTTGCCATGTGACAGCAACAGCCCATTGGCAGGGAAACCTTATTTGCTTAAAATTACCTTGGACTTTGCTTTACAAGCTTCTGTTGTTTGTATAACTAAATGTCACATTTAGTTGGAGATCTGTGAACTGGAGATTATTATACCTGTTCTTGTGATGTTGCTGTAAAGACACTAATCCCCCCCCAAAAAAAAAACATTAAGATGGTGCAGTGCCTAAATTTGGACTCCTGTAAAGCAATTATTCTTCAATTAAGCTTCATTGTAGCCTTCGGGAAGCTTGAAACTGCATTTTGATTACTGAGGAGTGTGTTTCTCGTTGGCCTTTAGCTCCTTAAATTCAATTTGTTTCTGTCAGCCTAGGAGATTGAGGTATGAGAGGCATAGATGTAACACATAACCTTTGGATTTTTGTTTTTATAGTGTTAACATTATGAAAAGCTATATGGAGAAGTCAGGCTTAATATTTACCATCACTCTTCATGATAATGTCACTCACTGAATAAAGCACTGATTTTTAACTCTTGTGCTTTATAACTTGGAATTTCTATTTATTTATATGATTCTTGAATCCCAAGAGGAGGCCTGTGATAGGTTTAGATGGCCAAGTACAAACCACAGTATGCTGGCATGAATATGATGCCAAATGATGGATTGCTGAAAACCAGTTAGTAACCAGTTAGTGAGTAGGGGAGGGAAGGACGGAGCACACAAGTCTGAGACTTCATCCAGGCTTGACCTCATAGAACCAACTTATGGGTTGGTATTATGTTCAAATCTTGGTGTCAGATTGAACCAGTAAAAAAAATCTGACCAGTGCAACAGGAAAACACAAAGCACATTGGCCAAACACATCTTGACATGAATGACTCACCTGTTTGACCCTCAGTACCTCCTATTTCAGAGTCTTGAGCATTTCATATGCAACAGTTTTTCTACTTAAAGATGATCCAAGCATAGGAAAAGCCCCATTTATGAAGCAGACCTAATTGAAATTGAGGTACATAACTTGTGTGTATGATACTCTTGCTTACAAATGCTCTTGGTTTCTAATGTGAAGATAAAAATCTGTGCTAGCCAGAATTCTTACAAATTTATCTCTTTTACTTTCCCTTCGATTTTAACAACTATCAGATATTCACTTAAATACAGCACTGAGGCATGAAGATTATTTAAGCCCCCTAACATGGTTAAATATTCTCAGAGATGCGGTCTCAGGTGTTATGTTTGATACATTAATTTCTTGGCCAAAAATATAATAAAATTGAATTAACTGTGCCACAGTCACATGGTGCTTAAAGTGTGCTTCAGATTAGTGCTAAAACAAATCCATAGTAAAATGAGATCTAAGATGAATGTGATAAGCACTAGAAATCTTCTAAACCCATTGCTTCCCAGCCAATCCTTGTTCCTTTCTCCTTCTCCAACTGACAAAATTCATTGCCAGTTTGCTACCAAGGTCTGAATACTGCCATATAAAGTCCTAAACAACTTGGGGGGGCCCAAATATCTGAAGGAGCACCTCCTCCTCCATCACCCTGCCTAGGGAGAACAGGAGGGGGATAGCTGGTAGCGCCACCACCTTCTGGGCAGTGGAGTATGAGACAGCCTTCCATGTGATGGTCCCCCAAGTAGAAGAATGCCACTCTCTCCAAGGTGTATCTTGTGCCATCATTGTATGTCTTTCAACTACTGGTCAAGGCACATCCATTTACTCAGACCTTTTGGTTTAGTGGATATATTCCCTCCCCTTGCATTGCTGTTCTGTGCTGCTGTTTTGATATTGGTTGGTTTACTGGTTTTCTGGCTTTGCGCTTGTTTTAATTGTGACATTTTTGTAACCCACTCTAGGATCATTTGACAATGGGCAGGCTATAAGGCCAGTATAGGAATACTTGTATAAATAAATAAAATAAGGAAGTAAAAATTATAAATAACTGCCAATCCATGCTCAACTAACTTCTCCTACTGACCATAACATTCTGCGTTCCAAGTGATGCGCTGCCCTCCCCTCCCAACTCAAAACTCAAAGAAGGTAAATTACAAACACCCATACAGCATTTTCTCTTCAGAGACTAATTATTTTATTCTGGGAACAAATCAGCTTTCCAGATATAAAACAATAACCACCAGGTGTTATTTCTTTTTCTTTTTTAAAAATAAGAATATCAAGGAGGAGGAGTTTGCTACATGTGCACAGATAAGGTGACCGTATTATATTTTGTATAAAAAGATAAAGATACACATTTGTCATGCTAATTCACGCTAAAACTTGCCCCCTGATCCTGCTGTTACATGGCTGCACTGTTCAAACACACTTAATTCATTTTATAAAATTTATATACTGCTCGATTGTAGAACTGGGCAAAAGCCAGCACTTTTTTATTTGTGTTTCAATAAAAACCAGAAGCAAGAAAGGATGACTCCACCTTGTACCAGCTAATTGCACCATGGATTTCAGCTACCATGGTGCCAACTATTGTCAGCAGTGTGGTGGCGAAGGTAATTTTAAATATTATTTAAACATTTCTATAGAAGTGGTTCGGTGTATTAAGTTGCTTTACAATTCTTACTTCATTTATCCTCACAGTAACCTTGTGGGGTAAGTAGAGTATTGATCTTGGGAGTCGGACTGATCCTGGCCTTGGAAAAGATACTCTTGACCAGTCAAAATTATTGGGAGGTTAAGACTTCAGTTCTCTCTTGGGAGTACACTTTCCTGGGAGTAAGCCTCATTGAACAAAATAAGACTTACTTCCAAGTAAACATACATAGGACCAGCCTACAAATCACCACTTTGAGAAATTTAGAAGAAAGGCAAGATGTAAACCCAGTAAACTGTCAAATATAATTATTTGTTCAAAACCCGCCTAATGACTTTTGCAGCTCACTGGCTTTTGGATCAGGTCCTCCCATGCTCAACGTCCAAATCCACTCTGCCAACCTGGCCACTGTTTTGGAGACCTAATCACTTTAATGTAATAATTCTAGTGAATAGTCCCCCACCCCCATTTTCAGTAATAGCAATAGGTTTGACTTAATGGAAACATTTGGAAATATTCATGTAAAAGAGTGGATATCAACTTCAAGACATTGCTAAAATTTTCAGACTAAATGCTTCCTTAACTACTGCTACATTCACCAAAGCTTTCTTAGCATCATACAAAGCAGAAATGTAATTGACCAAGACAATCAGAATCCAACAATAGAAGCAAACCTAAAAACCAAGTGTTTAAGCTGTTTGGAGAGAATCAACACTTGTGGCACTTTCAAGGGAAAATTGACGGGACGGGGCCAAGACCTGAATCAGCAGCAAGTTATTTTATCACTTTCCATTATGGATTCAGAAGCTCCCAGTTCCAATGCACGCAGTCAGGATGAGATCATGTCATATGTAACCTAGATAAATTCGGCACTCGGTGGCAGGTGAAGGAGCCCAGTTTGTATAAAGCTTTAAAGCACATTGTTAACCTGTGAGGTTTTGAATGCTCCTTTTCACTGATCGATTTCGGTCCTTGCATGAAATAAGAAGTTCCTTGAGTCAGCCACTTTGTCATTGCCTTGCCTTTTGTTTCATGGCTTGCAGAGGTCCACCCGGACAATGGTTACAAATCCCTGATCTAAAGTCAAGATGCAGTGGAGCATCCCATCCATAAAGGGGTGCTGTCTGTTTCCAACAGTTAAAATCCCAAGTATCTTCACACTCACTGAACTACCATACCAGCATTGCAATGCTAGGACTTAAATGTGCCTCCTGCCATGGCGGTCAGAGGGATAATCAGAGTGCATCCTTCTTTCTAAACCACCCAAACCAGGGGTGGGAACCTGAGGCCCAAATATGTGGCCCTCCAGGTCTCTCTGCCTGAAATTTGGGACTCTCCCCAAGCCACACACCATCCCAAGTCACACCCACCTTGAATGTTTTTGCTTGGCAGGAATGTGCCCTTGAACTCTGATTGTGCCTCTTTCTTGCCTGGATTTAGGAAGGAGAGAGGAGTATGTGAAGAAACTAGCCTACTGTACAAAGGTAAAATTTACATTTGCTGCTCCACCCACTTTTTCCTCTGGACCCGCCCACCATTGGGAAGTTTCCCAGAAAGGTTTCCAGACCCAGGGGCTAAAATAAGCAAGTCTTGAGAGCGGTGGCTCCTTGACAGCAGTTCTAGGCATTGGACGAAACACTTTGGTGGGCATTTCCATTATAGGATTCATTTGCCTTGCAGCTGTCCTGGGCATCGTCAACAGTGTCGTCTGGGGTCTTCAAGTCTGCCTTTTCCCCAGAGTTGCTGGATGCAAGAGGTTTGCATACATAGCAAAACAACTTGAAACACAGTGCCAATCCTTCTGAAATATTGGAGGAGAAAAGTTTTTTGCACGGGTGGCAAAACTGGTAGAACACGAGCATAAAAAGAACAGCTATGCAATAGCCAATCAGCAACTGTAAGACCAGCAAAGGGGCACATACATACGTGTAGACATCAGTCTTGTACATATACCACATCAGCAAGAGAAAAGCATTCTCAAGGAACCTCACAATGTAATATAAAGCCAGCCTGTACCAGTTTTGGGATTTGTCAATTAAGTCAGAATCATTCAACTTCAGCTGCACAGCTGACCAGCAAAACATATTAATACCGGCATACAGGAAAGTGAGAAGGCACAAGACAATGGCAGTGCCCACTTTGCTCAAAGCCTTCTCTATATTTTCCGGCAAAGTGCACTTACTTTGCCAGAAGAGAATCCACGGGTGAAAGAAAAAAGCAAAGAAATTCACTAGCACCACTGGGAGGATCCAGATTTGAAGGACAGAGCTGAAGAGGACCAGGACTATCACCCGAGTGGCAATCTCAAAGCTTCTCCAGAGGAAGATGCAGAGGTAGGCAGCAGGCTTCACGCTGATGTCGTAATCGTCATACTTAATCTTAATGGCCAGGATGTTGCATCGCAGTGCTCCATAGACGATTGACAGGAGAGAAAGGACCATGAAGATGCCTGAGGAAAGAGAAGGCAATCAACATTTCTGAAAGCAGCCAGAGAGCATTGTATGGCAGGAACATGCTTTCATTGGAAGTGGCTGACTCAAGTGGCCTAAACTGATGCAGCTTATAGTATCTTCTTAAGCACTATCCCAGTACACACTTTTCCTAGTCCATGTTCCTAAACCATGTAGAAACACTGATAAATGAACTGGGGCCCTCAAATGCATGCATGCTCCTTGGACCTGTGCTAAAGGCTTTCCTTGAACTATTATGTTCACACCGTGAGCATGGCAGCTCCAGGACAATATTTTAGCATGTTGGGCCTTGAGAGAAACTCCAGCATTCTCATCAGCATCAGGTACAAACCACAAAGCTATTCAAGTCTCAGCAGCTGTACTGAATTTGCTGCAAGAGCAAACTCAAGGCTTTCAGTCACTGAGCTTTGAGCATGCAAAGTGCTAACTAGCAGCATTTCACTATTCCTCATTCAATAATACTGTGTTATTTCCATTTTGCCCACTTGGGGGAGGGGCCACAGCTAAAAAATAAATGATAGCAACTTCCTAATTCTGTAGTTGAGATAGGCGTTGAACCAGGACCTTCTGGGATGCTTCCCATCTTAACAAACAGAGGGTGACTGTCTTAACTCAGTTCCCCCTCCACAGGCACAAATGTTTTTACTTCAATGAGTAATACAGGCTTCCTCAACCTCGGCCCTCCAGATGTTTTGAGACTACAATTCCCATCATCCCTGACCACTGGTCCTGCTAGCTAGGGATTATGGGAGTTGTAGACCAAAAACATCTGGAGGGCCAAGGTTGAGGAAGCCTGGGGTAATACATGCCAGTTGGCTTCCTGGAATTCAAACTGTGGGCAACACTCAGATGCCCAATTCCCTCAGGGTTTTATTTTAAATTCAGACAGGGTGTTGCAAGCAAGAGGGATGTCTCTGCCACATCCTCTGGTTCTCCACATCTTAATTACATCCTTTGAGGTGCTTTGCTCTGAATGGGCAAACAGGGTGGCAGGGAGAGAGATGAATGACACAATACTAACCATCACAGTGTTTGAGGTGCCTGTGTGTGGGTAGAGCTTTGAATGATGACCCATACTCATGAAATCTGTTACCAAGCTATTGCAAGTTCAATACAATCTAATACAGTGGTACCTTGGGTTAAGAACTTAATTCGTTCTGGAGGTCTGTTCTTAACCTGAAGCACCACTTTAGCTAATGGGGCCTCCTGCTGCCGCTGCACTGCCACTGCACGATTTCTGTTCTCATCCTGAAGCAAAGTTCTTAACCCGAGGTAATATTTCTGGGTTAGCGGACTCTGTAACCTGAAGCATATGTAACCTGAAGCGTATGTAACCCGAGGTACCACTGTATAGTGTTCCACATACACTGCAGTCTTGAATCTACTCTCTTTGGATTATCCTGTTGCAATGTGAATGAAATTAGATCAACATGCTGAGTCTTGCCATTCATATCTAATGCTTGCTTTCTCCTAAAATATGGGTCCTTGACTTGTTATAGGAAAAAAAGTGCAAGTGACCTTGCAAGAATGTATTTTGCTTGTCATTCAGGTGCTCCAAATATATCTACATACAGCAATTATATTTCAGTGGAGTGAAGTCTTAATGCTTGAGTTGTGTGTTGTTTTTTAATTGCTGCTTTGCAGGTATTTGGGTTTTTGTTATTTTTGAAAAACACACACTTGAAGGTAACTTTTTAAAAATGCAAGTACTGGATTTCTTTTGCCTCTCAAACTGGTTTTTCAATGTATTTTTAAACCAATACTGGACTTGTTCCAGACCATTCATTTCAGCGATATCCTGCCAGAAACTGCTTTGTTACCTTCCCATAGCTATGTCAGGTGGAGATTATTTCAGATTACAACTCCCATTATTACTCAAACCATACATCAAAGGAGCAACCAAGCAAGGCAGCAGCACAGGGCTGTCACTCGGTTTGTCAGCGTCAGGGACTGTGCCAAGGCTTTGCAGTCAGGGTGATCGGAGACGCACTAGAACAGCCTGAGGGCCACACCTGGAAGTGGAATTGTATGGCGAGTTGCAAATCCTCAAGAAGCAAACTATACCATCATAATGACGCATTACAATAATGAAACCAAACATGCCTCCTTTTTAAGGTACGGGAGGGGAGTGAAACTTGGCCCCTCCACCTGCCACCAAAGCTGCAGGAATAGGCAAATCACTCCTTCTGTCCTCCTCACACTCCTAGCCAAGGCTCAGACAGGAAGCAGGGGCTTACGGCACCCCATTCCTCAGCCTCTTTCCAGCAAATCCTCCACCAGTGGCTGGGAGAGAAAGAGGAGATGCTGCTTTCTCCTCAGCCTGCTGCTCTGGCAAGGGCCACAGAAGGGAGGGTTCCCGTTCTCTCAGTGGCTCTTCCGTTGAGGGAGTCTTGGCAGGTGCAGGTTCCCGCCCTTGTCCCATTGCTGCAGCCCTGTGACAGCCTCTCCACCAGGGAGGCCGGTCACCCTGACCGACTTGCACAAAGGAATCCTGAATTGCTGCACGTCCTGCTAAGTTACCTTCTTTCGACTGTGTCAGTAAAAATTTCACACTTTGCTCCATACTTGCTAAAGAATAGCAACTGACCACACACTCAAAACTAAACCGAACAAATGAAATAAAATTATGGGTATAGCAGACTAGCCAAATTATCAGAAGAGGCACAATTCTGAAGCCCTTCTGAATTTAGGGCCTTAAATTCTTAACCTTAAAAAATAATTTGTGTGTGTGAGAGAGAGATGAGAGATTTAGGAGGGTGGCAAGATTTAACCACTTATTTTTTTAAATATATACAGTATATATATATATCTAAGCAATAAACAGTATCATTAAAACAAACATAAAACAGTAGTATAAAATCATTTTAAAACAGGAATTCAGTAGATTTAAACAAATAAAAACAGGGTCTCATGAGGTCACAGAGGGAACTCAGGACTCAGCAATCTTTTTCTATTATTTTGTTTCTGTTTTGACTATTTATTTGTGCTTTTATCTTGTATTTTTATCTTGTGAACCACCTTGAAGTATGGTATGTAAATCTAATAGATAAAAATAAATAATAAAATAATGCCAGCATCCTGGAGCATTTCACTCTTTTGTAGCAAGACCAAAGTCTCAACTGGATCACATTGCATTTCTAGCCCATCTCACCTCCATGACAGAACTCAAGATAGCATACATTGGTTCCTGGGCGATTTCCCATCCAGAGACCCCAAACTGCTTACCTACAGCTAGCTTCCCATATCATACATTTTCCGGGCATAACCACTCAGGGGGGAGGAAAGGAGTAAATGGAGGGGAGGGGAGGTTGCAGTGGGGAGAAGGAAGGCAGGGCATGTCTCTGAAGAGCTACATACAATCTGGGCCAGTGAAGAAAGAAAACAGCATATGGGGATGCAAATTATGTGCCCCCCCCAGTGGCTGCTCTCTGAGGTAGTTGTCTCATTTTATCCAATGCAGGTATGGGGAACTTCAGGCCTAGAACCCTCAGCAATTTTCAATGAAAAAAAAGAAACTGGATCTAGTTATTTCATCTTAGTTTCTGAAAGGAAAGTGTTTGCTAGATGCTCAATTGGTTGCTCTGCAGAGAATGAAAATGCCAATTTACACATTATGTGACAGCCCAAATCCATTTTGCACAATAACTGGAAGTTCCAAAGAAGTGAATGCATGAGTGATCCACACTCTTGGTTTCTGATTTTTTACATTGCCCATGAAGAGGATACTTGCACTGCAAGATATGCAAGTTCCAAATGTACGTATGAGAACTTATGCATCTTGAGGAAACGGCTATCGCATGTAGAAGGTCCCAGGTTCTTCAATCCCCGGCATCTTTAGGTAGGCTTGGGAAAGACTTCCTGTCTGAAACCCTGCTGCCAGACAGCGTGGGCAATGCTGAGTTAGATGGCCCAATGGCTGCCACAGAACAGATGCACACGATTGGCTATTACAATAGGGCATGAGTCACCTGCACATCCACTCTATGTGCTTTATCTAAATCTACTTACACTGCCTGTGGGGGGGGGATGCAAGACCAGTCAAGTGACTAGCTCACCACAACTGCTCCATTTAATTTGATTTAATACTTAGCAACCATCCACTTGTCTGCGGTCATCAGGATTTTTGGTTTATTAATATTTCAGGGCCACATTCACTGCTATTTCAATGTACTCCTGAGACTTGTTTAACTTTAAAGCAATTAATCTCTGGACATGAGTCTGAAAGTGCTAAAGTCAATTTTAGACCTCTAATAGGATTTCCCACACATATACTCTTGTAACCCTGGGTGTCTTCAAGCTGCTCCTTTGAATTAATTTTCACATAGAATGTGTCGCAAGAAGTTGTCGCTATATCCAGATGCCCCAATGTAGATCTGGAACGGTTTACTATATTATATGTATATCTGATGCGAGACAAAATTACGCTCTTTGCTCGTTTGCAACAACAGCATTCTTAGTGACTCCTCCCCAAGCATCACTGCAAGCAAATATTTTAAACATAGTTTTAAAAATCAAGTAGGCAGCTGTGTGTGTCCATAGAAGTTTGTTAACGTTTGAAAAAGGCTAAGACAGGGGTTGGCAACCTAAGGCCCATGGGCCACAAACGGCCCACGGGGGTCATTTAAATGGCCCACGAGCCACCCCCAAACCAAGCCACCCGCTCGGCGAGTCGTCCCCCCCCCCCAGCACGGGGACTCACTTCCATGACACTGAAAATTGCATCTGCATGGACGCAGATGCCGGAAATCGTGGGTGTGTGTGCAGTCCGGCTCACAGAGAGATCTCCTCTGGAGTGAACCGCCCCAGGTGAGGTAAACCTTGCCTACCCCTGAGCTAAGGGTGGTGTAGTGGTTAAGAGCGGTGGACTCGTAATCTGGTGAACCAGGTTCGATTCCTCGCTCCTCCACATGCAGCTGCTGGGTGACCTTGGGCTAGTCACACTTCTCTGAAGTCTCTCAGCCCCACTCACCTCACAGAGTGTTTGTTGTGGGGGGAGGAAGGGAAAGGAGAATGTTAGCCGCTTTGAGACTCCTTTGGTAGTGATAAAGTGGGATATTAAATCCAAACTCCTCTTCTTCTTCTAAGATGTCCTGTTAGTATGCTCCAAGCAGCTAAGATTAGGGATGAGATATTACAGAGTGGGGAGTCTTGGTCTCATTGTTTCTACTTTTGTGAATTAAGCACTGGGGAGAAAATGCATCCCTAGGGATGGGAAACCTGTTATCTCCAGGTGTTGCTGGACCACAGTTCTCTCATCTCTGACCTTTGCCCATGCTGGCTGGGGCTGACAGAAGTTGGGCGTTCTCTTCTCCCTGCTATAATTTGTAGAAGGGCTTTCCGCTTCTTATAACCTAGTCTGTAACTCTTAGTAAAGAAGCGGTCTGCTTAATTTATTTGCTATATTTATGTAAAGCTACTCAATAACATTTTTCTCTGGTTGGCTTTCAGCACAAAAATGACAGTAGTACAATTAAAAACGTAATAGCCTACATTAAATATCAAATTGCATCCTAAAGATTTCTGGCGCACACATTTCCAACAAGGAGTAGAGTAAAAGCAAATAAATATATATTTACAGCACATACACAGAGATTCAGAACGCTAAAAGCACAGGTTTTCAAAAGGGCTGGGGGAATTTTAATAACTCTTCACCTGGTGCCAAAACAACCATAAAGTAGGCCATTAACCATTTCCACCTGCATCTGGTTTCCTAAATAGCACATTAAGTGAGAGGATATAGCTATTACTTACCCATAATCCCTATCTCTAAACACTCACCAAAATGGAATACTGAAAAATGTACCAATTATACCTACTTCTGGCTGCCGTCATCTCCTGCTGGAGGACACATATGTACAGCTGAAGCGTCAGCTGCGGTGCAGAGCCTAGGAAAGCTTGGATCACCGATGCCCGACTAAAGGCAGATCTATGTGTAAACAGCTTGCCCTCAGCTTGGCCCACTTCCTTCTCAACTTCTTCCGAATGTCCATATTTTGGCATCTGCCTCTTCTTGGTGATGCTGACATAAGGCTCCTCTATTCTGCCTGCGTGAAAGTAAATATAGAAAACCTCCACGCACCTGTGGGGCGAAATGGACAAGAGTAGATGTTGCTTTAACATAACTTTTCTGAAGTTCACAATTGCTTTTAAAGTAAGATGTCCGATTAGAAAGGAGTTAAGGTGGGCATGAGAAACACCCCTTTAGCCCATTCTTAAGATTCTGAAAATCATGGGTGGAACTCAACTCAACCACCATGCCTCACCAGCAAGCACAAGGATGTCCACTTGCAAAGGGAGAAGAGGGGAAGAGCATTCCATTACGCAGGTAGAGATTCTTTTGCTGATGGAATATTTGTGTTGCACTAAGCTCTACACAACTCCACATAATCACATAATCCTATGGAGAACACATTCTTGACAGGTCCCTGCCCAAATTGTTCTTGAGAACATTTAAGGAATGACATTCTGCAGCCTGCTTAGGAAGTTAATATGTATTATTGTTGTATAATAACATTTCAATCATTATTATTGTGCATCAGAAACACATAGTATAATAGTGTATAAATAAGATGTGTAAACTTGATGGCTAATGCACTTAACTGGCTTTCCCTATGTCAAGAGTTCCTACAATCACCATGGCCAGTTGAGAAACCATGGAATGATTGCTCTGGTGCAGTACTACTAAATGCTTCCGCTTCAGGCTCCTTATGTGCAGCTGTGTATATGGACTTACTCTCTGAAGTTACTTTATTGAAACATGGTAACTTTTAGGTCAACAGCAGAATACCTTGGGAGACTGAAATGTTTTTCCAGAGCTTAATATTTATTAATTAACATTGCATTTATACCCCACCTTTTATTTAGAAAGCAAGGAGGGGATTGCTGGCAGGTGATGGCATACATCCAATAATAGTAGAAAAGTTTTGGATAACAGTATTAGGCCCTGTAAAACATTGCTATGTTATCCCTCCCTCTGCTTTCCCCCCAATTTGGTGTTTGATTTGCATGTACAATTTGGCTTCAGGAACAAACTGATAAGAAACTTGATACTGCTCATGCTTCTTTGCTTGAAGGGACAACTGCCCAACAGTTAATGATTTATCAAATTTATTTATTTTTGTTAAAGTGCATAACCTGCCTTTCTAGGCAAAAAATTCCATTCTGGGTGGCTTACAATGTCATCAAAGTTGAGTTATGATATATTCAGAGAGCAATAAAGGGTAACAAAAGCAATAAAGGGTAACAAAAGTTTAAGTCTTAAGGCACCTTAAAGACTAAGACATTTTTATTACGCCATGAGCTTTTCTCTCTTTTTTTTACTGCAACCGACCATCACAGTTACCTCCCTGAAATTAAAAACAACAGAACCAGAAAGGAAACATAGAATAATTTGTTAGGAAAATACTTGCTGAAACAATACATGCTGAAGCAACACAATTTACCTCTGGGTGGTGAGAGAGAGAGAGAGAGAGAGAGAGAGTTGAAAATGGCAAATTGCTTCCAGGATGATGACGTGTGTGGGTGGATATTTTAAAAAATAATAATAAAATCAAAGCAGTTTGATTTTGGCATTATTACGTTATTATTATGTTAACAAAAAACAAGGTGCCTGAAGAGGAGGTTATAAATATTTTTAGTAGATAAAAATAGGGTTGACAGTTTCTTCTGCTTCAATTTTCAAAGAGCAACTGCGTGTGGTCCACAAGAAACTCAGCCTCCTTCCTCTTTATTTAGTCTTACTCACAAGCTGAAATATTTTCACTCAACCCAAAAGGTAGAGACTACTCAAGATGTGTGAACCTGTTATATTCTCAAGTCCAGCTCTCTCACCACTGCCTCCCTTATTCCAATACAGCTTTCCAGAAGCACACTCTACAGATGGGCGTGCCTGTGACCAAACGCAGGCATGCTTCTCTGCCAGTTATTGCTCACAGGCAAAACCGGAGCAGGCAGCTGTGCAGATAGGAAGCATCACAGACCCTTAACCGCACACAGTACAGATCTATTAACATGCATGGGGAGGGAGGGAGATTTCCAAGCATATAAAAGGAGACCACGTCCTGATGGATGCAGCAAACAGCTTAACACACACAAAACTCCAACACCTTTATTTCACTATAAACAAAACGGTCCATTATCTTGCACATCTGACCCAACAGAGAACCCTTGCGCTATTTTAATGGTCACAATTCCCTATCCAGATCTCTCGGCATAGAATCCACCATTGAAGCGATCGGGTTTTTTAAAAATCAACAATAAGGCTGGAACTGGTCCCCAATTCAGACACTCGAGTGTGTGTCCAGCATTCTGAGATGCCTGACAGCCATTGTGGGGCGTTGCTCTTCCAGCGCAACTGGGGCGGCCATCCCCTCCCCTGACCCCCTTTCCGCCCCCGGCCAGCCCTCCCCGCTTGGGCGGTCCTTCTCCTGCAGGAGCACCTGCGGGGATCGGGGCTCCCGCCCCCCACCCACCTGACGAGGGGTCCCAGCTGCAGGATGTGCAGGAGCAGCACGAGCGGCCTGTCCTTGCTGAGGTCTCGGTGGATGAAGACGAGGCTGAACTGGACCAGCACGCAGGGCAGCAGCGCGAAGAGCAGCGTCAGCGACTGCCAGATGCGGTCGCCCGCCGAGCGGTAGGTGCTGCTCAGGTACAGCGCCAGCGCCGTCTCGGCCACGAAGAGGAAGAGCGACACCAGCACCGAGCCCGGGAATTTCATCGCCGCCGGCGGGGAAGCCAGCCGGTCAGCGGCTCAGTCAGCGGGCAGGAGCAGGGCAGCGCTGGCCACGCGCGGAGCTCCGCAGCCGAGGCCGCCAGCTGCCCATCTCCCGGAGCCCAGCGAGGAGCCAAGCTGCCGGCGGGAGACGCCCGAGCCGCGCCTTCGCCAAGCGCCCGCTAGGGGGCAGGCCTGGGCGAGCTGCTGCTGCGACGCCGGCCGCCCAATTGGACGAGGCTCGATGTCTTCGGCGCCGCTCGAGGGGATGGCGGAGGAGGATCCACGAAAGAATCCGAAGCGCCGGGCCTGGAGTTGCGAAAGCTGCCGTTGTCTCCTAGACCCTTGAGGTCCTTGGGGGCTTGCTTGCGGCTCCCTCCCCAGTCGAGAAGGCCGCTCTGTACATGCGCAGGGGCGCTCTTGTTCACCTGTCTTCTTAGATTCCAAGGCCTGGGCCTGGCTCAGGTTAAGCTCAGGGGTAGCCCATCCTAGTCTGTACCAGCAGCAGGACAAATTTGAGTAAAATGTTGGGGGAGGGGGCAGGTAAGCCCTGCCACACATAATCAATCACAAGTCACCACACATGCTCAGCATTCGGATGGCAATGCCCATTGACCTTGCTGGTGGCAGCCCCCTGAAATATTTTATTGGGGATTTGGCCCCTTAGGAGGTGGCTGGTATGTTTGCTACTAGGATCGCCATCCTCCCACCAAACCAGAGACATATTAAATATGCTTTTAACTTATGCCTGACAGGCAGAAATTCAATGGGTGGCCATTGCCTGTATTTTCCCAGAGATAAGAGACTCCACCTGGTGTATTTTTTACACGCCAGATGAGCCTCGCCAGAAAAGAAGCTGGCAACACCACTTATCAGGAGAGGATTCAGGTTCAGGTATCTGCCCAGGCATGAGGCAAACTGGATAGTCTCTCAGGCTTGGCCCCATATGGTTGCCGTGGGGATAAAATGGGTGGGGTGAGGTCCATGCACACTGTGCCAATTTGAGGAAAGGCAAGATAAAAGTAGGCCACTCTTGAGAACAGGGGGCTGAACTAAATGGTTCATTGGTCTGACTCCACAAGGCTCCTGTGTACATATCTTAAATATGCGGTCTATTACAGAGGACAAAGGTAAGTCCCTCTGAGTTCAATAGGACTTAATCCCTAATAAATGCTAAGGTTTGGAATTGTTTACTAAACATTCCAACAAGGTGCTTTTAGTGGACATGACTCTCCACTGTTTCCTTGTTCTGCATTACAGGTTTCTCACTCCCTGGTCCTATTTACATATTTGAACAACTACCACTTTCCTCACAGCTTGTATTTGAACTTTATGACCAGCGTTTGGGTGGAGCTTTCTGTGCCAAGGAATTACCTTCTTATAGTGGCCTGACAGCTCAAGCTGTAGTACAAAGGTAGGCCAAAGGTAATCATTTAGTTTCGACTTTTTAATACAAAGAAATGACACCAATCAGGAGCCCTGTATATAATCACCTCCCACGCCAGAACAAATAGTTCAACCACACATACAGACTTACAAAAGAAAAGCAAACACTCAAACCACAAAAGACAGGTTTTGTTTTTTAGGTATAGAACAGCTGATTTTTAAAAACATTTTTTGTAAAGAAAAAGAGAAATGTAGTTGACATTCCACAAGCACCTACCTTGGGTGAGATTCAACATTGTGCCAGAGTGGAAACAGCAGGACTCTCCTACTTCACCCCCCCCCTGCAAGCTCCCCAAGCTCTCAATCTGCTCTGGAGGAGTCCCAACCCCCTGGAAGAGATTTTAGGGGGTACAGCAGGTTCTGGGAGAAGCAGAAGATCCATTTGTGCAAGCAGGAGTCCATTGCACAAGGGATGTCTGGATATCATCACCCATCAGTGTCACTGGAAATCCATTTCCTCCCACTCTGAGAATTGTTTGAAGTGTATGGAACTGTAAGCTGCACAGGTGTGCATGCCCCATTGTCACCAGTGGCATATGGTCAGTGGACTAGGGGGAAATAGGTAGCCTAGTCCCTTAAATGTTCCTGGTAAATTAAGAGTATTAAAGCATTAAGGCCTGGTGCTTCCTTCCCAAAGCCTGGGAAGCTTCTGCCCAGCTTAGGGAGGGAGGTGCAATGCTCACACATAGGACATCACCCCCCCACCCCACATCACCTTCCCAAGCTGGTGCCTCTGGTCCCAACTGTTCTCCTACAAAAAATTTCACTGCATGACACCCTGCTGACAGCATTTCTGCCTGCCTCACGCTGTTGGTGGATTACTTTATCCACAAAGTGGCTTGCAGACAGGTCACTGTGGCTTCCAAAGTGTCTAAAAATTCATTCCCTGGAGCAGCTGGTGTTATACAAATCTCACCATCCCTCTTCTCTGACCTTGCTGGCTAGAGCTGATGAGAGTTTGAGTCCAACAACATCTGGAGGGAGAGAGGTGCCCCCATCCCTCTTCCAAACCACAGTTTAGCATTGTATCTGTACTGGCCCGTTGTTCCAATAAATACAAAATAGCCACAATACAGTTATACTTTATTTGAATTAAGGCAAAATATCACATAGGTTAAATATAAATAGCATGGATACATGGAGTTCTTCTCTCATTGCTAAGCCAATATTCTGATCACTGCTTTTAAAAGCTAAAAAACAACAACCCTATTTTAACTATCCCTCCAGTGTACAATACAAAACGAGTACAAGAGACACGCTTTGAAATATCACAGTGTTTAAAACATGGCATGGACTTTTATTTAAGGTGCGATTCTACAAGAATAAATGAAGTTTGTTTGGTAAAGAGACGATATATGGCACTGAGCAGGTATCAAAGCAGAGGGTTTTCAATACTAATGAAATGACTACCATGTGCTGAAAGAAATGGACAGAGGTTACTAATAAAGGGTACATATCAGCAACACGAAAACATTTCTTCTTGCACTTTGCTGGTTCTCAGATATACACATTACTTTAAGACTACTTCATGCGCATTGCCACCAGCCTGTGGCCTTGCCAGCACATGAACTTGTTAATGGACATTTGCGAGCAGACCTCTGGTCTTTACTAACATTTTGAGCTTGAATCTACTTCAGTCAATGCCAACATTTATAGTGATAATGCTGCGACGTCTGTTTATTGAATTCCTTCCCTCTACAGGTGCATTGATCACCCTTATTTTGTCACTAACTGAAGTCACTACTTATTCACCCAGGCTTTTGGTTGATACTGAGGTATGGTCAGGGTCATTGTGTGCGCTGGTTCTGTGGTCTGCAGTACTCATGTGGGGAGCTGCAATCCTCTGATTTTAGTTACTTTTGTATTTTTTTGTATCCAGTGGTTATTCTTAAGTTATTCTGTTATTTTATTGTTGTATTATGAACCCCTTGTCATCCTATTTGGATGATGGGCGTTCTAAAACAAAGAAATGACAAAATCATCCTCAAAGGCAATGCATTAGATGTGGCATGGTTTTCTCTAGTCAGGGAATATTCATTGATAGGAAGCTGTATAAATGTAATCATCTTCATCTTCACAGTGATGTGCTTAATTCCAAGTAAGTGTTCCCTGACACATCACCTTTTAGGATTGAAGACCCCCTCTGCACTACATATTTAAAACAGCATTATACCACTTTCACTGTCATGGCTTTCCCCTAAAGAATCCTGGGAACTGTAGTTTGGGGGAAACCGTGATGGTTTAAAGTGGTATGATACTGCAGTAGAAGAAGAAGAAGAGGTTGGATTTGATATCCTACCCTAAGGAGTCTCAAAGCGGCTAACAATCTCCTTTCCCTTCCTCCCCCACAACAAACACTGTGAGGTGAGTGAGGCTGAGAGACTTCAGAGAAGTGTGACTAGCCCAAGGTCACCCAGCAGCTGCATGTGGAGGAGCAGGGATGTGAACCCGGTTCCCCAGATTACGAGTCTACCGCTCTTAACCACTATGTGTAGTGCAGATGAGGCCTAAGTGATTTTGTGGAAGTCTTTGTTTGTATTTCTAAGCTCCTGCCAAAAATAGCCCCAAATAGAGGCTCAAGCCCACTATCACTGTATTCTTTTCCCTCCATCAGGGAAATGGCAACAAGGATTAACACAGAATGTAATGGTTGAGATTAGTTTCTTTCTACATGTAACTGAGGGATTTAAGAATATTATCCCCACTGTATATATTATACAAATATTGTATAGAAAATATTTTTGGTCTATCACTATATAACCGTACTACATTATAAATATTTTTGATCAGCAAGCAGCACTCTGCTTTGTAAAATAAATATTAAATATCATGGTCTGCTATACCATATTGCTTTAGTTAAACTTAACTGATAACCAACTACTATCAGGGTTAACATGTGAAAACTACAATTTTCAAAACATGCCAAAATGTGAGGAGCATGCACAGAGACCTAAAAGCAATAATAACTTTGATAAACTTCATCCAGAAGTATAATAACAGCTCTCTTCAAATAACATAGCTATGTTATCTACAGTTTGTAAACACAAGAATATTTTTTTATCACAATATTGTTCACTGAAAATATGCACTTAAGTATATATACAAATTGATAGCACGAGGGACTACTAGCAAAGTCTGTATGAACAGAAATTATTCATCAGTACACACAAATTATGATAAAATCCTGCTATAATTGAAGTTGATATTCAAGGCAATTCAACTCTTTAAGTGCAGTATATGGGGAATAAATAGTTGTATGATGAAACAAGATTTGTGCTGTTTTGTTGGAATACGCCTAGCCACATCCCTAAAAATGCTGTATTGTTTCATGGGCCCTGAGTATTGCTGGCTTATGGCTTTGCAGTATGTATGATTTTCTCTCAGCAGTATAAGACTTTTTTTGGTTATTTTCTAAGGCCGCGATCTTAAACACATTAAACTTTGAGAGATTCACTTCTGAGAAAACACTCTAAGGATTGCGCTTTAAGGCTGTGATCCTATGCATACTTACTTGGGTTGGGAATAAGTCCCACTGAACTCACTGGAACTTGCTCCTGAGGAAATGTGCACGGGATTGCACTGTAAGTTTCTTGCCTTGAAATTACCTTCGCGTTGGTAGCTACTTAGCCAATTGTATTGTTGCAAGAGCAAGTCAGCGTCAAGGGCTGCGATATCAGACTGAGACAGGATTTTGTGTAGCTCCTTGTGTATTTGTTGGCTTAGCTTCCCATTATATTGTGGACTTGTTATATTTGCTAGACTTATGTATTTCTTTGCTGAAATTTTATTTTCTGTATACCCAACAGATCCTGACTATGGTATGCTTTCTATATTCATGTCACAGAGGTGGGAAGCTCACACTCTACTGAATACACCTGGGGCAATACAGTTGTACCTTGGAAGTTGAATGCAATCTGTTCCACAAGTCCGTTTGACTTCCAAAACGTTCGAAAACCAAAGCGCGGCTTCTGATTGGCTACAGGAAGCTCCTGCAGCCAGTCGGAAGCTGCAGAAGCCCCATTGGATGTTCGGCTTCCAAAAGAACATTCAAAAACTGGAACACTCACTTCCAGGTTTTGATCATTCGGGAGCCGATTTGTTTGGGTGCCAAGGTGTTCGAGATCCAAGGTATGGCTGACTTCAGAAAGTAAGAAGTGGAAGCATAATATGTAATTCTGCTAAGAGCCTTCCTTTTTAATAAAGACAAATCCATAAAATGATTTTACAGCTTCGTCATCTATATTTTTTTAATGTGCACTTGGGCCTCCTTTACTTGACCACGTGGGATTGCCTTAGGAGATAAGCTGCTGGACTGGACACATTCCCTGTAAATTCTATTTTCTCCTCCAGTCAACAATTTGAATATAATATAGTATAGTGGTGGCTGTTTGCCTTGGCTGAGGAATAAGAGTTCATACACAGACTAGTACTGAAATGATATTATGTAAAGAGGCGGACAGTGGCACTTCTCCCTGAAATAAGTTACATGGCACAACATCAAAATGCAGAGAGATCAAGGGGGAGAAGCTGCTTTCCCAGCCCCCACAGAATATTTGTAACATTTAAAAACAAAGTGTCAGGGGAGGACATTATAAGCAAAGCTAGGACCACAGTATTCCTAGCAAATTTTAAATCTGTAGAAAAGCAATAGGTATTTACTAACATGTACATATTTGGTACTAAAACAATAGCTCAGCTCTAATAAAAAATGCTTGTACAATATTTCATACTTTTACTCAAGAATTCTACATTTAGTTAAAATAGCTGGCTTTACTATGATCTGAAGATTGTTCCTCATGAGTCACAAATGGCCATAGCGCCTAAGGGGATGATTAACACACCAGGATGCAGGAATTATACATCACAAATAGGCACACAATATATGGCAAAGACTAATAACCCATTTTCTTTAAGAAAGCATAATTAAAACACATTATATTACTTAAACTTCTATTTAACTACACAGAGAAGCAACCTAGTACATTTAAGAATTTAACCTGGGCTGAAATCCTAAACACACTTTCTTGACAGCGAGTCCTACTGAACACAAGGGACTTCTAAACAAATGTGTAGGCTTGGATTCCTACAAGATCTTGCGTTGTTTCAGTCTGTTTTTGCAATTTTAGGTAGATGTTACCCATTCCTGAAAAAACTGTACAATATATAGTTGTTTTATTATTAATTAATTTGTATACCGCCAATGGTGGCGATGGGGGCGGGGCACAATTTGCACCAGTTCTACTTCACTCCCTTAGCATCCTGAGAGCAGAACATCACCCACAGGGAGCCTTAGATTCAACCCAAGGGGATATTGTTTAATATATTTTATGAAACCAAATGTAGCTCATCAGCAAAGATTATTTTCTTATCCTATGAGGACCCGTGCAATAAGAAGCACCCATCTCTGTTGCAGGATTTTGCAATTTTACTATAGCTGAGGATTAGAATGAGGGGAGAAAACCTGTTGCCAAAGAGGTAAGCAAAGGCAACAATTTCACCTGCCTACACTGGGAAACAGTGACCTAGAATTGAGGTGGGGAACCTCTGGCCCTGCAGGTGTTGATGGACTAGCACCTTTCATCCCCAGCCAACAATGGCAGAGTTCCCATCTCTTAAGGGCACTTTGCCATTATGAGTTAGTCCTTGCCAGGAGGCTACAATGGAGCTTGATTCCTGCAAGGTACGTAAAATGGGCTTTATTTGAATGTCTGCTACCTCCTACACTCCATCTTAAGACTCTTGCTGGGCGGCTTTCTCCCAGGTTGTTGCCACCTAACCTCATGAAGAATTCTGGGGAGCTCAAAACCCGGCATGCTCTTTTGTGGCATTTTGGTTGGCCTAATAAAGACATTGCCCTAATATGAATTTCTGGAATATGTCAAACATGTTTGACAGTTTTACTTTTCTTATTGCCTGCCTTCCCCAAAATAATGTGCCAATGTACCATAAAAATATACTTTTCGTGTGCTTTTAAATAATGCATTGTTCACATTTCTCCCCCACTTGCACTTCTCTGAAATCCAAATTTGCATTTTGTCCTTTAACCAATCTACCTTGTGGAAGACAGAACGCTGTCAGTTTTCGTGAACTTCATTTAACTTCCCATAATTCATCTGAATTTTGATTCCTTTTCAGTTTTGTAAAAATGCCAGACCCTTTTCTAACCTTTGAATAAAAATGCTACCTATTATTTATAAACCACATGCTTCCCTTCCCAAGCCCCAGAATATATATGTGTGTGTGTGTGTTAAACCTGCTCTCCCCACCCCGCACCCTGCAACGTTAAGGCTATCTCATTAGTGGCAATGCAGAAATGGACATATTCTAAAATCGCTTTCCTTGATAGTGAACTGAAACAGTGCCTTTATCCTGTCCCGGCAGTGGAACATGTTCCATTTTACACAAAGACACTGAAGAGGGGGAATTCAGCTTGGTTAGGCTGTAGCAAGTCAACCAGGAAGCAAACTGTCCCTGAGAAACCTTCATACAGACTGTAAACACTTTCCAGTTCCCGGGATCCAGCCTTAAATTCTTCAGTAAACAAGAATTCAGCAAACCTAAGGGAAAGAAGAAACCAAGACAAAAAAGAGAGAGTTACTCTGTACAGTAACGTCAACATGTTGCTATTTCAAGCCGGATTCAAAATTGTCCTCAGTTTGGAACCAGATTTAATCAAATATGTTCTTATGTGTTATGGACAGATTCATTTCCTGGCTGTGTGGTCGGCTGCATCCAGACCATTTTTAAACCACCCCAGACCTCACACATGGAGCGAACACTGGCACTGCTGCATTGTTGCAAACTCCTCAGCCCACCAGAACCCACTAACTTCAATGAAAGAGTATGGCAGCAATATAACTGCTAGCACATTCACAAAGCTAAGCTATGTCTTGGTATGGTTTCAAATTGGATGGGGGACCACATGTTGCAATGTGGAAGTTGGACTAGGTGACCTTCTGGATCCCAACTTGAGCTCCATAGATCTGGGCGGGAGGGGGGAATCACAAAACTCCATTAAGGATAGTGGTGTCTTGGTTCCCACGGGAAAAAACCTCAGGTTGCAGTTTCTACCAAAACCTTTACTACTCTTTTTTTAAAAAAATAATCTTTATTACTTTTAAGACTTACAAGAAAAGAAAAAAGAAGAAAAAAGGCGAGAGAAAAAGACAAAATAGAACAAAGAAGAAAAAAGAAAAAAAGAAGAAACAATACAATACAATATATAAGCAATACAAAACACAACCTTAACATACTAAACAAAACAAAACAAAACAACAACAATTTAAAAACATATACCATACCATTTCATTACTCTTTCATTCCCTTATTTCATCGACCTCCTCATACCTCCCTTTTTGTATTCCACTTCTGTTACTTGTTTCAGCAATTCCTTTCCATCTTTCTCTATTTTTATCATTATGAATATCTTAACTTATTTTTAACCTTAGTTTCCATTAACACTAAAGTACTTGTTGTTGTTGTTTAGTCGTTTAGTCGTGTCCGACTCTTCGTGACCCCATGGACCAGAGCACGCCAGGCACCTCTGTCCTCCACTACCTCCCGCAGTTTGGTCAAACTCATGCTGGTAACCTCGAAAACACTATCCAACCATCTCATCCTCTGTCGCCCCCTTCTCCTTGTGCCCTCCATCTTTCCCAGCATCAGTGTCTTCTCCAGGGAGTCTTCTCTTCTCATGAGGTGGCCAAAGTACTGGAGCCTCAGCTTCACGATCTGTCCTTCCAGTGAGCACTCAGGGCTGATTTCATTAAGAATGGATGCATTTGATCTTCTTGCAGTCCATGGGACTCTCAAGAGTCTCCTCCAGCACCATAATTCAAAAGCATCAATTCTTCGGCGATCAGCCTTCTTTATGGTCCAGCTCTCACTTCCATACATCACTACTGGGAAAACCATGGCTTTAACTATACGGACCTTTGTTGGCAAGGTGACGTCTCTACTTCTCAAGATGCTGTCTAGGCCTGTCATTGCCCTTCTCCCAAGAAGCAGGCGTCTTTTAATTTCGTGGCTGCTGTCACCATCTGCAGTGAGCCCAAGAAAGTAAAATCTCTCACTGCCACCATTTCTTCCCCTTCTATTTGCCAGGAGGTGATGGGACCAGTGGCCATGATCTTCGTTTTTTTGATGTTGAGCTTCAGACCATATTTTGCACTCTCCTCTTTCACCCTCATTAAAAGGTTCTTTAATTCCTCCTCACTTTCTGCCATCAAGGTTGTGTCATCTGCATATCTGAGGTTGTTGATATTTCTTCCGGCAATCTTAATTCCAGCTTGGGATTCATCCAGCCCAGCCTTTCGCATGATGAATTCTGCATATAAGTTAAATAAGCAGGGAGACAAAATACAGCCTTGTCGTACGCCTTTCCCAATTTTGAACCAATCAGTTGTTCCATATCCAGTTCTAACTGTAGCTTCTTGTCCCACATAGAGATTTCTCAGGAGACAGATGAGGTGATCAGGCACTCCCATTTCTTTAAGAACTTGCCATAGTTTGCTGTGGTCGACACAGTCAAAGGCTTTTGCATAGTCAATGAAGCAGAAGTAGATGTCTTTCTGGAACTCTCTAGCTTTCTCCATAATCCAGCGCATGTTTGCAATTTGGTCTCTGGTTCCTCTGCCTCTTCTAAATCCAGCTTGCACTTCTGGGAGTTCTCGATCCACATACTGTTTGAGCCTTCCTTGTAGAATTTTAAGCATAACCTTGCTAGCGTGTGAAATGAGTGCAATTGTGCGGTAGTTGGAGCATTCTTTGGCACTGCCCTTCTTTGGGATTGGGATGTAGACTGATCTTCTCCAATCTTCTGGCCACTGCTGAGTTTTCCAAATTTGCTGGCATATTGAGTGTAGCACCTTAACAGCATCATCTTTTAAAATTTTAAATAGTTCAGCTGGAATACCATCACTTCCACTGGCCTTGTTATTTGCAGTGCTTTCTAAGGCCCATTTGACTTCACTTTCCAGGATGTCTGGCTCAAGGTCAGCAACCACACTACCTGGGGTGTACGAGACATCCATATCTTTCTGGTATAATTCCTCTGTGTATTCTTGCCACCTCTTCTTGATGTCTTCTGCTTCTGTTAGGTCCTTACCACTTTTGTCCTTTATTATGGTAATCTTTGTACGAAATGTTCCTTTCATATCTCCAATTTTCTTGAACAGATCTCTGGTTCTTCCCATTCTGTTGTTTTCCTCTATTTGTTTGCACTGCTCGTTTAAGAAGGCCTTCTTGTCTCTCCTTGCTATTCTTTGGAAATCTGCATTCAATTTCCTGTATCTTTCACTATCTCCCTCGCATTTTGCTTGCCTTCTCTCCTCCGCTATTTGTAAGGCCTCGTTGGACAGCCACTTTGCTTTCTTGCATTTCCTTTTCATTGGGATGGTTTTCGTTGCTGCCTCCTGTACAATGTTACGAGCCTCCATCCATAGTTCTTCAGGCACTCTGTCCAGCAAATCTAAATCCTTAAACCTGTTCCTCACTTCCACTGTGTATTCATAAGGGATTTGACTTAGATTGTATCTTACCGGCCCAGTGGTTTTTCCTACTTTCTTCAGTTTAAGCTTGAATTTTGCTATAAGAAGCTGATGATCTGAGCCACAGTCAGCTCCAGGTCTTGTTTTTGCTGACTGTATAGAGCTTCTCCATCTTTGGCTGCAGAGAATATAATCAATCTGATTTCGATACTGCCCATCTGGTGATGTCCATGTGTAGAGTCGTCTCTTGTGTTGTTGGAAAAGCGTGTTTGTGATGACCAGCTTGTTCTCTTGACAGAACTCTATTAGCCTTTGCCCTGCTTCGTTTTGATCTCCAAGGCCAAACTTGCCAGTTGTTCCTTTTATCTCTTGATTCCCTACTTTAGCATTCCAATCCCCTATAATGAGAAGAACATCCTTCTTTGGTGTCACTTCTATAAGGTCTTGTAAGTCTTCATAGAATTGGTCTATTTCAGTTTCTTCAGCACCAGTGGTTGGTGCATAAACTTGGATTACTGTGATGTTAAAAGGTCTGCCTTGGATTCGTATCGAGATCATTCTATCATTTTTGAGATTGCATCCCTGTACAGCTTTCGCCACTCTTTTGTTGACTATGAGGGCCACTCCATTTCTTTTACGGGTTTCTTGCCCACAGTAGTAGATGTGCTGGTCATCCGAACTGAATTCGCCCATTCCCGTCCATTTTAGTTCACTGATGCCCAGGATGTCAATATTTATTCTTGCCATCTCATTTTTGACCACCTCCAACTTACCTAGGTTCATGGTTCTTACATTCCAGGTTCCTATGCAATATTTTTCTTTACAGCATTGGACTTTCCTTTCGCTTCCAGGCATATCCGCAACTGAGCGTCCTTTCGGCTTTGGCCCAGCCGCTTCATCAGCTCTGGATCTACTTGTACTTGCCCTCCGCTCTTCCCCAGTAGCATGTTGGACGCCTTCCGACCTGAGGGGCTCATCTTCCAGCGTCATAACTTTTATATGCCTGTTGTCTTTGTCCATGGAGTTTTCTTGGCAAGGATACTGGAGTGGCTTGCCGGTTCCTCCTCCAGGTGGGTCACGTTTGGTCAAAACTCTCCACTATGACCTGTTCATCTTGTGTGCCCTGCTCGGCGTAGTTCATAGCTTCTCTGAGTTCTTCAAGCCCCTTCGCCACGGCAAGGCAGTGATCCATGAAGGGGACTAAAGTACTTATTTATACTTAATTCCTTATAACATTTCTGCTAAAGCCATAAAGTTTCATTCCAACAATTTTCTAACACTCATTAATTTTACAATATTTCTATATATAAACTTTAAACTTTCCCAATCTTCTTCCACCATCTCTTTTCCCTGGTCTCGGATTCTGCCAGTCATTTCCGTCCATTCCATATAGTTCATCAACCTGGAGGTCTTCTTTCCGAGGCTCTTAAATCTTTTCCAAGTCCCTTCTGCAGTTTTTCTTCATATTCTTTGATGCTGAAGATGCTGAAGAGCAGGTCTCGGGGGGCCCCCGACCCAACCATGCCCCCATTCCCTCTCGACAGACCAGCCAACTCTCCACAGCTAGAACCAAGGTCCATACAATATCTCAAATCATGTTTCAAGGCTCCTCCAGATCCAAAGGCCCCCACAACTCCAATCACCTCCTGACCCAGATTCAGGGCCCAAAGGTCAGTAAATCCCTGCATGAAAGAGTCTATCCAACCTTCCTTCTCCAGTCCAAGCAGGGCTCCAATTTTCAAATTCTGACTTTTTCTATATTCATTCATAAAAGGCCTCCACTTATAGTCCTCGATTTGCCTCTGTAAGGCTGGGGCTCCCACTTGTATTACTTTAGGTTCGACAACAACAACTTTCTCCTTCGTTTTCTCCCCAGTTTGTCCTGTCAAAGTAGGTTCCTGTGTCAAGTCCTGAACAATTTCTGTATTGATGATCACTTTTTGTCCCAAATTAATCACTTTTTGTCCCAAGTTCTCAAGCTTAGTAGTCATAACATTCATCTTCTTGTGGAGCTGTTCCAACGAATAGCTTATCTTACATAATACAGTCACTAAGGCTCCTTCTGTCAACATTCTTAAAATCCAAGGTCAATCTCTGATTCTCACAGTTCTTATCTTGCAGCTGGAAAAACCCCAGCTCCACTCTTGTAACAGTTTCAAAAGCTCCCTCTAGAGGGAAACAGTCTCCACTTGTATCAATCCTTTCAAACACAATTTAAATTATAAAGTTAGTTTCAATTTTCAGTTACTTTTCCTCCTTTTTAAACGCAGAAGGGGACCATGGAAACAATGTATTTCTCTTATTTAGCCATCTGTCAACATACTTTCTGTTCACAATGAACTCTCCCAAGACGTCAATCTTACTGGCAGCCCGTTTCCAGGTTCAGAGCAGTGGTAATTTGATTTTTCACTCTCTCCTGCAGGCTCGCTAGGTCCAAAATTTCCCCCCTCTTCTCCTGCTTCCAAGGGGGGTTTAATAGTTTTAACCGATGGAGATTTAATCCTTTACAAAAGACTTTCCAAGGCTTTAACTTGCAACGTCTTTGCTTCAATCTGTTTACAAAAGAGGAAGGCGGACTTCCTGTTTAAAACCTTCCCGTTTCGATGCCAAATTAATAAATTTAAAGATCCAATTTTCTGTTCTACTCACGGGTAGTTGTTTAAAGTCAAATTGTCCACAGGAAAAAGTCAGCGCTCTCTGGCAACAGCGATGTGGCTTCACTCCATGAAAGAAGCAGTCAATTCAAAGCACCGCGCCGCTCACCCCACTTCGCTCCGGATCCCCAAATCAGGGTTTCCTCGCGAGTAGGGGAGGCGCAAAAGGTGCCAGCCGAATCCCAGGTTCACAAGCTTCTCCCGCCTGTGATTTCAGTGGGTCTCCGCCTTCGCTGTGGTGGTCAGACCCTGATTTCCACGGAGCAAATTCCTCCCGATTGGAGGAACTCCGCCATTGCCTTGAGGCGCCAACCCGGAAGTCCCAAAACCTTTACTACTCATATCTCTATAATACAAAAGCAAAGTAACACACACATCCCCACCCACGATGAACCAGCAAATGTGTAATTTGTTTTTAGGGTTTTTGTTTTTTTGCAATTATCATGAAATGCATCCAAGACCAAGCCTTCAAAGGATGACTCTCTTTGGGATGAAAAGCTGTCCTAGCTTCCACAGCTGTGGTGCAACCTTCAAAAGCATCCTTATGTGTCCTTCCTGCCTTAATTTGATGCAGAAATTAAGAAGGTGCTCTTGGCTGATCGTAGAGATAGCAAGAAATAAGAGTTGAGGTTTTCTATGGTGAAAAGAAGCCTATGTCTTGATATGATTATTAATACTCATAGCTACTTTCCAAAGCCAAACTACAAAATACTACTTCAGAAACTTTAAAATACCAAGATGTAGATAACAATCCATCCATCTATCTATCTATCTATCTATCTATCTATCATCTATCTATCTATCTATCTATCTAAAATTTTCCAGTGTCATTCCAATAGCCTCATTATGACAATATCAATTTTATCCAGTTAATACAATTATTAATACCAATTATTCAAGTGTCAAATTATATAATTTAATTAAACTGGCCCCCTCACATGCTAGAGTTAATGAGTTCATTCTTCTGCATTCCAAAGTTTTGATAATTTCCATCACATTCCATTCAGATATAATAATCTCTTATATAGCAGCTTCAACCTTGTGATTTCTATTCATGTTGGTATAACAGATAATTTGTAAAGTTTCAAGTGAGGAACTATAGCTATAATCCTTCTTCTTTCCTGTGTGTGAAAGTTTTTGCCATGATGTTTCCCCATCCATATATGGTGTTGTATTGTTCATTTCTGCAACTGTTGATGGTTCCCATCATGCCCCAGGAGAAGCTGTTATCTCACAGTTTCTAAAAGTCACTGCATCGCTTCATCCCGTGATTCGACTTCCATAAACAAGCCGACTTCACCATTTTTCCAGCCTAGGAAGAAGGGTCTGAATCCAGACTGCAGATAGTTAATCCAAAAACATCTATAGTGGTACCTCGGTTTAAGAACAGTCCGGTTTAAGAACGATTTGGTTTACAAACTCCGCAAAACCGGAAATAGTGTCTTGGTTTGAGAACTTTACCTTGGTCTAAGAACAGAATCCGAATAGTGGAAGGGCACCGGCAACAGGAGGCCTCATGAGGGAAAGCATGCCTCGGTTTAAGAATGGTTTTGGTTTAAGAACGGACTTCCGGAACAGATTAAGTGCGTAAACCAAGGTACCACTGTATTCCCATAGCTGGTAGACTCCTTTCCTCCCTGTCGCTGATTTATGGCCAATTATCATTATCTCGAATACATTCCTTTGTGGATAATGGAGGTTAGGGAGGACTTTGCTCTATAGTTTCAAAGCATATCGTTTCTCCCCCCCCTTCCCTCTCAGTTCCTTTCTCTCACACACAGTTCCAATTTTGTTAAATTCCATATTATATTCCAATTTCTTCCATCCTCACTTGTGCGGATATTTTTAATAAAACTTGCATTCTGTTTTTTTTTTTTTTTTATAAATTTTTTTATTGCTTTTTTCCAGAATCTAAATCCATCATCAATAACACAACAAAAGCGGTTTTACAGAAAGAAAAAGAAATTAAACAAGAAAAAATTCATTTTTCGAAGTCTTTTTTTTTTTTTTCATCATCCACTGGACTTCCCCATCTCCTCCATCCCTGCATTCTTTATAATAAATATAAACAGCAAATTAATACCTTGTTTCCTGTGTTTTTGTATTTTCATCTAATTATTCACTCTGAAATTAAAACTTTTCTCAATCATTAACTTTGTTTCTATCAACTCCGAATTTCAATACTGAAGCATATTTACCTCAAACCTTAGCAAATTTTTAACATTCATATATCTTATAATGTTTTTGTAAATAGTCCTTAAATTTTTTCCAATCCTCTTCCGCAGCCTCTTCTCCCAGGTCTCGGATTCTGCCAGTCATTTCGGCTAGTTGCATATAGTCCATCAGTTGTGTGTGCCATTCTTCCAGTGTGGGTAGCTCCTGTGCCTTCCAGTATTTAGCTATGAGAATTCTTGCTGCAGTCGTTGCATATAGAAAGAAGGTTCTGTCTTTCTTAGGTATCCTCTGGCCCACAATGCCCAAGAGGAAGGCCTCTGGTTTCTTCTGAAAGGTATACTTAAATACCTTTTTCAACTCGTTATAAATCATTTCCCAGAAGGCCTTCACCCTCGGGCATGTCCACCAGAGGTGGTAAAAAGTTCCTTCAGCCTCCTTACATTTCCAACATTTATTATCAGACAAATGGTATATCTTTGCAAGTTTGACTGGGGTCATGTACCACCTGTACATCATTTTCATAATATTTTCCTTTAAGGCACTACATGCCGTAAATTTCATACCGGTGGTCCATAACCTTTCCCAGTCCTCAAACATAATGTTGTATCCAATATCTTGTGCCCATTTTATCATGGCTGATTTGACTGTCTCATCTTGAGTATTCCATTTAAGCAGCAAGTTGTACATTCTTGAAAGCACTTTCGTCTTAGGTTCAAGTAATTCTAGTTCTAATTTTGATTTTTCCACCTGGAAACCAATTTTTTTATCTTTTTTAAAGATCTCTAAAATTTGGGCATAGTGAAACCAGTCTCGCACCTTCCCTTTCAATTTTTCAAAGCTCTGCAACCTCCAAGTGTCACCCACTCTTTCTATTATTTCACAGTATTTTGCCCAGCCACCCCCCATATTAAGTATTTTTGTGGCTTTAGCCTCCATCGGTGATAACCACCTCGGAGTCTTGTTTTCAAATAAGTCCTTGTATTTAGTCCAGACAGAAAACAGAGATTTCCTTACAATATGGTTTTTAAACAACTTATGAGACTTTACCTTGTCGTACCACAAATATGCATGCCACCCAAAAGCATTGTTGAACCCTTCCAGATCTAGGACATCAGTGTTTTCTAGCAAAAACCAATCTTTCAGCCAGCAGAGGGATGCAGCTTCATAATACAACCTTAAGTCCGGCAGGGCAAAACCCCCTCTTTCCTTTGCATCTGTTAATATTTTAAATTTTATTCGGGGCTTTTTGCCCTGCCAGACAAACTTCATAATGTCCCTCTGCCACTTTCCAAAACATTCCACTCTGTCCACGATCTGTAGGGTCTGGAACAGAAACAGCATTTTTGGCAATACATTCATCTTTACTGCTACAATTCTTCCCAACAAGGAAAGTTTCAATCTTGACCAGATTTCTAGATCCTTTTTAATTTCAGACCAACATTTTTCATAATTATCTTTAAACAGATTCAAATTTTTCCCAGTCAAGTTGACCCCCAGGTATTTCACTTTATTAACAACGTTTAGTTCTGTTTCCTTCTGAAACCCATCTATTTCTAAAGGTGTCAAGTTTTTTGCCAAAACCTTAGTTTTTTGTTTGTTTAACTTGAATCCCGCCACCCGACCAAACTCAGAAATTAATTCCAATACTCTTTTTGTGCTGGACACCGGCTCCTGTAATGTCAAAACCAAGTCATCTGCAAAGGCCTTCAGTTTATATTGTTTTCCTCCGACCTGTATTCCTTCCACCTGCTGATCCTTCCTGATCAAATTTAGCAAAACCTCAAGGACAGAAATAAATAGCAAGGGTGATAGGGGGCACCCCTGTCGTGTTCCTTTTTCAATTTTAAACTCTTCTGTCACCACATTGTTTACTATCAATTTAGCCTTTTGTTCTGAATATATTGCATCTATGCCATTTTGGAACGCCCTTCCCACTCCCATCCCTTCCAAATTCTTCTTCATAAATTTCCAAGATATATTGTCAAAGGCCTTCTCCGCGTCTATAAATATCAAAACTGCTTTTGTATTCAAATTTGTCTGTAGAAGTTCCAGAACGTCAACAATGTTCCTAGTATTATCTGACAAATGCCTGCCAGGGAGAAAGCCTGCTTGGTCTTTATGAATAACTCCATTTAAGACTTTTTTCAATCTATTTGCCAAAATGTCAGCAAAAATCTTGTAATCCACGTTTAGGAGTGAGATGGGACGGTAGTTCTTAAGTTGAGTCTTTTCAGATTCCAATTTTGGTATCAAAGTGATGAATGCCTCTTTCCACGATTCTGGTGCCCCCTTCCCTTCCATAATTTGATTACATACCTCCATCAATGGCTGAGTCAGGTATTCCTTCAATATCTTATAGTATTTGGAGGTAAGTCCATCTGGGCCCGGGGATTTGCCTAGTTGCATGTTCTGAATGGCATTTTCGATTTCCTGTTGGGTTATTTTATAATTCAGGTCAGTTTGTTTGTCTTGTGTTAGTTTTTGTAGGCCATAGCTTTTTAAAAATTTATTTATTTCAGTCTCCACTTGGGGTCCTTGGGAAAACAATTTTTTAAAATATCTCTGGAAACACTTTCTAATTTCCTCTGGTTTCTGAATACATTCTCCTTCAACCTCTAGATTGGTAACAAAGTTCAGTTTTTGTCTCTTTTTCAGCTGCCATGATAGCAGCTTCCCACATTTATTTGCCGATTCAAATGATCTTTGTTTCATCTGTTTGATTTTCCATTCAACTTCTTGATTTATCAGTTTTGCATATTGTGCTTGATGGAATTTTATTTCTCTCAAAACTTCTTTTGATTTTGGATTTAGTCTCAACTTTTTCTCTCCGTCTTTTATCCTTTCCAAGATCTTGTCCTTTTTACCGTTCCAGAGTTTTTTCTTAATAGAATTCTGCTGTATCAGAAACCCTCTCATAACAGCTTTGCTTGCGTCCCAGATTGTTTTTTTTTCCACCGAAGTGTTCAAATTTAGTTCAAAGTAGTCTTTCATCGTCTTTTGGGCCTTCTTCACTATCTCCTGGTCTCTAAACAATGCATCATTCATTCTCCATCTGAAGGATCCAGCTGGTGTAAGTCTCAAGTCCATTTTCAAGGGGTTATGGTCGGAGCAAGTTTTAGGGCAGATCTCTACTTTTTTGGTCTTGGGTGCCAGTCCTCTAGATATCCAGATTTGGTCGATTCTTGTCCAGGATAGGTGGGCCTCAGAAAAGAATGTTCCCTCTCTACCTAGGGGGTTCTTTGTCCTCCAGATATCAATCAAGTCCATATTGTCTGTGAGTTCAAAAAAAGTCTTTGGTAGTCTGCCATCTTTAGTCACATTTTGATTTTGTGGCTTATCCATGTGTGTGGAGACAACCCCATTCATATCTCCCATCAGAATGATGTTATTATAGTCCATATGGTCCAGCATTGTCTCATGCAGCTTCCCATAAAATTCAGATTTCCCCTCATTTGGGGCATAAATTCCAATTATCAAAAATTTTTCTCCTTGTGATTGTATTTCGATCGCCAAAATTCTTCCTTGTTCATCTTTGAACACAAATTTTGGTGCTAGGCTCTCCTTTGCATATATCACGACTCCCCTTTTCTTTTCTTTAGCTGATGAAATAAATTCTTGGCCTAGTCGCTTGTTTATTAGCACTCTTCTGTGGAGCCTAGTCACATGGGTTTCCTGGAGACAAATGACGTCTAGTTGTTCTTTCCTCAAAATGTGAAAAATCCTTTTCCTTTTTTCAGGGGAATTTGCCCCATGGATATTCCAACTAAAAAGCTGCAGAGACATCCTGGATCAGCTTGTTAGCCGATGGGGTTGTCTCCCTTCTCGTCTATGTCTGGAGGTGGATCTTTTGTACCAGGCGTGGGGGGTGGCCAGGTACCTGCTGTCCCTTTTCGAAGGTCCTCCCCGTGATCGTTTAGGAATTTTTCTTGCTCTTCTGCTGTTCTGATTCTCACCTTCTTCCCTTTCAAATTAAAAGATAATCCTTGGGGGAATTCCCACCTGTAAGGGATTGTGTTGTTTCTTAATAATCTTGCCAGATCCTTGTATGTAGTTCTTAAGTCCAACAATTGTTTTGGTATGTCTCTGAAGATTTCTGCTGTCTTTCCCTGTATCACCAATGAGTTTTTAGAATGTAGGCCAAGTATGTTGTCTTTTTCTTGCTTGTATCTCAATATGATCAAGCAATCCCTTGGTTTATCTTTCTTGGCCACTCTTCCCAATCTAAAAGCGGTGACGATTTTGAAGTCTTTCTCTTCTGCCAAACCCCAGAACTTGGATATTTCTGCAGTCAAAAAGCCAGCCAAATCTTCCTTTTCTAGTTCTGGAATATTTCTAATCCTAAGATTACTTTCCCGGTTTTTCAGCTCCGCCATAGACAGATAGGCCTGTTGTTCAGTGACCTGTCTACTCAGTGGTCTTACTTCCCCTCTTAATTCCTCAATCCTTTTTTTGTTTTGGTCTGCTTTCGTGTTTGCGTCCTCAGCTAATTTTCGGTTCTCTGATATAGTCTTTTCAAAATTTCCTATCGCCTGTGTGTTTTGAGCAACTTGGTCTGTCAACTTATTAATCGTTGCTGTAACCTGGTCAAATTTAGCCGCTTGTTCATCAGCTTTCTTATTTAATGCTGCCAGTTGATCCAATATTTCTTTAGAAATAGGGTCTAATCCTCCTGCAGCCATATCCTCCAAAACTGGCTGTTTAAATTGTCCTTCTTGCAGACCTGTCACAATTGGAACAGATGATCTACGTGGCTGCACAGGCAAAGTTGATTGCAATAGTTCAGTTTGTTTTGCTTTCTTGGCAGCCCTTGTTTTTCCTGCCACACTCATTCCACAACTGTCTAGGTTTCAAGGTCAAATTGTAAATCCCATGGGAAAAGCAATCATCCAGGCAAAAAGATTTCCAAAACAACCAGCAGTTCTCAGAGGTTTATATTTCCACAATCCAGCAGGGGGAGCTCCCCAAAAGTTTCCACCATTTAATTCCCAAATATGGTAAAATCCAAAATAAGGGGGGGAAACCCTCTAAATTCACTTTAAACTGCAGATGATAAAGGTTCTTTGCGAAGGTGTGAACAACAGTTCCTTTTTTGTAACTGCAAAGTAGCCCAATGTAACTTTATGTCTCTATACACAGTTGCCACAGTCTGATGTTACTTTGTATCCAGGCAGCCCGTGAGCTGGGGCTTATAACTTTATAATCCACAAAATATAGAGAGGTATAGCACAGTCTCACAATCAAATCCAAACTTGCAGGGTAAGTTCCAACTTCTTTTAAACTCCTTTCAACGCTTCCGCTTTAAAAAAACTTTGCTCAGTACTTTAAACAGGGACGGAAGACTGACTTCCTTTTTAGCGTCTCCCGCTTTCAGCCGAAATTCACCAATTTGATGTCCAAATAAAGCCTCAAATTTCTTACTCACGAGTTTGTTGTTTCCAATCAAATGTTCAAAGAAGAAAGGTCAGCGCTCATCAGCAGCAGCCGCGCGGCTTCGCTTCCGCGGAAAGAGCGATGGATTCACAGCACCGCTACCCCCTCCACGTTCCGGAGCCCCTTACGGGGTCCCTTCTGCGTATCCGAGGTCGCTCCTGGTGCCCGCCGAATCCCACGGCCACGGGCTCACTCTACCCGTGGTTTTCCTAAACGGGTCGTCGCTGTGCCGCAGCGCACGACCCTTTTCCGCGGAGCCCCTCTTCAACAACTGAAGAGGACCGCCATTGCTGTTTCGCGCCGCCTCCGGAAGTCCTCTTAATAAATTAATGTTAAATTCCATATTATATTCCAATTTCTTCCATCCTCACTTGTGCGGATATTTTTAATAAAACTTGCATTCTGGGGAGGATTGCCATATCATAAATGTAGAAAAAAGCTTTAAATAAGCAAACCGTGGGCTCCCCTGCCTCTTTCACCGAATGAAATCTGCTCTCAGTCCAAACCTTTTACATCCTTGGATCCTTGGGTTGTTTTCGCTGTTTTTAATTTCATCATCTCTGGCACATGTCTGTAGTGTACTCCAATTAAAATCCAATTAGCAGGAAAACCTGTGCTTCCAGGAAGAGGATGGGGGGGTGGTCACAGCAGCCAGAGTGCTCCATGCACTCAGTGCCTTTGCTTGCCCTCGCATTCCATGGGGAAGCAAATGCCAGACCACCAGGCAAACTGCAGGTGAGAGCCTGGTTCCTCTTCCATTCAAAGAGGAATGCAGATAATGAAATTTCCCCATCCATTTCTGATTATCTCTGTCTGTCTGTCTCCCATGGTGTTGGGGAAGACTCCATTCCTAGCGCACCAGAAACAGGAAGCTGTAGATAACAATCCTTTGTCCTGTTTCTTCCGGCTTATCTGGCTTCCTATTCCGTTGGAGTCAAGAGGGCTCCAAAAGCCTCATGGAGGAGCTATTGTGCTATTCTGAATGACACCAGTAATTGGGTCTATCACTTTAGTTTTGCTTAAAGTGACAACTGATAGGAGTCAGCACCTTTGGCAAAAGAATGTTAATGTTGTTTAATAGCCGTGAATGTTTCCTGAATAGGCAATTCACCTTCAGAGGAGGAGACAGAGAGAGCTGTGAATTGGCAGTTTTGAAGAGACCACAGAGACAGAGGCTGAGATGGAGAATGAACTGTGAGTTGGCCCAAGGTGAAGTACTTTGGGGTGCAGGGTGAGGGATCTGGTGTGGTGAAGTGGATCTACTGACTTGGAGGAGTGCCTGTTTGCTTCCATGTGTATGCACTGCTTTTATATTTTTGAATAACGAAAATATCACAGAAATGCCATAACATCCTAGTGCTCTCTCATTCAAAAGAAACTAAACAGTTGCTCCTCACTGCTTGGAGTATTAGGGCCAAGCCACATATGGCATTAAAACTGTGTTATTGCATTTTATTTGCATGATTTTATTTTATTTAAAAAATGGAAATAGCTGTCGTGCATGTATGTGGGGGGGGGGAGGGGGGAGAGCAATATCACTACCTCAGAAAGTGATCCTACAAATTGTCTTCTGCTGTGATCCCAATTAAAAACATGTTCTTCTACCTCCCATGTTGCTATTTGCATTGGGAGGAAAAGCTCCTATTGATGCCAATGCAAAATAGCAGTGTCCAGGGTTTTTTTTTATTAAAAAAATAGTATTACAGCTGGGGGGGGGGAGTTTATACTCTCTCCCCACCTCTGCTGCTAGGAGACCCCTACAGCAGCTATTTCCATGTTTTAAAAAATTCACAAGTCCATTAAATGGAAAAATGCTTTTAATGGTACTTCTAACTTGGTCCTTAGGGAGGCATAACAGTATTTTAGGTCTCTTCTCTTCACTGCTGAGAAATCAGTCTGAATACAACAGGGACGTTGTTACCTCCAAGAAGCTTAAACTTAAAGGAGCATTAAAAAGCAATATGATCTACAACAAAAAAGTGTGCCGAACAAGGATTACACCAATATTCAGAGGTTCTGTTAAAGAACAAACCTTTGTGCTCTGTAGATGTACTTAGAATTTCCAGTTAGCCTGTATAGGAGCAGGAACACGTAAGCACTGCCAGCCACTCCATGACATATTCCAGGTCCTTTCTTCAGTAGTCCCTTCTGCCAAGTTAGTTCTCCACAGCGGATACAACTGTCTAGATATTGGGGCTTCTTAGAAACTAAGTATGCTTTTGCAAACATGTATGCAATGCCTAGGAAAATAGCAAACCAAAGAAATATTGTAAGTACCAGTGAAGAAATGAATAATGGAACAATTACTACATAAGATCATATGTATTCTCTCCTTCATATTTATAGGTGTGAAGTGCAGGTTAGTTGACTGGTAACAGGAATAATCACTGTTTTTCTGTTTTAAAAGCCCACCCCTGCCCACTCAGGTATCTTATTTTATGACTGAATGATATAATTCATAGTAGGATGGATAGACAGATAAGATGTATTCTGAAGGCACAAGAAGAGCCAAGCAGGTCTAGCCAGTTACTGCCTGGGAACCATGATTCCACGAGAAAAGAAAAGCTGAATATAAATGTAAGAACATGCTTAAAATTAAATCAAATCCCCAGCTATCCTCACTAAAGTACTCTGCTTCACTAACCTGCTTCCCTATTGCAGCCCTCCAAGTGATGCTGTACTACAATGCCCATCATCCTTGGCCATTGGCCATGCTTGCTGTGGCTGATGGGAGTTGCAGTTCAGCAACATCCACAGGGCGAAATGTTCTCCACACCTTCCCTATTGCCTACTGCAATTAAGGGGGGGGGGGAAACACCTGCCAAGATGCTTGTTTGCAATCTAAATTATGGGCAGGAAAAGGTGGGATGATAAGGAGGGGCTGGTAGCATAGATGATAGCAAAGATCACTGGTGGGCTTTTAAAATAAATAAAAAAGGCTTGGGGGGAGACAATTTGCAGAAGGTGGGATTTAAAGAATGTATGTGTTGCTTACATTGCTGCAAATCCACTAGACATGCAGCAGTGCACAATTAAGCAGTTTATCAGGCTGGTATTACATTCTGAGCTGCATTACTATATACAGAGCGGATGTTGTAAAAGAATGAATAGGGCTGATCACAAATGTGATTGACCCTGTTTGATTCTTCATGAGTAGGTTTTAGTCCCAGAAGGACCATGATGCTCTCTGCATCAATTTCCACCAGAAAGAAGTCCCTCAAAGGATGCTCCGGATTCTGGTAATGCAAGTAAACTGTCATAGTCACATGAACAAGTTATGCTGCAATGCATTTAGATTTCTAATGGCTGCAGTAGCAAAGGAATCTCCATGTGTTTTGAGAGCTCCCTCCATTGTCTGATCTTCTAGTCACTTCAGTAATACAAAATATTTAAGTAAGAGCGTAACGTTAAAAATGTGGCAGCCTCACATGAAATGTTACGAATGGATAGAATTTGGCTTGTTTCTCAGCAAAACAGCACTGGGTGAAATTGTGTTTTAATGACTAATTTCTGGCATCTATTTCACAGCATCTACATTGAGAAGAACCTGGAGCGCCATGACACCAGTGCACAAGCTCATTCTCCCGTTCAATCATCTCTCCTAGTTCTGGAGGCCAGTTGCAATTCTGCTCTTGATCCATAAGAAAGTCAACACTCTGCCATACTAGTTCCTGATCAGCAGGCGGAATATATTCATAGTAGGAAAGCAGCATCTGTAGGATGGATGAAAGGCCGTGAGCAGCTCCTGTGAAGAACAGAAACAGTTACAATAAAGTAGGTAGCGGTGCACTGAATTTTTGCAGGGTTTTGCATCTTGGAGGAAACCTGCTGTTGGGTGGCTCAAGCTCCACTCAAAGGCAAGCCACCTCTTGCAAAAGAAAAGGTACATTTTGTGTCAGACATTGCACAGTGTGAACCCTCTCCCTCATTTGACAAATGATTTAAACAAGAGAATGGAAGGGACACGGATCAGCTCCTGGCAAAGGGCTTGCCAACAGAGATGAGGAGGATCCTTCAGAGTATCCTGCAGCGAGTAACCTTCAAAGTGGCTTTTGTTATTTTAAAAAAGAGCTCAACATTTTCACCCCTGTCCTCGCAAGACTGCTGATATGGTGCCCTTTTTTTGTAAGGGTGAAAAGCTTTGCCTAACAGAATTTACCCTGTTCTGGCTCACCACTAAAGACAAGATTTCTGCTTGCATATATATCAATTTTTATACAATATTTCCTAGTATGTCTTTCAGGACAAAAACCCCCCAGTTGAATGTTTCTAGATCTGACTATTTTCGAGCCTCATCCTCACCTATTGCTCATGTAGACCACTTCATAGCCAGGTTTGTTGTTTTGACTCCCTAGTATAAAATAATTCTTACTGATGATCCATCTGAACACTTGACAGCAAAAACAAAGGATGTGCATTTGGTCCATACAGTACTTTTTTCTGGGGGGGATGCAGGGGTACGCGTACTCCTAAACATTTTGTGAATCTAAGTTTGGTCTCATTGAGGGGCAGTATTTCAATATGAGTAGGAAAATGAGAGTACGCTTAAACATTTTTAAGGGAAAAAAGCACTGGGTCCTCATAGATAGATAGATAGATAGATAGATAGATAGATGATAGATATAGATAGATGATAGATAGATAGATGATAGATAGATAGATAGTCTGTATATTATATTTCTTGGGTGCACAGATTTGATATCTCATAGTGGAATTCTATGCATGTCTCCTCTGAATCAAGCCCTGTTTAGGTCAATGGAACTTACTCAGGCTTACTCTTAGATCCTGCACCATTAAAATGCAATTGAAATTTGCTAGAAAATCAGCAGGAATACACCTAGAAGCTTTAATTTTAAGGTCTCTACTCACCAAGGTATTCTGTTCCATAGTAAGAGTACATGAGTGGAACTGGTTTTCTCTTCCTCAGAGCATACTGTTTCCCAGACTCTAACATTGCTTGACAAATTGACTTGATTTGCGGTGGAGTCAACACCTAAAGGGAGAAAAACCCATCAGACGTGGTAGGCGTGAAATGTAATTTCTAACATTTCATCCTGAGGTATCCTTTGAAAGGTGAAAGATCCCCCAAATCCTTAAAGAAGGTTGATGAAACTATGGCCTTCTAGATGTTGCTGAACTCCAGCTTCCATCAGCCCCATGTGTGAGGGTGGCAGCCTGTCTTAGGGGGTGAAGGGAAGGCTGTACAACATTCAAAGAGAACTCTGCTCTCCAGCACCTTGCCGCTGCTCCTTACTTCCCAGTAAACACTGCCTACGGGTGTTCCTTATCACTTAGAACAATGCTGGAAAAATGGTAAACAAGATTGGTGGATTTTGCGTGCTGCTAGAGATAGATCACTGCAAACAGGGTAGAGATGTTTTGTGGCAACAGGATGCATCATGGGAGTTCCATGTTTCATGATGAAATGAAATACACAAAAGGTACATTTGAAGGAGCCACCAGTTTCTTTGTTTGATGATGGAGAACATGCATACAAAATGAGTGAATAATCTCCTTTGCATATTCTTAATTAGACTCCTAACGATATGCACTTCAGTTAATTAAACCATTTCCTCAGTACCTATTCAATCTATTTTTCTTCATTGGTAGGCTTCATATCATTTAGGAAGAATTTAGAGGGGGAATTTACAGCAGAGAAAAGGTCCCCTGTGTGAGGGGAAGGCATTTCTGCTCACGCAATTGCCTACCAATGATTTCTGCTGATTCCTCTCCTGCTGCAGCTGCCCGCAACCTCCCATTCCACAGCAATCCACAGGCTCTCCCTCAGGAGAAGCTTTTCAGGGCATGCAATAATGCACAGCAGGAGAGCCTGTTGCATGGGGGGAGTCCCACTCATGCTTCATAGGTCCAAGCCTATAAAAAAACCCCTCACATGATTATATAAACAGCAATATAAAGCCCCAAATGTTACAAAATACTTTTATATAACATGGAAACCCAGGTGGAATCAACCTTCAGTGTCCTTCATCACAGCTGAGTGGGCTGTCAAGCAATATCCCATGTCTGATGCTTTCCCCTAAATAGTTAGAACACTCATAACTTTGGGTTATTGCACTACATCATTATAGGGCAGGATACTGATTTATTTATGTTATATTAAAAGACAGTTACTGCTTTCATTCTCACTGTCACACTCCAGCATGACCAAGAAATGTCACCCAAGGCATGGCTATACACGTAAGAGTGGGCTTGATTCTCAAGTCTTCTTATTGAAGTTCAATGGAGCATAAGAAACAGGCTGCATTCAGGAAGATGAAACCTGCTCCCTTCCACCAAAGTAATTGGAGCAACACCTGAATAGTGTTCCTACCTTCACTCCTTTACTTTTGCATATACAGTGGTACCTCAGGTTAAGAACTTAATTCGTTCTGGAGGTCTGTTCTTAACCTGAAAATGTTCTTAACCTGAAGCACCACTTTAGCTAATGGGGCCTCCTGCTGCCGCTGCGCGATTTCTGTTCTTATCCTGAAGCAAAGTTCTTAACCCGAGGTAATATTTCTGGGTTAGTGGAGTCTGTAACCTGAAGTGTATGTAACCTGAAGTGTATGTAATCCGAGGTACCACTGTATGAAGTAAATATTCACCTAAAGAGCTCTGAAGAGTTTTGGAGAACTTGAAAGCTTGCCACAATTTTGTGGTACATATTTGGGTTGGTCCTAACAAAGGTATTCCCCAACTCTGAATTTTGGAGTTTCATATATACTGCCACAAAAGAAAAGAAAAATGCACACACACACACACACACACACAAAACAACAACCCACAAGAGCTTATAATCTGTAGGATTAAGAATTAACAAACTGAATTTATTAGCCAGCTATGAAGATTTGATTTATTTCTTATGATACTTGTTTGTAAGGACATCAACAAAAGGCATTCATTTTATATCTCACAACTGTGGAGAACGAACAGCAGAGGGAGCTTTTGCAGCAGCTGCGGTATACACAAAGAATGCTATGAAATGAAGAACACAGTTTGTATTCAACAGGCTAACTTAACTTCAGAGGGTTTTTGCCCAGTAGAATAGGCTTCTAAAGCTGTGCTGCAATGCAGCACATCAAAAACTGGTCTTGAATGCCATCAGGTCAGTTTCTTTTTTTTCTGATGGAGCCTATAGGAACAGTGATTTACTCCAAGTCTTTGTCATGGAAGGTGATGCTTTGTATGTTTTTTGTTTCTGAATTTTGCCAGGGATCTCAAGGAGCAGGGATTTAACAAGCAAGCTAGCTACTTTTCATGATTCAGGACTACTTTTTCTTTTTCTTTAGCACATTCATCCTCTGCATCAAAACACACAAAATGATTCTCCAACTCTCATTCTTAAAGATCTATTTGAGGGTTTGGTGGGGAGATGCCAAAAAGGACAAAAGACACAATAGAATACTTTTGCAAAAAACAAAACAAAATAAGAAGTGAGGCCGATATACTATTACTATAACTATTTCACAGCCAATGCAGCTATAGAAATACCAGGTATAAGAAATGGGTTACTGGACACTACTTACAATTTGGCCCCAACGTTTGGGGGCTGCCCCATTTCCAGTGCAAACTGTATTGCTGCATTTAATACAGTAAAAGTGTTCACCCAGTCTTCCCACCAAACCATAAATATATAAATTAGGGAAAGACAATCAAAAGCCTACACTCATCACAAGTTAGGCAGCAATGGTTTCATTTTAATTTGTACCTGATGCCAACAAATCATAATATGTTAATCTAAAGACAATCGTTCCTCACCCCTTAAGATGATGAAGATAAATCACAACGGCTATTAATCTAACCTAAGATCAAAAAATATATTGCACTATGCCATCATTACAATGTCATGCACGGAAAACCCCCCACATCTGTTGTATCTATGTGTAGCCTCTTTATATGGAGAAGCAGGTTACCCCAGAAACACACTATCAATAAAGCACTACGGTCACCCAAAATAATCTTTCTTATACTGTAGCAATGGTATGACTTGCAGGACTGTGGGACAAAGTCACCATGTCCTGCTCTGTAAACTGTCACAACAATATATTTTAAAAAAATAAACTGGAACAGCTATCTGCAACTCTTGGTATCAAACAGCAACTCATCTATCCATTTATGGGTGTTATTTTGCCAAGTGGGAAAAGAGACAAAGAGGGAGAGTGATGGCACACTGTTACAGAGTAGTGGCTGGAGATAGACTTTGAGTTTCTAAGAGTGTTGAGGTCTTGTCGCTCTTGTTGTATGCACTCATTTCTGGTCTCTCCGCTGTTGTCTCTGTTCAAAATTATTTTGGAACCCTGAAAAAAACCTTTTACCACTTTTATTTTGCTCAATTATTTGTAATTTATGCCTCATAAACAGCCCCTAAAATGGAAGCATCAACTCATACTACAGAAGAATGCTCATAGCTAAAAGAGAAAACACACAGCAGGCGATGATGGCTCTCTCATCCTTTTTCGCAACTCACTGTAAAACAGAAGAGAATTAAAGAAAATTCTGTTTTCAGAATTAAAGACTTTAAGAAAGCCGACTTCATAAAACTTAGGGAAGTGCTGGGTGAGATCCCATGGACAGTAATACTAAAAGGAAAGGGATCCCATGGACAGTAATACTAAAAGGAAAGGGAGTTCATGATGGCTGGGAGTTTGTTAAGAGGGAGATAGTAAAAGCACAACTTCAGGCAATACCAATGAGACGGAAACATGGAAGGTGCCTAAAGAAGCCAGGGTGGCTATCTAAAGAACTTTTAACTGAGTTAAGATTAAAATAGGATGTGTACAAAAAATGGAAAAGGGGGGAAACCACCAAAGAGGAATTCAAACAAATAGCCAGCACGTGTAGACACAAAGTCAGAAAAGCTAAAGCACAGAATGAACTCAGGCTTGCTAGAGAGGTTTAAAGCAACAAAAAAGGCTTTTATGGGTATGTTCGTAGCAAAAGGAAGAACAAAGAAACAGTGGGGTCACTCAGAGGAGAAGATGGTGAAATGCAAACAGGGGACACAGAAAGGGCTGAACTCCTCAATGCCTTCTTTGCCTCAGTCTTCTCCGATAAAGAAAACAATGCCCGACCTGAAGATTTTGGAGCAAATGATTCAGCAGAGGAAACACAGCCCAGAATAACTAAGGAGATAGTACAAGAATACTTGGCTAGTTTAGATGTATACAAGTCTCCAGGGCCAGATGAACTGCATCCAAGAGTATTAAAAGAACTGGCAGATGTGATCTCACTGGCAGTCATCTTTGAGAATTCCTGGAGAACAGGCGAAGTCCTGGCAGACTGGAGGAGGGCAAATGTGGTCCCTATTTTCAAAAAGGGGGAAAGAGAGGACCCAAATATTTACCGCCCAGTCAGTCTGACATCAATACCAGGGAAGATTCTGGAGCAGATCATTAAGCAAACAGTCTGTGAGCACCTAGAAAGGAATGCTGTGATCACCAATAGTCAGCATGGATTTCTGAAAAATAAGTCATGTCAGACTAACCTGATCTCGTTTTTTGACAGAATTACAAGCCTGGTAGATGAAGGGAATGCAGTGGATGTAGCCTACCTTGATTTCAGCAAGGCATTTGACAAGGTGCCCCATGATATTCTTGTAAAGAAGCTGGTAAAATGCGGTCTTGACTATGCTACCACTCAGTGGATTTGTAACTGGCTGACTGACCGAACCCAAAGGGTGCTCATCAATGGTTCCTCTTCATCCTGGAGAAGAGTGACTAGTGGGGTGCCACAGGGTTCTGTCTTGGGCCCGGTCTTATTCAACATCTTTATCAACGACTTGGATGATGTACTCAAGGGCATCCTGATCAAATTTGCAGATGACACCAAACTGGGAGGGGTGGCTAACACCCTAGAGGACAGGATCACACTTCAAAACGACCTTGACAGATTAGAGAACTGGGCCAAAACAAACAAGATGAATTTTAACAGGGAGAAATGTAAAGTATTGCACTTGGGCAAAAAAAATGAGAGGCACAAATACAAGATGGGTGACACCTGGCTTGAGAGCAGTACATGTGAAAAGGATCTAGGAGTCTTGGTTGACCACAAACTTGACATGAGCCAACAGTGTGACGCGGCAGCTAAAAAGCCAATGCAATTCTGGGCTGCATCAATAGGAGTATAGCATCTAGATCAAGGGAAGTAATAGTGCCACTGTATTCTGCTCTGGTCAGACCTCACCTGGAGTACTGTGTCCATTTCTGGGCACCACAGTTCAAGGACACTGACAAACTGGAACGTGTCCAGAGGAGGGCAACCAAAATGGTCAAAGGCCTGGAAACGATGCCTTATGAGGAACAGCTAAGGGAGCTGGGCATGTTTAGCCTGGAGAAGAGGAGGTTAAGGGGTGATATGATAGCCATGTTCAAATATATAAAAGGATGTCACATAGAGGAGGGAGAAAGGTTATTTTCTGCTGCTCCAGAGAAGCGGACACGGAGCAATTGTTCCAAACTACAAGAAAGAAGATTCCACCTAAACATTAGGAAGAACTTCCTGACAGTAAGAGCTGTTCGACAGTGGAATTTGCTGCCAAGGAGTGTGGTGGAGTCTCCTTCTTTGGAGGTCTTTAAGCAGAGGCTTGACAACCATATGTCAGGAGTGCTCTGATGGTGTTTCCTGCTTGTCAGGGGGTTGGACTCGATGGCCCTTGTGGTCTCTTCCAACTCTATGATTCTATGATTCTAAAGGTAAAGGTAAAGGGACCCCTGACCATTAGGTCCAGTCGTGGCCGACTCTGGGGTTGCGGTGCTCATCTCGCTTTATTGGCCGAGGGAGCCGGCGTACAGCTTCCAGGTCATGTGGCCAGCATGACTAAGCCACTTCTGGTGAACCAGAGCAGCGCACGGAAACACTGTTTACCTTCCTGCCGGAGTGGTACCTATTTATCTACATGCACTTCGGTGTGCTTTTGAACTGCTAGGTTGGCAGGAGCAGGGACCGAGCAACGGGACCTCACCCCATCACGGGGATTCAAACCACGACCTTCTGATCGGCAAGTCCTAGGCTCTGTGGTTTAACCCACAGCGTCACCCGCGTCAGGTGACCTCTAAAAGTGTATTTGACTGGTGGAAGAGTCAGCTAATTAAAATGTATATCTAGAAGAGCTATGATTAAATAAAGCAAGCCACAAGAAATGCTCACTCCAAAAAAACACCTTGTCTGTTTTTCTTTAGTGGCTCATTTTCATATACTCTCAGCATTCCTAATATTCCACTGGTGCTAACAAGCAAGCACAAGAGAAGAGAACTCCACATTGGCAAAGAGCCACTTTTATTTTGCCTGCTGATTTGCATTTGTGCTGCATTAACAACCCAATGAATGGAAACATTAGCTTAGGCTACAGAAGAATGCTGATCTGTAAAAGAGAGGAAGATCAAATGAAGGTTGTAAAGTCTCAAGACACTTTAACTTTACAGTATTCTATGCCCTCCCCCATAAACGAGTGGTTATGATTTTGACCCAGTAGCCTCCATGCCAGATCCATTTTCATTTCTTATATAAGACACACACTCTCTCTGACACACACACACACACCACAGACAACTACAAAAGGACAACTAGAGAAACTCCTGTGGCATAAAGAGACAGCTGTTGCCATTGCCTGGAACCAAGCACATGAATCCAAGCACAACTGAAGTCACATTCTGAATGCAGACATCACATAAGGCTCGATATTGCTCTGTTTCAAGAACAGAGAGAGAGAGAAAGCAAAAACAAATTGGAAGAACAACGGATGTAAGAAGCACATTCTCCCATTCAATCTGCAGTAGCAAAAGAGCAGGAAGGTAAATTCTCCTCATTAAACATTTAGCATTTGAGCCTTGGATACAGGCAAGGTTAAAGCTATGTTAGTCTTGCCTTCCTGTGCCTCCTTCTCAGCTGTCACTGCATATAAAATAAGCATTCCTTGGGGGAGGAAAAGACTGTTTTGTCAGAAAATGTGATTCAGTCAGTATAAAAATATTCCCAGTAGGTAGAAAGAAAAAATATTTCTTTAAGACAAAGACAAGCAAGAGCACCACTAGAAACCAAAACAGTATGTCCTTAGTATGCAAGGTGGGTTTGCTAAGGCACTGTTTTTTGATGGGAGCAGCTTATTACATGGTTAAAGATTTTCTAATAATCAAATACTTAATGGTGATGCTTTCATCCCACCTGCATTCAAATGCTAAATGCTAAGCACTAAAATTGTTCTAGGAAGGGCAGATAGATTCTTTTCACACATTACAGTGTAAAGAAGACTCCCTTTTCCCTCAATGCGAGTCTATTACATATTTTCTCTAATCTTTAATAGACATTTTGTGTCTGAAACATGATCACACAGGTGCCTCTTCAGTTGAGTCGCAATTGCCTAGGGTGTGTTCACGGTGTGTTTTCAGCCACAGGAATGCCTTTCAAATATTAGGTAAAAGCTGACTATAACAAGCCCAGCACCAAGTCCACCACCATTTTGTGACTGGCTCCACCCTGTGCCACCATTTTGTGAGAACCCATGATGTAACACACAAAGTCACCCTCAGGCACAAAAAAGATGTAGAGAAATAACATGGCATTAGGAGATAAAAACCCCATAAACTCCTGATCCAAGAGTTATTGCTTGAAAATAATCAACAGGACTTAAGTTGCAACTATTGTATTTAGATTCAGAGTGCAATTAGTTATTTTGAGAAGTAACTACAGCAAGGGTAGTCAATGTAGTGACCTCCAGATGTCGTTGAGCTCCAATTCCCATCAGTTCCAGGCAGCATGGCCAATGGCAACGGATGATGCCAGCTGCAATCCAACATCTGGAAGGCAACATGCTGGCTACCCATGAACTAGCAGTAGTGTGCACTGTTATCTGCTGTATATTCAACTAACAACCCAACGGAAATAACCCTCAGCCAATGTAGCTACCTTATACTGAATCAGATCATTGGTCCATCTAGTTCAGCACTGTACTAGCAGTAGATCTCCAGGATTTTAGAAAAGAGACTCTCCTATCATCCCTACCTGGAGATACAAGTGATTGAACCTTGGACCTTCTGTATGCAAAGCACATGCACTTCCACTGACTACAGCCTTCTGGAAATGAGGTGTAATGTAATCACACAGGAAGGCAATTCTGGAGTAAGTGCCGGAAGCCCCACTCACCCCAATTTCACTTTGCAGAAGATGGCACATGAGTTACTCAGAAGAAGAAAACTCCAGCGACCAACTGGCTGGCTGTTTAGCTCCCTTCTTTAGCATGCACGTCATTGTGCCTGCAAAGGGACGCTTACAAAAATAGTCTGCTGAATTTCAATTTGCAGGTCTGCTCCCCTGTGCCAGCACAACATATTGGAGCAGCTCAGGAAAACAGAATGTGAAAATAGATTGCAAATGAAAAGGAGGCACTCTGAGGAGACAGCAGATGCCTGGTGATGCCTGGGAGACTGGACAAACAAAGCCAGAAGAGAAGGGCCAGAAGGACAGATGCAGGCAGCACGTGGCAAAAAGAATGAGCATAGTAAGCAATACAGTAGACAAGATAGAGCAGAACCAAAAGAAGAACCAGAAGGCGAATGCTGCTCCAGATTGGGTAGAAAAGGCAGAGGAATGCAATTCTGGGCTTTTCAGCTGAATAGCTGCCAAAATATTAAACAGAAAAATCTTTAGGGAGTCCAGGCTCAAATAGAAAATCAACATGCAGGGAGCTAAAAGGGGAAGAAAGGCATATCTGAAATGTCACTTCTTGAGTTTATGGGAAATTGCTATTATTATAATTTTAGGGTCATCTGGTTACAAGAGCCTTAAAAGGACACAGTGAAACAATTCATATAATTATTTTATACCACAGAGCCATGGTCATTATTTGAAGTGCTACAAGCAAGCAACATGGCAACCTTACTAGAAATTGACTTGTCAATTATTTGTGTCAATTATCACTGTTCTTTTGCTGCTGCCTGAGTGCTGGAAGAAAGGCCTGCTCCCTGGGTTGGGGCAACTGGCTAAAATGTTTTAAATGGTTCTAATTTTGGTTCCTCTGTTTCATTTTTTATCGGGTTGGTGTTGGTTAAATATTAAATTAGGGTTGGCGGCTACTTCCATTTGGATATAACTGTAAACTATTTATTATTGTTGTTGTTATTGTTATTGGTTTTTGTTGATTTATTGGTTTGTTTGTTGCTTGTATAGGTTATCTTGTTTTTTTAATGTTTGATGGTTTGTTGTGTTTTATATGTTGCAAGCCACCCAGAGTAGATGGGGAAACCCAGATGGGCAGGATATAATAATAATAATAATAATAATAATAATAATAATAATAATAATAATACATTTCCATCTAGTCTTGCTCCTCTCCACCACCCACGTGTGTATATAATCCTGCCAGTTTACAGTTATACTTCATTCATCTGGGGAACTGGAATTTGGCCCATGAAAGCTTATGCCACTTTAACTTTCTGGAATTGCCAGAAGTCTCTTCCTTGTTTTAGCTGAAACAGCTAAAAGAAAGAAAGAAGAATTGCTGGAAGGAGTGCACGCCTCCTTCCGCAATTCTTGTAGCCAAGCTGGTGCCAAACATATTGCTTTACTTTCCTTTGGGCCACATCAGTGAGGCCGGGGTGGTGGTGGGAGTATCTTGTCATCTGGGCAGGTAAAGGTAAAGGGACCCCTGACCATTAGGTCCAGTTGCGAATGACTCTGGGGTTGTGGCGCTCATCTCGCTTTATTAGCCGAGGGAGCTGGCGTCTAGGTCATGTGGCCAGTATGACTAAGCCGCTTCTGGTGAACCAGAGCAGCGCACGGAAATGCCGTTTACCTTCCCACTGGAATGGTACCTATTTATCTACTTGCACTTTGATGTGCTTTCAAACTGCTAGGTTGGCAGGAGCAGGGGCCGAACAACGGGAGCTCATCCCGTTGCGGGGATTCGAACCGCTGACCTTCTGATCGGCAAGCCCTAGGCTCTAAATACACACTGCCCAGGCTTGCACCCTGGGGAGGTCACTTCAGTGCTGCTAGCGCAGCAGTTTGACTTTGCCCCTGGAGGCGCACTCCATTGTCTCTTGATGCCTACAATGGTACTCTGTTGATAAGATTAGGATAAGTCGTTCTTTCAGATACAATTAGTATGTGTGAATCGAGAAATGGAATTTATTTCATAAAATTTGTTCTGTGGCGTTCACAATCAGGGAGAGAGGGGCAACAGTACAGACTTCTGTCCTATGTGGGAAAATTTGTAGATCTGGCACTGGCTGATCTTCAACAATTTCCTGCATATCTAAGTATGGAAAACCTTCGTTTGAGTGGTAAATCTACTCTACCCTTTTCTCAGGTGAAGAGCTATAGGGTAGGGATGTCATGAGGAATTACCGCAGCTCTACTCCCAGGAAACTATAAAGGCCTCACCATGAGCTACTCTCCTGTTTCCTCCTAGGGGTATGTGGTTAGAGGGTTGTTCTGTGCAGAGGGAGATATGGGTTTGCCTCTGGCTGTGCATTCTATTTTGTATATAAAATTACCTTTTCCAAGTTGTCCCCTTCCAAGACAGAGCTCAAACTAATGCAAGAGTCAAGCAATGTGGGATTCATTGTTCAAAGCAGCAACATACTGGTGGATCATCAGCATAACCATAAATTAGAGATGGTTTTCTATTATGAATTATAACTTTGCATCTTCATTCTGGGGCCCTTGGTTGATGCTGTTTCACTGAAGCAGGGTGACTTTTAAGCTCAGCCGCGAAGTGAAATGGTTTCCCACTGCTTTCTGAATACTGCTGTTTTTAATTTCTAATTTGTTTCAGTTTACTGTTTTGCGTAGAGAGTGACCTATTTGGCTTACATAAACAGCAGAAGGATACTGTTGACAGGTGATGGCATAGATCACATTGGAGAATGTACAGCTGGATGAACACTTCATTGTATGGCTGATGTTATGTAGTCTAATTTGTTGCCAGAATATATGTTGTAAGACTATACAGTACATGTTCAAGGGAATGAAAGCAGCTTGCCATATTGTGTGTGCAGGCTCCCAAAATTTTTGTATTCCTTAGCTCAGAATATTTTTGTATATGAAATTAGAATTGTAATTCTTCGACAGATTAGCATCTCTGAATTCACTAAGTTAATGTAAGATTATATTTTGCTCAGGCAGAATACAGTGTGCATAAGATTAACTGAATGTCAGCAAGCATTTGGATGACTAGAAACAATGAATGGAGTTTAATTATGGCTGAATTTTAAATATACCTCCAAGCTACTGAAGACATTTGCCTGATTTTTCTTTTTTTAAAAACTTTTCATCTTTCACAAGCACAGTAGATTTGCATTAAGTAATTGTAGCTTGTGGCTTATATTCTCAAGGAGAATTATGCAGGCCTCCACAGTCCCTAGTACACAAGAGTCAGGAAGCACAAGCATGGGTGCACATCAGTATCCATGAATGCAGAATAAAAGCTATTCAGAATAATTTTGGCCTGGGGTAGAAGAAGCATGAGGGATTGAATTGATTCCTAATATTTCAGTCTTCTGTCTAATCAGCACACAAAATGCTGGACATTGGCTTCATTTTCTGCATGTACTAGTAGTGTACCAGTGTGTGTGTGTGTATTAGTTATATATATGTGTACACACAACATTGGTGTGGGGCAGAAATAGGTTGATCAATGCATCCCTAGTCCTTGCAGGGCCTCAACTTGGCAACCACGCAGGTGGATCCATCTTCAAATAGGTATTCAAGCTTCCAACAAGGAGGGTTGTACAGGTACATGTAATATTTAATTAATTTAAATGTTTGCCCTCTGTCTCAAAAGGCATAATATTTTAGTTTACAACAGCAATACTACCAAGCAGTACTACGTATACAATTTTTGAAGCGGCTTAGTTTTTTAGGGGGTATTATAATTTTAGAATCTGCATGCCACACTTGCACATTCTTAAGGAAAATAAATTGTGCTCTTGACACTTTATGAGCTCTGGTACTTAATCTTCTATCCTGGGGGAAAAAAATCCTGACAGCAGCATATATCAGCACTTCTGTGATAAAGTGACATTGTATAATGGTGCTTCTGTAGCAGCCATATGGCTCAGAGGGAGTGCTAGGTTTGAAGTGCTCTCTGTATGCAGAATAGAATCAGCATGGAAATCTGTACTCCTCTCTTCATGCTGTTCTCTTGTGATGCAGAGCAAGATTGCTGAGGTTACCTCCTTCCAGGACTGTCAGTCTTTCATTCTGGGGCTGAAACTAACAAGTGGCAAAGTAGAACCTAAAGGTGCTTTATGGAAAGGTGGCTGCAAATAGGTGTGCAGAGACTGGGCTTTGTGCCTTGCATGCCATTATGAAACTTTCAAATGTTAATACAGTATTTTAAACTCTGCAATATCTCCCGCAGAGTTGCTAAAATTGGAGCGTTTGTCCATGATCAGCTTTTGTCCTGGGATACCAGCCCTTCATTTTGATAACAAGCCATCTGTTAAGATTAGCTTTTCGAATTCCTTGTTCTTTCTCAACTGGTCTCAGTGCAGGATCTAAGAGCGGGAAAGGGGACATGTTCCTCAGGCAGCAGGTTAGGTGGGCAGCAAAATTACAATATTGCTCAAAATTGAAATTATTGTTTCATATACTAACTGTCCTACCTTAAACAGTGTCAAACAGAATTCAGTTTAAGTGACCCAAAATTCAATTAACATTTCTTCTAGTTTTTAGGAAATGGGTTTTATCGTATGCTATAAAAATATTTACAACATAGTTTTTGGGAAATGAGGAATCCCATAACATTCATTTAACCAACTCTCATTATGAATTTTGATAGAATTAACATGCAGCCACAGGATTGGCCATAATTACAATAACATGTAAAAGCCAACATGTCACATTTGTACCACCGAACTGGGCTCACAACATTGTTAAAATATAGAATTTGCTCCCACAATAAGTCAGTGATGGCCACCAACATAGCCCCAAAGGAAAGGGTGATGGGGGGGCGATAAATCAGGCAGCGCTGTCAACATTAGGAGCCTCACTCCCACTAAGAACCTCTACATTTGAGGATTAAGCCTAGAAAACCACACTTTCATTATTCCAAAATGAACTGTGTTGATGGATAATCACTTACAGATATTCCTCACTGGAAATTTAGTAGGCATGCAAGGAGATACAATGTATCCAAGAGACAGAGGCATGGGGAAAGAGATGCATACTTTTTTGGCTTTAGGTAACAGGCCCCTGCAGACCCTTTCAAGTGTCCCTATTTTTGAGGGACAGCCCCAGATTTACAGAAGGAGTCCCGGTTTCTGACTGGATCCCAGAATGTCCCGCTTTTCCTTAGGATGTCCCTTTTTTCCTAGGAGAAATGTTGGAAGGTATGGAATGGGATGTCCCTATTTTTATCAGAGAAATGTTGGAGGGTAGATCTGTACAGACATGGCCAAACCACGCATGATAGACTGGTGCCAACAGCAGCTTTCCTCCCATTGTGAATAGTAGGTTCAAAAGGCCTCTATTACAATATGGACTATAGCAGGGGCAAAGGGTTAACACCCTCTTCCTCTTGCACCACCAGTGTCAATCCATCTTGAGGCTCCAATGCCATCTATGCAATTAAGTGCAGGGGCAGCGGCAGAGGAGAGCAGCTATGCAAATGTCACACCTAGTTTGACCCATTGTTAAAAAACAAAGGAGCATTTGCCTTTTACACATGATGGAGAACATACTACGTACCTACTGATACTGTAAGGAAGCTGTCCAGAGATGGGCAGCCAACATAGCATCCTTCTGGAGTTGATGGACAAAAGTTCCAATCAGCCCTAGCGAACATGGTCTGTAGTCAGGAATGACAGGAGCTGTAGCTCAACAACAAATGGAGGTCACCACATTGGCTACCCACCCTGCAGAGAAATCTGAGCCAGATAATGTTGTAGATACATGTCTTTATAGTGCTCAAAGCACTTAAGGCACATTATTTCAGTCATCTTTACCCTCTAAGATAGGTACCGTAAGTAACACTATCCTAATACTACAGTTGGAGGGGAGCAGGGCTGAAGGAAAGAGACACAGCCTTATCTAAAGGTCATCTAGTGAATTAATGGCTAATGTGAGTTTAAGCTCAGACTGCCCCAAACCAAGCACCCCTCCTGAGCCACTGCACTGCTCATGCCCCCTGACTAGCTCAAGGGCAAAATGGCTCTCTACACTGGGCTTAATGATGTACACTGCCAATAATAAACCACTGAGCTCCTGCTGCTTAAAATTAACAGATGCAAAATGCTGCAGTTATAAAATATATTATGCTGTTAATGCTATAAGCAGTACAGTAACTTAAACCAGTCATAAATGTTAGAAAGTTATTTTTCATGCTGCCCTAGACCAGAGATTTTATGCTGTCAAAATTGAAGCAGTTCTGCTGGTGCAATTCCCTGGTGTGAATGCAATTATATTGGTATTAAAAAGTATATTATGGCATATGGGATGTCTAATTTAGATGAATAAAATATAAATTCTCATGTTCAGCCTTCTCACAATGTAAAATCAAATCCCCTGCAGACCACATTCTTAGGCTGTGAGTCCTAAGCGGAAGTAACGGCTCTTAACAATATGTGGGATTAACTGCAATTTCCATTTAAAATTAATGCAGTTATGTGGCTGGAAAATGGGGAAAATCTTAGTAAGCAGCTCACACATCCTAGTCTAAGGTCTAGTCACAGAACATATTTTTTTTTGGGGGGGGGGAAACATATGCAAACATTTCTTGCAATATTGTGAATAGTTTGGTTAATATGGTCATGCACACCACATACCAAAGACAAAACCTAAACCTATTTATGTGTGTTAAATCTGCCTTTGTAATGATTTCCATGGTCTGCAACTTCCACTATTTATTTCTTCCTCTAAAGCAACAAGTTGGGAGGAATTGATTAATCAGCACCCAACATGCAAGTGGCTGTGTTAATAAAAACTGTTAAAGTAAAGGGCAATGCTTTTATTATATTCTATGCTCACAGTTATTTATTAGTCACTTTTTAAAGAATTAAACTCAAAGTGGTTTATGAAAACAATCTATATGAACTAGAAGAACACTATTATTATTAGTTTTGCTAGACTGCAGCCTCCTGAAGTCATTCCTTTGTTTTGACAAAGGTTGATATAAACTGAATAAAGTGTCCAATTAATTATTTGATTTATTTATAACCAAGCCTCCTATAAAATAGAATCCAAGGAGAGGGAGCAGGGTATAGTAAACAGGAATAATGATGATGACTTGGAGACACACAATCTTAATCATTATCATGGAAACCAATAAGCAACTTTATGCAGAATCTGTGGTTAAACCACTTTCATCCAAAACCAAAATCTGAACCTAAACTGATCTACACTTAGCTTTATAATATATAGCACAAGTGTACACCTATTTTAAACCTAGTGTTTATTCACTTTCTATCAGTTTTTTATGGTGGTGGGAGAGAACTTAAAAGTAAATTTAAACAAGAAAGATTTGAAGATGTTGTGTAAGTAAACTTTGTTGATTCTTATAGAACTAATTGACTTTTACAATAGTAGCTGAATTACTGATTGAGTGCTTCTCAAACTAGGAATATTTCATCCTGCACACACTAACATCAGGAAGCAAGACAAGATGAATTTCCAAACAAACATGTATGTCACAACACAGTGTCTTGTATCTTGTAATTTCAGCATGTGATATCAAGAGGGTGATTCTCACATCACTTATACCACAACTACACTTGAATATGGATATCCCATATTTCAAGGGCTACCTCTAAATTTATAGCAATGTCCCATATTTCAGAAAAGCACTGCTCCGAGACCAAAAACCAGATGTCCTTAATTTCACATCCTGTTCTCTCCATGACCTGTCACTTCTACTTATATATGAAACTTCCATCGTTGTAACACTAGGTTTCTGCTAAAATTGAGCCCCTGAGATGAAGAAAAGTGAAAGAGATCAGTGAGTCACCATTTCTACATCCAAAAAAGGGGTTAGCCAAGTGTTCCCAGTATAATCAATCTCCCCTCAAGAATGGGGTAGAAGAATAGGCTACCTGGTACAGTTGAGAAACACATACCAGCCCAAGCCAACAGAACAGAGATGGGGGACCCGTGACTCTCCAGATGTGGTTCAGCTTTCCTCAGCACCCACCAGTATGTCCAACCATGAAGGGTTATGTGAGTTGCAGTCCTAGACTTGGAGGGGGACAGATTCCCCATCTCTGCAACAGAGGCTAAAGAGTTGCTGCCCCAGCCCAGATGGAAAAAGTCCATGGGTGTAGCCAGGCTTTATGTCAGGGGTGCAGAACCTCAGATAGTTAAGTATTTAACTGCCCCCCCTATACCAATGAAAAAGTCCAGGGGCTGCTTAGGTGAGCTGGAAGAGAAGTAGCCCCAAGCATTTTTCAAGAAGCATTGAAAGACACTTCCCTGATAAATATTTGGAACCAATTCACTGTGCAGCTTTTTCCTTTGTGTTTGAAGCACTCTTCACTGCTTGCCTCCAGACAAACCCTTCAGATAACAGATTTTGAGGCTTTAGAGCAATTGTGCCTCTTGGCTTTTCTGAATGAAGCCCCTTGCGCCTTACCCCATATTAGGTCAGAATATCCATCCACCTGTTTGTGGAGCAAGGAAATAAGAGGTTGCAAACGCAAAATTGCTTAAGAGATCACAATTCCTTCCCTGTCCCAGATGTTGTCACCTTGAGGAGGAAACAACTGCACCCTTGCGTTCAAGATATTAGGGAGGGGAAGCAAGATTAAGGCAACAAAGTTAAGGCTGGAAGACACCAAATTATTTATTCTGGAGAACCTCTAGTAAGAAGGAAAAGTCTTTTCAGGCACTCATCATCATATAGAAATGGGCATGTAGAGTGGAAGAGTTGAATCATGCCCACCATTCCTGTCACCAACTACCATGGGTTCTCTTGAACCTGTGCACAAAACCTACATAAGTTCAACCTGTACACATATAGACACTATCCACAAACCCTTTAAAGGATCCAGATGTGGGGATTCCAACTCCCATCAATCCTAGTCAGCATGACCAATGGTCAGGGATGAAGAGGGCTGTGGCACGGCAACATCTGGAGGGTCGCAGGTTCCCTATCCCTGCTTCACAGGCATGCTGCAGTACAGAACAAATACATGTGTGTGTGCAGGGAAGGGGGTGTAGTAGCAAGTTCTGCTACCAACCTACGTGCGTATGAACATCAGAATGTCTATAAATCAATTGGAAGTCCATAGAGCTTGGAATAATAGAATAATAGAGATGGAAGGGACCACAAGGGTCATCTAGTCTAACTCCCTGCAATGCAGGAATCTCAACTAGATCATACATGGCCATCCAATCTCTGCTTAAAAACCTCCATGGAAGGAGAGTCCACCACCTTCCAAATGAGTCTGTTTCATTGTTGTACAGCTCTTACTGTCAGAAAGATCTTCCTGATGTTCAGTTGGAATTCCCTTTCATGTGATTTGAATCCATTGCTGCTGATGTTCAGACAAACACACCTGTTTCAAGGTAGCATCTGCCTTCTACAAGGTTAGAATATCTTTAAAGAGCTACAAGTTTGGGTAAATATGGGAAAGTCAAGAACAGAGCATGATCTTGCACGCACCTTGCACACCTTCCATTTCTACGCATGAACCAAGTTTCAGTGGTTTGTAAAGACAAAAAGATCAAATATCACATCCAGAACTGTGAAGGCAGGAGCAAAGAACATCCCAAAAGAGTGGGATGACCTGTGTGGAAACAAGCCAATACCTTCTCTCTTGCGTCCAGGAAAGTTACCCTTCACCAAAGCTCAACAGAGAACCTTGGTGCAGCTTATAAAGGCCAATTATTTTTAAAGTTGGTATAAGCTTTCCTGGATGAGAGTCCAGTTCCTCAGATCTGATGAACTCTAGCCCATGAAGGCTTATGTGTTTATAATGTGCCACAAGACTCTCTGCAGGTTTTGCTGCACCAGGCTCGCATGCCTACTGCAGGGAAATGAAGGAAGGAAGGAAGGAAGGAAGAAGTACTAAGGCCGGGTTTCCCAAACTTGGGTCTCCAGCTGTTTTTGGACTACAGTTCCCACCATCCCTAACCACTGGTCCTGCTAGCTAAGGATGATGGGGGTTGTAGCTCCAAAACCACAAGTTTGGGAACCCCTGTACTAAGGCAAGGCAAAGGGCGAGTGTGGCGCGTGACAGGGACTCGAGGCTACCTCCAATCCCAGCTTCTGCTTCAGCACCAGGGCGGCGCACAGGTAGCCGGCGCGGCCCACGAAGAGCTCGTCGGAGCCGCAGTCGAGGAAGGTGAGCGGGGCGCACAGCTCGCACAGCTCGCGGAACTTGCCCAGCGGCCTGGCCCAGTCCGGCAGCCCGAGCGCCTGGTAGACGAGCGCGGCCACGGCATAGACGCCGGCGCCGCCCAGCAGGAAGGCGGCGCGGGTGTCGGCGTCGGCGTCGCCCCAGTCCTCCTCGTAGCGCACGCAGGCGTCCACCAGCTGCTTGGCGGCGCGCAGGTACGAGTCCCGGGCCGGCGCGAAGAGCGGGCACTGCGCGACGTGGTACAGCATGTAGGCCACGCCGGCCACGCCGCCGTACAGCCCGCCCTGGCAGCCTCCCAGGCCGCCCGCGGCCTCGGCGCCGCCCAGCGGGGGCACCTCCTTGAGGATGCGGTCCACCGTGGCCGTCACCAAGGGCGCCACCGCCTCCTTGCCCTGCCCGGCCAGCAGGCTGCCCTTGTAGTCGTCGAAGCGGTTGGCGAAGCAGCGCTTGCTTTCCATGCTTAGCGCGGACCCAGCCGGGCTCCCTCGGCGCGCGGGTCGCTTGCGCTCTTGGCCCGCCCACCCACAGGGGCTCCGAGGCGCCGCTCGCTCCGCAGCCGGGAAGCCGAGCGGAGCCCCCTGGAGGAGGTGTGTCCGACTCCCGAGCAGCCCGTTCCTCTGCCGGCTCGGAGCAGAGAGGCGAGGGAGGAACTATCAGGTCGTGGAGTTCTTCCCTCAGCCCAGAGCAAGGCGGCTTCTCTTCGCCAGGGCGCCTGGCATGTTTTGCCCGTGCCTTTCGCTTCCTCTCTCTCTCTCCAGTCCTGCCTGAAATGTCTGCAAGAGACAGCAGCCCGCCGCCGCCTCCTCCCGCTATTTCCTCTGTGGTGTGAAGAAGAGGCGGCCGCTCTCCCTCAGCGCCTGGCAGTAGCAGCAGCAGCCGCCGCCGCCGCTGTCAAGAATGCGCCACCCATCGCCACGGCGCCCCTCCCACCGCGGTTCCTGCTTGCTGAAGTCTGTCGTGTGCGCGCGCGTGTCAAGGCGGGGGGCGGCGGCGGCGGAAGAGAGAGCCATTGTTTCAAATATATACAGCTCTTTTCCAAAGCTTACTGTATTCTTGTCTCTCTCCCACACGCCCGTCCATCAATGAGTGCAAATTTCATTATATAGGTTTTTTAATAGGGCTTCATGCAGTCTGCCAAAATACCGCTCAGATAGTGGAGGCGTGTATACACACACACACACACACACACACACACACACACAAAATATAGAATGGCCAATAAGAAACAGATCCTTTTTCTTTTCTTTTAGGAAGAGGAAACTTTAAATTATTGTTATTAGAGGGTGATAAGGCGTTTTGCTATTTTAATGTATTGGGTCTCACAAGTAACTTTTGATGGCCGTGGTTTTTAATGTAGAATGTGTTAAGATGTTTGAAAATGTGTTTTTAATACAAAAAGAGGTAAGTAATAATAACCTAAGCACGCACACAGCCAGTTGAATTTCCATGTCAATATACCTTAGTGCTTCTTTTCATCCTCAGCAATACATTACAATACTTGAACAGGGCAAGGAATTTCATCTTGAACAGAACAAACGGAGGAGATGCAGTACTAGGAAAGAGAAGCTCTACTGCTAGCACAGGTGCACTTCCTCTGCAAATTGCTACACTAGACAGCTCTTTCCGAACCCACAGTGGCAATGACCTTGCTGTTATTAGAAGAAACTGTAAAGTCGAAGCAGATTTTCACTGACTGCAGCCAACAGTGTCTGGCTGTGCTTGCTATGAGACATTCGTTTTAGAAAACTGTATTAGGTAGTGCCAAAAACACATACTATGTTCCTATTCCCTGGTTTAGTGTCCTTTCCCCAATTACATTTTCTTTAAGTTGCAAATCTAGATAAAAGCATGAGCTTACCAGCATTTACTCCCTGAAGGCAATTTGTCTATAAATACTTCACAAGTTATCTGACTCGACTCTGCTATGCTTGTGCATTTGCCAAGGTTCACAATGAAGTGCAGATATAGGACTTAACGGACAATGTATCTCCTTTAAATACATTTAGAATGTATTAATTTTAAATGCATGATAGTTTGTGCCAAATTTCATTCACCTCTACTTACAAGAGTGGTAGGAAACTTTATTGGAGCATGGGCCACATTATCCCAGTGGAAAGCTGTTAAGAGCTGCATTCCAATAGTGGGCAGGGAGAGACCCATACATAAAGACTCTTCCAAACCCAGAGAGATGCATACCATCACATACACACACAGCTGTTTCCCAGAGGCATATGTTTACTTTTTAGTAGCATCCCTTAGTTTTCACTTTTAATCTTCTCCCTAGACTTTTAAGAAACAAAATTTGCTTTACAAAATGAAGGTCTTCCTTTATTCGCTTCGAGCAAAAACAGCACCCAGCAGAAGAATGCAAAGAACATCAATGCATGGTTGAACTGAAAACCCTGCCTTACACCTCTTCAAACTTGAAAATGCACTTGCATCTATAAAACTCCATGCATGCAATTGCAAGATGCACAATCAACTTTTGCATATTTTAAAATTTCAGGATCAATATTCATGCAGCTGGAGTTTTTCTTACTTCCTAAACCACATTACCTTGCAGCGGGAGCAGCTTCCTATGCTGTCAACTCCTTTCTCTTCCTGCACCATGTGTGCTACTAGACAGTTACTGTTACAGACACCTTGGCTATCAAGGTTGTTTGCATTTCTTAAATATTCTGCTTTATGAAGTGCTTCCTTTTATCTGTTCTGAATCTTCCAGCATTCAGCTGAGGCAGGAAGATTTCTCTCTATTTTCTCAAGACCTTGTATAATTTTATACACCTCTCCTCTATCATATCTCTCTTCCATGACTTTTTTTCTAAACTAAAAAACCCCCAAATTTAACTTTTTGTCATAAAGGAGTTATTCTAGCCTCAAAATCATTTTGCTTGCATTTTTCTAGTTCTACAATATCCTTTTTGAGGTGTGACAATCAGAATTGGCACAGTGTTCCAAGTGCAGTCACACCACAGATTTGTATAATTGCATTAAAATATTGCCGGCTTTATTTTCAATCCTTTTTAAAATGATTATTAACATGGAATTCACCCTTTTCATAGCTGCTGCATGCTGCATTAACATTTTCATCAAGGTATCTAACATGATCCTGAGGTCTCGTTCCTGGTCAATCCCCACCAGTTCAAACCTTGTAAATGTATATGTAAAGTTACCCCTAACTCCAGGTCCCAGTACTGATGATTGTGCGAACAATCTATTTATTCCTACTATCTGCTTCCTGTTCTTTAACCCCAGGGTAAAAAAAATATTATTTATTTATCATTAGTATTGATAAAGCAATGTGCTCCTCAAATTCTTTTGTGCATGTGTCTGTTTACTCACAAGTAAACCACACTATGTCCAGTGGGTCTTATTCCCTTGTAATTTTTTAAGGATTGCAACCTAATATATTTGTACTTACCAGGTATTTCCATGCATTTGCTCCTTGCAGAATATTTATTCTTTTCACCACTATTCTGATTATAATCTTAACAGGCAAGTTGATTAGCAGCTAAAGAACCACAAGGAGCAATCTTGTTGATGCAAAAGCATATCAGTTTAAATAAGTAATTAAGGGCCATTTATTTGATTGACTGAGTGATTTGTGGCCAGCTCATCTGTCTAGTAGTCCTTAGCAGAGACACTCTCTTGACTAACTGACATAGACAGCAACACGTATCTCTGAGGTCCTTCTGTGCATTAATGACAACTATGGTCAGAACAGGGATGTATTTAATGTCATGTTTCTTTAGCTAAAACAGTTTTTAATTTAATTCAGTTTTGGCTCATACAGTGCTTTTAAACACTCTTAAGAACATGAATAATTCATTGTGAATGTTACTTGTGTGTCCAAGTGCTTTATGGGATCAACATTAGCATTCTAACCTTAGGCTAAGCCAGATGTGACAATACATTACAAAATATATTTACCATGGTGCTATATTTTTGGAATATATTAATTGGAATATAAATTCAAATTAGTGAAAATGAAGACTAAAGCCTTGCAATTAACCCTTTTGCTGTGATTTCTGTGAATATGCTGAAGGAAATCCTGTAAACACATGGAATGCTAATCTTCCATTTAAAAAGCATGAGTTTAATTATTTTAAGATAGTTATGTAAGTGAACTGATCCAGATTAGGCTGGGTGCTGCTTGCTTAAAAGTTACATGTAGATGGTTGCAGGGGGTGGGGGGAGCTACAATTCAGAACTGGGAAAACAAATATGGCCACACTGAGGATTGTATCTAAAGCAGCACCAGAGGACCTCTGTTTATGCAATGACACTTTCATTTCCTCCCACTGCACACATACACAGAGAGAGATCTTCTCCCCCAATCCCCTAGAGGCTAGAACTGACTTTGAGGGCTTGTGGGGGCTGAAAGGGAGAGGCGAGGTGGGGAGAATCTGTTTTGCTAGTGTATGCCTCTTAGGAATACCACCCTTAAGCAATAAAGTGGGCAAGTGTACACAGACTGCCTGTAAAGCACAAAGCCAAGAGAACTACCTAGGAAAGTTTTGCATCCTCTAGTGCTATTACATCTGGGATTCATAAATATCTCTTCTTCCAGTAGTCTCAGTCCAGATGACCTGTTTATTAAAACTCACCTCTAGTTGGTCTGTTGTTTGCAGATCCTTTCCATTTCATTGATATTATGTGCTGTCTTTTCTAGACTCATCATTCTGCTCCCCCACCTCCCCAAATAATTATCTAGTCTTCTTCTGGATAGCTTCTAGCATAGTTTGCATGTTCCTTGATAAGGACAAGGATTGCCCAACTGCTCCCATTAGGGCAAATTCATATATTCTAGTAGTTGTGCTGCGGCAAAAAAGAAAAGAAAAGCCAGGAGTGAAGAACTGTCATGGATGAAGAACTGTCTGTGTCAGATCTCAGAGGTTTAAATGTAGGACAGAGTGAGCCATGATTTTACAAAGTATCAGATGATGCACCGAAGTGCACAGCATAGCAAAAAAAGGAAGTTAACTTCTCTTGGCTTCCTCATATCATTGCCCTGTCAAAATGGTTGTGTGAATTCTACTTCCATCAATTCTGTGGATCATGTGTTAACGAATATTGCTAGCAGATACAATAAAACAGTCATCTATTTTTCATAGCACTGTCTTTTTCCTGACATAGACTCGCAAAGAAACCTTGTCCCAGGGGCTAGATAGCAGTGAGAGCCTACAGGCACAACACATATTTTGCCTTAGTTACATTTTGATGATAAAGGCAGCAGAATGAGAAAAAACAAAAAAATCAGGTTTTGGACTTGTGCCTTTTCTGAGAACAACAACTCAAAGTGGTTTTAAATCAGTGGTTCCCAAACTCCCCTCTTGCGCCACAGGCCACTTGAAAATTGCTTGAGGGTCTTGGCCAACCACTTTTACAGCCTTTATTGCTTATTTTATTGTACTACAATTTGTATTGCATAGAAGTCTATAAAATTCATACTGTAAGTGTTCTCCACTGACATGCCATGAGCCACCGGTGGACCACAGGTGGTTCATGGACCACAATTTAGGAATTCCTGTTTTAAATCGATGTACTTCGCATTTGGTGGATGTGCATTCAGACTGACATATAGATTCAGACAACGCAGTGACAGATTATAATGGCAAAACATGATTGCAGGGGCACAGCTGAATAATTTAAAGGCACTTTAAACTGACTTCAGCCAGAAAGGTCTTGGGAATACGCACCTTCAGACTAGAAGAGTTGGACAAGGTGGCAATAATACATTGCATTGGCAGTATGGTGAATTTGTACCAATTTAGCAAGACAAAAATAAAACACTTGTTACAAAAAGGTGTGTTGTAGGCTAGTGTTGCTATAGTGGGGCAAGGGTTCAGGGAAGGCAGGTACAGTACACCCACAAACACCAACACACAGCTTGTTTTTCCTGAAGGAAGTAAAGGTCTGGATTGTGGATCTGGAAAAGGCAAAATCCTCCAACTGGGCAGCAATGTAACAGAACACATTTGATCAGGCAGGGAGGGAACAGCCTGAGAATTCCTGACCTAGACTGAGAATTTCTCACTTAAATATGTTGTAATGGTTATAGGGGTTGCTCGTGCGTAAGTTGCCGCCACTCCTGGCTAGGTTACCTGGTTGAACCCTTTCTGTCTGGACAGCCCTTCACTTCGTGGCTGTTTCAGTCGCTGGCAGAATCCGTCAGTGGGCGTTTCTTGAACCTCTTCCAGCAAAGAAGTTCTTTGACGCCAAGTCTCCTCCTACTCTCCCTGCGTGGAAGTCTTCTGCACAGGGTGGGCGTGGGCAGCGGCGTACCCGTGCTCTCCCCGCTGGTCTCCGGTGAAGAGTCCTGGAGCCTCCTCTCCGATTCCCCCATCTGCCCCCCTTCTCCACTGGTGTTACGCTGATTTCCTTCCCCAGCAGATGGGCTGCCTCTCTCCCTGCTGGGACCCTCTCCGGCATCCCTCTGGAGCCTTCCCTCCACCTCTAGCTCCGATGGCAGTTCCCTGACAGGTATGGTTATGTTTGCAATAATACTTTTTGGTAAATTATTTCATTTTTGATTCTTTCCCCCCAGATCTTTTAAGTATCAGTGTTGCATACAAGGTGGAACATCTATCTATCATCTATCTATCTATCTATCATCTATCTATCATCTATCTATCTATCTATCATCATCTATCATCTCTATCATCTATCATCTCTATCATCTATCTATCTAATCTATCATCTATCTATCTATCTATCTATCTATCTATCATCTGTGGGTATCAATTCCCTGTGGTGGTTCTCTAACAGAAGGTCAAAATAGTCAATTATCTTTCAGCAGAATCTTTTCCTGTATTCCCACTTGAATTTATTTTTGTTCTTCTTACACTGTACATTTATTCTCTTGATACATGTACTGTACTTCTCAATAAAGATTAAATTTAGACAACATCTATATTCATATAAAATGTGAATAACATCTATAGCTATTTTCAGACTTTGATATGTATTTTATTTCAAATACTGTACAATGATAAATATATTTGTAGTGCATACCATGAGAGCTTGTTTCACTACAAAATACTTGAGTGCTGTGTGTGTGTGTTTAGTTATTTTTCATCATATTTGGAAGTATTTCAAATTACTCAGCATTGAGAAGTGCTTTTTTATCTCAAATATCTACCTGGATATTCTTCTCCATACTTTCTGCCTTTGTCTGTTGGCATCACAGCTAAGCAGTCCCTGGCACAGCTTTTTAAAAACAAAGCACATTTCTACATGGTGTCCTTGGCTATTGTCTTAGGAAACTGTCTTTTAAAGTGCTGCTTTACAAAATGGATACTGTAATACTAAACTGGTATGATCACCTGAAACAAGCTGATCCAGAACTATGCCTTTTATAATGTGTCACTCAAAATTAGAGGGAACAGAAGGTGGCCAAATTGTTTATGTTCCACTGTGATATTTCCCCTATCTCCAGTAATAAGTATACACATTAAAACAGAGGTGATTAAATTATTTTTCACCCTTTTTTGGCAGTGAAACAAATTCTGTTTAAAACACTGATTCATGAGGCTCAATTTGTATGGATTCATTTCTCCTAAACCTAATTTGCAATCCAACGGCTAAACCTGACATCGGTGTTTAACTTCAGATGGGTTCCCTATTCGGCATTCTCCTCAGCCTCAAGTCAGTCCCTGTGCTCTCTCTCAGCAGGTGCTAGACATGTTTGGCATTCAGACCTTCTGTAAAGCTTTCTAAATGTGGAGGCTTTTTCATACTAGAGAAAATTGACAAGTTAATACTCTTGTCTGAAAGAAGCAGCAAAGCTAACATAATTTTGCTTGGTTTTTGGAACTGGCTGGGGTCAGGAAGGGGGGCACTAGGTACAAGATGTACTGAAGAACTGAGAGGAAGCTGTGTATAGCTGTTTAAGTGAAGAAACTCTACTATATAGTGCCATCATTTGAACTGCCTTTCCCTGGTCACCACCTGCCCCATTTTCCAGTTGCAGCTGGGCCATCCTTAAGAGATTTTACAGCCTGAGGCAAGGGATAAGAGGACACCTCCATACCACTTTGGACATTCAGTATCAACACTAAGGCATTAGGATAGGGTCCTGGTTAGGGAATGCAAGCAGGGCACACACAGCTCTATCTTCTGTCACCTTACCACTTGTATTTTTACAAAGATGCTGCAGAGCACCTGAATTAAGCTTGTGGACCACTCGTGGTTCATGGACCACAGTTTGGGAATCCCTGGTGTACATGAATCAAATATATTGATCCTCAATGTACACAGCCATAATCCTAACCATACACAGTCCATGATCCAGAATCCCAGTGCCTGATATGTTGGGAAAGGTAAGGAAGCACCTAGGGCTTTTTAACCTTTCCACAGCTGACAGCAGGCTAAACAGAACATCTGCAGAGGATAGTGGTAGTGTCTCTCAACCACATAATTTGTCTCCCCAAATTATAAACATCCTGAAAAAAGATCTGTGAATATAGTTTGCCTTAGGTTAGCTGAAGGCCTTGTCTGGATGGCTGCCAAGAACATATCCAAATCAATTTTTGTTCACATGTATTTACTGCTCCTGTGCTAAGCACTTCTTGTCCCCATGTTACTGCTACAAGTCAACTACAGGACCCTTCCAGGCTGCTGGAATTTGGGGGGTGGGATTCAATCACATTCTGGCAATTCAGGCTGCACAATTAAAGCTGATTTGGAGCTCTTGTGAAACAAAAGACTGGGCTTCTTGCAGTAATAAAAGCAATGGGGAAATGCACTGGAAACTGGGATAACACTTGCTTGATGCGACATTGTCTAAATCTCGCCGCCAGCAAATCAGGCAGAATACTCATTAAACAGGCTGCCTGGAAGCAGCCACAGTGTGCAGAAAGTGTCAAGGACTGGGAAAAGTTTAATTTGTAATGATTACAGCTTGTGTCAATGCTTTTGTTCAGAATTCAAATAAACTACAAACACACCCCTTACTCTGGGGTGCATTTTGTGATGGCAGTGGAAGCTTCTGCTTGCTTGGCTTTTCATTTTTGTAAAATATGCAAGCATCTAAAACTGGTGGTGTAATAGACTTCTCGCAGATTCTGTCAGGTGTGTTTTTTATTCTATTTGAAACAAATTGCCTTCTGGGGTTCTTTACCTCTGACTCAGTCACTGCATATGTGTATATATATATACAGAAATGAATCACAGAATCATAGTTGGAAGGGACACCAAGGGTCATCTAGTTCAATCCCTGGCAATGCAAGAATCTCGAATGAGCTGCATTTCAGTAAAATATACCAGCTTGATGGAGTTGGCAGAATCTGGGCATCCGATGGCATAAAAATAAATATAGCAACTTTTCATTTTCTAAGTACTCTGCCCTGATTTGTAGTACCTTCAAAGTCAGAGGGTAAAATAAAAATAACCCACCCAGCATCATGAATTATGTAAGAAAACATCCTGTTCTTCATTACTATGGCAAAGTGTTCACAAACTGTGACCAAGCTCTGGCTATGGTGCTAAAAGGAATCTTTATACAGATAGGCTTTTGTCCAGGAAAGCACTTAAGTCAATCAGTCTGACTCATGATGTAGCTCCATGTTTTCCCAGCTTTGATACCTGACTGCGAACCTCATACACAACTTATCTTGAAGTAACTCTCATTGAGCTCAGTTCCTGAGTAGACATGCATAAGATTGTGTTGTTACACTTTTTTTCTGGATTGAAATTGGCAACAAACTCCACTTTTACACCAGAGAAAAACACATCACTTCACTGACCAAACACCTATTTAAATAAAAATGTTTTTACTTGACAACAGAAGACTATCAAGAAGGGAGCTAGCATTGCAAAGTTTAGTAGGGAGTTCCAAAATCTGGTTGCAACAACTAAGAAGGCTCTTGCTTGAATTGTTCACCAGGACATATAACATCAATCTTGGCATGACTGCACAGGCTGCCAATTTGTTTCCGGCCCAATGCAAAGGCCTATAAAGCCTTAAACAGCTCAGGACCACAATACCTCAATGATTGTCTCTGTATGAGCCTAGCTGGCCTCTGCAATAATCACCTGAAGTCCTTTTTTGTGTGCCTCCTCCACAGAGGTTTGGTGGGTGGCAATACAGGAACAAGCCTTTTCTGCAGTGGCTCCCTCCGCCTGTGGAATCTTTCCCCAGGGAGGCTCACCTGGCGCCTTCATTACATATCGTTAGGCACCAGGTGAAAACATTTCTCTTCAACCAGACGTTTGGCTGACTAACATTGTATGGCTTTAAAATGTGTTTGTGGGAGAGGGGATCTTGGTTTGTTTTTGTTTTATTATGTATTTTGTGTTCTCATTTAGTATTTTTCTATTGTCAGCCAAGCTGGGATCTTCAGATGAAGGGCAGTTGACTAATTAATTAATTAATAACAATAGGATTGCCTGTTGAGGCAATAGGAAAATCTTCAAGACCTATCAGGAAACCATTTGAATCCATCAGTCTCTTGAGGGGGATCATCCAAAAGCTCTGCTGCATTGAGATCATCATCATTCCATCCAACACAAACCAGACTAAAGCAGATCAAGAGTGTGCCCCGCTGAGTGAGTGGGGTCAGAAACTACTTGGGGCATATCCATGGTTGCCATATAAACCATGAAATCCTGAGACATTCCTGACAGGGCAGTTTGCACATGTGCGTTAAGACCACCAAGACCACCCTGGATAGCTCAGGAATGAAAACTGCTAGGCAGCATGATGGACAGTACAGTCATACCTCTAGTTGCTTTAGGTTCAGGTTGTGGATTTTCGGGTTGCAAACGCAGCAAACCCAGAAGTATATACTTCTGGGTTTCACAGCACATGCACGTGCAGAAGTGGCGCTCTACTTACGGACTTTTTGGGGTGTAAACGGCACCCCGGAACGGATCGCGTCCATAAGTAGAGGTACCACTGTACACCAACAGGCTCCCTATTCTTGTTCTGATGCAAATACTGATCTCAGCATAGGTATGGCTACCTTGGACAGCTCCCTGCAGGGCTTAGGATAAATAGGGTACTGCATAAGAACAGGGCTCAGATGTTACAACAGCAGTTGCTCTCGGACCTCTATAGGAGCTTGAGCTCTGCCTCAGTAGCCAGCTCCAGCTCTGCTGAGAGGTGCCTCTTCATTTAAAGGGCTCCAGCCTTCTCAGCCAGATGTTTTCTCAGGTGGAGCAGGGGAGATTTAGGTTGCAGTAGTGTTCAGGGATGAAGCTGGAGTCAAAGGATGTAATTGGGCTGGAGGGGAACTGGCCCTGTGGTTTCTTCTTGCAGAAGTGCTTCCAGTAGATTAGGAGCTTCTCAGCCTGACCACGATAGCAATTCCCTCTCCCAGTTCTGAATTCCAAACCTCATCCTCTGAAGAAGGGGAATCTGACACCAGGGTCATGACAATTCTGGGCACCCACTGTCAGGAACACACAAGAAGAAGAAGAAGAAGAAGAAGAAGAAGAAGAAGAAGAAGAAGAAGAAGAATAGTAGTAGTAGGAGGAGTTTGGATTTGATATCCCACTTTATCACTACCCTAGGGAGTCTCAAAGCGGCTAACAATCTCCTTTCCCTTCCTCCCCCACAACAAACACTCTGTGAGGTGAGTGGGGCTGAGAGACTTCAAAGAAGTGTGACTAGCCCAAGGTCACCCAGCAGCTGCATGTGGAGGAGCGGGGAGGCGAACCCGGTTCACCAGATTACGAGTCTACCGCTCTTAACCACTACACCACTCAAACAGGAAGACTGCTGGATGTGGGTCATTGGTCAGGGGAATGAAATCGCAGTAGCCTACTGCAATGCAGAAAGAGCTCTTAAGCTCTCTGCATTGCTTACCAGGTTCTGGCAGGTCTCAGATGGCCCCACAAGAAAGCTGTACGCCTTGCTGGGGTGTGTGTGTTAAGACCTGTTTGGCGTGCCAGCTCTGGAAGGTAAGATTGCTTGTGTGTGTGTGGTTCTGGGGGCAGTTTTGACTATACTTGATTTCAACTTTACATACCATCCCCAGAACGTAACCTCTGTTTGAGATGAGAGTGACTCTGTCCTATAATTGCTAAGCAGACTCTCCCACTTCAGAAGCAATATGCTTCTGAATACCAGACCTTGGGGGGAAAGGGCTTGATGCTTTCATTCCTTGATTTTCTTGCTTGTGGGCTTCCCAGTAGTATTTGGCTGGCTGTTGCTGGAAACAAGAAACTCTTCTAATGTTTTTAACTACTGCCAGCCAGCTGCATAATAAAGACATGACTCCATTTCTGCCATGCTGAAGGGCCCTTGTGGGAAACGCTTGAGCTGTGCTGCATGCTCTTGTCACACATTTTTCCACATGGAGATGTATTCTGTCAGATTGCTAATGTTGTGTCAAGTGAATTGCCTTAAAAAAAATCTAATATGGAAATGTATTGTTGTAGAAACATATTTAAATGCCTGAAAGAAAGCAAAGGAAGTATAATTTCCCCCACACAGTTTGTATCAAATTGCATTGTTTTGATGAATTTGAGGGGTTGGGGGTTTTTTTGCTTTATTTACAGTATGTGCTACTTTTTATATTATAGTGATTGCAATTTTGTTATTTTTAAATGCTATTATTGTGAGCTGCTCTGAGCTCAATATTTATTGTTGAAGAAGCAGAATACAAACATTATATCAGATAAAAAAATGACAAAGCATGACCTCTGCATTGGCTCTGACTGCTTTAGTAATCACTAAGGCTGTCTTGCTTATGACACTGGTCTTGCAATGTTTTGTGTATTTTAAAGATTTATATTCCACCATATCTTCAAGAAGCTCAGGCAGCTCCCCCTCTGCCCAGCATTATATCCTCACAGTCACTTTGTAAAATGGGCCAGGACACTCAGAGACGGTGACTGGTTCAAGGTCACCCAGTGAGCTTCATGACTGATTGGGGATTTGAATCTGGGTCACCCCACTCTAACACTAGTATAACTATTGCACCACATTGACTCACTAATTTGGTTCACTCTACTCAGTTCAGATTCAGATATGCTGATCTAATGTACCAAAAAATTGAGCCCATCACCTACTCTTTTCCTTCTTGTATTTATTTTTTTATCCAGCTGTATTGTGTCCTGTATAAGGTTACTATCCACTGACAACTTTCCGTCTTGCATCAGGCTGTCAACATGTACCAAGGCAGGATTCTCTTTTCTGATGTGTGTATGACAATCATATGTATGCATTTCATTCTATGCATACATAGTGCATACATGCTGGTCAGTGATTGGCCAAATTATTGACACCTCTGCCTGTGAGCTTGTAGGGCAGCGGCTGAAGAAGGAACAAAAAGGGTTTTCTTGTGTGAGTTTCTTGTGGCTGATTAGCTGCTTTCTCTGTGCAAAGGTCAGAGGGGGCAGGGCTTCTGTTGAGGTAGGTGATTAGCTGTGGGAGGAGCTTGTCAGAGCTTGTAGGGCAGCGGCGCGCACCTAGTGGCGCGCGCAGTTTGATCCATCTTTTAGATTTAGGGGAGCTAGTCTCAAACGTTTGTTGGGGGAGATATAGGTTTATTTGGGGGGATTTATTTGTCCTGTCTTCACACTTTTTATGATGGAGGACCGCTGTAGTCACCCCCAACGACACCTTCTCAAGATGGAGGGTGAGGGAACAGCTGCAGTCGCCTGTGGTTCCTGCGCAATGTTTGCCATCTTGCCAAAGGTTGCAGGCAGCTTTACCTGCAGCAATTGCATGTTGATTGCCCTCTTAAAAGACAAAGTCCAGCAACTGGAGGAACGTGTAGCTACGCTCCAAAGAATTAGAGAGCTGGAGCTCTTCTTGGAAGCAACAGAGCACACCGTCTCCACCAAGGAGGAGACAGGGGACTCCCCTGAGGAGGCTAGTTCACCAACACAGGAGCCAGATATATGGAGAAACGTGACTCAAAGAAGTAGGAGGCCCAGGGTTCGCTCTGATTGTTTAGAAATACGCAATCGCTTTGAGGTCCTTTCCCCTAGTATGGAAGACGAAGAGCAGACTCCATTTGAGGATCTCTCCCTCATTACAGTCGATCAGGTATATGAAGACGAGCAGCAAAGGCAGTCCTCAGGGAATGTGCAGGCGACCTTGGAACGGACAGCTCACGGAAGAACCCCGACCAGACCTAAGAGGAGGCGTGTAGTGGTGATAGGGGATTCCCTACTGAGGGGAACAGAAGCAGTGATCTGTGGGCCTGACAAGATGTCTCGGGAAGTGTGCTGTCTCCCCGGGGCTAAGATCCAAGATGTAACTGAACGACTGCAAGGAATCATAAAACCCACTGACAAATACCCCTTCCTCTTGGTTCATGTGGGAACCAATGACACTGCAAGCAATAGCCTCCAGAAGATCAAAAGAGATTACGAGGCTCTCGGCAGGAAATTGAAGCAATTAAATGCACAAATTGTCATCTCATCTGTCCTCCCAGTTGAACGACGTGGCCCAGGGAGAGAGGGAAAAATAGTGGAAGTGAACAACTGGCTTCGCAAATGGTGTAAACAGGAACGGTTTGGATTCTTAGATCACGGAATGCAGTTTCTTGAAGATGGACTTCTGGCAAGCGATGGGCTGCACCTCACAACGGTTGGGAGGAATGTTTTTGCAAAAAATCTCAGAAACCTCATCAGGAGGGCTTTAAACTGACTAATGTGGGGGAGGGAGACAGTGCTCCTGAAGGTAGGAGTCTATCAATTGATGAAGATGATCATCCAAATGTCATAGACCGAATGGAGCAAACAGCACGCAGACCTAGTGGTGGGAGGAAAAAATCCTTAAATAAGAGACACGGGGGAATGATTAATGGACTTCAATGTCTGTACACTCATGCGCAAAGTATGGGAAATAAACAAGATGAGCTTGAGCTCTTGGTACAGCAAACTAAATATGACATAATAGGAATCACTGAAACCTGGTGGGATAAGTCCCACGATTGGAATGTAATAATGGAGGGATACAATCTATTTCAGAGAAACAGACCAGACAAGAAAGGAGGAGGAGTGGCGTTATATGTCAGGGATGTGTATACCTGTGAAGAGATCCAAGATTTAGAACCTCAAAGCCAAAGTGAGAGCATTTGGGTCAAAATTAAGGGAGAGAAGAATAACAGTGACCTCATTGTGGGAGTTTACTATAGATCCCCAAGCCAAACGGAGGACATAGATGATGCCTTCCTGGAACAGATGGCCAAGCATGCAAAAGGAAGGGAGATAGTAGTAATGGGGGACTTCAATTACCCGGATATTTGTTGGATGTCAAACTCAGCCAAGAGCATAAGGTCAAACAGATTCCTCACTGGCCTTGCAGACAACTTCATTGTCCAGAAAGTGGGAGAAGCAACAAGAGGAACAGCCATTTTAGATCTGGTCCTAACCAATGTTGATGACCTGGTTAGTGGGGTAGAAGTGGAAGGATCATTAGGCGCGAGTGATCATGCTCTTCTGAAGTTTACTATACAGCGGAAAGGAGCAACCAAGCATACTAGGACTCAATTTCTCGACTTTAAGAAAGCCGACTTCATAAAACTTAGGGAAGTGCTTGGTGAGATCCCATGGACAGTAATACTAAAAGGAAAGGGAGTTCATGATGGCTGGGAGTTTGTTAAGAGGGAGATAGTAAAAGCACAACTTCAGGCAATACCAATGAGACGGAAACATGGAAGGTGCCTAAAGAAGCCAGGGTGGCTATCTAAAGAACTTTTAACTGAGTTAAGATTAAAAAAGGATGTGTACAAAAAATGGAAAAGGGGGGAAACCACCAAAGAGGAATTCAAACAAATAGCCAGCACGTGTAGACACAAAGTCAGAAAAGCTAAAGCACAGAATGAACTCAGGCTTGCTAGAGAGGTTAAAAGCAACAAAAAAGGCTTTTATGGGTATGTTCGTAGCAAAAGGAAGAACAAAGAAACAGTGGGGTCACTCAGAGGAGAAGATGGTGAAATGCAAACAGGGGACACAGAAAGGGCTGAACTCCTCAATGCCTTCTTTGCCTCAGTCTTCTCCGATAAAGAAAACAATGCCCGACCTGAAGAATTTGGAGCAAATGATTCAGCAGAGGAAACACAGCCCAGAATAACTAAGGAGATAGTACAAGAATACTTGGCTAGTCTAGATGTATTCAAGTCTCCAGGGCCAGATGAACTGCATCCAAGAGTATTAAAAGAACTGGCAGATGTGATCTCACTGGCAGTCATCTTTGAGAACTCCTGGAGAACAGGCGAAGTCCCGGCAGACTGGAGGAGGGCAAATGTTGTCCCTATTTTCAAAAAGGGGAAAAGAGAGGACCCAAATAATTACCGCCCAGTCAGTCTGACATCAATACCAGGGAAGATTCTGGAGCAGATCATTAAGCAAACAGTCTGTGAGCACCTAGAAAGGAATGCTGTGATCACCAATAGTCAGCATGGATTTCTGAAAAATAAGTCATGTCAGACTAACCTGATCTCGTTTTTTGACAGAATTACAAGCCTGGTAGATGAAGGGAATGCAGTGGATGTAGCCTACCTTGATTTCAGCAAGGCATTTGACAAGGTGCCCCATGATATTCTTGTAAAGAAGCTGGTAAAATGCGGTCTTGACTATGCTACCACTCAGTGGATTTGTAACTGGCTGACTGACCGAACCCAAAGGGTGCTCATCAATGGTTCCTCTTCATCCTGGAGAAGAGTGACTAGTGGGGTGCCACAGGGTTCTGTCTTGGGCCCGGTCTTATTCAACATCTTTATCAACGACTTGGATGATGGACTCAAGGGCATCCTGATCAAATTTGCAGATGACACCAAACTGGGAGGGGTGGCTAACACCCCAGAGGACAGGATCACACTTCAAAACGACCTTGACAGATTAGAGAACTGGGCCAAAACAAACAAGATGAATTTTAACAGGGAGAAATGTAAAGTATTGCACTTGGGCAAAAAAAATGAGAGGCACAAATACAAGATGGGTGACACCTGGCTTGAGAGCACTACATGTGAAAAGGATCTAGGAGTCTTGGTTGACCACAAACTTGACATGAGCCAACAGTGTGACGCGGCAGCTAAAAAAGCCAATGCAATTCTGGGCTGCATCAATAGGAGTATAGCATCTAGATCAAGGGAAGTAATAGTGCCACTGTATTCTGCTCTGGTCAGACCTCACCTGGAGTACTGTGTCCAGTTCTGGGCACCACAGTTCAAGAAGGACATTGACAAACTGGAACGTGTCCAGAGGAGGGCAACCAAAATGGTCAAAGGCCTGGAAACGATGCCTTATGAGGAACGGCTAAGGGAGCTGGGCATGTTTAGCCTGGAGAAGAGGAGGTTAAGGGGTGATATGATAGCCATGTTCAAATATATAAAAGGATGTCACATAGAGGAGGGAGAAAGGTTGTTTTCTGCTGCTCCAGAGAAGCGGACACGGAGCAATGGATCCAAGCTACAAGAAAGAAGATTCCACCTAAACATTAGGAAGAACTTCCTGACAGTAAGAGCTGTTCGACAGTGGAATTTGCTGCCAAGGAGTGTGGTGGAGTCTCCTTCTTTGGAGGTCTTTAAGCAGAGGCTTGACAACCATATGTCAGGAGTGCTCTGATGGTGTTTCCTGCTTGGCAGGGGGTTGGACTCGATGGCCCTTGTGGTCTCTTCCAACTCTATGATTCTATGATTCTATGATTCTATGATTCTATGCTTTGTTGCCATTTCGGCAAAACATGGGTTATTACATGATAAATTGTGCGAGTATCTGGCCAGAAAAATGCCCCAGGAATCATGTCAATCAGAAATGGAAAAGCTCCTGCAGTGCAAAGGTTTTCTTAATTTACTCTCTTGAGTATTGTTTCTGCTGTGGATATGACAGAATATGGAAGGGTGGAATACGTATATGATTGACACGCACTTCAGTACCCATTTTCCCTTAGCAGCACTCAAGACACTTACTAAAATCAGCATGAGCTGATTGTTTCCTGTAGTGGGAAAATGCACTATACATTACTTTGCAGGTTATACATAGACATCCATTTTTATCTTTTAATATCACAGTATTATGCAGTGGTAGGATGTTGACTGTGTTGTGTCAGCATTAGATTGAAGAGGGGAAAGCAAAGGCAGCGCTTGGTGTGTGTTCCTTTTGTTGTTGACAGGATACTTTCCTGAAAAAGCAACACTATGTTCGTCTGCTAACAGAAATGAAGGTAACCATTACATTGGAAGCTATTACCTGTTTTGTTTAAAGGATTTTTGCAGTGGGTTTTTCAGATGAGGTGTCTGTGTAATTTTAGCCCCATTCAGGCATTCTCTGCATGCAGAACCTTTGCATGGGGAAGAGGGACAGTGAGGTTGAATTGCTGGCACGATTCCCAGCATCCTACATGGCCTTGCCCCTGCCTTCTGGTTACTCATGTCTTGGTGCAAACATTTGCATAGGGGAAAGCAAGGACCTCTGTACCTTTGGAATTCATGATGCTGTTGGCATTGGGTGGAACGCTACACAGGAGCAGTTGCTCAAACATAGGTTCCCCTTTGCAGATGCCTACATAAGAACATAAGAAAAGCCTGCTGGAGCAAGCTAATGGTCAATATAGTCCAGCATTCTGTTCTCACAGTGGGCAATGATCAATACACAACCATTCAGGGGATTATGCCAGTGGCATGCAGATCATTTGCATGGGGAAATAATATATGCTGTGAGCTGCCTAGAGTGGCTAGGGAAACCTAGCCGGATGGGCAGGGTATTGATTATGATGATGATGCAGGGGAACCAGGGCAGGGAGTTCAATCCTGCTGCTTTCTTCTCTGCTCATGTGTAGAAAACACCTGACCACTATTATGACTGAACCAGCTAGTTCAGTAAACAGTGTAAAAGTGGGTGAATGTAGTGGTTAGGGTGGCAGTCTAGGCCTGGGGAGACACAGGCTTAGATACCCACACAAATATGATGGTCACCGAGTGGCCATCTCTCAGACAAACCTACAAACATAAAAGTGGGGGCATGGACACCTTCTTGAACACCTTGAAGGGAATGTCATATATAAATTCAAGAATAAACATAATAAATAAAGAATGATAGAGGAGGTAGTCCCAGAGCTTTGGTGCTACTGTTGAAAAGGCCTTGCCTGTGTGCACACACACATACTCTTTCTCTCTCACACACACCACTGCCTCTAAGGAAGATCTTAAAACATGAATAGATTTATATGTGCATATGCAAGAAGGTCATCCATTATGTCATGGAGCAACACATAATCCCCACCACCACCACCACAGGAAAGCTGGGAGCAGTTGTTCTGCTCATGGACAAAATGCAGATAATGGGCTCGAGTTACAATCAAAAAGACTGAGCCTGGCCTTAGGACTGCAGCTGAAGAAGTAGAAGAGGAAACTGCTCAGGGGTGTGGTGGAATCTTCATCTTTATTTTGATTAAGGTTGGGCAAGAGTTTGGTTAGATTTGGTAAGGTGGGCTAAGTCCTCAAAGCCACACAACATCCTAGCCACACCCGCCATGCTTTGCAGCCTCCTTAAGCATTAAGTATTTCTGCCTGGCTTGAATGTGTCCTTGAACTCGGATAATTCTTGCTTGCCTGGCGAGAGGATTGAGAGAAGAAGAAGATGAGGAAGAGGAAGAGGAAGAGGAAGAAGAGTTTGGATTTGATATCCCGCTTTATCACTACCCGAAGGAGTCTCAAAGCGGCTAACATTCTCCTTTCCCTTCCTCCCCCACAACAAACACTCTGTGAGGTGAGTGGGGCTGAGAGACTTCAGAGAAGTGTGACTAGCCCAAGGTCACCCAGCAGCTGCATGTGGAGAAGCAGGGAAGTGAACCCGGTTCACCAGATTATGAGACTATTGCTCTTAACCACTACACCACACTGGCTAGGTGTGTGAGTAAATTAACATGTGTTGCTCCGCCCACTTTTGCTTCTGTCATCACTCATCACCAAACTGTGGCTTCTAAAAGTTGCCTGGAAGGAAACAGAACCCTTGGGCTGACCTCACTGTTTACCCCCAAATCATGTATATCACCTGTAACTTGTGATAGCACTTAATGCATCTGATGATGTAGATTGTCTGTCAAAATGAAAAGTGTCTGTCAAAATGAAAATAAATATGTTAGGCTCTAAGGTTCCAGAATGTTATTCATTCTTTATCTACTTTATTGAAACTCTCAGCTGTGGAATCTGGTTTGTGTGATTCCCTCAGCCCTACTTTCTTGGCTATTTTCCTGAGCAAATTATGCTGCTCTCTGAATGTTTGCTCTCTCTCTTTCTCTCTCTCTCTCCAAATAAATAGGAGGTTATGGTTTTAAATTTGCAGCTAAACAATGAGGGCAAAATTACATGTTGCAATTACTTTAAAAGCATATTTACATTTGTTTGTCTGTGCAAAGAGGGAAAGAACCCCTGATATGGATCAGCATCATGGCATGAGTGGAGGGAATATTAACCCTTTCTCCCCCACCCTAATGTCTGAATGACACCCGTTACTCCACCCTAGCTCAACTGCTGCCATACCTCAACAGGAATAAGAACACCAACCCCCCAGTACATTTATCAAAAATCTCTGTTAAAAATTCATGAATGCATTTTGAACCAAGAGACCTACGTTGATGAAAACAGAAGGAATGTGATTAGACTGAATGCAATCACCTTTTTAAGATGTAGCCCTGCTATTAAGGAAACTGATATGCTTAGTAACAGTAACAGAAAACAAGTTCTCTGTAATGACTACATTAGAAATTAAAATAGGAAAACTGCTTCAAAAACAGCATCCGTAATCAAAGAATGACTGTGCAGTAGCGTTTCAAGAGTCACATGCAAATGTTGTAACTGGGAACCAGGATGAGGAGGGATGCAGTGATTTGTCTCAATTAGTGAATAAGTCTGAATTCATGAAATGTGTATTTTTCTACGAAATGCAAGGGGGACACCTGGTGATAGAATGAAGTAACGCCGCCAAGAAGAACAAGAAGCATGATTCAAAGTGCAGCATGTAACTGAATGAGAAAAACTGAGAAGAACTATGTCACAATAAATCCGTTAGTCTTTGAGTTACCATATGACACTCTGTATTGTTATCCTAGGTCCTACTGGGCTGAAGGAGCCACTGACTGCAGCCAACACCAAAGCAGCCATGTTGGGCCAAAAATGATGACAATAATACAAGGATAGGCAAGATGGTGCCCTCCAGATGTGGACTGAATCAGGGATGATGGGAACTGTAGTTCAGCAACTTCTGGGGAGCACCCTGTTGGCTGGCCCTGCTAATGGATTTGTATAGCTCTGTGCCACTTTGTGCAAGCTAAGTGGAACTTTGCTGCATCACAACGCCAGTGAAGTGAAACCTTTATGCATTCATTCATTCAATTTATTTCCCACCCCTCCTCCTGAAGGATCCCATCTCCATCATTTGCATCTTGTTGATAAGAACCAGATGGTAACATTAAAGAAACACCATAGGTAATAAAATGCAAAAGAGAGTGACAACAGTGGCCCAGCAAATGTTGACTCATAGCATTACTGGTGAAAATGCTGCAATATGTCAAGGTGACCTGAGTAAAGAACTGCCAAAAAGCAGCAGTCCCAGTTGCACTTTCCCCTAGTTAGAATATGGATAACCATAATCTACAGCTTATGCAGATTCACCTATGTACATAATTAAATGTAAGTGCGAGTGACGCGGGTGGCGCTGTGGGTTAAACCAGAGCCTAGGACTTGCCGATCAGAAGTTCGGTGGTTCGAATCCCCACGATGGGATGAGCTTCCGTTGCTCGGTCCCTGCTCCTGCCAACCTAGCAGTTCAAAAGCACATCAAAGTGCAAGTAGATAAATAGGTACCGCTCTGGCAGGAAGGTAAATGGCGTTTCTGTGCGCTGCTCTGGTTCGCCAGAAGCGGCTTAGTCATGCTGGCCACATGACCCGGAAGCTGTACGCCAGCTCCCTTGGCCAATAAAGCGAGATGAGCGCCACAACCCCAGAGTCGGCCACGACTGGACCTAATGCTCAGGGGTCCTATATATAAAAGATGTCCACTGACTCATTCTTCCCCATTTCATTCCTATCTAACTCTCCATGCACTCACATCTAGCTGAAAATAACAGAATCCTAGCCTCAGATTAACTATTTATTCAAAAAAAATTAGGAAATTTATACACCGGAATATTCTAGGAAATATTTCAATGGTTTTGTAGAAGAAGGAATGTAGATGTAGACCGTCATGCCAACTGCATGTTGTGGCATTTGCCCACTCATTATGGCGATGTCGTACTGGGGGGGAGAGAGAAAGGGTTAATAGGCTGACCAATAAGAAAGCCCAGGGGCAGAGCCGAACTGTGTTTAAGGCTCAACACAGGGGTTTTGGCAGTTAGTTCGGTTGGTTTCTTGTGGGTGGGAGGCATAAGAGTCAGAATGAGTTAGAGGCAGAGGGGAGACAGAAAGAGTGAATCGGATTATAGTGTTTCAAAGTATTTAAAACTTGTTTGTGTTCACAATAAACTGGGATCTTTGTTAATACGTTACAACCAGAGTCTGAATATATTACTGGGGAAACGTGGTTGGTGGCAGTGGAAAAGGGAAGCCGTGGTGGTGCAGCGTCAACAGTGACTGGGGCCCTGTGCAAACGCCACACATGGGGGAGGGGACAGGTAGAAGTCCACTGGCTCTCTAGGTCGCCTAATTTTGAGGAGGTGTTAATCTGCAGCAGTGGTACTGTGTCTAGCCAATGTTTCACTCTGCTTACAAGCTGTTCTAGTGGCATAGGCAGTAAGAGATCTGAGCCCACTTAAAGGCGCCCAGGAGACTTACATGCATTGGTTTAAAAGCAAAGCAAGTTCTTTGGTTGACTGAGCGCATCTGGCAAGAACAGAAAAGGTGCAGAGATCATAAGCATAAGCCTTACATGGATTTCTGCCCACCTTTCGGTTTCAAGGGTGAAATGGGGAGGGAAGGAGTGGGGCAGGGTAATCACATTACATTCTGACTCGAAACTGGAATAAATGAAGGTAGAAAACTTGTTGCCTAGGTAACCAGTGATCCAAAGATGATTTCATACTAGATAGAAATGGGGCTCAAATCCTTCTTAATGCTGGTATTATACTGTTCTAGTTTTCAATCTATCTGCATATTGCAAGGTAATACAAGCTAGTAAGAAACAGATAAGCTAAAACTCTTGCTTGCCGTTTCCTTCTATGAAAACATGTTCTGTACTTTCCAGGCATTTAATCAAAAATCTGCTTACAACAAGCATTTGCTTTCACCAGTAGTTTCAGGAGTACAAAATACACTTGAGAACTTCTCTTTTAAAAGTACTCTGGCCTACTTTCATTCAGATTTTAAACATGCAGTCAACAGAGGGGAAATAGTGAACAATTGCACAGAAAGATGGATGGTGACAAGCTCTCAAAACAGGTTTAAATAGTTCTGGTGAGCTGAAGCTGGTTTATGTAGTCAGTGTGAAGTTTCTTTTAGATTTAGTTTGCAACAAAGATATGGGATAAGTTATATCCAGTGTGTTATGTGGAGAATCTCTCATTGTATGACAGGGAACCACACACTTCTGCCTGTTGCCTTGTGTTTTGCCTCCCTGCAGTTTGTTTCCATGACATCCACATTTTCCCTCGCTGGCTATCCTGCATTTATATACTACAAGGAAACTTAGGTACAACAAACAGAGGAGAAAACTCTGTGCATCACTTGCTTCCCTCAGAAGGACCATGATCTCTTCTTTAATCTGGAGCATGTACATTTCATCACAGGAGAGATGTTCCAGGAAGCAATAGACTTCCCAATGCATTCTTTAATTTGTTCCTGTAGTGCTAAGCCTGCTATTTGGGCTGTGTTCTCTCTTTTTCCTTTCCATACTAAAATGGTAACTCTAAATTGGTTACAGTCATAGAAGCAATTGAGATCTATAACGTGTCTTGGATTTATGATCCAAATTAATGTTATTTCATATTAACTTACAGCAGAAGAAAGATGGCAATCTTCTTTGAAGATCAAATGGATAATGAGATATAGGAATGCTTGTAATAATGGACTGCCTTCTTTGAGGATGGTTGGCTTCCCAGGTCTTTCAAGAGTTGTGATCTAGCTTAAAAACTTAAGATTAACTCTTTAACAGCAACTGCTAAGGAAATCTTATTGATCGATTCTAATTACAAAGCACACAGTTACAGCTTCAAAAATAAATGTGATTGCATAAAGCTTTGGGGTTAATTGTTACAGTATCAATGATTAGGAAAAGTATACCGTACTTGTAGACTAGACAGCTACAGCGGCTTTTACGGCAACTGAGTTTCTTGTTTAGTGTTTGCTGAATCCATCATAATTTTTACAAGCTGCTGAGAAGGGTGAAATAACTTGCATATATGATATACCTGCTGGCTAACATAAAATACTAAGATCACATACCCTTTCTCTACATTGCTTAATCTCTAGCCTCATGAAGAGTTCTGGAGAACTTGAAAGCTTGCTCATTATTTTGTAAAATGTTGGTTGACCTAAGGCAGACATAGCCAATGTGAACATTGAGCCAAGTTGTTGAGCTACAACTCCCATCAGTTCCAGCCAGCACAGCCAATGGTCAGGGATGATGTGAGTTGTAGTCCAGTAGCATCTGATGGGCACAACATTGGTTACACCTGTACCAAGGTATTACTCTAAAATGGATTTTAGAATTTCTTATGAGGCAGCATTCAAGTAATATATCTATCAATCTGTATCTGTATTTATTACTTCACTGCCTAAGAAAAAAGAAAGCTATGCTCTGCATGTAGTTTGGCAAAGGTATGAGGAAAAAACCACAGCATGAATAATTCAGTGAGATCAAAATAACTTACGTGCTGCAAAATAGAATAACAAAATCATAGAAAAGGGTGAGTTTCCAGCTGCCATCACTTGGGAGGCAAACTGTTTCAAACTCTTCCCAAATTTTTACTAACTTATGCTCCCCGCCCCATCCTGAACTGGAATAAGCTGTGGCCTTCCAGATGTTACTGGACTCAATTTCATCATCACTGATCATTTACTATGCTGGCCCTTGCTGATGGGACTTTGAGACCAACAACAGCTGTATGACTCCTCCCCTAGAAAGTCCACATTGTCTGTGCATGATATACATCATTGCTGCTATGTAATAAATCTGCAAATAGAACTGCAATGTGGGAATTGTTCCATGGGATTCTTTATGTGAAAAACAATGGGCTGCAATAATAATGATAACTGAAGACACAACTCCTCTGCGTGTACGGATTCAATAGTCCTGATGAATTAAAAGCCATGACTCATCTCCCATGCACTTGTCTCATTCAAAAAGATGCTATTTTTAGTAGTGGCCCATACTGTATCTGCTCACAAGTGGAATCCAGCTCACAACTCTTTACTTTCAAACCTAGATGTTCTAGTAAAAGCTGCATACTGCTTGGTCATTTCACTCAGGAATCACATGGCTTTGCTACCTTGATGTTGGTCAGCTAAGTTGGAACATCATTTCTGTGCCAGAATAATGTCCAGCAGGGCACCCCTACAATGCCTTGTATTGTGGCATTATGCTGATGCAGCAGCTGTTGGAAACAAACAGCTAGCACATAAAAATAAATAAATTAAAAAACCTACTACAGTAGACAAAAGCTAGTTCTGAAAAGTTCTCTCTGACACAGTGAGCTCTTGTTTTCCTGGCATGCCCGTTTCATAAACAGCTCTCCATCTAAAACTAAGCGCTATGATTCCTGTGTGAGAATTGTGACATGCCATTATTATTATTTTTAAAATTAAGACCCTGGTTATTTGTTTTCACTATAGTCACCCACCCGAACATTCAAATTACCCTGCATTGGCCAGCTATTCATGGAAAATCATTTTCCCTCTGTATCTTAGCTGAGGAGGTAATTTATGTATTAAAATAAATAAAATTCCAAATCACTGAATTGGAGGCAACAAGATCCAACCTATGAATTTTGCTATAAAGTACAGTGGTACCTCCGTTTACAAACTTAATCTGTTCCTGAAGTCCGTTCTTAAACCGTAACTGTTCTTAAACCGAGGCGCACTTTCCCTAATGAGGCCTCCCACCGCTGGTGCCCTTCCACCGTTCGGCTTCCATTCTTAGACCGAGGTAAAGTTCACAAACCGGGACACTATTTCTGGTTTTGCGGAGTTCGTAAACCAAATCGTTCTTAAACAGGACTGTTCTTAAACCGAGGTACCACTGTATAATATTCTGTGGTAAGATGTCTTGATTGAATCGATGCTCCTTTCCAAGAATGAATAGGATGACAACTGTGACACTTAATAGGGTGACATTTAAAGCAGTACCATACCTATTTAAGGAATCACAGCTTCTCCCAAAGAATCCTGGGAACTGTAAAGGGACCGAGTGTTGTTAGGAGGTCTCTATTCCCATCACAGAGCTATAATTTTCAGACTAATTTAACAACCAATCCTTCTTCCCAAGTGTTTCCTAACAGTTCCCAGGATTCATTGGGGGAAACCATGACTTGTTTAACATAGGTGCCAATTCCATGGGGGCCCTGAGCACCCACAAAATTCCCCATGAAGGGCCCAGACACCCACAAATTTTGATGCCAGGGCCATGCACACTGCATGGCACCCGGAGTTGTGGGGCCATGCTGGCACTCCTGCTGTTTAACATGGTACATTGCTGCTTTAAAAGTTTAGTCCACATGGGGGGACAGATTGAAATTGCAGAGTTTTGAGAAATTAAAAGATAAAGTGCGAGACTGGCTTCATTATTATCAGATAATGGAGGCTTACAATTTGGATAAGAAAGTTGGCTTCCAGGTGGAAAAATCTAAATTGGAAACAGAACTGTTAGAACCCGAAACTAAGACTTTGTCAAAAATGTATAATTTGCTGTTGAAATGGAATACTCAGGATGAGACGGTTAAATCTGCTATGATTAAATGGGCACAAGACGTTGGACATAATATTATGTTTGCTGACTGGGAACAGTTATGGACCACAGGTATGAAGTTTACGGCATGTAATGCCTTAAGAGAGAATATTATGAAAATGATATACAGGTGGTACATGACCCCAGTCAAGCTTGCAAAAATCTATCATTTGCCCGATAATAAATGTTGGAAATGTAAGGAAACCGAAGGTACATTCTTTCACCTTTGGTGGACGTGCCCTAGGATTAAGGCTTTCTGGGAAATGATATATAATGAATTGAAAAAAGTATTTAAATATACCTTCTTGAAGAAACCAGAGGCCTTTCTCTTGGGCATGGTCGGCCAATTGGTGCCAAAGAAGGACAGAACGTTTTTTATGTATGCTACAACAGCAGCAAGAATACTTATTGCAAAGTATTGGAAGACGCAAGATTTACCCACTCTGGAAGAATGGCAGATGAAGATGATCGACTGTATGGGATTGGCAGAAATGACTGGCAGAATCCGAGACCAGGGAGAAGAGTCGGCGGAAGAAGACTGGAAGAAATTTAAGGACTATTTACAGAAATATTGTAAAATTAAAGAATGTTGAATGATGTTGGATTGAAATTAAGGGGTTTCCAGCTGCAATGTTTTGAGATAAGGATTTGCTGAGTAAATAATTTGAATTGGAATAAAAGAAGGGGAGGTATGAGGAGGTCAGAGAAATATGTCATTGAAAATTAAGTATTGAGAACTGTATGTGTTTTTTTTTGCTTTTTTCTTTTTGTTTGTATAAAATTGGAAACTTAATAAATATCTTTATATATATAAAAAAAAGTTTAGTCCACATGGGGCCTAGGTTGGTTCCTTCTGTCTCCCTGAATTGTCATCTATTAGCAGCCCTCCAACCTGGTTACAGAAGAGGAAGAGGTGGGACAGCGTCTTCATCTTCCCTTTTATATCATGCCTTTCAGCCAGCAAACCTGTGGACAGGGACTGCCTTGCTTTTTAATTTGTGTACAGCATCTAGAATATACTTTCTAAGTGAACAAAAAAAGGTGACACCTTCAGCATCCCATCCAGCCTCTATTAAAATACACCACCTCAGATGGACTGAGGGACACACGCAGGACAAATGTTCTCTCTGTGTTTAGCAGAAAAAGAAACAAACTGACAAGAAAAACATTAAGGAATTAGGCTAATGCAAACAATGACAAAAGCTGTAAAAGTCAACCTTGTTTTCACAGCATTTCCATCTTCAGCCTGCAGCTAGTTCTCCCTCTTGCAGATCAGCTCCCTCTGTATGGGATGCAATGACAGTAATTTCAAGAGATTGTAGCTGAAGCTGCAACTCAACCGTTAGTTTTACAGGCACTCTTCAGAAATGCAAGTCTTTGAACTGGGTTTCTGTAGCTCAAAGATTCAGGCTAATGATAGTTATTTCAGACAAGGGCATATTGGTGACTCTCCAAACAGCCAGTTACTCTCTTCCACACCAATCACAAACAAGTTTGTAATTTGAATGAGTGGTGAATAATTGGGTCCTGCAGCAAACATGTTACTTTTAAATAAACAAAATAAGATTATTTCTCTAAACCAGGATCTCATTAGTTGGGTCAATCTATGCTAATTGCAGTACATTTATATTTATTTCAGCCTCTGCACATTGTCAGTGCTAAATGTTTACGAACAGATGAAACATGCTGTTTCAGCAGAAATGGGTGGAAAGTCTATACTGCTATCAGTAACAAGCTCACTTATAAAATATACTTTCTCGTGCACCACCTGTGCCTTCTCAGGGTATTTATGAATAGCACTAGAAGTATTGTAGCAGATTACCACTGCATTGCCTGGGACCGAGGAGCCTTATGCTGGGTCCAAGTCAGGCAGGGTTGCTTACAGCTTTCCTGGTAGGAAAGGGAATTCTCAAGGAGAGAACACTTTCTCTAGAAGCTCCCAGCACCAAATCAGGTAGCTCCACAAGCACTGGAGGTGGGAAAAGTATAGATATGCACCACAGCCCAACCCTCAGATGCTGGCTGCTCCAGATGAGGGAACTTCATCACTGTAAATCCTCTTGGCCCAGTTTATTATTGGTGCGTGAAACTACACACTACATGTAAAGGTGCATTTTGCCACTTTCTTTCACAATAACAGACATGGGAGGGGCCTCAATGAAGAGCAAGCTACTAGTTGTTGTTTTCCTGTTCAATCCATAGATTGAACAAGAGATTGATTTTAGATTAAGGAAAACATAGGTCATTCATAGTAAATATAACAGAAGTTGTGCTAGATAGATATATTTTGTACCTAGTAAAAAAGGTAAAGGTACCCCTGTTAGATCCAGTCGCGGATGACTCTGGGGTTGCGGCACTCATCTTGCTCTATAGGCTGAGTGAGCCGGCGTTTGTCCGCAGAGAGCTTCCGGGTCATGTGCCCAGCATAACTAAGACGCTTCTGGTGAACCAGAGCAGTATACGGAAACGGCGTTTACCTTCCCGCCAGAACAGTACCTATTTATCTACTTGCACTTTGATGTGCTTTCCAACTGTTAGGTGGGCAGGAGCAGGGACCAAACAACGGGAGCTCACCCCTTTGCGGGGGTTCGAACTGCCAATCTTCTGATTGGCTGATCCCTATACTTTGCTTTAGTGTAATCTGGAACCAACAGTCTTCAAGCATATCCTGTGAGACTGTATTTTTCAGTTTTAGGGTGCTTATTTTAAAGGAAAGACCAAGTAGGCTGATTGTGGTATGAGCTTTTATAGCAACAGAACATTTAAAAAGTTGGTCAAGTGTAAAGTGAACTTAAGCCTTCCTATTAGAGGGAAACAGTGAAATACTTAAAAGGAGATGGTGCATTTTAAACTCAAATATACCAAACATGAATTTTGTTGTTTTAAATCTCCTTGGAGAACAGATGCAACCCACAACTCCAAAGACCACCAGTGAGATTTTAGTGGGAGTGTTGACCAATTACATTACCTACAGATTACATTTCCTGAAAGCTGTAAATACAAGAGTTCAAGACAGACCACAGAAAGCATTGTTTCCACATCATTCAACAGTCAAGCATATTAGCACACACATTCAACACTCACCCTTATGGAAGCAACTTGGGGCAGGGGGATAGTTTCTACATGCAGTGTGTGATGATCCCATTCATTTAAAATAATTGTGTATAAGGATGCTAGGGAACTACAATGTGGTATTGCATCTGATGTGAAACCTGAAGATTGACACTGAAATCCCTGCTAGATAGGCCAGGGCAGAAAGAGAGAGCATGAGAAAACCACCTCCCTAACTCCTTAAAGGAAGGGACAGGAATAATTGTAACGTCAACGTGTCCTATGCTTCGTCAAAACGTTTCTTGTCCCCCAATGCTAAGAAATATATTCCAAATTTGTTTTACATTTTATTCTGGCCTTACAAGATGTATACAACTGAAACTGATAGCCAATTTAATGAAAATGGACTTATTATTACTGGCTCAAGGTCCTGAAGTAATTTGGAATTAACTGACAGTTATTTTCCACTACGCACATCCATTTCCTTCAAATAAGCTCTTTGGCCTCCAGGAAGGTGATAACAAGTAATGTTATCCTATTACTCTGGTCTTGGCAATGACTCAGTGATGGTCCTGTCGAATTCTCAAGTTAGGCAAAGATAAATGTATACTCCAGGGGAAAATTAGCAGTGGTATTTCATTTTGAACAACACTTAAAAACAAAGTAACTTAACATTACATACTGCAGCAAGCTTTGATAATCTTTTGGACTTTTATTAGTCTTACAGTGCCAATATATCAAAACTTGTTCATAACCTTTTGTTCCAGACAATAAAAAAGCAAGGCTGTGACAGAACCACTCTGCTCTGAGTAAAATACCAAGGCACCAAGAATTTAAAAATAGCTTTATTGCATACCAGGATCCCACCCCCCAAATGTTTTTAAAATAGCATTAATTTAAATGTAAACCATATTAAAAAAATATTTAATACTGCAATAAAATTGGGGTTATTTACATGCACTGAACAAGTTGTCACCAGAGTCAGGATAACTGTTATGGACAACACATGGCTTCTCCATTCTTACTTCTTTTATAACATAGAAGTATTAAGAACTTCACAAGATAATGGCATTGTTATACTCCAGGTGCAAAATATATCACATTGCCTATTATTAACGTAAAATACACACATCCAAAACTTTTATAGGCGAGGTTATGTGTTATATTATCTACTGCAAGGCAACAACCATTTAAAAATAGTTAACCATATTTTGAAAAAATAAACATTCTGTATAAATCATTATGTTAGTTGGATTAATACGTGATCAATTCAGGAACAGCAACACACAAAAATCAAGCTAATAGGAAGCCTCGCTTTTATAGGTTATATAATTGGAACCACCGCAACACAGCAATAAATTTATACATGAGATGACGAAAATCTGAGATTCAACAGAAACTGGGGAGCTTCTCTTAGTATGTATCATGTGTGCGTTCCTTGATCAGCAGCAACAGAAAGGCCAACAATAGAAGTAATCTTAACAATAGATTTGCCCCATCCCAAGTGATTTCTGTAAGTCAGATATGAGGCACTTTATCACAGGAATGATTCACTCTGGCTGTGCATCAAGGTGTTTTGAGGTAAAGTAAAAACAGAAGCATCTAGAGAGGCATATTATTAGGAACTTCCATCTGTAAAGGTGCACAGAAGAAAACAGTCTGGCCTTGAAGGCTGTGCAGTCTCATTGCATTTATCTTTAGCAGATATTAAAGCGAGCCCTTTAGCAGCAGACACTGGAGATTTTCCCATCACAATGCACTAATTTTAAGTCAAGGGAAGCAAAGCTAAATGTCTTGCTGGAGAATACAAGCATGTTCCATTTGCCACCCAGTTCACAAAGCTGACTTTGCTACGATTGCTTGCTATGATTTCACAAGCTTTTTGGGGTGTGTGTGTGTGTGTATGTGTGTGTGTGTGACATCTGACCAAGATTATACTAATAAATGCCTTGATAACAGAGATATGGGATGGTTTTCCAGCAGAAAAAGGCAGGACTGACTGAAGGTATTTTCATACCCGAAGCAGAAAGGTAAAATTATCCCCCCACCATGGTTGTTACTGCTGCCAAAAAGCAATGCACCTTGCTGGAACCCAAAAAGGGATAGACACAGGCCCCTTCTTGCTCTGGAACAATGCTTCTGAAAAATACACACAGACACGAAGGGCCGCTTCTTGATTCTGTACTCACATTACCACTGTGGCTCAGAATCCAGAGTCCAAAAACTGGGGAAATGAGTGCAAACACAAAATGGGAACACACAGGGAAGCAAGAAAGGAGATATAGTAGCCAGGAAAGAAAACAGGGTGTGGGGAGGAGAATGTGCACATGGGCCTACAGCTAATCACCCCACTTTTATTCTACTTAGTACACTTGGCGTAACCACAATGATCGGTGACCTCAAGTTTAAGATCATATGCACCTTGCGAGTTGGATCTAGACTTAAGACTCATTGAAGTCAGTGGAACTTCAGTCACAGCTGAGTCCCATTGATTCCACTGGCTCTGCTTCAAGCACAACTATGCTTGGATCCAACCCATTGTCAATAGAACACCTCCCGCCAACATGGAAGCTGAAGAGAGTTGTGTGTGGGGGGGGGGGGAAACCACAATTCTATTTTCTAACAGGTTCGACAATTTAAGCTTTCTTCCATTCATACGATATGCTAAATCCAAATCTGAAAGTGTGCCTATACTGTTTTAACTTGAAGAATACATCAACCAGTCATTCCCAAAATATGTGTTAGCGCAAACTACTGTGACTGTGAGAGAATCACAAGTGTGTTGAGAGAAATAAGTTGTTAAAAGCGTTCCTTTGAGACAGTGGCCATGTCTTCTTGCCAACGACCCTGTGAGAGAGGCAAGTAATTTGCCCGCGGTTCTGCGCTGGGGGTGTAGTTTTGATCACTCTGATGCTCTTGTGTAAAACACACTGCTCTTGGGTCTCTGCGTAATATTTATTTAATAACAGTGGCTGAATGATCCAAATAACACCCATAATGCAGAAATGCAGTAGACGTACCTGCCTTCAGAAGAGATTACTTTCTGGGCAAATCTATGCAAATCACCACTATAGAATGCCTTCAATTTCAGCTTAGGAAAACGGGGGGCCAAGTATGAGAAAGGTTGCCAGAGTCACTCTTGTCTGGTTAGCCAGACTGAAAAGCTTTAGGGCAGCACTGCACAATCTTCTGCCCATCAGATGTTTTTGACCACAACTCCCACCAGCCCCAGCCAGCCTGGTCAATTGTCAGTGATGATAGAACTTGTAATATGAAACACCTGGAGGACACCAGGTTACAGGGGGGGAAATCACCCTCTTCTTACCTTCATGTACTGTTGTAGTTCGCCACGAATGGCTCAAAACAATTGGTTTTAAGAGATAAATATGTACAGGCAAGGGTCCCCACCTTCACATTTCTCACTCATTTTCCTACCCTCCCTCATTGAGAAATAAGAGCTGCTATTAAAAAGGGGGGAAACCCTGGTAAAGGGGTGGGCGAAGAGAAGCAGCACTTTCTCAGCGCTGCTTTTGGAATAAAGTTTCTGGTTTATAGATTTCTGGTGATTTAAGCATCACCTCTTATCTGCTTTTAAAAGCCAGCATGCATAAACAAGAGACCAGTCAGATCTTAACAGCATCTCTGTGAAGTGAAAAAGCACAGGCGGGTCAGAATTGAGTATTGTTACTAAAAAAAACAATAGGCCATTTCATAGTGTGTAAAATATGAAATGAATACAAACGTGGAACAATTCATTGAACTGCAACAAAATACTGATAAGGTATACTCCCACTGGTCATGGGATAATTAGTACACTGGGCTCTCAAGTCAACACACTTCCCACAGAAAGTAGGAAAGAGAGAGCTTCTGTACAGGGCTTATTACATCTTATGTCAATCACAGAAAAAGCTCCCTTCCCCTGTAATCTATTGTCTCTTAACCTTTCCTCTGGCAGATAGGTTGTTATAGCTGCACTGAAGACAGGAACAAAATTAATTACTATCAGTATGTGTTTCTAGTTTGCATAATCGGAAAAATATATGCAGTACTATTATACTCCACCTCAGGAGCAGAGGCCTCTTTTTTTTTTTTTTTTTGCTGGAACCTAAAATTAATCAGTAGTTTACCACATTTCTCACAACTGTACTAAGTGTTATTTGTCAAAACGTTTCAACCTTACTTAGGGCAATGTGCTCTCTTTGGCAGAGGCAGCTATCACCATTTATGCCAGCTGGCTTAACTGGTTTCTGTTGGGTGTGGCTTATAAAGCACAACAAGCAAAAGGACAAAAATTATTGGCCTTTTTTGGTTTTAGATTTGTGTGTGTGTGTGTGTGTGTGCCTGTGGTTAGGGAGCCCTTTAGGTCTGCTGCAAGATCACTTCCAGCAATATAGAAAGACAGAAATTGCACCTCTGGAAGTATGCACAACCGTATCAAAGACTGCATTGTTTCCAGGGCTGGGGGAATATGTGGAACAAAACTAATCTGGGACACGGAAGAGGAAGTGGTGTTAGCATTACCAATCTTGGAAATATATAATTAAGCTGCAATAAAGTGCTAAAAAGGTATTAGGCTTCCCTCCTCATCCCCTTTAAAAGAATGGGCCCAGAATTCTCGCTGCTTCATTTAGTGGTAACAGGAGTTACTGAAATGCTATTCACAATGTCTTCATATTGAGGCGGTGGGTCCGAGTGATTTGCCGCTTCCTTTCTCCTCGGGCCATTTGCACCAGCCACTTCCTCATACGATGGCGGTGGGTCGTAATTTGACAGCCTGATTGATATTGAGTCTGAACGTCCGTCTGTGTAGCTCAGATATCCTGGAGAGTGTCCATTGCCTTCAAACATTTCTTCCTGGGGGGAATGAAGGATGCTAAGTGGCTGAGGAAGTGGACTGCTTCCATCTGCAACAGTTCTGTCTCCTGTGACTTCTCTGGTTCTGCTATGGGCATACATGGAACGTCTATGCATTTTCTTTCTGAACAGGCACCTCCATGTGATAAATATGATAAGGATAACGAAAAAGCCAATGATTAATGGAATCACAAGGTAAAATGGATACCAGTTATGTCCTCCATTGATTTCTCCATTGAGCCTCTTCGTGTAGTCCTTCCAGAACTCCATCTGAAAATATGACAGAAGAAAATAGGTTTTCTGAGAGGTCCCTCCCTTTTTCTGATTGGAAAAATGAGAGGTTTTATGGCTGCACAAAAATACTGCTCCAGGAGTCAGCAAACAAGTATTCTGGCAGGTTTCCAGTATATGACCTCTTATCAACCAATTTTCATTTCAGTTCCATTAGACACTCTTTTAACACTTGTGAACACATTTAAGAGTAATTATTTTCCTTTCTCATAATTGCAGGGAGAAGAGGTAGAAAAAAAGACACTGTTTATCATATTGAGATAAAACAGCAAAACATCTCCCCCATTACATTACTTTGCGGCATAGCACGGACCATAAGAGCACAAGGACAGTATCTAGCCCAGCATCCTGTTCTCCCAGTGGCCAACCAGAGGCCTGTGGGAAATCAGGGAGCAGAACATGAACACAAGAGCACCATCTCCTCCCATGGTTTCCAGCACTGCTGCCTCCAACTGTGGAGATAGAGAATAGACATTGTAATGAGTAGCCATTGGTAGCCCTCTCCTTCAGAGACAAAATGTTCTATGGAGGCTGGTCCATGACAGCAAATGGGGCACTCCCCTACCAGCCCCAGTCTGCCTCAAACTGCCTGTCCCACCTGCCTTCTTACTAACAACCAATCCAAGGGACGGGGTACAGTGGGTAGGCAGGACATTGGTTGTTTTATATTGCCAGAATATGAATCCAACAGTGAAGGAAATTATCTGAGAAACTAGGGTACAGAGATGTCACAAACTTATAGCTTATTCAGAAGTTAGCCCTGAGTTCAGTGGGATTCACTTGTAAGTATACCGTGGGCCAGGCTGTAATAATAGCCAGCATTCAACTATTACTCAGAGTAAACCCACTGAATTTAATGGACCCAACCAAGTAAAACTTAGCTGAACACCACTCAATGATTCCATTAAGCCAAGTGCATGAAATAAGAGAGATGGAGGCAAGAGTTTCTAGTAATCCAGGTTCTCTTTCTTCTTGCTTTCAATTTGCTGCAGTTTTGAACTAACTTCTCGTTCAGAGATTAAAGAAAGTTTTGTGTTCATTATGTCGAAAAGAAATATAAACCAATCAGTATCATTAAAAAGAAAGTTAACCCAGGAAGCATACCTTTACAACTGCATAGATAACTTACCGTCTTCTCATCATTTTCGAAAGCTTCCCTTGCCTCTTCTCTATTACAAATTTCTTCAAAGCATTCACGTTCAATGTTTCCTTGCTTTAATTCCTCCAAAAACCCATTAGCCCGCGGATATCTTTTCAGGACAGAATTGGCTTTAGTCTCTGAGATGAACACTGCAAAAAAAAAAAAAAAAACAGAGGTCAGTGGCAATTTAAAACAGAAACATTAGGTTTTATTTATTTTATTTAATTCAGGATAATTCTTTTTCTAAGGCAAGAATATGTAAACTTATTTCTAAATAAAGCACGTGTGTCTAGTGATTATATGATAATAATTTTAACTGTCCCAAGCACAAGGGCCTGGAGCAGTTAACAACATTTCAAACATTACTAAGCCAGGTGAACAGGACATTCAATGCATTTTAAGTGTCAAACTCATCTCATCCCCGTAAGATTTGAACATGTTTTGAATTGTCAGCACAGAAACAATCCAGCTTCCGAGGCTGGAATATAATATCAGAAGAAGGGATGATAAATGATTTGTGGCTTTTACAGATCAAGTCAAAACCCAAGTTTTTAAATACGCATCTTGTAGTGCCCAGATTCGAGGTTCGTTCAGCTGCCACAAGTCCTCTGCATGTGCCAGATGACCATGTATCTTATTGAGCTTTTAAGGTTAGGCCAAAGCTGCTCTGTATGATCTGATTTGTGGAAGCCTACTCAGTGCCCCTAATGGATATGCAGTTTAATCCAGGGATGGATTCTTGTGATTTCCCCACTACAGGTACTTCACATGAGTCCTTTTGTGCTAGAGTTAATACTTGACTCCTGTCAGACAGTGACGATTCTTTATTGGGGTGGAGAAAAGGAAGGATCTAATAGCTGACATAACAGCAGATATAGGCATGGAAAGGAGACAATGCCCCTTGCTCCAACACACATACTCTGACACCAAAGATCCTGGCAGGGCATTACACACTCTTCCAAGTGAAAACACAAACTATTAGAACATGCACACAAACTTACCACCATCCATGTTTAGCATTGCTGTCTGGAGAGGTCAGCTGTAACATAAAAAAAGAAGGCACCCATTGTTAAATGTGAGGAACATCTCTTATTCAAAGACGTATATAAAAATGATTAAATGTTGTGAAGTTGATGGCCAGCAAAGTTTGAAAAGAGAAGCAGCTTTGTTGTTCAACTCCAGTATCTCATTTAGTAGCACTAAACACAAAAACTATATTTTTATTTAGAATAATTAATATAGTGATCACCATTAACAAAGACTGGAATGGGTAGAGAAGTTCTACTTGGTGCGTAAAGCACAGGAATTTTACACAAAGGTTAGGTAATGACCGTTCATTCCTTTCAAAACTGTTAGGAGAACCAGAACTTACAGGGTTATGAAGTTCTGAGTGACGTCTCACATTCTGAGGCGGGGTTTAGAACACCGAAGGGAGTGGTTTCCTGTGTTCAGTGTGTGTGTGTTTGCTCCGTGGAGAGAGCAGCCATGAGCGCTCTGTCGCCGGGAAATTTATAGCTGTTGTCTTTTGCTAAGGAATAAAGACTTTAAAGATAAGGAGACTGCTGCGTTTCAGCCTGAATTATTACCACACGACAGAACGTTCCTGCTTCTGTTCCGCTGTGTTTACTTGCTGCTGGAGTCAAAGGTCTTTGGGGGAAGCAGCAGAGCCGCGCAGAGAAGTGTGCCGGACGCCATTGGGCCTTTTTGTTTTCATGATTTTGAATACATGAACCACATTGGCAGGATGCAGACAACAGGAGTGCTAGGTCTGGATGGGGGTTGGGGTATTCAAATTCAAACTTCTGCTCAACCATAGAGCTCATCAGCTTTTTAGAGGCTTTCAAGAGTGCTTCTCTTAATGTTTTAATTTTGCTTATTAGCAACTGTGGCATTTACTTTCTGGAGCATTAAAGATCTAAATCTTGAACTAATTAATGGCCTTGGACAATACAATCTTCCAGTCTTATCCATCTCACATGGCTGCTTGGAGGACAGTAATCTGGTTTGTACACTGGAAATACTGCAGACTTGGGCTTAAATGAAAACCAGTTTCACAAAGCGCTGTTCCCATTCAAAGGAAGGCAAGAACGCACATGGCTCAGCATTGTGCGAAACACATGCCTTTCTCCCACATGAGATTTGTGGATATGGGAGCAGCCCATGAAAGAAGCTGAGGAATGCAGCTCAGTTTTTCCTGGTTGCGCTTTCACATGTTGCTCTCCAGAGGAGATCTAAGCATGCCCTTCACTATAGTGTAAACAAATATCTTGAACAGAAGTAAATAAATAGTGTTCTTGAAGGTAATGAATTGCAATGCCGATACATAAATTTAGGGGATCTGTGGGTGATGAAACAGGCTAGACAGCATCTGGAGTGCATATGGCATACTGTGGTCTAGTGGTTAGAGCAGCCTCTCTCAACCTTGGGTCTCTATATGTTGTTGGACCAAAACTCCCATCATCCCTAGCTAGCAGGCTCAGTAGTCAGGGATGATGGGAGTTGTAGTCCAACAACATCTGGGGACCCTAAGGTTAAGAAAGGCTGGGTTAGAGTTTTAGACTAGGACCTGGGAGATCAGGGTTCAAATCCCCACTTTAATTAATTGTTAAATCCCATCCAAATAAGCCACCCATCAGAAGTACACCCCATTTTGTCAGGACTACATTTGTTTACTGGCTCTTATTCTCATTACTCATCCTAGAGAACTCTCTGCCTTGCTTAAACCAGCTTTTAAAAAATTCAGCGTCATCAAGCATACAGACAACACCCAACTCCTCACTCAGCAGTTTCACACAGAAGTTAAAAAGAATGGGACACAGAATTAGAGCCTGTGGCATCTTGTGGCAGACATGCCTCAGGGCCAAACAGTTGTCCCTCAGTGCTCCCTTTTAGAAATCAGGCACGCAGGTAGGAGCAGAACCACCTGAACATCATATGGTAAACGTGAAGAGTCTATCCAAAAGGATATTGTAGTCAATGACATCAAAAGCCATTCCCTGAAGGGTCCAGGAGAATTAACAGGGTTGTACTCCTGGTATTGTTTTTCCAGCATCAGGAGGCATAGGCCTTCTGAAACAGCAATAAAAGCAATTTCTAATGACAAACCCAGGTTTGAAGCTAGATTTAAATGAATCTACATTTAGAAAGCATTAGAAAACTATTTGACAACAACAAAAAGACCCTGTCTGCCCTTTTTATTGAAACAATGCATTTTATTTTATTTTTAATATAATATTTATTAAAGTTTTATAGGTTACAGAAAGAAAAAGTGAAAAACACCATATTAAACAAAAACAATACAACACATCACAATAAGGGGGAAAAAAGAATGAGAAAAAGAAAAAAAACAGAAAAATAAAATCCATTAAAAAAAACCAAAAAACCCACAGCAAATCTTCCCATAACTTATCTTTCATTAGCTTATTTCCTTGACCTCCTCACACCTCCCTTTTTTGTATTCTAGTTCGATTATCTGTTTCAGCAAAACCTTTCCATCTTTTCATATTTTTGTCCTGTAATTTATCTTAATATAATGTAACTTTACTTTCCCTCCTTTCACCAATTAACAGTCAGTTTTTTCCTAATCCTTTATAACATTTCTGCTAAAACCACATAACATCATTCCAACATCCTTCTAACATTCATTAATTTTACAATGTTTCTGTAAATAGTCTTTAAATTTCTTCCAATCTTCCTCCACCAACTCTTCTCCCTGGTCTCGGATTCTGGAAACAATGCATTTTAATTGGAATTTAAGGATACCTTAAAAGGATACCTTGAAAGACCTACATTGCTCCCAGTACGTTTCTGAGCACAATTCAAAGTGTTGGTGCTGACCTTTAAAGCCCTAAATGGCCTTGGCCCAGTATACTTGAAGGAGCGTCTCCACCCCCATCGTTCTGCCCGGACACTGAGGCCCAGCACCGACGGCCTTCTGGCAGTTCCCTCCCTGCCAGAGATGAGGTTACAGGAAACCAGGAAGAGGGCCTTCTTGGTAGTGGCGCCTGCCCTGTGGAACGCCCTACCATCAGATGTCAAATAAACAACTATCTGACGCTTAGAAGGCATCTGAAGGCAGCCCTGTTTAGGGAAGCTTTTAATGTTTGATGGACTATTGTATTTTAATATTTTGTTGGAAGCCACTCAGAGAGGCTGGGGAAACGCACCCAGATGGGTGGGGTATAAATTATTATTATTATTATTATTATTATTATTATTATTATTATTATACCTCCCTTTTTGGAGGAGTATTAAGAGTTTGGCCTGAAAAGCAGCAAGCGTCCTAAGTAATGCACATCTAGAACATGGAAATCCTCTATCTTCTTTTTAAAACCTGGACGCCACCCAATAGAATGAAGCAACAATTCACTGCAAGGAATTTCAGTACTGCACACCAACATAATAAAACTAGATAAATCACAATTAAACAAAAATCACAACCATCAATCTAACATTAAACTCCAGCAAAATCATGAGCAAAAATGCACATCTTTAACTGGCACAAGAAGTTCAACAGCACCGGTGCCAGCTGTATCTCAGAGAGGAAAGTATTCCAAAACTGGGATCCCAGCAATGAGAAGGTAGTGCCCTGCACTACACTAAGCAAATTTTAGTTAATGGTGGTACGGGCAGGAGAGCATTATTTATTGTCATACATTGTGTATAAGCTTCTTTGTGTAAATCATTACTATCGAGTGTCTACAACATGGGTAGGCAAACTAAGGCCCGGGGGACAGATCCGGCCCAATCGCCTTCTCAATCCGGCCCATGGACTGTCCAGGAATCAGTGCGTTTTTACATGAGTAGAATGTGTCCTTTTATTTAAAATGCATCTCTGGGTTATTTGTGGGGCATAGGAATTCGTTCACCTCCCCCCAAAAATATAGTCCAGCCCCCCACAAGGTCTAATTGCATTGTATTTACAATGCATCTCCCCACCCCTCAAGAGAGCTAGAATTCAAAACCCAGCCTTTTCCCCAAACTATACAGCAAATGCCAATGACAAGTTTCCCTATCTGATAAGGTACATGTTTTGTTTTTTAAAAAATCAATACAACAGAGTCGTTTTGTGCATGTATACAAGACATGTGAGTTTTATGAAGCAACTTGTGGGTGTTTAGAGAACTGCATGAAATTATTGTGGGGTGCAGAGTATTCTGCAAAGCTTGCTCCTGGCTGGTTTGAGGGAGGGCAAATCCCACAAACACACACGGACATTCCTCTTAGTAGTCAACACTGAAAGGTGTTGCAAGTACTGCTGAGGAGGGAGAGATATGGCTAATCTAATCTTGGGAGTGACTGCAATGTGCGTATGGCATGGTTCAAGTCTCTTTTTCTTAGCCATATTTTTAGTCTACTCTTCATGCAAAGGTACAGACATGTGTAGAATAAAAATTACCAAGCAGCAGCAACAATAAAAATAGAATTCAATATAGCAATGTTACATGCCATACAAGGTTATGGTGCCAGATGAAAGTCGAAGAACCTAAGAGCCCTGCAGGACCAGGTCAAAGAACCACCTAGTCCAGCATCCAACCAGATGCTTATGGGACACTGGCAAGCAGGTCCAGAACACAGCAACACTTGCCGCATGTGATTTCCAGCAACTGGTATTTGGAAGAATACTGCCACTGACTGTGGAGGTAGAACATAGCCATCATTCATGACTAATAACCATTAATAACTTTATCCTCCATGAATAATTCTAATCCTCACTGAAAGCCACCCAAGTTGGTGACCATCCTGTGACAGTGAATCCCATAATTTAACTACATGCTGCATACTCACTTTTCTCTGTCTGAGCTAACTGTCCTAGAAATGATATCACTCATATCTGAACCAAGGCACTAGGATATTTTAAAACATATTATACAACGGCCCCAATCCAAAGTTAGCCATACTATTGAATCCCACTGATAATTTGTCCAATGGAAATAGTCATAAGTAACTTCTTTTGACCTCAGCAATAGGGCTGGATTGTGGGTCAGATAATAGAACTCTGTATGCTACTCATTTATTAAATAGATATGTAAGTAAGTAAGTAAAAGGTTAGCAAAACGATTCCAGCACAATATGACGTTGTAGTAATGCGCCTTCCGAGGTAAACAAGGAAATATTTATGGATAATGGCCGTTGGACTGCGGGGATAGGGCTTTCCCCAATGTCAGCATTGAATTTCATATTAGGAAATATTGTTATTTAGAATGTACCTTATAACAACATAACATTTGGAAGTGGAGCTTGAGGGTGTATGATTTTGAATAAGTTACAGATTTTATATTGTATGTGTCCGGACACATATCTGCACACAATCATATGCATTACTATGTAAACCTAATTCACTTGGGGGTTCTTGGGATGTCTTGTAGCCTAGATGCCCCATGAAGTTGCTACTTTATAAGGTAGTATGTACACATACAAGCCCACCTCCTGTATCTGACTGGGTGTGAACACAAAATAGGTAAAACGGCCAGAAATCTCGGACTACAAAAGTTGCAATCCTTTACCTACTTACTGAGAGTAAGCCCTGTTGAACTCAACTGATCTTATTTCAGAGTATATGTGTATAGGATTGTACTGTAAAACACACAGCTATTATTCTATCATTGGAAATCTGGAGCTAAAAAGTTTCAAGCAGTGCAGGGCTAGGAAGCTTCTAAGCCTAGGGTCACTTTACATCATGGAAAAATGGCATTGCTTCAAAGCAGGAAAGTGCATGCATCATCTGCACTCTGCTGCCGTGGGAAATTCCTAATGCGTGCAGTGGCCACAACTGAGATGCAATTATGTCTGATGAGGTGCAACTCTGCCCACACAGCCCTGTGACATGTCACTCTTAGGTTTTGTCTGGGGAGGCTGTAATTCAGTGGTACAGCATCTGTCTTTCATGCAGAAAGTCTCAGGTTCAATCCGCAGCATCTCCAGGTGTCTTCTCAGAGAAACGTGCATGAAATTCTGGAAAGCTGCTGGCATCGGTGTAGCTCATACTGAGCTAGATGGACCAATGAGTCTGACTCCTATAAGGAATGTTTCCTGTTTCCTGTGTCTTTCCCCACACCATAATCATCATTATCATCTATACAACATGCAACACTATCAAGACCTTCACATGCCTGATGGGTCATCCTTTGCTACATTTGGAGCTAAAGAAATCACTTTGAACTTTTGTTGAAACTGTCCAAGTACAGGCTCACAGGACTACAAATATTGCTGCTCCTGCTAATTTACTAATGATTTCTTCTATGGCAGGCATTTGAAAATGTTTACTTGTTCACTTCTCTTAGGTCCAAGCATATTATCTGGTCTTTGCCAGGATGGTCCATTGATATGACCCACTTTGTAGATAACTTAATTGTCATCTTCAGTTTTCCTATATTATTCAGTTCCTTTTAAACTTTACATATTAGTGCCACTGGAACCCCGAGATCCATGAATTACAGGAAGGCACCTAGTACTTCCTTGAGACTTACTATTTTAGTCTGTATTGGCATTCCATTGATTTTCGAGGTCTGTTTCTATTAAGGACTCTTTATGCCATTTTTAACGTTAGTCCTGACCCTTAGAACTTTCATTCACTGTTTCCCAAATTTACATATGTGTGCTATTTCAAAAGTGTCTATGCTTTCTTAACTTCTTCCAGTAAAAATCAAACTGCTGAAATACTTAAAAACAACCTGCAAAATTCTAATACTCCTCAGGCAACAAAAGTCATTCTGGTCAACAATGCAAACTGCAAAAACAGCTTACTAAGCAAAACGTTAAAGCCATACTGTAGTCAGGAAGCAGAAGTTTCCTGTTTAAAAGCCATCCACTGGGCTTTGTGTTTAACAACTACTGTCTGTCGAAGCCAACCCCAGAATATTGATTGCTGATGCATTTGACAGATAGCAATTGTTGAACACAATTGCATTCTTTCCTTTATTTTTTCCTTTACCAAGATTATCACCAGAGGCCCTCCTCCGTGTGTATAGGGTAGAATATCCTGCCCAAGGAGTTCTCCCCCTTTCCAATTGTATTTCACAGCAACCCTGAGGGGTAGGTTAAGCCAAGCTCAAGGTCACCCAGTGAACTCCAAGGCCAATGGAGGATTTGAACGCTGATCTCCCAGATCCTAGGCCAACACACTAACCACTGCACCATGCGGGTTCTCAAATATTTGTGTGCTAGCATCTAAACACCTGAGGATATTAACATGTGTTATCTATGCATTTTAAACCCCATTTCACACTAAAATATCTGCATAAGTAGGGTCAGCCTACTTATGTGTACTTCAAAACAGAAGGAGACTAAATACATGTATGTACCTTTCATATTTAATGCACAGGTCTGTGCTTGGGCCCTCACATAGCCAAATCAAAATATGTGAGATCTGTGCCATCACCAAACACACACTTCCAACACAGCCAGCAAAATTCGAAGTCTCGGACAATAAACTTTAAAAAGAACACTTGGTTCTGCACTGCTAGCGCAAGCAGAGATATATTAGACACCAAGTAACCAAACACAGCCACTTGGCAGCGCACATGCTTTCTGCAGCATACTTTGAAGTACAATACCTTCTTTTTGTAAAAACCGCATGGCAGGTCAAAGATGCCTATGACACAAAAAGGGCTGTAGGAGGTCAAAGCTCATTGCAGACAAACAAAGATAGTGCAGAGCAATTTCCTGATAAATTAAAAACGGGTGAGACTGCAAAGCGAGTGCTTGATGCTGCGAAAGGCAGGGAGGTGGTGGGGGACATAAGGTTACTTCGTGCAGAGAAGCCATTTCACAGGGAGGAAGCAGGCAGCTGCCTGTGATCCGAAAGCGAGGGGGACAGGCCATTCTCTCCCCCTTCCGATTCATGTCAAACGCTCTTTTGGAGTACTTGGAGCCAGCTCCCTTCTCGGGACGCAAATCTCAGAACTACTTTTGTCTTAAAGGAATTAGATCACTTGCTCCTAAAACTTCCCATCATCTCGGCTTCCGAAAACAAAAAAACCAAATCGGACAATGGCGCCTCTCCCAAACTCGGGCTGCGACCCTCTGAAATAAGTCCTGCCGGGCACAAAACATCAGCCCACAACAAACCAAACTCCCTGCGCCCAGATCAACATCTGGCTGGCTGACACCCAGCCAGCCACCTACCAAGCAACTCCTGCGGCAGGCAGGAAGGAGACCTCCCCTTTCCAACAGCGAGGATCACCGGATACAGGAGAGGGGGCGCCCGGAGAGCTGCCGAAAGGAAACCCCGCTTCGTTATTGCCAGCAGCAGCAGCACCCCCGCGGCCCCTACCCAGGGAAGAAGAGCCAGGCTCCGGGACTTCTCTGCCCAGCTCATCTCCCGCCGCCACCTTCCCAAAGCCGTTCCCAGAGCCAAACAACTCCCTCACTTTAGGGTGAACCCCGACGGCGGCGCCCGGCCGAAGTCATCTCCCCCCCCCCGTAGTCGCCAGCGCCCTTCCTCCCCCCGCCAGGCGCCGGGAAGCAGCCCAGGAGCTACGAACCTCTCCGCGGCAGGAGCGCGCCGCAGCCTTCCTCCTTCCCTCCGACAGCCGTGGAGAACTTCCCGGCGCTGCAGCGCTCCCAGTTCAGAAAGGCGCATCCAGCGCAGGCGCAACGCGCGCCTGCCCACACCCCCGCGACGTTAGGGAAGCTGGGAAAAAAGGAAAGCGGCGCGCGGGGGCGGGGAGACACTCGCCCCTCCTACGACAATGGCTCTCGAATCCGGTGTTGCTTCTTTGTTTCGCTGGAGGCGAAAGGCTGGATCTGTGCGTCCCAGCTACTTAGCCGGAGCAATCCTTCTCAACCAAGAGAGGCAGGCCTTCCGTGGAGAAAGCAGTGGGCATGCCGAAGAAACGCCTGGCTTCCATATGCTGCTAACTTCGGCTTGTTCACTCCGATCTTGGCGCCGAAATGTCTGCTCCCATGCCTTAGCTCCCTAAGCGGCGTGACCTGGCAAGGGAACATACAGCATATTTGATTCCCCCCCCCCCGCCTTTAAATGTTAAGCCCGCGGGAACGTCCATAGCTACGAATATTCACCACCCACTTGAGGCATCCTCACCCAAACTTTTCTTGCTATGGGCCCGTTGCAGCTTTTTCTCTACTGCCCCATGGTGCACGGACACCAGACTTCGGAAAAGCAAGGAGACTGTGCAGAAAACCTCTACCAGATTTGAAGGTTTCCTTCGACCTTGTTTGTCGTGAAAAAAATAGCCCGCTGCGTATTGATTAGTGCACAGTTAATGATTGTGTGCCCCGCCCCCAGTAAATGAACAAGAAATATACTATCGACAATGTATCCTTAAGCACACAAAAACATTTATTGTTTGTCACATACCAGCAAAATATTATGGATGGAACTCAACCAAATTTTACTCCGTAGATCTATTGAAGTTATGTTTGTTAACTTCAAAAGGCCTATAGCTGTGGTGGGAAATGGACTGTGAGGGGCTTAATAGACTCTTTAATGCTTCACACACAGATTGCTTTAACATCTAGCTTTTGTTTTTGAAATAAATATAGATATCTCAACACCTTCCCTTTACTGGTCCATTAAATGTGTCTCTTCAGTTCCAGCACCAGCAAGTGAGATCTTGTCAAAATTCCCCATAATACTGTAGCAGAAACTATGAAAAGCAGATTAAACTTTGCTGTTAGGTTTTTTGCACATATGTACCAGTTTGGTTTTATCAGGTACAAACCTATGTACACATTGCTATTTACTGCAGCTCCAGTGCAGTCCCGCTGTACAGTAGGTGTTTGATGCTGAGTACACATGACATTATCTGCAGTCTATATCTGCTTCCATATTGGCACCCGTGGAGGGTTTGCTCACACTTTCTGGGCACAATTTCTTAAGGAAATTGCAAACGTTATTGGCCATTCACTGGTATTAGATCCTGAACTGGCTTCTATTTTGTCATAAATTAATGCTTACCTAGCTTTAAAACCTTTGGTAATTTTCCTTTTAGTTACAGTTAGACTGGGTATAACACGGGCACGGAATATGTTTCTGTTATTAATGTGAATTACTGGTATAAGAAGCTTTATTATAAGAGGTTTTGATGGCACTTCAAACCATTGGAGTTAATCACACATCCACACACACAAAATTCAAACCAGCTTCCATCTGATTTGAAAACTTCCTGTTCCCCTCCCTCTTCCTTTGACTAGCCATGGCAAGCCTCCGCTTTAGGTACATGCTTTAGGTACATGCTTGAGGCTGATTATACTGTAAATATAAATATTTTGCCTACTGCTTTTACTGCTGCCGTTGCTGTGAACTGATGCAAGATTATAAGTAAATGATATTTTTTAACTTCTCAAGCTGTTGCCTGATTCTGAAAAGGAGAACCAGCTTGGTTTGCAGCTGGATTTGCTCAAAACAATGATTTACAGTCTAATTCCTATGCTTTTGTTGTCATTGATGGAATTTAGAAACTCTGTTATTATTATTTATTAAATCTGTATACCACCATTCGAAGTGCGAGTTCCTCTTGCAAGGCCCTCCTCTCGCCTGCCGCTGAGGTCACTTGGTCGACGCTTGGAGCTTTTCCACTTCAAACAATTCCTCTCCTCCCTCCGGGACGAGTCTGCTCCTAGCTTGTTTTCCACGGCGACCCAGCCGTGTGGAAGCGGTCAGCTGTTTTTTCGGGGGTTTTTTTTTGGAAGATCTCGAGGCAGCGAAACCGCAGCACAAAAGGGAAAGTAAAGACCCTGTATTACGATGCCTCTGACTCCCACTGAAGAATGCGACGGACCTCCAAAACTATAAGAACGGAACCCTTAGTGTGAGTAGACTCATTTAATGCTACAAAATTTAAAAATACACTAGGAGAACGTCGGATGTTAGACGATTTAATTTAGGAGTTCACCTCGGTAGAGGACTAAAATGGCGCAGGCTACAAAGTCGCAAGGTGGAGGAAGGAATGTATCTCTTTGCCTGACTGAGTGAATACCAAGTTGGAAATACGACCCAAAGAAATTAAAGAAATATTCGGAAAAAGAACTTTTTCTAACTTTCCCTAACTTTGGGAACTTATCGACGTTTCTGGGACTTATTTTACGACTGTTTATTTGAACTTTAATCTGAAGAACACTAGGACCCCTTGAACTCTGGAATTTACTACGGAGGATTTATGTCCTGCTCATAAACCTCTGGCTTCTTTTCTCCTCCCACTCTCTCTCTTTCCTCCCATGTTCCCCTTATGTTATTTATGATATTTATGATATTTACATGGGAATGAAAATTGAACGAGATTGCGACCTGAGAACTTTAATACTTTATCACTCTATTTAGAAGTCTGATCTCATTGATTTAAGAAGAATCTGCAATGAGAAGAGCCAAAAGACTCAGGTGTCTTGACACAGAAACTGACGCAGAGCCCTCTGGTTTCAAACAGAGTAATCTAGATAAGTATCTGCTACTTCAAAAACAGCACATATCTCCTCCCAAAAACTCTCTCAACTCTTTACATGGAAAGACAGTTGAAGAGATATCCCTAGGAATAAACGAGGACAAGGCTACTACTCCCATAACCGAGGCACAAGTACTAATTGATAGAAAGGTGGAGCTGCTGGAGGAATGCTGCCTACTGACTGCTCAAACAGTTCAAAAAATCTTTGAACAATTACAAAACATCTTCAAGAAGCTGGATAACCCAGATGAAAGGAGGCAACTCACTCCCTTTTTGCCATCCTTAACAAGCCCTGGAGATAAACAGAACAAATACAAATTTATACCTCTAAACCAACCAAAAATCAGAGGAAGCCCCCCTCACTCAGTCAACTTGATACTGAGGCCATGTGAGATTGTTCTCCACATTTTTCCATACAGAGGGCCCCTACCTTACTGGGAGTCATCCTTCTGGGCCAGACATCATCTAAATCTGCTCCTAGGCCTTGAGGGGGGAAGGATTGACTTAAAAGCAGTCAAGAGGCTCACTAACGATGGATATTCCAAAAAAGTACTACTAAGATTTGGCAGTCATAGAATCCCAACCAAAATCTTAAGGGAAAAGGCTCATTTAGCCCAGAAAGGAATTATTCCACGTCGACACTTTGAAGATATATCGCTCAGACCATTGATTGCATCTAAAAGACAGAACAAGTTGAACAAGGCCATTCCAACAGAAGCCGATATCTGCCCTACTCCCGTGGAAGAACCCAGTAGATGGGAGAAACCGCTGCCAGCTACCCGAGAAATCACGCAAGAAAAATCTAAGCTCCCAAATCATGCGATTGTAGCATCAATTAACAGCCTCGCCCTTGACACAACAGACTGGACAGTCCCAGAAGAAGAAGATCTGCTGAATAACTTTACCAACTTACCAGATAAAGAACAAACAAGCATACTCAGTAAACTGACGAAACTACAGGCCAGATTGACCGAAATTCACCAACAAGGCCAACAAAATGCAGTAGAAACAATACACAATCAAACCTCATATCTACCAGCCCTCTCCCCAAAATGCATAGTCAAAAAGAGAGCTACTAATGGAACTTTCAAATGTATAGATGCAGAGCTTCAAATCCAGCCTCCTTTAAAATATGAAATGACAAGGAAAAACTCCAGCAATGAGACCACAAATTCCTGGCTGAGATATCAAATACTAGCTCCAAACGAAATAGGTACCCCTTATTTAAGTACTACAAAGGATTCTAACATTGCCGAACAAAAGATGACCTCCAACAGACCTGACACACTGAGCTTAACACCAAATGAAACCAAAGAAATGGAAGTAGAGACCGAAAACAATCCTACTGTCCATAATAGCCCACCAACCACAGAAATCTCTCAGGAACAAGGAACAGCTAAGGAAGAAAATCAAGAAAGGGAGGAAATTCTAATTTCCCGCACTTTAAAAAAGAATCTAAAAGATCCACCATTATGTTCCCCACCGAAAGTAGCGACAAATGGCTGTATCGGCACAAGACAAAATCCCTCGCTGGACTCAATAACAGAATTAGAATGACTAAATGCTGTCAACCAGCCACCAACTCAAAAACGGATCCTACGCTTGCTGTCCTGGAATATTGCAGGGTGGGGAAACAAAGACGGAGACCCAGACCTAATGAACTTCTTTAAAGATTTTGAATTAATACTTCTACAAGAAACATGGTCAACTAGAGATATTAAAATCAATGGATTCTCCTCCTATACGAAACCCGCATTGAAAATAAACACGAAGGGCCGGCCGAAAGCAGGGTTCTGTTGTATGATCAAAGACAACTTAGGGTTTGAAATCAAGCAGTTAGAAAAATGCTTGCCACTTGCACAAGCCCTACTTTTAACCCAAAAAGACGATACTTTGCTACTTGTAAATGTCTATATCCCCCCATCCAAAAACAACAGCAACAGTGAAAATTGGTCACAACTAACCTTTTATATAGAAAATTTGACCGATAAATACCCAAATGCCTCATTGATAATAGCAGGTGATTTTAATGCCAGAGTGGGAACCAACAATGAACAACTATGTAGCAAACTAAATTGGAATACTGATAATGATATCGCACATGCCTTGAAAATAGGACGATTCTCCAGAGATAGGGTTGTAAACAACGAAGGCTTACGCCTACTTGAATTATGTAACAACTTTAATTTGCAGATTGTGAACGGTTCAACAAAAGGCGATAGAAGCGGGGAGTTTACATACTTCTCCCCCCGAGGATGCAGTGTCATCGACTATATTCTTGTCCCTTATAATATTATAAATTCGATCATGGACCTCAAAATTGGAACGCGTACTGAAAGCGACCATCAGCCATTATTGTTGTCTATTAACTTAAAGGATGAAACCAAGATAACCAAGCACAATATTATAGAACCCTCTCAATACAAACAAATGACCCAATTAAAATGGTCCCAGGAAATGAGTGCAGTAGTGGGGCAAAAACTTACAGCCAACCTGAGAAAACAAGTATTATCCAACTTAAAGACCACTAATTCCTACAGCGATATTCCGAAAATTTATAATGAGATCTTCCAAATGTTCGTAGAACTTAGTACTCCACCTAAAGTTTGGGTACTTAAACATAGCGCTAGCCCTTGGTTTGACGATGAATGTTTCCAGCTAAAAAGAAAACTGCGCCAAACATTTAAAAATAATCGCACTAAACTAGAGCCCTCTTATCTTGATGAAAAAAGAAAATATCATTACATTCTGGCCGAAAAGAAACAGAAATATGCAACCCAAAAATGGCTACAATTACTCGACTCAATTCAGAGTAAAAATAACAAAGCGTTCTGGAACCTAGTGTACGGAGGATTGAAACCCGAAAATCAACTAACTCTACCACCAATTGCAGAATCCAAATGGTCCCAATATTTTACATCGGTATTTAACAATCTACACAGTGAACTTAAAGGAAATGAAACCACTAAAAATAAAATCAATAAACTCCAGGAGTGGCCAAGGGTAGAAGAAGAGGAAATTAGAGAGATAGTTAAAAATTTCAAATCGGGGAAATCTCCCGGGCCAGACGGTCTACCAATAGAATTATTTAAGACCTATATAGATTGGTGGGCAGAACCCTTAGCTCAATTGTTTACTCTTATAGATAAATATGGGATCATACCTGAGATATGGTTAAGATCAATAATTATCCCAATCTTTAAAAATGGCGATCCAAAAGAACCAAGGAATTATAGACCGATAAGCCTATTATCAGTGATAGGGAAAATCTACGCTAAGCACCTTTTATCTAAACTCCTTACCTGGATGAAAAATCTAAATTTACCAGGGAAAGAACAAATAGGTTTCTCCAAAGGTTGCTCTACATTAGACCATTGCCTTATACTTATGCATTTGGTTGAAAAATACAGATCTCAAAGGCAATCTAAGATATATGCTGCTTTTGTAGATTTTCGTGGTGCATTTGACTCAATTGACCGCCCAAAGCTGTGGAGGAAACTCGCAGAATTAAAAATTGATCAGCGCTTATTGATCCTAATAAAAAATTTATACTCTTCCAATATCTGTCAAGTCAAACTTAACACCAAAGGTCACCTTTCATCAGACATCCCAAACTCGAAAGGGGTAAAACAAGGGTGTATTCTTGCCCCCTTCCTATTTAATTTATTTTTATCAGATTTGCCAGATCACCTTCAAAAAATAGAATCACATGCCCCTAAACTTAATCAGAAACCAGTTTCTCTATTATTATACGCAGACGATGCTGTTCTACTATCATTAACGAGCTTGGGTCTGAAACGCCTTATATCTTCTCTGATCCTTTACTGCGAATGTAACAAGCTCTCTATAAATTACGAGAAGACAAAAATTTTGGTCTTCTCGAATGGTTGGAAATTAGAGAAATGGAAAATAAGAGGGCAGGAAATTCAACAAGTGAAAATCTATAGGTATCTGGGAATCTTATTCCAGAGCAATTTAGGGTGGGCAAATCATTGCACAAATGCCATAAAACAGGCAAAGTGCACCTCATCAGCTGTTGCCCGTTTTTATTATCAGAAAGGCAATCAATTTATTCCTGCGGCCAATCAGATATTCCAAACAAAAGTGCAATCCCAGATACTCTATGGAATCCCGCTATGGGTCCAAGCATATAATAGTGATTTAAAAAAGATTCACTCCAGCTTTCTGAGACGTATTCTCGGACTCCCAGCTGTGATCAAATATGAAACAATGTGTGCAGAAATAGGCATACACACAATGGAATATTGGGCCTGGTCCACCTCAATAAAGTACTGGTTACGCTGCCATTTTCGCTGCCCTCCATCAAGTCTGCTCGCTGATTTGCTCAAAGACTCCTACAAATCAAGATGGTATCAGTACCTCGAAAAAAAGATTGAATCTTTAGGCATCGAGCTGGAGCCCCTGTACAATTCTAATGAGCAATACATTTTCCATAATATCCTAACTAGACTAAAGGATGTCGAGAGGCAAAATATTATGGCAGCTGTAAACAAAATTTGTTCGCCCATATTCTATGATTTAAATATCTTAGATAGCAGAGCCAATTACGTCACCAAATTAATAATTCCAGCCCAACGTAGGGCTTTTATGCTGGCCCGTTTGAATGTTTTTCCCTCAGCATTTGTCAGGGGAAGATATCAAAACATCCCTAGAAATAAGAGATTCTGCAGATGTTCTATGAATGTCCCGGACACGGTAGAGCACATTCTCTTTCAGTGCCCATTGTACAGTACGCTCCGTCAACGCGTGCTGTCCCCTCTTCTGGGTGGTCTGGAGCCCCAACAAGGTGAATGTGTGGGATTCTGCCTATCCGACGTTGACCAAAGGGTAACGGCGGGGGTAGCCGAGTTTTTGGTAGCAGTCCTCCAAGGAGCAGGTTAACAAGGAAAACCACTGATTTTATATGTATATATATATATATGTATGTAGCCAACTGCTGCCTTTCTGTTTATATCTCAAGGCTTTTATATGTTTCTTTCTCTTTTATCGTTTTATTTGTATAATGCCTAATAAAGGTTTGAATAAGTAAGTAAGATTTGAAAACTGAAGTTGCAGTTAAGCTAATGTGAACATTTCAGGTACTTGTTGCACCTGCACAGATTATGGCTTTATTGCATAGGAGTTTGGGGAGCAGAGTTGCGGCTGTGGGGGAAACAAGCCAGGCAATGTGCATCGAGTGAAAGCATCCCCATCACTTTCTCGTGTATACAGCGACGTAAAAATGCACCTTAAAATGCAGTGTATGAGTGAGTGAGAGAGAGTGAGTGTGTGAACAACCTTGCTGCCTTTTAAGCTGCTAATATGTATGTAGCCCAAGAGGCAGCAATATTATACTGCAATCCTGTACCTGCTTACCCAAAAGAAAGTCAGATTGAGTTCACAGGGCTTCCTTCCAGGCAGGTGGATACAGTAACGCATCCCTAATCTATAATATAAAGTGTACACCTTCTTAAACACTTGGTCAACAGGAGGGAGTGAAACACCTTTACTTTCAGGTACTTTATCTGCCTAACAACTTTATTCTGTAAGCAGAGGCGTACCTAGGCTCCCTTGGCAAGGAGTTGTATCCATACCTCCAAAGCCAGGAGATACCATGGACCAGAAACTCAAAAAGTTTGCTTTTCACCATCCATTGCACTCTGAGCCATAGTAAAAAAGGTAAAGGTACCCTTGCCCATATGGGCCAGTCTTGACAGACTCTGGGGTTGTGCGCCCATCTCACTTAAGAGGCCGGGGGCCAGCGCTGTCCGGAGACACTTCCGGGTCACGTGGCCAGCGTGACAAAGCTGCATCTGGCGAGCCAGCGCAGCACACGGAAACGCCGTTTACCTTCCCGCCAGTAAGCGGTCCCTATTTATCTACTTGCACCCGGGGGTGCTTTCGAACTGCTAGGTTGGCAGGCGCTGGGACCGAGCAGCGGGAGCGCACCCCGCCACGGGGATTCGAACCGCCGACCTTTCGATCGGCAAGCCCTAGGCGCTGAGGCTTTTACCCACAGCGCCACCCGCGTCCCCTGAGTCCCTTAAGTCTCAGTCTCTTAAATTAATGCAGGCTTTGCAATTGACTGCAAATTGCTTACAGCCAGGACCCTACCTAGGGGTTGATAAGGTTGGCCCCTGAGCCATAGTGGAGAGGTGCAATTTTGGGCCCCCTGGTCCTCCGCCCCTGGCAGGGGCCAACCTTATCAACCCCTAGGTAGGGTCCTGGCTGTAAGCAATTTGCAGTCAATTGCAAAGCCTGCATTAATTTAAGAGACTGAGCATGTCACCACTTGCAGGCATATTACAACATTGCAAAAATAGCTTATCAGGTAAGTATCTTCCTTAGCAAACTAGATGGGGGTTGGGTGCTGCGTGCTGTTTTATCTTGCTTACAGATAATCCCTCTTAAACAAGGTTCAGCCACGTTGGCTGGCGCTGTATATTGCATATTTACCCTGTTGATGTCTGTGCTACAGTTGTCATTAGAAGCCCAGTTTCCAGGGCTACCTGATACCTATTAACCTGACCTGATTTATTTCAGGCTAGTCATCAATTGCAGTTAAACAAATATGTAGATTGACAATGTAGAGGTTCAAGGAGGACATTATTTGCACTTAAATTCACACAGTAAGAAAGATGTACAGTCCAATCCTACACATGTTTGCTCAGGAGTAATTCCTATGGTTCAAAGGGTTAACTTCCATGTAAGTAAGTGTGCATAGAATTGTACAGAGAATCATTTGCCCAACTGAACTAGTAGCACTCATTAAACATACATACATCAGAGCTCTTGTATTCTTTCTACCCTACATGTGACAGAGAGAACATGCACTGAGGTCTGATTGGCATTTGGCTCTGGAGCAAATTGCATTTCTTCCTCTGATCCCTGTTACCTTGTACAGGAGCCTACATGCCTTATCAGGTATATATGTTGACCTATATTTGACCTCACTCCAAGGGCAGCACCAGTAATTTAGAGTTAGGTTAGATTTAAGTTCATTTCAGCTTGCTTCAGCTGCTTTATAAATCAAGCTATGTGGCTTGTTTCAAAAACAAAATTGTTCAATTTTAATGAAATTAATTCAATTATTAGTTCAATATATGTACACAAACACTTTTAAAAATATAGCCTTGAGTCCCAGAAATCTATAAAGAATGATTTCTGCCCTGATTTTTCACAGTGGCAGCTCATGCAACAGTTTCATTGCATGGCGCTGTGACTAAAAGTGAGCTGAGCTGGCCAAAGTTAACAGCCTGGGGGAGCTGTGTGAAAGGACTGGTATTTCTGGTGCTTCCAGACAGTTACTGTAAGTCAGGTGGGATTTAATCACACACTGGTAAGTTCAGGTTGCACAATTAAAGCTGGCTTGGAGTTATCGTGCTACAAACCTGGTTCTCCAAAAAATAGGACTATCAGTGATAAGGAAAATGATGAGATCACGCTTGCTTTGATACATCATTGTTTAGCCTCCTTGCAAACAAACTTGCAGACATTTGTTGAGTAAATGCTCAAGAAACCAGTCTGAAAGCCTCTTCTGTTTGCAGCAGAGGAGAAAATGCCCCAGCTTTGATCTCTTGACTCTCTGGGTAGGACTGGGGGAGACAACACTTCTTTCTGAAGAGCTGCTATCCATTAGTTTGTAGGCAATGCTGAACAGATTAACTTGGCAGGAGGCAGCTTTGTATTGTTATAGGTTTGGGGTAGAGGCCGACTCGCAATCACCTCTAGATTCAGCAAAAGGGTTAGAGTTTGAGCAAACTCATAAATCCGCAAGTTAAGTAGTTTGGTTAAAACTATGAAGAGGGAACAGTTTCACTCCCTATCATTCCAAACCTGCTATAATGCTATAGCAGAGAAAGGGCGCTTTCCAGTGGTGGCACTGCTACAGGAGAATTAAGTTGGGGGACTGGTTTGCCACATCAGACCCACAGGCTGCTGATTCACCAGCTATGATATTTGTTGTGGCACAAAATTGATGATAAGGTGACTTGTGTTGGAATAGCATTGCCTAATGATTTACAAATATGCACATCTCCCATTTTAATACAAATTGCAAACATGCACTGGATTATGGAGAAAGCTAGAGAGTTCCAGAAAGACATCTACTTCTGCTTCATTCACTATGCAAAAGCCTTTGACTGTGTCGACCACAGCAAACTATGGCAAGTTCTTAAAGAAATGGGAGTGCCTGATCACCTCATCTGTCTCCGGAGAAATTTCTATGTGGGACAAGAAGCTACAGTTAGAACTGGATATGGAACAACTGATTGGTTAAAAATTGGGAAAGGAGCATGACAAGGCTGTATATTGTCTCCCTGCTTTTTTAACTTATATGCAGAATTCATCATGCAAAAGGCTGGGCTGGATGAATCCCAGACTGGAATTAAGATTGCCGGAAGAAATATCAACAACCTCAGATATGCAGATGACACAACCTTGATGGCAGAAAGTGAGGAGGAATTAAAGAACCTTTTAATGAGGGTGAAAGAGGAGAGCGCAAAATATGGTCTGAAGCTCAACATCAAAAAAACGAAGATCATGGCCACTGGGCCCATCACCTCCTGGCAAATAGAAGGGGAAGAAATGGAGGCAGTGAGAGATTTTACTTTCTTGGGCTCCATGATCACTGCAGATCACAAAATTAAAAGACGCCTGCTTCTTGGGAGAAAAGCAATGACAAATCTAGACAGCATCTTAAAAAGCAGAGATATCACCTTGCCAACAAAGGTCCGTATAGTTAAAGCTATGGTTTTCCCAGTAGTGATGTATGGAAGTGAGAGCTGGAGCATAAAGAAGGCTGATCGCCAAAGAGTCAATGCTTTTGAATTATGGTGTTGGAGGAGACTCTTGAGAGTCCCATGGACTGCAAGAAGATCAAACCTCTCCATTCTTAAGGAAATCAGCCCTGAGTGCTCACTGGAAGGACAGATCATGAAGCTGAGGCTCCAATACTTTGGCTACCTCATGAGAAGAGAAGACTCCCTGGAAAAGACCCTGATGTTGGGAAAGATTGAGGGCACAAGGAGAAGGGGACGACAGAGGACGAGATGGTTGGACAGTGTTGTCGAAGCTACCAGCATGAGTTTGACCAAACTGCGGAAGGCAGTGGAAGACAGGAGTGCCTGGCGTGCTCTGGTCCATGGGGTCACAAAGAGTCGGACACGACTAAACAACAACAACTAAGTGCATGTTGCTAAATCAAAGTGACGTTTCTATTCTTCTTCTTCTTCTCCTCCTCCTCCTCTCCACAATTGCTTCAAAATAAAAAGGATGCACACCACTTATCCCAGCAGGTCACCTCTGGACTGACTTTTCCCTTGATATAAGATTCCAAGCGAGATCTGCAAGATCAATAAAGCAGTGAAATAAATGCATTTAGCCACCAACTGTCACTGGAATTTTCTTCGGGTCCAATTGCAAATGCTAGAGCAGCAGTCAATAGGCATTTGGCTGTTGTACAAGTAGGAAGACTGCAGACAAAGTAAACAATTTTGTCCCAATAATACAAGTTGTGTACATAACAAGGTATTTTTTGTGTGATTCCTTATTAAACTAATGAGTAAGTGTGTATGCAATTTTTGCATATATATATGGAGATAATGATATGAGTTATAATATTGTCTTTAAGCCAGGGGTGGGAACCTGTGACGCTCCACATGTTGGACTCCAACTTCCATCAGCCCCAGCCAGTGTGGCTAGCAGGCAAGGATGGGAACTGTAGTCCAGGAACATCTGGAATGCTGCAGTTTCTACATCCTGGCTTTAAATAGCCATATACCTGCTATAAAATGATAAAGCAACAATTTAAATTTGGTTGCAGTGCAGAAATGCCTCATCAGACACACCCTATGGCCTCTCCACCACTCGCAAACTGTTTTGTAATTCACCCAACAAGTTTCAAAAGCTACTTTGAAAATGAAAGTCTGTGTCTCAACTGGTGATGCCTTTCATGATACTTCACTGACACTGCAATTCAGTTCATGTCTACTGAATTCTATGGAACTTACTCCCAGGTAAGTGCATATAGATTAGCCTGACTGCCTAAATAGTCTGGTTGAGAGCTAGCAAGCTATTTACAAATGTACTATTTTATTGTTGTTAGCCGCCCTGAACCCGGCTTCGGCTGGGGAGGGCGGGATATAAATAAAATTATTATTATTATTATTATTATTATTATTATTATTATTATTTATTTTTATTATTACAAGCGACTGCACAGATGCAGTGGGATATCTGACAGCACAGCAGCATTCAGTACAGTACATAAATGGTTGTTTTCTGAGAAATAATTTTAAAAGGCAAAGTATGTACGATGACACAATCTGTACGCTCTCCTGAACTTTGTCAATTGGGCTCTGAACTGTGTGTTTGTTCTTTAAACCACTAATTCCCAAGCAGCCAACACTGCAATGCCAGCACACTGACTGTGGACCAAGTCCTACTGAATGCAAAGGAACATTTCCTAGTATACAGGCACAGAACTGGGCTACTAGTCAATTTGCAGTGATAAACTTAATAATTATTTTGATTTTCCATTCTGATTTATAGATGAGATCTGTACAGCTTGGTCTTCTGATCAACTTCATTAATACCATTATGTCGCAATATTTAATTGTATTATCTTTGTGCTGTGCCCTTTTGTCATTTTTTGTGCAAATATTTGCGTGAGCTGTATAGCTATTTGTGACAAGGAAGATCTGAGATAGTCACATTGTATTGAGTACATTGATCCAAATAATGTTTGCTTATGTGTTTATAGGTAATAAATTACCATACTGGATTGCAACGTACCTGGTCAATTATATTTAGATCTTTGTTGTTTACTGAAATAATATTTATATTCTTTTCAGCAGCAATGCAGTTTTTATCACCTCATTTCACAGTGCCCAACCTCACAAATTAATTGCAGCAGGTTCCATCCATTGCAATGTGCTTTGGTTCTGGATTTTGTATTACTCACATGCTCCCTATTGCTGTTTAATCTTCCAATCACAGTGCAATTAGCACACCAAAACAGCATCTCCCCTAGAGAGTGTGAATCATTATTACAAGAAAAAAATAATATTATCAGTGCCCTATTATAGACAACCAGGGATTAAGTTCTCTCTCTTGGGAGTTATGTTTAATTATGGTGTATAACTTATAGTCCACAAGTGTTAGAAACCGATAAGAGAAGGTGAAGCTAACTGTGCATATTTAGTATTCAGACAGCACTGCCCTGAGCTGTGGCCTGTAACAGACTGAACAGGGATGAAGAACAGTTTAATCTAGCTGAAATTGGGCATCTAATAGATCCTGCCCCACACATTAGACGGTTAACTACTTAAAAGTATTTGAATAATATGTATGAGTTCAGGGATGCCAGCCAGACTCCCCTAAATTCCTGGACCCAGTAAGAATTTAAATAAGCCTTTTGAACCCCTGGATTCAGGATGGTTTTAAAATCTAAACCAGGCTAGCTTCCTCATGAGGATGGGGAACAAAGGAAAGGCGATGGGCCATTAAGAAAGCAAAAGGGAGGGGACTCTGTCCCAGACAGCCAATGGGTCGGGCCCCTCCTCCAGCTCTTAGATAGCTAGCAGGACATAAGCCAGAATTTAGGGCAGAGAAAAAAGATTGCAGGCTAGTAAAAGCAGCAAGCTGGAGGGGCAGAACACAATCTTTCTGTCTGAATCCAAGGCGGTAGCTATGGGAAAAACAATACCCTTTTGGGGTGTTGATGCTGTGAACTCCTCCACTGCAGGTGCAGGTTGTATATACGTGTAAATAAAGCACATATCATAAAGACACCACAGTTTCCACTGTGTCTCATTGCCAAAAGGAAACACAAACGCTGGATAAGTGCCTGGAACCCCTGGACTCTCACGCTGCTTGGAGTTTGGGGTGCAACAGTAAGAAAAAGTGATTGCACTATGCAAGCAAGCAAGCTTGTTATTTGGGTCTTGATATAGAATTCTGTGTCCAATAATAGGCAACCATCATTTCAATGATATAATAAACAAAGAAGTTCTATATACATCAAGTTATTTCCTCCTTGAACGTGTAGATGCATGCTGCTTTGCTTACTACATGGGGCAGTAGTTACAATGCTACCCAGTCACCAACAATCAGCAGCAGGTCTGGGCTCAAGCTTCCAACTCTGCTAATCATGGTTTATTGTTTTCCCCCACTGATACCTACAGTGGTTGATACTGATAGCTTAGACCAGGCATGGCCAAACTTGGCTCTCCAGCTGTTTTGGGACTACAACTCCCATCATCCCTAGCTAACAGGACCAGTGGTCAGGGATGATGGGAATTGTAGTCCCAAAACAGCTGGAGGGCCAAGTTTGGCCATGCGTGGCTTAGACCAAACCCCAACTTCAAAACAGGAGGTTCTTGGTTCATCTTCTATTTCCCAAGCCGAGCTTGTATCACAGTACTAGAACGGTAATTTCTGCCTAAAAGAAGGCTCCTAGCTAGGACTAGGACCAGAGTTCTTGTTCCAACAAAATTCAAAGATATACAGTCTAGGGAAATATCATGCATGCAAATGGCAAATGGCAAAGTTACAAAACAAAGTGGGATACAGTACATCTATAATTCTTCTGTATCTTTACTTCTGTTGGAATGCCAAGGATTCATAGTTCATACAGCCTGCTCCTGAAATATGCTGCACCACAGTGAGCTCAGGGTCTGTGGTCAACATACCGTAGTTAAAGCTGGGGTTGGCTCATCCGTGTTAGTGGACCTGAGTGGCATACCCCTATTTCTCTCTCTCTCCATTACAGATAGTTAACCAGTGGCTGTATGTGAATGTGCTTTACTGTGTAAGGCTCCAGGTACAGAGGCAATTGAAAACCTGCAAGGACATCAGTCTGCTGCCTGTAAATAACTGACATTTTTCATGTGCTATTTGGGAAACATGCATTCTTATTTCAAGCCAAAAATTAAATGCATTCGTCAATAGCCTATTACATGAAAAAGGGATAGTGGCTGTCACTCCAGCCTTGATCACTAAAAATGCAAGGATAAATAATATGCCAGTAGTCCTGATATTGTTGGAATCTGACGGTCGTCAGGCCCAGCCAGCATGGCCATGGTCAGGTATGATGGAAGTTGGAGTCCAACAGTATCAGGAGGGCAAACCATTCCTTTCCCTGCTCTAAAGCAATGCATTTTAGCCAGAGCTCTTTTTCTAGAAAAAGAGGTGCCAGAACACACCATGAACACCTTCCTCATTCACCTGAGAGGTGCTGGAACTGAGTTCCAGTGCGTTCTGGCTGAAAAAAAGCCCTGATTTTAGCTATGGTCATATTCAGAATAGTGAGAAACCAATACTCAACAGTAAAATCTTTAGAAACTATGCAAGAGCTAATTTTTGCAATTTGCCAGTTAGCATAATGCATATACCACAGTTCCAGACACTATGTTCATAATATAATACTGTGAAACCTCAGATAAAATACTTCTTTTAATACAAAGCACCAAAGTCAAAGTGATTTTTATTTACTGGAGTGGAAAAAAACGCCAACTTTCCTCTACTTAGCAAAATCGATTTTGATGCCATGGGAAAAACTCAATGGAGAGTTGAAATATCCATATCATTAACAACAGTTTGTCTAGTCAACCGTCTCACTTGAATGTGCCTGCTCTGTTACAGCTGAGTCTTGTCTTTTACAAATTTAATTTTTCAGACTTTGATCTCTCTGATCCAACTGTTCTCAACTCTCTTTCCATGAAATTCAAAGGAAGGACTGTGAAATGAACAAATATATTTAATATTTGTTGAGTGAATGCTCCAGACTATTCCTGGATGGTTGGTACTTTTTACCCTTTTCGTGGGAAGCAGCCCTGAGAAAAAGCTCTGCAGTATACAGCCACAACACATGGCACAATCACAACGACCAGTAATGCTTGCAATTGTGGATCATGAACTGCCATCCCTGAGCAATCTGTGCTTCTTGCTTCATTTGTCACAAATATCACTTTATTTGTTGCTGTGATAATTATAATTAAAAAAAGATGGACAGAGAAACAAGATATACCAAGCTCAGCTGGAAGAGTTACACATGCCCTTAATAGCATTTCAGTTGGGCCAGTTTGTTTTCACGGTGGTTAAACTGCTTGGGCGAATCCACAGTTAACCCACAAGCCATTCCCTTATATAAGGCTTAATACTTCCCCTGCCTATATTGCTTTAATATTATAAGTACATCAGCCGTGTAGTGGTAAATTTTAAAGTGCAGGAGCTCTTCATGAGAATCCATATCACAAAAAGTCAAATGAACCCATTACCTTTTTATGTTACTTGGCAACTATTTATTTCATATTATGTGGCATGAGGACCATATAAAACAGTTGCCCCAGACACATGGCAATATGGAGAGATTTATTAGACTAAAATGTCGGACAGTTTTCATATACCTTCTCCTAGGTCTGCTTTGTGTTTGGCTGCTCTTTGCGGAGAAGCATTTGTTAGCTGCTTTCATTGCTCATATTTTATTGTAAAGTTTTGAAAATGCACTAGAAAATACTTTGAAAAACAAAGAGTCAAAATGATGAGGGTAGCTTTGTTGATAGATTTGCTCATACACCCTTGCCCACTAAAGAGCAGCAATACAGAACATGATACCCAATTTATTAGGACCAGCTTAAAGTTGTAGAATAGTGAGCTGCCAACGGGTGGTATAATGAGCATCATGTTGGAATTTGGCTGGCTGGATCTAAGTTACATCCCTGATGTGGCATTACTGTAATCCTATGAATAGTTCCATGGGGGTAAACTCCATGAAACTCAGTGGTGCTTACTTCTGAATGCATAGGTTGAACTTGTTGAACTTTAACAACAGAGCTGAAATGCAACATTTAACTTTTCATTAAATGTACAAAAAGTTTTGCAAATGCTCACTTTTATACTTTGTGCAATTAAATAACTCAAGATGGATGTGGTTATGATCTCAGATGCTTCCAACTGTGCAAAATGCTTTACTATTAACTGCAGCAAATTGGGTGATAAGGGAGCATTTTTCAGTTTATGTTGATAAAGGGAAAACAGCTAGTCACCATCTGTTATTGTTTTTAAAACAAATCTGAGTTAGAGATAAGTTATTGGTGTATATTTTAGGCCAAGTAAACCAGAACACAACTTTGTTATATACATACTATGAATTGCAAAAGTGTATATTTCTATTACAATGTAACATAAGAATAAACCAGTCTCAAAGAACACTTGACAAGAAATATAAAGATATTTATCTTGTTAACAATTCAAAGTTTCTGGTGTTACTTATCTTCCAACTTCAATGGTTTCTTCCTTCTTTGTTGTACAAACCATGCTTCTCATTATTTCTCTCATGGTCTTTATCTCTTAAGAGAGGCAAACCCAGTTCTACCAGTTAAAACTTTGATACTGCCTCTACTGAAATATAAACTTTAAATCTTTAAACAATAAACTTTAAGACCATAAAAACTATAAAAAGGAATGTTGAGATAAAACAAAACAAAGGAGGGCTGGAAGAGAGACATATGCTGTCTTTTAACATGGTTCTATTTAGGCCACACACCCTTTTATACCAGCCACTATGCACATATGGAAAAGCAGGCTAAACACTCACCACCCTTCACTTCACCATTTGCAGCCTCTTTTAACCACCATGCATTTAAGTGATACAATAAATAATATCTGATAGAAGAAAGTTATTTTTTGTTTTATAAATGTAGTCAGGATGGTCACCATATTTTCAAGTACAGTGGTACCTCGGGTTACATACGCTTCAGGTTACATACGCTTCAGGTTACAGACTCCGCTAACCCAGAAATAGTGCTTCAGGTTAAGAACTTTGCTTCAGGATGAGAACAGAAATCGCGCAGTGGTGGCACGGCGGCAGCAGGAGGCCCCATTAGCTAAAGTGGTGCTTCAGGTTAAGAACAGTTTCAGGTTAAGAACGGACCTCCAGAACGAATTAAGTACTTAACCCAAGGTACCACTGTAACTTACAACTAAATGAAAATGCATTGTAAGCAGCACAGGCCACGTGAAGCAGTATATATAGTTTTGACATGTCTGTTTCTCCTTTTTATCATATAGGGTCTCTGGACAGGTCTAGATTCAATAATGGATTGGATGAGAGTGAAGGAACTTAAACTCAATCTAGAGTTAATGATCGTAGAGGACTCAGAGTGGTAGGCTGGGGAAATGCTCATTCTAGATGAAATTGCTTTTTAAAAGGAGTTGTCTGTTAGATACTTCTTAGCTGCTTTTCAAAATAAAATATATTCCCATAGCACCATAAAATGTAACAAAACCTTTTTTTTAAGTTCACAATTTAGATACGAAAACAGAAAGAGCACTAGAACCATCTCAAGCTGGCACACTCTGGCTCACAGCCAACAGAAACACATAGTAAAAGAACAATTCTAATTAAAACCAGATTGGAATTGAATCATATTCAGAAGCCTATCAAAAAGAAAACAGAAGGGAGCCAATTGTACCACTTGTGGGAGATGCAATGCTGGAACTAAAAAAGCAGCTGTAGCGTTATTTTAGCTTAAGCTGCCTTGCCACTATAACTGCTGCTGGAGCGTAGCCTGGCCGCTGCAATGCTTACCTTTTTGACTTTCTAACTAAGACAGTTGTAATGTGCCTTAAAGACTGCCTGGAAGCATACTTCAAAATGCTACTGCTTAATTCATTTAAGCTGCTGTCAGTTTTTGATCAGTGAGAACTTACTACACTTCAGCGGCTACCGGTGTGTTCACAACCAATTCAAGCAGCTGCTTTTGACCTATAAATCCCTATATCGTGATGGGGAACCTGTGGCACTCCACATATTGTTAAACTACAACTCACATTACCTTAGGCCAATGGAAGTTGGCATCTAGCAATATCATACCCTCCAACAATTTTGTGCCAAAACTGAGACGTCAGGTGGGGCACACCTTCCGGTCCAGCGCTCTTTTTTTTTAAAAAAAATGATATTTATTCACAATTTCATCAATACATAAACACGAAAAAATAAACAAAAAAGAAACAGAAAAATACAGCAAAAAATAAGACAAAAAGAAGCCAAAAAAGAAAGAAAAAAGATACAAATCTCAAATTACAACTTTTCATTTGCTTGTTTCTTGAACCTCCTCACACCTCCCTTTTTGTATTCTAGTTTAAATTGTTATTCCAGCAAATTCTTCCCATGTTTCTCAATTTTAATTTAAATAATTAATCTTCACAATCTGTCTTATTTGTTGATTCAACATAACATTTCCATCTTTTAATATAATCTGTTATTCAATTTACCTTAATCTCTTTAACCTTATCTTATCTTAAAAATCTTAAAATTTCAAAGTTTACATCATATTCATACATGTCTCCTTAAATCATTTCTGCTAAAGCCAATTTAGTTCCTTTCCAGCATATTCCCTGATATTTCATTAATGTTGCACTAATTCCAAAATTAACAAAAGAATTTCCCTTTATATCTCTAATTTTTATCCAGCAGTCCCTTCTTCCTGGTTTCGGATTGTGTCAGTCCTTTCTGTCCATTACATCCAGTCCATCAATCTGGTGTTCTAATGTCCGAGGCCCTTAAATCTCTTCTAGGCCCCTTCTGCAAATTTTCTTGTTCTTGTTTGTGCTTTCGCACTTCTTTATCTATTGTTAGTTTCTTGGGGAGTGGGTCTCCGGAGGGTTCCATCCAGTAATAATTTCCATTTTCCTTCGTCAGACTGGCCCCTTCCCCCCAGTCCCACTCCCCGTCGTTATCTTTGTAATCCAAAGAAACTTTATCCAAAAGATAGTTATTCACCTGTTTCATGGTCCCACTAGAGTTAAAAGCTTCCTTGATTTCAAACACTTCCCAACACTCTCCAAGTTCCATCTTCCAACGCAGTGGCTTTTGTTCCTGCAGGACTTTGGATCTCTCCATTTGTGTTGTTTGAGGAGTAATCACTACCTCTTCCTTCTTCATCTGCCCTTGGACTTGCCTTGTTAAGCCAGATTCCTGAATTGATCGCTGTATAACTTCTTTATCCTTATTCTTTTTTAGATCATATTCACTGGCCACAGCACTCATCAAGTCCAATTTTTCATGCATCAAATTCATTTTCTCATACAGCTGCTCCAGCAAAACATTTGTCATACCAAGGGCAGACACCAAATCTTCCTTCCAACACATTTCTGTCAAGGTCAAACGGCTGGTCCCACGATCCAAATCTCGCAGCTGTAAAGTCTACAAATAAACTGCGACAACAAACTGACAAGCTCCCTCTAGGGGACACAATTTCTATTTGTATCCATTTTTAAAATGTATCCAACAAAGAAGATTACTTTCGATTTCAAATCCTTTCGATTTTCAGATACTTTGTTTCTTTAAAATGCAAAAATGCAGAAAGTAGCATTGAAGTTAATTTGTTTCTCTTTAGCTATCTGTCAAAAGTATTCCGCTTTCAATCAATGGACGTCTCAAACAGTTTCTGTCCCGACACCCCGTCCCCAGGTTTGGGACGATGGAAACTTAAATTCCTTTACTCTCCTCCTGCTGGATTGAACAGTCAAATTCCCCCCCCTTTTCTCCTGCTTCCAAGGGGGTTTTATTAGTTGTAGATGCAGGAAATTTCCAATTTTAAAGCAGTTTTCCAGGCTATTAGGTTGCAAGGTCTTTGCTTCAGTCTATATACAAAAAGCGGAAGGCGGACTTCCTGTTTAAACCTTCCCGCTTTGTGCCTAATTCATAAATTTTGCAAATTTCTTAATCCAATTCTCCGTTTTTACTCACGGGTACTTGATTTAGAGTCCAAATGTCATCAGGAAAAAGTCAGCGCTCTCCGGCGATGGCTGCATGGCTTCCCTCCATGGAAATAGTGATCGGTTCGCAGCACCGCGCTGCTCACCCCACTTCACTCCGGAGCCCCGAAAAGGGGTTTCCTCGTGAGTAGGGGAGGCGCTCTTGGTGCTCTGCTGAACCCCACGTTCCCAGGCTTCTCCGCCTGGGATTTCTAGCAGGCCCCCGCCTTTGCCGCGGCGGGAAGACCCAATTTCCACAGAGCCCGTTCCTCCGGTTGGAGGAACTCCGCCATTCGTCGATGGCGCTGACCCAGAAGTCTTCCGGTCCAGCGCTCTTTTAGTCCGATGTTCATGCCAGAGTGCTGGACCAAAAAAAAGGACACTCCAGGATCCAAACAGAAGCTAGGATTGGCTTCTGTGATGTCCCATTTAAAGTAGGACACTTGGGAGGTATGCAATATCTGTAGGGCCACAGCCTGGCTCTCCAACCTTCCTGTAAATAATTTGGGGTATTTAAAGGAACATCTCCCATTTTAAGATCTAACAATGAGATCCTGCTAAGCAGGTCCATGTAGAGTGGGGGGCAGCCAGATACACTTGACCCAGGCCTTGGAGCACCTGCTGGCCTGTTACGGACTGGCTGTTTATTGAGTTTATAACTGAATTCCTTTTTTTAAAAAAATAATATTTATTAAAGATTTTTTTAAAATTATACAAAAAAGAAAAAACAAAACAAGACAAAACAAAAAATAGAAAAAAAATACATCCATCATTCTCAAATTTTCAACTTTCCTTATCTTCTTTCTTTGACCTCCTCCTCCCCTTTCTTGTATCCTGGTTAATAATTATCACAGCAAATCCTTTCCATAGTTCATAATATTTTGTCTTTACATCACCTTAATCTATTTTCATCTTGTCTTATAGCAAACCTTAAAACTTAAAACTTAAATCTTATTTTTATCAACTTCTCATAACCATATCATTAACCTAATTCTTTAAACATTTTTACTAGAACCAGATAGTTCCATTTCAACATTTTTCTAACATTTATCAATTATTTTAAAACAGTCCTAATGATAAAAGAAAAAAAAAGATAAAACAATCCAATCTTCATCCAGCGTCCCTTCCTCCTGGTCCCGGATTTTGTCAGTCCTTTTTGTCCCATTAACCTGGTATCCTTATATCCGAGGCCCTCAAGTCTCTTCCATGTCCCTTCCGCGGCTCTTCTTCATATTTTCATTTTACTCGTGGGAACTCCATCTTAGTAATGTTTTTGACCCTTTTCAGCAGATCAGCCCCATTTCCATAGTCCAGACTAAACTCCTTGTAATATTTAAACACCTGTTTCAGATTCCTTCCAAAGTTAAGAGCCCCCACAACTCCAAACATCTGATGGCCCATTACCAGACTCAGAAAGTCCAAACATCCCTGCATAGGAGGGTCAATCCAACCCCCCATTTCCAAACCAAACCAAACTTTATCTTTCCAAATCTGGTTTTTTCCAAATTAATTTATCAAATCCAAAGGCTCATATTCCTGCAGGGCCGCAACTCCCTCCATTTCTGGCACCCAGGATTCAGCAGCATCCTCTTCTCTCATCTGTGTTGTCATAGCACACTCCTGTTTTAGTTCCTGGGTAGGCTCCATGTAGTTTCCTGCTGCCTGTTCAAAAATTCTGGCCGCATTAGTCATCAAATCCGTCTTCTGACTTAACTGATCCAAAAGGGCATTTATTTTACAGAAAGCACCCAACAGAGCTTCTGAAAACATTGTCCTACAAGGTCACAAGTCCTTTCCCACGATTGTAATCTGTAGCAGCTGCAAGCTCCTGAAATTGGTTACAATTTCACAGTCTCCCTCTAGGGGGAAAACTTCTGTTTATTCTTTCTTTTATGAACAATAACAACAAAGTTTCCTTTTTAAGATATTCTGTCAATATTTGTTCCTTTAAAATGCAAGAGGAAACAATGGAATCACTATGTTACTTTTCTTTTAGCTGTCTGTCAAAAACATTTGTCTCTGGTCAATGAGCTTCAAACGTCAGTCCTGACACTCCGCTCCAGGATCAGGACGGTGGAAAGTTACTTTACTTTAAACTCACTTCTGCAGGTTTAAACAGTCCAAAAAGAAATCCCCCTTCTTCTCCTGCTACCGAAGGGGGGTTCCACGATTTTAAATGATGAAAGCCAATCCTTTAAAAGTAATTTTCTAAGCTCTAGTTTACATTGTCTTCGCTTTATTCTGACTACAAAGAAACGGAAGGCAGACTTCCTGTTTAGGCCTTCCCGTTTCAGTACCAAATTGAAGTAAATTTTGAGTCCAATTCCTCTCTTCTGGCCAGTCCTTATTTAAAGTCCAGTTGTTCAAGATTTAAGTACTCACGGGTGATTCTTTAGATGCCAAATTGTCCCAGGAAAAAGGCAGCGCTCTCCGGCAACGGCTATGCGGCTTCGCTCCACGGAAAAAGCAGTTGACTCACAGCACCGCGCCACTTCCCCCTCTTCGCTTCGGAGCCCGTTAATGGGTTCCTTTGTGGGTTGGGGGGGCGCTAAAGGTGCCCGTTGAGTCCCATGGTCACAGGCTTCACCCGCCTGTGATTTTTTAAAGGGTCCCCGCTTCGCCATAGCGGAAAAGACCCGTTTCGCGCAGAGCTGGTCCCTCCAGTTCAGAGGGAGACCGCCATTGCCGATGGCGCCACCCCGGAAGTCTATAACTGAATTCCAACAAGGCTTCCACCCCAGGCCTCAGACGAGCTCTGCAGGGCCTTGCTGCTAAGTGTACTACCTTTTGTGGATGTCTGTTTAGCAGTGTGCTTTCAGTAGTTTCCCCAGGAAACTCATTCCATCCCATTTCTTTCAGAAAACAGATATATTCTTCTTCATATTTTTTTTTTTAAAAAGAGAATCATACCCACAAAACTGAGGTAGGAGTTTGGAAACTGAGCTTATTTAGGCCTCCTATTTCTTCAGTGGTTTTGTTGACCAGTTTTATGGGCTTTGGTTTCACTATTTTTGCTATTGTTAAATTATTCATATATGGTTTTAAGTTACAAACTGCTTTATAAACAGATTGAAAATCAGTATATATATTATGTAAAGAATGAAAGTAAGAATCCACAGGTAATCTGTGTGACGTCTGAAAAACTTTATCTGAGAGTCAACTATGCATTAAGCTTAGTGGGTAGTGGGCATCTATTTTGCCCTTTTAACTTCCATTAATTATGAGTGCAGTGTGTGTGTGCAATTCTTACTGGAAATGCAGTGCTCAGGGAGAAGAGACTTGTTAATTTCCTCCTTGGTGCAATCAGAACTAAAACCACTTCCTCACATGATTAAAAAGCTTGTTCTAAGTGTTCTAACTGTACGGGAAGGTATTTTAGCGACTGGGAGTGAAAGGAAAGAGGAAATGATATCTTGCCATGCACCACATTCCTGGTAAAGATCCCACCTAACCGGAATTCATAAAATAAAAAGGAGAGGTAGCTGCATATTACACATTAAACATAATGTGTCATTTGGTCCTAACCCAGATAAAAAAAAGATGAATTCAAAAGTCAGACATTGCATGGATTTATCAGAAACCCCACTTGTGCCCTGAGGGACAGGTCAGGTTGTGCCAATGATTAAAGTTGGGCAAATGATAAAGCTGAGAGACAAAGTGTATCAATGAAAAGGATATTGTATAGAACAGCTTGATAAGAAAAAAGAATGTGGGAAGCTAAAGTGGTTCATTTAAGGACAGATCTAAAGTTGGAATTTCTCTGTCACATACAGGTGAACTGTACCTGAAATACTTTTCAGAGAGCCACACTGAAGTCCATCACAGGTGAAAAGCAGTTAATTGTTACCTTCTGTATCTTGTCAATTCAGTTGTCTACATAGACAGAATGAGATATGTTCCAGGTCTGAAAGGCTGTTTTTAAGTGCTGTGTGTGATTAGATATGCTATTATGGCAATATAAGCTTTGTTTGGTTTTCTTGTTTTAGTGCATTTTAGTGTTTAAACCATCTACCCAAGTGGTGTAATCAAATATTGCTAAAATGCAAGAAAACCAGAAAACCAAACAAAGACCATATAGGCATTCATAATAATGTAACTAATCACATACAATATCCAGAGAATGTTATGGGGTAACAATAAATAAATACTTTGTTCATAGTTGACAGCAAACACTTTCAGAATTTCTTATGACTATGAACAAACAAATCTTTAAAGGAGGCAGGCTAAAAGACAGATGGTCTGCTTATATTGCCACACTATCAAGCCAACCAAGGGCTAGCATATCTAGATACTTAGTCTAGTATTCTTCTTTCTGCTTCTACCTAAAGCATTTTATAAACGAGTAGAAAGCATTATGCCCTTTCTTTGTAAAGTATCACTGACGAGGTTCTCAGGCCAGTTACACCTCTAAGCTGCTGGTGAAGCCAATGGGAATAAAACAAATCCCACACCCTTCCAGAGTTACAGCTTTTTCTTAATTTGTAAGCATGCACAAGTCCCACAGAGCTAAAAGAAGCTTATGGCCAAAAAACCGTATGCAAGATTTCAACTTTAGTACACACTATGGATTTATACATTAGTGAACATAAAAGAGCTTTTCAAAATAAGAGCAAAACCAAAGGTGTATTCACTAACATATCTAGCAAAATATTGTTCTAAAAAGAATAAAAATGGATAATAGCTGAGAGATAGAGCTTGTGCTTTTCATATTAAAGGTCTCGATCCTGGTCATTTTAAAATAAAAAAAAATAATCTCAAGTAACAGACTGCAAAGATCTATTTCTTAATCTTAACAGTTTCCTAAGGTTCCCCAAAAGAACACTGTATGATAACTGCTGATTTACAACTCTCCCATCCGCCAAACACTATTGCATACTAAGAGGAAGTCAGCAGGTGGCACTATTATACACATATTCTGCATATTTTCCTTTATCAAACTCATTCTTTTTTTCAGTATAGTTTTTATGCATATTTACTGATACTAAAAATCATATGCTGTACACTTACATTCCTTTCCAGTTCATAAGCTAAGAAATAAAGCATTCCTATACTGAGTGTGTTTGACCTTGGGACTCAGCAACTGATGAAACAGTTTGAACTGGGAAAACTACATAGCTCATAGTAAAACTATAATCCAAAACTATGCCTGTTTAGTCCAATGCAATTCCTATTTTTTACAGTGGTGCCTACTCCTAGACGAGCAAGTTTGGGATGTACATTTATCTATCAGGAAGAATAATTTAATTCAGTGGTGCTTAATTTCAAATCAACATACTGTTTATAGAAAGAAAGGAAGCTGCCTTATATCAAGTCAGAGCATTGATCGATTTAGCTTAATATTGCGATTTGTGGACACTGATTGTCAGCAGTTTTTCAGGCAGGATTCTTTCCCAGGCGTATCTGACCATAAGTTAATGGAACTCTTCGCATACCAAATATGCATTCCGATACCGAGCTTCGGTCAGTCACCACATGTAATGAACGATTATTCTTTTTATTTTATTTTCCATTCCCTCAAGGAGGTATAGAAAAACAGTTCTTCTCCTGGTTGTATTATTGCAACCACCTCATTAATTGCGGATAGGCTGAGTGAGAAATCCCCCTGCATGCCTGGGGTTGGGATCCAGCAGTTCTCCTGCTGAGCCAAGAGGTTCTCAGCACAGCGAGGCTACGTCGGCTTAACACCCCTGTCCTTGGCTTCAGCCAGGATCCCGCCAGCAGTGGCGAGCCCAGTGAGGATTGCAGCCCGAGTCTCCCTGCCTCAACATTTTTCTCACCGAACAAGGGCTATAAATCAGACTGCTTTCCCTTGCTCACTGTTACAAGACCCAGCAATGCCCCCTTTTTTGGCCCTTGGACTATCATATCAGTTGCTAGGAAGCGGGGAAAACAACAACAGGATTTCAATAGAAGAAGAACTGTGCCTGGAGGAAGAACTGAGGGGAGAGACTCCATCAGGCAAGGCCTCCTTCCACTTGCCTTGCCCCACTCTCTGCTTCTTAATGTGTATTGTATTGTTTTATGTACTGTGGCTTGCCATTGTTTTATTGATTATAGTTTAGATATTATTGTAACTGTTGAGTGGATTTCTGTTTAACTTTTATACGTTGGTATTATTAATTTATACTATTGTAATGATTGTTGAATGTTACTTTTTTGATGGAGGTTGCCTATTTTAAAGTTATGTTTTATTATCACATTTTTGCATTGCATTAGATTGTTATAACATGTACATTTTTTTGTTTCTTCAGCTTGTAAACCGCCTTGAGTATTCTAAGATAGAAAGGCGGTATACAAATTAAAAATGATTATGATGATGAGGAATAACAACAACAACAACGCAGCAAAGCCTTTTTGTTATGCATTCAGCCGTAGTGGCCACTGCCCTAATAAAGTCATTTTTGCATTTCTGACTTGACACACTCCTTTGCTGGGTTAACATCAGCACAACTCCACTGTACGCTCCCGTCTCTCTATGGTAAGCAAGGAAGCTTCCGCCACAGGCCTCGGAACGTTCGAAGCCTCGCCTCCAATCAACAGCGCCAGTCCCGTTGCTAGGTGACCGTTGCCAAGCTGCGGCGTGCGGAAGGAAGCTCGAGTCGCCTTGGAGACAGGGACGCTCCAGGCTGGGCGCTGGCTTAGCCAGAAGGCTGCCATGAGTTCCCGGGGCAGCGAGCAGGAGGGTGGCTGCGGCGGCGGCTGCGGAAGGATAATGGAGGCTCCCGCAGCCTCGTGGCACGTAGCCGGGGTGCGCATTACGCCGTCCGAGGTGCGCTTCGTGGACGCGGTGCCCGGAGGGCGCTACCGGGCGCTGCTGAGCATCCAGAACCTGCAGTCTCACAGCTGCCTTCTTCGCTTAATGCCTCCGGAACAACCTCAGGTGGGGAGCCCAGAACTGGCCCTTGAAACCCCCGCCTTCCCCTTTAAAAATGCTCCTTTGCACCCTTCGCAACGCTCCTCCTCCTTCTGAGGCTACTGTTAGTAGTGTCCACGTCCCCATCCTGCACTTTCCCCTCCCTCCATTCCCCTTTGCTGCTTCACTTGTTGCAAAAAAAAAACAAAACACCCCTCTCCAGGTTCGTAACAATGTAAATCTTGGCAGATCAAATAGGCGTTAAATAAAACCAAACAAACTCAGAGGCAGAGCGTTTGCCACTGGAGAGTTACTGAATAGTGTTTTGAATCAAAGCCCATCACTTGTCAATCATGATAATAATAATAATTTTATTATTTATATGCCTCACCCCAATCTGACTGGGTTGCTCCAGCCTCTCTGGCGGCTTCCAGCAAAATATATTTCATGGATGGGCAATGAATATACTGTATGATCCTGCTGAAATCAAATGACAGTTGAATTGGAAATCGAATGGTTTATTTCTTCTTCTTCTCTTGCAGTTCAAACTAATTGTGGAAAATCAAAAGAACTCTGTTGCTTCTGGGCTTCACATAACAGCCATTGTGGAATATCATCCTGATAAAGAGATAGACCTTCAGGACAGGTTACTCCTTCACATAGGAAAAAAGATAATTGAGATTCCTCTAATAGGGTATGGCATTTCAGCGTACAGTATTGCTCCACTAGTTAACTTTTGTTAAAACAAGGTGAAATTTCCTCCATATGATTATTGTGACTTAAAATTGTTATGAGTGAAGTGGCCTTAAGGGCCGATCTACATACTAATTGCTTGTAACCAATTAATGTCCATAGTTTGAAAAAACAACAACAAATAGCTGTAGGTGTGTAAACAGGATGAAGACCATGATTCTGGCAAAAAATCCAACACTGCCCCCTGTACTCTGAGAGGAAAACTTAAACTGATGCCAATAGACATTTCTCTCTTAGCCCTAATAACAGCTTGCATGGGCTATTTATTTTATTAAAATGATAATGCTCCAATTTTACTCTTTGTGACATAGTGTTGCCACTTGACTGATGTTTATTACTAGATTAGTGCTTTTTAACTTTTTTAATGATGTTACAGATGTCAAAGAGAACAACAACTACCAAACTTTTAGAAGACATCTGAAGGCAGCCCTGTTAGGGACGCTTTTAATGTTTGATGTATTACTGTATTTTAATATTTGGTTGGAAGGTGCCCAGAGTGGCTGGGGAAGCCCAGTCAGATGGGTGGGGTATAAATAATAAATTATTATTATTAAATGCATTAATTAATAGCACAATCCAAACCAGTGTCCACCAACACGGGTTTGCATTGTAAGAGCCACCAACACATTTGCATTGCTCACTTGGTTAGAACCAGAAAGCGGGAGGGGGCAAGCAAAAGTATGCTCTATGCCACCTTGGAGCTGACTTAGTGATTAGGTCTGCTGCTGTCAAGGGGTGTTAGTGGAGCTGTCTTAGGATCCAGTAGGCCCTGTGTTGCCTCAGCCCCTCCCTGCCCCATAGTACTGTATTTTGGGGCTATAAGTCACCTGCCCTCTCAGTGGAACAAGGAGCTCTGCACTGGTGGAGTGATGCTAGTATCACTCCATGAGCAGAAGCTAGTGATGCTGTTCTGGTCTGGGTGCAGGGAGTCTATCAGGTATGATACTGACATCCTTAGGAATTATGCTACTGTTGCGGGAGTGGCTCTACCAGTTCAGTGATGAGTTTTGACCCAGGCTGCAGTACTATTAACCCTTTGTTGTGCTGCTTTTTTTATTTATATCTGTATAATTTTTTGTATTTTGTATTTGTACTATTTCATTTGTGTCCTGCTTTTCTTCCATGCTGGATCTACCAAGCTGTGAAGATCTATCAAGCTCTAAAGGTCAAAACTAGCGCTTTGAATTGGGCCTAGAAATAAAGTAGGGCACCAGTGCTGTTAGCAAAGCACCACCATAATATGTTTCTAATTTTTAGTTCTAATTAGCAGACTAGCAGTTATATTCTTAACTAACTGCAGTTTTGAACTGTCTTCAGAGGCAGCTCCATGTATAATGCATCACAATAGTATAAATGAAGTAACTAAAGTTGACCAGGTAGTTAAACATCCTATAGTATAAAGTGCTTTGGGCTATAAAGGAAACGTTCACCTCCAGAAGAAATGGTTCATGGAGCACCCTCAAGGTTTAACTCTGGACAGTTTGCTATCCTTATTCATACCTGCCACTAGATTTTTAATCTTTCCATTTTGTTTTGTTAGCTCTTTACCAAAATGTATTATAAGAGTGAGATTTAGGACTCAGTGATGTTTTGCTGCTAGGCTATATAATGGGCACATTCTATGCAAAATTAGTCATGATTTGTAATGTGAACTAATCCATGTTTACTTAGAAGTAAGTTCTACTGAGTCTCAGCAGTGCTTGTTTTCAGGCAAGTGCATATGGGATTTTCAGCCCAAATTATATTGTTCTTACTGTGATTTTATCTTTTTCTCTTACTTTCTTGTACTGAATGTCTGTTACAGCAGTCATCATGAGCTCATACAATGTTGAAACTTTTATAATGTTATAAAATTGTTGGGGTATTCCAGTGTACTCATTGTATATTAAATTGTGATCAGTGTTTTTTTCTTAAGCGTAAGTAGACCAGATCCATTTTAAGAATTTATAATTTGATGAAACAAAGATGTTCAAGCTAATTAAAAATATAGTTGCAACTCAATGTGATTAAATTGTCCTTAAGTTCCAATAATTAAGAAAGCAAAATGACATTTTAATAAACCTCTTATGTTTGCTGATGTTGCTGCTAAATTAGATTACATAATTAAATTCTCTGTGTGTTGAAAATGGGAGGAAAGCTTTCTTTCCTAAAGCATCTTTAAAAAATGCAGCCAACAAAGTAATGCCAGAAAGCCAATTAAAAGTGCAATTGTTTTCCAGATTAATCCCATGCTGCTGCCTAGAAATTGAACCTGAGATAGATTTTGGCACAGCGATTGCAAACAGTAACGTAATTAATAAAAATCTAAAAATTACTAACTATGGATCATCTCCAGGTAAATATTTTCTTTGTAGCAAATTATACCAGATTCCTTTTCTGTTAACATGGTATATTGATGGGTTTCCTAACTACAGTATACAGTGGTACCTCGGGTTACATACGCTTCAAGTTACAGACTCCGCTAACCCAGAAATAGTACCTCGGGATAAGAACTTTGTTTCAGGATGAGAACAGAAATTGCGTAGCGGCGGTGCAGCAGCAGCGGGAGGCCCCATTAGCTAAAGTGGTGCTTTAGGTTAAGAACAGTTTCAGCTTAAGAACGGATCTCCGGAACGAATTAAGTACGTAACCAGAGGTACCACTGTATAATGAAATATTCATTTTTGTCTCACAGTTCTTAGACACGTCAAACTAGGGTTATCAAGTTCTGGGAAAGCTACCGCCCTAGATGGTGTCACATTTTGGTAGACAAAGGTAGCAAAACGGTTTTTCTCTCCTTCCTCATTTTCCATTAATTTTTAAAATTTTGGGAGCATGTCATTGTATTTTGGGATAGCGAAGACAGAGAAATAGGTATATCTGCCTACATTACTGGGCAGAATTCAAGTTGCTGCTTCCACATGTCATGCTTGTGATTTGACTTGCAGTCTGTGGCTAAGGGTGCAATCCAAGCCTACTGTGGTGGTTCTGTGGAGCTCTTGCCACCTTCACAGCCCTGCCATTCACGGTGCAGAAAGTGAAGGGCAATATGACTGGGCCTGGTCTTTGCACCAGCTCTAGGCAAGCACAGTGATCAGGTCTGGTTTGAGATCTATGTCTTCTGGCAACAGCTGTAAAACTGACTTAGGATTCCTCTGAATGCCCTGTTTTGGGGGTTTCTGCTGGGGTCAGCTGGTGGGGATCCCACCAATGGACTTACTTTCAGCATGTTAGGCAGATGTAATGTACCGTATTTTTCGCTCCATAGGACGCACCTAGGTTTTTTTTTTTGGGGGGAAATTATTTCCCCCCAGGTGCGGGGCTGGGGTGGGGGAAGCCTGAGCTTCCCCCGACCCCAGCCCCCAGAACAGGCAGCTCTCCGCAAGCCTTGGGAGACCGGCGCGACTTCCCGCCAGGCTCCCACGGCTTGCAGATATTTGCCTGAAGCCCAAACCAGGTGGGGGGACAGTGGGAAGGCGCGCTGCGCCTCCCCGCTGTCCCTGGAGCTTGTGGGGCTGGCGGCAGGGAGAAGCGCGCTGCTATGTGAAGATAGGTGTGGAAGTAAAGTGCATCTCTGCCCACATTTTGTGCTACCATGTATCAGAGTGGAAATAGTTAATTTTACATGCAATGCACAATATTGCTTATATATTTTGTAGGTACATTTGCTATAAAATACAAAGGAAATGTCTCCATTTTGATATCACCAACCAGTGGAGTGGTGGAACCCCGATCAGAACAGTTGATTAATATGGAGATTTGTACAGATGTACCCAGAACAATTAATGAGACAGCCATGTAAGTTGCAGTCTTCCTTCTGCCCAGAATGTTGTGTGACACTGATACCACTGTCTACTCTGACAGGAAGCACTGAAGCTGTAAATATGTTTAATATATTAGTGACACAGGCAGGTTCCACCATTAGTCTCCCAGTAAAATAATCTGTCTTTCAACCCAGCTTGGAATGGTAGAAATAGGCAGCTTCTATAAGTTTCAACTATAGATATGTGTGTTGTACAAATGCTCTAGTAAAATACTGAGTTCATAAGATTAATGCACTATTGTAACACAGTTCTTAACTGTTCATATTTTCCCCTTTTGTTCCTTCTTACCTGTTGTTTACTCAAAAGTGTGAAATTGCAGGGACGGCCCAAAGCTCAGATAATCATCAAAGCCAATATAGTGGAGCAAATTCTTGAGCTTTTGGGTGTGCCTCCATCAAACAAAATAAAATGTGTCAATTTTGGATGTGTCTATTTTGGAACCACCAAGACTGAAGAAGTTCTTCTTCATAATAAAAGCCCAGAGCCCATGGATTGGGTGGCAATCCTGCAAGACAATGCTGTTGGTGGAGAGATGGTAAGGAAACCTTTTTTGAATTATTTTTAAAAAGCTTTTCAAATGTAAGGAAACCTGATGACTTTGCTCCTGCTTTTCTGTCTGTTTTGCAGCAGGGTTTCCCTTCCATAGTTGTAGTCTTGTAGAAGAGAGTTTTTCTTTTGGTCAATATTGTGTGTTTTTCTTGTCTATATGTATCTCTTCCAACTGTGCGGGTGGAAGGATACAAAGAGCATTGAGGTCAGCATGTGGGAGTGTTTAAGCCAGGTCTCACAGGGAAGAAGATGGAAGGGGATGGAAGTAACAGAAGAAAAACATAGAAGCAGAGAAACCAGGGCGCTCTGGAGGACGAGGAGAGATTCATGAGCGAACAAGAAGAAGTAGGTAGAGGGAAAAGACGTGGCTCAGTTTCTCACAAGAAGGAGAAAGAGGAATAGGACAGAAGGGTCTGGGGCTGCCATCCCTAGTGGCTCGACAGAAAGAGAGAAGGGTGAAAAAGCTAGCAGGAAAGGAAACTACAAGGGGCATCAACAGAAGAACTGTATAAGGAAAGATGGGGTCAGGTGGAATATACATTATGAGAGACTGAGGAAGAAGGGAGTATATAGCAAAAAGAGAGTGGAGTCCTGGGATGCAAGATGGCAGTGGAATTCTTTGAGTAACTTTCCCACTACGGACAAGAGACCACCTGGGGTTCTGCAGACACCTAATACCAAGGGCAGGGATAGAACTGACACCAGCTCTCACAGCATTGTGTCACACTGTAGTATGAATAACAAGAAGAATGTGCATTGCAAATGTGTGCCATCTCTGAAAGGTGGGTAAATAGTAGTAGTAGTATACCATCTCATCCTTATGTGCCCAACTGATGACTGTGCTGTGCAGGAGAGGGCCTCTTGAAGATGTAATCTCATCAAAAGGGTTATTCTATACAATGTTAGTATTAGGTGTGGTGGCACCTACCCTTTCGAACGCCTACCACTTACCATTTCTGTTCTCTTTTTGGTGTCTATTGAAGACCTACTTTCTTTCTAAAGCCTTTTAAGTGGACATTTTTATTCTTATCTGTATTGGACTTGACATGGTTTCCAATATGTGTGTTTATTGTTAAATAGCTTCAGGCTGCTTTATGGGAAGTGATCATTAAGTTGAAAGGGAGAAAGAATAAATAAAACACTTGTGTGTGGAAAAATATAGCACTGCATTTGGGCCTAATGTTGTGATAGAACCAAACCTTTTCCATTACCCTTACGCTGTGTGGCTTGGCCTCTGTCAACAAGGCCTGTGTTTACTCCTGTTTACTGTGTGCTTATTGTGTTTCCTGTGTTGGACTTTTCATTGATGTTCATGTGATGTCATCTAAAATGGACATATATTCTGTACTTTGTTATTACTATTTGATGTGTTGTTTCCCAACATGTGTGTAGGAGAACCAGTGTGGTGTAGTGGTTAGTGTTGGACTAGAACCTGGGAGATCAAAGTTTTGTGGGGATTAAATGAGGACAGGGAGAACCTTGTATGCCACCTTGAGCTCTCTAGAGAAAAAGGTGGGATAGAAATGCAACAAATAAGTAATAAATAAATAAACCAGCTTCACACCAATTGGGGTCCTTAAGTCACTCCTAATTTATCTCCAAGCAAAGTGTGAACACCTTTGCATAGGATAAAGCATCCCTGCCTGTCAACACCCCCGGTGAAATAAAATGAAGTCTGCTGCTGTGAACAGCTAAGGGGGAAAGAGCTATGAAAGGTACCAGAGGAAAAAACAATTTTACTGCACTCTAAGGAAATCAGCCCTGAGTGCTCACTGGAAGGACAGATCGTGAAGCTGAGGCTCCAATACTTTGGCCACCTCATGAGAAGAGAAGACTCCCTGGAGAAGACCCTGGTGTGGGGAAAAGTTGAGGGCACAAGGAGAAGGGGACGGCAGAGGACGAGATGGTTGGACAGTGTTCTCGAAGCTACTAGCATGAATTTGACCAAACTGCGGGAGGCAGTGGAAGACAGGAGTGCCTGGCGTGCTCTGGTCCATGGGGTCACAAAGAGTCGGACACGACTAAATGACAACAACAAGGCAGCATTGTGAATACACCAAAGGACTCCATGGGGAAATTCTAATGCATCTTTTTGTGTAAGCACAAACTGCATCCTCTCAGGGTTCCTGCAGTGTAAGGGCCTTCCAACTCCACATACTCCACCTGTCAGAAAGATGCATATTTGCTAGGGCATAATAATTCTGTAGAAAGTTCTTACTTTTTTAAAAAAATAAGCTATATTATACCAGTTATGTCTAATAAATACAAACAAGGAGTGATCTAGTGCTAGGGACAAGTTTCTTTCACATAATGGCAGTTTTTCCTTGCCACTCTTTCCGTATTAGACTGTGATATTTTATTTTTATTGCTTTTCTATATAATACAATCTAGGCTTATTCAATATGCATAATGTTTTTCTGCTTTTTTCTTTTTTCTGAAAAGCCCAGCATTAAGAACTGAGAAAACTGAGTGGCTTTTACTATATTTTATACCTCACTTTGTCTTACAGGGCACAGATATTCAGAAGAGTACCAATGCTGTTTTAAGAGATTTACATTACACTGATGGAAAAGCAGAACAAGATGTTTCCGCTCTAATTGCCTGCATTCCCAATGAAGGAACATTACAGCCTGATCAGAAAATGATGATCTCTATTTGTTTTAGCCCAAAGTAAGCATGGAATGTGAACTTAATGATATTATTTATTAAATTTGTATACCACCCCCATACCTTTAGATCTCAGGGCAGTACACAACAATATATAAAAATATATATGATACATATGTGTGTGTGTGTGTTTGTGTCTATATATATGTGTGTGTGTGTGATTAAAATTACTAGAAATTGACCCCAAATATGATACACTCCTCTCTTTTTGATATAGGATTCATTCATAGCTGAAAAAGCACTCCTCTAACTTTTGTAATTAACTTATTTTGACTAACTGTTCTCCTAGTTATGGGAAAGGTTTCTGTTTTCAAAGAAAATATGGGGTATGAATGCCCTCTTTTAGCTGCAGTGGGTGACAGGAAAGGGTATACCCTGTCTGGAGACCAATCACTTCTTGTCTCAGTTGCCTAGCTGAGGCCAGAGGAAAAATTGGGGGGGAAAGTGTAATACAAGAGGTGCAGTTGGAATTATTGGAAGCTATGCAGGCTCAAGGGTTGTGACAGCAGCAACTAGGCTGAATGGGCAGGGGGGTGGTATCAATTCACATGGAGCGTTGTGAAAAGAGTTGTATATTTAGATGATTTGGAAGTTGGTACATAGGGAACATTCTTAGCATAGTGACAAGTGAGAAGTCAAGAACCAAGTATTTATTATCTTGCACAGTGAGTGAGGTAATGACCCTGTAGAAACACCCCGTTAATTAGTGTTGCTATATTGATGTTGCATAAGAAACCTTAATTGCTCTAATTTTTCTGTTTAAACTTGTTAAGACATTAACAGCATATATTCTCCCTCCGCGCTTAGAAACATAAATGTAATTGTGAATTTTTCAGAATGGTGAAAAGGGACAGGGGGGACCTTGGCAAAACTCCACCAAGGCAAGATTATGCTCTCTTTCTGAAATTTGAAGCTATAGGAAGCAAAAATGACTTCTTGGAAGCAGTGGCTGGTGGTGACAGACCTACAGATGGTATGGCATTTATAAATACTGAATAAATGGAATGGAATTAGAACTGTACTTTTCCCTCTATAAATTTCCAGGAAGGGTAATGGGGTTTGCGTAAAATAATCTATAATTTGAATACCTAAGTTAATTGGAAAACTCCTACCTCTGCATGTAATAAGAAGGTGTGAATTACATACCTTGAGGCTTGTTTTAGGTGGCAAGAGTGAAGCAACAACAAATTAGTTCCCTGGTCCCCCACTCACTCCATCCTTGGGCTGGTTGGCTCCCTGAAGAGGCAAGGCTTTCCACCTCTACCTCTTCCCTGCCTGAGCCTCACTCAGACAAAGGGCCAAGGGCGTCCTTCCTCAAAGTAAGACATTTTGGGCAAGATGGCCTGTGCCTCTGCCACGTTTTGCTGTGATGAAGGCCAGCTCACCAAAAATGTTTCACTCTGAGAAAGGATCCCCATGGCAATTTCTGAGAGTAAGGCTTGGGTAGGGGTGAGGTGGAATCTCTGTGCACAGCTTGAATAATTCAGGGTCTCGGCACCTTCTGTGGCCTGCATGTCAGGGATCAGGCATACCTTGCTATCTCTCCTCCTTTGATGACTTCTTAGGGATGACTGAGAGATCCCAATTAATTCTGTGCTGGCTGCAGAAGGTGTAGTGGCTGCTAGGTACCAGCATGCAGTAATGACATCATACATTATTCTTACCATATAAGGATTTCTGGTTAGGTTTAGCATGACAAGGCAGACCTCCAGAACCTGATAGGTTTTCCACTTCCTTACTTCAGTGCCACTGATTTCTGGCTGAAGGGCTGGTTATCCTGCAGGAATCTGACTCATATGTTTGGGGTCTGTAATAGTATGTGGAATTTCCCCAGGTGTTTTCACCAATTTCTCATGCTTGGTGGCTGCCCACAACAACAATCTATCCTGGATACTAGTCAAATTTTGAGCCCATGTATGTTCAGAAAGCAATGACTTTTGGAAGCTAGGCTGGGCTTTTATGATGATTTTGCGTCATCTTTTTTTTAAAAAAAATCTGATTACAATAGGGCATTTTATGTACATTTATCATACAATGTGTCTTGCCTGAAATTTCAGGAGGTAGACTGTACATTGATACATGTATGACTTTATCATATAAAATGGGGGCAAATTATATGAAGACAGTCTTTCATGGTCTATAAGTAAATTGGTTGCTATATTATCTGTCTTTCGGCTGTAAATAATAGCATATCCTTTTATCTCAATGCTTTTTACAGAGAAGAATCGTCATCAGGTTGAGTTGGGTTTGATAGGCTCAGGGCTTCCAGTCATTCTGACATTCAAACCAGGACCAGTTGTTAATTTTGTGGAGTGTTACATGGGTGAACATACAGATATTGTTTGCACGCTCAAAAATGAATGTGATATTCTTCCAGTATCATTTGCTTTTCGTAAGATTGCACATTATAATATTTGTCCTGAAAAGGGAAAAGTAAAAGCAAAGTCTACACAGGTACTGTTTTGTATTTTTCTTTCATCTTATGCAGCATATATGTAGTTAACTTTCAAAATGCTTTATATTGTGAAGTGTTGCATAGTACAATAACATAAATTTAAGTTGCCGCTAAAGCAGTATTACTGTAATGATGGCATGCATGAATGATTGTTACTTCAAATAAAACAAAAAAAAGAGCTTTCTTTTAAAGTATTTATTTACTAAATTTATATACCACCCTTCATCCAAAGAGCTCAGGGCGGTTCACAAGATAAAAATACAAGATAAAAGCCCAAATAAATAGAACAAAAATAAAATAAGAACCCTCCCCCCCCAAGCAGATTAAAAAAGCTGTAGAATATTAATCAGCCAAAGGCCTAGTTGAAGCAGAACATTTTCGCCTGGCGCCTAAAGATGTATAATGACACTCCCTTGTCATTGAGAGACTGTTTCTGAGATGCATGAAATTTTACTCCTTTTTGCTTCTCTTGTCTTCCTGCTTCAAAGCAGTTACAGAATTGTTGCTTTATCTATCTCCTATCCACAAGAAGCACCTTTTACTCTTACATACACAGATGAGAAACATTCTCTTCTCTCTGGCTAAAGCTAACTATCATAACCACCTTCTTTCAACCCATCCATCCATCCATAACCCTCCATGAGTATATAATGAGAATGCACCTGTTACAACTTTTTACTCTATTCTATTAGCAGTCATTGCCCTTCTTCCTTACATTGGTTACTTGTCAAACTCCACAGCAACTTCAAGCTTCTCTTCCTTATTTCTAAAGCCACATATATCTGGTTGCATCTTCCCTTATTTCCTCTTCCTCTTCTATTTTGCTACCTATTCTGCTGCCAAACTCCACTCCTATCTTGATGCCTTCTTCTCTGTAGTTCTTTCTCTTCAAAATATCATGTACTCGGCCTTTTGTGAGAACCTTCCTTTGCTGAACCCTTTTACTGAGCCATCTTAGCAACACACAGAAACTTTCTCACTACCACCTGAGCCTCTCTTGTCCTTCTGCTCATTGGCAACCGTTGGCCTCTGTTTCCTCAACTTCTCTCTCCCAGGCCTCTACACATCTACTCAGATGCAAATCCTGTCAAGTTCAGTGGGCTTATTCCTGGGTAAATGGTTACAGAATTGTAGTCTTCAAGTACATTGTAAGGAACCATGCTTGCTGTATAGTCTATGAAGCAGTCAACAGACTGTGAAGCCTAAGTAGTTGGATAGGGATGTTTAAGAGAATTTTACTACTTAAAGTTCAAGAAATGAAAACTATTTATTTGAATACTGGGAATTTAACATCCTAGTGTTTTTTTTTTTAAAGAAACAATGAGTGAGCATGATGTAACATTTTAAAATGCCTAAACGTCTGTATTTATTTATTTTTGTCTTTAGGATATTTTATTTTCATTTATTCCACGTCACGTAGGAACCTTCACAGCGAAGCAGGTGATAGATATCATTGGTCCAGTGGCAAAAAAAGATGGCTTACCAGCACTGAAGATCAAACCTTTCCATCAGTTATACTTAATTTTTTCTGGGGTGTGCAACTCTGTAACCAATAAAGTGGTTCTGAAACCCAACCTTGGTAAGTTAGTAAGAAAAAGGGGCTACAATTTTAACGTGTTTGAAATTACATTTCTGTCAGTTCTTTTGTGGGATAATTCAGACAAATGGTAGACAGAGGCTGAAATGTTAGAACTAGTATTTGGTGACTTTGGCATGGTAATTGGTTCAAATGCTCTGATAATTAATTGGTGAAGTAGCAAGTTAGTCACATGTCATCCTGTGGCTAGGGATGGGTGAGCAGCCTCCTGCATGCCCTGAAAATGAATTGGGCCCCCTTGAGTGTTCCAGTTGAAACTCAAAGCTTCTTGAGAGGAGCTGGTGTTTGATTAGTCTCCACCTGTGGCTCTAACTCTTCACCCATCTGCCTGCCCACCAGCACATTACACCTGCCCCAGTGGAGAAGTGACCTTGAAGGTCAGGACCAGACCTAACTGACAAACCCTTTTCTTGAGCTTGAATGGAGGCTTTTAAAGAGCAATTTGAGAGTTCTGTCAGGTAACACATACCTGTTGTATTCAGAATGTGTGTGGTCTTCTTTGATCCCCGCCATTGCCCTCTTTCACATGTAATACTAAGCCAAACCATGGATTAACACAGGTATGAGGTATGAGGAAACTGTGACTGCTAAACTACAACTCAAATCCTTCCTGGCCATCGGCTGGGGCTGAAGGGAGTTGTGCTTCAGGAGTCCCTAGAGGGCCAAAAGTTCCCCCCACTGACTTTGGATGAATGAGCAAATGTGCACACTTTGGGAGAGATCACCTTGCTCCTTCCTCCCTGGTCATTTTGCTGATGTGCTGTGCGATTGCCTCAGGTGGCACATGCTGGGATGTAGCTTGTCTGTTCCTCCAATTGTTCTTTGCTCGGTGATAGAGCTGTGTATCCTTTCTGTCCTGCCCTGTACTCCTAAGCTAGCTTCCAACCTGAGGTGCAGAGGACATTATCTGGATAGCAGTGTTGAAGTAAAATCCACCTGTCACAGTCCAGTCAGCTTCTCTGTGTGGAATGGGAGGGTTGTTGTCATGTTCTTTGCTTCAGGCAGCAAAATGTCCTGAGCTGCCCCTTTATAATAACTCGTATAAGCACACTTATAAAACTAGTCTAGGAATGTACCCCTTTATTTTTAGGGGGGGGGGATGTAGTTTTGGAATTGAGTTTTCTGCAATTCAAGGAATAAAGATGATATCTGATACACATATAATTTATTTTTATTTAAATTCTGACTAAGGTATAACACCACAGATTTCCAATGAAGTGGGAGTATTTGTAGCTAGGAAGGTGGAACAAACCACTGATGTTGCTCCAGTGGCACTTCTCAAATCAGATCGGACACAAATTCATGCCCACCGGATAAAAAAACACCTGAGCAATGCATTGGTAGCTTTTCCTAATGATCGTCAAGCCAGCATAAGACCTCCTGAACTGCATAAGGATTACAGGTAATATTGAAAAAGCGATAATGATTAATAACCGTCAGAGCTGGTTCAGATGTAGGTCAGTAAAGACACAGAATTAGGCAGTGTAGTTAATTCTTTATTTAAGAAAATGGCATACAGCTTAGCAATACCTCCCAACAGGACTTGCCACTATAGAGCAGTTGCCAGGACTGATGGTCCCTGCCTTTTACTTCCTCTAGGTCTCATTTTCTGCTGAATGTTTCCCAAGCAGCTTCAGACTACCTTGGGGAACCCGTAATCTCTGCCCCACCCCACCCTACGGATTGCCCTGTGTGTTTGTGGAGTCAACAGAGGGAACCCCCCATCTTCTTCAGCCTCTGAGTCTGAGCTGCTCCCTGTCACAAGCTCCCTTTGCTCATTAAAGCCTGTTTTCTCTTCAACATTCAACCATTCCTCTCCCCAGTCTCCCTCTGACCTCTCCTCAGTGTCCCACTGTCACCACCACCAATCACTGGGCTCCAAGCCTTCCTCCTTTGGGGCTCCCCTTGGGGGTTCCCCAGCTGGTACCTCCCACCCCTCCTCATCATCTAGCCAGTCCCGAACAATAACAATAATTAAAATATCACCTTGAAGGTGACATCAAAGACTGCCCATCGTATAGCACAACAGGTTTTTGCTTGTATAACAGGACATCCCTTTCCTCTCTTCCCACATGTCACTCTCCAAGTGCCCTCAGATCTGTTCCAAATAGCTGCCCTAACTGCCCAGGCCAGATTATTTTAATCAGTGGGAAGAGGAGAGGAAGGGGGAAGATTCATTGCATGAATGGAAATCTCTTGTGACATTCGGTGCTATTTTAAATATTTTATTTTGTAGCCTTTAATGTTTGTCCCTGTGAATTAAATATATAGTGAACCCTAATTCAAGTGCAAGTGATTACTGTTTGTGTTGAAATATATTTTGCTAATATTGGATTGGCTCCAGAATGATGGTTGTGCAAACTAAAAGGGCTTCTGTTCAGGGGAGAAAGGGGCAATATTCTCTCTGAAGCCCATCCCACCGCTGCTACTGCATGCTGCTCCAGAAAGGCCCCCAATTCTTGGGAGCAGCTTTTGAAGAGGCCCAGTAGAAGGGGGAATCTGCAAAGATAGCTTACTTGCCTCCTACCTCCAATGCAGAGTGGACCTCTGGGCTCAACCCACAATTTCCCTTTTTTCATATCAAATTGCAACAGTTCTATGTTAGGGTTGTCTTGGCAAGGTCAAATGCTAGTAATGATCAGTGGAATAATGGACGTATGAATAGCACATTTATATAGCAAAAGTGGAATTGTTTTCAGAATCCAGCGCACATTTAAATGGCTCTTGCTCTAATGAGGCTGCATTTCTTTTCACACATTTAGGACTATTTTCACAAAGGTTGCCAGATACAGTTATGTGGATCCAGAGTTTTCTTACACGCTATTTGAAGAAATGGAAAAGCAAATGAATAAGGATTACTATGCAAGCTATCTTCAGAGTTTAAGACAGCATCGTTTGCATAAAAAAGCTGCTCGGTAAACATTGTTTCCAAATAAACTGCCAAAATGCTCAATCACTTTCCAGATTTATAGCGCTATAGTTTTATTCTTCGTTTTTATAAAAAGCTACAAATCCTAGTATGAATAATGTATAGGAAATGTGACTTAAAGGTTGAGAATAATTCTACGTACCTGAATGGGTTTGAGAACAATGAATCCCATGTGAGTGACATTTAGAAATTCAGATTGCAGTCCCTGGTGATCAGCTGCTTCCTCCAGTGTCAGCTAATTGTCTTGTCATGTGTGGTTACTTTTCCTCCCTCCTTTCCTCCACAAACTGCATTGGACTCTGAGATCTATCTATCTATGCCAAGTAATATGAGGAAGACATGTTTGAAATATATGCACTGTGACAGGCTTTATAATTAAAAGGTAACTTGGTGTAGGTTAGTATTCAATATAAGGGCTTGCATTTCTCTCTAGTGAATCCAGTTAATCAAAATATGTACTCAAAATGTTGTAACTTTTTGCAGTGTGTTTACTTCATAGCTGAATGTCGCTTCTTCTCCATACTTCCAACTCATAGGATCTTTAAATCACTTAATAATCCTGTGGATATTGGGTTAAAACCAGCATCAGGCTTGAAATCTCCAAGGGTTAAAATTTTACAGGAGGAGAAATTGGAGGAAGAGGTTGCTTGTGTAAGGAGTAGCTTATTAACTAGTCAACAGTTAGCAGAAATGGAATCTAAAACTTCAGCCAGAGAGGTAAGCTAAATATGTTTGAAGATGATCTTGCTTACTTACAGCTTCTCAAAATATTATGTAACCTCATCCCATCCATGTTTCCTCAACAGTCCTGCTAATTTCAGTGTGATTGCTACCAGAAAAGTGTGCCTAGGATTCCACACTCAGAGCTGCAGCCTCTTTCCCCCCTAATGAATTCTGAAGATTAAGATTTTGTGTATTAAATATTCCCGTGTTGCCTTCTTGTTGTGGTTCTGGGTATCTTTCTTCTTCTGGTGGTGTTTCCTTTGCAGGAGAATCTAATTTTTCCAGCTTTTAATACTATTAATAACACCTCTGGTGAAGATGTTGTCCATTCTCCCCAGATACACAGTGCAGTTGTATAGTGTTGTACTGGTTGTACAAGTATATACAATTTGTGTAGGGTCTGTGATAATGAATGTTGAACCATGAAACACCCTGCTTTTCCATGCTCCCTTGGTGCGTATTGTGAACTTCTTTTTGAAATGTTGATCGATAATCAGTGCCCAACATCTCATGCACGTGAGTGTTGCCTTCTGCCTTCCTGTTTGCCTGGAAATGAGCTGTCAGCCTACAGAATATGTTTCCTCTCATAAACTTGCCCTCCTGCTTATTTGCTTACCCAGATTCTATGGACTGTGTTCAATACATCTGAACAAAAGCCTAAAACATTCAGATATTATTAGCTATATTAGATATTACGTGGTTATTCTGTTGGCCATTTTTACAGGTGGGTGATGGGCTTAACCCTGTGCCAACTTCGCCACAAGAGATTGAAGACTGTAGTTTAATTTTGACGCCGAAGCAGCTTCATCAAATATTCATTGGTAAGGTTTCTCCTTCCTTTAAACACAACAAGGGACAAAAATCATGTATTGGTTTAAAAATAGTGACTGTAAAGAAAGGCCATACCATGCCATTTTAATATATTTTATGTTTGTGTGTATAGATAGAGAGCTAGAATTACAACTATATCAGTGTTGAATTGTTTTTATAAGGATTGTTTCCCCCCTATATTTTTAGCTGTTCTTATTTTTATGTGTCGGCTGTCATGAGTCCATGTCAAGGAAAAAGTTGGGGTATAAATAAATCTATGGTAATAGTATTAATTAATTAATTAATTAACTAATTATAAATTCTGATCCTAATTCTTCACAATAGAAAAAAAGCCATTTTTAAAAATTCTGCAGCCACATCTCCTTTCCATTCTTTTTCAGGCCCCTCTACCATTGACTTTGGAGAGGTTTGTGTGTGTTCTACATCTACCAGAAAAATGCATCTGGTGAATAATCTCCCAGTCCACATCTGGGTACAAGTAGGAATTGAAAGTGAGGAACTGCAACAGACCAGCCCTTTGTCTCACGTCATTCCACCTTTTACGAAGACTTATATTCCAGTTGTGTTTGAGAACAAGAAATTGGGAAACTTTCGAAAGTAAAACTTTTTGACTTTTTTTTTTGGGGGGGGAAATAACTTTTTGAGTAAAGCACTCTGAGGGAGGAAAGGGTTCTTATGCATTTTGTCTTTTTTATAAATAATATTTTTTTATTTTTAAATTTAACAAAGAAAAGGAAGGGGGGGGAGGTACGACTGTGAATTGAAAAGCAAGCTGATATTTGCACAATTATTTTATACATGTTGCCTTGACAAGATGGCATGACTTGTTTTTAAAGACAGGAACCAAATAAAGTTCTGTGTTGATATCACTATCAGAGCCGCAACTAGGTGATCTTGCACCCCTGGCAGAACCATCCAGATTGCACCCCCTAGCCATGGGCAAATTAGCTCTTCTTTCCACCTCTCCTCCAACCTCCCTCCACCTATTCAATTCACCCTCTATTTAAAACCATTTCTTATGAGGCAATAATTGATATTTATATTTATGGACATATTTTTAGCTGATTTTGTACCCCCCAATTGCCTGTGCCCCTGGCAGGGGTCCACCTCGCCACTCCCTAGCTATGGCCCTGGTCTTACACACATGCACACACACATATATATGTATGTATATGTATATGTGTATATAACATTTAGGCGTCAATCCTATGCACACTTAAAAGCATTTGCATTGGATTTTATTTAAAAGAACTTTCCCTTGATCCAAACACCTTTTAAGTAATGCAAGTTTTAAAATAGATTACTATTTCTGATTTCACCCCCTGGAAAGGGGTCTTATAATTTACAAAGCCCAGTTTTTTAAGATGCTCCAGTATTTGGTCACAAGCATATACTTTTGTTAAGTATTTTAAAATATATTTGAATTAACATGTTTTTATGATCTTCTTCATCACATGTTTCATTTTAATATCATACATGCAATCTCTTCTGCATTACAGGTCTTTCGTGTATTCAGTAAACCAACATCACACTGGACATGTGTTAGTGGTAGCATTAGTAGTACCTGTTGCTTTGGAAATGTCTACAAGGGAACTGACTTTAAATCCTGCCTTTAGCTACTTAGCAGAAACTGGATTTAGAACAACAGTGACACTATACAATCGTAGAAACTGCCCTGCAAAATTCACGTGGAAGCCTGTAATTACAGATGAAGGAATGGCATTTTCCATATGCCCAGAGCAAGGTAGAGTATATTATGGGACTATTTCAAGCAGTGATAAAATAAAGTAACATGTGATGGGCATATGCTGCAATCTGATATTTAAAGTGTTGAAGGAGGGCGAGGGGAAGCCCTCTGTCACATTGGCCACTGTTCCGCAAAAGGAAAGTCTATATGGAAGTGAATAGGTTTATTGTTCAAAATTTGGAGGCAGATATGTTTGCAGGTATTTAAGGTACTCTTTTATTTATTTCTCTTACCACATTTTCTTTCTCCCCAAAGGGCCGCATACATGGTTCTCCCACTGCCCATTTTATTCTTGCAGCAACCCAGTGAAATAGGCTAGACTGAGAGGTGGTCCTAATAGAGTTGTAGTGTTGGAAGGGACCACAAGAGTCTTCTAGTCCAACCCCTTGCAATGCAGGAATCTTTTGCCCAATGTGGAGCTTTAACCCACAACGCTACCATTAGGAGTCTTGTGCTCTACCAGCTAAGTCTACCCTGGTCTTCCATATTGTGGTCTGACACTAACTACATGGGTCAGTTACTAACCTGACGAACTGTTCGAAATTAGGGCTGCCACTTGCTTAATGACATCTTAGTTGACTAACCAGTCATAATTACTGTGCTGCCTTTCAGAATATTTTTGGAGCCATGACCACATAGCTAAGATTGCGGTCCAGCATCTTATAGCTTGTGTTGCTAAGCAGAATAATATGAATACCCAACCTTTTTATTGTCTCCACCTCCCCCCCAAGGTAATCAAAGGCTTTTAAGTATCAGGAAAGGTGAGAACTACATTCCACAGAAAGCAGCCAATGAAACAGAAAGGCTTGTTACCCTCTGTCTATGGCCAGCAGTCACCTAATAAAAATGGTGGAGGGCTTTTTTTGTTCTTCTTCGTTTACCTAACCTAGCAGAGTTGCCTAAGTCTTTGAAATACAACAGGTTGGCTTTGGAGCATTGCCTGATTAATTCAGATCCTATTTTTAATCAATGTGGAATAGTTTGACAAGTTAAGATTTTACTTCATACGCTATGCCAGTTTTTGTGGTTTTGAAGCCCAGACTCTATAATAGTATTTCTTAACAATGTGTATTCACATTGAGCAGGATTTAAGCTAAGTTTTCCAATTACTTGTCACCCTCCATAATCTTTACATTTTTAGCAGCTGTAATATATTCATTTTCTTTATTAATTTAGGTGTTGTAGATGGCTGTCAAGATCTAGAGTGTGAAGTGGCTTGGCACCCAAGTTTCTCTGCTCCAACAAGAGGAGAATTTGATTTGTGTGTGCATCAGGGAAAAACCCTTAAACTAAAATGCTTGGCAAAGGTAACATTGTAATCTTTTACTATATGGCTAGTACTTTTTCCATGTGGCCTGTGACTCCTTATGATTCTGGAGAAGGGCTGTAGCTCAGTGGTAGACCCCATACTTTGCAAGTCGGAGGTCCCAGGTGAGAACTCTGATGTTTCCAGATGGGCTGGGAAAGACCCCTGCCTGAAACTTTGAACAGTCCTACCCGTCAGCATTGACAATTCTGAGCTAGATGGAGCTAATGCTTTGACTTGGTGTAAGGCAGCTTCCTAACTCTGGTTCAAAATGACAACTTTAAATAAGTAAAATGAAATCTGTACTGCAGCAGAATTAACTACGGAATGTTAAAATAAAACCGCACTGCAGGTGTGCCAAGGTACCATTCTCATTGAGAGAAACAGTGGATTTTTTTCTTCATTTTAAAAAAATCTAACATCCCTTTCCTTAAAAACTATTGTCTATTTTTATTCATGCTCGCATTCTAATTTCCATGAAATAATGGGAATCTGAATGTGTGCTGGAACAAGTGCACTGATGGTAATGCATTATTATTATTATTATTATTTGGTTTTCTTTCTCGATATTAGCTTGGCACCACCAGTGTTCAGTTTAAGGAACAAAGGATCACCTTTAATCATGCTCCTCTGCATTTGACTACCTGCAAGACAGCCATTCTCCAAAATGTAGGACATAACCATGCATACTTTCAGGTGAGGCGTACCCAGCATTGTGCATATTGTTGTGTGTTCTTGCCTTCATACCCCAAAGCTACAGCTGCTGGAGTGCTCACAAATGGTATTTTAGGCCACTCTCCCACGTTGTATGAGATAGGCATTCAGAACCCTTTTATTCCAGAAGTCATTTTATCATTATTCCTCTTGTTTAACTGAATCATTTGGTTTGTGCTTATTTTAATTCTTCTGTGTTTTGGATGTGAGATATATTTATTGTTAGTATATTTTATTTTCGGTAATCTGCTTTGAAATTTTTATCAGGGAGGCTGGAAATAGGTGTGAAAATATATCTGCCAAGAAACCTAAAATTTAAGATTCATGTTTTTCTTGGCAGGTCATTGATGCCAATCCTCTTCCTGGAATGATTATATCTCCCTTTCAGGGTGTAGTACCTGTTGGAGGCCACACCGAAATAAACATCTATTTCAGACCCAATGCATTAATGAAATTTGATAGCAGAGTGGAGGTATTAACATATTGAATAAGTATTTAAAAACATTTGCTTGGCTTTTAAAAAATACTCGTATTTTGATATGCAAGTACTTTTTTTTGGATAATGCCTGTGAAGCCTAAGATTGCATTGATTGGCTGAGCTTCTGTGATGCAATGAAATATTAATCCAGATTATACCTGCCGATGACTTAAAACGCCAATAAAAAATCCTTAGCTTCTGTGAGGATGATTAAAGGGATGGTTTGCCTTGAAAAATAATAATCTCAAAATAGGATCAGGAAAAGCATGGATTGACTGAAGATTAGAAAGTTGAGTGGGAGGTCTCAAAAGGCAACCAGTCCAGAGGGTGACCGAAGAAAGGTGGCAAAGTAGGAACTGAACTGAAAATTAAAATGGGGGATATCAGGAAACTATGCTGGGAGACCCCAGCTAGTGAAATCCTTCTTGGACAATGAGCCCCCAGAGATAGGAATTATGTTATGTTCCACGACTTGACTTGAATCAAGCAGTCTAATCCTCTAGGGAGGGAGAGGAAGCATCACCTGAGCTCAATTGTTCCAGGCAGGCTTCCTACACGAGGGAGAGGAGATGCAAGATAAGAGCATATGGTTCCACTGCCCTCTCCTCATATTTTAATCATGGTTAAAGGGAACAGGAGTGTTGTATTTGCACTATTCTCTAAGGAGATGGCTTTTAAAAACTACCGATACCATGCTTTTCTAACTCAAAACCAGAATGTAATGAGATTGGGGTTGGGCTAAATAGGTTTCTAGAGTCGCTCCTGAACTCCAGTTGTAAAGACAATCTTAGCCCTGACAGCACTGTTTGTTGGGATAATGTCCTTTGCATAACTAGATGTTATGGCCAAGTACTAGTGATTTGTTTTCTTATTCCAGACCAAATACATACTTCACTCTTTCCCACTATGCTGTCTTCCATATTCTCAATTTGTGAACATCAATTTGTAAACATAAAAAACCCATTCTGACAAATTTAGCTTCAGCAATGGCTGCACTAAATGAAATCTTAGCTTGCAATTGTTTGTACACCTGAACTACATCACAATATCATCAGTTGCATTTTAGAAAACAGTTTTTGAAATGCTTTGTCTTAATACAATTGAGCATGGAAGTTCCACATTAGAAAGATTGCTTTGCAAGGGTGATATACTGGCAAAATATGTTACTGTCTTATCTTCTTTCCTATTACTTAGATAGCTGTCCGGCATGCAAAATATTTGGAACTTAGGATTGGTGGATCTGTAGATGTTCCTGACATATATATCAGTATGGTAAATATGTGACATTCTTCATTGAACTTACTTTATTAGATACATAGAACTGGATTTTGTGTATCTGTTTTGTATAAGTAAACTAAAAAGGTAAAGGTACCCCTGACCGTTAGGTCCAGTTGCGGACGACTGTGGGGTTGCGCACTCATCTTGCTCTATAGGCTGAGGGAGCCAGCGTTTGTCTGCAGTAAACTAGGTAAACTAAGTAAACTAAGTAGGTAAACTAATAAGTAAACTAGGGCACCATCAATGAAAAAGGCACTTTTTCTGTCCTCATTTTATGGGGGGATTTAAGCATGGGCTTAAACGTGTTTAACATAGGCTGGATTGTGCTTTTATGTAGGTGTTTGGAAGCTGAAAACAAAGAATGGTTTAGCTGTGTGTTTATGCTGAAACATTGGACTGCTTACAAAAATATCTACAGATGCTGGCAAACTTTTCCAAACTTCGGTGGTGAAAACCTTCTCCAAAGGAGATGGACACCTTTTAAGCCCCCAAATTCTTCTACAATTCAGATCAAAATTTAAACCACAGAAAAATTTGGAGGCTCTCCTCTCTCCCAAAATGTTCCCCAGCGCTTAACAAAGCCAACCCCCTCCTCCCCTCCCACTTCCCGGAGGCGTATCCTTAACATGAGAACAGAAGTGCTCATCCCTCCAAGGATTGGGCTCTTCCTTGGGGGCAAAGTGCCATGGCATAGGTCCAGAGGCCATGTAATCTAGTTTTTACTCTGACAAGACAAAATTAATTTAAATAAACTAAATGTTTCATTTTTGTCCAGCCTTTGATCCACAGTGAAACTTGATACAGCGTTCTCAGGTGGTCTGCCATCTAGGTGCTAACTCAGACCTGCTTGGTGTCAGTGAGCTTGCTACATTATAAGGGACAGCTACCTTAGTTTGTAAACCAGTTAAGTAAGGCTGTTTCCCAAGATTCCCTTTTGATGACATAAAGCTATTTTAAATAAAGCAGAACGTATTTTAACAGTAACATTGGCTTAAATAGCTTACATGGTCCATGTATACATCTTGATGCTGATATTGCCACTATGTTTAAAACTGCTGGGAATGTGATGTAATGAATGGAATAATAAACTACTGTCATGTGTTCTGTATTAAACAGTGGGCTACTCAGCTTGAGGTTGCTTCTTCAATATGGCTTTTAGCAGATTTAGCCACTTACCTTCATCCTAGGTCTTTCTAGTGCTTGTTATTTCTTCTTTCTAAAGGACTCATTTTGCTTTCCTGGGGTTTATGTTGGCTCTACCCAAGAAATTCCATTCCTTATTGAGAACAAAGGAAAAACAAGGGCCAAGGTGACTGTGGATTTATCCAAACATGAAGACTTTGAGCTACGTTTTTCTTTTCAGACAGGTATTTATTTGTTTGTTTTAGAACTATAATAAGTTGGGGAAAGTTGTCTGGGTAAAAGAAGAAAAGGCTTAATCACTTCTACGCTAAAAATCTCCCTTTTAAAGCAAGGAAATATTGTGTAGTTGCTGCATGAATAAAAAAAAGGGAAAAATGCTTCTCTAATGCTCTACAGTGGTACCTCAGGTTATGAACTTTATTCGTTCCAGAGGTCTGTTCTTAAGCTGAAACCATTCTTAACCTGAGCCGCGCTTTTGCTAATGGGGCTTCCTGCTGCATGTGCGCACCTCTGGTGCGCGACTTCCGCTCACATCCTGGGGCAAAGTTTGCTTCCAGGAGACCTACTTCCGGGTTAGCGGAGCTCCTTACCCGAAGTGTTCGCAAGGAGGATGGTATGTAACCAGAGGTATTACTGTATAAAAAGGTAAAGGGTAAAGGTCCAGTCACAGATGACTCTGGGGTTGCGGTGCTCATCTCGCTTTACTGGCTGAGGGAACCGGTGTACAGCTTCTGGGTTATGTGGCCAGCATGACTAATCCGCTTCTGGCGAACCAAGCAGTGCACGGAAACACTGTTTACCTTCCCGCAGTACCTATTTATCTACTTGCACTTTGATGTGCTTTCGAGCTGCTAGGTTGGCAGGAGCAGGGACCGAGCAACGGGAGCTCACCCCGTTGCAGGGATTCGAAACGCCAACCTTCTGATCAGCAAGCCCTAGGCTCTGGTTTGTATAGAAATGTATATAAACATAAATCCAGCAAGTTAGTAAAGTTCTTCTTAAAGCTTTTCACATGAGAATCCATGTCAGTAGTCTTCCCCATGCACTTCTGAGCACCAGGAAAAGAATGCAGGATTTTCCAATGAGTTAGTTGTAAAAAATATGCCTAACAAATTCTAGCTGCATTCATTAGATTTGTGCAATACACGGGAGAAAATGCAGGTGTGTGTTAAAGCACAATGGACAGGTTTAAGAGATGGGTGCGCATTCCCCTAGGAATTGTTAGAGATTGTTATCCAGTCCTGAATCTACTGGAGTGTTTCTTACTAAAATAAAAAAATAATGTAAGGCTGTTATCATTCAGCCTGTCATTGAAGGGTTTGTAGTGCTGTATTTGAGTCCTGGCTTTGCATGAAATCATGGTGGGGCAGAGGAGCATAAAAGAAGGCAGGTTGCACAGCATCAGTGGCCTTAGCTAGAAGTGGACGCTGAGAGAGGAAAGTGGTGGGAGAGGTCTCAATAGATTGGGAAGGGAGGGTGGCTGTTTTTTCTTTTTAACAGCGAGAAATAGCAGAGATGGAAGCTAACACAGAAGAGCTGTTCCCAACTCCCTTCCTGCTGTACTGAAACATTGTTTTAAACTGCCACTTTTTTCCTCAGTGTCTTCTCCCTTTTTTCTGTCTCTGCTTGCTCTACTCAAACCTCGCTATTGTTTAAAACTACAATTTTCCTCTCACTGTCAGCCTCTGTTTGCTCTGCTCAACAATCTGCTGTTGTTTAAAACTGCAGTGCCTATTCATCCCTGCTGGCTTTACTCAAACCTGTGCGGTTGTTTAAAACCACTATTTTCCTCTCTCTATCCCTCACTTATAGTCATGTGTTTCCCTCTTCCTTTCCTCGGCTGCCTTATGAGAGAGGAAAAAAAGGATGCAGAGCTCTCAGATATTCCATAGTAGTTTCAAACAATGTATTTCTTTCCCTAGTACTCTGTGTTGTCTTCAGTATGAAGTTCCAGATTCAGTTTAACAATTTAGAACAGACATTTTATTAAAAAGCAAGCCCCCATATATGTACAGCACCCACAAACTGAACTGAATCTTCTCTAATTGAACAAGTGAACTGACAGGTTTGCTCTTAAGTCTATTCACCTTAAAGGTACAGTAACATATATCACCCCAGTGTGCGTAGAAAGAGGGCTGCAGAATAGGAGGGAGGCAACAATATGGGTGGTGTGTGTGCAAAGGGCGCTTCCACCAGCTCCTTTACCAGTGCTTAATGCTGGGTCCACCCATAAAGTTGACTTTTGCAGCCAGTTTTGTTTGTGTTATGGAAGTCAAACCATTTTATTGATACCATGAGTTGCATGGAGACATCTCAGGCTTGCTGGATGAAATTAAGGGATGGGAAGAGCTAAAGGGAGGCTGATGGAGTCTTGGAAGGAACTTAGCAGGCTGGAATGGATTCCATTTGGGCCCTGTGAGAGTTGTCGGTGGAGGATATGGAAGCTGGATCCTGGGGAGGGACCCAGCATGCTATCGCTGAGTCAATCCTCACCCATCCCGCCCAAAGTCCTGGATCTGCCTCCCTCACCACTGAATCCTCCACTTCTGCTAGTTTCTGCTATGGAAGAGGGTGCCGGATGACAAGTCCGGCTCTGAGCCAGCACTATCTCCACCTCTGTTACCCAGGACACTGTGGCTCTGGCTCAACCCACTAGGAGGAGTCCCCATTTGCTTGCCCAGTCCAAAGTTGCACCCTGTTTGCTACACTTGTCATGCCTGCCCCACTCCATTATAATAGGAGTGCAAGCTTGCCTAGCCGTACCATGTACCTTCTGTGCCTTTGGGTTCTTGCAGAAATCATACTCTGAATTTGAGTTCTTCATCCGGTGAGAGCCAGGACAATATGGTGAATTGTTTGGTTTGATCTCCCCTTCAGTACTTTTCTAAACTGGGAGTCAGCAGATGCCCCATGACATAGTGGAACCAGGATACTTATGATATGGAAACTTCATGAACTTATTATACCATCAATTCACAATGTGGCAAAATTTACTTGGATTGTTTTTGCTATGTCGGAGATGAGTCAACTGCCCTTGTATCAAGCCGCCCTCATTTTTGCCTGTTAAATTATATTAGCCAGAAACCATGGCTGACATAGCTAACCATTAATAGCTTTCAGAAAGACCACTGCTGTTACAGAAAGTCATATGCTGTTGTTCATGTTTTTGATATTTTCTGTGGACTTTAAGCATTTTAGATTCAGTCAAGATCACTTAAGGTTGTTTACTTCTGTCTTTGCCTATAAGCATCACTGCTGTTTATACACCACAGGGAATATGCTTGTTCTGCTGTTGATGGCTGAGATAGAATTGTGATAGTTGAAGAAGATGATTGTAAATACATACAAATACTGTAGCAATTGTGGCTATTTACAAAAAGCTTTTGAATAATGCCCCCTGTGTTCTGTGAGAGGCTTTAGCACTCTTTAAAGCATCTCAAATGTACACCTCACTTAGTTCAATAGACTTTAAACTTCCTTATAGGTATGTTTAGGACATGAGAGTCCAGGTTTTCAAGTGTAAGATTCAGAAGCTAGTATTTCCCTGCATATATGCTTTCCTCATCACTGCTTAAATGATGCATATATACAGTCTTCCAAGAAACTAAAAATTGGACATAGCCAATTTTGGAGTTCGTTTTCTACCCTATGCAAATTCTTTTTGTTGTCATCCATCTGTCTTGAGAGACAATGGAGTACACCTCTGGGGGTGAAGTCAAACTTCACAATGCGCAAGCCTGAGCAGTGTGTATATAGGTCCTGGGTTGCCCAGATGACAAGACCCCCTTCTCAGCCTTGCTGATGTGGTTCCACAGGAAAGCAGAGCAATATGTTTGGCACCAGCTTGGCTGCAGGAGTTACTGGAATGAGATGTACAAGGTGCCATTCAGCCATCTTAGGGACTCTACTCCAGATTTGTGTAGGGTTTACTCCTTAGCCTGTTCTTCTTCTGAAGATTTCCTGCAAGGCAGAGGAGGCTTAGGATCAGAGTTTTTCTTCTCCTAGGTGGGCTACCTTTCCAAGTTGATGAGCCCTATCTGCCTGTCACTTCCCTCTACAACACTTGCAGAAAATGCCTTCTTGACTGTTGGACCCACTATTGGTCTCATCTGCTCAATCTGCTGGAGCCTGTCTTTGCATGCAGGGGGAAGTCCCTAACTCACTGAGGGCTTGAGATCCATCAGCTACACTCACCTGGTTTAGCTGGCTATTCAAAGCCATTTCCAGGGAGTGACCGCTGTCACATGCTGATAGCTACTAGAGGCACAGGTGAGAGCTGAGTGCTAACGTGGACAAAATACCCTGAAGGAGCATGAAGTGTCCCTCACCAGAGGTACTACCCCTACCCTAACAGCATATACAACTTTTAGTGTAATGTAACATGTTCATGTTGTTGACTGCATTGTTATATTTTTAAAATGAAAGTATGGCTTATATATATTTAAATTAATTAAATAAATAAGCACAGTTAGTACGAAACTGACTTATATAGCTTTATGGTGGAATTTTTCTAATGCACGAGAGCTCAAATGTGGGAGAGGTAAAAATGTCATAAAACAGTCACATGTATTGTGTTAGAAAAAGTTAACGTAACTAGTTTCTTGGGACTTAGCTACATTAGTCAAAAACGGCTTTTTGAATGTGTTAGAAACATGCAGCACCAGTTGGCGCTGGAGAATAATAATAATAAAAATCTTTGCAATTTTCCATAGAGGTTGTTGTTGTTGTGATTTCATTTCTGACTTATTTATAGCACACCCCCCCCCCCGTGTGTAGATATACCCCTGGGGAGGTTTTTGCTTGGAAAAGTATGTAGGACTTTTTTTTTTTACTGCAATAGGTTAACATTAACTGGGACCAAAAAAATCAGCTCAGTGGCTAAAGTCAGTAGCTATTGTGGAATATTTTTGTCCACAGTTTTTTCATTCATCCTAAGTGGCTGGAATTTGGGAACATTGTTTACTACTGTGCATGTGACAGTAAATCATGAGAACTATGTTAGTTCAGTTTATGGGTAAATTCTTCAGTGAACAGCGATCTTGAGGTGAAATCCAATTATTTTTTTTCTTGCAAAAAGGTAAAACCAGCAATTCTGGAAATGACTGGAACCACTTCCCTAACTCATTCCTTTCCCCCTTTTTCTTGATCTGCCCTGAGACCTGCGGGTATAGGGTGGTATATAAATTCTAATAATAATAATTCTAATAATAGTAATAGCATAGTTCTATAAAGCTAATCAGTACAAATGGTAACAGCATATAAAACACGCTCTGTTTTCTGATAGCTCTGACACCAGATACTCCCCGTTTCTATACTGCAATAATAGAAGAAAATTCAGCTTTGGACTGTTCACTGAGTTTCACACCAAAAGAAGTAAGTATATGAGATAATAATAAGCAACCAATTTTTTATCATGTGAAAAAGGATTAACTCTATGTAATACTTAAAAAACCCCTGCTGAAGTCATCTTAGTCACTAAATTACTACATAGCAGCCTGTATAGCCTGTATAGCAGTGAAGCATGTACCTTGTCGTCGTACCTTGGAATCTGAACGGAGTCTGGAATCCAAAATGTTTGGAAGCCCCGTTGGACGTTCGGCTTCCAAAAACAGTTCACAAACCGGAACAATCACTTTTGGGTTTGCATCATTCGGGAGCCAGAACGTCTGAGTACTAAGGCGTTTGGGATCCAAGGTACAACTGTGCATAAAGGGGGAGGGATAGTAAGGGGTTTTTCATGGCAGTTCTTATTTCTGTTTCTTTGCTGCTCTGAGGAAGCTGTTATCAGTATTCCCACTGTGCCTGGTAGAAATGGTTCGCCGATTCCCTGCTTCTGTTGCCTGAGAGTCCAGGTATTTACCTTTGGAAAACCAGTCTTCCTAGGTAAATAGCCTAATTGGGTATCCCTTACTGCCAATAATAATATTTGTAATCAAGGTCCTGGAATTAGTCAGGCAAGATTTTATTTTTTATGTCATGTGATTGTTTGGTCTTTAAAGATTTACACATCTGTAAATCAGCCAAAAAACTGATGGTTTCTGTGCATGATGTACTGATTTGCAAGTAAGCATAATTTGTGGATTTTAAAAGGAAGGTAGGTAAAAATATTAAATTGCTCTATAACCAATGATCTGGGATTAGCACTGTTCAGTGAAGAGTGTAAAATATCTCATGGTAAAGGCTTGAAGTAGCTTTTATTAAATGTGTTTTGGGTATGTCAAGTGCTCCAGTCCATAGGCAAAATCATTGTTCAATTCAGGCATCCCCACACACAGTATGTGTGTGTGCTCTGTATTCCTTTTTGTTATCAGTGAGAAAGTGATGACTTTTCCCCTCTAGGTGGCAGCATATGACTTCAGTCTTCCAATAAACATTAACGCTGATGAGGATGAAACTTCACTGAACACCAAAAAAACAAGTCTTTCTGGTTCAGCAAAGCATATCATTGTCCCACGGCCTCAATTGTTGACTATACCTACTAAAGTGTGCAAAGTTCAGGGAACTGGTAGGTAAACCTTAGAAACAACATAAATATGTGTGCAATATAGCTCTCTTGCCTCCCACCTGCACCATTGAGCTTTTTCTTGATAGAAGTGGGGAAACCAGCTGACAGAACAGAGGGTCTAGATCTGTGCCTTGACATAGCAGTTATTGCAGTCAAGTGATAACTGTCAACATTGTCCTGATGATGACAATAATGTTACACATTTTAAGTAACATAATTAAACAGCAATATATCTGAGTGCATAAATAAATGTACATAAGTAAAATAAACGAAAACTATGGAAGCAAACTCTATACAAAAAATCAAAATGCAACATAATTACAGTATATATCTAGAAAAATCTCATAAATAATGCAAAAAGCTCTTACATATAATCATACAATTACCAAAATAATTTACATACACATTACACAAAACTAATATAAACATACATCCATACACTTAACAGGTCCGCTCTCCTTGCACCGACCACATCACTCAGTCCACTCAAACATTCAACAAGCAATTATCATGCACATAAAAATAGGGACTGATGTAATTTTCAGTGGCAAGGAAATGATGCTAGTAATCTTAGATGCATTTAAAATATAATAAACTTTGCATCTTGATTTCCCCCCTTATGTACACATCATTCTATACTTGCTAACTCTGCAGCCTCTCCCAGCAGTTTTTCTTGTTTCAAACAGTATCAACTTTTATTAACCACAGGAAATTGGTCAGTGTGGAAAAAAGTGACTAAGTAACTTACATTTCACTTTGGCTCTCTTTAGTTTTGAGTGCAACACTGGGTATAGGGAAGGAGACATGTTATAAAGAAGCATTTCCCTCCAAGGCTGCACCCAGACTGGCAGTTTTACATGTAACTGGCTACCAAAAGTTACACAAGCGTTACACAGTGTGTGTTACATTCAGTGATCAAGCACTGATTGACCGCACTTCTCTGTGTTCTGCATCCCTACCAGGGAGTAAGCCCAAATGAAAGTAATGGAGCTTATTCCTGAGCATGTGTGCATAGGATTGTGCTGTAGTTGTTTGGACCAATCAGAAAAATCCCTGAAGCTCTTTAGTCAGGTATAAGCTTTATAGCACAATGTGCTATGCCAGTGCAGTGGTACCTTGGTTCTCAAACTTAATCTGTTCCTGAATTCCATTCCAAAACCAAAGCGTTCCAAAACCAAGGCACGCTTTCCCATAGAAAGTAATGCAAAAAGGACTAATCTGCTCCAGACTTTTAAAAACAACCCCTAAAACAGCAATTTAACATGTATTTTAGTAACAAGACCATTGATCCATCAAATGAAAGCAATAATCAATATACTGTACTATAAAATAAATAAGACAGTATTATAGATGATAAAAATTAAAATTATTATTTTTTCCTTACCTGCACTGATGATAGTCATTGTTTGGATGGGGGACTTCTATCCATTTCCGCAGTCACACAATCAATTAGTAGCTGAACTGGGTTTCACAGAGTCACAAAAACAAATTAACCAAAAAAACCTCAAAAACAAAAACGCAAAATAAATAGCAAAAACAAAAGAGCCAAACTTAATCTGTTCCAGAAGTCCATTTGACTTCTGAAATGTTCAAAAACCAAGGCGCAGCTTCTGATTGGTGCAGAAACAATAGCTGACAGCCACATCGGATGTTCAGCTTCCGAAAAACGTTCAAAAACCAGAACACTTACTTCCAGGTTTTTGGTGTTTGAGAACCAAGGTACAACTGTATAATGCCACCAAATACAATGCTGTAAGTGTTGCAGATTTTTAGGAATTGGGTGCAAGATACCGTAATATGATGTAAAGGTGAATCAGTTATAAGACATGCCTGATAGGCTCTTGTAGCAGTTGGTCCCCTCTTCCACCGAGCTTTCCTTTTTCATTGTAATAGCTAGCTTTAATAACGATTACAATGCAGATGTGGTACACTAACTCAGAAGAAAGTCATTTCAAAGTGTGCATAGCACCACAGCCTTAAAAGTATTTTATCAAATTCTAGGCTGCATATAGTACTTTTATTTCTTTATTTCAATGTAGCAATTACTCTACGAAATAAAAAGTAATGCTATTATTTCTTTCTGTTTCTATTATTTCTTTATCTATACTTAAATTTGAGCAGCAAGCATAATCAATACACTTTTATGTAAAATGTAAGTGCCATTACAATAATAGAGTGGCTAATAATGGGTTTATGACATTCAGTGGTTTCAGAGAAAATAGTATGACTTGAACTCTCCATCATTAGTGAAAATTACTTTTTGACTATGATTAAAATAGATGGATTTAAATGCTACTTCAGTTCAGTTTGACTTAATTAGCAGCAACTCTAAAGCACTTCCCATTGTCTTTGAAGAATACTGTATTGTTTGCTTTAAATTCATTTGAAAAGAAGGAGATACTGACTTCGTCGTGATAGGCATATGAAAAGACATCCCTTTTATTAATTATTGTGTGCTTTAATATTTTTTCTTGTTATTTTGGATGCAAATTTAAATTTTTAATGCTCGTTATACGTAGGTTCAGTTCAGACCTTGTAACCTAGTCCTGCATACCATAGTTTCAAGGCTGGAATCATGCCGTAGACTCACATAATCCTACTCTTTTCTTCTTTCTCATGCCCAGATTTCCTCCAATACTTAATGATTTTCTCTAACCATAGTTTGCTATGACATCTAGATCAGCAAACTACAATTAAGCCTGCTTCCAAGTCACTGTTTGCAAATTCTTCAAATTATGAAGATTCAGATGTCTTGTGGCTTGCAAATTTATTACGACATAAGCTTTTGTAGACCACTCTCAACTTCATCAGATCCATTGTATAGTCCGGGACAGTATGTAGGAGAGTGAGGGCACAGTGAAATGATATTCAAAAAGAACAGATCATAAAAAAATGGCAGTGACTAATTAAAGTTTAGTTGCTCATCTTCTAGTATGAGAGGGATCATAATCTGTCAGAAATGCCCATTTGCATTCTATGTAGGACAAACAGGTCAATCTCTAGGCGAAACAATAAATTAACACAATCTGATTCAGAACTGACAGTACCCAGAAACTTGGAGGGGGGAACATTTCAACCTACCAACACCCTGCAACTGACCATAAAAATGGCCATCCTTGAAAAAAGGAATTAGAACTCAGCAAGCAATCCAATTTTGCCACTTTGGATTGAGATTATACATTTTTATTAAATTACATGTTTCAATTAGCTAACTAATGGCAGGATGTTTGTGTTAACAGCAACATTACTTTGTTAATTTGTCACTGTCATTACTGTACTTTGCTTTCCCGTAATTGTCACTGTTTGTTCTTTCAGCGTGTCGTTTCTCTTTGACTTCACTCTCATATAGCCAGAGCCAGCCCACCTGTGAGGCAGGGTGAGGCAGCTGTCTTGGGCAATAGAAGGCCACTGTGGGCACTCTGCCTGCTCTGCTGCCATTGGCAGAGAAGTGGCACTGGCAGCAGCACTGGTTTCCGATGAGATCTTGCTGAAGTCTTGCAAGATCTCACGGAGTGCAAAAGTCCTCGCAAGATCTCACCAGAAGCCTTGCAACCCAGGGAAGGGAGGCTGTGGCAGTGGAGTGGTGTGGCAGCACGTTCTTGTTTTATATCAGGTGGTGAACAGGGCACACCACCCTTGCATATGGCCAGCAGCAGATGGCAGCATACCAGAGAGTGGGAGGGGCATGACGGTGAAGTTGGCATGGCACAAACATGCCAACACGAGCACTAGATTGGCCCCACTGATGCGACTGAACCATGCCATTCTTGAAGTGCCCCTCCTCCTCTCTACCATGGTATGCTGCAGGATTACACTTGATGGAATGGACTGTGCTATATTATAATTTATACCAGAATAATGGTATTAGCCTTCAAATTACTCAACAATTCTGTGGCAAAATTGCCACAGTACTCTTTGTTTTGCCCTTCTGTAAATGGGCAAACTATGTTTGAGTTGCGGGGAGGAAGCGAAGAAGAGAGTCCAGACTGTGAGAGCCTGTGGCATGTTCTTGTGGAGGATCAGATTTGTGACATTTGAGCCAACGTTTCAATCAAACAGTGAAAGAAAGTCAGTACCAGGAACGTCTAAGTGATTATTGGTTTTAAACAAAGGATACTTGCAGAAGCATTTGTCCAGAGCTTAAAAATAACTATGTGTATTTTTTCTTTCTACAGTATTACAGCCACCACTGCAAGTTTCTCCTTTAGAAATCATATTTCAGTATTGTAGGAGAAGTTTGAAGTTGGGTGTTATAAGTGACAGCAGTAACATAAAGGTGGGTATGTTACAGAGATGAGTGGATCTTCCAGTTCTGCTTTACTCTTGTTCTGTGGTGAACCATTAAATGGAGGTACATTTATTGTTCATGAGAAATGTGCTTTCTGTTTGTTAAACGACAAAAGCCTTGGTAAATAAAAATATTTTCTGTTTGGGTCTGAAACTCAACCATGAAGGAAACAGATGCATCTCTAAGTGGAGATCATTCCAGAGTTGATGCTACCGTAGAGGTCTTTCTAAGTATCTTCTCACTCAAAATTCCAGTGGGGACTGCAAGCAGACAACCCCTTTCCTGATGATTTTAAGGATCAGGGTGCCTGGTATTGGAGGAGGTGCTTCTGCAGATTATTTGGACTCTGGGCCATTCAGGGCTTTGTGAAACGCCACTAACACATGGAATTGAGCCTGGTAGCACACAGACAAGCTAGTGCAGAGCTTTTAGGACTGCTGTTACATGACCCCATGTTTCTCCTCCAGTTAAATAACCTGATAGCCATTGGGCTCACCCACACTTTTGTTTGTTCTGTGATTTCTAGACACAGTTTTTCTTTTGTCCCACCACTTTCCCCAGGAAAGCCTGCTGCTTACTGCTGAATCAGAGCAAACACCAACCCACAGAAAACTGAATTGACCTTGGTTCCGATTCAGCAGTAAACAGTGAGGTTTCTCAGGGAAAGAGGCAGGACAAAAGAAAAACCTGGTGGACCCATGCCTAGAAATCATGGGACAAACAGAAGTGTGAATAAGCCCATATTCTACACTAACTGCACCTTCCAAACCGTTTTCAAGACAGCCCTGTGTAGGAGTCATTGTAATTATACAATAATCCAAAAGTGGGGTCACCAGAGCATGGGTTACTGATGTCAGGCTATCCTGATTCAATAACAGCTGCACTGGTCAGCCAGTTGTACCTGGAAATAGGCACTCCTTGCCACCAACGTCACCTGGATCTGCAATGACAACCAAGGTCAAGGAGTGCATCCAAGCTATGTACCTACTGTATGGGGGGGGGACTTCTACCCCATCCAAAACAGGCTATCTTTCAAGTTCCTGGGCTGAAGAGCTGTCTATCCACAGTACCCCTGTCTTATGTGAATTAAGTTATAGTTTATTAGCTCTTATCCATACTACATGGCAAGTACCATTATGTGCTCCAATCTGTGTTTGGTTATTTTCACTATGAGACTGGATCTACCTGTGCACCAACTGTTGTTTAGCCTGTTTCATAGCCCAGAGTACCAAGGAACATTCTGAGCCTCACCAGAGCAGAGAGGGCATTGTGGAGTGATCACATTGATATCCTTACTCATTTTGTCATTCCACAACAAGACTTAAGTCTATCGAAGCAGGCATCAACCAAATGAATGACATTTCTAGGGCCTACCTCCACATTTCAAGGAAGGATGGCCACATATGGTTTTTCCAGTTTGTTACCACTAGTTCCACTTCTAATATCAAGTACTTTGTTTACGACTCGCCTCAGCTCCAGGAGTTTTCATGGACTTGTCTGTTGCCCTAATAACATATTTCCAGACTCAAGGGTTTTGTTTCCATCCATACCTGGATGACATCCTGATGTCACTATTTTTGTGTATATATATTTAAGTATTGCTCCTGAAGTTTTCCTGTAGCATGGTGTGGTGTGGAGCTGTGGGGCTGCCCTCCCAACACTGATTTTACTGCAGCTTTCCTGGACAGGTCTAGGGTGGCACAGATTGGCAGCAAAGTTGAATGTGCAGGTCTGCCAGCAGGAATAGCAACTGCTATAGCAACACTGGTATCAGGAGGATGACTGCATGACTATGCTATCATTTGGACTGCTACTGAGGTTTTGGGAACATAAGCTTGAAATCTGAGCGGTGATACATGACTTTGTAAACTCCAGTCTCCTGAATGTTAATTAAAAACAGATAAGTATATCTTGCTGCAGTAATGAAAGTAATGGCCCAGCTCTATTCCTCCACATCTTTCTGCAGAAGCTACACCTGAAAAATGTCTCAAAGAAACAGATTACTTGGAGATTTGATCTTGATGCTGCTGGCAAAGCAGTAGATTCAGGCATCTTCAAATTTAGTTTGTATACTGGAGTTCTCTATCCAGGCCAATCTACAGTTGTTACCATATGCTTCTGTCCATGTAAGTATTCCCCCAAACCTGATTCAGTTTGCTCTCTCTTTCTGTGTTTAAGATTAATGCTGTATGTTTAAGCTTCCTCCTTTGAAAGGGTTTTGAAGACTCTGAAAAGCACCACCACCATTTATATTTCCTATTCTGTTTTAAAGCAAACACAATTTTCACTGAATGTTTGCAAAGTAGTTGATTGGTACCGGAAAAACACAAGTTGTAAATTCTGTATGCATAAACAACCATAAGCTAGGGAGGTTGACTTGATTCTGAACAAAATTTAATTTGCTGATGCTCAGAAGAATTCTAATTGCTCCTATTTGTTGTCTTATGAAAAGTGTACTTGCAATGTGTTTATAGGGGTTTGGGAAACATCCGTTTCTATCTTGAAACAAATATGCAAGCTAGAATGAATCAGCTGATAGTTGTTGAGCTCCACATTCCACCATGCAGGAACTGGATTTCGGTCTGGGAAATACTAAGAAGGCAGTCAAGGTTGCTTTGCTGCAGCCTCAGACATTGCTGCTTTATTGTATAACATATTTGACATAGTCAAGGGCTTACAAGTCTCCTGAGACTAGGCCTGTGTCATGGATAAAGTTAAATTCAACTTCCTACTAGTACAGCTGTGAACTCACCTCTCTCTTTTCAAAGCCAGCCTGTCGAAAACTTTGCTTGCTGTGCATCTATAGAATGTTTGATAGAGATACTACAAAGAGAAATAGGGTCTTAGCACTTTCCTTGCTTACTTAGAACATTTTCTGTTGTTTTATGTTGGAAAGTTCAGTAATGAAAAGGGCTAGTGATAGGCACATCACAAAGTGTGTATTTGAAAAAAGAGGTGTAGGCGTAGGTGCAGGGAGCTGTAGTTTTATCAAGATTGGTACAAGCAAGTTAACTGCTAAATCAGCCATTCAGCAAGTCCGCAAAAATAATTGTGATTCGAGGACCCGATCCCCGCTTGGGGAATAAAGACACGTGGACACAGAATGTAAGGGAGACATAGAAATCACACAGAGCAGGAAGAGAAACGCTAGCAGATGCAGAGCACAGTTTTAAAAACCAGCAAGCGATGGAATAGGGAGGGAAGCCGGCACACACTCCAACCCGTGGGGTGATAGCGTGCAGCCAAACTCACGCTGAGGCAAACCTCACTGCCGAAGGAGCCTCCTTTCTTCCGAGTTAAAGCCACGTGGTCACTTCCTCGCTGCTGAGCTTGCAGAAGAGATGCTAGATGATTCGAAGAAAATGTGTGTTCAATGGTGGGGATGGCTGGCGCGGCTGCGTTTGAGCAGCAAGCCTCGCCCCCGCCGAGCTTCCCTATTGGGTGCCCAACCGGGGACGGGCGTGGCGCACCAGCCCTGGAGTTGAAGCAGGGGGCAGAGCGTCCCCTGCATGACGCGGGAATCGTCTCCCGCTCACAACTCGTCCCCTCCTGGGAGGAGGAGAGGCTTTACTCCACATTTCCCTGTCCTGCCTACTTATTCATACATTTTGATGATAGTAATATGTCAACTAAAGGTGAAAAAGATACAGTCTCTAAGGCTCTCATACCTAGCTGCTGGGCAGCAGTTTTTGCTTGACTAGATGCAGAGTAGTACAAGCCTGTGTCAAATATAAGTGATACTTGCCATTAAGGGATGTGCTGCAATATCAATGAGGAACCTATGGAAATATTAATTGTGAACATGCTCACTACTGATGTTGTATCAAAAGTTGTCAAACAGAGTATGTTATCTTTTAAACTTGGCAAGAATGAAGTAAATGGTAAAGATCTTTGAAGTGAGTCATTGCCCTTCATAAAAGCTGGGCCCCTTTACGAAAACCTCCAGCTGGTATAAAATGCTGCAGCCAGACTAGTTAGTTGCCTCCAGCACATACCTCCACTGCTTAAAAACTTGCACTGGCCTCCAATAATCAATCAATGTTCTTAAATTAATTTATAAGACTCATAACAACTTAGGTGCATGATACCCCTGTCCGATCACTGAGATCTTTGAGAGAGTCCCTGTTACTGCTTCCCATAACTCACATGCATTATTCATATCTACCACATGCTGTGTGTTCAGCATCCTAGGTCCATTTCTTTGGACCTCCTAGCTGAGATCAGGCACGCCCTTCCTTGATGACCCTCATGTGTTGGTGACTGCTTCTAAAAAATTTCAGCAAGCATTTAAAATGTGATTTTATGGTTAATTTTCATTGTTTTTATGCTATATCCTTATTGAATCCTTCTTGGACCCCTATTTCCCATTACATAGAAAATGTAGTATATAAAGTTGAATCCAACAGAAATGCTACAGATTTCTACAGCTTAGCATGCTTAGCAAGAAACTAGTCTAATCTGCTGCTTAAAAAGCACACTTAATTTATGTTAATATGAATAACCATTACATTCCCCCCTCCCCCCCCCCAGATTGGGCTGGGGCATATACAGCTCAAGTGCCAGTTCTTCTGAATGAAGATGTATCTGTTTACCGAATAGTCACTTTATCTGGGTCCATGACGTCATCCAAGATCAACTTTGAGCCTCAGCTCGTGATGCTGACTCCAGTTCCTCTCAATGTGGAAACAGGGGTAGATGTCTGTATAATTCCTCAGGATTATTTAAGGTAAATTACAATTTACCTAAATTACAGTTTAAGTTGCAATCAAGTATAAACTGTTTTCCCCTATTGGAGTTCTTCTGTAAAACTCTCATTAATTTAAAGGGTGACTTTATACATATGAGAGGAAGTGGCATTTTTTTAAAAAAAATGAGATTAATTTATACCTTCTTTTTTCAAAATAATGTCTTGTGCTGCTGATAAATGAATAGGGGAAAAACAGTTGCAACAAATTGTGAAGTTGCAGGATAGTTTATCTGTGAGACAGGCTTACCTACATCGCTTTTCCTAATTCTTACAATAATATGTATTAGGGATCTTGGGTTAATTAATTATGCCTTATTATGTGTCAGTAATTTGTTGTGAGATGGGGTATGGCATTGGATCAGAGCAGATGGCCAGATGCAGAAGTGAAAATCCTCTGCAGGCCACTTGGACAGGTGGGCAGGTAATATGATGACACTAGGTGACAGAAATTTCAAGTCAACATTGCAAATGAAAATTCTTCTGTTGTAGCCATAGCTTGTAGCAGAGCTTTTTGAATTTGGTGCCACCTTTCCACTTTGCATGACATCAGGAAAAAAGGTACCTAATTGAAAAAGTGCCAAATTCAAGCCATGCCTACAGAGAGTGCTTTCTTGAGGGGTTTTTTTTGGAACTGCGGCTTGAATTGTTTTTCAGCTTTCCAGTGCCTAATGTCTTATGATGCCAGACATGGAGAAGATACAGTAAGTATGCGCCCAAAAGGTGGGCCAACCTTTGAGGCCCCACTGCTGTAATGAAGCTCAAGACTGCAGAGTAGTTGCTCATGTATAAATGATAATTCGAACCACTGTAGCAAACAAGTTGGACTTAAGGATGTCAGCATATAAGATCCTGGTTTGATGGAGGATCAGCTCCCGTTGTGTGCTGGTTCAGGACCAGACATCATCTCATCTCATCTAAGCCTATGCTGGACTGGTTTGACATGCTACAGGCTTTTTTTCTGGAAATTCATTAAGATGAGCAGAAAGGGAAGTTGGTCCGCTGAAGGCTCTTTCTGTAGCATCCACAGGGCTGCCAGGACAGCTCTGCTTGCACACAGCACCATATCTAGAATTTGATTAAGTAAGGAACATCTTAGACATGTTTGCCATTTAGTTATATACCATTTACCACCTAGCCTATGATGTTACTTAAGCTCCAGCTGCCCAAACCTTTGGGTTGTATTTTTTTTTTTTGGTGCTGTGGAGGTTCAACTATCCTTGTAGGATTGTGCTAATTGTAGGATTGTGTTCACCAAAACATATTAGTTGGTGATTTTATAGGTTTTTGATCTACGCATTCCTTTGTTATTTCGAATGAATTGGATCTAAGGAACTATTCATGCATGCCCTGGAGGGCTTTGGATGTGTGTTTGTTAAATAACTCATCACGTCACATGATAAACCTCTTTTAGAACTTGAACAGGGTATCAGCTTGTGATATACTGATATATCATTGCAGGCGGAACAGAAAGTTATAGGGGAAGACAAAGTGGTGGAGCTTTTTTTTAGGGAGGTAGGTCATAAAATGCTTAAGTAAACCTGTGACGATAACAAGCGGGCAAAGTAATAAAGATAAGCTTAGTATCACAAACGATTGCCCATTTCATGGACAGAACGAGGGCGACGGGGGGCAGAGACTTCCACCACAATTCTAATTACAGCCAGCAATTTAAAGGGAGCCCGCGATTGACCATGATCATTCGGGGATCGACCTGTTGATCGTGATCAACCTGTTGGACATTGCTGTGATATAGCATGGGGTTGTGCCTTTCCACATAAAGAAGGAAGTTCTACTGAGTATTCAAGCCCTTGACTTTGCTGAAAATTGTTCTTTGTACAAACACTAAATGGTGTTCCTAGCTGAAGTGGCTTTGCAAACGGACTCAACAAAGGAATATGCAAAATCAGCTTGGTGTTACTCTAAATTTTACTCTTCAAGAAGCTGGATAATGTAACAGTATAAACTTTGAAAATTATGAATAAGATTTAATATAACCTGAAGTCCTTCACCTTTTGTTTATGAACTCCCAAGTAAGAAGTGCTTGTTTAATACAAATTAGCTGTTACTTTACTCAAAGGATTCTCTTCTGACAGCTAATTATAAAATGTATTTTTTTCCTTAAAGTAATTCTCTGAAAACAACTGTGAAAATATATTCTTCAGCTTTGTTACGTTGATCCTTTGGGACTACATATCTTACTGCTTCTTCTTTTTTTTTTAATAGTTCAACAGTCTTGCAAGTTGAAATTTCAGAATTGGACTCTGGAGAGGATGTTCATCAGATTAATCCTTTAACAGTGGATTTTCCAAATGGCAATGTAATTCAAGTAACATCAGAAGGAAACAATATTGGATTTACCTGCCATGTCAGTTTCTGTTCTTCAAAGCCAATTTCCTTTTTGAAGAATGTCTTCTTTGTTGATGGAGAAAAGAACAGGTAATCACATTTAGGTACTTCTATGTGTAGAAATAACTTGGGAAAATTCTTAAAAGGTGTTACTTAGCTGAGGGGAAGTGTATAAAAAATGGAGAAAGATGTAGTCAGATTATGCCTTGAGGGCAAATCTCATTTGAAATGCTACTGTTTGAAATGGTTGATTTACTACATAGAGAGAAATCCAAAGAACGAGTGACCCAGTGCTGGTTCCAGAATTTTGGTGGCCTGCAGGAAAAAAACCTAACTTCGTTGAGCCAATGAAGTGGCCAAATAATCCATCCACCTGAGTGAAGAGGGGATAGCTCCCCACCTTTTCACTAGTGGTTTCCTCTTTCCCACTCACCTGCAGAAGTGGGACTGAAGAGGAGGACAAGGACCCTGTGTAGCTCTTTTAATAGGAGGTGTGGCAGCATAGCTCAAGTTCATTGAGGTATAGAAATAGGTTCAGGAGAGTTACACCAGGTGCCAGGACTAGGGGGAGAGGGGAGACAAAAAACAAGAAGACAGTTGCAAGGAATGGGGCATGCTCAGCACAAAAACTCTTTATATCGACTGCTTTCTATCTTGGCTCAGCTTATCCTGACTGGTCCTTTGGAGCCTGCAACTACACTTTCTCCTTCTCCTTGCCATGAAAGAGAGAAATGACAGGGCTTTTTTCCCAGGGGGAACTCACCGGAACTCAGTTCTGAGGTGGGTTCCAGAACCTCTCAGGTGAGTTCCGGCAGCTCTCAGGTGGCTGCCACTGCCATTCTAAGAGAAAGAGGAAGGTGTTTATGGCGAGTTCTGGCACCTGGAAGATGGGTCTGTGGGCTGGTAGTGAAGTTAGAAAAGAAACAGCAACAGAGGGAGGTGAGCAAGCATGTAGCTGATTGCTACTCCTTCTCACCATTGTAATTTCTTGGGCGTTTCCCAGTTTTATTTATTTATATTAATATATTTATAAATTGTGCTTCCTTCAAAGGAGCTCAGGGCTATGTGCAACACACATATTAACACTGTAACACAAACAATAAAAGCATGCTAAAAAGAAGTAATAATAATTCAGTAAGCACTGATTCAGATGTTGTTGCTGAACATTAAGCATTCCAACATCAAGTGGCGAGAGTGTTCGACCAGGACGTGGGAGATCAGGGATCAAATCTCCACTCAGCCAAGAAGCTCACTGGGCCTGTCACCTTGGGCCTGTCACAGTCTCTCAGACTAACCTACCTGGCAGGGTTGTTGTGAGGATAACATTTAGAGGGAAGAGAAGTGTGCATGCCACCTTGAACTCCTTGGAGAAAAGGTGGGATAGAAATATAAAAAATAAATTAACTAGCAAAAGCCTGGGTAAATAAAGTGAAACCTGAAGACCTGGAATGAGTTAATAGTTATGCCCTGTTTTTGGAGTGTTGCTCAATTAGTATTGTTTTAAAATAAGCTTTTGTATATTCATGATGCACAATTACAGTATAAAATTTATATTTCTACCCCACAGAATTTTAACTTCCCCAGATGCCTAACAAAACGGATAAACATTTCTAGAAAACATTAAAAACCCATCCCATGAAATAATGTCAGGGACCAGAAGACTAAAACAACCAGCAATTATGCCATAAATGCTCTCAAGAGATGTTTTCCCAACCCATGGTCTTAAAGGTGTAGCAAAATAACAAACCTGATTATGAATGCATAAATTCCTGAAAAGCTTATCAAGCAGGTGATGCTGTTGTTTGGGGAGTTGTCTGTCTTTAAGCACATTAAACGTGCTTTCTATTCTCAGGCTTTCTATTCTCAGGGCTGAAAATTACTGAAAGCCACTAGTCACAAGATTGAGGCAGAGCTTGGCATAATCAGCTAGCAATTAGATCATTTTTTTACTAATATCTAATCAGTCTTACAAAATTTCTAAATGGTTTGTACAAGGATTTTCCTTGTGGCAAGGAGTTCCATAGCTCAGCTTTCCTCAAGCTACATACATACATTTCCTCTGGAGGTATTATGACAGGCTTCCCATTTTAGGCAAAATTTGTTTTGCTGTGTTTGTCTGTTGCCTGGTGTGCTTATTGCTTCCCCTTCTACCTTCATTATGTGCACGCATATGAATGTATGCATTGAAAAAGGCCATCAATATATTGTTGGACTCCAGCACCCATCACCCCCAGCCGGGGTGGCCCCTGGTCAGGGATGATGGGAGCTGGAGTCCAACAACTACTGAAGGGTCACTGGTTTCTCATGCTTGCATTACAATGTGTGCAGTCTTCGGTTTGGGGCCCTGGTACCAAAGAAACTGAATGTGTTAATTGAAAATACCTCCTGTTGTATTTCTAGATTTCCTCTTCAGGTGTCTGCAACGGCAGAGAATTGCCTCCTTACTGTGTATCCCTACCTGGCATGCCACCTTACCAACCAACAAATTACCCTGAGAAGTGGTGAGCAGAGAAGGTTTTATCTACTTAGAAACTTTAAAGGATAGCTCAAATGCTTATCATAGCTAACACATTGTAGTGAGATTATCCTTAAAAAGGGCTTCTAATTTTCTTTGGCCACCAAACGGCATTTCAATTGTATGTCCTGTACAAGCTGATACTTTCTGTGGGTGGGAAAGAGTAGCAGTGAAAACTTAAAATGCCCAGTGTTATTCAAATGAAGAAAAACAGATGATAAGCAGGAGGAGGGAGAGAGAGAGAGAGAGAGAGGAGGAGCAATGAGTAAATCAAGAATGAATAAATTTGAAGAAGATGCAAATCAGTAGCGGTAAATGGAAGCTGGTTCTCCACATACAAAGTGAGGTAACTCTCCACAATCTCTCTCCCCCCCCTCTCTCTTTCTCTCTCTCTCTCTCATCCCCTTCCTTTCCATCCATCCACACACATACCCCAGCCAGCTGTTTATATGTGCTTCCCCCCTCTACACCCTTCCTTCCCTGCCTCCAGTCAGGACTTTCCTGATGCTGCTGAGAAATTGATGTGGGGTGAAGGGAGCTGACTGCTTTGCAAGTCCCCTCTTCACTTTTTACAATTTGGATAAATTTTGCATCCAGAGAAGCAGTAATATGAGCGACCTCTAGCGCTGGAAAGGGCTCTCCTCTCAGATTCCTGGACCACCATTTCCTTCTTCATTCCCACTGCTCCACTCTCAGCCAACACCAGTCCTACCAATCCTGTTGCTGCATAACTGCCACCACAAACTAGTATTTGGAGGAGGAGGAATATGAGAACTGGAAGGGACGAAGGAGCTTGCGCACCCGACAGCCAAACCTGTTAGGAATAAGTTTTGGGCTTAGGTACTCCTTTCAACCCACAAACTCTTAGATTCCCCCACCTTGTCCAGGATCTCCCTTTCCTACTTTTGTTCCTCCTCGTTGCTTCTTCACCAGCCAACCCTAGCTTCTCCAGCTCCAGTGATGTACAGATCTAGGATTACTTCTTCCTTTTCTGCCTCCACTTGCTGCTCAATGCTTCTGCTCTCCTAACTAGTAATTTAGAGGGTTGTTTGGGACAGGAGATAATGCAGAATATAATGAAGGGGGAGAAAATGTGTCAGATGAATGCTAGGGGACTCAATAAGAGCTATGAGGCTATGACAATAACAGCTATGAGGACCAAACATGGCCCATGGGCTGCCCATCTATAGTATGTAGAGCACAATTAGCAGGGGGAAGAAAAGCAAATGCTTTTGTACTTATTAATTGCAGAAAGTATTGTAAAACGTGTAATGTTACATTTTAATCAAATTTATAGATTGTAATGAGATAATTTACAGCACCGGAGAAACTTTGCAGCATCCATGCTATGTTCCAGGATCGTGTTCGCAAATATCTTCTGGTACTTTAGAGAGAATCACCAACTCTGAAGATTCTCTTGCAGGTATAATATACAGGCTTTCTTTACAACAACGAGGGCTAGAAATGTTTGTTAATGACAATTTAGATTTCCAGGGTTTGTCTGAAGTTACTAGCTTCTGCGTTAGATTCCAAATCCTGCGGCATGGCTATAGCTGTATAGGTTTCCAGACGCCTATAGGTTTAAGAGGTATCCTTGTTTAGGAGATGTGCTATGCAGTGGCTATGGCCCTACTAATACAACAAACAAAACTGACTTAACTATGCTAATCAGGATTTTATGTATGTTCCTGGACAGGATATCAAAACAAATATCACATTCTTGGGAATCAATATTAGAAAGTTTCAACAGAATGCTGCTGCTGAGAAAAAGAATATCAGCTAGTTTATTAGCTGTCTTGTGTGGATTCACCCTAAAAGACCAAATATAAATACATTAAACAATAAATAAATACTGGACTAGATGGACCATTAGTCTAATCCAGCAGTAGTTTTGAAATCGACAATCTGGCTTCTATTCAGAGGGAATGATTTTAGCAGGGTTGGCCAACCACAGTTCTTTGAGGGAGGGATTCAGTTCTGCTATTGGCACTTGCTTGAAAATCATATAATTGTAAAGTTGGAAAGGACCCCGAGGATCATATAATTCAATCCCCTGCAATGCAGGAATATGCAACTGCCCCATGCAGGGACTGAACCTGCAGCATCGCTCCATGCTCTACCCAACAGGTGAAACTCACAAAACAATAGAGGGGATTTTAACTACCTCAGAACTGTTAAGGCCTGCAGTTGCAGGAAAACTACTGCAAATATCCTTTTGAAATTTGGCAGCATTCATTCCCACAATGGCATGCCACACTTACAAATGACACCAGATTCTGTCGAAAAGAAAAGAGATTTTTTCCTTTAAAAAATAAAATAAAAAGCCAAAAAGCAAACTTTAGACGTGGCCAGCACCTCTTTGTCTGGAATTTGCCAGCTTTTACCCAGCTAGGAGGGAATCGTATACCTGCAAATTTCATTTGAGACTGTCATAAAGAAAATGAAATAAAGTTAGTAATTTGAGTGATTTACCTATGTTAGTGGGAAGGCACAATGCTTTGCTTTTCTTGAACTGAGATTCACATCTGAGGTGCTGAGTAGTCTCTAAAGCAGCCTGAGCTGATTTGGGGCTGTTTTCTGAAGCGCTGAATCTTGTGATGAGTGCACATCTCTACTTAGTACACCAACAAATGTATGGTGGAACTGAAGAAATGTCAGTGCATTTATTATCAGCTGATCTAATTAATCATGTTCCAGTATGGAGCTATACGTTGATTTGGTCTGCTTTGATAGCTAATGATTTCTTCATAGTAGTGTAGCTACTAATCAGCCACCACAGTGTACAAACACACCCGAAGTCCTTGGTTTTATTTCCAGCAGAAATCAAATGTATAAGAAAGTAAGTGCTTACTACTACTTTGTGTTCTAGGAAGTGGTATAATTACAACTAAATTCAGATATTTTTCTGCAGAATTGGAAAAGATGCTTGAAAGGCTGAAGAGTGAATCTACCTATCCAACTAGACGTGCTAGAAGCAAATTTGAATTAATGGTTTTTCCTGATGAAGGCACAGAGGAGTATGCTTTTTATGAGAAAGTCATTTCAGCAGTTCAGAATTGGTTTACTCTCTTTGGTTGGTCTAAAGGGCCAAATCCCATTTCCATTCCACATTCTCTAAGACGGTACTAGCTCATTATTTTCTCACACTTCCTACCTTTTAAACAGTGAATGTCTTTTTCATTTGATTAAAAGAACTGTTTTACTAAAATACCTGCAGTAGAATTTTACTGAGATCTTGGTAGGAGGTTGAAGACTGGGAGAGGAAAAGCCACAAATATACACCTCTAGTTTAAGCAAAATAATGAAGACCTGTGTAATGAGGCATGAACAGCTGAAAGGGGACACAGCTCTATGTGTGCCTTGATTTGGTTACAGGCTAACTTTCTGATCACCATATCTCTTTAAAATAATAAAAAATGAATATATATAATATGTTTGCTCTCCTCTAGTTATAGCAGGTGGTATTGAACTAAGTGTTACTCAGAGTAGATCCACTGACATTAATGCAGCTAACTTAATTGTGTTCATTAATTTCAGTGGGTCTACTCTGATTAAAACTTAGTTCAATACCACCCATTGACTGAAATGCTTCCCTTGAGTTACCTTATTCCCAGGGTCCTAAAAACACTACCAAAGCTTGATAGCTTTATACCTTGGTGTTTTTTGTTTTTGTTTTTTTAAAAAACTCATATAGTGAGGCAGATATTATTATTTTTTTACTTATTTGCCTTTGTCTTCCATTAGCTAGAAAGGCTTAAATTTGTATATTAATTTTCTTCACTTGTGGAGGTTCACTACAGCCCAACAGTTGCATTTTCTAAACAAAAAGTAACTTGGTTAAATAACCGTAAATGTTAAATTTGGGACATTTTGTACATATACATGTGCACAGGTTGTGTCTAGCTCCATTGGGTATTCTGTCACTACTTATATTCTGAGGAGTAACAGAAAATATTCATGCACCATATATACTATATGTGTTTTATCTATACAAACATTAATTTGTATTCTTCCTTAATTTTTTAAAAATTGGCTGGCAGTTCTCTTTTTAAGAACTTGGGAAGTTATCGGGGCTGGTGGCTGAAAGAAAATGTGTGTCAAAAACTGAATGACAGTGGTATGGTATGATTTGGCACAGATTTCACCTGTGCAATTCCATCTCTTCTCTACCTTCCTGCCTGAACATGGACTGCTAGTAGGGATGTTAAAGATGTTCTTTTGAATATATATATTTTTTACAAATAAATTTAAGAGGGATGCATAATAATAATGCTGATCAAATAAATCTAGAATAAAAATAGCAATGGAAGGCAATAGAATTCTTGTAAAGCAGGGCTTCCTTGTTGAAAGATTTATTACTAGTTACCTGTCAAAAGAGTTTTAATGATCTAACAGCACATAGATAAACTAATTGATTATGATATGGTTGTAAAAGGCATCTTACAGAATTTTTATTTTTATACCTTAATTTATCAGAGAAGACAGAAATACAATCCAACAGTCCAACACAGATGCATTTTATATAATGTTTGTGTATAGATTAGGGCTCAGAGCTCTATATGTACACTGGTGTCTTTAGATGAGCACCAGAATCACTATAGTGGAGTACATATTTCATAATTAAATCTCTAACCAGAGAGTTATCACATTAATGTGTTTTAATATTAGCTTGCTTTTAATAATGAAATAGAGTTGTTTTTATTTCTTTGTTCAGTGATGTCTGTAAAATTCAAATGGCTCCATCTGATGAAAAGCTTAGACAAAACCTTGGTAAAGATATAAAGACTATTTATGACCTGCTGCTCCATTTGAGTGGGCAGTTGCTGCCTGGAATTAGTTCAAGCCAGTCGTTGCCATGTGACCCCATAGAGCGAGTGGTGCAACTTCACTGGCAGCATTCTACAATGATCACTTTTCTCAGGTGAGTGTTTTAAAGATATTTTGCCATTATGTTTTGTCTAGTTGAAAAGTATTCCTAAGCCATGCTTGACCAGTGTATGGAGGGTGTAGTGTGCTGGAATGGGGGCCTATAAACTGAAGCTGAATCCTAGCAAGATTGAGGTTCTGTGGAGTTGTGGTTCCTGAATCTGGGAATTAGGTAGGCAGCCTGTTTTGGATGGGGCAGGTTCACAGCTGCTGGAAGCCCTGGTGGCTTGAGTAGCACCAAGTTCCTATTTCCAGCTACAGCTGTTCCTTTTTAGATTATTACAAGGTGCTCTCCGTGAGGCTGCCTTTGAAAAGTGTTCAGAAGTTGCAGCTAGTGCAAAATATAGCTGCCAGAGTTCTGCTAGGTCTGGTCTTCAGGGACAATTGAACAGCAGCCCTCAACGATCTGTGCTGGCTGGCAGTTAACTAGGGAGCGCAATTCAAGGTTTTGATGTATAAGCCCTAAGCAGCTAGGAACCTGGTTATCTGAGGACTGAGTCTCTCCTTAAATGGATCGAGACACTATTATCTGAGTGAGCACTTCTCCCCATTCCACTCTTCCCCTATGTGACCTAGGATCTACTGGGGAGGACCTCCTTGTACTTTGAGCTGCAAGAGGTCTAGGACCCATCAAAAGGCCATCTCAGTAATAGTACTCTAGTTGTGGAATGCACTCCTCCTATAGGTTGGCTGGCTGCAATGTTGTTGTTATAAAATAAGGCTAAACTGCTCAACACTTTCTTCATACCAGTCTTTCCACAAGGGATACCTCATTCGACCTGGCAAAAGCAGGTCAAATGGTGAAAGGCACAGATGTAGCTCAACGTACATAGGTAAAAAAGTGGTACCAGAGGACTTGACAACTCAAAATAAATTCAGGTCTTCACAGCCTGTGAATTGCATCATATGTTCAAGAGCTGTTCAGGTCCAACGAAACCAAATGTGGAAGTTTCTGCAGTGAAGGCAGTGTGCTAAGATTTATATGAATGTCTAGCATCAAAAATAGGCCACTGTGGCCACATTAAAGTTCTTTTCATATAGAAATTGCCCAATATAGTTAATAAAATTGACTTATTACCCCATGTTTCACTCAAATACAAATTCCAGTAACTATGAACTTGATTGCAAAATGACCGTGGCTGGAAATGCTGATAAGGATGTTTAATTCTGACTGTGATTGCTGACTGGGTAAGACAAAGGAATAGGACACTTAAGCAATTCCTTTAAAAGGAGAAAAATGTGTCTGCCTTATTAAACAAAGAAATCTAGGCACACAGACTGAGAATACTTTTTCATTATAAACATCTTGTGAAATATACTGAAATTAATACTGCAGTTTTCTATATTTGTCATAAGGTTATTGTGGTGAGTAGTGCACCTGATTTTTAGGACAGATTTCTTGCCTGCCTACTTTGTGCAGAATTTCATAGCTATATATTTCAAATGTATTGGCACAGAAAAGGGGGCATGAACACAGAGCATCAGTGAAGAGTGTGAGAAAGGAACTTCAATTTCCAAGACTTTATTTATTATTGTTGTTTAGTCTTATAGTCGTGTCCAACTCTTCGTGACCCCATGGACCAGAGCACGCCATGCACCCCTGTCTTCCACTGCCTCCCACAGCTTGGTCAGACTCATGTCTGTCACTTTAAGAACACTGTCCAACCATCTCGTCCTCTGTCATCCCCTTCTCCTTGTGCCCTCCATCTTTCCCAACATCAGGGTCTTTTCCAGCGAGTCTTCTCTTCTCATGAGGTGGCCAAAGTATTGGAGCCTCAGCTTCACGATCTGTCCTTCCAGTGAGCACCCAGGGCTAATTTCCTTAAGAATGGATGCGTTTGATCTTCTTGTAGTCCATGGGACCCTCAAGAGTTTCCTCCAGCACCATAATTCAAAAGCATCAATTCTTCGGCGATCAGCCTTCTTTATGGTCCAGCTCTGACTTCCATACATTACTACTGGGAAAACCATGGCTTTAACTATACGGACCTTTGTTTATTTATTATTTATCCTTTATTCTTGTTTCTATATTGATGTTAGAGGTCAAGGAGCCAGCCTTCCTCACATTTTGCCTCAGTTTCTCCTTGACTTTGAAGATTATAAGAAATGGGCCTGTTTACAGCTTATGGTGAAGGTAATTTTATATAATGTAAATGTATCAATGCACTTCGATCTTGATCTTGGGCTTAATTTTAAGCATAAAGATTAATAAGTTTCCCCCCAGTGGCATAGCCACATATAATGCTGTGTTTAATTCCAAATGTGCTATACTTGCTACTATTTTTTAAAGCTTGCTTGTGACTTACAGTGTACATTTATTCTCTCTACCTTATAATAACGTTATGTAATGGAGGGAATGTTCAGTTTTGCACCAAGTTGCTCATCGGGGTGAAGGCTGGGATTTGCTTCTTACTAGATGGCAGCCTATTAACAGACAAACTTTTGCATATTTATTTAGAAGTGAAGCCCATGTAGATGTGAATTCAATTGTAGCACTACTATGCATATCCTCATGTATAATAACACAGCATTTTCTGCATTTCTACTTGTTATACAGGGTGATTATATTAGAAAGCAACAGCTAATGTTTAGTGTTTGCTGTTGTCCAATTTAGAATGAAATCAAAGTATAAATCACAAGTTTCTCATATTTATCCGAAGGTTGAGTCATTTGATCCTAATGACAGTTACGTTTATGTTTTGGATGATTGTCTATTTGAAGCCATGAGCAAGCGAGCTTGGACAGATGTGTTGCTTCAAATATACAAGGTGAGATCAGCAAGCTTGTGCATATGTCTTAGGCAGGGTTCAAACATAATGTGAAACTGTGGTTTGTGCTAACCCTAAGTTAAGAATCCATGCAGTAGTTTGAGCTTTCATGTGTACAGCAGGCAAACCATGGTTTAGCACAGCTTTATGCTTTTGTTTCTCATCTGCTCAGCCATGGTGTGTTATGATAGGTATGGGCAGGTGAGTCTATTTTTCAGTAATTTCACTGTTAATATTTCTAAACCTATTTTATCCTAAAATATGTGATGTTTGCACTTTTGGCATTTTGGTACATTTGAGCTCAGAACTGCATTGGGAAATTTGGAGAAGTGTGAAATTCAAAAGATAATTATGTTCTGAACTGCACATTAGACTAAAGGTACACATAATAGGTACATATGCTTCATGAGGCAAGGGTCCCTTCTGAAGCATAGAGCAGAAGTAAAAGGGAGAAGATAGTTGCCTTTGTGTTAGAGCAGGATCTTACCATTAGGTAGTATACTTAGTAAAGAGTTTGTGTAAGATATCCCACTTAGAGCAGTAGGGCTTATTCTGAGTAAATCTGTATGTGTCGGTTATATAGAAGAAAGTTTTAAATAGTTTGTCCATTTTAGATTTTGGTTCTCCACCGTGTCTCCGTTGTTGAAGGTGATACCGAGAGCAGTGCAGAAAACTCCGAACATGTTCCACGTATAAGTGCTGATCCTTTGTCTAGTAATATATACTCTTCATCTGAAAGAATTCTTCTTATTTGGATGAACAGAAATTTTGAGAAGACACGAACAATTGTGTGGAAAGACAGCAAAAAAGGTGGGGGGAAATGACACCAACTTGCTAACTAGTATTCTGCTGGTAGTCCTGGTTTTTTATGTGCAGGAAGTCTATTATAAAGATTTTTCTAAGACCGATTTAAAAATAAGTTTAGAATTGGTCAAAACATTTTAAATGCATTCAGATATTGAAATATGAAGCTGTCCCTCTTGAAACATAGTCCCTCTTGAAAAAGTAATTTTTGAGGCCATTTTTTCTAAATTGGACAGTTCAGTTATTTTCTTCTTGAACAAAACGACTTCTCAAAGTCTTTTCAAAGTCTCAGAACAAAGCCATCCTTTGAAAAGAGCATTTTAAAAGTCAATTGTGTGACTTATTCACCTCTCTGACAGTACTATGCACCGCTCAAATTTTAGTTGTTGTTTTATTATACCAGTGAAAATGTAAAAGCGATGAATGTCAGTATAATTCTTCTTTCGACACCGACTGTGACTGCAGTGCTGAGTTTGATCTTTAAGTAGTTAGATTAAAGCAGTCTAAGTTAGAAAAGCATTAACATTTAAAATAATGTGCAAAATATTCTTCTGATATGAAATTAATACTTAAGAATATAACTTCAGTTTGGTGTATATGATGCAGAAATACTACAAGGCTTGTGATATGAATCCTTTAAATACTTCCTTTAAGCTATTTTATTTAACCAAGCCTCAACATAATTTTATAATGTATCTTCTCTAAATTACTGCCCTAGGCCTATGACATTCCCTCGCATTAATGACCTGTTCTTATTCACTAATGATCTGATCCTGTTCCATGCTGTGCCATCAAAACAGGGTTAGGATTAGTGTCATGTGGTGCCATAACACATGTTGTGGTGCCACTCTTGAGACCCAAACCAACTAGTTCTTTAGACAGGTCCTCAGCCTGTGTCGAAAGGAAAAAGACATTTTAACTAGGACTGGAGATTCATGAAGCCCACACAAGGCTCATTTATATTACATGCTTAAGAATGTTTATGCAGACCTGTTTCCCTATATCCATATGGTGTGTCCAGCAGCCGGAGTGAAACGCAGCGTTAGAACAGATTAAGACACAGTCCGAATAGTGAACTATTCATCCAGGCCCTACTCTAGGAGCTGAGACATAGAGAGAAAAGGTGCTATGTACAGGAAATTCAAGGACGTGTTGTTTGAGAGCGAAAGTGCCACCCCATCTGACACCCATGCTCAAGAACTACAAGACTATTTAAAGGATTCGTGTCACAAGCCTTGTGGCAATTCTGCATCATATACACCATACACACCAAATTGATATTATATTATTAAGTATTAATTTCATATCAGAAGAATATTTTGCACATGAGCTACCTGTTCATATTTCCTGTGCTCAGGCAGGAGAAGCCAGCAAGGTGTGATAGAAGACTGGCAGCAGAAAGGACGGACAAGTGCTATAATAAACAGGGATACTGAGGGTCATACGATACCTGCTGTTAAATGAATCTGTCTGCATGGTTAAGAGATTGACAGTGCCACTCAGGCTCATGTGTTCCTTTTTTCTTCTCTTCTACTCCCTTCTCTTACAGTTCAGTTCTACCCTCCCATTTATTTCAGTTTTGTTGCTGTATTCAGTGGATGTCATGAGCAAGGGTGGAGGAAGGGGTTGTGGTGGGGTCGGTCTGGCCTGGGTGTCATCACTGAGGGACGTGACATTCGGCGCGCTGTTCTGCCCGCGACTCCCAAGCCTACCCTGAGCCATCAGGGGAAGGGGCGGAACTGTGCCACCTTGCTGGTGGCCTTCCCCCCTTCCCCCTTCGTTTTGACAGCTCAGAGGATTATTGGGAGTTGCGGGCGCACGGCGCGCCATTGCTCCTCGCTACTTGGTTTCTTCCTGGGGGGAGGGGAAGCCTCTCCTGAGCTGTCAAAGGGAAGAGGGAAGGGAGGAAGGCTGCTGGCAAAGTGGGATGCTCACCCCCTGGGATGCTCACCACGGCCACACCCTCCTTGGACGCTTGCCCTGTCCCCATTGCTCTGCCTTCAGGCACACAGCATGTGCGCCGCTCTGGGTGCCGGAGCAGCTAGCTCCGCCTCTGGTCAAGAGCAAGCCAGAATTTAAATTATATCCATGCCCTGCGCCCCCGTTAGTAATGTCCTGTGTCACTGAAAACCCTGCAGGAGCAGATTGCCTGCATGGATTCCTCTGGTTCTGCAGCCTGAACATGCAGAACGCTTGAGGGCTTCTATGGTTCAGCTGTCTAACTGCTTTTGTTTGCTTGTTTTAAAGAACCCGTTAAAACCAGTCAGATAGCAATTCTACTTGAAAGTCTAGCACTACATAATAGTGTTGCTCTTTAGTAAGTTGGAGCAAAGAGCGCCTTTAGTTCCATGCATTGAAATAAAATCTTTGAACTGGATGCTATTGAGATGTCAGGTAAAATGACAGGTTATAAGTTTGATCTTGCATGTGCTGTACCTTCTTTTCTTGATGTTGCCTTAAGTTATGTTCTCAGGCTCTTTGTTGCTACAAGGGCACTAAACAAAATTCTTTTTTATATAGATTTCCTCCCACAGTGATAATCTCTTAAGCTCTGACACTCATCCAGGCCATCATAAACTGTAGAAGCCTTTAGAAACTTGTTTAAATAAATTTTTTTTGACCCATGCTTCAACTGCAGTTTGGGACCAATAATGGAAGGTTTGTTTATGCCTTCCCAGACTTTTACTTCAAAAGTCAGAAGGAGATAATCTTAAATGCTAAGTGACATTTCTGCTATGAATCATGTACCTCTTTGTGGTGTGAATTTAGTACTAAAATATTTTTATTAAATCTTTTTGGAAGAGTGGGTGCATCTGATCTCAGAACCTAAAATATGGTTAGGGTGTACAGGTGTTATATGCATATTAACATGAATATCTGCCTAAAATTTGCTGACAATCCCAGATGATTTTTATTTCTGAAAAATAAGAAGCTGTATTCAGATATTTACAGTATTTACCTGGGACTGTCAGTATCCTTATTTAAACTTCAAAAATCGTAAAATTTTGGGTATTCAGTGTAATGTCCAAAATCTCGGGTGTGTAGCAATGAATGTTGACAACAGTCCAAACAAGATAGTCAGCAGAATATTTATGATATATGGGAACTAGGCCAGCATCAGAGATTGGGACCCATAGGTAGCTGCAAAGATCCAGCACAACAGGGGACTGGAGTCTCCTCCTTGTCCTCAGTGCCAGCATGTGCTCAGTTGCCCACTTGTTCAGGTGAGCATCAAGAACAGAGACAAGAAACAGAAGTGACTGCCTTCAGATCCTCATCCAGCATGAAGATTGGGCCCAGTTCCCTATTGCTTTCCAGAGGAAGGTGGTGAATGGGCAAGTAGGCTGCAGTTGCAGTTTCTGCTCTTCACTGCTATTGGCTTGTCCACCAGTAATTGTAATGTTGATGAGAAGGCACTTTTGATAGCAAGGCAACAAGCCATCCTTGCCCCTGTCTGATTTTGGTCAATGAAGGTTTTTTCTCATATGAATTCACTCAATACTGAACTGCATATGTCTGATTTAATTTTTAAAAAAATTATTTATACATAATTTTGCAGTTGTCTGTCTAAACAACTCTAAAGTTACAACATAGACCAAAATACATAGTTTAAGAGTAAATCAACAAAATAGATATAAAATACCACACACATTTATAAAACAGTTAGTACATTGTGGGAATCATACATACAATTTTATTTTTAAAGGGCTGGACTGCTGAGTACAATGCTGTGAATAAGAGGTGCTGACTTGGGGGCAATTTCAGGTCACCATGGCTACCAGGTGACTATTTAATGACAATTCTTGCATAGAGTGACATAAACCCCATGTTCCTTTATTAATGTTGCAATGGCTTTGCTCAACCTTTTAGTGCAGCTGAAACCTTCTAATTTCTTTTAAATATTAAAAATTTCCAGGGCTGGGTTTTGGAATTGGGTTACATTTTAATTCATTATGGTGTTTACCTATGACTCTAGTGCTAATGCAATTTTGGCTGGTAAATATTCTAAGTGCTGATGTATTAATTATTAAAGCTGAGTAACATAATTGTCAATTAAGACATATGGGAGTTCTAATTAATGCATTTGCTTTTCAACAGTGCACAAGAAAAGCAAATAATTGTTAGGACTGAGATAGCAAAAAAATGAAGCAGAGGTAAAACTAGTCAGCTTAGCTGGGCATCAGTAAATGGAATCTGTTGTTTTATTTGCATAATAAAACATTTCATTTGTTAGAGAACTAGCTCCAAATAAACGAGTACTTTGAGAGTGCTTCTTGAGTTTGAGTGCTAATGTACAATCTGTCTCTAGTAATTTTGAGCTTTAGGTATGGTGTATATATAAGAGTGGGACGCGGGTGGTGCTGTGGTCTAAACCACTGAGCCTCTTGGGCTTCCTGATCAGAAGGTCGGCGGTTCGAATCCCCATGACGGGGTGAGCTCCCATTGCTCGGTTCCAGCTCCTTCCAACCTAGCAGTTCGAAAGCACGCCAAAAAGTGCAAGTAGATAAATAGGTACCACTCCGATGGGAAGGTAAATGGCTTTTCCGTGCACTGCTCTGGTTTTGGTGTTCCGTTGCACCAGAAGCAGCTTAGTCATGCTGGCCACATGACCCGGAAAAACTGTTTGCGGACAAACGCCGGCTCCCTCGGCCTGTAAAGCGAGATGAGCACCACAACCCCAGAATCATTTGTGACTAGACTTAACTGTCAGGGGTCCTTTACCTTTACCTTTTTATATATAAGAGTAAGGAATTTTTGTTGACCTCCATTCCAGCTATTATCTTAGGAGATTTCCCCCCAAAGAGCCATTTTAGGGTAACATACATGCATCCTTTGCCAGTAGATAATTCTAATTAATGCTTATCTATAAATACTTCCATTTGCTGAATAGCCTGTCTATAGATCAGTCTATAGATCTATTTGCAGGATCTATTGTGGTTGGGCTTCATGTGATCTTCATCCTAAAGGATGATGAAGATGTCTGAAAACCGAAAGCCTACCAACATAATTTGGTGAGGGGACATTGCAGGAGGGAGTTAAACTACAATTTATCTAGGAAGATTGGGTAGACATACTTGAAATATTGTACTATGTTTATAATATGATTTTCCACAAGGAAAAAATGGTGGAATTTTGTCAGAATAGGCTCACAGATTCTTCAGGGGAAAACACTAAATTCTCATTTCAAACAGGTGATATACCACCTACAAGATGGATAGTAAACTTTGATAAAGATCTGCTTGATGGCCTTGTCCTAGCTGCACAAGTAGCCAAATATTGCCCTTATTTGGTAAGAAAGTTTTTCACTATTTTGATGGAAATATTATTTGTTAGTTTTAAAATACTTGTATTTCATTAAGAGAAATCAGTGTTCAATGTATTGTTAGGCAATTGATAGAAAATAAAAAATAAAAAATGCCATGATCAACTTGAGCTTGAACAGGAGGGAAATAATAAGTTATCCGTCTCTCATTTTGCTATTGTGCCAGCTACCTATTTTATCTTCTCTCTAATCTTTCCTTTTCTTCCTTCACTGTGCTCAGACTCATAACTTAATAGCTTCTGTTATCTGAGTCTTTCATTCTAGTCTCTGCCTTGTAACATGCTTCTCCCTAGGCTCTCACTTCTCCCTTCATTTAAGGCTGCTTCATGCCCATCATCAAGACCCACTTTTCTTAACTACCCTAAATGCATTCTGTGTGTTCCCTCATTGCCATTTTGTGCTCTTACTCTGTTCCATTGTCTGTTCCTAACCTCTTCCACTTCCAATCCAAATTGTATTATTGTGACATATATCTCTCTGTTGGGTAAAGTGTCATTTGTTTTGTCTTCGCTTATGGCTGCAGCTAAACAAATGCACAGTGGATCCAGTGCATGATCTCCAGATTCTTGTCCCACAATGCTGGTTCTAAATTTAGCTTGCTACATTTTAGGGAAAGTGTGAATGGAAGCCATTAAGTAGACTTGAAAACACAGGAGTGGTTGGAGTTGGTAATTAATTAATTGCCTTTCACATATGTCTCAAGGTCATTTACAAGCAAACCATAAAAACATATTTATATAGTTTCAAAAACTGTAACCGCCACCCCAGAAGACAGATTTAAAAGCAACACAAAATGAACACCTAAGGCAGAGACCTTTTTTTCCTGCTGGAAACGCTTGTCAATTAGGTGTCAAGCAGGAAGCTAGAGAACAAGTAAACTGACTAAGTGGTTTTCTACTGACAAAATCACTTTGTTTTGGAGGTTCCTGATGAAGAAAATGGGGTGTATTGTAGCACCTGCTTCGTGTTGCTGGACATTGCCATTTTGGTCCCCAGAATCTCCAGCTGGCCATGCTAGGAATGACCTTTGAGACATTGGCGAGCAACTGTCAGTCAGAGCAGATAGTAGTGGTCTTGATGAGCTACTGTTCTGACATGCAGTTAGCCAGCTTTGGTGTGATTCTTGGAGTGACAGCAACAATAAGTGAAGAATTGAGGTGAGGAAGTGCAGCAACATAAAGCTGCACCTTTCTGCATAAGGTGTCATCAAGGTGTGCTAGTGCCACAATGTTCAAAGGAACAAAGAAAAAGACTAACTGTTATTTTGAATGGAAACGTGAGCTCTTGAAGACGAGGCAGTAGAAAGCCCGATGTGTAAGGAAATCAGAAAGTATCAAATAGGAATGTTTATTCCAAATCCTGAACTAGGACCTAATTACTAAGATGATTTAGAAGGAGTTCAGTTGTTGTTTTTTAATCTTATCTGCAGATTTCAACACACTTTGTGAATATGTACACTAATCCACAAACTTCTGAACAATGTCTTCACAATTGCCTGATTCTTGTAAATGCTTTTCATGCAATAAGCCTTGACATACATGTACTGGTAAGTGGAACTAAGTTATGAATGGTCTGTGAACGGTTTTGTTCTTTATTCTTGTATATTGGGATAAGTTAACTTTTCATAATGGCCTTGCTAAAAGGCATTGAGTAAAACTATTTGAATAGGGCAATCTTAAAAGGGCACTGTGGGTGCCTACTGGGCAGGGTGAAAGAGCTTTTTTTTCTTTTTGGCTGCCACAGCAGAGGGGCAAAAATGTTGAGCAAAAATGTGAGTAGGGGGGACACAACAGAGGTGTTTAAAATTATGTATGGTATGGAGAAAGTAGACAGAAGTTTTTCTTTTTCTTTCTCTGTCATAATAGTAGAACATGGGGACAGTGAAGCTGAATTTTGGAAGACCCAGGGCAGACAAATGGAAGTGCCTCTGGACACAGTTTGTAGTTAAACTACTGAACTCATTCACACAAGATGTAGTAACACCAACCAAAGTTTGTGCTTTAAAGTGGATTAGAAAAATTCATGGGGGATAAAAGCTCCCAGTGGCTGCTAGTCATGATGGTTGTGTTCTCACAGTGGCCAACCAGATGCCTATAGGAAGCTAACAAACAGGGTCTGAGCATAACAGCAGTCTCTCTTGTCTTCTCTACCAACTGGTATTCAGAGGTATAGTGCCTCTTATAGCAGAGCTAAGAAGTGAAGCAGAGGACAGCTACTTGAGTGGGAAGGCCTGTGCAGAGCTGGTCTGAAGCCTGGGGCTGGGAGTCTTGTTAGAATAAAGTTACAAACTGTTAAATTAGCAAAGCAAATCAGAAAGCTTGTCACTGAATTGTAGCTCAGACTTGAGGTGAATCAACACAGTTGAACAAAGGGGCTGGAAATGTTGCATTTTTCACTCAGAGTATAATATATATTTTGGTTTATGCATAGAAAAATAATGGTTACCTTCATACAGAATCTGAATATTAAACAAATGGGCTTTACTACAGACCAGTGCTTGCTGGATTCAGTCATTTACTTGCATTTTAAACCCAAATTACCATAAAATCCATTGGGTTAGAGTGTATTTCTGCCCTGCAAATAAAAAGTATATTAACAGTTGTGATATTCATCTGCATTACTCTAATTGCAGAAAGCTGCATTATACTTTTAGTGCCATGAATGATGCCATATTTTATGAGATTATTAATGAACCAATTATGTGAACTGGTTAATCCTATTTTTTTTTTACTGAGGTACTCTAAATGATGTGGGATGCAGTAATGGTAGGGTGGATACATTTAGTCATAAGTCAGTATCTGTGAATAACTGCATCCGCTGAATTTCAGAATGCTTGTTTTGTAGTATGCCTTGCAGTTTCAATAATGTATTAAAATGTAAATGATAGATCTCTGTGACAATGGAAATATGTTTTTATGTTGAAACTTGGTGGAAATGTAATCTCTATTAGTTAAAGTAGTTCTACAATCCTCATTTTCAGCAGCCATGCAATTTATTACAACACAATGAAAGCAAAATTTATTCTCTGTTCCTCATTGAAATATACTTTGTATGTCTTGGTGTTTGAAAGATTAAATTCTTGTGTCTAGGATTTACCCTTGCTTTTGTTGTTCCTTTATGTATGAAAAATCGGTAGTCGAGATGATATTGATATTGATATTGATATTGAAACTTGATATTGAAATTCCTTCATTTATAAGCTTTGGTGGGGGGATCTTTATCCACAGCATGAACTTACTCTGCATCTTTTTTTAATTAGGCTACAGACATTTGTGATCCAAATCCAATCACAATGCTTATGCTTTGTGTCTATTTATATGAGTGGCTTCCCCAGTATTTACCTAAGAAATCTGTCGAGTTTGCTGGTCCGCTTCATGCTACTGTTGTTAGAAAGGTACTAACTGTTTTTTTTCTACTTTTAAGTGACTCCTTAAGGAAATTACATTGTGAGTTCCTTGCGCTGGGAGGAAACAAAACTTTAATCCCTGGCTTAGTATTATGTTTGAACTAGGGGTTGTGGTTTGTTTTGTTCCCCAAAATTCAGGCTCTGTATGCATGGTTTGTTCTTGGTTTACTGATCAATCTCTGGGATTGTTGTTTCTTCATCTGTGCATGAGCAGACAGGAGCAAAACAGATGCGAAGGGCATGATCGTGGCAAACCATTAGCTATGGTTTACCATGATATGTGAACAAGACCTTAATAGATGCACTATGTAAATCTACTGATTATGTGTTGCATATATTTCCACAATATTTCAGTGCTGGGGAAAGGCAATCTTTTCCCCATGTAGCAGGACAATTGCTACTTGGAGTGGCTTTCTGGAATACGGCAGCTCAGACATCACAGCCATCCGTTAGTGTTATCACTGGGAATAAGGAGCACTGTACTTCCCAGTGTATGTGCTACATTGTACTGACAACAGAATATTGTGCAAAATAAACAGAGATCTTGCATGGTTTTTGCTTGAACCTTCCTGGGCTCTTAAGATCAGTTTCAGAGGTCCTGCTCTGGGCTGACACGAAAAGTCATTCAAGACGGTGTTTACCAGGAGCAAGCCTAGTGGCCTTTAAACAGAATCTAAATACTTTTTCCTCACACTCTCAAGCTTTTTACTGATTTTATTGCTACATGAATAACACATCCCTACCTAGCATTATTTTATTACACTATTGATTCACAATACCACTATTTGTGGTGTTGTGTTTAAGAACATTCTAGAATAAACTGTCTGGTGAGAGCTTTCAGAAAAGGTGGGGTAGAAATAAAATAAAATGTTATTTGTTTATTTATTTGCAACAGATACAGTTAAAAAACCCAAGTATCAAGCCTTTGGTTTACACTGCTACAATTTTAGGAAGAGAATGTGCTGATTTTTCATTACCTAAAGGAAATATGGTCACCATTTCCCCAAAGTAAGTAGCCTTCCATTTTGTTTTACTGAACAAGATAGTCTCTATTCCTTCTTTATCTTTTGTAGGATATTTTGCAGAGCAGCAGGTGTCTGACTGAGACACAATGTTCCCAGTCTTCAAATCACAGTGTATATTAGAAGGATACTATGGGCTTGTATACTCCCTTTTCACTTTCTGGCTATCCCTCTCAGGTATGAGAGGAGGGAGTGTGTGAGCCCATGTTGTATTATGTCTGAATCGGATCAGGGGTAAAGCAGCAAATACTATGTATAAAAGCTTTTCCTCGAGGCTTGATCTCTAAATGAATTCAAATAAGGAGCTCTTCCTCTGCAAATTGGCATTTTATGTTTCTTGCAAATAGTTCAGTAGGTTGAGCAACACAGATCATCCCCTGCTGCACTTCATATTAATCAGAATTGCTTCAAAACAAAGTGATGGTACAAAATTAACTTGCAATGGAGAAAAATGTCTGAAACGTTAAGATTTCTATAATTCAGCTCCTGTTGCTCTTTATTAACTTATAGCTATCTTTATTTTATTTTTAAGTTAAGTTAGGTGCATATGTGTGAGACAATTTTAGGGCTCTGGTGATGGGGAAAATAAAGCTGGAGAGGAGGAGGAATTGGAGAGGGTTCAGATGGAAGTGGATGCAGCTAAAGGGGGCATTTGCAGTGTTGTGGAGGAGCAAGAGGGGGCATGGGGAGAAATTAAGGGGAATATGTTAGTGTCCCTCCCTTCTTAAACTTCTTATATTCCTTAGTACATCCCATAATAGAAACAAAGGATGAGTAGCCCTCAAATGTTCTGTAGTACCTTCACACAATGTATTTGACACCTGGTACCATGGGTTGTCTTCAACATGAAGTTGAAGACTTCATGTTGAGCTACATGAAGTCTACAACTCCCCCTCATTAATTTAATCAATCCGAGGTAATCTTCCAAGTCGGGAGAAATAAGAATATAAGATGTTGTGTAAGTAAGCTTACAGATAAGTAAGCTGTATTTTATTTTCCTTTCCCCATCTGCTTTGTAAAATTCTATAAAAATAATAAAAAACTTTATTTTCTAACTGTATGGAATTTTGCCAACTCTAGTGCATCCTGCTTTTTGACATTTTAACACAGTAGGTTATTTTTAGTCAATAAAAATAATTTCATGTAAGCTACTTGCTTAAATCTCTCGTTTTTAAATGTTGGCAAAATTGAGAGTTTAAGGAGTCGTCGACATAACCTCCTAAACAGCACTTTGTCAATACATTTAGCTGTTTTCTCCAGAGTTAATACAGCATGAAGTTAGAACAATAACGTACTTGAAAAGATGTTTGTTTTCTAAAATCAGCTGTTTATGATTATCAGCTAAGGTCTGGATGAACTGTATAAAATATTTAAAACAAGTACTTTAAAAGGATGAAGAAAATAATAGAAACTGAGCTTTGTAGATAGACTGATTGTATCCTACACTTGTCTCCTACAGCTCAGCTCGCATAGGTGCCATGGCAACTAGGGACACATCCCTTGGATCCCCACATAGTCCCACCACATTTTATATTTTGTGGGTGGCTGAGCACACTGCAAAGCGATGTGACAGTGGGGCTCCCATTGCTTTGTGTCTTAATTTTCCCAACATGTCTCTGGGACCCATGTAATACGAGATCCAGAAAAAGAACTCTAGAACATCTGGTGAAAATAAATTAAATACTAATTTGAACAGAATGCAATGAATTTGGTATATATTTTATTCAGAAATTTATAAATAATTTAAAAATTACTTTGGGTTTCATTTTAATGGCGTACACAAATCTTTCTGTGCCAGTTTTAGTCAGTGGTTTTCTGTTAATTTTTTTTTTTTTACTATTCAGGATTCTTGTTCTAGGGCTTGTAAGGCTTATTTCCCCACATGCTCTTCTGTTGTCAAATATTTATTCAATGCATACTTTTACTAGATTTGAAATATCTATTTTTACCATTTTGTGATTTATTCTGGGAAAGACTTTGCCATAATGCCATTGCAAAATATATTGCTGTATCTCCTGACTTAGGAGCCAAACAACCATAAATGTGGAGTTTACTAGTCGCTTCCTGCATCCTGCTGAAGCTGTGCTGTTACTTATTACAAAAGCTTTAACTGGAGTGGTTGGGGCTACTATGGCTTTCTCCTTGAAGACAAAGATCAGTCGTATTAAACTTGCTGTAGGTACCATGCACTTAATGATAAACTCTGTAGTCCGTTAGAATCAAGTTTTCATGTGTATTATAGAATAATAGGTCATATTTATTGTTTGTTCCAGATAGCAAACACCCTAAGATATTATATAGTGAGTCCATGTTTAAAGATCTCTCTATTATTGAAGATGCTGAAATATCTCTTGCACTATTAAAACAGGGCTGAGGAACCAGTGGGACATGGTTCAGATGTTTCAGTGGAGCATCTCAATGCACCATGTGCCATCACCTTTTTGCCCAGCCTCCCATTTAACAGGCTTGAAAAAAGCCCAATTGCTGTGAGAGGTGTATTTTTTTAGGAGGAGGGATCACAGCTGGGAAGGAAAGAGCTAACACTCCCTGGGCACTGTGGTACCCAGCAAAAAATGGTGCCCCACACCACAAAATGTTAACATGCTTGTTTGAAGCCTAATTGCTGGAGGCTTGAGAGCAGCAAGTGAATGTGTGTGTGTCCCCCAATTTTGGCCCTGCCTGCTTTGGTCCTGCTCACTACTGCCTTGCAGCCCCCAGAATATTAACCATGAGGGAATGTGTCCCTCAGGCTGAAAAAAGTTTCCTCGCTGTTGCCAGTTCCCAGGGGCGTCTTATCCATAGAGGCTAGTGATGCAGGGTGCCAAGTTCTGGAGGGCACCAGGGAAGAGGCGGAGGCTGGACGCGGTGCCTCCCGGTATCAGCTCGCTGCCCTCGCCTGCCTCTGCCATGCTGTGCCGAAGCAGCGCCATGCCACACCCAGAGCCACTGTCTGCCAGGGTCACCGTGGCACGAAGCAGTGAGCTGAGCCGGGAGCCGCCGCGTCCAGCCTCTGCCTCTTCCCCGCTGGAGGAGCTGCCCTCCAGCCACTGCCCTCCTCCTCCAGCCCCACAAAGCTGGGTGCATTGCCAGCAGCGCCGTCCTCCCTAAAAAAGATTGGCAACTCTGGAAACGGGGGCGGGGGGCCGGGGTGGAGGGAACTTTGCACCATGGTGCCAGATATGCTTAAGATGGCCCTGCCAGTTCTGCTCATGTGTGAACATGTGTTTTACATGGGTATTCACAGGAAGTGTTGATTTGGGGAATTAGCAACGCTCTTCTTTTGATTCTTGCTGGAGACAGTTGTGCACAAAGCCAATTGCAAATTGGCTTTGAATACCTTTCTTACTTTGAGGGATTTCGGACTGACCAGCAAGGATGGTTATTAGCATGGTTGCTCTGGAGAGTTAGCAATAACTAAACTGTTGTTGCAGTTGTAATAATATTTATTTATAAAAGAAATATGGTTGAAATGTAAGAAAAGCAAGTATAAAATGCTTTAGAAGCAACAAACTGGCACTGAAATGCCTCCAGAGAAACATACAGAAGAGAAAGGGCTAAGAATCCATTGCACAGGATAACCCAGCCACAAGTTGCCTGGAGCACACATTTAGTTACTGTTGCGAAGAAGGGAGAGACCAGAGGGTAGAAAGTTGCTTTATATGGAGTTTGGAGTTAAGAGACATAGAGACTTAGCTTTGCTATGGGAAGAGTGAAAGAATCACGGAGGGTGAAAGGTTATATACAAAGTCATCCTTTCCCCCATCTTGTGAGAATCAGAGGCAGGCAAGGAAATGGAATTAAGGAAAATAGGAAGAGGTAAGAGAATTGAGACTCTAATGTTCACCTTTCTTGTGGAAGACAGAAATCGAAGATGGAAAATGCTTGGCTTCTTTGCTGTAACCTAGAGGTGTGCTTCCAGGAATTGGCAGGCAGCGCCATCAGAGAGAAGGGGTTATTTAGTAAACGGTGTGTGCACAATAGCTGAAATAGTTGGTTATCGGAAACACAAGATGAAACTGCCTCTCCACAACCACTGGCTCATGTGTTCCTTGTAAATCCACCATTTTCTATGAAAAATAGAGTCATTCTTTGGAAGACAGCAGCAGATGCCCTCCTGCAGAGAGCTCCTAGCTAGTCCAGAGGGAATGAGGGAAGTTAGATGTAAGGCTAAAAGTAAAAAGAGAAGAGAAGGGTCAACTCCCACTGGGTGTGCCAACTCTAGGGAGCCGGCGTTTCTTTGCCCCCCTCAGTATTTGTTGGAAAGGGGCTGTTTCTATGAATATTTTATTGACAGAACTTTACACTTTTCGAAGTGTACATTGCACTGCCATTAACCTGTGTGTGTGTGTGTGTGTGAGAGAGAGAGAGAGAGAGAGAGAGAAAACAAAAGGATCTGATTATTTAAAAATATAATTAACTCTGAATTGTGAGCTATAAGACTAATGCTTTTTTCATTTACTTACAGGGTGTATTAAAATGCAAATCTCCATGTTATGAGCTAAACGAATTAAATCTGCAGGTTATTAGTCCTTTCAAAATGGATGGGCCATTCAGGTATCACATTAGATTGAAATGGTTTGGTTTCTAGGCAGTTCTGTATATTCTTTCCATAATTTTCTGTTCTTGCTTTAAACATGAAAAACCAGTAAATGTCACCATTTACCAGGACACATATAAAATGCTCTGAATTATAAAGAAATGATTGGTTTTCAGGCATGTATTATTAAATTTATCTGTGTTAAATTTTGTAGTTGTTTTAAAGGATTTTGTATCTGAAATATGCAATAATCTGATGACACATTAGCTTTGACTTTTTATCCCCAAAATGATGCTTTGGCCATAGGCATTCAACTTTTCTGGCTACAGAGTTTTATGTCATTTTATTTGTCTTTAAAAGGTTGGCTAGAGGCTCTACTCACCCTGGAAAAGACATTTTCAGATTTAAGAGTTTTAAAACAGCGTTATAAATTACAAATTAATAAAAACAAACTAGTTAAAAACAATAGTTAAAATACAATAAAGCATTTAAAACCAGCATTAAAATGCTGATTGGTCAACATCATCTGCACCTAGCATTCCACAGCCTGTCTGAATACAGAGGTCTTAGCTTGTCAGTGGAAAGATAGTATGGAGGGAGCTACTCCAACTTCTCTTAGGAGGGAATTCCACAATATGGGAGCAGCCACAGAAAAGGCTGAAAGTTATCCAGAACTTTGGGATACCTGGAAGTTTTTGTTTTTATAAAGAAGACATTTCACCACTGCTTCTTTTAGATATGGTGGGACTCTGCCTTGATGTAAAGAAGCATTCATCACTCCCATTACCCACTCCACCAGTCCCCCAACAGCTGCTTTTATAAGCTGGGAGGGGCATGGGTCAAGAACACCTTGGGTAGGCTTCATCTCTCCAAGGATTCTGTTGTCTAGGTAAAAAGTACATGAAAAAAAAGCTTAGGTTTGGTTATTAAAGTATTTTTGCTAGTACAGAGACTTTGGGATGGGTAGGTCAGAGTTCTTAAAATCTAAGTATTGCTGTATTCCTATTTTTGCAAGTTGTTTGTTTTATTACCTTTAAATATTGTAGGCTTTTTGCTAAACTGGAAATATTTTTAGTGTCATTTTAGTTGAATCAACCAGTTGCATCACTGAGCCTGAGAATTTAGATCAACTCAGCCATATTAAACAAGGTAAAACGAAAAGGTAAGTTTTCAAACTTATTAACTCGCAGCTCAGTGAGAGATAATACAGTATAATTCTGTCATATCTTTTTATACTTCCTTAGTAGGTTATTGCACTATGGTAGTTATAGTAGCAGTTTAAATGAAGGAATTCTGCAAGAGTGTAATTATACAAAGGAATGGTACATGTGTGCATGCATATGCACTGTGTTTCTTACACCTTCATTCTGGTTTAATGGGTGAGAGGAAGGACCAAGCTCACTCTTGTCTTTTTAAAGCAGCAGACGTTCCTTGTGTATATTGGTCATTATAGAAATAATGAAGCTTGCTAGGTAAATCCTGCCCATCAGCAGAAGCCCTGTGCAAGGGGTTCTACTTGCACAGTGTTGTTTTCCCTCTCTCTTCCCCCTCCCCCCCGGTTAATTGGCTTGGGGGGGTCAGGAGACCCCACAGAACAGCATGTAGGCAAAGAGGAAGGGGATCATTCTGTCTAGCAGGTTGATTTGCTTGCACAGGTGGAACTTTTCTGCTAGCACATTGTGAACTCTATCCAGATGCTTAGAAAGTCGAGGTAACTATAACTCAACAGCTCCTGTGTGAAGATCCTGTGTGAGCTACCTTGCTGAGGACAAAAGCATGACCTGATCATAGGCCCTTACCTGAGCCCTGCCCTGAATGTATCTAGGAAGACTTCCCATTTCTAACCCAACAGCGCCTATTGGGTGAGACTAGGCATTCAATATCCAGCCCTACAGAATGCACAGACCGGAGGGGCTGCCTTCAGAACATGCCCACCACCTCCAAAGGTGTCTAAGGGTGCTCAGCTGTTGATCTTGCCGCCTTTCCATCTCCTGCACATACCTGCCAAAATGTGAACAAATTAACCTACTAAGCCACACCCACCACCTGTGCCCTTACCCACCATGCCATGTAGAACAGAGTAGGTGATGAAACTAGCCTGCAGGAGTGGACATGGGGAAAAATCCTACTCAGCTCTGCAGTGACTGGCACCAAGATCAATCTTGCAGCCTAGGTTGGGCCAGCTGGCTGCCAGAAATCAAAGGGAGGCAGTGCATGTGTTCTTGCTCTTTCTCAACCAATCACAGAAATGCTCTCCATTGATAGCTTTGCACCAGCGGTTTCTGTGAATGGGGTTTACATTGACATCTCATCTATATTTACTGAAATTCTGCGGTTGAAAAAATATTATATATGCACCGAACATTCACTTTGTACCTGATTACGGATGGAATATTTCAGTATTATTAACTCCTGTTATATGTGGTATAGCCATCCTTTCCACAATGGTAACTTTCCATGTGTGAGGTAAAAAGAAACTATCACATTGTACTCAGTAAATTTATTTACCTCACTGTATTCCTATAAGAGGTTTCTGAAAACTGTTTGAAATAGGTGGAAGCTAAGAAATTCTAGTCCATTGAAAGAGCACCACAAGCGTGACTGCTTTTAAGATCCTCCTAGAATTGGGGGCAGAAGGAAATGCAAATTGAGAATCCCTGCTATAACCTAAGTTCCTTGGTGTGGTTTACCCATATATGAAAGTCTTCTCTTTGAAGGCAATTCATTAAAATATATGCTGCTGCTGCTGCTTCTTTATAGCCTTTATAACTGATGAAGCTCACATTAACCCTAACATTGCTAATTTCATTATTTGGCTGCAAGGTTTAATTATGGAAAATGTAATCCTATTCCACAGAGTTAGACGATAGCAAGAAATTAGTGTGACATGTATGTTCTGCAGCTGATTACTGTCTTGAATAACATACTTACAAAATGACATTAATAGGCATAAATAACTTAGGTCCACAATTTCAATGGGCCTATTCTGAGTAGAATATACAACCCTAAGTTTGTTTTCTCTTTGCTGTATAATTACCTTATCAGTTGTGATGGCTTCTAGATTCTGATTCAGAATCTAGACTGAATCTAGACTGATTCAGACTGTGAAATATCAATATTTGTCTCTCAATCCTACTGTGATCAACTGTAGCCAGGAACCAAAGTACAGTATCATGAAATAAGTTTTGTGAAGCCAATAGGCCTTTGGAGCCATTTTTTTTGTGAGCAGCCATTACCCATAGTTTTCTTTTTTTACTTTTATGCATGATTGATTAGGTATGATACAGAAACATAAATGCAGTACTGTCATTTTTGTATCACTACTCAACCTTTGGTATAGCAGAAAGTCAAAAGCATACTTTAGATACCTTTTTCCAGTTCTGGAACCCATCTTTAGCCCCTAAATGCATTTGGGGATCCACTTTATTATATTTTACCATATGCCTGTATGGTGGCAGTACTGCTGTTAGACTGCAAGCTGGTTCCTGATCCACCAGTTGAAGACTGCTGCTTTAGATACTATTAATATTACCTTACCTGTGATCAGTGTGGAATAATATGGGTTTTAATACTATATAAGATAAAACTAGGAGATTTTACTCAGTTATCAAAAGATCAGAATCCACAGCATAACAAATAAAAAGGGCAATGGGCTATGAACAAGATACAGGATATCAAACACAGGAGTTTCAAGGTTTCACTATGACATTTATGTTATATTTTTTGTTTACATGGATATTGGGAGGCAAGCCAGTCATAAAGAGACAGTATACCTTTTCACATGCAGAGAAAGTATACTGAAAATGAAAATAGCTGCCATAAAGGAATATAAAACTGCCCTAAGGCTTCAGTCCTAAGCTACTTGCTGATCAATTAGACATTTTCAGCTGTGTTTAGGATTGAACCAAGTAAGATCCTTCAGTGACACATGGCTAACCATGAGGTAGTAAGTCATAATCTCAGGGGAACAATTTGAATTTACAATTACAAATTAAAATAAGCCAGTTAACTATATAGAATTGTAATTGAAAGAGCTTAGAGTAACTGAATAGATTGTTGGCTTAGGGGATTCCTTTGAGACTCCAAATAGATTTAGGAATTGCAGATGAGGACACCTTTTCAAATTCAAGGTTACTCCATTATAATAGTTAATGGAATAGAAATTCTTAGATTTTGTGGCCTAAATTAGACATTCAGGTAAATTACTGGGATTAAGACAGTTTGCTGGAGGAATTAAAGATCAGCTATCAAGATCAATTACCTCATATTTGTTATACACATGTGATGCTATATTCTTTGCAAGAACATTTAGTGTAACTATTTAGAAAGTTATTTCAGTGAAGGAAACATAAGGGGCGAGATTAAAGAGTCTTCATGAACTAGGTAGAAGATTGGTTGCACATATTCACTGAATATAACATGGCAGTGGCATTAAAATACTGAATACAGTGATCCAGGTGAAGTATTGGACCTGGTCTGAGTACTGGAAAATCAAAAGAGTATTGTGTGAGTGGAGTCTTCATACCATTTTAGATTAGGTATTGCTATACCTCTTCTTTCTTGTCCCTATAAAGGGTTCATTGAGGTAGCTGAGGTCTCTTGTTTTCATGAACAAAATTTAATATAATTTTGGCTGATTATTAAATGAGAGATGGGTGTGCTTATTGGTAAGACTCGGAATATGTAAAGATGGTTAGCTTTGACCAGTTTTTGAGCTTAGTTGTTAAATGTTTTATCAAGGGAGTAAAGTTCAGATAGAGTCTTAGGTATATTCACTCCCAGGTATTTCTGGCCAGTTGTTTTGTGTCAGTTCAGTTGTAGGTTTGGCGGGGGGTGTATACACATCAACTCAGATTTGGTGAAGTTAACAGTGAACCCATATATCTTGCCACATATAGCAAGTAGGTGCATAATAGCAGGTAAAGAGGCTTAGGATCAGAAAGGAATAGTGCAACATCATATGTGAACATATTGATAAGATGGATTTTTCCAGATAATTCAAAACCTTTTAGATCCTCATCTGCTTTCAGTGCCAAAGCTAAGGGTTCTGTGGCCAGGGCAAGGTAGTGTGCTGTCCTGCTTCATGCCCCGGCCAATGGGAAATATCTAAGAGTTTTCCCCATTCACCAAAACTTGGGCCAGTAACCCATAGCATACATCTGAGAGCTTATCAACCCAGGATGCACAAATACCAAAGGAATCTCAAATTGTAAAGAGAGCCTGTCAGTTTAAACAATCAAATGCCTTGACTTCATCCAGCATCCCAAGAACAAGAGGTTCTGGAGGTGATTGACCCTTAAAAAATGTATTGAGAATCTTTCTAATAGGCTATGAATCTGACTTGGTCATGGTGGAAATGGCTGGGTAAATTTCTTTAAAAGACAGTTGGTCAGTATCCCTGTAAATTAGCATTCATATTAATCAATGAAATAGGTCTATATGATTCAGCTTGTTAAGGTTTGGGTATAACTGTGATAACCGAGGCACACCAAGATTCAGGAATTTGGCCTCTATTCTTTATGTCAAGAAACAGTTTCTTTTTCATTTTTTTAGCTCCGAAACTGACATACTGAATAAAAGACATGATGTGATAGGTGTAAAAAAATTCTGCAGTCAAGAGGACAGATCAAATGCTGGTAAGCTCTATTTTTAATCATGTTTCTTATTGGTTTCACAGTTTAATTTGTTAAACTACATATAACATTTTTCCGATTACTTGGGGAAAAAACCCTACTATATTTATAAATATTGATTTTTTCGGGGGGAGGCTTATAGTGCTCAAATGTATTTTACCTTCCCCAAAGAGTAACAGTGTAATTCTATATAAGTCTTTTGAGAAGTAAGACTCACAGAATTAAATGAGTTTTACCCCAGGTAAGTGAGATTGCACCCTAAGGCACTTCTGGCTTGAAGTTGCAGTGCACAGGTGTGGAGAGCAGGTGTGGGGTGGGGGGGCAGGAAAAGGAAAGGAGAGGTGGGTTTAAAAGTCCTGCAAGTGCATCCTTTGATCCTATTAAATCTATCTGCCAGGTCTTAGATCCACTTAAAACATTTTCTAATGGAGCCTTTTCTTTGTGTATCTTTTTGACGGGGTTTCAGCTGAGCACTGAAACAATCATTTTACCAATAATTCTGAGGACCTGCCTTTGCCTATCAGGTTATGGGTTCATTATTGTTGGCCCTATTTCTCAGTGATGTATTGGGCAGCTGAGCTCCTGAAAGATCAGTGATTAAATTATCTTATTTAAATAACTGTTAGTTCCTTGCAGCTTTTGAAAGAGGGAATATCTCATTTGTTTTACTGTTTTGTTTTGACATATATTAGATATATGTTTTGACTTAAGACTTTATTTCAAAAAGGAAAAACAATATTTCCTGAAATATATACAGATTCAGAGTGAAAACATAGCTTTGCTCCCAATGTCGATGATTAAGAAAGAACTGCCCTCTCCCTTTCTGCCCTGACTGGTATAAATAAACAAGAGGACTCAGGAAGCAGCATTGGATCTGCCACTCAGCTTCCCTCTAGATAGAATTGCTCTGCCTGCTGTTATCTTTATGAAGGAAAGATTGTTGTCCAGGTTAAAAAAAAAAGCTACTTCTTTAACAAAAAAATTCTGCAGTTGCTCTGTCTTGAATTCGTATGTATTTGTTTTTAAATGTATGTATTTGTTTTTAAGTATGTATTTGTTTTTAACAGTATAACATATTCTACTATAATGCATAGTATGTAAAATGGTCTTATACAATATATAGTATATAACATAGATCACAATGGAGAGAAGCTCTTATATTCAGGGATTTGTGTGCATTCAGTGGGATGTTAAAGAAAGAAAGCTTTAACTCTAGAAGAGTAGTCACCATCCCTGCCTCTTGTTTTGAACTAACTTTAAGTAGAGGTAGATGTCAGAGAATTCTGATGAAAAAGGAAGCAGAAATTGCTACAGTTTGAATGTGATCAGGAAAATAAATCAGTCAAGTGAATATAATCAGCAAATGATACATTCATATCAAAAATATGCAAAAAATTCATTTAATTTAAGTTACATAATTACTTACATAATCTATGTAAAGGTAAAGGTAAAGGACCCCTGACTGTTAAGTCAAGTTGTGAACGACACTGGGATTGCGGCGCTAATCTCACTTTACTGGCCGAGGGAGCCGATGTTTATCCGCAGACAGGTTTTCCGGGTCATGTGGCCAGCATGAGTAAGCTGCTTCTGGCGAAACCAGAGCAGCGCACGGAAACGGCGTTTACCTTCCTGCCAGAGTGGTACCTATTTATCTACTTGCACTTTGACGTGCTTTTGAACTGCTAGGTTGGCAGGAGCAGGGACCGAGCAACGGGAGCTCACCCCGTCGCAGGGATTTGAACCGCCAACCTTCTGATAGGCAAGCCCTAGGCTCTGTGATTTAGCCCACAGTGCCACCCATGTACATAATCTATGTAGTTTACATTAAATAGCAGACATTGGGATAGTATTTGGCAGAAATCAAACTGCAGCAGAACAGAAATAGCACTGATTGCTGGCCCAGGTGCAGTGTGGCCGCTAATATGTATCAAGGGCTAATATGTATCAAGGGCTAATATGTGGAGATTAAATAATCACAAGACAATTGCTTTGTGATAAAATGGGCCACAACCTTATTGATTACAGATGTACGTAAGTCTTGGCATAGGCATTGGGTGTGTATCCAGAATCACCCAATCTGACTGTTGGTTGATTACTGAGTAGGCATTGGGCAAACCTTAGTCTTGGATGAAGTGGGGTTGTAGTCTCTTCCTGTCCCTCCAGTGCCAGGGTATCCCATTAAAGGGATTCAGGGGGAGTTGATTATATCAGAGGCTCAGGCAGGGGCTGGGGCCTATAGCACTCCTCAAAGAGGCAATTCCTGCAGAGGTCCACTAATTTGATGCAAGTCTTAGGAATCCTCTGCTGCCAAATTGACCCTTGACATCACTTCTGGCAAGTTAATGGTTGCCCAGTGCCTATGCCAAATCTGCATTCAATAAATCTGTGGCCTTATTTGATCCAAACATAAGTGTGTGGTGTCCATTATTATATGCTGTCAGGGAGGTGGGGAGCAAAGAGCGTCAGCATGCAGTTGCTGTGAGGAATTCATCAGAACCACAGGCGAGCCACCAGAATCCCCTGCGACCATTGGAGGAGGAAATGATGTCCTTCCCAGTCTTCTGAGAAACACGCGCCTGGCCCCCACCCCTAGAGTCAGGCCACAATCACTGCTCACTGGGGGAAGAGATAAGCGGTCCTTGCAATGAATACAAATAAGAAGGGAAATCACTGCCTTCTTACACCCCTGTGTATGACACTGGGTTGTACTCAGTTAACTTTTAATCAGAGTAGATCCATTGAAATTAATGACTACTAATTTCAGTGGGTCTACTCTGAATAAAAGTTAGTTGAATACAGTTACAACTGAATGCCTATATGAAATTAACTGCATGGTTGTTTGAAATGGACCTCTTTGCTGATTCCTGATTCAAATGCCTGTATTATGTCTAGTCATAGCATGGCTCATAACAGCTGGGGTGATTTGCAACAGAGAATGGTGTTAAAAGGAAAGATTAACGCCCCTTCTCCCACACTGCAGCCACGATTGTAATTTCTCCCCTACCCCACACTCCCCAAGTTGCTTTTAGACGGAGACAAACATGTCAGGAAATCCAGGAACAGATTTACCAGGCAATGTGTGGTTCTGACCCTTTAAAAAAGCGCCTTATTCAAAATTCTCCTGCTCTTTGAGCAGCATAGTTAAAGCTGATAAAAACAGAAAGCATGAATTAGCATTTCTCTATTATCTGTCAAGTTTCATTGTATTCCTTAAGAATTTAAAATATTACGTATTGTTATGTACTGTAATTGCATTCTTACAATGTTTCTATATTCTAGCAGAAGCATTTACTAGCTCTGATGCTGTAGCTGAACCTCCAGGTGATGCATTGCCAACTAAGGAATCAAACTATTTACAAGAGTTCTTCAGCCCAATGGATGTAGTTTTCCTGACGGGAGAAGGCAGTTCAATCCTCAGGCTTCACTATCTTCCTTTTATTATGGGAAAACGTTATTGTGCCATAATTTTGTTCAATGAGCAGGTAAATAAGTATATTCTTCATACATTGCCCTTGTGAATGACATGAGAAAAATTGGGACACTAAATCTTATTGTTATAACAGTTCATTGAAAATGCAAAAAATAAAAATAAAATAAATGCACCAACTTCAAATCCTGGTATCCTAAAACATTCTTGCAAAGTCCTTCTATCTTCTCCAATCCTCCGTGGGTCCCTGGACTCATAGGTCAATATTAAGCAATCCTGAAGAAAGTATGGAAGATGTTCCATATCCATTTTCTCATGCCAACACATACCTTTTAAAACAAGCAAACAAACCAAAGCACTTCAAAAAAGGGCATTCATTCATTCATTTATTCAGTGAAATTATTGCCTGCTTTTCACTCAAATGATATCCAGCATCTTATAGCTGATTATAACAATATAATACAGTAAAAAGAAATTGTCCTGCTGATGGGGAACTCAAGAAATATGTTGGGGAGAGTTGATGTTAAAAGCATTCCCAGTCTCTTTGATATTTCTATAGCTGTTGCTGCTATTTTTATGAAACCTCAGGTGAACTGGGGGAAATAGCACCCCCCTCTTCCAGCTCTACAGTTCTGTGATAAGCAGGCTGTAAGAGATAAAACTGTCACTAGAACACATGTAGGCACGCCACAGTCTATGAGGTGCATGTGGCTTTCCACCACTCTCTGTACAGCTCCCCCCCCCCGAAAAATCCACCAACTTTACCGTTTTGCTGAGCTGACCAGCCATCAGCTAGGTGATGGGGAAAAGGACACTATCAAGCAATTTAAGATCTATCCAGACTGCTGGGGGCGGAGTTGTAAAAACCTCTGCTCCGCAACAATTCCAATATACATACAGTCACCATCGCTGTGGTGCTCTTAGCAATCTCTGCAGAATTGCTGTGTGTGAGTTTTTGTGTGTCCATGGAGGAAATGTTTTAGACTAAAACACACACATACACACACAATTTCTTTTAAAGGATTGGTTTCCATATTCAGCAGTTTTGAACCATGTGGCCATTAAAAAGTTACAGTTGCGTAAGTGTCTTAACGGGAGAGCTCAAGATTTTTCAACCTTTATTTTTAAATGCAAGAGTCAGCATGCTGTGAAATAGAAAAGAGCAGTACTGTTAATTTGACCTTCATTTATAGGTGTCAAGATTGCCTACAGGTATAACCATAAATTCTGGGTGTCTGTTAAATTGTAGCTGCATTTCAAAGTTAATGAGTGGGACCAGACTGTCCTAATAAAGGCAGAAATATTGCCTTAACTTTACAAGGATTAGAGCTCTAGAAAGGGTGCCACTATAGATGATATTCTTAATGTTTGGTTAAACATATGTGCAAAATGTTGGAATAATACCGAGTTCTTTTTTTGTGACTCCAGCAAGTAAAGAATGCACCATGGGATCAGTCTAATAGGTTGATAAACCTATCCTTGAAGTCCTCTACTGAAGACTGATGAACATTTAAAGGTCCATATGGGTTAAGCCAATTACATCACATCTTACATGCAAATAATACATGCAATCAATGGGGGAAATGGCTTTCATGGCATTGATAGGGCACCCAAGTTAAATAATGACAAATACTTCTGGTCCTAATTCTTTCCTACCCAACGTTGAATTACTAGATTTATTTTATTATACCTTATAGTATTTCCAGTTTAGTTTATGAAGAGGCTTTAAAACGAAGACTCTCAAATGCATGAAATATTCTTGTAAGTCAAGCGTCAATGTTGCAGCAATGGATTTGTGTTTGTTTATAGTCTGAGAGGCTTCTAATTTGTTCTGCATGGATTGTTGTCGAAATTGAAATGCATATGTTCTTGTGTTTCAGATTGGGGAATTTGTGTACCTGGTGGAAGGAACATGTGATTTACCATTGCCTTCAGGCTTACTTCCAATGAATAGCCCAAATGTTCTGTGCATTAGCAGCATGCTAGAAGGTAAAGTGGGGGTATAAAAATCTCTTCCCCCCTCCCACGTTAAACTTTTAGATACAATAAATTCCATAAGCAGTGAAATATTTTGCAATGCAGAGGCATCAGAAAACTGCCATGGAATATATAATTGTTTCTTTTTCTGGTACCTCAAATGGTAGTCAAACATTTTTATTTGGATTACAAATTACTTCTTGCTCACACGTATTTCTTATCCTTGCATATGCCTGCTCTCTACTGGTGCAAATAACAAAGGATTATTTTCAGTGTTCTCCATACATCATTATCAGTTACAGCTTCTTTCCTGGTTGTCTCAGCATTGTATATTGGTAGCATATGGTTATGACTCTGCTTATATGAGCACTATGCCAGGTGAATGTTCCTAGACTCCAAAGGATTGAAATTTGATGTATAGAGTTCTGCTCTGACCATTTATCAAAGCCACATGAAGTACCCTTAAAGGTATAAAAAAGCTTCATGCTGTAATTCTTCACAGTATTTCAGGCCTGGGAACCTGTTTAGCTTTTTTTTTAACAGGTCTCTTTATATTTAGACTTACTTCAGCTTGCAAAAATCAAATTTGCGGTCTTTGTTCAATTAGTATCCTCTAGCCTTTCTGCCATCTGGATTTATTACTGGTTGATAATGACCATGAGCTGGCAACCCAAACAGGCAATAGTTAAAGGAGAAGAAAAGGTTACTTATCTGTAATTGTAATTCTTGAAGATAATAGCTTGTATAGCCTTTCTTCACTTTGCATGGATCCAAACAGCAAATTACCTTGGAAGAGCTACAGTTACTGCACAAGTGACCTTTCTTTCATGGCCTGTGATTCAGACATACTCCTGCATGTCCATTTAATGAGGGCCAAACAGCCCTGTCAGTAAGGGATTGATGCTTGCGGAGACAGTGTGCCCCTAGGCTTCTCCAAAATGGAGTATATACTGACAGTAGTATCAACGAGAAATATAGCTACATTTCTTTAGCACCACTGGGCCATAGATATACACAGCTTTGGCAATAGGGCATATAAAGTCTCTAAACCCATCTTTGTTTAATTGAACTCAGTTTTTACATACTCAAGATTTGTTCCGTGCTGTGCTTTTGAATGAAACCAGCAGCTTGAACTGTAATGCTAGCAATGACTTTTTGCCTAGTCACTTATTTTTGCTTACTGTGAAGGAATGAAAATCAAGAGTTATAAGATTAAGACTTATTTCCACCATGACAGCTAAAAGGGGAAGAAAATGTTTTAGTAGCATTGTAGTTCAGCTGTTTTAGTTGATAAATTGAAAACAAGTTTGAAAACAAGTGGATTCAAGTTTTTTCCATGATTCCAGTGCATAATAGAAATGGGAATTCAGATTGCTAACTTTTTTCTGGCAGGACTTCTGTATCTTTATAGTTGCTTGACATGAGAAATGAAGTTTATTCCTTCACTTTATTTATCAGGTGCATTTTGTTGAACCATAGGGGTTACAAGCACAGGAGCCCTGCTGAGAAATAAAGTTAGCAACACTAGTTTTTGTGTTGTGTGTTGTCCTTGTCAGCTTTTTCTAACACTAGGCTTTTGGCTCTTGCTCTGGGAAGCCATAGCAATTGGTGCTATGGTACCAAATTTAGCATCTGCCTGGTGCAGGTGTGCTGTAGAAGCAAAAATCTTAGTCGGCCGTTGTTGATGTTACCTCTTGCTCTTGTTTATTACAGGTGACAGAGAAATACAACCAGTGCTTTGCCTGAAATGTTGTGTTGGTAATACGCTTCGAGAAAAGCTGAAGATCCCTCTCGTGAATGAAGCTAGGGAAAAGGCTCTGGCTCTTGCAGCACAACAGCAGATGTCTGCTTTGGAGTATGAGCGAAGAAAGGTCACTGGGACACTTGAGAGCAGCAGCGTTCGAGTTGCAGTTGCAGCTTTAGGTCTGTCACAAGTTGAGGTAAGAACATTATTGACTGCAGATCTTATAATTGTACTTTGTTCATTACATTTTGAAGCTGACAGGGAAGCAACACTTTGACTGCATACTGCACGATTGGAAAAGGCCTCTTTGTCAAGCTGATTCTGAGCACCAATCTTGTAATGCAGTTTTCTCCATTATGTTATAAAGCTGCCCAAACCCCCAAAGTTTGATTTTGAGAGGTAACCTCCAAAATCTGGAAGTAAGCATCTCAGCACATAGTAGCAGGGTTGGATCAGAACTATGGCGGTTCCTGGGCTAGCGGACCCTATTCCAGCTGAAACACAATTCATATGCACGAGATAATCCAGTTTCTTTTGACATGTCTGTGCCCAGCCCCCATCCTTAAGTTTTCCAACCAACCTAATTTAGTAAGAACAGTATCATCCATTTCACTTGAAAAGAAAAATTGGTGTGTGCCGTGGGAAATACAGTTAAAAAGTAAACTATATTTGCACCACCAAATCCCCCAAATGGCTTTTTAAACATAGAAGAATTTGAAGAGTATTTTGATAACCATGTAATACTATTAAGAAAGTAATTCTGCAAAAACAAGGAAATAAAAATCTAGGTGCGTACACAGAACCTTTTACATGCTTCCTTGTTGACTTGCAGTTAGCATGAAAACATTGTTAATAATCAACTACACTGTTCCTTTATTTACAGAAAGATGCGCTGCACAACTTTCCTAAATTTTTTACAAAATATATTGAGTACAGTGTTGAAGTGAGCATGCCTGAATATTTTGAAAGCCCTGGAAATATAGAAATACCTGTGTTGGCATCAAGCAGAATTCATCCTACACACCAGGGAAAAGGACATATTTGGTCTGCAGAAGAAAGAGGTGACAAGCATCTGATTAGTAAATTATTACTACCACTGTCAATAACAAAACTCTTGATGCAAAACTCTTCTGAAATTCTTCATATATCTTACCATCCTGTTTACTGCAGATGTTCTTCACTGGGAAGGGATGCCCAGTGAGTGGAACAATATCTGCACAGTGGTACCTCAGGTTACATACGCTTCAGGTTACAGACTCGGCTAACCCAGAAAGTGTGTATCTGGAAGGCAGTAATGGGAGACACTTTGATAGTTTTCTGAATCTTCTTCAGAGGTCTGGTTTCCACCCTCTAACCCACTTGGACCTTGGGGTTCACAATCCATCTTTTGAGGTTCAGAATCCTCTATCCCCCACCCCTGTTGGAACCCTCTCCAGGTCTTCCAAGGAGGACCTCGGGGTCTGATCACTTGCTCCATGACACCTCCATGGGGACTCATTGCATAATGCAACTTAAAATGCTTTTATTACATGATTATAGCCTTTCCTTGGGCTTCAAGTAATTTTTTTCTAGTTGATGGTTTTCAGGCTCTTCAAAAAGAATTTGTGCCTGAAAAAAATAATTTACGGTTGGAAATTTAAGGACTGGAGCTTTGGAAGTAAAAGCTTGTGCCAGTGAAGCAAACAGAGCCTGTGGGACAAGCAGCTTTGATTATACAGGATATGTAGTGGAATAATCATACAAAAAAGGCCAGTGACTGATTTTGGTATTTAAACCTTTTAATTATCAACATGTTTACTGGAAATCTTACCGATGTTGTTGGCATCCATCTGTTAGGAAATATTTTTAATAAGCTAACATAAAAATAAAATGTATCAGAATTGCTTACCAGTATTTCAACAAGATACTATCACACTTGCTGAATCTCAAAAGAGCCCTTGGTTCATTTTGAATCTCAAAAGAGCCCTTGATTCATTTTGACATCAACATGATTTTCTTCATGTACCTGAGGGAAATATTGTTACATATTTGTCTGCATATTTCACATTGTCAGTCTGTGCCATCTTTGTGTCTTAGGGGTCAAATTAAAGATCACTGAACCATAGCTGTGACAATGAAAGCAGGTAATTTCAAGTTTGCCTGGTTGCTTAAATATTCAGGATACCTAATTTGGAATTCACTGGATTTTGTTGCGTAAGTGCTCCATTGTAGTACCTAGAAGTTTGAAAGCACACCAGTGCAAGTAGATAAATAGGGACTGCTGCGGCGGGAAGGTAAACAGCGTTTCTGTGCGCTCTGGTTTCCTTCATGGTGTTCCATTGCACCAGAAGCAGCTTAGTCATGTTAGCCACATGACCCAGAAAGCTGTCTGTGGACAAACGCCAGATCCCTCAGTCTGAAAGCGAGATGAGTGCCGCAACCCCATAGTCACCTTTGACTGGACTTAACCGTCCAGGAGTCCTTTACCTTTTTTTTTACCTTTATGAAGAGAATACAATATTGGTTTATCTTTAACGTGTTAAAATACTTGTTTCTTTTCTTTTAAAAGTAACTCTTATCAATTTTCTCGCACATTTGTATTCAACATTAATTAAATAGTTTGTAGCTTGGATCGGGGCTATTGGTGTTTAGGCTTCATAGAGTTTGAGTTTTGTGCGTATTAAGTAAAAGACTGCCAGCTGGATGTGACATACCAAGCTATTTTCAATTACTTATATGTAATGCTTCAGAAAACAAATATTAGCCTATATATTCCAAATTCAAATTCCATCTTACAAGACTGAGCTGGATCTTTTTAGCAAAGAAGTGAAATTCCCTTTTTTATAATAAGCACAAAAATGAAGAATTGGCCATTATGTTAACCACAACTGCATGTTGATGAGATATAGTAAGGGGAATAGAGTTCTAATTCCTGAAGCTTTGAACAACTATTATGGTTGGCATTAAAAATAATAATAATCTGCACCTTGTTCCTATGACTCTAAAATGCAGACATCTTATGGTACCTTCGTACCATGTGAAGAGAGCCAGTGTGGTGTAGTGGTTTAGAGCGATAGACTCGTAATCTAGGGAACTGGGTTCGTGTCTCCGCTCCTCCACATGCAGCTGCTGGGTGACCTTGGGCCAGTCACACTTCTTTGAAGTCTCTCAGCCCCACTCACCTCACAGAGTGTTTGTTGTGAGGGAGGAAGGGAAAGGAGAATGTTAGCCGCTTTGAGACTCCTTTGGGTAGTGATAAAGCGTGATATCAAATCCAAACTCTTCTTCTTTTTTTATCTGCTGATGTATACATGTCAGACTGCTGTTAAAGGTACAGAAGCAGACCATCATTCAGGTCAGAAGGCAACAGTGGCAGCTAGACTTTGGAGTTATAAATATATGTGAATAATTCTATAACTTACAATATTCCAATGACTGATTAAATAGTTTGCTTTGTACTTGATGCTTGTGAAGTGCTATTGAACTGTTAAGGCACTAATCATTTTAATATGCTTTATTTTTTTAATTTTGTGCCTGAATAATTCAAATGAAATTTTTAATAATTACATTCTGTCTTTGGGTGTGCTGTGCTTTCATGCTTAATCAATAGCTGTTCAATACTCTGAAACTAAAATAAGGGTGGATATTAGCTATTGGCTAATTTTATCTTCTTTTTAATTCCGCCTCTCCATGGTTTTTCATCTCTAATGGCCCATTCATTAGAAAGCAAGGGCAGACGCAGGGCAGCACTAAAAGAAGCACATCTCTGTTTTCAGTAAAGTTAACTCTCTATTCAAAGAAACGAACATACACTCGGCCTAGTGGTCTCAGCAACACTTCCCAGCAGGTCTTGCCCCTATGGAGCAGTTGACAGGACTCAAGGTCCCTGCCTTCCACACTTCTCTAAGGTTTCTCCTCTCCCGGCCGTTTCCCAAGCAGTCTCAAATTGCAGTCTGCACACTTCTGACCTCTTTTCTGCTCTTTGCATTACTATGCAGGTTCTTGGGGACCAGGGAGGAGGGGAGGGGAGCCTGTTGCATCGGGAGAGGGAGACTCCCTGGATTCTTCAGCAGCGTCTGAACTCTTCTCCGCCTGAACTCTCCTTGGTGTCCCACCACCAATCTCCTGGTCCCGAGCCTTCCTCCTCTGGGGTTTCCCTTGGGGGTTCCCTGACTGGTGCCCCCCACATTCATCTTTGTCCAGCCAGTCCTTGACATGGGCTACACCGTTGATTGTCACATCACTAAAGTTTGTAGAAAATAAAGCGGACCACACAGCCAAACATCCTCCACTAATCCTTACAAATAAGATAGAATATCATGTCACATCACATTACTTAGGCTAGCAAATCATTTACAATATGTTGACTTCTATGGTTGCTAGAACTAACATTTATTTCCACTACTCAATTCAGAAGACATAAATATTTACATATTTAATAACACTATCTAAAAAGCATAATTTTCTGAAAATTTCTCCATATGTGTATGTTAAAAATATGCCTTCATATTATACTCAAGAACAGGTTATCGTTTTCACTATATGCCTTATGAATTCTGCCTCGGTTCAGTGTCTGGTGTAATCGGAGCAATCTTTTATTTCACAGAAATTTCCTGGAGCTTTAAACCTGCTCCCCAGCACAATGTTATCAGTGATCCTCTTTCTCTTCTGGTTGTGTTCTGTGGGTGGCCTATTTTGTTTTACATACATACTAAGATATGACTTTTTGAGATGCCTACCAGTGTTCTAATCGTAGTTATGGATGGCTAGTTATGTGCCAGAACTGGTGTCTTTAGAAGCAGATATACATCTCAGTATTGCATCAAAAGACATGTACAACCAGTTCAGTAGGATAAATGGGCATTGTGAACCATATGCAGAAGGAGATGTGCATTCAGATGTGTATCAACAATGGAAGTACACATAGAAGGCCACTTGCATGTGCAAATCTTCCTTACCAGATTGGGACAGGCATCTTTACAAAAATATTACTGCTACTTCTCCTTGTGCACAGTGGGTGCAGGATGGGCCACAAATTGCTTGCAATGAGGGCATGCAGTTCTTGTGTTAATTAAATTTTACCTCTTGACTGCTGTTCTGTTAAGTATAATTTTGGCAGTTGTAATATACCAGGAGAAAACACAAGTGGACCCAATCCTTGGGTTTGTAACAAAGCAACAAACATCAACTTGAATTCAATGAATAACATCTTCAACTTTCTGCTAGAAATTAAGTTTATACAATATCCAGCTACCGGTATGTAAGTCCCTCTAGATCTAGAATGATCTTTGTGTGATTCGTGAATACCTCCCCTGCAATTGAGCCAGATATTCACAAAATTATCCGCTTTGACATCCTAATTTGGTGTGGCAGTCTTTTGGACAGCGCTTTCTTCAGTATGTTTAAAAACTAACCCTACAAGGTGGACCAACTTGCTGTCTTCCAGTGCTTCTTCAAAAGATTTGGAAGCAGTGAACCAATCCAGGATAAGACCTTCGCTATTTATTTTGAGGATGAATGTTTATACTATGCAGGAAGTCATGCTTAACAAACTGATAGGAAATATGTGTTTAATTGTACTTGGGTATCAAAACCAGAATGCAAGCATACCATGAAAAGCAGCCTTTAGCTTGGCCCAAGATGTTTTCTGGTGTGCAATAAATTCTGCAAAATGCAAATCCCAGGAGAAAGAATAGTACATAGGAAAATTAGACCTATACTGATAATATAGGCATGTTATATAAAATGTATTGCTAATATTTTTGTGTAAAAGAATTGTGAGTTTTGTCTTGTGGTACTGAATGTACTTAAACTATATACCAAAAAATTGAAAAATCATCTAATGTGGATATTTTCTGTGCTCCCATGTACTGCGTGAATGATACGAGATAGTTACAATCTAATTTGGGGAAAAAATATTTATGAGCCAGGAATAAGTGAGCGAGTTTTATTACTAGTATAACTGACAAACGTGGGACGTTTTTTGTGGAAGATAGCCGATGGGGATAATAACTTGGTGACAAAACAGAAAAGAGGTAATAATTCATAAATTAGCAGGTCATTAATCTTGTCTTTATGAGAGAACAAGCTAATTTATTTCAGAGAAGTTTGAAACTGAGGTGCTATAATCTGTTTGATAGCCTGCTAATGTTGGAGGCACATAATACAATGCTGTGCTATTCCTGTTGTGAACTTGAGGTTTTTTTTAAAGCAATAACAAAGAGTTCAAGGAAAGTATTGACATGGCAATGGTAGCATCAATTAGTTTCCAGTTGGTAAAGGCTTGAATTGCTACTGATCACAATTTTATAACAGGAAAATCAAATTGCCAATGAATATACTATTTGTTCATTACAGTAATTTATAGCCTGCTATTCAGGATACAAATCTTTCCAAGAAAACTGACAACATCAATTTTTTTAAAAAAGCAATAAACAATATAAAGCCATCAGGTTCCTTCCCACTTGACAGTGTTGGAATGGCCTTGTGTGGGGAGAGCAGAGTCCAGCTGGGACAGACAAGAGAAGGCCCTTGATGACTTCTTTGCCTGCCTGCTTACCTCTCCTGGAATCCTCCTTACAGGGCAGTTGGTGGTAGATGGTTGTGGTGGGAAGAGGTTAATCCAGCAAGAGTTTGGTTGGCTGTCTCTTTTGCCTGTTTCCCTTGCTCTCCTGAGCTTTTCCCCACAGGGCAGCTTGTAGTAAGATAGCACTGGGGCTGGGGTGGAGAAGTCCAGCTGGAAGAGGCTCTGCCATAGCTTCAGGAACTGAGGATATTTAGATGTAATGATGATATGGATCTCCCACTTTTAAAAAAAGCAGCTGCAGAGGAAGCCAAATCATACCGGGGCTGTGATGCTGAGGAAGTGTTACCCCCCCCCCCTTTTGCAGGGCACAAAACCACTTCTTGCTTCATGGGAGAAAATAAAAAGGAACTTGTATAGCACCTGAGTGTTTTTTTTCTCAGAGTAAATCCTAAAGCCTGAAAGGTACATTGGCTACTCCTTTTTTGCTTCCTGCAGCTTAACGAATTCATGGTCCACAAGCAGACCTCTCCTCTTATTCCTTGACTTCTAAGCTTCCTCAGGAGTCTTTGGTGAGCTGCTTTGTCAGAAGCTTTTTGAAGTATACTAGGACAACCAGATGTGGGTGGCACTGTGGGTTAAACCACTGAGCCAAGGGCTTGCCGATCAGAAGGTTGGTGGTTTGAATTCCTGCGACAGGGTGAGCTCCTGTCGCTCAGTCCCTGCTCCTGCCCAACTAGCAGTTCGAAAGCATGTTGAAGTGCAAGTAGATAAACAGGTACCGCTCCGGCGGGAAGGTAAACAGTGTTTCCATGTGCTGCTCTGGTTTGCCAGAAGTGGCTTAGTTATACTGGCCACATGACCTGGAAACTGTACGCCGGCTCTCTTGGCCAATAAAGCGAGATGAGCGCCACAACCCCAGAGTCGTCTGTGACTGGACCTAATGGTCAGGGGTCCCTTTACCTTTACGGCAACCAGACAGGCACAGCTACAAATCCTTACACCTTTTCCAATTTTCTCTCAAAGTTTTCATGTAAGAATTATTCTCTAAAATGATTTTTGTTCTCTAAAAGGATATATATATATATATATATATATATATATATATATATATATAGTATTCAAAGGTGTTGCCTCCCTGTCCTGACAACTCATTTACAGCAAATTTAAAGATACTGTTGCAGGTGGTGTGTTAAGCCAGTATTTTTGGTACGTGAGGTTACTTACACAAAAGGCTCTTAAATTAGTACTGTACTTGAATTTTTCTTTTGTTGCTGTTCAGTGATAGTACATTGTCTTGCATTATGTATGTTAGGATCACATTTTAATGGTCTTAACTGTGTCCAGATGATTATTTCTAAATAGAAGGAATAAAGTCCATGGTATAAACCCCAATCTATAGTTGGTAGGTTGATAGCTGTATAAATATAAAGAGCAGGGACAGGGAGGGCATTGGCAGAAGCCAATTAATTTTTGTTTTAATTCCTAATTGCAGTTGAGGTGCTTTTTATGTGATAGTTGTGAAATTAACTAACTCAGGTTGCCCTCAAATTCTGGTCCATTTTCCATATAGATGCAAGTGTCTAATCAGATTAATAAAGTTACATTGACAATTTTAGGCTTTAGGCACCACCAGTACATCCATCTATCTATCTATCTATCTATCTATCTATCTATCTATCTATCTATCTATCATCTATCTATCTATCTATCTATCATCTATCTATCTATCTATCTATCTATCTATCTATCTATCTATCTATCATCTATTGTACTTATATTAAAACTACTTATCCCTCTTCCCTCCTGGCAGAAGATGCTGCAGCTGAGCTTTTCTATTTAAACTAACAATGTTTATTTTCTCACCACAGAAGTTGCAGAAGTTGAGCTTCCTATAAAGTTTTTGCCTAAGTATCCTGGCCGATATCCTTGTAAGATTCTTCTTCAGTCGAAGTATGATGTCCGACTCTTCCATATAGAATGTGTGGTGAATACAAATACTGCCGAGGCTGAGCTAGAGTTTGTCACTCCAGCATATCAAGCAGTGACTCAAGACATTCCAATAGTATGTCCATTTAGCTTCATCCAGGATTTAAATAAGGCTGGTCGCTACTGGGTTAAAACTGCTGACTGAACAAACACATAAATATGTGTATAAATAGATGGAAAGCAGGGATGAGAGTTCTTCCTGCATTAAGTTAATCTTTACACAGATTACCTTCTATATTTCTTGGCCACAAATGTATTATTATACTAAAAATGGTAGAAAAAGACATAGGCTTATCTTAAAATAAGTTAGCTCAAGGAAGTTATAGAAGGGAAGTTTTCCATCCCTTTCTCTCCCCTTCCCTGCCACCTGTGCACTCTTCAAGCCGCTCTGGAAAGTTGGGATGAGTCCTCCTGAGAAATGGGGAGTGTTGAGCTGCTGATAGAGAATGCCTCCAAACTGGGCAAACCTCTGATTGATTTGGGGTCATTTATGTTGAGAACCACCCTAAGATCTTCAATGAAGGGTGGTATATAAATTTAATAAAATGGATTAATAAATTTACCCTTCCTCCAGCAGCCTCCAATATCCCACATTGTTTAAGAGGGCTCCTTTAACTCCCACTCTCAAGAGGATTTTCAGAAGACACTGCTGGCTACAGCGGGGAGAAGGAGGGGAAAGCTTTCTTCTGAGAACTCCCATCAGTTAACATTTCTTAAGAGACAGTACTAAATAACTGTATAGATCATGTGCCTATATTAAAAACCTATATTTCCCATGAGGACTTCTGCTTCACCCCTTCATCCTTAATCACTGATATTCATTGTACTTTTAGATATTTCATTTGGATTCCCTTCTGTTTCAGACTAACATGAGTCAACAAGATTGGAAACTTAAAGCTCATTTAAAAGGATGCTGTTTTTATGGTCCCCCGCTTATATACATTGCCCCAGGTGAAACAACTCCATACACCCTCATGTTTAAGCCAACTTCCGAATGTGAAATTACGGTAGGAGAACAAAACACATTTTTTTCTTGTTTGATTAGCTTTTCTACATTTAATGAGAACTGGTATAGCTGTGGAATTTATAAGTTCTTATAATGCAAGGGTATCTGTAAACATAATACTAACAGCATAGAAATGACATTGTAAATGTGGTGACTCCAAAACATTCCAAAGTAATGTGGAAATGTGCCCATAAGCAAAAATGAACTAAGCATGTAAAGAGCTGAAGACTTTAAATAATGCCCTCTATAGTTATATATATGTATGATTATTCTTGCTACTGTAAGCCTCCTGGGCATGATCTATGCATGGAGTGACTGTGCCTGACAGTGTGTGTAGTCAATGGGTATGGTGGAGTCATGTCTCCCCATTGTTGAAGGAAGGAGAAGTGGAGGCCTTTAAAAGGCCACACACACAAGAGTTGGGGCCATTTTGCCCCATGAGCTTCCCACTCACCCACCTCTCCGTGTTAGTACCTCACTGGACTACTTGGGTCACTGACTGATGGGGCTAGAAAGTAATGTTTTCTTCCCAACCTCAGTTGGCCCTTGCATGTGTTTCTTCCTCACCTTTCCCTCATTGAACTAAGGCATTGTGTTATTTAGAGGAGAACACCTGTTACTACTTCGAAGCAAAAATGGCATTGGGCAGGATCGGCATAGTAAAAGAGGCCTTCATAAGGGTTTTGAGGGAAGGATTGGCTAAGGCACAGCCTAAGCTCAGGTTAGAGCCTCTGACTGGCTGGATTCAGCCTAGTCGTCCAGTGAAACCCTGGATGCTTGACTTGCCATGACAGGGTTTGACACATAATGTACATAGCCATGGAGGGTGTTTGGGTATTTCCCAATCCTAACAGAATGGCATTCCATCAGAAGGGTCTGAGTGGAATGAGGAACTGACGCTTGCCCTCCTGCCATGCCAACCTCACTTCCTTCTGTAGTCAGTAAAGATTTGGCCTGATCTCACCCAACACCCGCGTCTTGTCAAGGTTATTTCACCTCTTTCACAGGGCCACAGATTGCATCTGGCCGGGCAACTTGACACCCACAATGCATCTCACTGATACTTGTAGATGATAGCGGCCTAGCTATTCATAACTTTTCTAATTTATGCCAGACCAATGAACTGTTTTGTTAAAAGGAAATAATTTGCACTCCGTATGGCTGATTTATTTAGAATAAGCAGCCAGGTTATTGCATTGTATGATAGTGTATGGTTTGTCTTGTGCAGTGGCAGTAATTGCCAAATTGATATATAGATTGTGAAGAGTGTACATTTGGCTCAGATGCCCTACTGCTTCTGTATTTGTTTGCTTACTTTTTACATTTTAATGTTCTTTCTGCAAGTCACTCAGGGGGGTGTACATGATATGTTCATTTGCTTATTTAATGGATTTATAGACCACTAGGGCTATGGCCTGACAAAGTAGTGTATGCAGTAGAGATGATACACAAAAAGGTAGACACATCATGTAGTATAAATCATCATAAAGAAGCACCTGAATTTTGTAAGTATGACGTAATACCCTCCCCCATATATAAAACAAAATTGCTCCGAATCATATAGCTGAAAACACATTGAGGAAAGAGATTAAGGAAATATATAGCTTGAAATAGATGTTTAAGGCCCACTTGAATTCCTGTACTGAAGGAACTAAGCATGTCATTCAGTAATAATTAAATGATGGGGCCACCACCAAGAAAACCCTGTGCTTATCAAACGAACTGATTTTACTGGTAGGCACACGAGCAGGACCCCCAAAGCTGGTTGTATTGAACAGACTGGTCCTTTAGATAACTTGTATACCCAAGCTGTTAAGAGTTTTAATGGTTAGCACTAGCATTTTGAATTGGGCCTGAAATGGCACTTGTAGCAAATTGAAATGGTGCAACATTGGTATCACATGTTCTGACTTTACAACTTGCATCCATGCAACTGTATCCTGCCCTCATTGAAGTTTCTGAATAGTCTTCAAGGCAGCTCTGTGTAATTCTTCATCCCACTAGCACATTCAGGTCTCATTTCGAGTGGACTCTGAAGTTTTGCAGAAATATTTGCACCCCGCTGAATGTTCATTTCTTTCACTATCATAGGGGAAACTCATTTTGCAAAATGAAGCAGATGGCACAGATCATGTCTTTGTTCTGAAGGGGATTGCAACAAAACCTCTGGCGCTGGATTATCTTGCGATAGAGTGCCGAGTTAGAGAGATTACACAGAAGCTCATAATGGTACCCAATTTTACCAATGAGGAATTGCACTACAAGGTAAAATTGTGCAGGTTTGAATACAGATTTGAGTGAAAGTAACAGCAGTTCTCTGCCTAATGCATGTATTGTTATGATTTACTAGAGCATTTGCTATCCCACTCATCATTATGAAGGCTATCTGAGTGGCAGATGATACCAGAGTCATCTTGTCCTCCCTTCATTTGAAAATGTCATATTCATATTGGAAAGGTTTACCACTGCAAAATTACTAAAAATGAGTGATGTTTAAATTGTTCCTGATGGTTTTCCCCTGCCCAGTGTTAATTTTTTTAAAAAATACTTCCACCATTACTTTAATTCAGTGAAGTATTACAAGTGAATTGTAAGCACCAGTTTTTCCACAACAAATTGAGATACACTAGAGACCTTCAGCCAATGATATGGCTAGTTAATTCAAACCAGTTGGTGGTGTTCAGATGCTGCTCTTTTGCCACATGGCCTGGTCCTCCATTCACCATAGTAGCAGGTTCTTTTTTTTGTTTGTTTAATTAATTAATTAATTAATTAATTAATTAATATACCGCCCTCAACCCAGAGGTCTCAGGGTGGTTCACCCACATTTTAAAAGGGCATAGGATGTCAATCAAATCAGCCAAAGGCCTGGTTGAAAAGGAACGTTTTTGCCTGGCTCCTAAAAGTGTATAATGAAGACGCTAGGCAAGCTTTCCTGGGGAGAACATTCCTCAGACAGGGAGCCACTGCAGAGAAGGCCTGCTCTTGTGTTGCCACCCTCCACACCTCTCAAGGAGGAGGCACACATAGAAAGGCCTCGGAACATGATCCTGTGCTCCAGGTAGGTTATATATTTTGTGGTTTTATATTTTGATTTTGTTCTGTGAACCATGCTAAACAGTATGGGGGATGAAATCATACCCCGAGGAACCCTGCATTGAAGCCTCCATGGGGCTAAACAGCACTCCCCAAGCATCACCCTTTGGAAATGACTATCCAAGTAGGATGAGAACACCACAAAGTGGTGCCACTCACCCCTAAATCGGAGCAGCCACTCCAGAAGGATACTATGGTTGATGGTATTGAAAACTGTGGAGAGGTCAAGGAGAATTAACAGGGACACATTTCTCTCTCTCTCTCCCAACACAGGTCATCATATAGGGCGACTAAAACCAGGCCTAAACCCTGATTCAAATGGATCTAGAAAATCAGTTTCATCCAAGAGTGCCTCTTCCAAGAAAACACTTTAAATAATTTACCCTTCACTCCTGTTTTCTTCTTTTCAAAATGTTCCTCAACACAGAAGTTTCATTTTTATATTTTTATTAGGTATATAATATGTGATGACATCTGTTAAAATATAACATGGACTCCTTATCCAGATTCATCAAATTTGGCATGCTAGAAATGCAAATAGAGCACACAATGAAAATTTCCCCTTTTATTTTGACATTTTAAAACTTTGTGGTAATAGCATGTTAGAGGCACACTTTGTATAGCTAGCAAGCTGTAACAATTTATAGCCGTCTTAATATTTTGGATTTTATATTGGCATTCGTGCTCTTTTTTATGAGATATATGAAGCCATTAATTTAATACTACTGCCATTTCATTAAAAAGTTAATTATGTCATGCATATGTTCCTCAGGTTACAAACAAACTACAATGCACATGATCTCTATGGAATAAGTTGACGTAATTCTCAAATGGTACAACAAACTCTTTGCAGGGTGGCTATTTCCAGCAGTAGTTTATAAAATTAAATTCTGTGAATTATATACTTTTAAACCTTTACATATTTTGGTGATATAAAGTATGATTTGCAGGGAAAATAGAGATGATTGAAGATTTGAAGTCTTCCTAGTAATGAAAAATAGTTATGAAAAACATTTGTTAAATGAAGGTAAAAAATTATTGGACCTCTGGTTCACAGGTTTGCTACTCACATATATGTACACACTTGCAGTGAAAATAATTAATTAGTGGATAGCCAGCAACAATGGAAAGCTTCAGTGAGATTCTGTTGTGACAACAGTTTAGCCTGGAGGACTAACCACTTGTATGTTGAATCCTTGATCTTCATGGCTTATTAAATCTAGCAGGGAAGAAATATCCAGCTGGGTCCAGAAGGTTGTAAATGCCCACTTGAAAGAGGAAGTGGTTGCAGATTATTTAAAAGAAGTGACAAATTGACTGCTCCTGCAGAAATGTAACCTTGACTCAGAAGATGTTAACAATAATAGGCTGGCAACCAGCTTTCCCTTCTTGGGCAAGGTGCTCAAGAGAATGGTGGTTATGCAGCTCCAGACATTCTTGGATACTGATTTTCTAGATCTGTTCTGGTTAGGTTTTAACTTTGCTTTGGGACTGAAATTGCTTTGGTCACCCTCTGCAGTGACCAAGAGAGAAGCCCTCTTGATTCTCCTGGACCCTCTCAGTGCCTTGATCTCATTGACCATGGCAGCCTTCTGGATAGTTTCTCTGTGTTGGTATAGGGGGGCACTTGTTTGGTTCTGCTCTTGTTTGGCTGTCCTATTTCAGAATGAGATGCTGAGGGACCAGCACTTGATCCCCAGGCAATTGGGCTTTGGAAGTCTCACAAGATTCTATTCTTTCCCTCGTGCTGATAATCTGCCCCCTTTGAAATTATTTAACAAATAAAGCAAGAACTACTGGAATGGAATGAAAAATGTCCCTACCTTGTACCCTTGCTTTTTCATATACCATTATCATTCTGTTGTTATTCTTTCATTTTCTTACCTGTACTTCACCATAAAGCGAACTTTTAAAGATCTGGCACTTCTGTTTCCCTACTCCTTCCTGTTCTCCTAACTCTTTTATTTTTGTGGTGAATTAATAAAAACAACTGATATATACATTTCATCCTGTCTGGAAACCATGCCTTTTGGCCTGTTGACATTTGAGATGCTGGCATAGTCCTCAACTAAGGTCCCCAATCTTCTCTACAGAATGAGGGACAATCCTCTGAAGAACTCACAAGAGATCAAAGCATCCTCGTGTAAAGTTAAAATATGTGCCCCACCCCCTTAAAATATATTTCATGCACTCTCATTCCCAGATCTCCAGCAGGTTAATATGAACAGTATCTGTGCTATGCATTCACATGTTCACCAAGCATTTTTTACTGATGTTTTTATATTGCTTGCTCTTTTTCATTGTTTTCTTTTGTTGCATTGTCTTAATGTGCAGTTTTGTGATAATTATATTGTGCTTTCTTTGACACAAGCTGCTCTAAGTGCTTGGAGAAGGATATAAATTTATTATTATTATAAAAATACATTTATATCCGACCTTTTGTTCAAGAAGCTCAGCATGGTGTAATGATTCCACCACCCTTCCAACGTATCCTCACAGTAACCCTGAGAGAGAGGTTAGGCTGAGAAGACACCACACTGGCTCTCGTACAAATTATAATATTAGATCCTTGTGGTGTAGTGCCAGGGTTAAGTGGCTTCCACACAACTTTGTATGTATGTGAAGGAGTCTTTAAGAGCCTGCCTCAGCACTTTTGCTAGACAGAATGTGTGCCCTATGAAATTAAGTTTGTGTGCGATGCCAGAGCCATTAAAAACAGGTTGTGAAATAGAATCCTTATTCTGTTATTACTTATTACTTATTTATGTAGAATATATATATATATAGATCACTTTTTCAGATTTTCTTGATTAAGAGTTTTTTTTGCTTCACTTGCTAACTCCTGCATAAGATGCAATTCCACTGGAATGCATGTTATTTTCATTAAGATACATACTTTTATGCACACCCTAGCACATGCATTTTTGTGCATATTACTTGGGTAGAGAAGAGCACTGCGAAATTCAGACAAATTTGAATTTTGAAGGATGGTTCTGCTTCAGTTCTTCTGTTGCTTCAGAAAGCACAAAATAGGTAGGTTCCCCTATACATGTGAACCAAATAAAACTTCTCTTCCATCTCTATTCCCTGCTGGAGAGGAGGGAATTTGAACCAGCCTTGTGGAGTGCAGAGGTGATTATTGGTAGGGCAGAGGTGGAGGCTGTTGGCTGCATTGAAAGACTCCATAGGCCAGGACTAGCTCAAATTTCTGCTCCCTGTTTTAGATTGCTCATTTAGCAATAGTCAGTTGTTAAATCTCTCTCTTTTCCTCTAATCTGTTCAGAGCTGGTGATATTATACACACCCTGAATTTTTTTTAATCAGCATACACAATGTTTTAGTTGGTTTAAAAATTCTAGAAAATATTGTGAAGCAATATATATACTTTTAAAAAATCCCTCAAACTATTTATATATTTAATTTTTCCTTGTCTGTGCGCAGCTGATGCCAGTGGTGAGGTGAAGGCCCCATGTTGTCAACAGCTGCTCTCAGCTGAGCCTGGGAGAATTTGGCTCCTTTCTTTATTGCTGTCTGCTAAAAGAAGCAGGCACTGGTTTCTCCTCTTGCCAGTAGCTGTGTGAAAAGCAGAGGAGATATGCACAAATATTCAATCCCCCTAATGCTTTAAATGTAGTTAAATGTATTGTTGATATTTAACCACACTAGAGCCTTAATGAAATCTGAGATTAATGGTTGAGCATTGTTCCTATTCCCAGGTAGATACCACCCTAGTATCTGATTGGTTTATTTTTACTTTACTTTACTTTACTTTACTTTACTTTACTTTATCTCACTCCAGCACATTTCCCCTGCATTTCATCTCATGTTTCCTTCTTAGGCAGAACTGCCTTGTTAACATAGCTCCTTAGATGAAGAGTTAACCATCACTCCCCTTCCCCATATCCACAGGGGGTTAGGATGGGGCAGAGATGCCTCTGTGCTGGTGGTGGCATCTGTTGTCAAGGCAGAAAGCTCCATAGATGTAGTTCCATTGCCAGTGGTAGGCCTCAAAAGGTGTATTCTAGAGACAAGATGATGATGGGGCAGAAACAGCCTTGGATCTGCTGGATCCAAAGTCTCTTTATTGCTGTGATAGGCAATGGGATTGGGCTTATTACCTATGCCAACCAGGAGCTGGTGTGGGTAATTGCCTATAACATTTGTTTCAATGGACAGGATTCCCTCCATCCCTACACTCAAAGAATGCTCGGGTGAAAATAAATGTATTACTCATCCCCACCTCCCACCCTGGCCAGCACATCTAGGAGATAGGCAGGGGTGAATTTGTGTAAAATGGCAGGCTAAGTCTTTAGTGAACGTGGCACAAAACAGAGGTCCTGATTTTCAGTAGCTGGTCAGAAGGAATCTTTCAAGGAGTTAATGTACCTTCACTTGATTAATAGTACCAAATTTTAACTCTGATACATTTGAAAGAGCACAGCAGAAAGTGTTCCCTTCATTCTATAGTCAATTAAGCACTGTAGGAAAGATTAAGAGAAATGTAGTAATATTTGTACTTGAACTCACTGCTAAGAGCTACGTTTTCGACATTATCTTGACAGTGCTGCCTTTGCCATTGTTGGTTTTGCTGCTGCTTTTTTGTCATACTAGGTATCTTCAGATCTTCCAATTGTCAGTGGTGACCCAATTCTCACCGTAGAACCTGGTGACACAGCTGCATATACTCTGACTGTATTCCCATGGAAACGCGGAAAATTTCAAGGTAGGTTTTAACCTAGTGCTACATTGTAAGTATGAGATAATTACTGCATGATTCCACAAGACACAGCTAACTGCTAATGAAATTATGCATCACTGACCTCTGTTTTTTCAAAGTATCAATTAGAAAAGTTTTTCTCCCTCCTCAACAAGTCACTTTTAATAATACTGCAATTCAAAATCTACGCTCAGCCTAGATTTCAAGATTTAAATTCAAAGGCAATTTGAATTTTCACTTTCCTGAAGGAATGTTGAACTAGTCTAGGATTGTGCCATTTATGCCAATTTGTCTTTGACTACAAGCCAAAGACAGAAGAGAGCATGCTCAGAGTCAAGGCTTTCTCTGCTGTTTTTGCTACAGTTATTGTAGCCAAAGAGGCATTCACTGATTAAAGAACACAATAACCTATTAAGGGGCTGCTCCTTCAGCAGTGGAGCACAGGGATTTGTTTTGAGTATCATAACTGAGCTGAGCTTACAGTCCTTCCACACAAAAATCCTATTCCTGGCAGCCCCAAGATTTCCTTACTTAATTTAGTGAGGAGGTCTTAATTTGTTCATGCTGTTATGAAACTTGGGAGTCAGAAATCCTTGTCAACCTACTGCAAGGTATCAAGAGGTCTACCAGTAGATCCTGATCTACCTTCTGCCCATCTACTACAGAACTGTCTCCTTCCATTAGCAGGAGTTTCAAACAGAGGTTTCCCCCATTTTTCTACCTGACAACTTTATACTGATTTCAATTGTCTATGCTGAGCATAGACATCTGGATCCAATCTAATAATTAGCCAATACGAAGATTTTAAATATTATGGCTAAATGTGGCTGGGGGGGAAATATGAATATCGTTTCTTTTGCATATTGCGTTGTGTCTTTTACTCTGTTATACATGATATTAAGTTATATTCCCCTCTTTTTTGAGTTTTTACATTACTGCTGAAAAGGGAAGCAATACAATATTCAGTTTTATTTGTTTGCTTAAAAATCCCCTTTTAAAATTCCAAATTCTTTTGTAATTGATTTTTCATTGTAGTCCTGCTTTCATGTAAAAAATTGTCTATATAGCTTACCTGTAAAAGTCTCCCACCTTCAAACTGGAGCCTAGGTGCTCACTTCATCTTCTTTAGATTTCAGAATGAGATTTGCAAAAGTTGACATATTCACTAGGGACTTTTCTGTTGCAAAGGGTAAATGAGATTGATTTCCATAAAATTCCTAAATTTTACAACAGGGAAAAATAGAAGGTATTAACTTTGCTTAACCACAATTGACAATAGAAAGGTGGGGCAGAATTCACACTGGCGTGGTGCTGAAAGGAGCACAGCCCCACAATATCTAACTATGTCTAACAGGTTAACAACATTATGTTTGCTTTGGGGGTCAGGCCTTAAAATTTGAACTGGAAAAGGGATGTCATTTACTGAAAGCTTATTAAGCCGTGGTCCGTATTTGAAGGCCCCAGGTATTTCTCCAAAATGAAATATCTAATACAAAAATTCATTTAAGCTAAAAACATGGATTTTGTCTGATAAGCAGGGTTGCATGTACACCGGCATGAGGGTTTCAGACCATCTTATGAAATGAATGCCTTGATTAATAGAACATCTGGTAACTATTTGTTTCAGGTGTAATTGTATTTGCTACTGAAGATGGAGAACAGCAACAGAAGACAGATGGTGTACAGATCCCCCAGAAATTATCAGGAGCACTACCGAAAAAAGCCAATGCAGCAAACACTGGTAGGTTTTTTATTATGGGTAATTTCATTATCAGTCTGTATGGATGTTCTATCATCATTCATTTTTCAGTGAAATGCATATTTTATACACTAAACCATGTGCCTTTTTAAATAATGCATACTGCCTGGATGTAAGCTGACTAGTCTTTTGTTGTTTTGAGAAACATACTTATTTAGGTTAAATACAAACTGCTTGTTTGTATTTAAAACACTATTGCCAGTAATCAAACTTGAGGCTTTTTAGACCAAATAATATATCAGAATAGTATAGAAACCTTTCCATTGAAATTATACTTCATTCAGGGAGCAGTTTAAATTGTCCTCACAGCCAGTTTGTAACTATAAATCATTACTATGCTACGAGTGGAAACCTGGTAATGTTTGTGACTATTCAGTTGAAAATAAATTGCTTTGTGTCCCTTTTTTGCAAGTCACAATCATGCATCTAATAAAGTGGGGTGTGGTTCCTGACAACTTATGACACAATAAATATGTTACTCTTTAGGGTGCTACATGACCCTTAGTTGTTTTAGCAACCATATGTATGAGTCTTCAGTTCATATTGTGTTGGTGCAAACTTCATTGAATCATTCAAATGTTTGTTCTAAATCCAAATTCTTTTTGCAACACAGAGTGATAGTTTGTTTTCAATGCATATTTCATAACATTTACCATGTAGTTTTTCACACTGTATATTTGTCATCAGTAATTTCTTCTCATATTTTTACAAAATATTTTAAGCAAAGCTCTTTACTATATGTTATTACAGCACATGTTGTTATTTGAGTTTACAGTGCATCTTAGTTTTGAATATGTTACTGATGCAACTAGTCACATATTTACTACAACTGTGTTTTGTTCCTTTTACTTTTGCAGTAGAGAGAAAAGTATGATTCCTATTTCTTGGCCTATAATACTATATTTCTAGTGACCCTGAGAAAATGAAAAACTCGAAGTGCAGACTATTATACAGTGCATGGAGAGAAGGGGTGAAAGAAAGAACATAAGGTTGAAATACATAATTGGGGATAAAAGTTATGCAATAGCGTTGAGGTGAAACTGGCATAGTAGTTAATGCAAACTGAGCATGAGTGAATGGGGAAAAGGGAAGGATCTTATTTAAACTATACCAGAACCTTTACAACACACACACACAAAAAAAACCCAACCCCAACAAATTGGTGAAAGATTTCATAAGGTAAAGCTAAAGGGACCTCTGACTGTTAAGGGACCTCTAACAACTCTGGGGTTACGGCGCTCATCCCGCTTTATTGGCTGAGGGAGCTGGCGTACAGCTTCCGGGTCATGTGGCCAGCATGACTAAGTCGCTTCAGAGCAGCGCACGGAAACACCGTTTACCTTCCCACCTATTTATCTACTTGCACTTTGACATGCTTTTGAACTGCTAGGTGGCAGAAGCTAGGACCAAGCAATGGGAGCTCACCCTGTTGCTGGATTCGAACCGCCGACCTTCTGATCGGCAAGCCCTAGGCTCTGTGGTTTAGACCACAGCGCCACCCGCGCCCAACAAATTGGTGAAAGATTTCATAAGACAAAGACAAAAATGCATTATGTACTGGTGTGATAAATGAGGAGCCTATGTTTTGCAAAGAAAAAAATATGATATAATGGCTAATGGAAAATGTCTGACTTTTTCAACTTTCTGACCACAGTCCACATTTACTGATGTTGCATGCCATGGATCAGGCATTCCACATAGGAATATTATTTCTTAGAGAATATTTTTAGCAATCACAACTGACAAATATTTGTAGTCTTTCTGAGTTGCTATGATACCACATAACAACATGTAATTTTTTTCTGAAGATAATATCATGAAGGCGACATGATATATTTTCTTGAAACAAACCTTTTGTAAAGAAAATAATCAAGAATGGCTGATAACTTTTAACAAATTGGATCACTTGGAACTTGGAATCTCTTTGTACATGTTTCTAGTTTAAGGACCAAAAATGAAACTTGGATCATAGACTTATCTAGTTCTAGGTTTTATTCACTGGAATATTTAATTCAGGTTTTCTTTTGAAGACTAAGTTGAAATTTGTACATTTTAAATTTCTTTACTACCTGCTACTTTATTGTGGTCTATCAATTTTTAAAATAATTATGTTGGTCAATTTGTTGGATATTATATTTACTTCTATTTATTGTCATGTGATATATTCCCTCAGAGCCTTATTTCATTATTAGCAGTTTCTGGGAAATGTTTGAGAATGTATTTTCCAAAAGAATAGTCTAATGAAAACCCATTAATCTCAAATGTACATGTAGTATGTGGCTGAGTATGATTTGCATAATTGCAGCTTTTTGTTCTCTATAATTGCAGGGATGCTTATGTAATTAGGGCTGTCTTATTGTTAATATTAATGGACTTAAATTAATACTTGTTTTAAGGGGTTATTTCATGTAGGTGATTCAGATTTTAAACTGGAGTGGCATTGCATTATCTCCCTGAGATAATCACACTGAAATTGTTAAAAAACAACAACAACCCAGTTGAATCTTATATTAGGCAGGCAGAATTAGCTTCTTTTATATAATGATGTGTTCAGTCTAAAACAAGCTAAACATCCAAACAGACTAGTATTTTGAGGTTGATTGACGCAAGTCCTAAGAATATAGACAGGCCAATAAACAGATGAATAATCAATAAAGGCATTTTATGTATTTACCACAACCAGTGCCCTAAACCCGTTGCTAAATCATAAATAAAGCATAACTTTCTCACCTATTATTAAAAATCCATTAATTGCTATTTTTGGATACAACTTGCCAAACCAGAGGAAAATCACATAAGGTGCACACTTGCTAGTCTACATTTTTCCAATTTATTTTTTAATTGGCCTATGATTTTTTTAAAAGACCTCTTACCTAAAATCAAGTGGTGTTATTTCCACTTAGTTTCCTTCACCCATCTAACCAACTCTCTGTTAAAGAAGGCATGATTTATTTTTCATCAAATACATATTTTCTCCAACTTAGCTTGCATTCTTCTATAGTTTGTACAGCTTTCCTCTGGCTCATTTTCAGTACTTCAGCCAACAATACATTTCCTGTAACTTACATGACCCACATACTGACCTGAAAAAATTACTAATTCCTATTGCCTATGTATTTTCACGTAGGTGGGTGTGAAATGGTAGAATCTAGGATGATAGATCACACTGGGTGAGAAACAGAAGCTTCTTCCATTTATATTCAAAAGCTGTTTTGCTCCCTGCTGTGGAAGATGTTTTGTTGTTGCATTCTCACCAGTCTACTTGATAAACATGTAGAGTCTGGCTGACTACTGTGGGAAACAAAACAGTAGATAGGCAGACTGTGGTCTGATCCTGTAAGGCATCTCTCCTTTTCCAGTTAAATATAAATGCCATACAAAGTTTGCATGTGTGTGTGTGTGTGTGTGTCAGTGTCACATTCTGAAATAAATATGTTAGATATAATTACCATTAAAAATGTTTTTCTTTTTGATTAAACAAGAGAATGTTACTTTTGGTGTAGCTCCAAGCCACAAACATAAGGAGATTCTTACGTTTTCAATCAAGAAACATTGATATAAGAATAGCATAATTTGCAGAGGTTGTTGCCTAAAAATTTGTGTGACTTCAAACCTGACTTCTCAACATATTTAAGCAACAATACTGAAGCTATGTAAAATTATCTGATGCAAAATAATTTATAGAAGTTAGGGAACTGGAACCTCCAAACTAAAAGAGATGGCCTGATTCTTTAAGGCAGATTAAAAAGAAAGAAAACCCACAACAACACAACGATCTCAGTTTTCTAAGGAGTGCATGTTTAGAAGATTTTGTTAAAAGCTTCTGAAAATTTCAGCCTTTTAATGTTTGTTTCCCAAGGACTGCAACTGCATGTCACGAAGAGAATTTTAGATTACCAATATCCAGTTAATGGGGTGATGGGGAGAATTGCTAGAGTTATAAATGTGGCAAGAAATGGGTCCAGTTCCCATACGTAGTTTTATACCCTGCCTGTCCTTGACCGCAGACCCAGAGGGAAGGAGGTTGTAACTTCTCTCTATTTCTGGTAGAGTAGTGGGGACAAGGAGTCTTAATTGGCCTTGCCTGCTGGGCTTTTAACTCACTTTTTGTAACCCCAGCAAGTACCTCACCCATCCTAGAACTTCCATGAGACAGGTGGAGCCTGAGCCATGGGCAGTGTCATCCGCTGGTCTTACCTGATGTTGCTCTTCTCCCTGTTGCTGGGGAAGTGGAAGTGGTTAATCAAAGGTTGTCTTGGGGCTTTCTCTTACCCTCAGCTGCTCTGCTCCTGGCAACAGCAAACCCGTTGACACATGGTCTTGTACCTTGAGCAATTCTCTCTAGATAGTGATTTTGGATGGTGAGAAAAGTATTAATGGACGCTCCATGGACAAATGACTTTGTTTAAAGGACGTGGACAAAACTCTTGGCTTTTTGTAAGTGAAAAATGTATCTCAAATACATGGCTATGTAAATAAATGACATTAGGTTCTTGAACATTTCCATCATTAAGCTCTTTTGGTTCAAATATTTTGAATGTCAGGCTATATTAGCCAGTATCCAAATAATCAGGCAATTACTTCAGTGAGACCAGGGGTACCTCAGAGTTGTTTGTCTTGAACTGTAGTCTCTTGACCCTCTCTGTCACCTGGAAAACTTAATATTTCAGGCTGAGTGTGGATGTCATTTTTAAAAATACAACAATTTCACGATGCTAGTGCAAGGCTTTGCATGCCCCTAAGTTGCAATTTGGATCCAAGGCTATAGAATTTAGATATTAAGGGGCATAAGTGCTTTCCATACAGGAAATGATTTCATGTCTGCATTAAGTCTTCAGTTAATACTCAAGATTCATTGTGTTTCCCCTCTGCCCTCCTTGTTTCTTGACCTGTTTAGGACAAAGTGCACCGTACAGCAAAGTCTGGTTTTCCCTGGAAATCAATTGTATACCAGCTGCACCAGAAAAAACTATTCATGTTGAATGCGCTGTTCTGGTAAGATTACTTTCACTTATGGCCCAAAGAGATCTCCTTGCTGTGCATTTGGATAGGTTCATGTGATAATTTACATGCTCTCTCGGCTCTTGTCCTCCACGGCTGTTAAAGATCTTGCAAGAAGGGACTGACTGGGTGGGTCTAGGGGATAGTTAATGCCTTCTTGTAGGAGGAGTTGATGCCCACCACACTGAAGGAGATGGTAAAATGTATTGTAGAAGCTGTGCATTGGAGACTATAGCTAAGGTCAGTTTGGTGTAATCTGAAGCTTGTCAGAGCTCATGCATGGGGTGTTTTTATACAAAGTTGTGCTTTCTTCTCCAGAGTACACTGGTTTAAGGTATGAGTATTACTTTGTAAGAACAAAAAACTTTACATACTGTATATACATTTTGAACAACACCATTGTTTCTCTCTGTCTGTTGCTCTCCTTTTAAAAGCTCTTCTTGCAGAGTATATGACCTAGTCCTGATTTTCAGTACAGATTGATTTGCTCCACTTTTAGAAATGAGGGAGAAAATTTTCACCATACAGATAGATGGAGGTTTAGGAGCTGAAGTCAGCATAGAGTGAATGCCTTCCTAAAAGATATCAGACCCAGGAAAAATGCTCAAAATTAAGGAGGTAGCTTCTGTATGAAAAGAGTAGAGGAGAACAAGTGTTAATGAGAATAATATTAAATGTGACTTGGTGTTTATCTGAAATCAAAACTCACAGTGGAGCGTACAGTGTTCAGAATTGGGAAACCACAGGTCATAAACCCAATAATCCTGCTAAATGAGATCATGGTGTTCTGCAGAACTCCAGTGATGGCATGCTTTTAAAGATCTGTGTTGGTGTGTCTGTGCCTTCAACAGGAGCCAGATTTTTATCAGACAGCATAAAAATAGCTGACAGATAGTTTGACAGTTTGCTGTTTTACAGGTATTTTCCAATTATGGCTTTATTTCTACAGATTTAAGTCATTAATGCATTATGGAAATTTATTATCTGTTTATATAAGCTGCCCAGCAGCCCACATCTGCAGCTGAAACAGAAAGGTGTTTGTTTTAATATGCAAACCATTGCACTCTCTTTGACAGTAAGAGAAAATAGTACAGCTATTCAGGAAGAAATGGAAAAAACAAAACAAAAATACCTACTTCCTATGTGCAGTTTTGAAAACATTCTCTAAGAATGTATGTCGTTCTTGAAATGTGCTGTTAAAATATTAATAATAAGTGATCATGCTGTGTGTGAAAAAGCAAACAAAATGTGTTTGTTGAGAGGATGTTCAGATGTGCTTAACTTTTGAAAATGAGGAGTGCAAATTTCAGTAAGGGCCAATTTCCATTTAATTTATCTGCGTACAAGCTCACATTGTGGGGAGGGCTGCATTTTGCATGGTAAAATACTGTATAGGGATAGCCATACCAATATATTTTCTCAACACCATGTTTGCTTCTTCTTTCTGATGTGTGTACTGAGACAATGAGTTGGTTAATCCCAGTTACAAAAAAGACCACTCTAGTAAATAAGCATTGGAATGGCATGCACAAAACAACTGAAACCCAACAAAACCATCTCTGTTACTGAGCTAAATTTTGGGAAGCAAATCTATGTGCTTGTAAATATGATTACCCCAGAAGAAATGTAAGGAAAGTTTGGTCAAGAAATTTTCCTCATGCCTGAAGTAGGCTTGAATGTCTGTCTTGAGGGAAGAAATATCTGTCTGGAGTTTGAGAAGCAGAATCATGACCATGCTGTAGTTGCGCTAAGACCCCAGTGTGGATAAAGTACAAGATCTGTTACTGGATGTGGCTAGCAGCACTGGATGATCTTCATGAGTCTCCCTGTGCCTCAGTAAGACTTGGGATCGTGTCATCCTCTAAAACAATGGAAAACTGCTTTTGCAGGTGTTTGCTCCATGACTATCATTTACCAATACATAATTGAATTGTAATGAGGAAAAGTAGAATGCAGAAAAGTAGAGATAATTAATGGGGGTTTCAAAGGACCCAGTAGCCAGTGCTAGAGGTCACTCACTTCTTTGCTTAATATTATTTTTGCTTAGTTTCCAGTTTAGCTAATAGATTTTTGCATGTTCTGAGGCTTCTGAAGGCCTGCTTACATTTTTGCCATCTTTTAAATGGATTAATTTCTTGCTTTGGGTAGGTCCCATTTTCTGTTTTTTAGGCTGCTCTTGGCCACTTTCTCTGAACCACCAGCCTTCTTGGTCCTGAACAGTTTAGCTGTATTATTTATATGGTCTCACCCCCACTTCTGCTCCTTCTTTTCTCTTTATTTCCTTGTGAGGTTCAGAATGCACTATTTCAATTTTAAACTCTCCCCTCACTCTATTTCCCCCTGAATTCATTTCCTGTTTGGACCATTCTGGATCCTAGACACTAGATCCTGGATTCACCTTTCTCATTTTCTCACCTTAGCCCCCCTTGAATGATGATTTAGCTCCATATACTCTGCTCTGTAGCTTTTGTAGCAGAATTTTATTGTGTGACCATAGGTTGTAAAAACAACATGAAATTTAAATGGTTATATAAATCATTTTGTAGTTTAGCAGCCTTGGCAGGGTAGCCAACAGCCCTGAGGGTTTCAAGTCTACTTGCTTTATTAAAACCTTCTTGCTTCCAAAATAATTCAGTATATAGTGAATTGGATCTGGTGTACGTTTTGAGAATTTAAGAGTTCCTGCGGTTTATTAAAGTGACTCTGATCCATTGGAAGCTCCCTCTGGTGGAAGAGGCAGGAACAGTGGCTTATCTTGACTTCTCTCCTTCCCCCTACAGCCTCTGGGGCAGAGCTTTCCAAACTGTGTGTCGCAACATGCAACATGTTGACTGCAGTGTGTAGGTGTGTTGCGAAAACATTCCCCATGTTCCTCCCGGGGCTGGAAAGGGGTTAGTTTAACCTCCAGTTTGCTAGTAAAACTGAGTTACTGTGTCATGAAATGTCGCATGTCTAAAAAGTGTGTCACCAACATGGAAGAGTTTGGAAAGCTCTGCTTCGCATGTCGCTAGCCGGGGACTTAGGTAATAGTTCTGAAGTTCCTGCCTGGCTCACTATCACCTCAGCTCCTGTCGTCCTGGGGAAGACGGGTGGGCCTGCCACCTGAGGGTCAGCCAAGAGCCCATATTTTTCATGTGGTTGTCCATCTGCAAATTGTGCCTTGGAAATCAAGGCATTTATAAGAGCAGTGAACTATTGGCATCCTTCCCAATTATTTTCTGTTTCTTAACAATTAAAAAACAGCACTCGTATCAATTTGTGCTATCTCCCTCTTCTTTTTTTCCATTTTGTGTTAGTTTGCAAACTTTTAGGAGAGGTCAGTACAGGATCATTTCCCTTTCCCTTGGTTCATTGGTAAAGCTTTTGGTGTGATTTGTTTATCTATTTCTTCATTTATTTCTGTTTTCAGCAAACAACAGCTACTTGATTTATTTGTCCATCAATTCATTTGCTTTCTCTTCTTTTTCCTTTAGACTATACAAGGTTCTTATGGAGAATCCCCCCTTCCCCCTCCACTCTGTGTTTGTTTTTAATGCTTTTTATTCATTTCCAGTTGTTTTTCTTTTAGTCTGCCGGTTTACAGTTTTATCCTCTGCTCTTCAGCTCTAGGCCACCTGCGATTTCATTGTGTTGAATTCTTATGGTGCGGTATTATTAATATTATTAGTTTTCTCTACTCCTCCCTCTAGGTCTGATGTCTCTCCCCCCCCCCCCCCGCTGAGCCTTACAAGGGGATGTACATGCAGCACTGAACCTTTCTAAGGGATTGATATGTTAAACCATCTGCTGAAGGATTTTTTTCTTGCTGGGTTGGGCTAATTGTTACTTAATAAATTGGTTTCACATTAAACTAAGTGACAGTCCTACTGATAACTTTATAAATGTACACCTATTCAATATAGTTACAGAGCATATCGTTATGGATGTAGAGAAAGTAATAAATGTTTATTTTTGTCATTTTAAATGAGAGGACATTTTCTCATAAACTTCAAATTGAGTTGGCATATTTATAATAATAATGTTTCTCGGAGTTGAGAACCACATCTTAAAGGTGGATTTTAATTTGTAGAAATTGTGCACTTCACAACACCTGACAGTGTTCTGTGAAACAACAATGGTAGGGTAGCTGATGAGCAAATATCTCAACTTTGAGAAGGCTGCTGTTAGTCATTCTAACTAAAAGCTCTGTATAGAAAATAAATTTGTTCAGATCATCTTGACGGATCATAAGAAGTAACCATCAAAAGGAGAATAAACAGCTATGTCTAGTGTAAAAATATTTGATATGTACACAGTCGCTGCAAAATACTACATTAATCAGTTCTATGGTGCATCACTAGGTGGCTAGTGTAGATCATAAAATATCTACTGTCTTCAAATAAACCCGGGAAGACTGAAAAATGGTCAGTAGAGGGCTATTCATTGAATGGTTAGACGTGTGTTAATGTTCATGAAAATGAGTTGCCTAACATGTCAAATAGCAGAACATTTTTTATTAATTTGTCATTAGCTCAGTCCTTTCTGTAAGCTTTAAACATAAAATCATCCCATTGAATACTGCATAAATTAATGCAATTGAAAGTTGATTTAAAGCAGTTGTAGAGACAATTCCATAAAACCTGGTGTGTGTTGAAATGCTATCTGAAATTCAACAACTAATTTGCTGAATAAGATGGAGACAAGTTTTGTTTCACTGACATAAATGTGCAGTAACTCTCTTTCAGTGTCTGGAACTGCTCTGGGCTTATGCATTTTTTCTGAGAGCTAAATTAAATGCATCATAAGGTTTAAAACAACTAGGGCTGGGTGGGAGATAATGCTCGGGAAATAACAGTTTGTTTTTTTGAAGAGAAAAAAATCCTCATCATTGTGTTTGCTCAGCAGGAGTTCTTAATATGAGGCAAACATCAACAGTTTGGTTATTCAGCAAATTTCCTGTTGTTGGAAGCAGATTTTGACATACTATTTTTCAAAAAGTTGCTTGAATTTTACCACATTTCTTTACATTAGTACAAAGTTAATTACTATAGCAATATAAAATGTTGTTGCAGCATTGTGCAGGTGCCATGGAAAACCATGCATTGAAACTGCTGACTAAGGAAGGAAAAACTCTGAGGCAGAGAGTTGACCTGGCTTAGATTAACTTTTGCTCCTTTTCACCCCTGTAATTCTATGGCCTTCACTACTTCTTGGTAATTGAATGATACCTTATTGCAACAAGGCCTCAAATCAAAATATGTATTTATTTTATTAGATATATTTATAACCTAGATTCCTAAGTTATTTCAAATATAATTTTGTTGTACCCTATTTTACAGGCTTTCTTTTAGGACAATGACCAGGGGGGTAAAGAGACAGTTCAAGAGTCCTTTGCAACGTACGCATTTGAAGATATGTTTAGCAATTCAATTCAATGATATTTCTAAAAATTCTATATTTCACTCCGTCTGTTATCTAAAAAACACACTTGTGAATAAGTTTGCAGTGTATTATGTTTTCAATGGCAAAGAGTAATATGTTGAGTGCTTTCTAATGCTTCCTCACACAAACTTCTGTAGTTTAGATAACAACCAGTGGAATTTAAACTACAATATTAACACTGTAACAACTTCGCATGGAATCTTTGCAATTAAGCCCTAAGGGGCAAGAGTGCATAGGAAAAGGTCTCTGCTTTCCAAATGTTGGGAAAATATTCCATATAAAATTTAATAGGAGTTCAATTAAACATGCTAAATGAGGACCACTTACGAAGGAGCTGAATGTTGGCAGATGTAGCGATATTAACAATTTGTGTAGACCACACTTTCTTTGTGAAGCAGTTCTTTAATTAATATATGCAGAAAACTGGAGCATTCTGAAATTCTATAATTACTTCAAAAGTGGAAGAAAATGCGAGACAGCATTGCTGCTTTCCTGACACACATGTTCCTGAGCCAATTATCTTATCACTTGGTTTATTTATTGATAGCTGGAAAACATTAAAGCTATAAGCATGCAGCTTAAAACACCAAAGGGTATAGAGCAGTGTGAAAAAATGTCTAAGATAGGGTTGCCATATGTCCAGAATTTCCAAGACATATCCAGAATACTGGAGTCAGGCGGAAATCACAAAAATGGCTGGGAAAATCCAAACATATGGCAACCCATGTTGGCAGCGTCGTTTTTGACAATTTCCCTTAAAAATAGCTCAAAAACTTTTTTTTGTGAATTTGCCAAACATTTTGTGAATTTTTGAGCAAAACTAAAAAAAAGCTCAACTGTTCTGTCTGGATTTTCACTGTTTGAAAAAATATGGCAACCCTATCTAATAGCTCCTCTGGATCTAGTCAGAGACCCATCAAGTGTGCATCCTGTTTGGAAACCCACAAGCAGGATACAAAGGCAACAATCTTTCCCCAACATTTCCACCCTTCTCCAGCACCTAGTATCCCTAGTACAGTGGTACCTCGGGTTAAGTACTTAATTCGTTCTGGAGGTCCGTACTTAACCTGAAACTGTTCTTAACCTAAAGCACCACTTTAGCTAATGGGGCCTCCTGCTGCTGCCATGCCACCGGAGCACGATTTCTGTTCTCATCCTGAAGCAAAGTTCTTAACCTGAAGCACTATTTCTTGGTTAGCGGAGTCTGTAACCTGAAGCGTATGTAACCTGAAGCGTATTTAACCCGAGGTATCACTGTATTCATCAAGAGCTTCCAGGTGCATTAGCTAAAACCCCTGACAAGTATGATATTTTCAAGCTTCATTCAACAACCCTAGTGGCACGGTTGAAATTTGTCTGCTTTGCTTCATTTATGATTATCACACCGTTTCGTTGAATAAGTGCAACTGAAAACCTTGTTTTTCATGGGCTTCATTTCACTGGCTACAATGTGGCAGGGAGATTACATGCACCCAGATCCAGGCTGGCATAGAACTCCTGGGTTCTCTTCAGCAACTGAAAGGACCTTGGGTTCAGTGAATCCAATGCTGTCTCTATTCTCCCCATTTCCCAGAATGCTCATTTTAGGGACACAACACTGGCTCCTAGCTGTGAAATAACCACCAGCAGCAGCTCAGGACCTGTGGGACTATCTGTGGGTAGGGCAGGTCCTCTTCTGTAAGGGAAAAGGCACCTCTGCTCCATCTTATCTTCCTCCTGTTAATGGATCTGGAGAGTAGCATTGCTCTGCTCATAGATGTTAGCAAGTGTTTAGACTCTTGCCAGGTTCATCAAACAGGATTTCTTTAAAAATAATGAATTGTTTCTTAACTCTCGGCTTAAGCTCCTTTTACAAGGTTTTGCTATGAAGCCCTTAGTGGTAAAAAGTTAATGGGACTCTAAAATTTGTTTACAGCAGTAAAATGATTCATCTGAGCCTTAAAGTATTTCATTGCAACCTTAAAATGTGTCTTATTGATGCAAGGCTATCGAATGATTTAGGTGGATATAACTCTGCCATCTGTAAAACATTAAATGCTTTAAATGCATATTTAGTCTAAATTGCCGTTTTCTGTAAATGCAAGGGGTCTTATGGAGGGCAGCAGGCAAAGATATACCACACTCCTTGTAAGGCAGTCAATTTCCTGCCTAAGCTTTATTATTGTTATCTTTCTCATTTATTTACACACATACCCCACCCCATCCTGTTTTATTATACTATACATAAATAGAATGATCCATATTTTCCACAGAACTATCTTTAGCACTGTTGGTGTAGCGTTTTATTTGTTTATAGGGGCATCTCAATGAAAGGACTGGATCTTTGCAGCATATTTCTAAAACAAATATTATGGGGTTGTGATCATTTATTTATTTCTTTTGCTAAGTAATGAGGGCTAAGAACAAAAATTGAAGGTTATTTTGCTATACTGTGTGAGATAAAACCCATTTGCTTCCTAGTTTTGATTGTCAGAGAGGCGTCACTGGTAACTGTTTCTTGTTATGCAGTGGCAAGGATCTGTGGCCAGTTTATACTGTTGCTGTTATTGTTATATGATTTGTTAGCTGCTTTGAGGCTTAAGAAAAAGGCAGGATATAAATCCTAAAGTGTGTGTGTATGTGTTTGTGTGTGTGTATCCTTTCCACAATATATAATAAATTATGTGTGTAATTTATTTTATTATTTGCACTTCTGTGCTGCTTTTCATTACATAGGCTTCCAAAGCAGTCTACAAATATTAACATGCTATTATATCAGTAAAAGTAAATACAAAAGTAAATACAATATATATATTCAGAAGCTGGAATGACTAAAGCAGTGTTAGGGCAGCTTCCATGAGGAATGGCTGTTGACATCAACAGAGCGAACAGCTGATCAGCAGACTTGCCTTTGCACAGTGCTATCTGCAGTCCTCCCCTTCATGGATCACTGCCTTGCCGTGGCGAAGGGGCTTGAAGAACTCAGAGAAGCTATGAACTACGCCGAGCAGGGCACACAAGATGAACAGGTCATAGTGGAGAGTTTTGACCAAACGTGATCCACCTGGAGGAGGAACCGGCAAGCCACTCCAGTATCCTTGCCAAGAAAACTCCATGGACAAAGACAACAGGCATATAAAAGTTATGACGCTGGAAGATGAGCCCCTCAGGTCGGAAGGCGTCCAACATGCTACTGGGGAAGAGCGGAGGGCAAGTACAAGTAGATCCAGAGCTGATGAAGCGGCTGGGCCAAAGCCGAAAGGACGCTCAGTTGCGGATATGCCTGGAAGCGAAAGGAAAGTCCAATGCTGTAAAGAAAAATATTGCATAGGAACCTGGAATGTAAGAACCATGAACCTGGGTAAGTTGGAGGTGGTCAAAAATGAGATGGCAAGAATAAATATTGACATCCTGGGCATCAGTGAACTAAAATGGACGGGAATGGGCGAATTCAGTTCGGATGACCATCACATCTACTACTGTGGGCAAGAAACCCGTAAAAGAAATGGAGTGGCCCTCATAGTCAACAAAAGAGTGGCGAAAGCTGTACTGGGATGCAATCTCAAAAATGATAGAATGATCTCGATACGAATCCAAGGCAGACCTTTTAACATCACAGTAATCCAAGTTTATGCACCAACCACTGGTGCTGAAGAAACTGAAATAGACCAATTCTATGAAGACTTACAAGACCTTATAGAAGTGACATCAAAGAAGGATGTTCTTCTCATTATAGGGGATTGGAATGCTAAAGTAGGGAATCAAGAGATAAAAGGAACAACTGGCAAGTTTGGCCTTGGAGATCAAAACGAAGCAGGGCAAAGGCTAATAGAGTTCTGTCAAGAGAACAAGCTGGTCATCACAAACACGCTTTTCCAACAACACAAGAGACGACTCTACACATGGACATCACCAGATGGGCAGTATCGAAATCAGATTGATTATATTCTCTGCAGCCAAAGATGGAGAAGCTCTATACAGTCAGCAAAAACAAGACCTGGAGCTGACTGTGGCTCAGATCATCAGCTTCTTATAGCAAAATTCAAGCTTAAACTGAAGAAAGTAGGAAAAACCACTGGGCCGGTAAGATACAATCTAAGTCAAATCCCTTATGAATACACAGTGGAAGTGAGGAACAGGTTTAAGGATTTAGATTTGGTGGACAGAGTGCCTGAAGAACTATGGATGGAGGCTCGTAACATTGTACAGGAGGCAGCAACGAAAACCATCCCAATGAAAAGGAAATGCAAGAAAGCAAAGTGGCTGTCCAACGAGGCCTTACAAATAGCGGAGGAGAGAAGGCAAGCAAAATGCGAGGGAGATAGTGAAAGATACAGGAAATTGAATGCAGATTTCCAAAGAATAGCAAGGAGAGACAAGAAGGCCTTCTTAAACGAGCAATGCAAACAAATAGAGGAAAACAACAGAATAGGAAGAACCAGAGATCTGTTCAAGAAAATTGGAGATATGAAAGGAACATTTCGTACAAAGATTACCATAATAAAGGACAAAAGTGGTAATGACCTAACAGAAGCAGAAGACATCAAGAAGAGGTGGCAAGAATACACAGAGGAATTATACCAGAAAGATATGGATGTCTCGTACACCCCAGGTAGTGTGGTTGCTGACCTTGAGCCAGACATCCTGGAAAGTGAAGTCAAATGGGCCTTAGAAAGCACTGCAAATAACAAGGCCAGTGGAAGTGATGGTATTCCAGCTGAACTATTTAAAATTTTAAAAGATGATGCTGTTAAGGTGCTACACTCAATATGCCAGCAAATTTGGAAAACTCAGCAGTGGCCAGAAGATTGGAGAAGATCAGTCTACATCCCAATCCCAAAGAAGGGCAGTGCCAAAGAATGCTCCAACTACCGCACAATTGCACTCATTTCACACGCTAGCAAGGTTATGCTTAAAATTCTACAAGGAAGGCTCAAACAGTATGTGGATCGAGAACTCCCAGAAGTGCAAGCTGGATTTAGAAGAGGCAGAGGAACCAGAGACCAAATTGCAAACATGCGCTGGATTATGGAGAAAGCTAGAGAGTTCCAGAAAGACATCTACTTCTGCTTCATTGACTATGCAAAAGCCTTTGACTGTGTCGACCACAGCAAACTATGGCAAGTTCTTAAAGAAATGGGAGTGCCTGATCACCTCATCTGTCTCCTGAGAAATCTCTATGTGGGACAAGAAGCTACAGTTAGAACTGGATATGGAACAACTGATTGGTTCAAAATTGGGAAAGGCGTACGACAAGGCTGTATTTTGTCTCCCTGCTTATTTAATTTATACGCAGAATACATCATGCGAAAGGCTGGGCTGGATGAATCCCAAACTGGAATTAAGATTGCCGGAAGAAATATCAACAACCTCAGATATGCAGATGACACAACCTTGATGGCAGAAAGTGAGGAGAAATTAAAGAACCTTTTAATGAGGGTGAAAGAGGAGAGCGCAAAATATGGTCTGAGGCTCAACATCAAAAAAACGAAGATCATGGCCACTGGTCCCATCACCTCCTGGCAAATAGAAGGTGAAGAAATGGAGGCAGTGAGAGATTTTACTTTCTTGGGCTCCATGATCACTGCAGATGGTGACAGCAGCCACGAAATTAAAAGACGCCTGCTTCTTGGGAGAAGGGCAATGACAGGCCTAGACAGCATCTTGAGAAGTAGAGACGTCACCTTGCCAACAAAGGTCCGTATAGTTAAAGCCATGGTTTTCCCAGTAGTGATGTATGGAAGTGAGAGCTGGACCATAAAGAAGGCTGATCGCCGAAGAATTGATGCTTTTGAATTATGGTGCTGGAGAAGACTCTTGAGAGTCCCATGGACTGCAAGAAGATCAAACGCATCCGTTCTTAATGAAATCAGCCCTGAGTGCTCACTGGAAGGACAGATTGTGAAGCTGAGGCTCCAGTACTTTGGCCACCTCATGAGAAGAGAAGACTCCCTGGAGAAGACACTGATGCTGGGAAAGATGGAGGGCACAAGGAGAAGGGGGCGACAGAGGATGAGATGGTTGGATAGTGTTCTCGAAGCCACAAACATGAGTCTGACCAAACTGCGGGAGGTAGTGGAGGACAGAGGTGCCTGGCGTGCTCTGGTCCATGGGGTCACGAAGAGTCGGACACGACTAAACGACTAAACAACAACAACAACATCTGCAGTCCTCCTCCCACCTACTAATATAGAAAAGTGAGAATGGAAACTCCCCTTCCCTTTCTATGGTCATCCCATGCCTACTGTCAGTTTTACATATGAACCACCTCAAAGGCCAGGAGTAATCCTGTTATATAAATAACCCTTGAAACATTGAAAGGTAAAGGTAAAGGACCCCTGACAGTTAAGTCCAGTTGCGAACGACTCCGGCGCTCATCTCACTTTGCTGGCTGAGGGAGCTGACGTTTGTCCGCAGGCCCCTTCTGGCAAAACCAGAGCAGCGCACGGAAACACTGTTTACCTTCCCGCCGGAGTGGGACCTATTTATCTACTTGCACTTTGATGTTCTTTCGAACTGCTAGATTGGCAGGAGCAGGGACCGAGCAACGGGAGCTCACCCCATCGTGGGGATTCGAACCGCCAACCTTTCAATCGGCAAGCCCTAGGCTCAGTGGTTTAGACCACAGCGCCACCCGTGTCCCTCTTTAAATGTTTAGGACCCTTCTAAACTTCCCTGTGTTCTCATGATGCAATGGAGCTTTCTGATAATCTCAGACTCCTTCATCACCACCAAGGGTGTTGGGATTTGTAGTTTTAATTCCTCTGTGCCCAGTCCATTAAACTAGGAGGAATTAAAGATTCCAGAAATCCCAGAAGCAGAAGGAGGGAAGCCGATGGCAGGCATTGCTGGGAAAAGCAGGCACCAGCATTTGGACTGAGCCTGGTCTTTCTGAGAGGTCTCAGAAAAACCCTGAGCCCCCCAACCTCCCACCCTGCCCGGGTTTTCTGATAAAGCTCAGGAAGACTGGAGCTGTTCTGTATTGAGGGGATTTTATATACCCATCTATCTCAACTGATGAAAATGCATGCATTAATCGACCCTAGAACTGAACCTGAGGCTACTTTTCACCTATTACAAACCATTTTTCATCTTGTAAAATCATATCAAACATCTGAATTGTATCAAGGCTTGTGAAATTGTGCATATTCTCACTTGATGTTTGGCCTAGCAATGAGTCAAAAGGGAATTCTGTAACTGGGTTTAATATTGGGATGAAGTGATTTCCTCCATCCTCTGATTTTCTGAGTTTGGAATGGTACTGAGCTTCCTAGCACTTGTTGTGATGAAGCAACTATAGAAGCACTTATTTGGCATCTCTCCTGGTTGAAATAATGCCTGTTTATGTGAGGTCCCCATGGAATATCTCATGAGCACAAAAGTCAGGAGTTGCTTTTTTAGCATGGGTTGTTATTTCTTCAGTACCCACAAATATTCCTGACAGGTAGATGGCCTCAGGCTTGAACACCTCTTGCTGTATGCTTGTACCATTTTGTGGCAATTTCTTTCATTCTCTTGTGGCCTCTGTGGATACGCTTTCACCACTGTGATGATGCATTCAGCAAACAGATCTGGCAAAGTGGATGTAAAGCCAACTGTTTCAAATAAGCATTGTTTTCTTGACATGTTTGGTAAAGGCTAAGGACACATGGTCTTTTTTTCTTTTCTAGGATACTGTTTGCATTGGAATTCCTGTAACCAATCCCACAGCTGATATTCTGGAATTAGAAGTGGAACTAATAGATCCTGTTACACTTAGTGGTGAAAGAAGCCTTGTTCTCCAGCCAAAAGAAACATTTCACTATGAAGTAAAGTACTCTCCAGCTGTTACTGGAGCGTCGGATGGAAGGTAAGATCTACAGTTGTGGCTGCTAAAACAGAGTTTCACTAGATCTATCGTCCTTCTTGTCACTTTAGCAATATTATTTAATTGCCTTTATTCTACTTTTTTCCATGAAACATCATTTTAATAAAGCTTGCACTTCACTGAGCAGAACTGACTTATAAATGAAGAATGGATTTAGTCATTTTCTGTAGTTGGAGCTGCTTTCTCATGCTGCCTGTTAACTACAGATTGATAGCTAAATTATTTTCCATATGTTATTTACTATAAATGATGTGATCCAAGACTTGTTTCAAGATTCCTGTGAACTAAAAATAATTTACAGCTTAATGAATATGGAGGGCATTTAAATTAAAGACGTCTAATCACGACAGAAACCGGAGTGAGGCTGCGGTGTAATAATTAGAAACAATAAGATTGCTGACCTTTTGATCTTGGTTCCTGCCTTATAGCATGTTTTCATAGTCTTCAGCTGAACCAGACTACTGAACTCTGCCAAACTCTTAAGTCACTTATTTATCGGATGCTTAACTAAACTTCTAATATGAAGTCATGTCTAATAGAGCATCATGGCAAGGGGAAGACCAGTCAGCTGCAAGGAGCTTTCTTTCTCCCACCCCACCCTACCCTGCCACAATGGGCATTTGGCTCCATCTTCAAAGTTGAAGGAATGCATATTCCACTCAAAGGTCACTGAGAGGCTGCTCCCGCAGAACATCATGGCAGAATAACCACCACCCTGGCCTCATCCATTGGCCAATAAAGGGGCAGCTGTTTCAATGTTTGCTATCTACTACTACTACTATTACTACTATTACTGATCCCCATTTCTTTTTGTTGTGATCCCCTCCCCCCCACCTGGTAGTACTTGAGGGAAGTAATGAGAATAACGCTTCTGTGATGGGCTTTTCCACCACCTTTGCAAATGGCCCCAGCCCTCACAGAACACCACAACCTTTAGAACTGTTGTGCACAGCAAAGTCATTTTAGTCACAACTACTTATATCTCTCATTTCAGTGTTGTATTCCAGTCAGAGAAGCATGGAGAGTTTTGGTATGCCCTGAAACTGAAGGCACAGAGACCTCGGTCCACAAAATTGCCTATAGCAGAATGTGAACTTGGAAAGTAAGTGTAGGATTGTTCCTTACTTTAGTTCAAATATGCTGATATATGAAATAGTAGTGCAATATCTTATTATATAATATGTTATTATCTTCCTCATCTTGGTGTTTTAAACACCTTGGTGTTTTAGAAGAGATTGTTTTGGAGATGACTGCAAGGGAGTTGAATGATTGCAGCCAGAAAGATCATCAGCTTAGCTTGGTTGATGCCTGAGGAGCAATGTGTAGATCAGTATAAAGCAGTATAATGGAACTGGACTGATTCCCTTAATCATTTGACTCTGTTGAAACTCTGTACAGACTTTAAATGTGAAGGATACTTTGGACATCCTAGTTCAGAGTCGCTACTACTCTATCTCTCCATTTACTTGACAAAGACCCCTTGAATATTGCCTCGTAGCCAGGTTCTGCAAATATACCATATAATAGAAAATAACTGAAGTTACACAGGTTGGGAGAATAGGTCTCAGGTATTTTCTGTTATTCCTCCATAAGGACAAATAGTACTTTGTGCTTCAATAACTTTTGCTCTGAGAGATCCCGCTCACATGATGAAGATTGCCATCGTGTTGTGAGCTGCAACATCTTATGAATGCTTCAATCACAGCAGGGGGAGAGAGCAGCAGAAATCACATGGCCTGTAAATTTTTCTTTGACTAAATCTTTACTATTATGAAAAATTGGTGGAGATAAGGAGTCTGCAGTAAGGTCACTGCACCCTTTCTCTCTCTCTCAGGTATAATTCAATCATATTGTTTCTCAGAATGAGGTCTTAGTGGGAGCTGTGAGGATGCAATCAGGTACAGCAACGTGCTTGCAATCACAGTTTTCCATCATAGACCTTTAGCTTGTTCCATCCAGCATCTGCTTTTTTCTTTGCTCTTGTCCTATGATTTATAGTGACATTTTTTTTAATTGAAATCATTCTGAAATTATAGCGCAATCCAGATAAAACCAGTGTTGTAATACCAGGTGACCTTTACCTTGGAAAACAGTTTTTTTTAAAAAAACACTGTATCTTTTGTACGTCCATTTTCAAGAAATGCAAGAGCATTGAGGAAGAAGTACATATGGTTGGGTTGGGCGATTTAAAAAATATGGTTTTGGTTTCATAAATTACTAAAGGTTTTAAAGTTGTTGTTTTTTTAAAAAAAGACCACCATAACCACAACATAGAGCAGAGTACCTAATTTATATGTAAGCTTAAAGGGTGATAATTCTGCCTCAGTCATAAATACAAAGGCTGCCCAAAGAGCAATTGGTAGTTAACACATGTGGACAAAAAGCTGGGAGTGAAAAGGGGTGGATGAATCGTCTTTTAAGTGGAAGGCATAGAGCGGTCATCTTGTTTGAGTCCTCAAGGTTACACAATGATCAAGAGGAATTGCAGGTTTATGGCATTAAATCAAATGCTATTGGAGGAGTCAGTTAATTACAAGTTTCCCTTGCAGTTTTTTTCATTGAAGGGAAATACAGGTATCATCATTTATAGTTTGGGCATCATTAATTTTTGTACAGTTTTACTGAGGGTAGACTCTGTAGCTTTTATGGACTCTGTTATATGGCTATTTGTGATCTTTTCTTGTTATGTTTCTGTTCTAACAGTTCTATAATTGATACATAGCTTTATTTATTTATATTTATTGTATTTATCTCCCTTCCTTGAACAGAGTCCAGGGCAATGTACAACCAAGGATAAAGTACAAAATTACATTCGTGATAAAAAAAAAATACAAAACTAAAATATTCACAAAGTAGCAATCTATAATAACCCAATCCATACATTGAGTTGGTTGGCTTAGAGTAGGCAGTTCTTTAGCTACTTGGGCCCTGAGCCATTTAGGGTTTTGTAAACCACTGAGCCATTTAGGGCAGTTGTAAACCACTGAGCCTCTTGGCTTGCCAATCAGAAGGTCGGTGGTTTGAATCCCCGCGACGGGGTGAGCTCCCGTTGCTTGGTCCCTGCTCCTGCCAACCTAGCAGTTCGAAAGCATGCCAAAAAGTGCAAGTAGATAAATAGGTACTGCTCCGGCGGGAAGGTAAATGGTGTTTCCATGCGCTGCTCTGGTTTCGGTGTTCCATTGCACCAGAAGCAGCTTAGTCATGCTGACCACATGCCCCGGAAAAACTGATTGCTGACAAATGCTGGCTCCCTCAGCCTGTAAAGTGAGATGAGCGCCGCAACCCCAGAGTTATTTGCGACTGGACTTAACTGTCAGGGGTCCTTTACCTTTTTTTTTTAGACCATTACCAACATCTTGAATTGGGCCCAGTAGCTTACTGACAGCTAGTTCTGTGATTTAAGGAGCAATGCTGCATTCTAACATCTTGCTGACCCTGTTGATACCCTGGCAGCTGCATTCTGCACTAACTGCAACTGCCAGACCATTTTCAAAGGTAGCCCTACATTAATACACTGCAGTAATTCAAATGCAAGGTCACCAGAACAAAAGTTACTGATACCACACTATATTGGGCCACGAATAGCCATAGCTGAAAAAAGGCACTCCTTGTCATTGAGGCTTCCTTGGCCTCTAATGACAGTGGGTTAAAGAATACCCCCAAGCTATGTGCCTACTTCTTTAGGCAGAATGCCACCCCATCTAGAACAGGCCGTCACACCAATAAATTAAATTAACTCACCCTATGGTGAAAACTGGATCAAAGGTATAATCTATGTGTCAGGCCACAATATATTACTATTAGTCTTGAAAAGAGAGCTACATTGATTATAAATCTGTTAGGCGTCAATTTAATAATAGAGGAACAGTGATCACTGATAATGTGATACTTCACATTGTTCAAAATGTTAAAATTGATTTATGAATTCCATTCAGTGCCTATTACACGTATTTAAATATTGGTACAGCTATAACTCGAGGAGAGGGGATTCAATGGTAGAATGAATGTTTAGTTTGCTTAAGGCCCCTGTTGATCTAGGCTGACAATTAAAAGATTTTAGATAGCAGGTATAGGAAATATTTGCTTAAGATCCAAGAGGGCAGCTGCTAGTAATAGTAAAAAGTTTTGTTCTGCATTGATCATTACATTACTTTCTAAATACATAAGAATAATCTTATCAGAATATTCAGTAGAACCTGAATCAATCCCAGTACTTATTAATGATGTAATAACATGACTTTTTATGCTTGTTGCAGATGGGTCCGTCAAAATATCCTTCTGGTTAATCCTACATATGAAATTCTGGAGCTGAACTATATGAATAGCAATACAGCCCATTTTATTATGGAGAGAGACCCCGAAATCCCTGTAAGTTGAAGAACAAAATTATTTTATTATCATATGAGAGAGTACCATGCAGGAATGTAACAATTATGGAAAAGATCTGGTGTGGTGGCTTTATATGTTAAAGGCAAGAAAACTCTGGACAAGTAGAAACAACAGAGCATGTGCTTCTACAGTGCCTGTATTACAGAGACATCCATACTAGCTTCATCTAACCATTACTGCATAAGGGTGCATAGGACAATTCTTTACCTTCTTGCTACTTTCAGATACCAGCCCTGCTACAACATACAATGTTGGCAGATTCTGCACAGCAGTGCTCAAAATTCATTGGACACAAACTAGATTTAATGAGCGCTCATATCAGAGTGCTCTGTAGACTGATAGCTATAGTCTTATATATGCTAACCTCTTATGCTCTGCCACTCCCGTCTAATGTTCCTAAGCCTTCTTTTAGACTTTCCTTGCTTCCTTTATATTTTTATAGACTTTTAATTATTTTTAGTTTTTCAAATCGTTTTTCAGATTTTAAATGACTGTACCCACCCACCCCCTATGCTGGTCCATGACCGTAATAAAGATTTGGTTTGATTTGTATATTCAGATTGTATTCTGAAGCTTTTTGAGCAACAAGGAGAAGTCTCTAGACAGAACTTAATAATCTGATGTTGAGAAAGCATGCAGTAGCTAGTTATTTTTAAAAGTCAAGACAGAGGCCCAAGAACAACATAGACGCTGGAAAGAAACAAATATACCTTAGTGGAGCATTGATATTAGGAACTAAGATCCCCAAGAGAGATGTGAAAAGAGAGGATGTAACATGAATCTCAAAGAGCAGGGCTGTACAACTATCTTAATAATAAAGTATCAGAGTACAGAGAAGGATGAACCCCAAAGATGCTAGAAATGAAGAAGCTTTAATCTTGGAGACAAGGGATTGCCAGCCATTTAAGGAAAGATTAAGCCAAACTTCATAATGGGTAGAATCCAAGTGTTGCCCTCTAACACAGAATTGTTTTTACTTTTGGAAAGTTAAGACTATTCCTTTTAAAAAGTGTTCAGGGTTATATTTAAAGGTAACTCTATTGAAAGATGGCCACTACTAGGAAGAGCATAGTGGCATTCCTGGAGAATGAAAACACCAATTATGACAGCTGAATAGATTTTGTCACTGAAGATCTTATCCATTTTTCTGTCATGAATTGAACACTATTTTGGGACTCTTGTTGCCATAGCAATAGGACCCAACCTGCTTAAAAGATAAGAATCCAACAGCTTTTAGAAACAAGTGGGTTTAAAACCTTTTACACTAAATATAGATTATTTTTGCATGTTTGTTTTTACAACATCCTTATGAATAATGATGACATATAAACATCTGATAATGAATTGGATAAGCTGAATGGGGGGAAACAATTGCTAAACATCCTCAACAGTTTGTGATCTATAGAAGTCAAAATTCATTATCATTAACTCCAATCCATCTCTGGGTTAATGATCTGACCATAATATGGATGAACCTGTTAGAGCTCTTGCAGAATCTTTCTACAGTAAATAATATAATGAATCAAGATTATAGAGTTTGGCTACTTGCACAAATGCTGGTTTGTGAAATGATTAGTAACAGAGAGCAGCCAGCTTTTGCTTATTTTATAATGAGGTGTTTAATATACTTTAGGTTGGATATACTGAATACAATAAATTGATACTTGGTCTTATTTTCTCAGTTTGATATCATATGATTGGGAAATGTTAAGTGCTTTAAGGAGAAAATGGGAGTCTGTTTCTTTTCATTTTTCAAAGGTGACAATAAAACTATTGAGAGAGGCAAAGGGGGAACAGTGGATGTTCAAAGCATAGGTTTGGATCCAGAATTCCCATGAGCAGAAACGCTTCACCTCCACTCTCAGGATGTGCAACAGCAAGATACTCTGGTTGGAGGAAGCAGGGGAGGCACTTTTCCCCCAAGTCTAACCCTTGCAGCTCCCTTTGTCCCATGAAAAGCTGTGCAATCTGGGCTTGGGAAAATCAGCAGAATAGTGTGAGAGGTGGCACAGGGGGCTGCAGGAGGAAGGACATCTCAGTGGCAGTCACCTTCTTCCTCCACTGGGTCGGTCAGAGTGCTTCAGAAACCTTCTCGACTTGATATGTTGCTGCCAGACATGGTAGACAATGCTGGAGCAGCTTGTCAGATTCAGTATAAGGCAGGTTCAGGTGTTCAGGAACTTTTAAACTATGTGATCTAGACTGTTAGGTCACAGAATCATAGAACTGTAGAGTTGGAAGGGACCCCAGAGATAATCTATTCCAACTCCCTGCAATGCAGGAATATGCAGCTGGCCTGTACAGGGATTGAATCCACAACCTTGGCATTTGCAAGCCATAGGATGTTGAGATGGGCAGCTGAGTCCCTTCTAGAAATAGTCTGTCCTGTAGATTCTACACACATCAGGCTCCAGACTGGGAAATTTGAACCATGGACCTGAGAGTCTCATTAACTGTCAGACAGTTATTTTTTATTTGGACATTAGTAGTTCTGTTCATTGTCAGACAGAACAAAATCTGTTGCCAGCAACATTTTCTGCCTCCAAAGATAGAAACAGTACTGTGATTTTAGAATGTTGTGTCCTTTCCATTAATGTTTTATTGAAGCTGAGTCACTGAGAAGCATCTTTTCTATGTGTTGTTTGTGTATTCATGTTGTGCTGGTTCTTAAAATGCAAGGTCCTTTGTAAATTGTTACAAGTTTCTGAAAGGTAGAACAAGCGAAACATGTACCTATCAGATAAACCTATAAAATGCTTTTGTGGCATTTAAGATAGACATTCATGTTCTAAAGCAAAATAAATTAATCTTGTCTATTAAGCTGTTTGCTTTTTCTTGGCTTATGATAACAAATTTCTGTTTTGTTGTAATGTAGTGTAATATTAAGTCAAAATTCAGATTTTTCTGAATTCAATAAAATGACCTTTCTATGTACTGAATATTTTACTGTTCTGTTTCATCAAACTGAATAAATATGCTGGAGCGGACATTTTCTCATTCAGTTTGTTTAATGTAAAATATATTAAACACTTCATTATAAAATAAGTAAAAGCTGGAAGTGTTCTGTTACTTACAATTTCACAAATCAGTATTTGCATGCATAGCACTATGATCTTGATTCATTATATTATTAGCTTGCTGCAGATAGATTTTTGGAAGAGCTCTAACGGGTTCATACATATTACAGTCAGATCATTAGCAGAGAAATTGATTAAACTTAATGATAATGAATTTTGACTCCTGTAGCCTGCATACAAACTGTCCAGGCAGTTTAATATACCCTTCCTGCTTTCAGCTTTTCTAATTCATTACCAGATGCTTAAATGCCACCACTATTCATGGCACATTATCTGTAAAGGCACATTAAAAATAAATTACCTAAATTTACTTCATGAAAGTGTTCAATCCCAAATGCATTAGTCTTCAGCACTGGGCATGTGAATTTCAAACACTTCCACTTTCTTTCTTAAAATATGGTGGCTTTGAGCATTTTTAGTAATCAGCCAGCTGCCACCTTTTTGCTTCAAGAGAACCTTCAAAGTGCACAGGATCTCAGATTCTAATTGAAATTGTGGGACATCCATACCTTTAGCATCTCTTAGAGTTTTTTGTGTGTATTTGTGCTATAGTATATGAATTATTTTAGAAAAGATTTTTTTTATCAAGTACTGATCTCTCACCTTTTGAGCTTAACACTTGATTATTTTCTTTAAAAGCTCTTAATATTGCATAGAAGAACAACTTTTTAAAGATGAATTTTCTGCTCCACAGAATGCTAAACATAGTTGCCTGGGTATAGTTAACTGTAGCATGGTATTTCTGGAGCTAGACTGAGGCAGGGCTTCTAATAGACATATATCTTTATTATAAAAATCTAGTTTTGCTGGGTGATGCCCAAGTATAATCAAGGAACACTAACTGTGATTTAATTGTATATGCCAGCTTGCATTTTGTGTGGTTTTGTATTTTCTCTCTTTGAACTGAAGCCCACCTGGAAACCCTTGAGTGAAGGGTTTGATATAAGTTGCCTAAATAAACAAAATAAATAAATAAATAAATAAATAAGAAAGAAAGAAACTCATCACAGGAAACAAGCTGCTGGGGAGGGAGTCAGCGTAGGAAGCCATGCCTTTAGCAGCAGCCTGAGGGATGCCAGATAGATATCACCAAGTCCTGACCAATAGAGCAAATTTCATTGTAATCAGCCTAATAGCAAAGAAGCTTCTTGAATAACAATAAAGTGGACCAGCTTTTGGGATAAGGACTGACTTCTATAAAAGCTTTGATCTCAGCTTACCCGGAGGGGGCCCAGGGTCTAACTGTCTTGCATATGTTTTATGTGATTCTCAGCAAAATTTATATTTCATGTTCAATGCATGCACAGTTCTGAATAACGGCTTGTGAACTTAAACCCTGAACCAAGCATACAGATATTCCCGTCTGCGCTTTGACAGTACCACAGTGCAGTCTCATCTTATTATGCTCAGTTGCATTTGTATGATTTTGTAAGTGAGCACTGTGAATACAACAAAGGTGTTGCATGTTACACATTGTGTTGTGCCACACAGACAAGTTTCACATTTAAACTGTATGGTTAGTTTAGCAACACTTGTGTGGATGCTTATATTATTGATATTTGTCATCGGGATCTTAATATTCTTAACATGCATGAATATTATATTTATTATTAACATAAAAATGAGATCATGCATTTGCTTTATATCCCATGTAAAAAAATGGTTTGGGAAACATTAATTGGATATTTTCGTATTAAAATGCAAAAACAAACAAAAAACAACACAACGACCGTGTTTATGTTGTATCCCTAACTGCTATTTAGATGTTACTCGTGCCTTAAGTGAAACATAGTTTCCTGGTTAAGGAGAAATCAGACAAAAAGAAAAACATGGCAGCCTTTATATTAGCAAAGTTGAAGGTTATGTTTGGATGGTGTACTAGAAAAACCAATTAGAAGTTGCAGCAACAATATGTATGTTTCAGGCAGATATGCTTCTGGATGTCTGGCACTGGGCTGCACGTGTACCAAGTAATTTTATTCTTGGATTTAGATGTTAGTTCCTTGCTTAGAAGCGTCAAACAATTTTATCTTATCACCATATAGTTGGCCACTTTGCCTATCCCTATGGAATTGTGAATCCAACTCTTTTAATTTGGAGTAAGCACATCACAGCATGGTAGTTTCTTTGAGCCCGTATAAATGTGCATAACTGTAGATGGAAAACAGAGACAACTGCACATACTGTAAATATATACTGCACATTGCCTTTTAAAAATGGTATCTGGCTTTTTAATTGTGCAGCAATATAAGACTTCTAAGCATCTCTGTAATGTGAAAAAAGAAGATATAGTGGCAGTATATGACTTGAAAAACTGAAGCTCTCTTTCTTTCATCCATACTTTAAAAACAGCCTCCACTTCTTTCTTTGTGGCTAGTAACACAATCTTTTTCGTTTCTGGGGAATACATGTGCTGCAACTGCCGCTAAGCACTGTTTACTGCAGTACACTTTATCAGTCTTAGCAGATCCTGCATGCTGAGAGTGAAGAAGGCATACAGTGGAACACATTAATTACGTAAACATCAACAGTGTTGATACAAGGCACAATAAAAGAACTGGCTCCAAAATAAAATTGATTTTTATTTTTCATTTCCTCCCATCTCTCTCTCTCCTCTCCCTCCCTCCCAATGTTTGTGCAGTTGGTTGTAGCTCCTCATTCCACCACTGAAGTACCAGTTCAGTTTTTTCCTTCTGCCCTAGGAAGGGCCAACCACACGGCAAAAATCACTTTCATGTGCCCACAGGTATGGATGCTCAGTTAGATTTGATGAATTAAATATTATCTAGCATTGTAAAATATTATGATAAGGTCCAGCGGCCGGAAAAGTTAGGCTAGTGTACAGTATTTCACTTGCCAAAGCTTCTATCCTGCCATTCTTCCTGAATGACTAGCCTATAGAAACAACATGGGGTTGCAGAGGCTGAAGAAAAGTGCTATTGGGCCTGATAAAGCTCAGGGCCTTGTGATTTTAAAATCCTGCTCAGAGGTTATTGGAATGTTGATATTGGATCCTTCATGGGTAGTCCATTTGAAAATGCACATATTCTTGATTTTCAATTAGGTACTTGAGATTTGACTGAGGTTACTAACAGTTATGGCTTGGTTAACATTCAGGAAAGTAATCTAAAATGTATACAATTACAAATGCCACTGTACTTTTGAAAAACCTATTAATGATATTTAAAAATGCAAGTCTCATATGCTAATGTCCTATTTATTACAAAGAAGTGCTTGAAAACACTAGATCTAATTTTACTTAAAGGTTTCTTCAAAATATTAGCATTTCCTGCCTCTTTACTGTGTTGAATTTTGAAAGGGAAATAACTAAGTTAACAAGATTCATCTCCTTCACCAACTCTACCTTACTAAAAACTGCAGTCGGAGACAAAATAAATGAGCTAATATTATGACACATGCTGTAATGTTTGCATATTATTTGTGCTTGAGTAAAATGTTTGGTTTCTGAAATGCATATTATTTCCTTGTTGGGTTATTTGATTCTCTAACTTAATGGGATTAGCACTTCAGCTGAATACTAGCTAAAATGTATGACTCCTTATAATGTAGCAAAACCAATATTTTTTCTGAAAGTTTGAAGTGATTTACAGACTAATCCATAACCAAATTAAGCCAAATTGCTGGATTCACATCAGAGTCCTTATACTTTAGCCTTGGAAAGACACAGTTACCTGGAAACAAGTCTTGCAAAACACAATGGGACTTACTTCACAGTAGACAGCTATAGGATTGCACTATTGCTATTGGTATATTTTAATTCCACTGATTTCACTTTAAAAACCCCATTCATCTGAAAATCAAAGCAGATAAGTTTGGTTTGCTTGACAAAGTATACTGTTTGGATTCTTTTTTCTCCTTTAACATGCATTTGGAAGAAAAACAGCGAGGAAAACTATGTGCTAGCAGTTCTGGTATATATGGTGTATATACAAGGACAGTTCAAGAAGATGAAGTGCTGTTATTCTGTCTGAAACCATGATAGCTCACAGAACTTTGATCAATAAATTAAAAAGTCTTGTTATTTATCAAATACCAAAGCCATAAAATAAGCAAATAAGTCACTGAAACCTTTCAGGTTCAAATTGAGGACTGACACTCAATTTTTGTCAACATGCCTCTCCTGTCAAATAGTGGCAAATCTTCAAGTTTTATCTCAGCCAAACCTTTAATCAATATCTCATCCTTTCACTTGCTGTGTCCAGCCCTCTCAACCTTTTCAGTGTTTTGCTCTAACCTTTGTGACTCACTTTGCTCTTTTCATCCTTAAATCATCTGAAACTTTTGAATTATCGACTGAACTTCATAAGAGAAAGGTATTAAACTATTGCATGATGGTAGCAGATTGAATATACATCAGCTTTACGTTTCTACCATTCCAGTGCCAAGATTATTTGAGAAAGGCTTTCAAGGGTCCTTTTCACTGTATATATAGGAAGCCTGGCAAAACTTTAACCTTAAAAATTGGCATTGATTTTCTTCTCTTGATTTCACTGATTAAATGCTTCTGAACTGACACTTTAAGCTGTCTCATAGCTGAGTAACTGACTAATATAAAATCAGCTAATGACAGGACTTATAGGACAAGGCTTAACTGTTTCTGATTGTGCCTCATTGCTGAATTGAGAGAAACCACTATGGGTTATTATCTGCTTCGTTTGCTTCTGGTCTGCAGCTGTGCGAACACTCTGCAATACGAATTTGAACTCTGACTGCAATCACTTTGTTCTTGTTTTTGAGCACTGAAATTAACTTTGTTGGAACAGCACAACTGAAATGCCAGGATGAGTAGAACAGTTAGTCAAGATACTAATATACTTATAGCACCTAGTTTTCCCAGTAAACCAGCAATATTGGTATGTAATGGAGTGAGACTAATAATACTGAGCAGTGTTAGAGACGAGCAGGATCTATTATTAGAGTGTCAAGTATTCTTTGATTACATTCTTTTCAGCTTCTTCTATTTAATATGCTGCTAAGAATAATGCATCATCTCAAATTCACTTCAAAAAATGTAAGCAGTGAAGTGGCTGAAACAGCTTTCCTCTAATGCTTAATTAGCTTATTACCAATTAAGGGTAACAGGTGGAATGTATGAAACTTTTTAAAAGAAGGAAGCCAAATAAATTGTGCTAGAATTGGCTTGCTATCTATCTAGTGCTGCAAGTGAATGGTCTTTCTTGCATTGAGCTCCTCAGTTTGCATTGGAGTTGCTTATGTATATAAAAACCCCTTGACTGGGGCCATCATATTTTTACCTGAAGCTTAACATTTACAGGGAAATGAAAAGGAAAAAAAAGAACAAAGAAGTGGTTTCTGATTAAAATGTGAACATTGTTATTCTTACTACAGCTTGAGGAATGGGTATTTTTATTGTCTGGGGTTGGTCTGATTCCTCAGCCATTGGAGCCATCTTGTGTGAGTTCTTGCCTTGGTCACCATTCTTCTATCATCATAAGCTTCAGGAATCCTACATTTGAAGACATAGTGTTGGATGTCTTTTTAACAGGTACAGTAGATTCCTTTTATCATTATGCAATATATGTTGAATGCTTAAGTCTTTATTGAATTCAGTTGAATTCAGTACCCAAAATGTTGCTTTGCCTAAACAATAGGGGGTTGAGCATTCAGCACATACTTTAAGTTTGAGTGGAAATCTTTGCCAGCACACAAGCGGAGAAGTGTGTTTTCTTCTCGGGCACAGAAGGATTTATCTGTATTTACAGTTGGTGAACTAAGTTCTCCTGGGGGGGGGATATCATTGCTGGATCTCACATCTGCTTTTTAGTTGGCAACCTGAAGGACATCAAGAAGGGTTTACCCTGTTCACCCCCTCCCCCAGCTCTAGCCAAAGCAGGAAACTACAAGGAAAGCAGCTTACCAGCAAGGGTGCATCTTTTGCTAATAGGTGAGAGCAGGTTGGGTAGCAGACCAGGGCTCCCTAAAACAGTTTCAAGTCAGTCCTCCTTCTGTAACTTGGATTGCTTTTGGTGATGGACCACTTTTGCCTTTCTTTTTGTCTGAAAGCATGTTGGTCTCTACTGGATCAAATGCTTGAAACTACTATTGTATGTTCAGCTGTTTCTACAGATACCTGGCACCATGGCAGCAATAAAGCACAGCTTCAGAACAAATAAAATTCCACTGCAAGGCATCCATAGATAAGTTTTTAAAAAACAAAACCCTAGACAAATAAACAGGTTTTCACCTGGCTCCCAAAAGAAAACAAAGACAGCCCTTGGCAAGTCTAAAACCAGGGTGAGGTTAGACAGTACTCCCTTCACCTCAAATAATGCGTGGGACCTCCCTTCACCTCAAATAATGCAGTGTTTTCCAACCTTGGTTCTCCAGCTGTTTTTGGACTACAACTTCCATCATCCCTAGCTAGCAAGACCAGCGGTCAGGGATGATGGGAATTGTAGTCCAAAAACAGCTGGAGACCCAAGATTGGGAAACACTGGTCTAGGGATTATTCCTTATCATACAGGCAGTGACCGTTTTAGGTGCAACTGATGTGTATGTCCACGACTGCTCTCATCACGCCAAACCTGGAAGTGACCTTGTCACAAAAGGGGGCAGAGTGGGGTGGGGATGGGGTGGAACAGGGTAGGATGGACTTATACAGGCCCTGCCAATGTGCACAGGGATTCAGAACATAACCTGTGCACCAATTGGTTGCTACCTGTATGGCTTTAGTGGATTTTTGGATAAAATTCTGTTGTTCTAATCTATTATCTGTTGTTGAGTGCGGAAGACCTATATCTCAGTGGTAGAGCAACTGCTTTTCATGCAGAAGGACCCATATTCAATCCCTGAATTCTGCAAGTGGGATTGAGAAAGAACCTTGTCTATAACCCTGGAAAGTCACTGTCAGCTGGGCCCAGTGATCTAACTTAGTACAAGTCTGCTTTCTCTGATGGGACAGTGAGGAAGACACTTCTTGAGCTGCAGAAATGTTGATAAGTAGCTTTTAAAAAATACACATGGCTCTGAAATGCAACTGAAGTGAACAGAGACTCTCCTAAAAATTATTCAGTAAATCTGAAATATTTAATCTCTACTTCTTCCACCTGCTCTAAATTGGCTCCAAGCTTACATGACCCTTTCTATATTGTACTTGGTGTGTGTGTGTGTTTAAGACTCTATTTAGTGTGCCTGGGTAAAGCCTGGAATACGTTTGGGGCTCTCCTTCTGTGTACTCTGGGGAGCAAGATGAAAAAAGATCATTAAAACAAACTGACAGATTGCCAAGCTGCCTCCTCCTTCAAGAAATTCCTTCCTTCTGAACATCACTTATCGAGACCAGCTAATATTGTGTTGGATTCAAAGACATGTGAGTGAAATGAGTTCACTCATTAGTGCTATTCCATGATTTGGTACACAAGCACTGAAGGAAGAAACAGTATTTGGAGCTGCATCGCACAATACAAAGGAATTGTACACCTGTCTGTACATGGGATTAACACAATTCTGCACTGAAAATCAAGCACTAATGGTTGATGTTCCCCATTGGAACACTAGGTTTGCTCTGCCGTGAGAAATTGCATGAACCCCAGGCATTTGGGACTTGAATCAGCCTTTTAGTTGACGCAGGATATTTTTAAAATCTGAACCGGAGAAGTGTAATGCATATGGTTAGGAAATGGCTATCAACAGTTTTATGCTGCACGCATATTGATGACCACATTTTTGGAAAGAAGAGATGTGTTACTATTACACCATTTCATTCCGCACCATTTAGAAAACAGCATGTTTTGTCCTGATTTATCATTCAAGTCAGTATCTCTTCTGATTTGCACAGCAACAGAACTATTATAAGAAGCAAACCAAGTCTAAACACTGTGCCAAATGGCGTATTTAGAAGTATCATTGTATTGGGCTGCTATTTGTAATGTGCTTTCTTAAAACAGTTTCCACAGAAATGATATAAGAAGCGACCTTCAATATAATCCCTGCAGAAATCATGTGCACAGATGAATACTATTGTGGCAGACACCAAGCAAACTTGGGAGAGAAAGGCACAGTAAGAAGAGGAAGCAAATGGGAACCTAGGACACATCTTATACAGAGAAGGACCATTAGTCCATCTTCCTCAGTATTGTCTACACTGACTGGCAACAGTTCTCCAGGTTTTCAGACACGGGTTTCTCCCAGCCTGGCTTGTTTATGGCAGGGATTGAATCTGGTACCTTCCGCATGCAAAGCAAATACTCTAACCACTGAACTATGCATGGCCTTTCTCCTAAACAGATCAAGAAGCTAAATGCATTTAGGTTTACATAATGATTCACAAGTAACTACTTGAATCTTTGGCTTCAGGGTTCAGGGAACATTATTTTGCAAATAGACTATTCATTGTTGTTTATATTTTTGTACTATCTACATTAGGTTCATAAGACTGCATGGTTTGGTTGTTGGAATTCCCCAACGTATCAATCCACATCAACATTTGACCTCCAATTGCTAAAGGCACCAAGACCTAGATTTTTCCTCTGCAACACTTACCAAATAGCTCTATCATTGTTCTGGGCAAATAAAATTCTGGACTTGTAAATTCATTCATACAGCAATATTTAAACATGTTTATCTGCATAAATCGGGATTTACATATTGGTATCTCCTCACAGGGGAAAAATACATTAAATGTGCAACTGGCATTTATGCTAATAAGTGCTGAACTAAAAGATTAATGTCTCTGCAATTACTAATCAGTTTAGGAGAGTAATTGCTCCATCTTTGGGATCTGACTTTATCTACTTGTGTAAGCATCTTAAGCTTAAAGCAGATCTCTGTAGCAATATTTGGGGTTGTTCACTGCCACAGTATAGCAGCTGCCTCATCCTTTGCATTCCTAAAGCTAAAACTATTTACAAAACATAATTGTATGCAGTGTAGCTTGGTCACCCCATTTTCTTGGTAAAATAGCCGTTTTGTTTAAATTGGTGTGGAAATATTTTCTGACTGCTCTTATGCTTCTCTGGGAACTCTTTTAATTTCTGTGAAGTATTCAGCAGAACTAAATGCTGGATTTGTAGCAGTCTAGTCTAAACTTCTTTTTGTTGCAGTTTTTCCCTCTGGGTAGTTGGTATTAGAACCTTCAAAGACCATTTAATTCAATATACATAATTAAGAGCAAATAAACATCACATTTGTTGAAAACGTTAACTAAAACATTTATTTTGAGCATAACTATAGCTCTGTTTTTAACCATTGCATTATATTTATTTACTCAATATATGCCAGCACACTGTTATAAAATAGCATGGTCCTTGTTTTAGGCAGCAATTTTTTGTACACTTACCTGTGAGTGAACACAACCGTAATTAGTTCAGAGTAAAATGTACATAGGATTCTGCAGGTAGGCAAGATATAGGTTGGAATTCAGTGTTATCTGTAGAATCTTTTCAGTTTGTCAGACAGAACGATCCCTCTCCTTCCCCTGAGTACTGTTCTGGGGTTTTTTCCTGACCACCCCTTTGAGCCAGTTTTGGCAGCAAACGGAGGGGGAAAGTCTTGTTGTCGTAGTGGGAGTCCTTCTACAGGACTTTTGCTGATAAGGCTTCTTAGGTGAACCCCACCCAAAATATTCAGTAATTGTACAAATACAATTTATCAAAATTATATTACAAAAACTAAGTTTGGCAGAGAATAAGTATTTCCAGGCACTAGCAAACTGTCAAATACATGAACAAATACCCAGAAGAAGTAATTTCTTATAATCTCATTAATCGATTATCTGGGACAACACATTCCGAAACACACTGTTTGTTTAAGAGCAATCCACTGCTTTTGTAATTTAAGAGAGCAAGACTGCTTCTTTGTCTTTGTACAGTGTCAGCCAGGTGCACGTGGACTAATATTGTAATGTGAGTTAGGTCATTTAGAGTCTCATTTCCAGTAGAGTTGGAGAAAGCATATATTCAACTCTTACCAGTGTTGCTCTGTATAACAATCTGCTAGACAGTTTGACAGTGCAGATGTAACATCATTTGATTCTTGACAGCCTATTTTTCCACTCTCACTGTAATTTTTTTCACATGTGTCATTCACCATACCCGGTACAATGTTGCTGAAATTGGTTTTCCATTATAGTCTTTTTGGCAATCACTGTAAATGTCAACTCAACTAATTAGGTACCTATCTGTTGCTGCTGTGATCACCTTCACATTCCCAAGTTTGAGATAAGAGTTGTAGTAAAGACCAGTATTGTAAGTTTTCGGAAAAAGAGGTTGAGATGAATTAATGGATGGTATGACAGTTAAATTGTCGCGTTAAATCATGCAAAGCAAATTTGTGTACAAGTTATAAATCTTTGTAACTATGGGATGTTAGGAGGGAAGGGCGAGTTGGTTCTTTGCATAATTCAGCCTTGTAAATAAGCCTCCAAAGTTGCTATCCTGAATTTTTAACTAATCTATTAAGAGGCTAGTAGGCTCTGTAACCATTCTGGCCATTGGGAATGAGAAACCTGAAAGTGCAGGCTTCCAGCTCATTATTAAGTTGCTGTTGATCAAGCAGACTGGTGGGGCTCGGGAGTGGGGAGAGGGACGGAGCCATCCTTCCATTCTAGCCCAGTGCATTTCCATGGTAACCATGGAGGAAATGTACCTCCCTCCTTGTGGTTAGCACAGATACCAAGCAGGCTCAGGACTGCCGAATACATTTTGGCACCTGAGGTGAACCAGCAAAGGGTGCCTCTCTCCTTGCCAGGGAATAAGGGGTGAGCGAAGATCTACATTGGAATCTGCTACCCGTGTGGATCCTGCTGTCTGAGGCAGTTGCCTCACCTGGCCTTATATGTGGGCCATCCCTGAGCAGGCTGCTGGAAAAAGAACACAATGAGCCATCCCTTCTCCACCATCCTATTCACTTACCTTCATGGAATTCCTGGTCACCTATGGCTACCATACAGGCTGTTAAATATAAGGTAGACATAGTTCTCCTGTTATTTGCCATTCGCTCCCTCAAAAGCTAGTCAGCTTGGCCTGTTACCATATATTTCCCTCCACGCCATGGCCATTCTAATGAAAACCACATATTTATTAGCATGGTGCTAATAACACCAAGGTTGCAGGTTTGATCCCCATATGGGACAGCTGCATATTCCTCCTGCATTGTAGGGGGTTGGACTAGATCAGGCATAGGCAAACTCGGCCCTCCAGATGTTTTGGGACTACAACGCCCATCACCCCTAGCTAACAGGACCAGTGGTCAAGGATGATGGGAGTTGTAGTCCCAAAACATCTGGAGGGCTATGTTTGCCCATGCTTTGACTAGATGATCATCAGCGTCCCTTCCAATTCTATGTTTCTATGTTTCTATGATTCTATATATTCTGTATGAAAATAGGTGATGTTGCTTGGCTTATAATATAAATTCATTATTCCTTGGCTTGGAATATAAATTTCAGCAGTGAGTGACTGCTCTCAGTTCGAAGGCAAGCATTATGGCATCTCAGTTCTTCTCTACCTTGAATTTTAAAGAGAAGAAGTCCCAACTCACTTATCTAACAGCTGCAGTGTCTACAGTAGGGTGAAATGTCTCTCTTCCCCATAATCTGTAATCCATAGTAGCATGGCAGGTACTGGGGATTGTGTTTCTCTCAATCCTGCTCTCAAGATTTGGCCTTTTTTGGGGGCCATTACACTGTTAATCAATTGTGAGTCTGACTTAATAATAATAATTTTATTTATACACTACCCAGCCACTCTGGGCGGCTTCCTCTTGCTGGGCTGCCTGCAACTGGGCAAATGGCATTTAGCCAGCAGTGAGTTGGTTTTGCATTTTGGCTGGAGGGCTCCCTGGTTGCACTGTATCCTAACTGCCTCCAGGCTGGCAGATTGGAGTTTGGATTGCCCAGTGGTAATTCATCAGAGTTTGTATAACTTTATGTTTGCTGTTTATCAGATCAAATTAATACTGATGATTTTCTCACTGCTGTAACACCAATTGTTTCTTTCTGGTATCATATTTTTCCATAGCTATGTATTGTGTGAGACTGAGCTTTATTTTTATTTTGTTGGTCGTCTCACCATGTAGTACAGTCATAATTAAATTTGATCTATCTGGGATGGATTAAATCACTTGTCTCCAGAAACCTCTATGCAGAATACAGCAAGAAGTAACATGTTGAGGTGCTGCAAATAGGCCTTTATGAATTTAGTTAAAATTTCAGTTTGGAATATAATTTCATAGAATTGGAGAGTTGGAAGAGACTCTGAGCGTCATCTCATCCAACTCTGGGCAATGCACGAATCTCAACTTTCTGCTTTAAAACCTCCGAGGAAGGAGAGTCCTTCTTTGCTATATATTTTTAAAGAACAAACATTTTTGCACATCCCTTTTCCAAAACTTTGGTTTTAGGGGGTATATTATTCCAAATAATTTTAATAGGATTCCATGAGCAGCTATAGTCATTTTTGGCATGCATAGGAGAACGATTAAAATGCAGAGAGACCTTAAAAAACTGTCATCTCCTATTTCAAAGTATACTTTGAAGAGCATTCATCAGTTCTTACATTAGAACAGCCTTTGATCACATTTCAACCTCCAGTGAATTCCTTTCCTTGAATGTGACATTGAAGCATAACAGAATTTTCTTTTTCTTTCCCTTCTTTTTATTAGATCAGGAGCATGTCATGCATAATCCCCATGCATCTGTATCCCACCATTCCAATAAGGACAGCATTTTCTGGCTTTCCCTCAAGCAAAAACAAGGTACACAATTGTATGGTTTATGTATGTTTTTGCAAAGTGATCTGCATAACGATTGAAAATATATATTCATTTATGTAGCTTAATTCCCATTTAACGAAACAATAAAAGCACAACTGTTTTGCTCTATTATATATTGTAGCGGTGGGACTCGTATTTGTTTAACATGGGTTGGGAGCTGTCCTCAAATTAGAGCAGGCATAGGCAACCTCAGCCCTCCAGATGTTTTGGGACTACAACTCCCATCATCCCTAGCTAACAGGACCCATGGTCAGGGATGATGGGAGTTGTAGTCCCAAAACATCTGGAGGGCCAAGTTTGCCTATGCCTGAGTTAGAGGAAGTGTGGCCCACGCAGAAAATGTTGAGAAGGAAATATTCCTCCCAGCATCCCAATTAAGTCTTAGATGAGTATTCATTGATGTGGTTCAGTTATGGTTATGGGTTTGATAGATGCTGTAGTCATTTGAGTTTTGCTGGAGAAGAATGTACTGGTAGGCAGTCTGCTGCTGGTTCACCTTATCCTATCAAAAGCCACCAAACAGAGAGTTATGTTGTTTATTGCCAAAGGTTGGTGCCAAAGGTTCCCATGATCTTTGTGCCTTCCCTTTCTCTGGAGTAGGAAGGTCCAGAGAAAAAAAAATATTCTACTGCCATCTTGTCCAGGTGTAGTACTTGTTGAATATATCTTCCAGCTGTCCCATAACTCCAGATTATAGAAAGACCCAAAGTTAGCGCACTGTTCTGTTTTTTGGGTCCCACTGCTTTGAATATATTGTTTACCTTCTCCATAACTCTTATAATCTAGTAATATCATAACTCTAGTTCTCGACAAATGGAGTTATTTAAATTGTTCACTGTAGCGAAAGATTAATTTAATTAAAATGAATATATATACCCTATTTCAACACTGTCATTCTCTTCTTTTTGATACTCCATCACATATTCGCTAGGATTAACAAACTTTTCTAAACATTATTATAGAAGAGATAATAAATCATTCAGATCACATATACAAACCTATCCCTTGCCATGATTAAAGGGAATTTAGATTTCCCAATTTACTGTTCTGAATAGTGGTATTTGGATTAGATAAAACTTGTGCTGTTAAACCTGTCTGAGTTAATATAAAAGGAATATTCTTATTACTCCTATATTTCAGTTTGTATTTAGCTATTCAGTTTAGAACATATTATTTCTACCCTGAGTCTCTTGGGCTTGCTGATCAGAAGGTCGGCGGTTCGAATCCCTGTGATAGGGTGAGCTCCCATTGCTCTGTCCCAGCTTCTGCCACCTAGCAGTTTGAAAGCGCACCAGTGCAAGTAAATAAATAGGGATTGCTGTGGCAGGAAGGTAAACGGCATTTCCGTGTGCTCTGGTTTCCATCACGGTGTTCCATTGCAGCAGAAGTGCTTTAGTCATGCTGGCCACATGACCCGGAAAGCCGTCTGTGGACAAACACTGTCTCCCTCAGCTTGAAAGTGAGACGAGCGCCGCAACCCCATAGTCACCTTTGACTGGACTTAACCATACAGGAGTCCTTTACCTTTACCTTATACTGCTACAAAATTAGTACAGTATGTGACTTAAGGTTGAAAATATAATAAAATATTACATGCTTTTAATATACTTTGATAACGAAACAGATGGAGTTTTATTCCAATTGATTTTGGAATAAACATGCCCTGGTGTCTACAAAGGACAGAATGTAAATTTTAAAAAATTAAAAATTAAAATAGATTGATACTTTGATTTGCTACTGGTTTAGTGTTATTTTTTTTGAAAGCAATGTAATTTTTAGAACTTTGAACGGAAGCTGTTTTTAGAAATGTTATTTTATATGGTAGTAACAGGGACGCGGGTGGCGCTGTGGGTTAAACCACAAAGCCTAGGACTTGCCTATCGGAATGTCGGTGGTTCGAATCCCCGTGACGGGGTGAGCTCCCATTGCTCGGTCCCTGCTCCTGCCAACCTAGCAGTTCGAAAGCACGTCAAAGTGAAAGTAGATAAATAGGTACCGCTCCAGTAGGAAGGTAAACGGCGTTTCCGTGCGCTGCTCTGGTTCGCCAGAAGCACCTTAGTCATGCTGGCCACATGACCCAGAAGCTGTATGCCGGCTCCCTCGGCCAATAAAGCAAAATGAGTGCCGCAACCCCAGAGTCGGTCATGACTGGACCTAATGGTCAGGGGTCCCTTTACCTTTAACAGGGACCCTGCCATGTTTCAAATGCACAGGTGCTAATAAAAACACAGTCGTTGTACCGTTCTGCTTCTGGATTATGGTACAGAAGCTGTCAGTTTTTAAATATCCTATAGAAAACAAATTAGAAAAAATGAGGACCAAACTTTAGGTTTACAATTAAATGCCATTAGATGGGTTGGGTACTACTACTACTACTACTACTACTACTACCACTACTACTACTACTATTAGGATTCACTCTTCGGTCTATAAGCCAGTTAAGAATTAGATTTATTGTTTCACACAATGTGTTGCTGCTTTTTCTGATGTCCATTCCTTCATACGTACCTGTGTACTATAGTAAAATGTCAATGTTTTAACATTACCTGCATCATCCTGTTTACATTTTAAATAGAAGTTACCTCCATTGAGTTCATAGGGACTTATCAAGCAAGCCTGACTGCAACTATTGATGTGTTCAGGAAATTGAGAAGATTGTAAAGTCAGGATGTGAGTAACCCGTACTAGGTGTTACAGCGTAGGAAGAGGGAATTAGACACACGGCTGCCATCTTCATAAGTAGAAACATGTTTATCATAACCTCTAGTTGGGACTTGTCACTCTTATTAGCAAGAAAACAAATAGTTTATTAATGTCACAGACCAATAAAATTCAGTACAAAGAGACACAACATTTAAAAGCAAATACAAATAATTATATATTTTTCTCCTCTCAAAAAGCCAGCAATATTTTTTCCTGATCTAATCACTCTTGGAACTTCCTATCTTGCCAGTTATCAAGATAAGACATTTCTTATAAAATTCAAATATTTGAATTTGAACAAATTATTTACATCCTGCAATTTTATGAACATTTTACTCTGAAATATGAACATAGACAAAATATTGGTCTACTGGAATTGATATAACAGTTAATCCTTTTACTTATATATTGACTTGCAATACCTTAATGATATAAATGGAACTCTAAATATTTAGAATAATTGGGTGCAAAGATGCAAACATAATACAGTGGTACCTTGGGTTAAGAACTTAATTCGTTCTGGAGGTCTGTTCTCATCCTGAAGCAAAGTTCTTAACCCAAGGTACTATTTCTGGGTTAGTGGAGTCTGTAACCTGAAGCGTCTGTAACCTGAGGTACCACTGAAACATTAGAGGGTGTTTGTATCTTTCTCTAGCAGAAACCTTTATGCTACATACTTTCAAAATATGTGTAGCTAACAAATTGTCCCAGAGTTGACGTATTAAAGTTGTAACATTCTTTATGTTTATTCCTATACTGTTTGGCAATGTGTTCTTTAAACACCTCATTCTTAGACATATTTTCCTGGATGTAAGCCCACTTGATTCCAGCAGAACTTTGCTAAATGTGCAGAGAATCATGGCATTAATCTTGTATATGATAGTGTTAGTTGTAAGTGCACTTTTTATGATAAATTAATATTAATTGCCAGAATATGTGACTGGTTGTTTGTTTTCTTTCGGGGGTTTTTAGCAGCAGTTATTAATGGCCAATCTTTAAGCAGGCTTCATTTCAAAACAAAGTAAACTGCATTGTCACTGCATATTTCATTACTGATATCAGCACTCAATCCATTTGTTCTCATCTAAACAGCAACTGGTTAACTTGCTTTTCTTTAATACCAGAAGAACAGCTTTTAAATTCAAGCTTTCAATCAGGGAAAGTGTATAGAGCTTCTCTTGGAAGTGCCAAGATCTTTATGAAAGATAAGCCTCATGAAACGGCAACCAGAGCTTGTAAATATTCTGTCTCTGGTAAATATTCTTTCCTGAGTTATGACAGTCGTATTATCAAATAGATGAAATGTTCATTGTGTTTTCTTTAAAAGTCTTTTCATAGTCCCTCTTGTGGACTTGCCTGTGAGGTCATTGCGGGTCAGAACATGACTGAGTCAGTGGCATCCTTTTAATGCTTGAACTGCTCCTGCCTCTTTATGCTCCCAGCACAGCACAAGCCGGGCAAGTTTTCCAAGGGGGAGGTAGGAGACATACTGCACTGTTTCTTCTTGGCTGCCTTTTCAAGTGGGGATGCAACTCCCCAGTTACAAACACTATCTAAAAATTTCTGGTAGAGAGGCTTTTTGCTTCAGGTTTTCTCTATAGCAGTAGACAAACAGCATCTTGGTGGCCCCCTGCAAGCCATTAATGCAAACCAGGTGGTGATCTGCTTCTAGAGATTTTCACATCCAACCGCTTGCAGGTCTTTTGTTTGTTTGAAGAAGAACAAGAGTGTTTGATATTGTGGTGAAAATGATCAGCAGCAAAGACATTTTTACTACTTTAATTTCACATTTAACACCTGTTTTTTAAAAAAGTGAGATGGGCTTGGGACAGGGGAGGGTAATAATAATAATAATAATAATAATAATAATAATAATAATAATAATATAAAAATAAAAATAAAAATAATAAATAAATAATTTGTACTCCACCCATCTGGGTGGGTTTCCACAGTCACTCTTTTCGTAGTCCCACTTGTTTTGGTACTGTTTCTTGTGTTTTTGCTTTCAAAAAGTAATTAAAAAATACTCCTTATATTAGTTGCCTAACAATATTAAGCACTATAAGATTCTGCCTTATATTGCTCACAAAAGTGAGTAGTCTGTTCGGGGGGGGGGATAATGTGAGCTCACCTGATCCTCCCCATCCTGACCAATGTGAGAACAGTTGTCTGCTGTGGAATCTGCAAATTGCTGGTTTCCATCAGGTCATGTAGATTCACTTATAAAGGCTGCCTCTCTCCATTCACATTAAATTCCAGAGATGCCCTTTCCACTGAGCTCCATTTGCATCCCAAAATAGGCACTTTCCCCACCTGCCTATACATGCAGCTAGCTCATGCCGCAATGCATATTGCTTGATTGTAGCAATGGCTGTTGGGAATGATTGTACTTGATGGCATATCATGAGGTCAGCCATGCTTTTTTATGTACAATTCCCTCTAAGAGCATAGTCACAGCATCAAGTCTTGTTGCCCCCAGGGGGACTTCCTGCTACTAAATTATTTTCAATGCATGCAATGACAGGAACTCATGTGTTAGCTGGCAGTTTGTTGGTGGCTGTAATTACTTTTATAAAACTACCAAGAGAAGGCAGAGAGGCATATTTTAAACTCCAAAGAACTAATTGCAGTTTTTAAGGATTTGTGTTCATCTCCTAAAAAAACCAAACCCCTGCACTGAACTAAGACAGGGTGGGCTTCCCATGTCAAACTGAGACAAGTCAGCTCCCCCCCCCCTTGAGTACATTTTTAGTATGTTCACATCAGCAATGTAACATTAACAGAAGGGATTTCTGTTAAATTGAGGAGCTGTGATAAAACAAAAATCTTCTTATGTTAAGTTGTTCATGCAAGTGGATTGCTTATGTGAATATTCATTTACTTCCATGTCTTTTGAAGATGACTACAATAACAAAGCCATAGCTGTCAACTTACAGATTTGAAAATAAGGGACCAGCAGCCTTGAAAATAAGGGACCAGCAGCCAAAATAAGGGACCTGCAGCCTCACCTGTTTCAGGCACTCCAGTCTTCCTGTCCTCCTGCAGTCTGGTCAAACTCATGCTGGTAGCTTCGAGAACACTGTCCAACCAACTTTGTAACCAGAGGTTCAACTGAATAGAATCTGAATCACATGCACCACAAGGCCTATGCAGCCTCAACTTAAGATGGCTCCCCGGCCTGGCTTTGCACTGCAAAGTTTGCAGCAGCACGTGCAACAAAATGGCGTCCAGCATTCAAAACCCCCCTCAGCTTGCATTAACTAGCCACACACACACACAGCCTCCCCCCCGCCACAAGATCGCCATTCACCCACCATTTTAGTCAACCAGCTCCTTTCTTTCCCCCCATAAGTCAGTCGAAGGATCCTCCAAAACAAATCCAAAAGCCCCCCCTCCCATGAGATCTCCTTTCCTTTTCCCTCACCATGTGCCCCCGCTCCAGACAGACCTTCTCGCCGGCAAGGGTGAGTGTGCCGTCTATGACGTACCCATCCGATTCCGATCCGAGCACTCAGCTCAGGTATGTTCAACTTCTGAGCCCCTCTGAGCCAAAGGCAGAAAGCCCAGCCAGCAGCCAAACGAAGCCTCAAGGAAAACCACCGTCACCTCTCCGCTGGGAAGAGCTGAGCAAAGGCAAGTCCCCAGGCAACACAGCCGATTTGATCAGCACACGGCATGCAAGCTCCACCCCCCAGTCGTTCTTAGATTTCTTATTGGGTGAGCAACACAGCCAAGCAACACAGTTGGAGCCTCCCTCCTCCCTGGCTGGCAGGGAAGGAGGGAGAGGAGCTGCTTCCTTTGAAATTTAAGGGACGTCATTTAAGGGGCATTTAAGGGACATTCATCAATAAGGGACAGCAGCGGGACATGGCACTGGAATAAGGGACTGTCCCTTCAAATAAGGGATGCTTGACAGCTAGGAACAAAGCATAAAGATAGCACCACATAGAGTGCATACTGTGGTTGAGGTTGCCAGTGTGTGGATCATTGTGGCTAGGCTATTCTGAATGGCTGCTGTATTTTCAATTTGGCCCACTGAGCCCCTGGCATGCACCTGTGATGTCCTTTGCATGCTAGCAGCTAGCTGATTCGGAGATTTTTTTATCATGACCTGGTGCAATCCAGGTCGTTGAAAACCCAGATGGTTTCCGTTGTCCCTGAATTTTGTAATGGTTCTGTATGAATCAGAGCCAGTGGCCTGATTGTTACAACATTAAAAAGAAATGCTTTTAAACAAAGTAGACTTTTAGCACAGGTAACTCGCAACTTATGTGGGTTCCGGGCTCTTGCGCATATAAGCAGAATTGCACTTCCTTGGTTTCTCAACAGCTGATGCCGCCAACACCACCTTGTGTTTGAGGCCCATTCTGCAGTCTGAAGCTCTCCCAACCACCTCTTCCACACACCAGTCTCTTTCGTTGGCCCTCCAAACCCCTCTGCATGTCTCTCTGGCCTCTTTAGGTCACCCTCTCTAACTGCCTCTACCTCACCCAAACACTCTCAAGCATGTGTTGCGAGTTACCCGTATTTAACTTGGAATGTGAAAGGTGCCCTGCCCTATTTTAGGAGATTCCCCCTACCCACACTGTTCAGGAGGGCTCTACCAACCACCCACACAGGTTTTTCTGGGGCTAAGCAAGAGAATACTGTGGGAGGAGGACATAATAAAATCTGCCAAGCTTCCCTCTGCTTAGGATTCTTAGGGTTCTTAGGGTTCAGCCCATTGGCAGGTTTTTAAACTGTTGGTGTCAATATCAGATAAAACAAGCTGTTGTTGAAACATCATGAAATGGTGCTTCTGGTAGCTGCTTTTTCCGAAGTGTGTTCTTGTATTTTGATGGAATATCACACATGATTTCTCCAATGACTACCCCTGCACCCAAACCTAGATCGTTCCAGGTTTTGATAAATTACAGTGGTACCTCGGGTTACATACGCTTCAGGTTACATACGCTTCAGGTTACAGACTCCGCTAACCCAGAAATAGTGCTTCAGGTTAAGAACCTTGCTTCAGGATGAGAACAGAAATCGTGCTCCGGCGGCACGGCAGCAGCGGGAGGCCCCATTAGCTAAAGTGGTGCTTCAGGTTAAGAACAGTTTCAGGTTAAGTATGGACCTCCAGAACGAATTAAGTACTTAACCCGAGGTACCACTGTACATGCTAAGTGGTAGGCAGACAACTTCCGTAGGCACTAAATGTACTTTACCTTTTAGAGTACCGTATATTGGGGAAATCAGTACCTGCAAGACAAGTAGGAGATGGTATATGCATCTCTTTAGGAGTGAAAACCCTGCTGGATTCCCATGGAGGAACCACCAATAAACTATGTAAGGAAAACTTCCCATTGACACACTGTACCTGAAACACAAGATGCTTTTACTCTTCTAATTGAACACTTGAATTTCTGTTTCCATCTATTTTGAATATTTATAAGGTAACAAATATAATTTGTAACAGAGTTAAAATATTTAGATAAGACTGGCACAACTCTACATAGCACCACTATTTCGATTTTTAGAAGCCAAACACTGCTGTGTAAATTGTAAAGACCACCATACCACAAAACTCCAATTAAAAGACAATTTGCCGTTTCTTTTGAGACAAACACACGCACATGGAATTTTCCAGTGGAAAACTCTGTCACTTTTTAACCAATTTAAATGTGCTTCTTTATATACCAGAAGCATGGATTCTCAAACTTTCTGTCCACGGAGTCTTCTTGAAAATGTTGAAAATTTTACTGAACTCAGCAGTTGCAAAATGTCAGCCAAGAAGGGGAGGTCAGCCCACATTATGGCCCACAGTTTGAGAAATACTATACCAAAGTGTTATTTCCATGAAACTGACACTGAATATATAGGAGATAAATTTCTGGCGTGATGGTGAGTAGTTGACAAACCACTCCTTTCACAATATGTGTTTAAATTACTTATTGTATTTTTAGGAATCGTTTTGGCTCCAAAAAACAAGTTGGATATTCCAGTATTCTTTGCACCTCACTCAATGAAACTGTATGAAGTTGTGCTGGTTATTAAAGTTGAAAAGTTGGATGCTGATAAATGGTCTTACGATGACACCTTCGAATTAAGCAAAGCACTAACAAGGTAAACATTTTAGTCACAGAGGAGATAAAATTGATATCTGCTATTATTTGAAGTGAAAAATAATTGTGAGCTCTATCACTTTAGAAGATTGTTCATTGTAGTATTTATATATTGCTATAAATGTTGCAATGGTTAGAATTTACTAAGTCTAGAATGATTTTTCACACTTTGCAAACCTTACAAGTATTACTGTACATAGAATCATAGAACTGTAGAATTAGAAGGGACCCTGAGGATCATCTAGTCCAACCCCCTGCAATGCAGGAATATGCATCTGTCGCATACAGGGATCGAACCTGCAGCCACACTCTAGTCAACTGAGCTATCTAGGGCGTATTAGATTGACATTATTGAATTTTAGAGGTGTGAAGATTCTGGTTGATATGATAGTACCCTGCCCCTGGAGAAAAGTGGTGGAGAGCAATGCACCTGGGTTATGTTCCAAGTATCCTCTCTGCCAGCCTTAGAAACTCAGTCCTCTGAAACAGCCATCTTGCAGAACAAATCTTAGCTGGCTATCCCAGCAAATCTTCTCAGAGTTTTTGTTTTTTAAGAACTTTCCCCCCATTATTCAAAATACAAATCGTAACAATGATGCCCTCTGGATATCTGAAACTGAAGTGGTGGCTCTGGAACCTGACAAGATTGCTTCTAGGCGTTCTTTTTCTAGAAAGCGGCATATAGACTCCACCGTTTTCTGAGCTTTTCAGGACAATGACACTGTTGTGGTGACAGCTACAGCACAAATGACGGGGAATGCATGTTAGACCTCATGTTAGTATCTACTCTGTAGCAGTGGTGAAAGCTTTCTTTATTCAGTATGACTGAATCTGTGCAGTGTCATCCAACATAGATCTTCTGAATGGTGAGAGACTCCTACCAAGGAAGTTAGTGGAACCTTCAGTAGTCTGCTGCCACTGATTTGCTAAACACTTTAAGGATTAAGGCCACTGCATACAATTCTGACTTGGAAGCTGCAGTTACAATAGTAATGGTCTGTGATGTAGCTATGGCTCTGTCTGGTCAGGCTGATATGGATACCTCTCCACTTGTTCACCCAGGGGGTATGGACAGGATACTCAGAGCCACATATGTACTCAGCCTGTTGCCCTTGATTGATAGTGGTGGTTGTACCAAACTGTTTAACTGATATGCTTTGAGCAATGAATTTTGTAATCTGTATTTTAAATTAATTGATTGTAGTAATTATTTTGATGTGTTATGCTTCCAGTCTGTTATCTCCTTTGAATATAGTTCTCTATAGAAAAGAATAGTAAATAGTTGAGGATAGGATGGTAGCAAAACACAATAGCCACTATCTTAGAATATATTTGTGTCCTACTCCAACTGAAAACAAATTTTGCTGCGCAGATTAACTTCCGACATGATTCATTTAATTATCTTTGTTTTGATTTAATGACAAGTGTTAATAAGAAGTCTATTTATGATCGTCCTAAGAAGTGGATTTAAAAACAACCAAAAGCCTTTTACTTGAGTGTACCACTGTTCCAAAAAAGACAGCACCTTCTGGAAGCTGGTCCCACTGAACAAATTTCAAAATGGTCACAAAGCATTGTTGGAAATCTTGGTTAATTGTACTGTCAATATCACTTGTATCAATTTTCTAGAGTAATCATATTCATATGTATATATTACTTATGTCTCTCAGCAACACTGTAATAATGAAGGATGAAGTCATCCGGGGAATTCGTTGGATCTATCCAATTCATGGAATTCCTGAATCGACACCCTATAAATCTGCACCAGGTACATATGAGCCAAGAACTGCAAACTTTTCTTATATAAATGAAAATAGTACCCCCTCCCCAAGCTATAATTCAGTCTGGAAATAGTTGGAGCCATGGTCCCTAACATATAGGTGACTAAACAAACAAACAAACAAACAAACAAACAAACAAACAAACAAACTGGCTCTTCCTAAATGTCTCTTTCTGACCTCTAAATTCTTTTGAATGTTGCTGTAGCCAACACTCAAGAAGCTGGATGTCAAAAGGCTTATTTGTAACTTGCATCCCAATTGAAACGTGTTAGGAGGACTTTTTATTTCTGTTTATTACCTGAATGTTTCTAGCATGCCTGTAACATAAATTGTCTGCTAAGCTCAGAAGACAAATGAAGCAATTAAAATACAATATGAAACACAGATTTTAAAATGGAGAGGGCCAAGACATATTTCAAAGTCTTGGATGAGCAAAATGGTTCTGTCACCAAAAAGGACCACTAAGATAGCACTGGAGAGGCCTCTTTGGGAAGACTGTTCCATAACAGGGTGCCACTACCAAAAAGTCCCTCTCCTTGGGGGTTACTTACCCCACTTCGATCAATCTATATGGATATGTTTTATATTTATATGGCTATATAAACCCAATTTATATGGGAGAAATAGCTTTACCGTTTCAAAGTATTTTTCCATATACATCTTTTACTTTTATTCATATTATTATTTCAGTTGTTAGTTGCTTAATACACAGCAGTCTCTAGGAAGCGTAGAATAAATACACAAAAATGTTAAAACATAAACAGCCCTCAGTAATAAATAATTATAGAACAACAAAGCAACAAATACTTCAGAAAGCAGCAGGAAAAAATTACACAGCAGATCCAAACAGAACCAGCAGGGAAGCCAACAGTAGCTCTAGGTAACAGCCCACTCAGCTTGCCCTATCAAATGCTTGGAAAAGGAGGAAGGTGTTAACCTGTTGGCAAAAAGATGTTAAGTCAGCACCAGGTGGACCTCATTGGGGAGAGCAGTCCATAAATGAGAGGTCATAACAGAAAAGGCCCTTTCCCTTGTCGCCATCCTCCTAAGGACTAATGAGTCTCGGTAGGCTTATGTCGGGACAGGTGTTGGGTCAGATATTAGGCTTCCAAGCCACATGGAGCTTTATAGGTTAAAACCAGCACTTTAAATTTGGATTGGAAATGTCTAAGCAGCCAGTGAGTCCTGCCAAGACTGATGTTATACAGTCAGATTGCTTATTCCCTGTCAGCAGTCTGATTCCAACATTCTGAACTAGCTGCAGTTTCTGAACCATTTCCAAAGGCAGACCCACATAAAGCAATGCATGGGCTGTAATTCATCAGTACTGATCTCTCTATGTAGCAATGGGTTCCTCTTGTTCAGAATGAGAGACTAAATCTTTTGTGGCTCCAGCTAGCTGTGTACTACAGGGTTATCATTCAGTAAGGCTAACAGATAGCAGTTCCTCTCTGAATATTGTTTAGTAGGGAACATGAGTGGAGAATGCTATTATAATCATGTCCTGCTTGTGGGAGCAGAATGCTGGACCAGGTGGGCCTCGGGTCTGATCCAGCAGGGCTGTTCTTATGTGAGACCAGTGAAAACCAGTTTGCTACTTAGGTGACAGCAGATGTTGGGAATACAGGAAGTTGCTTTATACAATCACACTGTTTCTCCAGCTAGTTTAATATTGTCTAAATTATGCGACTCTTCAGGATTCTAGATCGGAATCTTTTCCAGCCCTCTGTTGGGCATCAGGGATTCAACCTAGGATGTTCTGCATAAAAAAGTACTCTAGCCTTCCCCAGAACTTCTAGAAAGGGTGGTATTCTGCATTAATCCTAGTCAGAGTAAACCCTTTTGACGTTGCTGAGCATAACTAATTTGGGTATATTAATTTCAATGGGGCTACCATTTAAGTAGGTACAACCAATAGTGCATAGTTATACATAGGCAAAATGCACTGAATTCAGGTATATGTATTATCATAGAGCGCTATGTGGAATATTGCAACAACAAATATATTCTTAAAAGCAGTTCTGGGAAAATAAGTTTCTGTGTAACAAAACGTTAACCATATCAGTTGGATTCCTAGTTTATTTCAAACTGGGGATAGTATGCCAAAAGTATATACATTAATTTCTTAGCTAAAGCACAATTACAGAATTAATTTGTTCCTTGGGTACCTATTAAGAACATTGGAAATCAGTTTAATGATGAAGCTAATAGCCTTTATAAAAACACACCACGTGGGCTGATAAGGGCACTTCAAAATGTGTGAGTCAATTATATACAAAAGCTTTTGTAAAGGAATGAAAACAATAGTCTGTCTTGGTGTTTGAAGGTAATTGAGAGACTTATTGAGGAATGAAATTATTGAACTTAATGGGATAGATATTATTTGTACTGCCATTGTTCTAATTTGTTAAAGACCTTTAACTTGAAGAAAAATGCCAGTATAATCTTAATTACAGATTTCATCTCATTAATTTGCAGTTTAATTAATTAAGGATGGAATGCTGAATATTACCACCAAATCTTTTCTTTCGTTCTTTCTTTGCACAGCATGGCACCCTCATAAAGTACTATAATGACAAATGTGTATATTGGTATTCTTTAAGTTAGTTGTATAGTGCATGGAAGAAAATCCATTCACATGGATGTTTTGAGAAAGTAAAGATAGACAATGAATGTACATACCATGTTACCCTAGAATAAGCATGTGTTTTGGTCCAGATATTCACTAGTCCAATGTCTGCTCTTCACACTTTGCACCTGGGGTCCCCAACATAACAGTCAACCACCAAGGCCTCCTGCCCTTCTCTATTTTAAATTATTTTTAAATTGCTTTTTTTTGCCTGAAGAAGGCTGCCTGTTTGCAGGGTGGCAATGGCTCCCTGCATATTTTTGTCTGTTTTTGTGATTGTAGGTGTTTTGCCTATGGGTGGCTGGGGGTGGGGAGCTTGTCTGAGCACCACCAGTTTATCTTTTGTGAAATATCTATTTTTGTGATACCCGCAAAAATTCCTTAAATTTTGAAATGTACCCCCAGGTCCAAAAAGATTGAGGACCCTTGCTTTGCACTACAATAAAGAAGCAGTGATGGGATTTGTGTTTTTCATGAAGGCCTTAATTCAACAGTACACTTTTTAAGCCAATTTAAACAAATGAACTGTCCTTTGGATTGTGACTGCACTCAGCATGACCACATTTGCAGTGCCAGCTCTAGTCAGGGATTGCTAGCTCAATGCTAAAGAGCTGAACTAAGAATGTGGGATGTGCCCTTAAGCTGTTGTTTAGCAACCATGAATTGCTTATAAGACATGCTGCATTTTATAATCACAAGCCACCATATTTTAATATTTTAAGCTGAAAGCTTCACAAAACACATGCAGTATTTATGGTTCACTCACCATTGACTTCATGTGCAGTCAGTTTTGTGCCCGGGTTTCAGAAGTGGGGTGGGAAAGGAAATCAATAATTACAATGAGACAGTTGATGGTTTTAAAGTGGTCAAAGCTTTCTTATTGTACGCAGCTGAAGATATACCAGGTAGAGCCTGGTGTTTTCTTTAAAATTGCTGTACTTAGGTTATTTCGAAATGGACAAGACTTTATAGTAGTAGTACCGTTGGTGGTGATAACAACAACAACAAATAATTATTATTTGCATCCTCTTCTACATATGCATTCATAGTGGGGTATATTTTGGTCTAAGAGATTTAGTTTGGTCAGAATTGAGTACAGTGGTACCTTGGGTTACAAACGCTTCGGGTTACAAACACTTTGGGTTACAAACTCTTCTAACCCAGAAGTAGTACCTTGGATTGCGAACTTTGCCCCAGGATGAGAACAGAAATTGCGTGCTGACGGCAGCGGGAAGCCCCATTAGCAAAAGCACACCTCAGGTTAACAACGGTTTCAGGTTAAGAAAGGACCTCTGGAACGAATAAAGTTCGTAACCCAGCATACCACTGTATACACTTCTAGGTAAGGTAAAGGGTAAAGGGACCCCTGACCATTAGGTTCAGTCATGACTGACTCTGGGGTTGCATGCTCATCTCGCTTTATTGGCCGAGGGAGCCGGCGTACAGCTTCTGGGTCATGTGGCCAGCATGACTAAGCCGCTTCTGGCGAACCAGAGCAGCGCACGGAAATGCTGTTTATCTTCCCACCGTAGTGGTACCTATTTATCTACTTGCACTTTGACGTGCTTTCGAACTGCTAGGTTGGCAGGAGCAGGGACCGAGCAATGGGAGCTCACCCCGTCACAGGGATTCGAACCGCCGACCTTCTGATCGGCAAGTCCTAGGCTCTGTGGTTTAACCCACAGCGCCACCCGCGTCCCCATACACTTCTAGAGTTAATGCTAAATACATTACTTCTGGTAAATGAGCCACTATAGCAGTTAGCAGGCCATGAAAATTTTGCCCCATGTTTTTTAGACTCATCTACCCATGTACTATCTGAAACCAAAGGGGCGCATTGGTTGCCAGATGCGATTTTTTCCCAGCCCCACTATCATGATTTGACTCACCAACTTGATCATAAACTAACAAAATACTGTCATAGCTGAAAACCCATTTAAAAACAAAATATAATAGCAGTTAAAAAACAAAGACTTTTTTCGTCTAAAACTGATACAGCAGCAGCGAGAATTAGATAATCAAATGTTATAAGCCTATTGAAACAGAAATCTCTAACTTCTGACAGGTAGTTGTTAAAGTGGGGAACATATCTCAGCTGGAAGGGTGCTGCAAAGTTGTGCAGCTGCCATTAAAAAGACCCCATCTCTCATGCTCACTCACCAAACATCTTATGATTGTAACTGAAACCTCTCATGATCTTTGGGACATGTGTCTTCTGCATAATGTAGTCAGGTGTAATGTGCTCTCAATATGAGCTCCTTTTATTTCAGAGAACTAATTATACAAAATATTTTTCCTAGCTGTTGTATGCTGCAGAGCCCGCAGTAGACTGGATGAAAGAGTAGAAGTGCTGTTAACTGGTGTAACACCTGCAACATCTGGTACACCTATAGTCTCAGACAGTATAATTATAGCTCCTTCCAAAAGCAAGTCCATCACTATTAATGATGAAGGTAAGAGAAATAGAGCACAGAAATTATTTATCCCAAATGAATTAGCACTCCTACAGCTGTCTCAAATCAAGATAAACTTAAAATCATTTGTAGAATTTCTGGGCTAAAATATACTGGCAGAAAAGAATGTACCTCGTGGGACAAAAATGATTCAATCAGTGTAAGACATAGAAAGGCAAAATGAAGACAGGTAACTCACATCTAACACTTATTTTACTTATGCAATCACAGCTTTGCACAGGTGGGAATAAATGGAGAATGGAGGAAACTCACTGTTCATTAATTTATTACCCCACCTACACAGAGCTGCGATCATGGGCTTATCCAGCTTTGGGAAGGAGGCAGGAGGGTTCTGGGACCCTGCCCAGAGCCCATGTACCTCCTTCCCAAAGCTAGGCAACCAGCCTTCTACCTTGTGCGGGTAGGGGCAGTAACAGGGGTTCTTAGCTTTTTGCATTTTTGTGTTTATGCATGGTCCCCAAAGAACTGAAGCCTCACATAGCATGTGAGTTACCTGTACATAAATGCCACAATTGTTAGCCAATCTGATGAAGGGAGGATTTAAGTTATACATAGAGTTTGATCCTGAAGTAAAAGTCATCCACTAAACTTTATTCAAAGAGAAACTCAACAGTTTAACCTTTTTATTATCCCAGACTATGCATAACCACCTTTGACATGTCAGAAGGAGGGGATACAAACCTAGCTCTCCTGAGGAGGGCCCTTGAGACCTCAGGGTGTCTTTGTGACAAATGTGTTTTTCACAGTACAGTGTCTAGTCAAGTACAATAGGCTCTCAATTTGAGTTATGTAATCCTTTGTATTCAGAATTGTCAATATTGTCATGTGAGTTAATATGATGCTGTTGGTTTCATATCAAAGACTGTGGTTACCGTTCTTTCATAATAACAAGGTAGCACATGCTTGGTGTTTAGAAATGTGCCCTATAGGTGAGTTAAACACTGTTTCATTTAGTTTCCTAAATACCGTAGTGTTTAAATGGAATTTAGTAAAATGTGCTTACTGCAACACAGTGACCACAGTTTGAAATGTTTCAAGTGTTGATGTGTGTGTCCTATATGAAGATAACAATATTTCATGATTAACAGTAGATTCTCTTACGTATTGCAAGACACTGGTTTGGAATAATATAACTTTTAAGGCAAGTAATGAGGTAAAAAATACTTTGACAGAAAAAAATAGCAGGATCAATTATTATTTTCTGACTTCTCTAAATAGCATTATAATGTCATTATTCCTAAATGAATGTGGTAGAATGTGATGCCTTTCAGTAAGTCAGATTTAATGGTGCTTTTAGTATTCTTCAAGCAACCACTGAAAACATACATGCACATTAAAAGCTCTAGGATAGCAGCTTGGCAAGTTCTCTCTCTCTCTCTCTCTCTCTCTCTCTCTCTCTCTGACACACACAAACTGAAAAATTCTGCATCAGTCAGAGTGTGGCAAGCAGTTTTTATACCCAAAGATCTATGATGATAATTATAGGAATTTCACATTTAAATAGTCACAACTGTGGTTCAGGATTTGAATTATTTAGATGTGAATAAATTCTTAAGTTATGAAACTTTTCCAGGCCTTCCTATGGCCTGTCATTGTGATTTGAAATTCTACTGACAGATCTATTAAAATTCATTGGGAAAAGGCATGCCTATGCCTTAAAAGGCCAGATTCAATGAAAGCATTATCTCAAAACTAAAGGCTTAGGTAGGATTCATCATTTAATGGTTTTGTTAAGAAGTGAATTACAGCACCAGCTATTCTAATGTTCAGAACTCTAGAATATTTGAGGGTTCTGCAAACTTTACAATACAATGCCACAAAAGACTTACAGTGCAAACAAGCTTAATGTTGGCAAACTCTTCCTGCAAGTGGCTCCATGGACATTCTAATGAGTGATATATTTTCAATGCACACCTTTGCTCTTAGCAAGCTATACCAGCAGATCAAGAGATGCAACTGGGCAGGTTGAGATAAAAGTGTCCCCCAGTCACCACTGGCATCACCCTATGGACTCTGTTTTATACCTTAAGGACCCAAGTTTATTCCAGCATCTGCTGTTTTGTCTGCTCACTAGTAAAGTTTTTGAACTGAGAAAAGCCGTGCGACCTCAGTGGGAAGAACTTTTGTTTGTGCGGGTTGGAAGGAAGGAGTTAACAAAAAGGGATGTCAAGCTTTTGTGGAGAAGAATGGGAGAATGGAAGGAAGCTTTAGGACTGATCCCACCACCCGCTACACTGAGAGCAGCTGGAAATCTCCAAGATGGAGAGCATTTGTAATACCTGCCTTGTTTCTGTAGATGGCAAATGAAAAGAGAAGTGGTGATGCAGGGACACCTTGCCAGTCTTCACTAGAGCAGCCAAACATCTATTTATTCAATTTGTTTAGTTAAAATTACACCCCACGTTTCACTTCATTTGAGTCTCAAAAAAGCTTAGAAAGAATTATTATTCTTATAATATATTTATTTATACCCTGCCTTTTCCCCTGACAGGGTACTCAAGGCAGGTAAAATAGGAACTGCTGAAAACATAGAGGAATCATGAAAAAAACTATTAAACATCAATAGAATTTAAACTATATGATATATATAAAGATCTGTTAAAAACATAGAAATAATTACAATAAAATCAACATGGCACCAGCCATTTCATTAAAAGCAGCCAGTTCCCCAAAGCCTGTTGGAATAAGGTGGTTTTCTCTTCTGCTTTCTCTCATTTCTTGAAAGAAAGATGTTGGTGATTATGGAAATGACAGGAACATTGTTCTCAAAAGAGAATATGGTTTGAAAACACAGGAGACATCATAACTTCTATAAGCAGTTTCAGCTCCCCTATCATTGACTTAGGGGCCGGGGTGCATTCCACTGAGGCGGTTCATAAAGCAAGACTTTCCCATTGCTTGATGTTCATTTGGGGGTGAACAGGCATTGTGCTTTGCTGCTCCACTACAGGTGTTAATCAGGTCACCAGTGCTAATATAACAGATGCTCTCTTTTGGCATTCACTTGCTACACATGATGCAAATGGCACAAGTGTGACTGGGGCATGCTGCCAATACAGGACCTAGGCAACATGAGCCATCTTTGCTGGTGCCAGAGACCCCTTTCCTCCCTCATCTGGTTCTTTTATTATTTAAAAAAAAACCTATTAAATTTTTGTACAAACCTTTACCTTTGGGTACATGAAGGACTATTTGTAAGTAAGTACAGCATCATTTCTGATCATGGGGCACTTCTGTTAAGTCATCAGCCATAGCTTCCAATTTTCTGGCTTTTTGGAGCTTGAACCAGCATGAGAGTCTTATTTCCTCTTTGCAATCTCTCTCTCTCCCCCCTCCCCCCATATTTCTCTCTGCCTCCACTTGAATCATCACACATGAACATCCTTTGCTGGCTATAAAGCGAGATTCCCCCTGCCTTCACATTTAAGCAGTTTCCCATGACATTAGTTGGTAGTCTGGCACAGTGCTGCTATAATAGCTCTGCAGTATTTCCATCTTATGGAATTATTCTGAGAAACAAAGCACATGCAAGTCTTTAGATACATAGATATATATGGCTCTCTGTGTTCAGAAATGCTTATTTCTGATTAAGACTGCTCCCTCACCAACGGTCAGAATGCTGACATGAGAACTGCTCTGCTTGACTTATGTAATATGATGAGCCCATTGACTTGAATGGGCTGGGTAATTTAACACCTGCTTTACAAATATTATCTCACAAAGCTAATCTCAATGGCATTTAGCCTGTTCACTTGCTATTGAGGAAATCTGGTTTATTCAGCCATTCCCAGCCCCCTAATTTCTCTCTCCTTATCCCTCAGGCCTGGCAGAAACCAAGCTTTGGGGCCCGAGGTAGATTTGGAAAATGAGAAATTGTTATAGGCAACACCTCCCAATTTCCCCAAATAAATTCCAGTTTATCTCTCAATCCACTTATTTCCCCTCGGCCGGCAAACTCCCCATCACCACCCTGGGCCTTCACTCATACAAAACAAAAACACAAACCAATTGCTACCTGCATTGTGTGGTGGGTGTGGTTGCGTGGCATCTGTGTTGTGGCATATTTAGTGTACGGTTGTGGAATGGAGTGTGTTTACATGTTAACGTGGGTAGATGAGTCCTCCTCACCTTTTGCTATGGTACCATGCAGCCATGTCTGTGAAGTAAACTTCTTGTTTCTTCCTTGTAGCATCTTGACCCCTCTTCACTTTCGTTTACAATAATCTGTTATCCCTTTCTGTGTAATTTCTTATGAACCAAAAGCTTACTCAGTTGTTTAAATACCCCCCCCCCCGATGAGTCACACATTCTATGGTACTGTGTGTTTAATTGTATGCATATATGTTGTTGTGCATCACCTTGGTATTTTATGAGTGGGCGGTATATTTTAATTAATTAATAACATAAAAAAGGCAAGGCTGTAAATAAACTTTAAAATGGATTTGAAGTTAGTTAAGGTGAGGTTCCTTTTTTCTTAATAAAGCACTTTTGAATTTTTGTATTGGTCTGAGATTCCCGCATGAATGCAAATGACAAAAAATACAAAATAAACCTAGAACATTTTAGGAAATATACATAAAAATTACATTTCTATAAATGAAAGCTGCAGCGTATCTGCAGTTTTGATACCCCGTGACAGGAAGATGATTTGAAGCTTTGCAGATGGGGCTAATAATTAAATTTTAAGATAAGCAGCTGGCTAAGAGTTTTATAGAAACACCACAGGCATGGAATGAAATTGCTATACTGCAGTATATTCATATTTAAGCTATTTTTGAAAAACAAACAGTGGAATATCAATTTGGCAAAAACAGTTACTCCCATAACTTTATTTACAGCAAGTGAGAATAAGCATGTTCCTCCCAGTAGTATAACATTTGTCTCCAAAAACAACAGCTGAGTGAAGATTTATTTAGTCCTTTTGCCAGCTTCCACCTTTGCAACTTATCATTGGTTATTAGTCAGGCCTGTCAAATTCTCATCTCCTAGCATATTGACAAGGCACAAATCAAGAAGACATTCAGAGAAAGAGGAACTAGCACAACATTTGACATTGACATCCATTTTGGCAGAAGGTTTTGCGCTTTTTAAAAAAGCAAAAAGAAAAAATGGTTTCTCTTCAAATGCTGGAGTGCAATGCATTTGAAATCAGTTACGTGTTCAAACCCAGAGACCTCCCTCCTAAATAAGTTCACACTTGACTCAAATTTTAGTTTGGTTTTTGGCAGAATTAAGGCCACAACTTTATTGATTACAGAAAGTGAGTGGTTGCATAGGCTCTGGTTTGACTAGCTCCCTGCACCCTTGCAGGTAGCGCTGACCCAGGGTTCCAGCACAGGTCAGCCAAGGGTGAACACCTGGATGGGCAAAAAGTCAGGAACAGAGTATGTCCGCCACCCAGATGTCCCCCTGGACTCAGGCACTGGCACAACCCCCTCACAGGGGTTGACCAAACCATTTGAGTCCCTGGATTCCTTTAACGGAATACCCTTCACATAGGGATGGCGAGAACGTTCCCCCATACCTATCACCTGAACCACAGCCTATCTGCAACCTTACAAGTTGTGACGATTTGCTACGCGGCAGGCGAAACCCAAATGGCAACATCCAATCAGCTAAGTGGGGGAAATTCCTGCCGTGCCTCTGTCCCAACAACAGACGACACAGGATGGCATAGCAAGGTCAAGTGCACAAACCCTAAAAATAGGGAGAGGTGGGTGGGTGTTCTGAATGCACATGCCAAAAGAGGAAGATCTGGGTCAAGTGCATAGGCCTAAATAGGTCCCTTGATCCATTTGGACTGCGCCAGATTGAACCCAACATCGAGGGACCTACCAAACAGGTGTTGTGGCTGACCAATCATACCCACCCACAACACAGGGGATCGGTCTCCAGGTCTCACCGCAACACGTGCCCTCTTTTAGGGAGGACACAATTCGTCTATTTAAAAGTGTAGCTCAGTCTACCCTATTGCTCAGACTTGTAGCAAAATTCAATATTAGCTGGAGAACAAAAAAACTTTATTCATTCCTGTGTTTCATCAAAGTTCCAGTTTGGCAGATAAAGTGTATATCTGAATAAAAACTATTGATCTTTCTGTATTTCAAAACTCCATTTTGGAAAAAAAGGTGTGAGTTGAGTGCCTAAAATATGTGGCTTACCTAAACTGAGAGAATTAAATAGAAGAAGTATGAGAATCTGAAGTAAAATCATGTGCATATTAAAAATGAACATTTAAAATTAATTATGCAAGAAAATATTTTAAAAGACAATGAATTATTCATTCTGTAATATTAAATTGTCAGATCTAGAGTTATAGATCCTTTTTACATTGCTGACAGACTTCAGAATCATTTGGAATCAATTTGAAAAAGATGAGACTTTGTCAACCTTTCTAAAACCACTGAGGCTGTATTTCTGCAGTTAGTTAAAAACCAACAGAGGGGCCTTAGGAAGTGACATAAATGTTGTAAGTGTCATAAGTCCATGAGCAGGATGCCACATTCTCTCCAGCCCAGTAGGCCTGCAGAATGTTTCATTGACATAAATGGCCCATCAGTCATCACATTTAGCTAGCGATAGGTATTTCTAGGTACAAAGTATTTCTAGAACATGTCAGGAGTTGGCTCCTTGGTCCCCAACACTCAGGGCTGGATTAACCATTAAGCAAAATAAGCATGTGCTTAGGGCATCAAGGGAATGGGGACCCCACAGAAGTTTTCCATTGCTGGATTTACCAGGGACATATGGTGCACCTGAAGCAGGTTCCACAAAAAAATGCTCCCACTCTGCCCAACAAGGAGAGGGTTACTCGGCCCATGAGGTTAAAAATAGCAAGTGAATTTGTATGCTCTTGCCCCACCCCCCATCGGTATTCCTGAGGACTATGCATTTTTAAAGTTTATAAAGTGTATGCAATGACGGGAATGTTTAATTCCTATTTATGTGACTTGACAGTGTGAACTGACCATTTTTAAACATCCTTGCTTTCCCCCCTTAGAAATCATATCTATTTATGTCAAAAAAATTATTTTTTGTTTTAAAATACTAGAATATTTTTAATCATTTATGAGTGGCATACCATAATAGTTCATTTTACACACCATAGACCATTTCTGTGGCAGGGGAAGCTCAGGCTGTTTTAACCTTATACTTTCATCATGCTATCTGCATTCGCATATTATCTTGGTATGAATTCACACCAGGGATCGCAGTGATGATGTTTTGGGGTTTGGAAAAATAAAAGTGGTTTATTGCAGAGTTAAAAGTGCTTGGAAGCTGGAATTACCTGGAGCTGCACAGTGCCACCGCCACCTGTTCTGTCTCATTCACACATCACTAGCATTGCTTAAAAGAAGAGATAAAACACACCAAGGTTGCATTGCTAAAGGGGAAAAAAGGTGTTTTTACTTACAGTTGCTTCATATTTACATACTTCTAAGGTTACATGGTGGAAACTAGTTTCCTGGTTGCCTCATGCAAAAGACAAAGGGGAGACAGAGCTTGGGGTTTAGTGGGAAGTGTCTTTCCCCCTATCTGTTAGTCGCAACCCTGCCCTCTACTGCCTATAGCCATGCAAGGTAGCTTATACCCAACAGATCTTACACTGGTAGTCCTAAATCCTACAAAAGTATTTGTTGATCGAGATAGTCATATTGTATCTTTGGTATGTTTTTAAGGCTAGGGTAATTAATGTTGTCAGTGTTTGCATTTATTTATTTATTTAGGATAAACATTATATTCTTTTTTCACCCTACATTAATCTTACATGTCCCCTTTTCTTGCATTATCTGGGTTTGACTGTTGTTATGAAATGTGCAGTTTGCACAGAAGCCTGCAGTTCTCACATGCAACCCTGACATCCCATTTTTTTTGGGGGGGGGTGTCTTTTGTCATTGAGACCTTGAATGTACTCCAGAATTTGGCACCCCAAAGGTTAAGAAGGGCAAGACAGAAAGATAAAAGGTTAATTTTATTGAGTCAAAAAAGGTATTAGCACATTCATTAAGAACTTTACGCAGAATTGCAGTGGGGTTGGGGAAGTTTCAAGGCAAGAATCTGAAGGAAGCAACATGGAAGGCTTTCTGGGCAATGGCAGAGGATGGGCTTAAGTAGCAAATGAGCATAACAGGAACAGGTCTCCTCAAGAAAAAGACACCTGGTCAGGCTTAAATGGAAAAGATAGAGGAAGGGGAGAGAGTCAGGGCTTGGCCAGCTGACTGGGTTTGCAGGCGTGGGGGTTAATAATGCAATATATGCAAGAAAGTGCCTTGATGTGTTGGAGTTGAGGGTTCCTTTTCACTATGCAGAGAGATGAGAACTCTTTCTGTTGGAGAGATTCCTAGCTTCTGTGGTGAAAGCATTACTGTATATACTCAGGTTGAGCTTTAATAAATATAAACAAAGACTAGCAATCCTGTGCTCCTGGCAGTTACCAGGTTGGGGGGAAATTAAACAGTGCCAGTCAGGAAGCACTTATCCTAGATGTCTGAGAAATGACTTCCAAAATTGCATCTTCATTCTGCTTCCCCTGCAAGTAGGGGTAAAGGGATTGACATGCCTTTTGTGCTTTTCTCCGTGGAGCCTCCCGTGATTTAAACTTCTTTGTTAGCTGTTGTTGGGGAGGTGGGCAGGGAAATTTTAGCTAATCATATTGGCTTGACAGAAGGAGCCTGATGCTCTTTTGTTTACTTTAAATTTACAAATGAGAAGAGAGGGAGGCTGAGTTTTACAGTCAAAGAGACGGTAATGAATGGATATACCAGGAAGTGTTGCAAGTCAGCTTGTTTGAAACATGCTGTAATAGAGGCTTTCTCTCCAGGCATCTCCCGGCCAAAACAGAGCATCCTTTCACAGGGAACGCTACTATAGCAAATGCTAGATTTTAGGAGTGCTTCATAGCACAGTTTTTTTGAGGTATCTACAGATGGTGCCTTTGATGCTTTAGCAGATGCAAGGCACATCTAGGCAGTTTGGCTTCAATGGAACTGCATAGCCAATGATACGCAGCTTGCCATGGATACGTAATGTTTGTTCAGGAGTATAAAAAAGTCTTTCTAATGTCTGTGGCATTCGTTTTGGGAACTGGGTCTTTCCAACTATCATTTTTAGCATGAATTCTTCAGTACAGTAAGTGGCTTCTAGGCCCTGATGCACACCAGTGCTCAGGATTACCTTTCAGGCTAAATTAATTCAATGGATTATACTGAATTAGTTACAAATTGAACTTTTTTCAGGTTTGTCCGTCTCTTGACGCCTCCTATTCAAAGCTATTGAAACAAACCCTGGAAACTTTAATAGAGATATTGGCAGCACTTCCTTCTTCCAAATCCTGCTGCATCCAAAGAGAAGTAACATTTTTGTTAGCTGTTCAACCCTCTCTGCAATCAATCTAAAACACTATAGTCATATAATAATTGAGTCAGGCAAATCATGAGCAAATTGTAGCCATTTTATCCAATAGTTTCTATTTCTGTACAAGTGCTCAGTTGGAATTTCAACTTCATTTCTCTTAAGCCCTTTTGGGATTGATCACCACATTATCTTTTCCAAAACTATAGGATTTCCATGAATCACCCCTACATTCACATTTGAAGTAGCCTAAAAACATTATTTTAGACCCAAAGGCTAGCATCCCTCCTTTGGTGGAAAGATTCACTCCTCTATCTAGATCTCTGCCCTTATCAGTGCTGCTTAGGAGACAGATGTGCATTCCTCCTCATGAGAATATGATTCACATAAGAATGATCCATTGTCTGTAAAAAGCAGCAGCATGACAACAAAGACTTAAGTTGCCCTTGCAAACAATTAGAATCTGTCTTGGTGAGGCAGATATGACAAAAGTACAGCCATAAATTATTCCCATCATTTCTCTAAAGACAGCCAAAGAGAAGCCCTAAGTATGAAACCCTTGATGAATATCCAGCTCATTACATAGAAAAATGATCTCTACATCTCATGACTGGTTATGTGCACTGAAGGAGACTTGCCTCTCTCATTCTTCTATTATTGTGATTTTACTCTACCTCACTTTATGTGATTCTCTGAATTTTTTCCTAAATTAACAGATCTTACACTGCTTATTTTTTTATACTTTTAACAAAAGTACAGGATTTACCATGTTCTATAGCACATCACTTTCACACATGCTGTTGCATCAATAATTCCTATTAATATAACTTTTTGAACAATAATATTGTGAAATTATACCTTCTCTAAAAAAGCAGTCAAAGTAAGCTGTCATTGCCTCAGAGTTAGCATCTGCTGGTAGAGGCAGTAAACCTGCCTTTGGGGTGGTACCACTTTATTTATTTAGAGTATTTAAATCCCACCTTTCAGCCATAAAAAATCCAGGAACAGCTTACACATACTTGTGCAATGGAACTTTCTTCCCCCTCTCTCCTCCTCCGCCATATTCCTTGAACTTTCCAGAACAGATCACAAAGGCAGGAGTGAGGAGGTGGGAGTTCCATTGTGCAGTTGTAAACCCTTGCCCTGTTGAATGAGTGTGCTGAATACTGCCCATTGTTTAATGTGTGTAGGTAGAAACACTAGAAGCTTCATTCTGGCTTCATCTTCTATTTTGTAACATTGTGTTTTTAAGACTCCAATATTTTCTAAGTTGCGTTATCATTTTCATCAAGTCTGTGAGCTTTTTAGGAGCATCTGGAAATTTCGTCGTTTGATTTTAATCGCACAACTTTAGACAATTTTGTGATGATGATACATGGTCTTTTTTCTTTTCTGCTTCTAGCAGTTGTCACTGTATTTAGGCAGCATGTGTGTCTGGGAGCTGTCTAGATACTAAAACTAAAATATTAACATATTCACAGAGGGGTTTTTATAGCATGATGATGTGGTCGTCTTTAGAGTTTGCAGCTCTCACTGAAAATCTAATTACATTATTCTGTTTTGAGCAGCCCTAAATTAGATTTGCAGTGGAGATTCACAACCAGCTATGGGACTGGCAAAGAGAAATAGTTTTATATACCTTCAACTGGTACTTACAAAACACATTTTTCCTCAGGTGCTGTAAAATACTTTCAGAGTGCTTAACAGAGACACAGCAGAGTTCATAAAACAGAAAGCCCCCAGCAAAAATAAATAAATATGTATTATTAGTGAATGACGGCAGGTGCCACATACATATGGAGGAAGCAAAGCTAATAGAGTCCTTTTAGAAATGCATTGACAGAATGTACAACACAATTACCAACTGCAGCTCCATCTTATTCATATCTGAATGGTGTGAACAATACAATAAACATTCACTATGCAGTATCCAGTGATTTGATTGCTGAAGGAAACATCTGTTCAGCAGTAGCAATTTTGTCTCTGTGGTAGGTTTCAAATGATGTCATCCCTCCTCTCCCCCACCAAGTTCATTTTTATGTTAGAGCCTCTGTGTGGTGACATTTTCTGCTGAGGAATAATTATGAGCCTTCAGTTGTGTCCTACTGTGAATGTTCCACTTTAGTATCACAATTAGCAGTGGATCAATTTAACAAAAGCAAGAAATGGTTTTCATACCTTAATGTCATAGCATGCATAGATCCCCAAGAGGAGGAGACCATGATCAAATCAGCAGATCCTATATGCCTACCCACAGAATTATGTCTTTTTTCATGAGTTGTCATTTTCAGCATGTGCACTGTATAATTCATTGTACTTTAGTGCCACGTTAACCATAGTACAATAGTGAAGCACTTGCTGTTTGGATCCAGACATGCTTCTCCAGAAGTGGAAAAACTCCTTTCATTCATGCAAAGAACCATGATCCAGTGGGAACGCCTCACATGAGGAAAAAGACTGGGCAGCAGCTTTGCCAGTTCCTCATTCCTCTTGCAGACTCATGCATCACTTCCCTTGCTGTTCCATAGAGTCCCTCCAGCTTTTCAGGAGATAGACACCTGCAGCGGTGAGAAATTGATTAAAATCACCACACCGCACCATTTCTCTGGTGCTAGCTATTCAAACTGGACAAGGCCTAGGTAACTTTTGAACTCACATCAGCATATAAAGTTGTGGTGCCTCAGAGCACATTGCTGCACTCGAGGTGCTTTTATCCATTCCCTACTGTATCCTCAGGTATACATAGGTAACTTCTTAAATTGCTTATTATTCAGAAACTCAGGTTTACAGTCATCTGTAATTGACCATAGCCCATTAAATTAGATAGCACATAGAGCTGAAAGGTTCTAATATGGCCAACTATGTTTTCACAGTACTGGTGTCTGCCTTTCAATACATCACAGACAAGGAGCTAGGGGCTGTGCTGTGCCCTGACCGTTAATGAGGAAGTATATTGTTTATATTATAGTATTAGTACATGATTAATAGTTGCTATTTTATCACCTTGTATATAATGTATCCAGCAGCCAGATTGCGGAGGGAACAATTTGCAGACAATATATATACACGTAGTTTACTTTCTAAGAGGGCAAAGGATGATATTGTGGCTGGGGGGTGGGGACTGTAAAAAGCATTCATTTTTGGTATCAAACCTTTTCCAAAACAGCAAGCCTCTCCTCTTTGAAACCCAATTTTATTTATACTACATGTACAATGCTATGTTCTTATTTTCTCTCTCTCTTTTTAGGATTCTCGACCCAAGAAGAATTTGTGTATGATATTGAGTTTGAATCTGATAGAGTGGCATCTCAGCTGAAGTCTGCAGTAGCTATAAACTTGCTGAAGAAATTTCGGGATCTGAAAACTGGAATTGTGACCTTGGTCTTCAATATCATATTTGCACCTAGCAAACCAATGAGGTACAGTGCCCAATTGTGATTTCTCTAGACCTGGTACAAGGCCTCCTTTCTTTTCCTTGAAACCCCTTTCTGTTGTTGTTTCTTCAGGCTTATTTAGGTCTGGATGCTTTATTCATATCTATAGCCAAGTATGGCATGTATGTCTATTAATTACATAGGACTAGAAATGCTTTTTCCTGTGTGCCATGGGGATGGTGATAATTCTCTTATGCATCACAGACACCCAAGGGGCCTGTAAATACTGGCTACCACTATTCCTGTGCATTCAATAGATCTTTCCAGGTGCTTCCTTTCATGCAACTGTGGTCACATGGAGAGACAGAATATGCTAGCCTAACCCCCACATTCTCGAAATAAATAAATAAAATTTAAAATTGTCAAGTAGCACCTTAGAGACCAACTAAGTTTTTTCTGGGTATAAGCTTTTGTGTGCATGCACACTTCTTCAGATATATGCACACAAAAGCTTATACCCAGAACAAACTTAGTTGGTCTCTAAGGTGCTACTTGACAATTTTTAAATTTTTTAATTTATTTCGACTGCGTCAGACTAACACGGCTACCTACCTGACCCCACATTCTCAACTGCACATTTTTTTTTGAAGGGGGTGGTCTATAAAGAGAAGCTTGCTATGTTTGCATAGACTTGTGGCATGATTTGGAATCTTGATGGCATTGGCCCCAACAAACCTAAAAAAAATGCCATAAAATTTGGTCTATGCACAAGATAGAGGAAATAAGTTTGCACATGCATACTGAAATATGATGTGCAATATAGATTCAGGTTTTTTTCTGCGGAGTGATGGCATGTGTGTGCGCATGCTTGGCCAGTGGCTTTGGAACTTTATAAAAAACAACAGTTGCTATCCTGATTTCTGAAGCTGTGTTTCTAGTTCAACAATTCATTCTGATGCAGGAATCTGAATTTGTACACGGAGATCCATAAAAACGTCCGCATTCATGTGATGCAAAAACATGTTGGAACTGTGCCATCTCTTAAAGTGACCACAGAAGCTTGCTTGCATAAGTGTCATATGCCCTGGGGTTCATACAGAGCACTGTATCAACAGCAAGGAGTAAATACATTCTGTTCCTTCCCAATTTCATTCCTGCTTTTCTTTTGAAAATGACCAATTCTTGCCATTTTTATATCATTGGCCCTAGCTGGGCAATGAGTGTCAATCTAAGAGGAGTTGAATTGTTCTGAAAATGCACTACTTCTCATTATGTGAAACACCAAATGGTGTCTCATCCTGCATCATTATGGGAGAGTGAAGAACAGTGAAGAAAATAAATCTAGGGGCTTTTGGATAACGTTTGACTGAGATATATGGAATCAGATTCTACTTCGCTGTGGAATTTATTGGATGGTGTTGGACAGCTCATTGTCACTCATCCTTTGTCCCACAGTATATTTTATTGTTGTCAAGATTAACTATATCGGAGGAACACGTTAAATAGTTACAGCAGTTCAGGGGTGGGTGGAGATAATAATAATTCTTTTTAAGCTGCAGCTTCTTTAGGAATAAAATTCCATCTCCAGTGAAGTCTGTGGGAGTTGTCATTGACTTTAATGACAGAATTTTACATTTCTTTGGAAACTAGAACTTAAATTACATCTCAATTACTGAGCTGTCATACTGTTGCCATACTGTAAACAGTTCTCCTTTTCAGCAACATGATAAATCAAGGTGTCACCTTGCAGAAATCAAGACTGCTACTGAAATGTAAGCGTAAGGTGAATTAGACTGCGCCAATTAGTTTGGTTCTTCATTCTTTACAGAAACAGATGGGGAAAATAATGTGATATTTAGCTGACAGCCCTTTCCAAAGTAAGAATGGATATACTATCCTGCATAAAAATAATATCTGCAATCCAATTTATGACCAGCTGTGTAATGCATTACAGGTCTACAAGAATATAAGTGCACCTTGGACATTGATTTATTTGACTTACGTTGCATTATGCCTTCTATTATAATGAATATTTTAAACTTAATTTTGAAGGCATCCGGCAACGTTGGTGGTACAGTGTGTCACAGGAGGCATTTGGAAGTTTCCAATACTGTTTGTTGCCACTGAACCAGAAGTGGATGATGTCATCAATATTGAGGCAGCTGGCTTAAACAAGGAATCGGTAGTTAAATTTAAGCTTACAAGCCAAACAAGGTAAGAATATCTAAGGGGGGAAACCTAAAGGTCTTTTTTGAGAATGAAATGTAGCATCCAACGGGGTTCAGCTTATTTAAGGACAATATGAAACTAGTCAATAAGACTGATACCAGATTCCTCCCCCCACCAAAAATAAATAAATCCCAATGAGCAAGTAGATCAGGACATGTTTGGAAATAATGCTATACTAAGAATGTGGTGCCTAAACAGGTTAACGTTTATTGAGGCTGTGGGACCATAGAAATAATTGAGGAATCCCATACACAAACACACCAATAGAAATTGTTTCAGGTGAATAACTTTCCTGGATCATTATGGGGATATAACTATCATCATCATCAGGCTATTATTATTCCTGTGTAATCATGTAGCATAAAAAATGAATATATTGTCCAAAGATGTTCTGTCTAAAATGATGGTGTTCCTTGTACCTAGAGCATTTTGGGGTTTGCATTTGTTTCTTGCAACAAGTTTCAGGCACTGCCCTAGCTCTGCCTTGCCCTAACAAAAATGAATGAATGAATCAAAAAAACAATTACTAAACAAAACGTACCAAAAAAAAAAAATCTGGTTAATTGAAAATGTTACATAGTAAGATAATGATATCATCTACCAGGAAGTGAATCAGGGCAAATTACTGAGAGTAAATTAAGGCCTTTCTCCCCGGGCTCCATTTTGTATCAACGTGTGTATGTTGTATTAACTAGGAAATAATGGAAACAAAGATGAAATCAAGTCATTAAGCAGGGACTCGATAGCAGACTGTTCTTACGGCATTTCCAATGGTATCTTAGAATGTTAATAATTAGTGGTAAATGCAGAGGATTACATTACATGTAAAAGTACAAGGAAAAGCTGGGAAAGGTAGTATTGTTGCAGGCCACCTCCACCTCTGAGTAGCACGAGATTCCAGAGTTCCAGGTACGCATCGAGGGTTCATGTTTCCTTTTATAAATGAGGCACAGTGCAGACTTTGGTGTCATTCTGACATATGGTTTATTTACACCTATATACAACCTGAGCCTGTGATGGAGGGGTTCACAGCATCAGCACCCTAAGAGGGTCTTGCTTCTCCCACAGCCAAAGCCTTGGATCCTTGCAGAAATCAGTCAGGCGCTCTCTCTGCCTTTTCAAAGCTGCTGCTTTTGCCTCCAGCATCTTGCTCACATAACCGCCCCAGTTCAACTCCCTATCTATTAGTTGCCCCTTAATTCCCCTTACTGACTCATCACCCAGGCTATCACTTCACAGGAAGCTAGTTTGGCTTGATTGGATATTAACACTTGCTCAATCCAGGTATTAGAGGGGTCTGACACCATCTTAACACCCCAGACTCATAACAGTATATACATGAGAGACCACGTTGTCTTCCAATGGAAGAGTGGGATTTAATTCAATAAATAGAGGATAAATAAGTTTGCAGCATAATACATTTATAAGGATTCTGGAGAGGGAGAATTTCAAAAGCCTATAAAATCCTGCCTCAAAAACACGGTGATGTTTTAAAACTCCCAGATTCTTCTCCCACTAGGATTTGAAGCCCAAACAAAACAATGCCTTGGCTGTCCAATTCTTTCCACTGACTCAGCAAAGTCCTTGTCAGCCAGGGATCATGAGAGCTTTGAAACCCAAAACCAGAGCCCTCACCAGCTTCTTAAAAAGCTTCCAATACATTGCACAGGGCTTGATTTTAAGAAGAGCACCGGGCAAAATCTGGGATGGGGTTGGAACTGTAGCAATAGCTCCTCCCTCTTATGTCATGTTTTCTCCCACATATCTTTTTTCCTACTCTAATAGGAATTAATGGAGTAGTTTTCCTTCTCTGCCCATAAGATTTGATGGTTCCATTCGTTTCTATGGCCAGGGTTGTCAACGTGCTTTCCTGGGTCCAGTACATTGTATGTGGATTCGGGACTTCCTGCATTCTTAAACCCTGCAATCTATTGGCAAGCACTGCTGCTTACATACATATATTATCTCAGTCTAATTCTATGTCTCAGGGTTGTTCTGAAGAGAAAAAGGAGGGGGGACAATGCACAAAGCCTTGAGCTCCTAGGAGGAGTCAACATGAACAAAGAAAACAGCCCCCCACATTCCTTTAACTGCTACATTCCACAGTGCTGATACTTAAAAGCAAAACGAGAAAAACAGAAAAAAAGCTTGCCAACCCAGGTCAAGAATGACATGCAAAAAAAATAAATGTGTGCACTTTCACAACTTTGGCAGCTGAATCATCTACCTCACAGTATTGTTGTGAAGATAAAAAGGGGTGAAGGGGAAGGCCACGTACACAGCTTTGAGCCTTTCTTAGTAGAGGAAAAGGAAGCTACAGTATAACATTTGCTCACCATGTTGAGAAATAATAATAATAATAATAATAATAATAATAATAATAATAAATAAATAAATAAATAAATAAATAAATAAATTTTTATTTATACACCGCCCTTCCCAGTTCAGAAAACCGGGTTCTGGGAGGCTAACAACAAATTTAAAACTCTTAATTGCAATACAACATAGAAGCAGCATAAAATACAGTATGAAAACATGAATAACAATAAATAAGCCAGTAAAACACCTGGAAAGTGCATGCACAGCGCTCCATGCTTTAACTGCAAGATCACACAGCCCAGGCATTTTAGAACAATAAACAATTTGCCAACCCTGATTGAAACAAACAAGAGAGAACACACAAGAGGAAAATATCTCAATGTAGCCCTGCCCTCCTCAAACTGTTTTCCTGGTAAGTCAATGCTGCTTTTGCTTTTCCTGCTTGCTCCCAGTGGCAGCAAACACCTTAAAAGCAGAGAAATGGTGAGGAGGAGGAGACGGCAGTGCCGGTGTGTGCCACAACCACACCCTCAGACAGTAGCCCTGGGGAGTCCTTCTCTGGGTGGGGACATACAGTGTATGGAAGGTCTAGCCACAGATGCCTGCAAGCATGATGTAATTGCTGCTTCCTGCTGCCACAGGGCAGGCCTTCTTGCTCCCCTCTGCTGGCTGGCTCCTGCTTGAGCAGCTCTTACCTGGAGGTGAAAGTGGCCAGTTTTGGTGCTCCTCTGCCTCCTTGCTCCACCCTCTCTTGCTACTTTCTTCTGCTCCTGTGCTTTTCAGCGACTGAAGCACTGCAAATGGGCTTCCTTGTGGATCTGCTTGCAAGTAACACAGACAGGTAACAATTGCTGCTCCATATGGTAGACCCATTCTGACATTGGGCCCGGTACCACCTATACCCATCTCTCAGTGGGCCTGCCTCTGTGAGTGAAGAAAAAACACTATGGGAATGAAAACATGGGGAAAGGGCCAAATACACCATGATCTGCAGGCCAAATACACCTCCACAGAGGGGAATGGAGCTGGGGAAAAGGACATACTGCCAGGGAGATAAAGTCCATCTGAGCCCCCAAGCTCGGTGCCGGACGATCCATCGACCTCCCGTAGTCAGGCAATATCAGCAATTCAGCGACACTAAGCCTCAGGCTTAATGCACACTCTGACAGCAGAATTCACACAGCAAAAAGTTGCACAAGCATGAGAGCAGAACATGCATATTTACAGTTTATTAGGCGTTGGTCAGAACAAAGAAAACATGACCGTCTGCTCCGACTGCTCAGGCAAAACCAGCAGAAAACGAAAGGAACTTACAACATAAACATCCTGTGAGACAGGAAACTACGCAGGCTGTTATACAAACATCCTGCTCCCTTTTAAGGTGGAACGGAAATATCCTAACATCCTCCCCCTTTCTGTGTAACCTGTAGTACCTGTGGTTCAACCTAATTGCAACCTTTGTGTGTAAACCTTCAGTTGTTCTCTGTTAACAACCTTAGACAACAGATCAGCAGGAATTTTATTTCCTGGCATGTAGGACACCTGAATGAGTCCTTTCTGAATACACTCTCTTGCACGATGTAGCTTAATCTGCAAGTACTTGGTCCTTTGCTTGCAACTCTCAGAGTTCAGCAAAGCCAAACAAGATCTATTGTCTTGATACACTTGTATAGGACATTTCACAGAAACTCCAACGTCCTTAAACAGTTGCATCAACCGTTCACAATCCATGAGTGAAAATGACAGAGCATTGAGTTCTGCTTCACAGGAACTTAGGCTAACTGTCGTCTGCTTTTTGCACAACCAGTCAAACAGGCAGTGGTTGTACATGTAGCATACTCCAGAAGTGCTTGTACCATCCGTGGTGTCACTTCCAAAACTTGCATCTGCAAAGATTTCAAGACCTCCAGTCTTCTGACTGGTGAACCTCAGCCTGTAGTGCATAGTCCCTTTCAAATACCGGGCTATGCGCTTCAGAGCTTTCCAATCCTGAACAGTAGGATTGTTAGCATGTCTGCTCAGCAGGTTAGTGCTTACAGCAATGTCAGGTCTTGAACATCTAGCAATGAAATTCAACTTGCCTAGAATGCATCTGTACAGCGTTGTGTCAGAAAACGCTTCAGCAGTACTATCTACCTGGTAACCTGTCACCATCGGTGTGTCTGCTGGGTTTGCATCAACCAAATTCAACCTGGTTAATACATCAGCAATTTTCTGTGTTTGGTGTACCAGAAAATTACCTGCTTGGTCCCTCTCCACCTGCAGAGAAAGATAGTTGGATACCTCACCAAGATCCTTCATGTCAAAGTGCTCCTTCAGCTGAGCTAGGGTGCTTTGGTAAAAAGCCTGATTCTTCCAAAACATCAGAAGATCATCAACAAAACATAAACAATACAGTTTGTTTTGCCCCTCCTCCTTGACAAACACACACGGATCAGCTTTGCCCTGGTGAAAACCTAGAGAAAGCAATGTCTCAGTGAGTTTTGTGTTCCAACACCTGGCACTCTGCTTGAGACCATATAAGGATTTCCGCAGTTTACAGACCATTCCCTTCTGTATCTGCATTCCATCAGGTGGAAGCATGTACAGCTCCTCCCCCAAAATCCCGTACAAAAAAGCTGTATTTATGTCATGATGGGAAACATGCAGTTTCTCCTCCGCAGCGATCTTGAGCATCAGCCGAATGCTCTCATATTTGACCGTGGGTGAGTAGGTCTCGTGGTAATCCTGCCCTGGTACCTGTGAAAAACCTCTGGCAACCAATCTGGCTTTGTGTCTGACAACCTTGCCATTCTGGTCTGTCTTGGCCTTGAAGACCCATTTGCTGCCAACCAGTCTCATCCCTGGGACTACAGGTACCAGCTCCCAAGTCTGGTTCCTGTTCAAGGAATCAACTTCAGCCTTCATGGCATTAAGCCAAGGCTCAGCATCTTTAGAGGTTAACTCCTGAACCTCTTTGAAGCTTGAAGGTTCCCACACCTTCTCTGAGCTACTAAGAACAGCAGTTGCCGTCTTAGCAAACTCATCAGCAAATCTCTTTGGAGGTTTGCCTTTGGTCGCCCTTTCAGACCTGCGAACCAGACGCAAGTCTTCTGGACTCATCTCCTCCTTCTTAGGAGAAAAACGACCAATGGTGAACAGTGGTTCTTCCAGTTCATTGTCAGACTCATCAGATGGTCTGACTGAGGCCTTTGCGCTCTTGTAGTCTGCTGTGTCATCACTGTCACTGACAGCAGCAGCAGCGCCGCCCACTGAACTGGAATCCGAACTCTGATCATCATCATCATCATCATCCTCAGTTTCCTCAGCTTTCTCAGCATGATCTGCTTTCTTCACATCACCTTCATCCTCCTCTGGGTAACTCTGGAAAATTCCCACATTTTCCCCCCACTTAGGATTGTACTCAACACTCCTTGTGAACTTTATGGACTTAGAGTTAGTCATCCATACCCTGTATGCACCTTTTTCGTACCCCATGAACAAACCATGTGCCCCACGCTTCCCAAGCTTGTTGCTTTGTGGGGTGTGCACCCACATGTCAGAACCAAAGATTCTCAAGTGCTTGACATTAGGTTTCTTACCAAACATAGAATCATAGAATCATAGAATCATAGAGTTGGAAGAGACCACAAGGGCCATCGAGTCCAACCCCCTGCCAAGCAGGAAACACCATCAGAGCACTCCTGACATATGGTTGTCAAGCCTCTGCTTAAAGACCTCCAAAGAAGGAGACTCCACCACACTCCTTGGCAGCAAATTCCACTGTCGAACAGCTCTTACTGTCAGGAAGTTCTTCCTAATGTTTAGGTGGAATCTTCTTTCTTGTAGTTTGGATCCATTGCTCCGTGTCCGCTTCTCTGGAGCAGCAGAAAACAACCTTTCTCCCTCCTCTATGTGACATCCTTTTATATATTTGAACATGGCTATCATATCACCCCTTAACCTCCTCTTCTCCAGGCTAAACATGCCCAGCTCCCTTAGCCGTTCCTCATAAGGCATCGTTTCCAGGCCTTTGACCATTTTGGTTGCCCTCCTCTGGACACGTTCCAGTTTGTCAATGTCCTTCTTGAACTGTGGTGCCCAGAACTGGACACAGTACTCCAGGTGAGGTCTGACCAGAGCAGAATACAGTGGCACTATTACTTCCCTTGATCTAGATGCTATACTCCTATTGATGCAGCCCAGAATTGCATTGGCTTTTTTAGCTGCCGCGTCACACTGTTGGCTCATGTCAAGTTTGTGGTCAACCAAGACTCCTAGATCCTTTTCACATGTAGTGCTCTCAAGCCAGGTGTCACCCATCTTGTATTTGTGCCTCTCATTTTTTTTGCCCAAGTGCAATACTTTACATTTCTCCCTGTTAAAATTCATCTTGTTTGTTTTGGCCCAGTTCTCTAATCTGTCAAGGTCGTTTTGAAGTGTGTTCCTGTCCTCTGGGGTGTTAGCCACCCCTCCCAGTTTGGTGTCATCTGCAAATTTGATCAGGATGCCCTTGAGTCCATCATCCAAGTCGTTGATAAAGATGTTGAATAAGACCGGGCCCAAGACAGAACCCTGTGGCACCCCACTAGTCACTCTTCTCCAGGATGAAGAGGAACCATTGATGAGCACCCTTTGGGTTCGGTCAGTCAGCCAGTTACAAATCCACTGAGTGGTAGCTCAGTACATCTTCTCATAGGGAGTGCAGCCAATAGGTGATGACAGTCTCCTGTTAAAAGAATAAACATAATTCGCCAGAGCCTCCCCCCAAAACTTCTCAGGGAGGTTGGCATCATGCAACATGGTTTTTATCCCTTGCAGCAACGTTTGATTTGCTCTCTCCGCAAGCCCATTCATCCATGGCGATCTAGGCGTTGACATGTCATGCTGGATTCCCTTCTCAGTCAGGAAAGCTTCAAACTGCTGAGAAGTGAATTCCCCACCTCGATCAGTAAACAGACAACCAATACGTTTACCATGAGCATTCTCCAACCAAGCACAGAATGCCTTGAACCTAGGAAATGCTTGCGATTTCTGCTCGAGCATAAACACATGAATGTACCTGGAAAAAGAATCAATTAGAACCATGAAGTACCTTGCTCCTCCCAAAGAGGGCACTAGAGGACCTACCAGGTCTGCGTGAACTAGCTGGTAGGGTTTGGAAGCCTGCCTGCTAGACTCCTTGCCTTTTGGAGCAACCTTCACCTTGTTCTCTGCACAAGATACACATTTCATGTGAAACTTACAAGGTTTGATGTCCAAACCTTCAACCAACCCAGGCATCTTGGCTAGCGCTTGCCAAGAGAGGTGACAAAATCTGCGATGTGCATCATGAATGCATCCTGCATGAAGAACCTTGTTAGTTTGTGCAACACAACAAGTATCAGCATTAGACATAGCAACACCATTGTCATCATAAGTTAGACAGAACAAACCATCCATCAACTTTGCATGCAAAATGTCCTCTTTGCCTTTTCTGATGACACAGACAGTCCTCTTGAAGGAAACCTCAAAACCACGCCCATTCAGCTGTGGTACACTAAGCAAATTGTCCGCAGCTCCTGGAACAAAAAGTACATCTTTGATGGTAGTATTCAGACTTGCAAGTTTCACAGTCCCAACTCCTGCAGCTTGCAAAGTCCTTCCATCAGCCAGCTGGACCTCTCCATCTTGAGGTGTGAAGGATATGAACAGATGGCGGTCTTTGGTGAGATGGCGCGTGCAAGCTGAGTCGACTATAAACCTGGCCTTGGCCTTGTTTCCCACCGGCGTGGGCTTTTGCAGCTTGCCTTTAGCCTTTGGTGAAGCTGTGCCAGCAAACATAGCCTTGTTTTCCACTGGCGAGGGCTTTTGCAACTTGCCCCCCTGCTCCTGGCCATCAGACGTGCCTTTAGCCTTTGGTGGAGCTGTGCCAGCAAACATAGCCTTGTTTTCCACTGGCGTGGGCTTTTGCAACTTGCCCCCCCGCTCCTGGCCATCAGACGTGCCTTTAGCCCTTTGGTGGAGCTGTGCCAGCAAACATAGCCTTGTTTTCCACTGGCATGGGCTTTTGCAACTTGCCCCCCCGCTCCTGGCCACCTGCAAGCATCTTGCTCTGTTTACATCTGGTCTTCCGGCCTCTGCAAAGGCTCTGACCTTGGTTCTCACGAGAAACAGAGCTCTCAGCTGCCGACTCCTTGGCTCCCCCTGGAGGCTGGAATGCTGCCTGGGATGACGTTATAGTCTGCTCCCCCTGCAGCTTGCAACCGGTGCCCTCAGCATCCCTGCATTCACTAGCATTCTGGGAAACAGCCAGGACCTCCGATGCATTCAAACACTGGGCTGGGATTATTGGCTGGTGGGCCTTTTTCAAAGCATCCCACATGTCACGTGCCGTGAGATTTCCAGCAAGCGTCTTTATTTCCTCCAGAGAGACGGATAAAACTATAATATCCACGGCCCTCGAATCCTGGGCCTGCCATTTCTCTGTCCGAGGAACTGGAGTGGCTTCTGATATAGTATGCCAGACTCCAAACTGACGCAGCAAACTCTCACACCATTCTGCCCAGCTCTGATAGTTGTGCCGATTTAACTTAGGGCACTCAGTGGCCTCCGAAGCTTGGAAAAACTCCATTCCAGCTTTTTACGTGAGCCGTTATGCCTCCAAAGACTTCTTATCTCGGCAGCTCATAAATCACGATGCCTCTGGCTCGGCTCCCAGGCCAATTAGCTTTGCCGGACATCAAAGACTTCTTCCGCGGCAAACAGAAAAGCCTCTGCTTTCGCTTTTCCAACATACCTTTCAGCAGTCTGTCGCTGTCTTACTCTCCTGCAAGTGCCGTGAATCTGGGCCCATAACCTGTTGTTGGGATACTGCCAGGGAGATAAAGTCCATCTGAGCCCCCAAGCTCGGTGCCGGACGATCCATCGACCTCCCGTAGTCAGGCAATATCAGCAATTCAGCGACACTAAGCCTCAGGCTTAATGCACACTCTGACAGCAGAATTCACACAGCAAAAAGTTGCACAAGCATGAGAGCAGAACATGCATATTTACAGTTTATTAGGCGTTGGTCAGAACAAAGAAAACATGACCGTCTGCTCCGACTGCTCAGGCAAAACCAGCAGAAAACAAAAGGAACTTACAACATAAACATCCTGTGAGACAGGAAACTACGCAGGCTGTTATACAAACATCCTGCTCCCTTTTAAGGTGGAACGGAAATATCCTAACAGTATTTCTTATCAGCCCTTGGATTGAGCCTAAATTCTGTTTTTCTTTTTCTTTTTTAAGAACTCAGGTGATTTCTGAAGTAATCTAAGGAAAGCTTTGGGAAGCTTGCCTATCTCTAAATAGTGGGAACAAGGAAGTTTTCATAATTTCTAAATCTAGCTTTTATTGCCTGTTCAGCTAAGTGTTTGGAAGAGAGGCGAGAGTGCAAGTTGAAATCTTAACTTCCTCACTTTCAAAGGATGTCCTTGGCCATTATTGATTTTCTGCAAAGAGCCCACTTCTTGCATCTGTGTACCTGAGATGGACAGTTGCTATAGCTATCGCTCATGGCTGTCAGCGGAGAGGACCCTTCAAAATATGGCAGTGCTTTCTGTCACAATGGTGAAGCTATCAGGTTCAATAGAACAGGCTGTTTCTGAGCACAAAAGTTGAAGTAATTGCATTGGCAATGCTGTAATCTGCTGGTAGGTGTTTGATAGTAGTGAAGAGATCTAATGTTCCAGGAAAAGGTATAATAAAGTCTGAATCATTATAGTTATATAGAAAGAGGATCCATGATGCAAGCTTGATGCAGCCTATTCATGTCAGAGAAACCATAGAACAGCCTTTATTACACTTGGAAAATATTCCTCTCTGCCCCTGTTTTCCCCATTCTTTCTATTCTCTAGCAAAGAATGTAGTTTGTTATGCTGACAATTCCCTTGATGAGCGCCCTTCTTCATATGTTTCTTCATCATCTTCTGAGGAATAGGAAAAACCTGCATTTGTTACACAGGGCAAGAATTCTGGCCCTGTTGACCTCATAACTAGAACTTTAAAGTACAGGAAGGTCATAAGGTTTCTAACTTAGTAATGAAGGATTGGGTGAATATTTGGATGAATATTTGAAGCCACTGTTTAAAATAACAGCAACCTGGCATGCCTTTCTTCTGTGAAAATGACTCTCATTCAGGTGTGGGAGGTGTGGGCCTTATGAGCTAGAAGGCCTCACTTGCCTGACTGCAATAGGAGAGTGCTATGAAAATGAATGGTACTGTTAGACTTCTATTCATTAGGGAAAGAATGTAGAAAAAAATATTGATGTCAGAACACCAATAGCGGCATGCACAGTCCTAAGCATATTGTAACTGAACTCAGCAAATCATACTTCGAGTAAAAAATGTTTAATATAGTTCTGTTAGTATGTTTTTAAATGTTTTATCTTTCACTAAACATTGAAATATCCTTGGAAGTGTTTTTAATCTGCAGGCCAAATACACATATTTTACACATCACAGATCTAAATTGTGGGGTACATTACTACTTTCAAGATAGTGGCAATTAGTACTACTTTTAATGCTTTTATATAGGACAGGGATAAAGAACTGGATCTGCCCATATCTGGTCCACCCTCTGCATCCCACTTTTGGCAGATGTGAACAGCCATCCATCATAGAACATCATGGGACACCCAGCCAGATCGGCGGGGTAGAAATAATAAATTATTATTATTATTATTATTATTATTATTATTATTATTATTATTAGATGTCAGGTGATTGAGACTTCAGGGAAAGAATCAGTAGTGCACTCAAAGCATGCTACTGATTTTTTCCTCTCAGCCCCACTTGTATTCAAGCTATGGCTGCAAGTATTAATGCCAAAAGTTGGGCTTAAATTCAGCACCAACTGCAAGGCCCACTCTTGGTAGGGATCAACTGCACTCAAGAGCTCAGACTGAGTGAAAAGAATCCCAGCAGGTCTTCCAGTTTGAGCCCAATTTAAAAGGCATGGAATGCAAGCCCCACTTGCCAAGGAACAGTCAAGAGTGTGCATCAAACCCCTTACCTTTTCCTTTGCACCCATGGCTTTACTAGACGTCACATGCTGCCCTAGGGTCTTCTGGGGGAAAGGTGGGATATTCTGTATTTAATAAATAAATAAACAAACATGACAGCATGCATGGGGCAGATAAGGGTGACTGGGGTGAAATGTCATTTATCAAATAGGACACATACTGCATTTGTCCCAGGAAACTAATACTTCATTTTATTCATTATTCTGGTTGTCATCCCTCCTGGTTTTGCTGAATAAGCATTTTTATAGTGCTGCCAGGAGAAGCTTAATTCCTTTGGCTTGCTATCAGATGAAGAATTGCCAGAATGTGGAATTCCCTATACTTTTTAAATCCTGAAAGTCTCAGGGAAGCTCAGACTTCTCTGTTTTCCTTAGATGTGATTAGGGCTTTTTTTCAGCCAGAACTCACCAGAACTCAGTTCTGGCACCTCTCAGGTAGGCACCATTGCCACTCTAAGAGAATGAGGGAGGTGTTCATGGTGAGTTCCTGCACCTTTCACCCCCTAGAAAATCAGCACTGGGTCTGATGATTGCAATATTTATACCCACTCACCAGAAAGTAATAGTTGAAGCGCCATGGTGCTGTACTATAAGCACAAGACAATGTAATTGAAGTATGGCAAGTCTCACTGGGAAAAGCAGCACTTATTTCCTACCCCAACCATATTTTTGCTGGTTGGCCATTTATTTCAAAAGTCAGAAAGAAATGAGTCATGGGATCATACTAATGATAAATATAGTAAGCTTGTATCATGTTGAAAACTATATAGTGGTACCTTGGGTTAAGTACTTAATTCATTCTGGAGGTCTGTTCTTAACCTGAAACTCTTAACCTGAAATACCACTTTAGCTAATGGGGCCTCCTGCTGCTGCCGCACCACCGGAGCACGATTTCTGTTCTCATCTTGAAGCAGAGTTCTTAACCCGAGGTAATATTTCTGGGTTAGCAGAGTCTGTAACCTGAAGTGTCTGGAACCCAAGGTACCACTGTATACAAAAAGACACACCAGTGGTACCTCGGGTTAAGTTCTTAATTCATTCTGGAGGTCCGTTCTTAACCCGAAACCGTTCTTAACCTAACCTTTTGCTAATGGGCTCCCACTGCCACTGCACCGCCAGCATGTGACTTCTGTTCTTATCCTGGGGCAAAGTTCTCAACCCAAGGTACTATTTCTGGGTTAGCGGAGTCTGTAACCTGAAGCGTCCTTAACCTGAAGTGTCTGTAACCTGAGGTACCACTGTATATGTTTTCACTGTCTAAATGAGAACATTGACAGAAATAGGCACCCCAAACCTTAGCAGCTGTTCAGTGGGCATGCATACATACATACATACATACATACATACATATATATCAGGTCTCTGCCAGATTTTATGAAGAAGTAGGGAAAGTAAGAAAAGAATCAAGTCCCTAGTAGAGTATGGTGTGTGGGGGTATATAAGTACAGTGGTTAATATAAACCTGCTGTGAGCAAAATGTTACTCATGTGTATAGCAATATTTCCTTGATACTGAAAAATACTTAAAACTTCTTATTGGAAAATGGCGCTATGGAAGCACCAAGGTAATATTGGCCCCTGGCTGGGTTACCTAACAGTGTAACCAACCTTTATTTCATTAAGGGGTTTTGAGCTTTCTCTCCAAAAGTGCAGTGGGTCATCCATAGAGCTGAAATATCTTTCGTTGTCTAAACTTCATGCCCCAGAGTGATTGATTAAAGCAAAGTTTCTCTTGGACAGGTACATAATGCAATCAATGATGATAAATGATGGGCCCTTTATACTCCTGTAGTTATGTCATCATTTTCTTGAAAAGTGCCTATCAACTATCTTGCGTTTGTCATATTAAACTTTACCACTGTAAATTATCTCATGATAATAAGACTACCTTGAAATGTGCATTTCAAACAATACTCAATTGCTTTTTTCTTTTTTCAAAGAGTCCATTCTTAACCTTTAATAATTTTTGCTCCTCAAAAAGCTTTTTATATACATAAAAAGAAGGGAATCGTGGAATTGAAAAAGTAATTTATAATTATCTGACAAATTAAATGGCTTTGCCCATATAATGTACTTATTTTTTTATTTCTGTGGACCTGGATCAAATTGTCCTGTTCAGCCATCCTACTTCTATGTTTAATCAACATGCAGGGGGGAGCGGGAAGACAAGCCCACTAACTCCTCCCTCCTTGCCCTCCATGAGTTGAATGGGTAACAAATGCAGCAGGGAGCCTTTTCAGCTCATAGAAGATTCCCACATCTTGATTTTCCAGGATTTTAAATCACACAGGGAGCCTCCACTAGTAAAGAAGACCCCCTGTTGAAGTTATCCCTCCGATTTATGGAGGGGGGTTGGAATGGGAAAGCAGAGTTAGGGAGCTCCCCCTTACTTGTTAATTAAACACAGAACACCTAAAGAAGCCTTGCTTTTGTTGGGAACTGTATTTTGAGTTAGAGATTGCATTGTTTATATAAAAAATGACTGTGTACAGAAGGAAAATACAGTAATCAGTGCAATATTCGCTTTGAAATACCAAGTGACCCAGTTTACCTTTGCGACATGTTCTTTAGAAAATAATTAATATAATTGGGTATAATCTAATAAACTTGAGAACACATCCACGGATGTATGAATAATGTAGAGGGCCTAATAATAATATTTGGGGATTATTATTATTATTTTGCAGAGAACTACTTTGCAATCATAAATTGCTTCAAGAGCCAAGATTACTTTAGTTGTAATAATCAAAAACTGCTACAAAATAAGCACCGGCTCAATTAAGAATACATATGGGTCTTTAGGATGAGGTCTGTCTTTAGCCGTGTACTATCAGTGCCATGAAATAGTGGGCTTGTGCTGGATTTACAAATTCTGGAAGCAAAAACTATTCGCAGGATAGTAATAGACCATTCCCTAATCCATGTGGGGATGTTTTTTATACAGTAAGTCTGGTCTGCAGTAGCAGGAACTGAAAGCAGCAACAACATGTTCTAGCACAGGCTTCCTCAACCTCAGCCCTCCAGATGTTTTTGGTCTACAACTCCCATGATCCCTAGCTAGCAGGACCATTGGTCAGGGATGCTGGAAATTGTAGTCTCAAAACATCTGGACGGCCGAGGTTGAGGAAGCCTGTTCTAGCATGTCTACCCACTCTTTTAGGGTCAGTGTTTTTATTTATTCCCTAAAGGCAAGTTGGGCAAATTTTTCTCTGGTTACTGAGCAATCCAGTATTTTATTACTATCACAAGAAGTACCCTTAGGCTCATGATGTGCTACAACACTAATCTGGGTGACGTTGGCCTTCATTTCCTATTTGATGTTTTGGTTTGATCCGTTACTGCCCTGGAACCTGCAGAGAGAGGTGGTGAATGGAGAATTGCATTTTCTCATTTCTCCAGCTGATTCCGAGGCACAACTCTGCCCTATCCTACAGGAAGGATGTCACCAACATTTCCTAGAATGCAAGGTTCTGAACTCTTACTGACTGGCCTCTTATATGCTGGCCAAATAACCTTTCCAGTAGGGCTTGTTTGTTTTTTAAGTTAGGACTTATTAGGTAAATGATTTTCCTAACCAATTGTGTTTTAGATTCTTGAAGCTGCTATTACTACGGTAAGTGTGTGTGTGTGTGTGTGTGTGTGTGTGTGTGTGTGCAGCTTCTCCTTACTTTGGAAGATTCCCAGATTCCTTGAAAGAAGTGTGGTAGATTGAATGGAACACATTTCCCTCCTTCTGTCCAAGTAAGGAGGAAACCACTAGTTAGATTAGTTAGTCTCTCCAATAGGCAGGCTAAGAAAAGCAGTATATGTACGAAGTTGAACAGCAGGAAGCACAGCTATAAGGCACCATTAATGTTTCATTGCTGATCTCCTGTAGCAGAATACCAATTATTTAGGACTACCATTGCATGGTGATAAATGTTGTATGATATATTTTGAATGCTCTTCACTTAGGTACCCAGAGCCTTACACGGCATACTTCCTAACAGGCAGCGATCCAGAATTTGCTGTATCGCCTCAAGCTGGGGAACTTCTTCCACTTGACTCGACAGGAACCTGGATCACTGTTGGATTCAAGCCTAATATGTACAGCAAGAAACACACCGCAACATTAGTAATACAGGTGAGCCCTGACAATGGGATTCCTGATAAGGGACTTTACTGTAGTAAGCTCATGGACTTAAGGATTTTTTTCTCTAAAATAAATGCTTATAAAATATCCTTTCTGTGGCTAGATATCTCCTTCTAGTGAAATGGGTCAGCTCTGCTATAAAGAAGGTACCTGAAAATGACTTTTGTTCTTGGTTGCTGTAGTATCCATATCACACTCCATCCATGTACAGAATTTACAGTGCGGAATTCTGAGTTGCCTTTCCTACCCATAGTGTGAGATGACTCACTTGACCCAAACAAAGATGCTAGAAGTTGATGCTGTTTATTTCAAGCACCCCATTAATCCCTGGGGTACAAATAAAGCCAGCAGCCCATTTATTATTTCTGCTTACTTCCTGCTGTGAACTAATTCCCTCAGAAGCTGCATCTCAAACTGTTGAGCATTAACAAGAGTTTTGATTACCTAGGGCGCTAGACAGTATACATATTTCTAATGCTCTGCTCTTAGTTCATAAAACGAAATGTTCTGCCTTGCTTTATTATTGCATGGTAATGTTTTTTTGCACCATGGTACAGTTCCGGTAATGTGGCTTTTTGAGGCACCCCCTACGCTGGGAACAATAAATGACCTAATTACACACATTGTGGCAGATAGCTGTTGTCTGCTTCACAGTAATAGACTATGAACTCATTTCTAGTGAAATTTCTCTTTGGTGCTTTCAGACCACAGCAATGCAATGGATGTATGAGATCAACGGCCTGCCCCCACAAACTGTACCACCAAGTTCATCAGCAAAAGTTGACTGCAGGAATACCTATGTCAGATCAGCTACGGTGCAACAACGCAACTTTGTACGGGAAAATATGAAGCTGTTATCCACTGGCGTGTCCTCCACCATTAAAGGAGCACCTCTCGTTCTAAGAGCAAAATAAAGCATAATGCCCTCATTTTATAATTTTTTTTATTTTTTAGAAGAGTTGTATTTACTCAGACTAAATACTTTATACATAGTGAATTGTAAAACAATAAATTTTGTAACAATTCTAGTGAGCAACTCAGTGTAGAGTTTGTTTTACCTACTTGGGAGAATGTGTTGGGAATTTTTGCTGAGTTTCCCTGATCAAGTGGTGATAGCATATTAACATAAAAATACTGCAAGATCTGCAGTGTCCTAACATTGGAATAGCACTGTGTCATTTTTAGGATAGCCACAATAGAAAAACCAAGCCCCCCAAGTATAGGGTACCATTGCAATCTACTATTGGTATTGCTGAAGTTAATTAAGCACTTGGTTAGGGGCTTCCCAGAATCAAAGTCATTTAATTAACCAATGCATGTGCCACATTGAATACTAATGCAATTTTATTAATACTAGTTCAATACAGGTGGTTTTTAAAAATACTTTTTGTTGCTTCCTACTTGTATCCTTTTTGACTTTCTGTAAACTAAGAACTACAAATTTTAAAAGTTGTTTCGAGCATTGCAAACAGCAAGGGCGCTTGGTAATGCCTGCCCCGCAGGATGCATTTATAATATTGATGGTGTGGAACTGGTAGGAGCTACTGATTTACTGTCTCTGCTGTGTCAGCTTCGTTGGCAAGAGTACAGTGAAATTATATCAGTAGCACAAGAACTGTGGAATTCTGGCTGAGCTATCCTTGGCAGAGAAGTGGGGGAAGATGCTGTAAGACACACTTAAATTCATTCAGTCGTGAAGACCGCAGGGATCTGGGTCAGCCTGCAACATACATTAGAGCATTCAACAAGTGGCACTTTCTTACAGTGAGATAAAATGAATGGGCATTATGTGGGTGCAGTGATGTATGGATTATGTCCCTACCTAGCAATCCTAATAGCCTAGATCAGCAATGCTGTGATCTGAAGCTTTAGGATATGTTGACATTGGGGTTTTGTCTAGGACTTAGATGTACTCATTCTTTGCATATGACCTCCGCAGGAAGCAGGGCAACAGGAGTGCTAAACCCTTTCATTCCAGCAAGAATTGGTAGAGTGAGGGAAGGCTCCAGAGTGTGCATATGTCGGGGGGGGGGGAGCCAAAATCCTCACAACATTGTGACTGTCTTTCATGATTGGCCCTAAAAGAACAAGTTCACAATGGAGAAACCTGGATTGTACAAGGCAGTTGAGCCATTTAATTTAGACCACATCCTTCCTCTTTCTCCACCCAGATATTCTAGCACAGGGGTGTCAAACTCAAATTCATCGGGGGCCGCATCAGCAGTTTGGTCACCCTCAAAGGGCCGGTTGTATCTGTAGGACTATGTATGGTGCATGTATGGGGACATATTTATACTACTGCTGGCATTATATCACTCCGTTTCTCCTCTCTTCTACAATGGGGATAACCATGGCCTACCTCCTAGGATTGTTTTGAGATCACATTAAGTGTGTGCAGTCGGGTACTGCTGCTGCAAGGCTGAAAACAAGAAACCAGCTCCCTAAAATACAAGCTGGCAATAGCCCATTATGTGGGTCAGAGGCGGCTCTGGTGCAAGTTCAGCTTTTCTGCGGAGCTCAGAGAGGTGTTTGCCACCCTAACCCACCACGCTCCGTTGGCCCCAGTGTCTGTTGCGTGTGCCGGGGGGGACGATTGCCACGAGGCTTCCGGCAGGTGCTTCACCCAGGAGGGAGAGGGCCCAGCCTGCCTCCATCTCTTACGGCCCCGCACCCCAGGGACCAGGCCGGGCTGTGCCAAGCCTGCAAAGGAAAAGCACAGACTGCTTTAATATCCCCATGTGCTTGCTGACAGCCTCCCACTCCACAGCACTGCCAAGGTGCTGTGGCACGGGTGGCACGGGCCAGCAGCAGCAGCAGGTGACACAACTTCGGCTGCCATCTCTCCAGCAGAGCGAGACGCCGACGCTGACGCTGCTCGGCTTCCTCCAGCCAAGCTTCCCCTGGCGCGCGGGTTTTGCGTTCGTGCTCTCTTTCTTTTTTGCAGCAGCGACCTTGCTCAGCCAGCACCCGTTACGCGTGGGTTGCTTGGAGGGGGGCGCGCACAGAGCGACCCGCTCTGCTTTCCGAGCCAACCCTCCTCCAGCCCACCTTAACAAGGGCCTAGGCTTGCTAACTTTGCGGCTAGACCTCGGTGTTTGTACACACTGCAGAAAATGTGCAGGACTTTAAAGGTGCAGCGACCCTCTCGCATCCAGCCTGCCTTTCTGGGAGGAGAGGAGGAGGAGGCGGCGGCGGCGGCGGCGGCGGCGGGCGAGTCACCCGTGCAAGAGGGAAGAGTGAGCGATGGCCCGGGATCAGGCCTCTCCGATCAGGGCCAAAGGTGAACAGAGGGAGGGAGGGAGAAAAGGATCCTTAGCCTCGTGCGCAGTGGCGGCTCTTACGCACGCGGACCCCGCGATGGCGCAGCCGGTGTCGTGTGCTTTGCTCCGTCCAAGCGGGCAAAGCGAGGGCGGAGAGCCAGGAAGCAGTCCGCATTTCCCAGAAGCAAGCGCCGCAATGGGTACTGCGAGCCAGACAGGCCTTGACAGCGGAGGGCGGGCTCGATTCAGGGCTTGGCGAGGAGGAGAGGGAGAAACCCGAAAGGGCACCGCGCGGCTGGGTTGGGTTGCAAATCAAGCGCGTGAAAGGGTTGCCTTTTGCAGAGCCGGACAGGCGCGGAAGGAGCGTTCCTGCCTTTGTCATTGATAAAAGGGCTTGTGGGGGAAGGGGGGCGGCCCTTACGGACACCAGGAATTGCTGGCTACACGGGCCACATGATGAGGTCTGGCAGGCCGGATTCGACCCGCGGGCCTTGTGTTTGACACCCGTGTTCTAGCACATCCCTATAAATTTTACTGATGCTCTGCCAAGGATGGATTTGTTTCACACAGACCTCTCCAGGAGTTTTCATCTGTGCCCTAACACTTTCTGCTTCCGCTGTTGCTGCGCAACCCTATATGACTATCACACTTGCACCTACTCCACTGGTGCAATTATGTGGCTACCTCAAGACTCACCCTGCCATAATTAACATAACCTCCCCTGGGCATAATTACCCAGATCTCTTCCCTTAACTTCTATTTTGGGGAAGAAGGGGTTATTCTAAGTGTGGTCTTTTGGATCATCCAGTATAGATTGGAAAAAGGTGGTGCTGGGTTAGCTTGACTAGAACCATAAAACCACATTAAAAGAACTCTGTAAATGCTATTTTACCCACAGTTTAACCAGTATATTTTAATTGCAAATCTGAAGGGTGAAAAATAAGAATGGCATTTGCTGGCTTCCTTGGTCTGAAATGAGCAAGAAAAATAGTTAAAATCAAAATATTTCAATAGGACTGCAACAGGTAAATCTAATATTTATAATAAAAAAGATAAATATCAAAGCACATCCAGGGTGTTTATCTGCCTGCTAGATATTTAATAATGGTATTTCTCCCTGCAGTGACTTCTTGCTCTAAAATAAATGACTGAACAGTGTCTTATTGCTGACACAGATCACAGTTTGTTGCTAATGGAATGTTAACTGCTTTTTAAATAACTCTGAATAAATCTGCTGATCCATAAGATTCATCAGAAAGAAATTCAATTCATCTCTTGGCTCTGTTGCCTGCGCTGACATTAAACATATTCCTCCATAGTTTACTTCACTCTGGACTCATAATGCCACTATCAGCACCCGGTTTGCAACAGGACAGTTTAACAGAAGGACTGTGACACATTAATAATATAATGTGAAATAGAGATGATATCTAAAAGGAGGTGAGGGCCTCAAAAACATTTTCTCGACTCCTATATATGCAGACCCAGAGCCTTCTGCAAACTAAAAACGAACACAGAGAAAATATATAATGGTCCTATGAAAAGCAATCATATAGAGGAGTTTGCATCTTTAAAAAGGTTTTGAAGTTAAGAGAGGCCAAAATTACACAACAAATCTTTCTTTTTGTATCTCATTTAAAACATATACTGCCCTATAACCTATTTAGAATTTCAATTGCATCACAGTACAAACACACTAATAACGTATCACAAGTTGCATTAAAAATGTTCCTGTGGCAGTTGCACAGTCATACATTCTAGCAATAGCAATGTAGGTGCTAATGGATGATGGGAGAATCACGTTCTGCCACCAATGACCTACTGTGAGTTGACTGCTGTTGAAACAATTTTTCCCCCTACAATAATTTGAAGACCCACTGATGGCAAGAGGATTGTATCACTTGCAAGCAATGGGCTGCAGGATGTATGACTTGCCTGTATGATGATGATGAATCAAAGAACGTGGCAGCCAATGGAGGCTTCTTGGAGTGAAAGGAACTGTAACCGCATGCTCACCAGAAGCCCACAATGGTAGCACATCCCCATCTGAATGAATATTAATAGTCCAGTTTTTTTGCAGTTTTTTCTAGTGTTGTGAGGGAGTGGATATTCTGTGTTTTTGCTATAGTAGACATTGCTAACTTCGATTCTTCTGAACGTGTTCTCAAGATATGAGGAGAGAAGCGGCAGCTTATAGGACTCCCATCAATCTAACATTAAAAAAAAGCAACCCATGAAGAAAAGAAATGACGATAAGGTAAAGGAAGAAGATAGGGCAATCAAAATGTCAAATATTAAGGAAACACAAAAACGAACAATAACCCAGCTGTGTGGTGCATTCTAACATCATTCAAACACACTGCATTTCCTCCTCTTGGTGACATGCATTTGGAATTGAAAAATGGACGCTTCTGTTTTTTATGAGTTTTTTTCTTTACAAATGTCAAGCATTGTAATATTAGCTGAAATATGGAAGAGCACTAAGAATGGTATGTTCCAAGACAACAAAATAAGGTATAGTATCTTAATAAATCATTCTGGACAAGCAAGCCAAAAGTAAGTTTGCTCAAGATACTGCAAATAAATAATGGATATCTTGGATATCTACTTCAGTATGAGCAAGAAATGTGAAATATATCACATATCAAATACAAATGATAAAACAGTAAAATATATGAAACACAAAGTAGTATGGATAACTAAAGCAGACTAGCAACTAAATTCAGGTATTCAATATAATTAATTGGCCATCAATTTTAGAAGTCAAATCAGATATTAGGTATTAAATTCTGCCTGAAATACTATACCCATGTTGTAAAGAACATCCAGACCTGCCACATAGGTAGTTCTGAAGTGCAGAGCAAAGGCAAATTTGTCCTGCCTGGCAACACTCAAGATCACATGTGTCTTCCTCCTCTGATCAATTTAGGCTGCTTGGACATCCAACATTTAAAGCTTACAATTTTCCCCAAAGAATCCTGGGAATTTCAGTCTTCTAAGAGTGCTGGGAACTGTAGTTCTCTGAGGGGGTAAACTAGAGTTTCCAGGATTCTATGGGCAAGTGGTATGCTTTAAATGTATGGTTTTCACACAACCTTTATTGTTCTAAAACTGGATGGGAAAGTTGTGGCCCCCAGACGTTGCTGAATTCTAACTCTCATCAGTCAATGATAAGGGATATTGGGGACGGGAGTCCAGCAACATCTGGAAGGGCGTAAGTTTCCCATCCCTGCCCTAAATCTTATTCCAAGTATACTGATGGTGAGTTTGTGCAAGAAAAGGACCTGATCTCACTTCTCATCTGAAGTTTGGCAAGATCTAATGGAAAGACAGCCTGAAATAGCTTCTCACCTCTTTGTAAAATTAACAGTTTCTATGTCAATAAAGGAGACTGAATTGAATTGACTTAACAGTTGCAGATTTCCTTTGCAGGGGAGGAGTTCCACAATTTAAAATTAAAGGATATGGATGACAGTTCTTTGTGCACAAGTCCTAGAATCCTCTGCCTGCAGGCACCGAATGGAAAGAGTGCAGGTGGATTGTGTCCACTGTCTTTTTCTATTTGGTGCAGCAACTGGCTTAGATAATTGTCAAGGTTATGGGGGATTAATCAAGCGAGAAGGAAATGCTGGCAGGTACTAAGAACACTAAGGTCAGACACAGACATCTGCTGGGATGTCAGCAATACAAAGAGATCTCTGTCTCTGATAGCACAGGATAAGACAGAAATTGCAGAGGAACTGAAAGGAGAGGATGAAATCACAGTGGAAAAGTTAACCAGCTTGTTAAACAAAGAACTCAAAAGAAAAGATGCTTATCTTGAAGTAGTAGCTTACATATTCAGTAATGCAGGTGGTTTAAGTGCAAAAGGATCTGAAACAGTAAATACCAAGAAGTGGAAGGGATGATGGGAAAGTGACAGTTTTTGTTTGTTGGCATCAGTCTGTCTTGGGAGACAATGGAGGAGTTGCAGAGTTACAGAGCCTACTGTGGCTATAGAGACCAAGACATGTTTTGTTGCAGCTGGGGCAGATGAATTGTGCTGCTGCAGATACACCATGGTGTTTCTCCTCTCAGCAGTCATTCCTCCTCTGGGTGCTGTGGATACACGGCCTGACTGTCTGTGTCCAGGCACCGCAGTAATCTGCAAGGGATTCTCACACAGCAGGGTTTGATGTTCTTAGACTTCATGTCATCCTTGAAACAAAGTTGGTCTGCCAACGGGCTTTGCGCCTGAAGTAGAGCACTTCCTTGGGGATCCTGCCATCTTCCATTCAGTGGACATGGACATGGCATTGTGGACATCACTGAGATGGGAGTGCAAACATGCTGGGAGTATGGGCTTGAGAAAGCACATCTTTGTTTGAAATTCCATCCTGCCACGTGGTACCCAAAATCTTCCTGATGCAGCGCATGTGGAAGGTGCTGAGGCATTGCTCATGGCGGCAGTAAGTTGCCCACGACTCCCTTCCATAAAGCAGTGTGCTCAACATGCAAACCTGGAAGACCTTCATCTTGGTACTGGACATTAGCATCACATTCTTATATGCTTGCTTGTCTGGTTCAGCATCGATGGAGAGGTTGCTAGATATGGCAGAACCCAGCTGGTCAAAATTGCCTACCACCGCAAGTGTGTGATCACCAGTGCTGATACATGGAGTCCTGGTTACTTGCAGAATATATAATTGGAATCTGAATGAGGTTCCCAAATAAAGGAGGCAGGAACAGCCTCAGGCCATTTAGAACTTTAGGCAAAAAGAAAGAAAAGGTGTGCACATGTCTATACACACACCTTTCCTGATGGTTTGACTTCCTTTGTGTCTCCTTTCCCCTCCAAAGTTCACACAGCCCACTCCCTGACTTGGAGAGTTTATAGTTTATCAGCCCAGTATGTTCTCTCGGCCTTCCCCTATTTATGGCAAGCCACATCAGTGTAGCACATGAAACCTAGGGGAAGGTAGGAGCAGTTCTGGTCTTCCTTCCGCTTTTAAAACTGTTGTGGTAAAGTTGGGTACAGAATGTGGAGGAGCACAAGGAAAACCAGTCAAAGTCAGTCAGAATGACAGAAAACCCCTTTTCTTGGTGAGCAGCAAAAGACCAAATTTGGCAAGAAGACAGCTGCACTTTCATTAAAATTCAAAGCTACCAATGGAGCAAAGCAGTAAGACATAAATCTGCTATTCTGCTTTAGTAGTATGTGGCAATATTAAACGCTTTAACATAAATTTGAGAATGTGAGCTGCAAATATTAAAATTCTTGAATCTGATTCTATTTTCAACCAGGCTGTGACTGATTGGTATGCCTTTATTATGTATACAGCAAAAGAAGATGCAGAAGAACCTTCCTCTCACTACAAAATTTTGTAATGTAACTGTAAACTATAATTTGTTTATTCATTTGGACACATGAGTGGAATTGTGTTGTTTTAAGAGTTTCCAGACCTACAGTGTCAGGGAACTGCCATCGGAGCTAGAGGTGGAGGGAAGGCTTCAGAGGGATGCCGGAGAGGGTCCCAGTAGGGAGAGAGGCAGCCCATCTGCTGGGGAAGGAAATCAGCGTAACACCAGTGGAGAAGGGGGGCAGATGGGGGAATTGGAGAGGAGGCTCCAAGACTCCTCGCCGGAGACCAGCGGAGAGAGTACGGGTACTCCGCTGCCCACACCCTCCCTGCACAGAAGACTTCTGCGCAGGGAGAGTAGGAGGAGACTTGGTGTCAAAGAACTTCTTTGCTGGAAGAAGTTCAAGAAACGCCCACTGACGGATTCTGCCAGCGACTGAGACAGCCACGAAGTGAAGGGCTGTCCAGACAGAAAGGGTTCAACCAGGTAACCTAGCCAGGAGTGGCGGCAACTTACGCACGAGCAACCCCTAGAACCATTACATACAGTAAACTGTATTCTCACCTCCTGGGGAAGACGGAGTGGTGAGTTTTTCCTGTTTTACTGTTCTTTGATGACCTGCAACTTTTAAAGGGTTTAACCATGTGGTTTCTGTGACTTTAAGTGGCTTTTGATACCATTGTATCCTTCTGGGCAGCTTGACAGGATGGGCTTGAATGGCAGTTTAGTGCTGGATTTGATTGTCATTTTCTTTTCCTAGCAGGGAAGTTTCAGGGCTTGCCCACACTTAAAAATAATAACCAAGACAAGGTATATTAAACTGGTGAGGCTGTTGAGGGCTTGGAGCTGCCAGGCTCCGTGTAAAAAGGTACTTCAAACTGTAGGTTCCCTCCCCCCATTTCCATTAGATGGCAATTAATGGTGAAGCAGAACAAGGAAGCTGCCGCTTCTAAGCACCCTCTCCTTTTAAAAAGCAACTTGGCAAAAATGGCACCATCACTGTGGCTTGGCAGTGAAAAACATCAGCTTGCCTCCTTAGAGCTGTTTATTGTTTGCAGATTTAGAAATGCGTGGGGAGCAGGGGAAACATTTCCCCCCCTCAGCAGTAGGTTGACAGCAACAGGCAGCAATTAGGCCCTGGAGGAATCAGCAAGGTTACAACTATTGGTCACGGTGGTTTACAATAAAAAACAGAATTAACAGCATCCTCTTGGGTCGGGAAAAATGTATTTTGTGATTTCAGTAGAAACTCTTTGTTTCAAGCAGTGCACTTGCTAAAAATCATTGCTAGGTGTCACTGGCTTCTAGACTATCCTTTCCCACATCCAGGTGATGGAAATGATTGTTGCCTGTCCAAATTATTCTTGCTTCTAGGGCTGTCAAGAAGGGTCAAAAGTCCATCTTTCAAGCCTTCTTATGACTCAATCCTACGCATGCTTAGGACATTCTCAGGTACGTAGGACTGTATTGAAAGCTAATGGTGCAATGCTATGCATATTTTACTCAGAAGAAAGTCCTGCTATACAGTTATATCTTGGGTTGTGTTTGCTTCACCTTGCATTTTTTCTGGCAACAAACGCAGCAAACCCGGAACTGTTTACTTCTGGGTTCACCACTTCGTGCATATGCAAGAGGATTGGCACGCTTTGCGCATGTGCAGGAGTGCTCTATCGCGTCACACGCAGAAGCGGCACTCTACTTACGGACTTTTTGGGGTGCGAATGGCACCCCGGAACAGATCGTATCCATAAGTAGAGGTACCACTGTATTCAAGAGGGTTAACTGCACATAGCACTGTAGCCTAAGAAGACACCTACCACTCTTCTGGAGGTAATACAGTTTATTTATTTCACTTACTTATTTAACAACATTTATATACCACTTGATTGCTAAAAAACAAACAATCCTCCCAGCTGTTTTCAGAAATATAGAATAAAACACTTAAATTCATTTTCAATATCCATTTTCCAAGGTTTTGACACTGCAGAGTATTCAGACATACAATACCCAACCTCTGTTCAGGAAGCAGTACACTCCTGGAGTGACTTTATAAGTTATAGTTGGGGGCACAGTGTTGTGGTGGTTCCACACCTACCTGCAGAATCGCTACCAGAAATTGGCATTGGAGTCTTCTGCTCCTTGAACTCCTTGACTCTAGAGAGGCGATATCTTGCAGGCATCCATCATCTCATCCTTACTGGGTCTCCCCAGCCACTCTGGGCGGCTCCCAACAGAATATTAAAAACACAATAAAAGATCAAACATTAAAAACTTCCCTAAACAGGGCTGCTTTCAGATGTCTTATAAAAGTCAGATAGTTGTTTATTTCCTTGACATCTGATGCAAGGGCGTTCCACAAGGTGGGCGCCACTGATGAGAAGGCCCTCTGCCTGGTTCCCTGTAACCTCATTTCACACAGTGAGGGAACCGCCAGAAGGCCCTTGGAGCTGGACCTCAGGCTGAATGATGGGGGTGGAGACGCTTCTTCAGGTATACTGGGCCGAGGCCATTTAGGGCCTTAAAGGTCAGCACCAACACCTTGAATTGTGCTCAGAAACATACTGGGAGCCAATGTAGGTCTTTCAGGACCAGTGTTATATGGTCTTGGTGCCATCAATATGAAGAAGGCAGGGCAGGAGGGCAAATTTCACAGCTACTGTACTTGATATGGAATTGTTCCTCCCTGTACTCTATACTATGTCAAAACAAGCCTCACTCATCATCTAGCAATGGGGCCTTGTTTCGTTGACAATACAGGAAGATAAGAAGCTGCCTTACACTGAATCAAACCACTGGTCCATCTGGCTCAGTACTGTCCACACTGACTGGTGGTGGCTCTCCAGAATTTCAGACTGGGATCTCTCCTAACCCCACCTGGAGAAGCCGTAGGCTGAACCTGGGGGCTTCTGCCTGCAAAGCAGATGTTCTGTCAATAAGCTATGAGCCTACTGTTCTATTTCCCACATAAATTCCTTTACTTGCACATGCCACTTTTTTGTATTGCGACGTCTCTTCAAAAACCGAGAATCAGTCTCACTCCACTCCCATTTTCAATGGGTTTTCAGCTCCCGTAGACCAGGCCTTCCACATCCACCGACACTATCCCTTGCTCTGTTCATATCAGCTTAGAACTATTCACTATTTAATGTTCACTCTTTGAGTAAAGATGGAAAGGCAAACAAATGTTTCTTGGAATGCTAGCAAAGCATCTCAAGCAGACAGAAAAGAGGGGAAATGTGATTCATGAGTGGCAGGAGGTCTCTGCAACCGATGAAAGCAAAGGCAGCTTCTGTTGTATTGCCTCAAACAGTGACGCCTTCATGCGATAGTCTTCAGGGGAGTTTGTTTCACATATGTAGTAATTTTCCTGTCTGGCAGGCTAGCAGTGAACAAGCGCAGGTCCTTTGTGCATAAATATTTACAAGGCACACCAATGCTTTCACTTTTGGCATCCCCATTCCTACTGGAGGAACATGCTCCCGAAGACCTCTTGTGCCAAGAAAAATGAATGTTGCTTGTTTTCCCCAGTCACGCTCTGGAGGATTCAGCTCCTAAAGCACTGTTTTCCAGACCCTGTGAAAAAAGAAATATTAGTTTCCTTTCAAAGCACAATAGTTGTATGCAGATACGAAGCTAATATTTGAACTCTGTCAAGCAAGCTCTCCTAATAGGATTTTAAAGCCTCTAGCCAAGAACTCAGTTTCCATTATTACAAACAATTTACACATGCCACAGGCAAATACTAATGTTTAAACAATAAAAAAGGATCTAAACTCTGTTGTTTAAACGACAAGAGTATAGGATTACAGGCTAGTAATCCTATTTTTAGCCTCCCCCCACCTTTTTCTGGCACTGCGTAATCTGGGTAGAGATCAGCCAAATATGAATTTAGTTGTACAATGGGGTGCTTAATATCTGCTGCATCATTTATCTGAAGGCGCTTTCGGATATTTATTTTTTGTTGGTAATGGCCTCATGGGATGGTTCCTTGTCAGAGAGAATGCTTGTCAACTTGGCATATGAAACCACCCACCTTTGAACGCAACAAGGGAAACAACCCTGGCCATTTTGGAGTTCCACATACAATGCATGAGTAGAGACTTCATTGGCCACGATTCTGACACTGTTCCATCTAAACATGATCTTGACTTGCCGGAAATGGGTGTGAGCAGAATGTTCAAACCCCAGTGCCTCATATATGGTACTCTTTCCCCTGATTCCAAACAGCATATTCACTTCCAAGTGTACACACAGCCCCTACACGTGAATTTCCCTGCTCACTTCAAAAGCGGTAGTACTATGGAGACACACATTTTGCATCCGGAGCTGTTCCTTCCATTGAAAATAATGGGAATGTCCAGAAGCCATCTGCTCCATAGGAAATCATTTGGGGAAGGGCCATAGCTCACTGGTAGAACATGTGCCTTGCATGTAGAAGAACCCAACTTCAATATTTGGCATTTCCAGGAAGGCCTGAGACCCTGTATACACAATACTGAGCTAGATAGACTAATGGTCTGATTCAGTGTAAGGCAGCTTCCTATGTTCCTGTGGACTGAGGTGCATCTCTTGAAAGGGTTAGTCATAGAAAATAGCACCTAGGTTGCTGCAGAGGTCAGGAAGCAGGGTTCTCCTATCAGGGCCCTAGGAATTGCAGTCCAGAAGGGCTGTGGCTCAGTGGCAGAGCATCTCCTTTGCATGCAGAAGAGTCCAGTTTCAAATCCTCACATCTCCAAGTAGGGTTGAGAGATAGCCCTGTCTTAATTTCTAGAGAGTTGCTGTCAGTCAGTGTGGAAAATACAGAGCTAGAACTGACTCAGTGTAAGGCAATGTTCCTATGGATTATGGCACATGTACCGAAAGCAGAAACAATGCTACCAGCTTTATGTTGCATTCATGTTACATTTCAAGTTACCTTTACAAATCACAAGAGAAATACCACAGTTTGTGCATAAGAACCTTGCAATCAGATGTAACCCTTGGAGCAAAACATATATTCCTTTAGAATTACCATTTCTTTCTTGCCCCAAGACAACTCAGAGAACAAGTGTGTGGTCTGCATTTAAATGTTCACATATCTGCAAGACCTTGCAGGAGAGAGTTCTTTGATTACAGAACAGCTTTCTTCATGGGAAAATTGGTTTCCTTGGGATTCAGGTGATCAGAACGAGGCATTTTACTGAGTCTGAATGGTATAGATTGCTATCCGGAAACATTCAGAGAAGTCACAGCGCATAATCAAAAGGAATCTGTGTTAAACCCAATAAGCCTGAGCATGAACTAGAGTTCTGCGGGAACAAGACTGTACAGTGGTACCTCGGGTTAAGAACTTAATTCATTCTGGAGGTCTGTTCTTAACCTGAAACTGTTCTTAACCTGAAGCACCACTTTAGCTAATGGGGCCTCCTGCTGCCGCCGCTGCGCAATTTCTGTTCTCATCCTGAAGCAAAGTTCTTAACCCGAGGTACTATTTCTGGGTTAGTTGAGTCTGTAACCTGAAGCATCTGTAACTTGAAGCGTCTGTAACTTGAAGTGTCTGTAACTTGAAGCGTCTGTAACCCGAGGTACCACTGTATTTGTGAAGCCTCCATATTTTACTACCAAAGTGGCTTCAGCTCATGCATCTCTGCACAGGGGAAATATCCAACTTCCTTTTCATTCATTAACCTGAAAGTGTGGGAAAAGGAAGCACAAATCACTTGCACTTCCTGTTTCAGCATTTCTGTAGGTGTTGCCCCAAGACTTATACAGCTGATGATATTGTAGATTTACAGGGGCAAATTCCATCAGGTGAAATAACTACTATCTTATATAGAAGCAGTGTGGGAAGCTAAAATCATAAACAATTAAGGTACTGAAAGAATACAAATAATGACAAAATAATATATCAACCTCAAACCAAAAAAGAAACCATTAAATCAAGACAAAAACATGAAACAAAATGTAAGATCAACATTTTGGAACAAGGCAGCAGTAGTAAATAAATAAATATAAATATAAATATAAATATAAATATAAATATAAATAAAACTACCATCATCATGTTAGTAGGCATTTCAATATATTCCAGATTAATCTTAGTGCACTAGCAATTCCCATCAATGGGACCTAACAATAAAATATATACATAGTCTCAGAACTGGAAGACACACCCCGCCAAGAAAAGAGCCCAATGAAACCCCTCCTCTCACCAGGGTTCCACCTCTTGTCCAAAATCAGATTCTTATATCTACAAGGCACTCAATTCTGTGTGTATGTTGCCCCTTGAAAACTTAATTTATGAAGGCAAAGATGCTTCATAAAAAAAGATTCTGGAGGAAATAATAATAATTTAATTCATTGAAACTCTGAAAGACAGAACACACTAGATCACTTGGGACTTTGAAATCTGATGTTAATTGTATTTAAATGGCTCACATAAATAAGTATTTAATCAAGAAACTTTGAGGGGCGTATGGCATGCAAGAGCACGTGGAAAATATGTTTGAGTTTTTATTAACGTTGCTTCATATCCTAAATTCCATTTTCTTTGATATGAGTAATATGATTCTTACTGTATTTTCTAATTCCTCCCTATATTCCCCAACATATGTGCGCTTCACACACACACACTTTTGCATAAGAATATACCTTCTTATATAACACTCTAAGTCACTCACTTTTGTTGGAGTGCACACTATCAACCCATTAAAAGACAGGGACACATTAGTCCTCTTCATTGGCTATACTCCACACAATGTCTATAGGATGAGCGGCACTGTGCCCTCTGCCTCTGTCCTTGATGCCATGTCCCATACCCTTCCTGCCCTGCCCTGTTCATACCCTGAAGGAGGGAAGTTTGCTGAGCATAGGCAAACTCTTCCCATGATTGGAAACCCTGATCACACATGGTTTCAGGCAACAGTAAGAGCTTAGGCACATTCACAAGACTTGTCTGGTACAGGCATTTTGCTAATGTGCAAATGGCATGGTGCAGAGCCAGCAGGTTCAGCCCTGAGAACACACTTTCCATGAGATCTTAATCATGTAGAGAAGATAGGGAACCGGTGGCCTCCAGATGTTGTTGCATATCAACTCTCCTCTACCCCAACCAGCATGGCCAATAGTTAAAGAGATGATGGAAGCTTTGGTCCAGCAACATCTGGCAGCCACAGGTCCTCCATCCTGAAACAGATCATAAGATCAGAAAAAGGCCATTGACAGCTCAGTTTATATACACATGCACACACAATACCCTTAGCAAGGCTGAATATTTCACTATTGCTTTTGAATTAAGGCTTTCAGGATAATCATGCAATTGCTGCATTGCACCTTTGGCATGTATTGAATTGATTGTTCAGATTACAGAGGCATTCAGTGGCAGAGTTTGATGATTTGTGTCGTAAACAAATACTTTGGTTGCTCAAGAGTGCCTGCTTAATTACAAGCTTAGAAGACTCTTCGCATCATTCCAGATACTTGCTTTGGTTATAACTCTCAGATGCCACAGCTAATTACTCCAGAGCACGGCATGGATAATCAAGGCACGGAGCAGGTGGTGCCGTTTTGTCAGGCGTCACATGTGCTATTTTTGCTGAAACAAATCCAGAAGCTAACCTGCAATTCGAGCAAAAGAAACAGAAGGCTTTTTAAACAAGCCCTTTGCCTAGACTACCTGGAGCAGACAGCTTCAGAGGGATGACTGATGCAAAACATGTGTTGACAATCTGGCTTGATCAAAGACTCAAAAGGAAAAGGGATGAGGTATTGTCACAGAGAACAGAAATGAACCACTGTTGGGAGTTGTTATGAATGATCAGCTGGGGTTCAAGGCAAGTCTATTTCTTTACCCCCTAGCTTTTGTGGAAACAAAGGTGTGTGTGTGTGTGTGTGTGTGTGTGTATCACCCAAACCCACCAGATTACGCAGAGTGCAAGCATTTTGCAACAGAAGCAGACTACGAACAAATTGCATAGGCCCGCTTGAAAAACGTTAAATCACAGATATGAATGCCCCAATTATACAAAGGTTGGCACTTCTCCCAGAATGATTGAGCCAAATGCCCTTTGGCCATTGTTTGTTTCTAATATTATAATTAAATATATGAAATTGGAATATTGTCCACTGAGTAGCATAGATGGACCACTAAAAATGTAGACTGGGTAGAACCATCTACAGAACGATTTAAAACAACTCTCTTGTCACTGTCAATTCATTGTTACCATCTGTCCTTGTTCTTGTAGTTTTGCAAAGAAATCATAGCTAACATAACACGATCAGATGCCCAGATCCACAGAGAGAACAGTCGTTTTTAATGTAATGTCTTCACATCTCATCAGATTCAGCACAATCACTTCAATGTGCCAGGTTTTTTTTTTCCCTTTGGTGATATGATATGTAGCATTAACAGCCAAAAGTCACTCCCTTAAAATATTTTCATCATACCAGATGCTAATAACTGTAGAATTGCTACCCTTGGGTATTTGAAAAATAATACCATGGATGTCCTGCCATTCATGCTGTTCAATGAAGCATTTAATACAATCAATTTCACTTGAAATATGTCATGCCTTGTAAATCATTTTGCTGTTCGCCTTTCCAATGTCAACCAGTTGTCACACTGTCAAATTGAAATGAAATGGTTCCTATCTTTGCAAACTAAAATGTAAAGGGTTTTTCTGCAGACTCGTTTCATTAAGGTTGCATTCCTGAACCAAATTGAGTAGACGTAAGCCCCATTGAGTTTCTGGGGCTTATTTCTGAGTAGACTTGTTGTATGATACTGCTGGGCTAATGCTGTATGATAATGACTCCCAAAGCCCCATGAGACTTGTGGGCAGGTTCTTGAGCAGTTTGTTGGTGTTAGGTCTGCTACAGCACAAGAGAATAGTGTACAGTGACATCAAAATCAGTGTCCACTAGCAAAAAGTACCACCCAAACTGCTTCCGGACTGCCCCTATGTTGTGAGTGGGATTCAATTGCATAGCAGTAAATTCAGGTTGCAGAACCAAAGTGGACTTGATGTTTTTGCACAACAAAACCACTTCCACAGAAAAACCAACCCTAGACTTTCTGCAGTGCAGAAGAATACACTGGAAAGTGTGGGATAACAATTGCTTGATCCTGCCTTGTATAACCTCCTCACAAACAAACCATTGTTAATGTTTAATAAAGAAAGGGCATTGTATAACTACCCCACAAATCAGGAAGAATGCTCAGTAAACAACTGAGGGAGGCCTTGGTTTGTTAATAAAAACACAGTGGTTTGTTTTTTTCAGTACGATAAGTAAGAGCTGTCATCTCCCCACTACCCCATGTCGTGTTAATATCATCATATCAAGGCATGCTGACTGAATTCTATTTTCCACGGCAGAGTATGCCAAGGCTAAACTGAAATTAATGGCTTGACATTTATTTTACTCTTTGGCTTCACTGGGATTTGGACACACCTAATTCTAATGGGATCATATGTGTTATTTCTTGCATTTTCTTTGCCATTTAGCCTCACAGTGTGAAAGTATTTGTCCCTCAGTCTCTCTCTCTCTCCCCGCCCCCCACCTCAACTTTCCAGACCTTTTATGTGTCTGTGGAAGGCTACATCCTTATTACATTTTTGGATGCCTCTGGACCCTCTCATTTTTTTATACGATCGTAGGCTAAGCAACACATGATGTTGTGAGTCACTGAGGGTTACTTATTTATTTATTTTTAACCTGAAGCTGCAGAGGATGCAGTCTAAAGGAAAAGATCCATGTGGGGGATATAGCTTCTTAACTCTCTCACCTCATTTTCTTTTCCATTGCTCTTCTCTAGCAGTTTTTCCCAGACAGTTGGAGGATTTCAGCTAAAAGCCCAAGCCAAGAAGGTGGATGCTAAATTGTAAGTAAGCACAGTATGTGGGAAATGTCTTTACTAATTGTATAGCACATTTGTTGCTTGGGCATTAGGGAGTATGTAAAACCCTTAATTCTACTCTTTTTAAACTGAGGGATTTTTAATCCCACAATTTTCATGTTGTTGTTTTTAAGGAAATGCATCAAGGTACGCCTACTTTTTGTAGCAGTAGCAATGTTATTCCTCAAAACACAGGAACGTTTCTTTGCAATCCACACACCCCTACCCCATGTCTGATTTCAGGGAATGCAGTAAACTAGCTGAAATATAAATAACAACCTTCCTCTCTCAAACCCTACCATAAATTAGGCTATGCAGCTCACCTTGGCTTCAAATTTGCAACAGGCATCTGTATTTAAAATGGCAGCTGTCATTTTGTGAGGCAAAATGTAAGGCAAGGTCAAAGTTCACCCCAAGTTCCTCCTTTGTGGGTCTTATCTCCTTCCCATTGCACCTAGCTAGAGGGGAGGGGAGGGAGATGGGGAGAAGCAGGCTGCTCCATTTCTAGCCCTCTGGGCCCTCGCTTGCCTTCACCATTGTTTTCTGGTGTGTGTGCAAAGGGATATAATATAGCAAGGACATTCCTCAGCTGTCTTAGATATCCAACTGGTGTACAGCACAATCACCCATCCCAGTCATAGGCCCCATCTGCACTATGCATTTAAAGAAGGATTATATCACTTTAAACAGTCATGCTCCCCACAAACAAGCCTGGAAACTGCAGTTTGTTCAGTAGCTGAGAGTAGCTGGGAGACCCCTATTCTCCTCAAAGAACTACAATTTGCAGAATGGTTGAACAATTAATCACTCTTCCCAGGGAACTCTGGGAATTGTGGCTCTCTGAGGGGAATGAGGGTCTCCTAACAACGCTAACACATCATTTCTGTTTTCTGCATACAGTGGTACCTCGGGTTAAGTACTTAATTCGTTCCAGAGGTCCGTTCTTAACCTGAAACTGTTCTTAACCTGAAGCACCACTTTAGCTAATGGGGCTTCCCGCTGCTGCCACGCCACCAGAGCACGATTTCTGTTCTCATCCTGAAGCAAAGTTCTTAACCCGAGGTAATATTTCTAGGTTAGCGGAGTCTGTAACCTGAAGCGTATGTAACCTGAAGCGTATGTAACCCGAGGTACCACTGTAGTCCTCTTGTGCTGTTACTTTTCTTTTGGTCTGTGTAATCTTAAGGCTAAAGCCTTTTTCTTTTGTAATATGAATGCCCCCTTTAAAATTGGGATATCCCTTTCCTGCTCTTAATGTAGGTGTGTTGGGTTAGCTACACAGAGCTGTTATATGTTGTCAAACACAAATGAATTTGCTCAATGCCTCTTCCAGATGGCTCCAAGCTTGCAAACTAGTCAGGGTTTTTTTTCAGGATATGCTGCTGTTTGATAAAGCTGCACCTCCTTATTTACTATTCATAGCCACTGTCTTGATTTCCTCTGCACATTCACTCATTCTGTTCAGGTGTCTCCACTTCTGTTTGATGACTACTGAATGTAACAAACGCTGTGAAATTCCTTCTCTTTTCTGCCTGAAGATTGCCTGCAAATGTTTTCTGTGAGTGCAATATAGTATAATAACCCATCTATGAGGCTTAGGAATGAATAGCTCAGGCACATTGCATTGCTGTCATAGCTACTGTCTGTGGCTGAAGGCTCCCATAAATTCACAGCTACGGCAGAAATACCAGGCTGCCTTCTCAGCTGAAGATTCATTACCAGAGGGGGGAAATTCATAGCTGTATAAAGCTTTCCATCTGACAGTCAATTGTGATGCAAAAGGAGCAGGCACAAAGGAATCAGATGTGTGGAGTGGTGATATATCATGGCTAACATGGCAATAACAACCTACTGGACAGCTTTCTATTCAAAAAGCTTTTCTTGCACTGGTAGGTCAGAAATCAACAGGACCACATCCAAAGATGAAGGCCCCAACAATGCAGCCAAATATCATCGGGAGCATGGGTATTGTTGTGCTGGTATTTCTCCTTCACTTGCTGTGTGAGAGTTTCCAACCGAGAAAATGACGGGAAATAACTCTATTTGATGCTTGCAATAAAGGTCAGTCCTGAACAGCTGTATTTTCATGTGTTCTGTGAGGAATACTTGTGCAAAGAGGTAGCACCATGATCCGTTACACACTAGTCCGCTTAGGAATTCTACGTGGAACTTTCACACGAAAAGTCACATCAAATTAAAAAGAGACACATTTCCCAGCGATTGGGCTGCAGAGATGTTTCATGCCATACTTCTCCACTGTCGTCATCCTATTGCAGCCCTTTTCCTGAATTCCCAGATTTCTCTTTCTTTCTTTCTTTGGTTTAAAATGGTGTTTATGGCACGACACCTATACATCTATTAATCATCAAATGCGGCCTCCAGGCCTCTCTGTCTCCCCAGGCTGCACATCCTCTGTAGCCGCACCCCTTTTCATGGGTGTAGCCAGGATTTATTTTAGGGGGTCAGGCTTTATATTGGTGGGGACAGAACTGAGTTATCTGCAATGCAATTGGTTGCAATAAATTAATAAGTATTTTTATTTACTTACTTGATTTAGGTGGGGCAGCTGCCCGCTGCACTCGCCTGGCTACACCCACGCCCCCTTAGAGCTTGCTTCACACCCTTCTTGAGTGTTTGCTTTGCCTGGCTGGAATGTGTCCTTGACTTCTGAAATTGAATCTTGCTTGACTGGACAGATAGGAGCATGGGAAGGTGTGTAGAAACTAGCCTGCTGCACAAAAATAATTGCTCTACCCACTATTGCTTTTGGCACCACACACCACTGGCATTTGGGTTGCAGAATGGAAGGCAGCTCTTGGGCTGAGAAAGATTAGATAGAAAAACACAAACACACACGCACACACACAGAGAGAGAGAGAGAGAGAGAGAGCGCTCTGCTTTCTTGGTAATACAGCCTTGAATTTCCTTCAGTTCTGACAGACATTACAGCAGCAGTTCTGCTTCTGGAAATCTACCTAAGGGGTATCCTTGTTGAAGCAGTACATTTCTCAGCAGGCCTATTGAAGTCAAGTCACCAAGTGGTATCACATCTCCACTTTTTGTTTCGCTTTCTGTTTCATGTGTTGCTGTCAGCAAGGCAAGCACGTTCTGGATATGAAAACATGTAAGGAAAAACTCTACCTACAGGTGTGCTTAAAAAAAATATACCGCCTACTTTTGTTTCACCAGCCTTGTTAAACTATTGGCGTACACATGAAGAAAACCTTTGAAACTAACTGTACAATGCAGCTTCCAGAAAGAAAAGCGTAGGGGAAGACACTTGCTCACAGTGCACAAACGTTTAGAAGCTGTGGATTTTTTTACAAGCTAAAGACAGAAGGCAGGAGGCATTCCCAGATCACTATGGTTCAGGGGATATTTAAGTCCTGAATCTGAACTTTAATTTGAATTAGGCATGATAACTACAATAAGGCATAACCAAATCTGAATGAGGGATAACCTGGACACTGATTTCAATATCAAGACTTAATCCCCAGGCCAAATGAAATTGTAATAAAGCACATAACTGAGCATGTGCAGAATGTGGTCAATACCTTTTACACTTGTTTAGGACAAGGATTTATGGGCACACTGTATTCTGGCGTCTTCCCTTTTAGAAATGAATCCCATCTTGGACCAATCTAAGTCAATAAAAATATCAAATCAGCGTTCTAAACTTGCCATCAGTTTCGGATACCACATAGTGTCTGCTTTGGCCCAGTGCTAAAATTCATTGTTGGTGAGAGCATGATGACTACTGCAGGAAGTCTTCCAATTATTAAATGAGTTTCTTAAGCTGTAAAATATTGATGACTTCATTCTCCCTAAAATAGCACTTAAATACTAAATAGTGCATTATTTCCCCCTTCTTTTTCTGATTCACAAATATGTTTGTTTTGCAGTACAGTGGTACCTCGGGTTAAGTACTTACCGTATTTTTCGTCCTATAGGGCGCACCGGCCCATAGGACGCACCTCGTTTTTTGGGGAGAGGAAATGAATAAAAAAAATTATTTTCCCCCCCCAGCCGCAGCTGCACACCCGCCCGAAGCACGGGGAGCCCTCTGGAGGGCTCCCCGTGCTTCGGGCTGCAGGCTGCCGCCCAAGCCTCGCGCGCCCGACGGGACTTCCCGCTGGGCGCACAAGGCTTGCGGACACCCGCCGGAAGCACGGGGAGCCCGGGCTCCAAGCCTGCCACCCCAAGCCTTGCGCACACCCGCCTGAAGCACGGGGCGCCCTCCAGAGGGCTCCCCGTGCTTCGGGCGGCAGGCTGCTGCCCGCAAGCCTTGTGAGCCCGCGGGAACTCCCACCGGGCTTGCAAGGCTTGCGGATAGCTTCCTGAAGCCTGGAGAGTGAGAGGAGTCGGTGTGCACCAATGCCTCTCGCTCTCCAGGCTTCAGCGAAAGCCTGCATTCGCCCCATAGGACGCACACATATTTCCCCTTCATTTTTGGAGGGGAAAAATTGCGTCCTATGGGGCGAAAAATACGGTAATTCGTTCCGGAGGTCTGTTCTTAACCTGAAACTGTTCTTAACCTGAAGCACCACTTTAGTTAATGGGACCTCCCACTGCCGCCAGAGCATGATTTCTGTTCTCATCCTGAAGCAAAGTTCTTAACCTGAAGCACTATTTCTGTGTTAGCGGAGTCTGTAACCTGAAGTGTATGTAACCTGAAGCGTATGTAACCCGAGGTACCACTGTACATCATTTCTTGATAAAACATCCTGTTACCATTGAAATCAGGTGAAATTACTATTATGGTGATGAAAAGCTTTAAATATCAGGCAAATGTGGAAATAAGAACATGAGACATATCTGCATTCTGCTAAGGTTCTTAGGCTACTGACCATGATATTATTGGAAACAAATCATCAGACACTTTTTAAATAGATGCATTTTCATACCCACCTTTTCATGATGCAGCACTATTACTCTCTCATTAACTCCAGAAACCAATTTATTGTTTGTGTTGTCAGTTCAAATGGTAATATAATAATAATAATAATAATAATAATAATAATAATAATTTATTATTTGTACCCCGCCCATCTGGCTGGGTTTCCCCAGCCACTCTGGGCGGCTTCCAACAAAGATGAAAGATACACTAAAATGTCACATATTAAAAACTTCCCTGAACAGGGCTGCATTCACCACCCCACGAAGCCCATCGCCCAGTCCTTCCCGGCTAGCTTTAAGCCAGGATGGGCAAGGATCCAGGAGACAGGTGGTTGGCTTCACTCGTCCAAGCAGCCTGTCCACATCCTCAGAGGTAACAGATTGGAATTGATCCCACACAACTTGACTAGACAGGACTCTAGCACTCTCCCGCCCTGGCCCTGCTCCCACCGTGGAGTCTACTTCTTCCCGAATCTGAGCGATTTTATCTGCAAAAAACTTTGCAAAATCATTGCAGGAGATCATGTGGCCCATACTGGGCCCCGATGTCGCAGGTGGTTCTGCTAAATTGTGAACCACCTGAAAAAGTCTCCTGCTGCTGTTTTCTGCAGATGCAATAGAGGCAGCAAAGAAAGTCTTCTTCGCCGTCGCTATCGCCACTTGGTAGGCTCAACGTTGAGCTCTAACCTGTGTCCGGTCAGATTCGGAATGAGTTATCCGCCACCGGCACTCTACCCGTCTCAACGATTGTTTCATTGCCCTCAGATCCGTGGAAAACCACGGGGCTCTCCGGGCTCCATGCAATCGGAGAGGGCGCTTCGGAGCCAAACAGTCAATAGCCCTGGTTAACTCCACATTCCAGCGGGCCACCAGGGAATCGGCTGAAAGGCCATCAACATGGGATAAAGCATCCCCTACCACTCTCTGGAAACCATTTGGATCCATTAAGTGGCGGGGCGGACCATCCGAATTGGTCCCACCTCCCTGCAGAGGGGATGGGTCGCAGAGAAGTCCAGTTGCACCAGGAAGTGATCTGACCATGGCACTTCTTTCGTTTTGTTTCGCATAATAAGCTAATGCGGACAAAAAAGGAGAGGAATGTCGAATCATACATTATTGAAAATGGAATGAGCTGGACTATATCAAAGCAGCTAATGCTTTATAATAAAGGAATTCTGGGAAAATGGGTTCCAGTTACATTTTTGCTGTGTTAGGTTAAGCATACCCATGCCTACATCTAATATGGGCTTGCCTACATAAGTAATGAAACTGACATAAGAGATGGAAGATTCAATTCTAGCATTTGATCAATATTATTACAAAAGTTTTGTGCCACCCCTAATCTCTGCTGAATGGCAGCAAGCTACCAAGACATCAAATTTCCTGTGTGACGTCGCCCTCCCCATCACCTTGGCAACCTCCCGCCTGGTTGATGGTTTCCATTGATAGGGTACTGACTTGCCCAAAAGCAAATCTCACTGGTTATGGAAAAAAGCTTGTGATCTGAATCAGAAAAAATAGCACCAGGACTAGAGGCAACATGGGTTGCAGAGAGACTCTTTGGGTGCGTTCTGCTACCTGAGGAACCAGGGCTAGGAATGGGCACCAGTCACACCTGAGTGTGCCTGAACACTTTCATCTCCATTTGAGACACGCTCTCTCCACCACCACCACCCCTGTAATGATAGACAAAATGTGAGGGGAAGCAGAGGTGTTGAGGACAGTCTTCTGCCCTGTTTCCTTCCTGCTTGCAGAATTTAAAGAGCTCCAAAGGCTAGTATTAAACATTTATTTAGAATTTAGTATGCTACAAGCAAACTATGAATCCTTAATTTCTTCCTTACTATTGTGTGCGTGTGTATGTATCATTCCTAAGTCTCTAAGGTGTTTTTTAAAAAACATTGTTATGAATGTGGAATTCTGTAGTCAGCATTCTTTTTCAAATAGCCTTGGAATTAGTTATTTATGGCAAACTTGTATGTTTTTTTAATTCACTGATGCAGCATAAACAAGCCCAGCTATCCTACATTCTAAAGTGAAAGTCAAATTATTCTTTGAGATCGGTGGCTGCAGTCACATCGTAGTCTCAGCCCAAGGTTCTCTGCTTCAGCAGGAGGGCATCTTGTCAGGCCGTTTAAGGCCTAACCCTGCTGATGCCACAGGCAGCCCCAGGACTTGCCCTGTTTTCTTGAACACTCTGAGGCAATGTGGACAATTACAGTGGCAGCCACTCAGAACTCATGTGAGAAATGTTGCTGTTGCTGTTAAGCTTTGGGTGAACATATCAGATGACACAGCGATTCTTCAAATAGCTCTTGTTTATTCACAGGCCAGAACAGAACAGAACTGAAGGGTTCAGCCAGCCTGCTTATATAGAGCTCCACAACAACGCAACAGTAACCACTTTCTGTAACTATTCAATCACTGAACGTCACTTTCAATCCCTTATTTGCATATGTGGACCTGAGTGAAAACTATCTACAGTATCCCCCTGCTGGTCCAGGGTGAGAACTTCAGTACATAACAGTTGCCACAGAGTGCTGTTGTCCTTGTCCTCCTGTGGAGCTGTGTAGTTTCCACCAACCCACCATCTCTCCCACCATGTTTCTCTGATAATATATAGTGGAGAAAATGCAAGGTGTGGTGCTAGACTATTTTTAGCATAGCTAAACCCCTTGCTCTCGTTGATCTCTCTCTGGATGCATCTTTAGAACAGGTGCTCTTAAGAAGGAACTAAAAAGGGAGTAGGTGGTTTTTAAGGAAGTGGGGTGGTTAGGCCAGACTCAATTACAACTGCCTGAAAAGAAGTGAGACAGCATCCTAACCCACTTTGAGCAGTGATTTAATACTGCACAAGCCAGCTTCAGATTACTCAGTTTCTCAGTCCAGAAGAAATTTTTTTTTTCAAAAAATCTATTCATTGAAAGAAAGCTTGAAACAATTCCAGTAGAAGCAGTGATATTTAGTTCCTAGTTTCAAATCAAGCTAGTTTTACTTTTCACTGACCTGGAACAAAATGTGAGTTGTGCATAAATTAATTCTATTTTGAGTTTGCCTCCTTATAAATTTATCCAAACGTCTGTTTCCCTCAAACCAGGGTTAAATATCTTGCAAAGAGCTTGCAAAGATTCTTCCACAAATGTTTGTTTATTTGTTTGCATGCAGGCTGTTGCTGTGTGAACAGAAAACTGAGCATTGGAACAGCAGTCCAACACTGACATTATCAACTGGAATATAAAGAGACATTTTGGACTCAATGTTCTAAGGCATTAGAACATGACTGCAGCTCCTCCTATATCAAGTTGCAATTATTGGAGCAAAAGGGGAGGAGTCACTTGCAGAAATCCAGCGTGAATCAACGAGCATCTTAAGCGAACAGGGATTTAGCTCAGCCATACATTTTGGCTGGTGAGGGGAGAAAAGCTCCAGCTTCCTCAGAATCCTATCCCTCCTTGGAACTTAGTGCTCCCTTCCATAAGTTGCGGAAGTTCCAAGCCCTGCAACTGTGAAAGTGCTCAGCTATTAAGTGATTTTAGACCTCATTTTATGGAAATTCATTGGCCAGGAATTGAGAAACGGACTTTGAACACGGAATTACTCTTTTGGATTTTGCACATCTCTAATTGTTCTTCCAATCATGCACCAAAGTCTCAAGCGGGCACACATGACCGCACTATCTAATAACCATTTTGACTTACATTTGTCAAGGCTTTGGTTGACAATTTTTTCTTTAGCCCATCTTTTAGGGAAGCTCATTAGTTTCTCTGGTATTTTCAAACCTCTTGAGTAACCCCACTAAAATTAAAGGCAAGCAACCCTCTCACACCCCCCAAATGAGCATATATTTACATTTTTCCTCAGCCTACTAAATTATCTTTTTTGTTATCGACAAGGCTTTCAGGAAGCCATGGTAACCAAGGGCTATTTTTAAATGATTTTGATGTGTGGTGTTTCTTGTGCAAAGAAAGAAAGAAAATCACTTGGTCTGGCACTATTGAGTAGATTGATCCACCTTGTGTGTGTCACCTCTTCAGATAATCTAATCATCTACAAGGGCCTCACTGCCTTCTCTATGTTGTAATTGTATATTTTGTGTGTGTGTGTGTGTGTGTTCTGTCAAGTTCTAAGAATTAAAGCTGTATATAATTTCTAAAGGCGTATAATTTCAACATACAGTAATTACATTCTGCAAAAATAGGAATATACAACAGGCAAGTCTACTGTCAAGTTTATATACCACTTAAAGTAGCCTTAAAGAATACAGTGTGGGGGGGACATCTGGACCTGTGGTAGGTTCCCAGGCAGATGTGACAGTGTAAATGCAATAGCCCAGAGGATGAGGGCAAACTCCAAAAGAATGAGACTTCTGCACTTCCTCCCTTTGTCTAAGCAGAATTGGTATTTATAATAATTGTTCCCTGATAGATGTTGGTGCTCTGATACAGTTTGACAAGAAACATGGAGATCAAAGTGAAGGACAGAGGGAAGGATTATAAAGAGATTGTGGTAGCACGTACTTGCGGCAGGAAAAAATTAGTGTACTGCAGCAATTAATGCAAAAGATCTGTCCCCATATAAACAAGGAATGGTGAATTCTGTGATCTCATCTGTCCTGGTGAAGCCCTGTACTATGATATATATTACAGCAGTTCTTATAAAGGCTAGTGGGGAAACAGATACTTAGAATCATAGTATCGGAGAGTTGGAGGGGTCTCTAGTCCAAGCCACTGCTCCATGCAGGAAATCCAGAGCTTAAAGCACTATAGCAGGGGTCAGCAACCTTTTTCAGCCATGGGCCGGTCCACCTTCCCTCAGACCATGTGGTGGGCCAGACTATATTTTTTTTTGGGGGGGGATGAACGAATTCCTATGCCCCACAAATAACCCAGAGATGCATTTTAAATAAAAGGATACATTCTACTCATGTAAAAACACGCTGATTCCCGGACCGTCCACGGGCCGGATTTAGAAGGCGATTGGGCTGTATCCGACCCACAGGCCTTAGGCTGCCTACCCTTGCACTATAGCCTCATTCTTATCATGGCAGAACTTAAACTGGCAGGAAACTGGCTAGCCTCTTTGTTTGCACCCTGGTCTGCTCCAATCACATATAAAGGGGGAATCAGGGTGTCTAATGGCATAAGGAATCGCCAGTCACCAACTTGCCCCTCAAACAATTTGGTTGCACAAATGTTGAAATTGAACATTTGAAAAGCATTGATACGTTATTTTCAAGAACTGGACTTGAACATGCAAGCAACCTGAATCCTCCCTGCCTAAGTCCTTCCTGTCCTGTCCTCTGACCTTCCTGCTAGTCAGTACTCAAATTGGGGAGAGGAGAAATAACAAAATTCATGAGCCCCATCACCTGATACCCCACAACTTAGTAAAATCTTCCATCTATAACCTTCTACATTGTGTAAAGGGCCAGGTCTACCTCTCATTCAAGTACTGCTCACAGCCCCCTCCTTCCCCAATGAATATATATATATATATATATATATATATATATATATATATATATATGGGGGGGGGGAATATTGGACAGTAGAGGGCCGAAGTATAATTTGCAGCCAGAGATTGTGTAGCTTGTACCTATGGCCACAAATGCTAGGCTGGATCTACATTAAAACTGCTAAACATTTTAAATTAAAATGTTCTACAAAGCTTAATAGGAGTTTCCCATTGCCAGTGACTCGCTGCTCTGCAGCACCCTGTGGTGTCACATTTTAATAACACGTTTTAAATGACGAGTGTAGATTAGTCCCTACAAGCAAATTGCAAACTTGAAAAGAGCTGTATGCTCACTTTTAATTGGGACTTCTCTAACTGAAGCATGGATTCTCACTGTTGCATGTAGTATCACTTTGAATAATTTCCCCATCTCCGGGGGCTATCCATATTCTATATTGCAAGTTTCTACCTAGTATAGTCTGCACATATTTTAAGTCCTCCATAGTGATAACATATAAATGCCCAATTATCAGGCCTTTATTGACATCAGGATGACTTGGAGCACATATTTTCCACATTCCAGGATTCTAAGTAGTGAAGCATTGCTCTAAAAACTGTTACTCTCTTTCCACCGACCAATAGGTGCCTCACTCCCTGGAATCATCTATAATAAAGAGTCACACCCTTTGTACCTATAACTCCTTAACAAATTGTGTAAAGCCTTGTGCTGGTCGTCAGTTTTATGATTTACTTTGACATCTTCATGGATAAAAAGTGCTTTGTAAATCTGTGATCATTGTCACAGGCTTGTTTGTTCTGGCCTGGGGACCTCATCTGAGAAGATAAAAGGTTTTCATCAAGGGCTGACAGGCAAACTATTTGCTCAGTGACAAAAGCCAGACGGAACTAAAAAATATGTTCAAAGGAAATATGGAAAATATATTTTAAAAGCTTCAAAATAAACAAGCCTGAAGTTGACTATGCTCTGTGTTCGTGACCATACAATATTTATCGTTCCAGAAGTTGCTTTTAATATCTTAATTTTCTGACTGAGAAAACCTTCATAACAGTGATTCAAAATGCTGCTTCTCCATGGCTACAGAACAGGTATGCCAAGACTCTGAGGTTCTTGAATGTTTCCATCTGAAACTTCCTATTGTGCCAAGAAAGTAGTTTAAAAAAACTAACAAAACAAAAGCAAAACAAAAACACCACCACATAATTTTATTAATCTAGATTTCCAAGATAGCCTACAAAAGAGAACCTTATAAACAGCTTAATTGATTTTGTATCTACTGCTTTTTGTATTTTTACTATTGCTGTGATAACTGCTTTTGTTTCTGAGAAAGTAGTGTTTGAAGTGAGTAGGATCTATGCAGGATATCCTTGACATCACAATCTGACCCCTGGGATGAAATATACGTTGTGTATGTCCATGTGCATCTGAGCATTGGATGGCAGGTTCAGGACAATCCTTTGCACATGGAGTGGATGAGCCCTAGGGGCGGTAACTTTCTATACACGGATCAGAGTGTTGGGCAAAGGAGAAGCTGTGTGATAGATGGGAATGTAAGATGAGGTGGATCCAGCCTGAGGGAGGTAGCTTCCTACTCACCCACCCCTGTCAGAGCACTGGCCCACCCATGAGGCAGGGTGAAACAGCCGCCTCAGGCAGTGAAAGCCCCCGAGGTGGCATCCTGCCTGCCTGCCTCGCTATCAGCATCAGTTCCAATTTCTGGTGAGATCTCACCAATGCCTGCTTGGCAGCAGACTGGAGTGGCACATCCCATTTAGCCTCAAGTGGCAAAACAGGACATGCCATGCCTGTGTAAAGTGTGTTGTCTTGAGAGTCCCATGGACTGAAAGAAGATCAAACCTATCCATTCTTAAGGAAATCAGCCCTGAGTGCTCACTGGAAGGACAGATCCTGAAGCTTAGGCTCCAATACTTTGGCCACCTCATGAGAAGAGAAGACTCCCTGGAAAAGACCCTGATGTTGGGAAAGATGGAGGGCACAAGGAGAAGGGGACGACAGAGGATGAGATGGTTGGACAGTGTTCTCGAAGCTACCAACATGAGTTTGACCAAACTGCGGGAGGCAGTGGAAGACAGGAGTGCCTGGCGTGCTCTGGTCCATGGGGTCACGAAGCGTTGGACACGACTAAATGACTAAACAACAACAACAACAAAACCAAGTCTGGAGAGACCTGGATTAAAAAAACCCCAGTCATTTGGTCATGAGGCTCACTGGATGGCCTTTTGCCAATTGTTTTCTCTCGGCCTATTTTATCTCACACTGCTGATGAAAACATAAATGGATGGGAGTGTGGGTGGGGGAGAGTGGATTCTGAACACTGTCCTGAACTCATTGGAGAAAAGGGCAAGGATATAAATGTAATAAACACACATTTGTGAATGTGACCCTTCTACCTCAAAAAATGGATGGAAGACTGAAAGTCCTTACTTGTTTGTTTCCAAACGTTGTCTCTGTCATAGATCATTCATATGGTTGTCATATCAATCAAATCTTATCTTATCAGAGCTGACAGATTACAGAAGAGCCTTCTTCCCTTTCTGCTACTTGCCAGGATTAAGTGTGAATAATTATGGTCATCCCTTAACATTGCCTGATTATTTATTGTGATATAAATCGTGAGACAACCAATCTAAAGGGGGCTCGCATTGACAGTAAACTATATATATATATATATATATATATATATATATATATATATGTCCTCAGATAAGTTGATATAGAAAGCAGGTGTCATGACAGTCAACTCTGGGTCTCAGAACTGGCTGGTGATGTATTTTAGGATTAGAACAACTGTTAAGTTACCGTTCTGAATGTATTTGATTGCTTGCTGATGGCTAGTTGATGGTTCTAAAGTGGTCCATAAGGTCAGAGGTAAAGGGCACTTCTCTCAGTGCATGGATAGCTCAGTTGGTTAGAGTGGTGCTGATAACGCCAAGGTTGCAGGTACGATCCTTGCATGGTACAGCTACCTGCTGAAATGGGCTCAGATGAATGAACTGTTCTCTTTCTCTGTGTAAAGGGGTGGGGTGGGGGGAAGAAACAATTTAGAGCTGGAATGTAGGCAGCTGAAACAGCCAAGCAATTGGGTGGTGGATCATTGCCAAAGGCATGTGGTTTGCTTTGGGGACCTTCAATTATTAGCACTGTCTATATGTTGTTCTGTGCTGAACATGTGTATTTTTTAACTAAACAGAGAACACAAAGGCACAAAAAGTGCCTAGAGCTCTCTCATTAAATGAAAACAGACCCATTAAAGGGCCGACTCCTGGAACTTCCTAATGCTTCTGCAAAGTGGTGTGACCTTCCTCCTCCTCCTCCTCCTCCTCCCTCTTTTCTACTCTCATCCTAAATACATTTTGCTTAATAATAATAATATCTGACATAATAATGGATTGAATCAACTTTATTCTTATTCTGGCAGAAAATCTGTATCATGGTAAAGGGTGGAGGAAATATTATGTCATGTTGCCAACCTAAAGGCAAAATCACTGTGAATATGGAACCCTTCTAAGAGCAGTTTTAGCACTGCTGTGAAGAAGATGCAAAACAAACCCCTGTGTTGCAAAGAGAATGTCAGCAATGTCTAGGCAACACAATGACCATGTACATAAGCAATAGACAATCTTTATAGAATTCCTTTAAACCATAACAAGCACAAAATGAAATCTTTAGTCTCAAAGTCTCTGAAAATCTTAAAATGGAGCGAGGTACCAGACTTTGTACGATGAAAGACAAACTGTGAAGTTTTGTGTATTCAGCAAATATGATGTCCAACACTGAACAGTGATTCCGGATATTGACTACTGTTTCGTAGAATTCTTTGTCAGCGTGGTGGGAGGATATAGAATTGCTTCATAAACCCATCTTATTTCGAATGAATGTATGTAAATGAAAATATCAAATGCTGTGGAACAGTGCTCATGTAATAACTCATGTAATAAATAATTCCCTACTCATCTTGCAGCCGTGAGACAGGTTTCTTCTTCCTCTGGCAGTGGAGACTCAGAGAAGTGACTTGCATGATAATTCCCCTCCCCCTGGCTTCCTGTTTCCTGTGTGTCAGGGGGTGGACACCTCTCCCAATACCGCGGAGAGAGATAGACAGAGAGATAATCAGAAAATGATGGGAGAATTTTATTATCTGCATTCCTCTTTGGTTGGAAGAGGAACTAGGCTCTCACCTGCAGTTTGCCTGGCGGTCTGGCCCCTCGCTTCCCCATGGAATGTGAGGGCAGGAAAAGGCACTGAGTGCACAGAGCACTCTGGCTGCCACAATCACCCGATCCCATTCCTGGAAGCACAGGTTATCCTGCTAATATTTTTTTTAACTGGAGTAAACTACAGGTGCGTGCTAGAGATGATGAGATGAGAAACTGAGAAAATGAACCCAGTTACAAGGAGTTAAAAGGTTTGGATTGAGAGGGGATTTCATTCGGTAAAAGAGATGATGGGAGGAGAGGAGCCCACAGTTTGCTTATACCAAAGTTTTCCTCTATATTTATGAGACGGCAATGCATGGTATTTTTATTATAAAAAAATACCTGTACAAGTGAGGAAGGAAGAAATTGGAATATGGAATGTAACAAAACTGGAACTGCGTGTGTGAGAGAAAGGAACTGAGAGGGAAGGGGGGGAATGCTAGGCTTTGAAAATACGGAGCAAAGTCCTCCCTAACCTCTGTTATCCAGAAAGGAATGTGTTTGAGATAAGGATAATTCTATGCTACAATGGCTGCCTGGATGCTGATAGCTCAGAGATGAAAGGAAGAGACAACCCCGACTAAAGAAGATTGGCAGATCAAGTTGATGGACTATGCCGAAATGGAAAAATTAACTGGGAAGCTCAGGAACCAAGCAGACAATAAATTTTAAAAAGAATGGGGAATGTTTATAATATATATACAAAATCATTGTAAACAGGTTAAATCATTATCAGGATTTTAAATACACTTGTAATGTAACAGAAACTACAAATAATTTAGGATGATGAAAATTTTGGAGAAGTATTGATATGTAGATGAAAACAGAAGAAAGAGGACCCATGGATGGGATGGAGGGAAGTCAGGATATTCTTTTTTATAATAATTTTTTATTAATTTTAACATATTGATTATCATACATACAACAATACTTCTTATACAATCTTTTTGGACTTCCATCAGCACCTCTGATGATCCACCATTCTTATCACTTCTTCTGCATTTCTTAAATTCATATTGCCTTTAATTATCTTAACTAACAATTCTCTTTACCATTTTTGCAATAATTCAAATAATTCACCTTACAAAACTTCTTGCAAACTTACTAGCGTAATCTGATCATCACAATTACTTTTCAAATAGTCCGTAAATTTCACCAGTCTTTTGTGAATCTCTGATCCCACAGGTTTCGAATTCTTCCTGTTAATTTGTCTAATTCTGCATAGTCCATCAGTTTCATCCTCCATTCTTCTTTTGTCGGTATTTCTTCTTGCTTCCAATTTTGTGCCAATAATATTCTTGCTGCTGTCATTGCATATAAAAATATTTTACAATCCTTTCTATTTATATCATCTCCTACAATGCCAAGTAAAAATGCTTCTGGCTTCAACATTTTTTTCAACTCATTATATATCATTTCCCAGAAGTTTTTCACTTTTTTACATTCCCACCACATATGATAAAATGTTCCTTCTTTTTCTCTACATTTCCGGGAAGTCAGGAGATTCGGAGCAATCTCAATATGTGAATGTGTATGGCATTTTGATGTAACTTTATTCTTTTTCTTTTTAGTTTTTTCATTTATTCATTTCATTTATTACGGCCATAGGCCCATACAGGTAAAAACAACACATAAGTGACAGCTTGTGCCGTAGGGGAAAAAAAAAAGCAGTCGCTAAAACACCACTATAACAATAAAATACTATAAGATGGAAAGGCATACTACGCCTTAATTAGCTTGTAGTGCTCCTTGGCGTCGCTTTTGGGAAAGGACAGCGACCAGGAACCTAGCCACCTTCAGGGTCGTGTGGGTATCCTTGTCCTGCAAGATTTGGGCAAGGTGGAATTTTGGTGGGGTATCCTCTAGTTTCTGAATGATTGATCCCAACAAATTTGCCCGTGGCACATTGAACAAGGGGCAAATGAACATAATGTGCTGGAGCGACTCCGGCGTCACCTTATCACATTCGCACACGGCGGGGGCTTGGCCCTTTGAGAATCTATGTCTCAGGACATTGGAGGGGAAAACGTTAAACCTCGCTTTGGTGAAGGCCAGTCTATGGGCAACAGTCGAAAGGGAGGAGAGGTATGATGGAACGCAGTAAGTTAAAGTGATACCAATGTTCTGGGGTGAGCAAACACCTCCCCCCAGTGTATAATTTCGCTGTAAGTCGATGTCATCCAGTCTTTGGCGGATCAATCTTTGAGCAGTGATTTGGTCTAGTTTTAGGGAATCTGAGGGAGAGATTCCATAACTCAGGAGTTTGGCATGAATTCTACTAGTCCAAAGGCTAGAGAATTCATCTCGCCATAAGCATTGGACAAGGTAATGGTTTGGTAATCAATGCCACAATGATAACCAGTAATTGAAGACTTGCTTCCACAGACAAGTTTCTAAGGATGCGATCTTCAATTCTAGTCGCATGGCTGCGTTGCTTACGCACAGGGGGAGCATTAGGAGCCGACGTAGGAATTGGCTTTGCAGAGTCTCAAGGGGAGCAAGATCTGTCATCACGGCCCAGAGCGGGGCAGCATAAGCAAGCACGGCAACCACTTTTGCCTTGAACACCTTTAGGGCCGAGGGAACATGCAAAGCTCCGTCTGAAAAGAAGAATCGGAGGAGCGCATATGACAAGGTTTTGGCCTTGTTAAGTAGGTGTTGAATTTGAGCTTTCCACCCCAAATTGTATTGAAAAATAACTCCTAGGTATTGAAATTTTAGGACTTGCTCTATTTTTGCTCCACCAAGCTTCCATTTGTATAATCTCCGGCTTCTGGAGAAAATCAGAATCTTGGACTTAGCATGGTTGATGGTTAATTGATTGAGTTGACAATACGTGGCAAAGATCTTCAGAGCTCTGGTTAGTCCAACACGTGTATAAGATAGAATTACCGCGTCGTCCGCATATAAGAGGAGTGGACAGCGGTAATCCGCTAGTCTAGGCGCGTGTATACTTGGAGATGAGTTAACTAGGGGTGCTCGCATGTCGCTGATGAATAGGTTGAATAGGCAGGGAGCCAATATGCATCCTTGGCGCACTCCCTTGTTTATTGGTATCGAATTTGTGAGGTCGCCCGCAGGAGTGAGTCTCACTCTGGCAAGGGTACCTTCGTGGAGCTGGCTTATGAGCCATAAGAGTCTTCTATCAATGCCCTGTTTCGCAAGTTTCTCCCAAAGAATATTTCTAGGAACGCTATCAAAGGCTGCCTTTAGATCTAAGAAGGCAGCACAGAGGTAGCCCCGGGGAGGGGAGGAGTACTTCCGTGCCAGGTGATAAAGAACTATTGCATGATCGATTGTAGAGCGTTTAGTTCTGAACCCTGCTTGTTCGTGGCCAATCTGGTTAGTCTCGTCTACCCATCGCAATAATTTAGTCAGCAAAAAGCTGGCATAAATTTTCCCTATGATCGAAAGGAGGCTGATGTTACGGTAGTTTTCCGGCTCCGTTGGAGAACCTTTCTTATGAATTGGAATTTAGTTTTTCTTTCTTTCTTTCTTTCTTTCTTTCTTTCTTTCTTTCTTTCTTTCTTTCTTTTCTTTTCCTTTCCTTATTTTGAAAACCAAATTAAAAAAATTATTAAAAAGAGAGATAAGGATAATTGGTAATAAATTAGCGGTGGAGAGGAAAGGAGTCTATCAGCTGCAGGAATAGACGCTTTTGGATCAACTATTTGCAGTTTGGATTCAGACCATTCTTCCTAGACTGGAAAAATGGTGAAGATGGCTTGTTTACTGGAAGCCAAATCATGGGACGAAGTGATGCAGTGACTTTTGGAAACTGTGAGATAACCGCTTCTCCAGAGGCATGATGGGAACCATCAACAGTTGTTTGAATGAAGGATATAACACCATATATGGATGGGGAAACACACAGGAAAAATAAGGATTACAGTTAGAGTTCCTCACATGAAACTTTATAAATTACCTTATATACCAACACAAACAGAAATCACAAGATTGTAACTGTTCTATAAGGGATTATTATATCTGAATGGAATGGAAATTATTAAGATTTTGGAATGCAGAAACATGTAGAAGAATGAAGCCATCAAATCTAGCACGCAGGGAGGCCAGTTTGAATAAATTGTATTATTTGACATTTGAATAATTGGCATTAATAATTGAAGAAGAAGAGTTTGGATTAGATATCCCGCTTTATCACTACCCCAAGGAGTCGCTAACATTATCCTTTCCCTCTCTCCCTCACAACAAACACTATGTCAGGTGAATGGGGCTGAGAGACTTCAGAGAATTGTGACTAGCCCAAGGTCACCCAGCAGCTGCATGTGGAGGAGTGGGGAAGCGAACCCGGTTCACCAGATTACGAGTCTACTGCTCTTAACCACTATACCACAGTGGCTCTCTCTGTATTAATTGGATAAAATTGGTATTGTTATAATGAGGCTGCTACTGGAACGATATTGAAAAATCGAGGGAGGGAGAGAGAGAGAGAGAGAGAGAGAGAGAGAGAGAGAGAGAGAGAGAGAATCCCCCCCCCCTTTTCCAGCAGGCAGCTTTTGGCTATGCATGATTTTACGTATGCACACTGCCTCTGGAATGGGGTCCCTCACATCAGTTGTGATTGCACTGTCCTATAAATGCAGGAATGCTCAATCAAATAATTATGTCCATCAGTGGATTGATAAGATATATTTGCTTCTGTTCTTAGTGAAGCTACTTTTAAACACCATGGTCATGATCCAGTTGAAATTAGTTGTAAGCCTTACTGAAAATTAGTTGCAATAATGAACACATTCCACTGGGTTTTAATGGGACTTTATGACTTGGTTTGGGACCCTTGTATCTTTTCATTCTCCTTTGAAGTAATGGTCAAAATACCTACTCCCATCTTGGACAGACAGACTATGTCACTTCTTCTACGTTACACGTATTCTTCTGGATGTAGATAGGATGTTAATCTAACAAAACATTACCTTTTAAAAAAAGACATACAGTTCATGCTGTCACAACAACATAAAAAAAAATGTATTGCAGCATTGCACAGTGTAATGGTATCTGTTGGGAATGTTTCACAGTAGGCATGCATTTCCCTCCAGGGATTTTATCATTTTTTAGTCTCTCTCTTTCTCTCTCCTTGCACGTATGTTGCTTATTTCATGACCTGCAGTGTGTCAGTTCAGTCCTTCTGCTGAATAAAGACTAACCATTCTTTAAGGAGAAGAAGAAAGAAACTTGGAGAGAGGGAAAGAAATTTCTGTACCCATTACAGGGGAAGAATGAAATTAGAATGGGATGTGAAATTCGGGGACTAATACAAATAATTTCCTTCCTGGTAGCAGATGCACAGTTCTCACCAAGTCATTTAGACAGCAGCCTGCACGCTTGCATAGAAATTCAGTCAGCCTCCCTTGAATTCTGGGAACTTGCTTGTTAGAATTCTTTCCTATGACGTCTGAAGACTATCAGCTGCAATGGAGAATACTAAAGACCTGCAGACCCACAGAAACAGATGTCTAATGTCTTGCTTCTGAAATTCAAGACCACTAAATCAGATTTAGTTAAACCCCAAGGCTCAGGTTACAGCAGCATTTGTAAGCAGAGGAAACACAGCATTCCTGCCATCAGTAGATAACCTCACTAATAAATTATCAGGATGGATAGGTAATTCTACAAAATGCTTTCCATTATGTGTGCTTTAGATACTTTTTCTTTGTCTAGATATATCAACGCTCCGACAATGATCCCATTGTTTAGAAATGTCACCACCATCCATTATGTGCTGCACTCAGCTGTTGCATGTCATGCAGACAGGACTCCATTCCTTGCCTGGGCATGTGAGCACCATCCCTTTCCCACTCTCAACAAGCAACGTGTACCGAGTTTGTAACGTACATGACAGCCCAAGACAGTTGCAAGAATGGTATATGTTACAATTATGCTAAGTAATTGATCACAAGTGTTTCCGTGAAGTGCATGAAACAGAATACCGAGACAGTGGATGACAGCAGAATAGAATACTACTGTTACTTAAAATCAAGGATGTGTACACATTATTGGATTAAAATGCAGCTAGGTCATTCTTCTTTTCAATTAGGATCAAATCTGGTTTGAGGGGAAATGTATCACAATGCAGTATTTCATAAGAAACTACAGGATCAATCCAGGATCGATAATAGTTTGTGGCTAGCGCTGTGTGCACACCACTTCCCAAACCAGCAGTGGGAGCACACTGGGTGCAAAATAAGCAGGAGTGTGTATGTGCTGCATATATGTTCCACACCTGTATGACAGCAATGGATCCCTGGAAAAGTAACATAGGAAGTGCCCTGTTCTGATAGTAGAAAATAACCAGAATAATGGTGATGTGGTTGATGTGGTCCAAGCCCCTCTGGAATGTGTGCTTTGCTGGGATCAGCTCTGCTGATTGAGAACATCTGAATTGCACAGACATTTTGTATCATGGCTGGACCTGCTATGAAAGTGAACTGGGAGACCCAGAGGCCAACTCTCACTCAGCCATGAATTCAGGGGATCCTAAGCAAGCTGCTTTCTCTCAGTCTAACCATCCCTAACACAGCAATGGTAACTTTTATCTGTTAAAAAGATCACTGAGACAGCGAATGCAAAGCACTTGGAGCAGTGCTGAAGAATGTTGGTTGCAATCACCTGATAATTCTACTGATTTTGGTTCAGAGTCAAATCTTAATAATAATAATAATAATAATAATAATAATAATTTATTTATACCAGCCACTCTGGGTGGCTTCCAACAAAAGATTAAAAATACATTAAAACATCAGTCATTAAAAACTTCCCTAAACAGGGCTGCCTTCAGATGTCTTTTAAACGTCAGATAGTTGTTTATTTCTTTGACATCTGATGGGAGGGCACTCCACAGGGCAGGGATGGCATTCTACATACGCAGGTGGACTGAGGATGAAGAAAGATGTGAAGTTTTAAGTGTGATGATGGTGGTTAGAATACACATTTGATGCATTCAAAAGCATTTGTTTTCAGGTCAAAGAATGTGTGTTCAAGCCAACACGGAATGTATGCCTGTTACTCCTACTGCATAGTCAAAGAGAAATAGACCTGTCACAGTCTTTATTTGCAAGGCATGGGAGTACACATCACTGAACACAAGTCCTTTCTTTCTGGAGTATACCAGCATCCTGTGTTTCTCTTAGTAGGACAGAAATTTCTTCATGAATCCAAAATGGTAATAAATGTTAAATGCCCCTCATCTCCAAGTTCTGCTGATGTTTATCCCACCCACCTTGTTCCCTAGCCCTCTACTGGCTTCATGCATCATTTAAGATCTCCTTACATGCTTTAGCTATTCTTAAAGTCTCCGAGGGCTTTGTCTCCTCATCTTCCTTTGAGTGCTTGACTGTCCATCCTGAGTGAGGTTCCACAGATTCTGTTGCTTAAATTGTCATTTCAGATCCCTGGGATGGATTCTTTGGCTTGATTCACACACATTTGTTCATGACTGTTGTTTCAAATAGGAGCTTGAATGGGTGAAAGACTTTTCACACTTCATATAGCACAGACTGAAGGGTTATCCACACTTACCTTTCAGCCTGCTCTTTCAGGCACACGCCTGTGCTTAAAAGCTCCATGTCTGAGGGCTTTTTAATTTATTTTTTGTTCCAGAGCTTTCCCTGTGAAAACCTGCTCTTTAGCGCTCAGTTGGAACAAACATAAATTTGGGGTTTCTGTGAATTGCCATTTGCTCCTGTTGAGCAGGTTTAAAGAGCAAGTTTTCATGGGGCAAACTTTGGAACAAACAAACAGCAAAAAAGGTCACTCGGACACAGAACTTTTAAAGCGTGGAATGTGCCTGGAAAGAGCAGAGGAAAGGTAAGGGAAGACAAGCCCTGAATTTCCATCTCACCTCAGTCATTGACAGTGCTTTCTTAGGGGTGGCTGGTCATGAAGCACGGAATAATCAAGTGACGTCCCTGCCTACATGAACAATTAATGACAGTGTGCCCTGTCCAAATAGTATGTCAAATTATTCCTGGAGAAAAATGTATTATGACTCTATACTGTGACCTCTCCCTCACCCTAGCATTTCTTCTTGGTGAGGAGAATGGACCAGCTGAACAATTTATTGGGTGTTACAGCTGGTGCTAAATGTTTTTATGCTAATATGTCATTTGAGATGCAGCTGTCGTATAAAGCACCCCAAATTGTACTTGTAAAAATTTAAGAGAATTCCAGAAATCATACCAATGGCTCTGTCTTACATTGTGTGCAAAAGAAAAACAAACCCAATCTTCTTTTTTTAACCACTCCCCTCCAAGTCACAACAACTTTTTACCTCTTGGAATCCATTTCTGGCATCTGTTGCCTTTGCAATATTATCGTCGATGCCATTTTTAATGTATATAAACTGGAGCTTCCTGGTTCCAAATATGTAACTGGCTAATGGGTGGTCTGTTTAGGCAGACAAGTTCAATCTGTGTAAAGAACACAGCACAATGGTCTATGAAACAGTGGCACTGCATTATGCATCAGCCAGACATGTTAATGTCATGATGGAGATCAGTTTTAAAGTTACAAATGTGCTTGCGGAAGACTTGTGTGAATTAGAGCAACGGAATAATAATAAGAGTAACCAGTCCCACTCACTATTTGCAATATATACAATAATATATGAATGGTATCCAATGTCCTGTGCAGAGTGGACAGGACTAACAGTTTCATTAATTTCAATAGGTCTAGTCTGAGTAACCCTTAAAGGTAAAGGTAAAGGAATCCCTGACCATTAGGTCCAGTTGTGGCCGACTCTGGGGTTGCGGCACTCATCTTGCTTTATTGGCCGAGGGAGCCAGTGTACAGCTTCTGGGTCATGTGGCCAGCATGACTAAGCTGCTTCTGACGAACCAGAGCAGTGCACGGAAATGCTGTTTACCTTCCCACCAGAGAAGGTATTTATCTACTTGCACTTTGACGTGCTTTCGAACTGCTAGGTTGGCAGGAGCAGGGACCGAGCAATGGGAGCTCACCCCGTCGCAGGGATTTGAACCGCCAACCTTCTGATAGGCAAGCCCTAGGCTCTGTGGTTTAACCCACAGCGCCACCCGTGTCCCTTCAAGTAGCCCTTAGTTGCATACAATACTATGGGTTCTGTTCAGTGCTGTGGACATAGAAGTCTGCTTCTGCAATGGACTTCCGTTCCCTTTCCCATGCACACCCAAAATCTGCTCTGAAGAGCCCCCCAAATCCTCTGGAGCAGATTTTGAGTGTGCATGGAGGAGTGCAGGGGAGAAGACGGAAATATCCATTGCATATGTGGAAGTCTGTTGTGCAAGCAGAATGACAGTGTTGGATACAACCATCTATAGAGTTGTGTCATAAGTTTTCAAATAACTTGTCCAAGCAGGATTTATATGCAAATGTTGTTGTTGTTGTTACATTTCTATCCTGCCCTTCTTCACAAAGAAGTTGAGGATAGCATGTTTAGGTTACCACAAGACAGAGTGAGCACGAAAGCAATTACTGAGAGGCACAGAGCTACAGGAAGAAAAAGGTTTTGTTCTGTTTGAAGAAAGCCCAGACCAGGCAAGAAAAAGTTTAACTTATTAGAGAAAAGTAAGGTATAATTTCTTTTAACAGGTTTTCTCAAAGATCTATTCCTTAGTAGTCCAATAGACTGTTAAATAACACATCCACTGATCTGTGTTTCTTAAACAGCCATCGCCCCCACCCTCTTGCTCCTTGATATGTAATTGCTCACTGGTAGTGGTTGAATTAGGGGATTTTTTGTTTGTTTTTTTAAAAAAATTAAAAAATTGGTCAATCTAATAAATGTATCCCAAATAATAGGTTGACATACATTGCAGTAAGAGAGTTAACAAGGATGTGTTAAAGACCAAAGACACCAAGGTGAAAACGCAATCGAGTTCTTCCTCTTGAAGGACTTTCCTCAAAGCTACCTATCAAATTGACAAGGAGATGTACCAATTTATAGCAGAGACTGAAGTTTCTCTCTGGAGCTGTGCTCTTAAGTACTGCATCCTGGGTATTATAAGTTCCAATGATGTCTGCAGGATTCGCAAGAGGAAATAAGATCTTTGTATGCAAAGAGGAGTGTAGAACAAGCTGGAAAGGAGGCAATTACAGTGACAGGCTGCTGAGCTGAATTCTTCCTTCCTTAGCTAAGGTACAGACCAGCAGCTCTTGAAGCTTGAAATCAGGGCATGGAACTTGTGCACTGGGGACCTGTCCCATATCTACTCTTGACATGAAAGGGAAGACAGAAAATAACACCAGCTAGCTCCCAATTGTTCCCCACTTTCCGTTGCTTGAATTAAAATTCTTCCGGCTGCTTAAACAGGGACAGTTTTAAGTATTTTGCCCCTGCTAAGCTTTCCTTTATCAGTTGTCCATCTGGAAGTTAAGAGCCTTCCTACCCTGTGTTGTTACCCCATAATTCTGCAGCATCTTGACAGAGTTCATGTGCTGCCAGTGTTGGACCACATGAATTCCATACAAAAGGCCCCCCAGGTTCAAACCCTGGCATCTCAGGGTAGGACTGCCAAATGCCAAGTCCAGCATGTCACTGTTTTGCAGCAGGGATCCAAGCACTTATTGGAAATGTAGGTTTTCACAATGAAAGTGGATTAAAACACTCTGTTATCCCAGCACAACAAATCCATTTAAAGCACACACATGGACATGCACAACATTTTGAGATTAGCAAAGTGATGGGGAAATGCACTGTAGAGATGAATGGATTATTATTGGGAAGATTTATAGTTACCCTGCGAGCAAATCAGGATGAATGCACATTGTCTTATCGCTGGCCTGTAAACAAATGAAAATGAATATTCCGGACATAGACTCAATAAACTGGTTTTCTGGAGCATCCCAGTCTCCTATTTGAAACTCTGGAGAGCCATTGTCAGTCAATGTACACCACACCAAGACAGATGGATCAATAGTGACTCAGTATAAGGCGACCTCATATGACTATACAGTACAGATCTGCAGATGCTATATATTAATGACCTAGCATGTGAGAAATGTACGCGCACACATACATATAGGCCCCAAATGAATGGGTTTAATCTTGCTTATGAAAGGAATCTTGAATATGCATGCAAGTTACTCTAAAGTTGGGAACGATAGTGAACCAGTCAGTTTTTATTGGATTTTAGAAACATTTTTAGAGACTTTGCACCTGTACATTGGGAGAGATAGGAAGCCCAGAACACTTGTTCTTTTGGTGTCCCTTTTTTAAAGAGGCAGGTAGTAAGATCATGGATCCCCTACTGGTGAGGCTCGCTGACCTCTCGCAAAAGCAAAAATTTGACCTTTTGCTGTTGGGCAAAGATCAGAAGATGACCTGGATGGTCGCCAGATTCTGTCTACAGATCTGTAGGCGCAGACCATCACCCAACCCAAAATAGTTCGGCATGAAAAGCCACAAACACGGTTCCATGGGTGATTCCATGGGTGATTCTGAGACAGTTTATTGTTGCATATTGTTTCTAAATTTAGTGTTGTATATTGTTTTAATTGTCTGTTTTAACCATATTTGCACAGCAGTTTTTAACGTTGTGAGTGTCCTCTATTTAAGAGGCTTCTACTCTGCAGCCTCTTATAGTTATTTTATCTGTGAGTCTTTTAGTTCTTATGCTCTTACAGCTGTTTTAACTGCGTGTCTTTGTTGGTTTTTAGCTCTTATCTGTTTTAATTATTAGTTTTTTATCTATCCATTATCTGTGTTTAGTCTTGTATTTTATTCAGATGTTTTATGCCTGTTTCCTTGTCCTCATTTGCCCTAACAATTATCGGTCAAAAATCCCAACTGCTATTTTATCTATATGCTTTTCTTAATCCTGGTCTGTGACGGTAATAAAGTTCATTCAAACACTATCCATTCGTCACTGTGCTCAAACTGAGCTGTGACTTTCTTATCAACTCACAGCTAGACATACTAGTTGCTTGTTCTGATGGTGGGACCATGTATGCCATCTAAACATTATCCTCATCAGTATTATATTTCTGATCCAGTTATCATTTAGGGGGATCAGAGAATGGGGTAGAGAAGGAAGTGGGTAGGCCTTTATCACAATACTAGAAACCAGGATCATCCAATGATGCTCAGGGGATGGAGACTGAGGACGGACAAAAGGGGGTATTTCTTCACAGAGCACAGAAATAATTCATTCCCCTTAGATGTAGACATGGCCACCAACTTGGATAGCTTGAGAAGGGGTTAGAAACTTCATGTAGGTAGGTAAAGGCAATCAATGGTTACTAATCACGGTGGCTATTTATTTTCCCCAGTATCAGAGGCAGCATGTTTCTGAATCCTAGTTGCTAGGAAACATGACTGGGAAAGTGTTATTGTGCTCTCATCCTGCTCATGTGCTTCACATGTGGTTGGCCTCTGTGAGAACAGGATGCTAGACTAGAGAGACCTTTGGTCTGATCTTAAGTTCATATGAATTCTATGCATGCAGAATCTGTCTGACTCTTAAGAGCCGCCCTGTTTCTTTGATGAAATATGACCCACTAAAGTAAATGAATTCATGAACTTAACTGAAATACAAGTAAAAGTCCCTGTGTGCAGAAGCACCTTTGCTCATTATAGTGCATGTGAAATTCAGCATTAGTGTACCCTGTGCTGTTTTTGCCCTGTCACATTTAAATGCTTCAAAAGCCATTCGTAACCACTTGGTTACAAATTCAATAGGAAATGAGCTTAGAAAGTTTCAAAATGCCTTTTTTCTTTCAACCACTCCTATGGGATATTTATGAGAAGTGCGGGGAAATGTCACCAGTATGGCACACTGCCTCATTGTTGAGTCTAAATAAGTGCTATATTATAATATTAATAGTAGACTGACTTTTAATGAGGGGGGAATAAGCAGCAAGCTTTTCAAAACACACACAGTCCCTTAAAGAACATTCTGTATGACCTGGCCTGGTAGCCAATGAGCTATTGAAGGGAATTACGACTGGACAAATTTTGTTTCCGAAAACAAGAGGTAGATTTCAAAATGGTATATATGATCTGAGGAACAGAAGAGCAAGCGTGCCACTTTAGTAAGATATGACAGATAATTTTAGAATTTTTCTGTGCACCTTCAGTCACAGTTGGAAGGGGCCCTGAGGATCACCTAGTCCAAACCCCTGCATTGCAGGAATATGCAGCTGTCCCATATGGGGATTGAACCTGCAACCTAGGCGTTGTCAGCATCGCGCTCTAACCAACTGAGCTATCCAGTCAATCAAGAAACTGAGTGTTTATCTCCAATCACAAGACTAATATAATGGGACACAAAAAGATATCCGTAACTGATAGCCCAACCATACAAGTGTTGGTATGTTCAGGTGCCCCTCAGTGGCAACAGCAGGAAGTAAAAAGTCCCAGCAGGAAAATATTCAAACAATTGAGAAGTGATAATTTAATAGGCAGGCAATTAAAATAACTGTCCTCATTACACATGCAATAAACTACAAGGTAGTAAGCAGGTAGGGATGATTTTTACTGCTTTGCTGATGAGACTTAGTGAGTCACATTAGTTTCTGACTGTTAAACACACTAGAAAGAAAACTAGGTATATCTCTTTTTTTACACAAAATAGTTAGACTGGTAAATTGTGTGAACAGCATCCCATACTATCAGATTTACTTGCTCTCAGTGCTTTTCTTCTAGAAAAAAATGTGCCAGTACTGCATACCTTTGAGTTCCCCCAGAAAAAGCACTTCTTGCTCTTCAGAGTAGGATGGGGAACCTGCGGCCCTGTAGATATTGTTGGACTCCAACTTCCATCGGCCTCAGACTGCTTGCCAAAGGTCAGGAGTTATGGGCGTTGTAGTCCATATGGAGGGCTGCAGGTTCACTGCCCACGTTGTAAGACATCTACTGCAAACTTCTGTAAGTGAGGAAGCATAAAATTCCATGTGAAACTGAGAAGGCAAAAAGGGAAACTCAATTTTATTTGCACTTTAATGGGAAACTACTTGATTTGCACTTCTTGATCCAATATACCAAATGAAATACAGCTGTCCTTTGAATTTGCACTAATCCAAATTTTGCAATTCAGTTCTCCAACCACACTTTACAAAAATACATATATGAGGGGAAAGTGTGCATGAAATACATATAGTAGTGATGATAACATTGAAAAATATTGGGGAGAGATGCTGGCAAAAATGTGTACATTAGTCAAAACTGCAAAATTGCTTGTAAAAATGTGTTTATTAAGAGCAATTTGCACTAATATGTGGATAATTTTTCATGGTTTTTTTAAAAAAATAACCTCGGATTGCTGCAGGAATGTGGAAAACTGGATTTAAGATTTGAAAAATGAGAAACTGAGCGGGCCAAAATTGACAGATCATTCCTATTCACAAATAAAATAACCCACATGGGCATGGAGAGTTCCCATAAGAGCATTAAATCTAGGGTCTAGTATTACTTTGCTGCACACAATGTGTGAATAATCTTTATAGCCGAGGCACATAAACCCATTCTGTGCATTCATTATAAAAATATCCATAGCAGAAGAGGACCAATACCTCATTCATAGAATTTAAGTTTCCTTTTGCATGTTTGAGCTTCCAGATTTGATCCAAAGTCCTTCCAGTTAAGATCTTATATCGAAGACGCTCTGAAGAGCTTGATTTAAAACCTCTTGTCACAAGACACTAATCTGACTCACTCCCTCAGTACAGGGATCACTGCTCAGTGGCAGAGTGCATGCTTTGGTTGTATGAAATCCCAGATTCAGTTCCCACTCTGTGAAGTAATAAGGAGATTTGTATTGGACTTCAGGGAATTCTTTTTTGATCTGCAGCCAAGCAGCTTTGGCAGTACTTGGCTAAGTAGACCGTTGGCCCAGCTTAGTATAACAGCTTCTTCTATTCTTACTGGTGCCGTATCATACCATGGAAAAGCTGTTGATCTTGAGAAAGGGATAAGAACTATAATAAGAAAGACCAAGGAAAACACATGGACACAGTCAAAATTATTGTTACTGCTGTTTTTCATTCCAAGGGTTTAGGCATGGGAGGCAAGGAGGGATGAGATATCTGATCGAAGCTTTTTCTTTTGTCAAATGGAAGCAAATATCTTCTAGCATTATAATATAAAGTAGTATTGTTGTAATGAAGATCTTGGTTCAAATCCCTATCCATGGAGCAGATTCAAAAGACCTTGGCCTGCAGACCCTGCAAGGGCATAGATGGCTGCTGCTCCAACTTCTTTGGGAACAGGCTGGTCCTCCTGACTGAAAGCAAAGATCAATGGTTGCTGAGGGCTCTCCCCACTTTTTAAGAGGAGTTATGGTCAGTATGATCTTCTACCATATACATACATGGGTTGCGGTTGGGGTTTTTTTCTTTTCCTTCAAAATTGCATGCCACTGCCCGAGTTGAGAGATTATTCTGATGATTTCAGAAAATATAGATTGCCAAGCAGACCATCTTCTTAATTCTAATTATATTGTTCAATAAAATTGAGTGACAATGGACTTCTCTGCCTTGTGATAAAGCTTTAATGTGGTCCTTTCTCAAGCCTGGGGATAATCAGTGGGAAAGATTGATAAATTTACTCATAAAAACTCCCGTAAGATTTTGTTGAAAGTTTCCAACTGCAATTCCTAATGTAGACATTATTTCATGGAATTTCCAAGTATTGTGTGTGGCTTTGAGGGCCAAAATTGGGGGGAGTGTCACACTATATCAGTGGTGTAGCGTGGGGGGTGCAGGGGGGGCCGGCCGCACCAGGCGCAACATCGGGGGGGGGGGGGGCTCGCACTCGCAGCTCTCTGCCCCTACCTGGCTCCACGGGTTAGGGGGCGCAAATTACTTGCCTTGCCCCGGGTGCTGACAACCCACACTACGCCACTGCACTACATTACTTCAGAATAAATAAATGATTTTGTTTTTCTGAACTTTTTAGTTTATTTCTTTAACTAGCTGTGTAAGCAGATATGAGAGTTGTGTCATATGACCATTTTATAGTTTTTGAGCAGCATGTCTAAGTTCTTCTCTCTCGCTCGCTAAGTTCTATATCAGGTATTTTATTCACCCTTCCTCCATGTACAACTTTCATGCCCTTGATATAAATTATGGCTAAGGGTTATCACACCTCTCCTCATTCTGACCAATTTAGGTCATTGGTCAATGACAAGAATGATAAAGAGGATTTTGCATACATGCTCCTAGGTGGCATTTCATGGATAAAAATAAACTGGGAACCTTCCAAAATATACTCAAAGCACAAGTGATTTATGACTTGCATCAGTGTTGTCTCACAGACTACTAATTTTCAGAGTGTGTAAATGGCTTAGCAATCTAAAACCGTAGAACTAGTGGTGCAGTATCAAACCACATTTGTTAATAATATTTGCAATTCGGAAGCAGTGATTTGAAAACTTCCATCTCCCTGGGAAACACAACTTGCAATAAAAGTTCTAAGCAGCTTTATTCTGACTGCTGTAGCAATGTGTCTCCTTAAGACGCTAATTGGAATGTCCGGTTCTTAACAAAATAAAGAAATACATCACAATCATTTGACAATAACACAGGAACCAGGAATTAGAGAAGGCAAAAGAAAAACTGTGGTGGCTAAGGTGAGGTTGCTAGTCAACTGTTTGTTTTTTGTCCCATTTCTGGAAGGGTAAGGGGAAAGCACTTCCTCCCCACAACCCCCCACAACTCCTGGTTCAGGAAAGACAGATTTCCTGCTCTCAGAGAACTGTGGGATCCCCAACATAGTGTGCATGGGACCTTCCTGGATATATGTGTGTGTGTGTGTGTTTTGGGTTGGGGGTTTCCTCCTTTTTTGTCTGTATTTTGCTTTGAGGTATGTGTAGGTGATTTGCCAGATTTGTAGGGAGAGCTCATCAACAGTTTTTCTTCTGTGATATTGGTATTTTGTAGTGTCCACAACAGTTTTGAAGATACCCAAATATGATCCTTGGCCCAAAAAGGTTGTAGATCCCTGCATTAACTCATTTTAGGCCTAGCATGATTTCCTGCCCTTACTTCCTGTGCCGTTAAATTACATCTCCTAGCATGCAGTGCTTCGGTTTTGTTGTACAGAGACATTTATTTGCCTAAGAACACAACAAAGAGGTGCATGTTTGTAAAATATACTGCCTCGTGTCATCAAAATATAAGTGACTTTTCTGTTTTAGCTACATAAATGTGTTAACGGCAAGACATATCCCTTTGTTCATCAGATGATGGATAAAAAACAAGTATGTATGAAAACAAAAGCAGACAAAAGCTATATATAGTGTTGCCATGTTCTGGAATGGCAAGTTTTAATAATGCAAGCTTAGAAAAACTAACAGTGAATTCAGTCTCCTTAATAGTCTTATACATAGCTTTAGCATGGGTGCTGAACAGGGGCTTAAGTTCCGAGCAATACATGCTTGAATTGAAATCCTTTTTAGCAATTGCTATAAAAAGGATTAGTGGAGGTTATGAAAGTTCTAGCTAAATTGATGGAATAATAAAAGAGAAAATTCCAGGATGGTGTTTACCTGCTGAGGTTGTGAGTGACAATGCATTAGCAGCTTAAGTACAGCTCATCTGGTGAGACTGGAAGCACTTCATACACGATGAATACTCTATACAAAAAACACTTTTGTGTATGAAACTGTATACGTCTCACATGCCATTTGCCATACATCTTTTTTAATGACATGCACTCTTGGTGCAAAGCCACCAATGATGTGATAAGTCACAACCAGGACTCAAAACAATTTGTTACATGAAATTGACTACCATATGGGAAATTGTTGCATGTGAACCAGGCCTGATCTCTTTTCAGGATGGAGAGAAAGTAGTCAAGTCTGAACACTGTTATGTCTTGTCTGAATAACTATGCATGATACAGCATGAGATTCTGCAACACCAGCAACTTCTCTATAAAGGTCAAAGGTGTCATGACTTCTGCAGAATTGGTTGTTGGCTTCTAACACTGAGCGGGATAATAACAGGAATTTAAGTTCATTGTTAGCTCTTCAGAAAGTGGTGGCTAGGTAACATGGGTCCTGCTTAGGCACATACTTTCAATTTGGTTATGGTAATCAAATATTTCAAAAAGACGGAGGCATTTAGTCTTGTCAGCCACTAGAGAGGAAGCGAGGATTTCATTTGGTCTGCGCTTTTAAGTGCAATGGCCTAATTTGCACCTGCCAGAATAATGTATGGATCAGAATATAGTCATCCTTCAGATTTCACATTTCTCCAAATTTTATGATATGGTTCTCAGCTCAAAAACAAAAACACAATTAATCTAGTGAAACATGCAAGCATAAGTAACATGGCCTGGGTAACCCACTGCCATTTTTTATCTGACTGAAGTGTAAGAAAGAAAATCGTATCCTGATCAAAATACCTTTGCTCTAGTGGCAATCTTACCACTGGTAGGTATACCAAATTGAAGTTATTTGATTTGGATATTTCTTCAGAACTGAATTTGGAGCGAGACAGTGATGTTCCATCTTTGAGTGCAAAGAACAGGAATTTCTTGGCAAGGCCTCGAGTCATTAGAGTTATATGCTGTAGTTTATCACAAGCTTGCAAGAAATTCCCGCTATAAATGGCAGAAAGAAAGCAATATAAGTCAGCAAAAGCATTTATACAGGTGAGCACAGTATGCCTGCCTTGCTACCAAAGCAGTTCTGCTGAAGAAGCGAAGTCATGATTGTCTCAGGGAATGTGAGAGAACCAACAAGTAAAACAGTCTATGGGATCAGCAGCTTTTGTGCATGAAAGCCAGTCCAGTGAGACTTATGTTTCACAGTTCCCCAAATTTATGTTAAAGTGTGTTACAATGGAGAACAATGTCACAATCTACCTCTAGTTCTACTTAGAAGAGTATATGTGCAGCTAGTTGTGCCAGTGAAAGTGAGAATGCAAATTTGAATGGGTGTTGTATTGAAAGTGTTGGAGTCTGGAGAGACATTATTACTATCATCATCATCATCATCATCATCATCATCCATCCTTACAATTTATTACATGCCCTTCACCCTAAGTTCCCAGGATGGGTTACAACAATTGAAACAAAATATTAAAAAAGAGTTTAAAATAACCACCACACTCAGTTATACATTCTACCACACATCTGACTGTGCACCTTATTGCATCTGTTGTTCCTGATTTGGCACAGATCTCCTTAGCTAGATCAAGGCATGACAATGTTGCATTTGATCAAATATGGGGAGCTGAAGTTAAAATACTTGCTCAGTTGTGTAGCTCTGCAGGTAACTTCTGCTTATGTACCTCAAAGTATGTGTGAAGAAAAGAGAGATAAGAATGACACTGCTTCTGCTTTTAAAAGAAAAGTGCTGTGAAATGAGTACTTCATATAATTATCACCTATTTCCCTCAATGTTTACCCAATGTTTACAACAAATATTGAAAACACAATAATAAAAAAATAAAACTATGTAGTTGAACAGGGGTTTAAACCTGTGGCCTTTCAAATGTGGTTGGACTCAATCTCCCAGCATGGCAAATGGGTCAAAGGTGAGGGGCATTGTAGCAACTTCTGGAGGACCTGAACTTGATCAACAAGGATACATGAGTGTACTTAATAAGCATTTTGTCTCATTTTGGCGAGAACTAAGATAGTAACAAATTCAGCCCATGGAATTAGATTATAGAAGTAACTACTAGACCACCATCTTAGTCAGCTTGTATAGACCAAAATATTCACAGCATAGTCCTTTGCATGTTTACTCAGATGCAAATTCCACTTTGTTCAATGGAGCCTTTTTCCCTGGTAGAGTGCCTCAATCTTATTTTGCAATTCTAGGCATACTTAACTGGATGCAAGCCCTATTGAACTCAATGGGCTAAGAGTGCTTGCCAGGGCAGCACCAGTGGCACGGCTGCCACTTACCAGGATGGGTTGGGATAGGGAGGTGGTGGGATTGGGGAGGAAGGAGCAGAGTCGTGGAGCCAATTTGGCATTCCCACTGGTTTGCCCACATGACCATTTTCAACACTGCCATCCTGCTTAACACCTGTCCCACCAGTTGCTCCTGCCAGAAGCCCTTCACACATTCCTTCATTGTGGACCCCAGAACCAGAAATGTGCCTCACAAATGTGGATTCTCTCCTTGGTCTCTTTTTTAGGCATAGGTGGAATGCTACAATTTTAACCACAACCCCCAGTTTCAACCACAATTGCTAAAATATCAAAACACGTAGATGTGATGGTAGGGTTGGATTACACTTCCCTTTGTGTAGGAATAGTGACTTAGTTCATATTCTTAGAGTAAAGCCAACCTTACCACATATGCAGCTGAAATGTCTCCCAGAAACATCAAAGAAGGATGCACTCTCTTAATCTCAATGCCATTCTTAGTTTCAGACAGATGCTTCATTTTGTTGAGGTCTCCATTTTGTTTGGCTAAGATAAGAACTGTAATGCAGCTAAGACGACCAAGATATGAATGAGCTATCAAATAAAAGTATAGAACATACAGATTTGCTGAAATTGAGAATAGATTAAACTTTCCTGTGAATTCTGGGAGACTTTCCCTCTTTCTTCCTATTCACACACTGTCTCTCTCTCTCTCTGGTAGTTTTGTATAAACGTAAGTGTAAATTTTTTCTCTTGTTACATGCCTGCCATCCCTGAAGCCTTCTTTGTGAAACTCCATATCGTTTCACATGCATCATTTTCTTTTTAAACATGGGAACTCTGCTCTTTTGTCAAGTACAACAAAAATATCCACAGAAGCAATGGAATGGCATTCAGGTGGCCAACATTTCTCATGCCTGTGCTGTTCCCTGCTGTTAGCATCCTGGCCTTTGCCTATTTACATTCCTTGTGCTTCGTGGACTTATATGCTTCATGAAGCAGAGATATTGCACTCCATCAATTAATGTTGCTCTTGCTAGTTTCTAATTTGTAGGTTCCCACTGCCTCTTTGTTTCCTTATTTGAATGCAATATATTTTAATTTTACAGTAAACGTCAGCTTAAATTAACATGGTTGTCCTAATGACATAATGTGACTTGAAGTTATGCAAATAACTTCTTTCCAGATATCTCTGATTAAGCTGAAGAAACCTCTTCCTAATTAGTTCTGAGATAATCAGTGAGAAATCACACTTGATTAGATATTTTAAATGCGCATCTCAAGTCCAAAATGGCAGTCTTTCCTGCCACATGACTTTTCAGAAGCTTCTTTGAGTTACTATGTCTTTGTTTTATGCAAAGCACTCTGAATGTTGTTGCCTCTTACAGCCTTCCCATGGCCACACTGAGATTAATTGCTGGCTGGCTTCAATGTGTGTTAACAATCTTAGGGAATGGAATGTTGTCTTCAACCCCCCTTAAAATATCATTGGTGGATCATCTTAGAAGTCTTACTGGCTGTGGTGGTAGAGAAGACTGCTACTGGTCTACTGCATTGCCAGTCAGTATTATTGCTTTGGCATTTTCATTGATGTTGACTTGACCATGGAAAAAGAAGATGGGGATATTAAATGAGGGATTAGAAATGGGAACTGCCCCACTGAATTCAATAGGGCTCACTTCCAGAGTTAGATTGCAGCCTCATTCCTTTGCACATTTATTCAGAAGTCCCATTGTGCTTTATGGGGCTTACTGCCTAGTAAGAGATTCAGAGAAATGCACTCTGAACCATTATAGCAGGGAGTTGTAGTAATGGGAGAATCTGCTGAATTTTCGGCTGTTAAAGCTAGCCTGAAAAAGCTGGGAATCCTACACATGCCACATCCATCCCCAGCCTTCCCATTCCCTTCACTTTTTAAAAACACTGATAACAGCACCATAGACTGTTGCTCAGATGGTGCCTGGAGTCAAAACCCAACCTTATGTATGGGATTTACATGGTAATCCTATGCAAATCTACTCAGAAGTATGTTTCACTGGTTTTAATGGAGCTAGCATCCTAGCAAGCTGACAGGGAATCAGAAGGGTACCATCGTTCTCAACCATCACCAACACATCACCATGGTAGGGAAGCTAGAGAACATGTATATTTTATTCATGTTTTATTTGTCATTAAAGTCCTCAGAATGCAAATGCAAGCTTCAGCAAAGTTATTAATTATGTAATATTTGCAGCTTGCTTTGAAAAAAATAATAATCCAGTGTCAATGCATGCCACTTACATCTGCATGAACTCAATCCGGTCCCGACAACAAGGAACTGTGCAAACAGCAGCAATTTCTGCCCCCTTTGCTGTCAGAATTCTCTGACACGCCTGAACAGAGGGCTTATGCTGTTTGGTAATATTGCGTTTAATATTGCATTGTACAGGATGTGGGTTGAGGACCAGCATTAAACACTCACAGATGTCTCAATGCTTAATGCCCCCAGATCAGCTTTCGAGGGTGAAGGACAGTACCCTAAAGTCAACTCTCTGTCCTACTCAGATGAGGCTTAGGATGGTAACCCAATTTACAGGACAGACCCATTCAGAAGCAGTGGGTCTAACAATTATGGCAGCTCCTATGGCACACTATCACCTTAGTTTATCTAACAATAATAGAATGTACCTTGTCAGACAAAAACAAAACACACATACGCTTATTAAGTTTCATCAGAACATAAAATAATAGCATCGATAACAGCAGGGCATCAAGGTTCCACAGAAGGCAAATTACATCATGACTTCTACAACATACATAAGAAGTTTCATCAAATAAGATATAGGAAAAATAAAAGGATAAATAATAAGAACACACAAACAAGGAGCATTACATATATCTATAAACATAATTACGCCAAGCCACTCATTTGGTTTAAGAATATTATGTTTTAATAGCTACATTTCAAGCAAAGAACATGACTGGAACCTGCCCGTCAACACTTTAACTGGTCTTGACCATCTCAGCAGTTTCTTTTTACAACCAGAGAATCACATAGTTGGAAAAGATCCCAAGAGGCCATTTAGTCCAAACTCCAATCTTATAGCAATATGCTTCTAGTTAAGTAGGGAGTTCCCCAAGTACACAGAAACCTTCTGAGCAGGACGTGGGGTCAGAGAGATGAAGCCCCATGTCATGCACCCTATCATTTAAGTTATCGTCTTTCTGTGCAGGGCTTGTATACTGGTGGTGGTATGCTGTGATTTGGTGTTGCTTTGATGTGGCAACATGGGCTGATTGTTTTAATTTTCCCTCTTCCATGGAAGTCAATATATATGCCATTTTGTGAAATGTAGTCAGTTTAGTACATTTATCTAGGATATGTAGAGAATTACTTACTTTCATAAGTTGCAAAATCTAGCACAGGAAGTATATTGCAAGTATTATACTAGTATGGTCATTGATATCTGTTTTGCTTTAAACACACAGAAAAACAATAATGAAAGGCTACAAATATGATCAGAAATAGATTGTCCCTGAAATATGTAGTTAGCTCCCTCCTTTGTAAATTAATCAGCAGTTACCAAAAATCTTAACATTAATAATATCTTCTCCCAATGAAGCTAGCCCTGTCAATCTTCGTCTTGGGAGCATAGTTCTTGGGTAGATAGGATTTTGGAAGGTGATTCGCTTTCGACAGTACTGCATGCAAAAAGATGGACAGTTGAAACAGGAAAAAGAATTGGAAAAAATAGATTAAATACATTTAAGAAATGAATCTCTCCCTTCAGAATGTCTCCAGGTCTGCAGATTTGAATAATATTTGTTCTTTTTGACTAGTTAAATCTAGGAAAATTAGCATAACCTATGTGGAAACCAAGGATGAATTTTGATTGGGAGAAAAGTTTTTGTTGTTTTTAACTTCATTTAAATATTTCTTTTCTTACTTCCCTGCCTGAAATCACTGAGCTGGAGATGATTTGGTTTGTACTCGCCAATCTATATGCCTTTCCCCATTTCTAAACCCTTTCCTTTTATTCAATTTCAGCAAGTCTTCTCTTATCGTAAAGCACTACTTTCTAATATCTCTGCACCAATCTTAGTCTCCAATGCAATCTCCTCAATTCTTTTTCTTCCTTTTTTATGTCTGGGATTTGCTGCAGCACAGCCATTAATTCCAGGATCTGCTCTCTGTTTCAAGCTCAGTGAAAGCCAAGACTTTATAGCCTTACTTTGGCTTCATCACATGTCCTGATGCCTTATTTAATCCAGGACATTTCATCCTAAAACCCAGATAATGTTTGGAATTTTAACTGTAGAAAGTATGTTGTATTTCTTTTGCTGTTAAAAATAGCTACTTTCGGCTACTCTGGCTGAAATCAATGGCTCAGCTCCCAATGATTTTAGTTGCAGCTGACCTTTGGTGAACATAGACTAATGTACTAAGCTGAAATCATTAAGGAGTACCTCTTAAACATAAGCTGAAAAGTGGCTGCTCTTGTGTTTTTAATATGGAGGCTTAAATTTACTGTCACTTCTTAAAATGCCGAATGAGACCATTCTTCTAAGTAAGTCAGTTCTTTGAGAAGAACTGGTCCAGAAAGCAATTGTTACAAAAGAACTGCAGAGTGCTAAATGTTAAGGTTCTGTTAATGGTGAATTGGACCTGGTATGCAATTTCTTGAGCTTTTAGTTTCACACTACATCACATTCTTCATGAATTATAACCAACCTTCTATCCTGTTGCCAGTAATTCAGGAACCAGAGAATACTCTCAAATGTGGAAATCAAGGGTACAATGTAGCCAGAGCCAAGCTCTTTACGGCTGCTGTTCCTTTCCCACTTAGCTGAGAGTCAGCCAGATACAGTATTTACAAGTGAGGATGTGTATCCCATTGCATTTTAATTCCAACTGAAACCCATCTGACTTAAATTAGATGAACTTTGGCTAGTTCAGGCATGTGGATAAACCGAACATGGTATACAGGGTAAAATTATTAAATCTGTAGGACATGAGATTCCCACCATTTCTTCATTACTTGGCTCTTGTACCTTTGACAGCTGTCTTTCAGCCAGAAAGAAAATAAGTAAAACTTTCTCCTCATAAAACATCATGCCAAGGATGGTTGGATGGAAATAAGTAAATAAGCATTGTTACCTTGTGTGTGTTCCTATGGCCCTGAAAGAAAGAGACAGGGAAGTGAAGGTCTCCAATAACCCCTTTGCTGATCTTCAACCCTATATACCACTTCAGCCATTGGGGCACATATCATATCCAATTTTTCTTTTCTTTTTGAGCATCTGCATCATCCATGATTACCTATAAACCATGGCCAAAGAGCTCCTGAATTCTAACAGTTCCTCATATTTTCTCCTTGAGGCCAGATTGATGTAATTCTTTGCCACTAAGGCCTGGTGGGTTCTTTGCTGCAGAGCCCTAGTCTTTCTCCAGCTTTTAATCAAGATTATACTATATCAAGCAATATGGTGCTTCTAATGTACACCACTACATTTTTGCCATTTACGGGTCACAGACATGTTAGATGGGAGATCCTTGAGTAGATCTTCCAATGTTTTTATTTGAACTTTAATATAGGTACAGGAGAATCCAAATTTCATTGGAGCCCTGGTACTGTGGGAAGAGGGGAAAGAGTGTTTACTGTGACAGGCCTGGTGGATTTTCCTATCGCTGACTGGGCCCTCTGACTTTGTCTTTTGCATCAGGACTCCTGGTTTTACTTAGGCAAGTGGTGCATTCAGCCCTTGCAAACTTTTATTAGGGAACATGCTACCATGTAAACCAAAAGAGACAAGATCCTTCTTCCAGGGAGTCTACAATCTAAAACAGATGAGAGGCAAGGTTATGACAACAGAGGAAAAAGGGTATGTGGACCAATAAGTGAGTGCCAATAAGTGCTCTCTTTTTGGATTGTTAAGGTGTGAGACGTCCCCATCACCTCAATGAAATGAATTGCTTGTTGACTTCGACATGTGTCAATGAATGTGATGCCTTTTTCAACCCCTCTGCAAAATTGCTGCCATATTCTGAAGAGAAAAAAAGAGGACACATTTGCCAACTTCTACTTTTAAATATGGATCACTATGGTGACGCTTCCCATGAAAAAGTGGCCTTGTCCTGGAAAAAAGAGGACACATGGCAACCCTAATGACATGGCGTTACCTTGGCAGTCTCACTAGGTGTGAAGATAAAGAGGTCTCCTATGGTATCACCAGACAAACTTAACTGCCAATAATACTGCTTAGGAAAATTCACTGCAGTTGAATGGACCTGGAGAAGATGGAATGGGGATATTAAAAGTGGGAGGGAGGAACTGTACTACCCCTACTCCTTTTATAAGAGGCATAACATAGCTTGCTTCCTTTCCCCAAAGTTTTATCAATTCATAGATGTTGCCTATTTACCTGCTTATATTACAAGAAACAGAAGTGGGACGGAGGGCATTGCCAAAGCGGATAGGGTTAAATATCTGTTCTGTAGAGAGGCATGAAACATACCCTGCTGAGAAAGACAAAATACTTGCTTGGTTGGATTCTCTGGATTTGTATCCTTCTCTTCAGTGTAAAACAATTCCATGGGGGGCTTACAAAAGCGTAAGGTACTTTACATTTGCATTCATATTCAAAACCATCAGCACTACAATCTCTCAAAGCTCAAACATAAAAAGAATGGTTCTAAGTATTAGCACAACTAAAAAATAAATAAAAGCTAGATTTCATCTCCACTGCATGCTAGTCTTCTGTGTTGCTACAGGTCATAAGGTACACCCAGCCCAGTCTAAGATGAGAATACAACCCACAAATAAGGAGCATCATCAGGACACCTTGCTAGAAAGTACCCTGATGCAGAAGGTCAGCTGTGCCCTCACATGAAGGAAAAACTGCCATTGCCCAATTCTATATTGCCCATCAAAAGGTACTCTGAGAATGTCTAGATATTAAAATGGCTATTTCATGATTTTATTGTCAGACAATGAAATAAAATCGCTTTTACAACCCGTAAAATAAAAATGAATTATACAAGGTTCCTTTCCCCGAGACTGACTAAGAAAGATTGTGCTCTTTTGGTCAGTGTACTTCACACTAAAAGAAAATAAATGAAGTGTAGGGGGAGACAATCAACAGCAAACACTTCTCTAAACATTTGTTATATAACAAGGTCATCTTAAGAGACTGGAAAGGACACAATCTTCCCCTAATTAAGTAGCTCCTGCAAAAACTCTTTCTTTGTGATGCTTCCAAGATTTTATTTGGAGGGCAATAAATTTGCAGTGCATATTCATTCTGCTCCTATTATAAAGCATAATTAGAAGAACAAAGGTTAAGACCAACGTTTTATCCAGAAAGATCTTGTGCCAGTACTATAGTTTCCTCAGGCACTGGTGACTAGTCAAGATTAATTAGTCTGATGACCTACAAAGGATATTTTTCTCCATTTCCATTAGCTGTGCTTGGCAATGCCAAGAGTCAACAGTTGAAAATGAGTCAGACTTTACTTTCTTCATCGCTGCCTTCAAAATTCTAACTTGTCTTCCTAAGATTATATCAAAGGGATAGATGAATATGAATTATGTCTTTTCAAGAGACTATTATAAGAGGAAAATAATTAACAAGGTATGTTACAAATGGATTGCACATGCTCTGCATACAGAAAGTTCCATGTTCACTTCCTGGCATCTCCAGTTAGAAGGAACAGGAGGAAGTGATGGAGAAAATGCCTGCCTGGGACTCTGGAGAGCCACAGCTAGTCAGAATAGATAGCACCAGGCTAGGCAGACAAATTTGGCCCCATCTACACCATACATTTAGAGCAGCATCATACTTTATGTGGACCCTCCACAAGAGGTCCAGAGGGGGGCAACACAAGAATGGGCCTTTTCTTCAGTGGCTCCCCATTTGTGGAATGCTCACATGGCACTTTCATCACATATTTTTAGGCACCAGGCGAAAACAATCCTCAATAACCAGACCTTGGCTGATTACAAATGTGTTTATTTGAGAGAATTATTGGCTTTTCTGTTTGTTTGTTTTTTGTTATGTTATGTATTTGGTAGTTTCATTTTGTATTTTTATGCAATTTGCCTTGTGAACTATGGACGAAGGTCGATACAGTGGTACCCCTGGTTACTTAATTCGTTCCGGAAGTCCGTTCTTAACCTGAAACTGTTCTTAACCTGAGGTACCACTTTAGCTAATGGGGCCTCCCGCTGCTGCCATGCCGCCGCTGTGCGATTTCTATTCTTATCCTGAAGCAAAGTTCTTAACCCAAGGTACTATTTCTGGGTTAGCAGAGTCTGTAACCTGAAGCGTATGTAACCTGAAGCGTATGTAACCCAAGGTACCTCTGTATATAAATTAAAAAACTAAATAAATAAATACCACTTTAAACAATCATGGTTTCTCCAAAGAATCCTGTAAACTGAAGTTTGTTAAGGGTGCTAAACGTTGTTAGGAGACCCATGTTCCCCTCACAGAACTACAATTTTGGAGTGGTTTAACAATCAATTGCTCTCAAACTCAGGACGCAAGGGAGAAATGTGCTAAGAGGAAGGCACACTGGGCAAATCCACACCGTGATCAGCTCACACCTGGAAACCAATGTCCCCCCTGTGGAAGGACATGTGGATCCAGAACTGGCCTCCACAGTCACTTATGGACTCATTGTTAAAACCGTGTTTATGGAATACAACCTTACTTGGCTACGAGTGATCGCCGAAGAAGAAGAAGAAGCTCTTCCCACGGAATTCTGCGAATTGCAACTCTCTGATGAGATTAGGTGGTCTCTTAACTAATTCAAAATTAGACAGAATGGTTGTATGCTATGTCCCTTCCTCACCCATTGAGAAAGAATGGGTTACTCACCATAATTTGGCTCTTTAGAAATTTCACTCAAAAGTAAACATAAGGTGGCATGAGACTTTGCATGGTGCGTCATGTAGATTCCCCTGTGGCACCTCAAAATGATGTTTTCATGCAACCTTTTCAAAGAAAATACCCCAGTAAGGCTCAGCAAGGCGTTTTCTCCAAAGCAATTGTCCACCAGTTCCTCCACCCCCCTTTCTTATCTAGGCTGTGCATTCTGCCATTTCTACTGCAGAGCACAACAACATCTAACTTGTTTAACAAAACAAAAAAGGAAAATAAATAAAGCTGTTGTGCTGTGGATGAACAGGAAATCATGCCAATGCACAGTTCAAGCTAGCATTACTTTAGTGCTTGGAGTAAAAGTCAGGTTTTTTCCTCACTGTTTGAAAAGGTCTTAGGAGGGTCAGCGTTGAAGGATTTTCACAGATTATTTTCTCCCTTTTTAATGCTGCCTTTTCCAGGGAGCTAAATAAACTTTGAATAGGTTTTGGACCCTTTGGCCATGCTTTATGTTTACTACGTCTTGTTCTTCAGGTAGGAAAATTGGAACAGAAGTTGTATGTAAGAACCAGCCAGCCTCCTCTGAGGCCTACAAAGGTTGCTTCTGACAGTGACATACAGCGTGGTAAACAAACCTGTCTAGATTTGAAGGAGGCTGCAGGGCTCGGTTTAACCACCGTGTACTACTCAGAAATGACAAATGGAGATGTGGAAACCAGAAAGAGTTATGCGGCAGGGGCAAGGAAACTAGTTGCTTGCCACTTAAGACATTTCCCCAGCCTTTCATCCCTGAGCATTTTACCTAAATCTAGCTCATGTCAAGAGTAAAATGAGCACTGAGGCTTTACAACACAATCTTGGTGCTTATTTGCCTCTAATGACAGCACAACATTTCCAGCAGAATCTGTTTGCTCATAGAAATCTTTTTTGGCAGATTGGATTTGGCTAATCTGAGGCAAAGAAGGAACAGATTTCACAACCTTGCAACTAATAAAATTCTCAATCTCATTTATAATATTGTAGAAACACTTCATTTAAACTGCATAGCTGTTTCATTGGTCTTCAAAATACATTAAATTAGCATTGACATCAATGCAGAAAGAAATTGGGATTCCTCTTCTCTTTCACAGTTAATTCATGGAAAGAAGCATGGTCTGAATTATATTTCTCATCTCTTTTATTGCTCTGCACTTTATTCTATATTTTATTGCAGTTTTGTTTCTCTACATTGGTACCAATGTATTCTCTCTCTCTCTCTCTCTGTTATGATCCATTAATCTCTTTGAAGTTTGAAGGTTCTACAAAAGTTCTAAACATGTAGGGGTTCCCAGACCCTTCTAGAAAAGTGCCCTTTACACTTAAGAAAACAGGGAAGCCATCATATTCTGAAGATCTATTTTGGTATTACAAGCCTGATTCATACTTTACCCAGATTATGTGGTAGGTCCCAAGAAATTTATTCCATATGGTGGGACTCCAAAATGCAACCATAGCATATGCATTTGCTTATTTTCCACATTTTATATTCTGCCCTCCAACAGAACAGAATTCCTAGGGCACTTTATAGAAAAACGGAAATACACAATGAAACAAGCACAGGACAACAATACATAATAACCACAGAGCAGAAGAACACAAAATAAAGCACACTACCCAGAACTGTTTAAAAAGGCTTTCAAAGCCTGGGAAAATAAAAAGGACTTTTCTGTGTAATGGGGCAAGCCTTCCTGTGGAGGGTATTCTAAAGATGGCTCCTTCTCCATTCCCCCACTTTAGAAGGTAAGGGACCCAGAGAAGAGCCTCAGATGATGACTTCAGTGCATAGACAAACTGGTCCAGGAGAAGATGGCCCAAGACAAGTAGGGTGCTAAAAGGTAAACACCAGCACATGTAACCAAGCTTAGAAACCAGGCTGAAATTATTTCTGCACAATAGAGAGATGATTCTGTCAATTGATGCCTGTTAGCTATCTAGCAGCTGTGCTTTGAAATATTTACAAACCCATATACAATGTATTGTCATAGGACTGCTGGTGCTCCTGTGAGACATTCCCATTCGGCCCCAATAACCAATGCAATTGAACCTCACACATGTTACAACGTAAGATAGAGTCTAACAATCTAGAAGGTGCTCAGTTTTATGGCACCACATTCCTTAATTGTTGCACAATTAAGAGGCGCTACCAGAGGCATAGCAATGGGGGGGGGGACATTTTTGACATACATATGAAGTTACATATGAAGCCATTCTAATTTGTCTTTCCCCATCATTTGAAGGCAAATAGTTAAAATGTAAGCTGTCTGAAGCATCATGGCGAAATAAACAGAACTTGCCACCTTCTTCTACATCAATAAGCTTTAAAAGTGTCGCCTTCTTGTTTACTGACACTTGAAGCAGAATGCTTGCATTTGGCAATATCTGCCAGTATTGGACACACTAAGGGAACCAGGCATGTTATTTGTTGTTGTGAACTCTCCTTTTTATTCTTTACTCATCCTGTTGCCATAGAAATGAATCCAAACACCAAACGCTTTTTTCTTCTTCCCGACTTAAAGGCCACTCATTCCATTTAATTCCAGAGATTCGCCATCAATTGTGGGGGGGGGGGACTGAAGTAAAACAATGCACCGGGCTGTTTAATAAAAAGAACCTTGATTTGCACAAGGCTGTGAGTGAATCAAACCGAAAAGCCCTGGGAAAAAGGTGAATCTGTGCACCAGAAGATTGCCTGCCTCTCCCTATTATTAGGTACAAAAATAGAATGGCTCTTGTAAATTGCTGCTAACCTCATCTCCAACAAACCTGACAGGAGAAAGACCATGCTGGGTAAGCTATTTTGATATTTAGAAAATTAGGCTTTAAAGAAAAATGTGGTGAGACCTCAAATTTATGCCACAAAGTGAGACAAAAGAAAATAGCTCCCTCATCTGCACAGTCTATAAATGGATACCAAAGAATTTCGTGAGCTAAATTAAATGCAATGTTCAGAGATGTTCTTATGATATTTCACCACTTTTACCCGCGGTGTTAATAGTGTCGGCGTCACTTCACATAAATTATTTTCCTACATAGATTTCATTCTGTAAGAAAACAGACTGTAATAAATGTCAAAGACTCTTTAGCATTTTGCCCACTGAAAATCATGCATGTGCTCTTACATGAGAGTTATATGGGCCATATTCACACCATATATTTAAAGCGCTATGATATCACTTCAAACTGCTATGGTTTTCCCCAAAGGATTCTGGGAACTACAACTGTTCCTGGACAGGGATATAACCTGGAGGCTAGATTACTCGAATGCACTCTATGCGGGCTGCCCTTGGGTCTGGTTCAAAAGCTCCAGTTGGAGCAGAATGTAGTGGCCAGATTGCTGATGGGAACTTCTGGTCAAGAACATGTGACACCATTGTTAAAACAGCTGCACTGGCTGCTAATCTGCTACCAAGCATAGGTTCAAGGCTCTTGTATTGATTTACAAAACTCTGAACAACTTGGGTCCTCCATGTTCTTTTTCCCCTAAGTCCCCCCCCCCAGGAAAAAATCAGGAAATTTCAGACTTAATCCAATGAGTGTTTCTGAGAGTTACTGCTTTTCTATTTATGGCACAGAACAGTTAGTTTGTAAGGGATTGTGGGAGTAATTTAATCCATTTTCTTGTACTGGTCAGGATTTCCATGCCAGGAATGCTTCTTATTCCTCATAAAACAGAAATCTGTATAATTAGACATCAGGAATAAATAGAATGGGAATAATCGAGATGAATATAATAAAGTTCAACCTGCAACTCACTCCAAGTACTCATCTGCCTATTTCTGTTCTACCAAATGGGAAACAGTATAGACTTACATGGTATTGTCCCAGCAGTAGTGTGTGGCTGTTATGCCACAAAAGCAGGTTTCTATTATTCTACTCCTGGAGATGATTCTATGAATGCTTGTTTTTCCATAGAGGAGTTCCCGTGTCTTTAACAGCTGCACAATAAGAATAAATGAATCTCACACCCTCCAGTCTTCATGCTAGTAAAAGCTGTAGCTGTTGGCTATTTACCTGCTGTACAGCTGTTAAATGCACACAGGGTAACTCACAAGGAATATCTATCTATCATCTATCTATCATCATCATCATCTGTTGTGATCTTTTGAAGGATGGGATTGAATGAAAGCTCTTCATTTAAGAAAATTAATTCAGGAATGTGCACTGCACATTCATTTTTTAAAGACAGAGAAACATATCCCATAGTAGGTAGCTAACCAAATATACATTACCTGGAGCATGGTTTTGGGCTTCGTTGCAAAATATATGTTGACACAGAAAGATGGGCAACAAGATCTATGCCATAAACAGAATATTCTGTATTGCTGCCGCAGGACATTGACTGTGAGAATTCTACATTATACCATGCCTAGCCATAAGCAAACTTGCTTTGTAAATTACTGCATTCCTTTATTCCACCACTCACTCATCTATTTTCAGTATTGGAAATGAGAAATAACTATTAAGGCTCTAGCAATATGTGCCAAGATTTCTATTACCAATTCCAATATTCAGCATTATTACACATTATAAGTACCCAAGCCTACATGTCAAGTTGCCACAACATCTAGTAATGAGTTTGTCTTGTTATTTTTTCTATAAAGTATGCTCCCAAAGTATGCTTTGCTAGATACGTTCATTTTTTAAAATCTACATTAAAAATAAACTGAGCTACACACAACAGTAGTAAATCTATTTCCAAGCTATTTCACCTACTATAAACTAGGGTTTGGGAGACCAACCAACAGCCATAATAGCAGATGCAATTGGGTAAGGATGCTTGGGACTGATGGAGAGTAAATGTATAATGAAGGGAACCATTCTTAAAAATAAAATAAAAAAAGAACACAGAAAATGAAAACTTTTTCTTGAACATTCTCCACTTTCTCTAACTGATATCCCGAATCAGAATTGAATCTGGAGGACTTTGTCCACCACTGCGTGGGCTTTGCCAGGGTTGGTTTTTTTTTTGGGGGGGAGCAAAACCCACACGATTGGTCTGTTAGTTAAGTATTTCTATTGTTTTAATTGATCTAAGGGGGGCAGCTGCCTCCCCCTTGACCAAGCCCATGCCTTCTACCCTTTTGGAAGATACAGAGGACATGTCTAGCAATAGCTTACATTTAAAATTTTGAGGAATTATGATGTCACTCACAAAACGGAGGCCGTGGAGGTGTGGCACATGGCAAAATGGTCCAGGAATGGCCCCATCGGCCACCTTCATAAAAAGCCACCTACAGAAGCCACTGCCAATGTTGCTCTTTCTGCTTATAATGGATGACACAACAGGTATCAAAAGATGACATCCAATGAAATGTGGGTAAGGCTGAGCCAATATAAACAGGAACTAAGCAGGAACACCAAACGGCCTCTCATGCATTGTGGATTCTTGAAATGATATCTACTGTGACCTTTCATGGACACAATAGGATGTGTTGATGGGAACATTGGCAATACTGGCTTACATGTCCTAGATATGGACAGTCAAGCTGTCCACACTGGAATGAGGGTCAAAATCTGCTCCGCATCAGTGTAGGAAGTCCCTGCTCTCGTATTACAATCATGCTCCCATGGAAAACGGAAGCACCCAAAAAACCTGGACATTGTAAAAAGTTTAAAACTGTAGCAGAGACATACGTCAAACTCCCACTCAATTTACTCACTATTTTATTGTAGGGATGGTTTCCTCTCAGTTTCTCATAAGCTTGGTTCTCACATTTTCACATCAGTTCGGATCCCCCCCCCCCATGAACATTCCTGAGAAATTAGGTTCCCATTTCTTCTAATCTACGCTTTTTATATGCAATCTTGCATTTTTGAAAATGAATTTTTCTCAATATAATATAATTTCACTAATATATGCATTTGTATGCACATTATACCCTAGTACAAGCTGGAAAACTTCACTGCAAAAGTTAGAGAAATGTGGCTTTTGAAGGATGGCTGTGTTTCAGTTTACATATTATTTCAGAATGTGCAAATTAGGTAATTAGATTCACCTTGAATAGGAAAATGGAACAAATTTCCATTGGCATGCTTAGAACACATGCTTTTTACTGTTATTTATGGCTCTAGCACTCTCTGTACACAAATTGGATATGGTAAGGAGCTATTTGCTTAATTACTTCTTCCTATTTTATGTGGTTCCTGAAGACTAAGCACTAGAGGCTTGGGTGTAAAATTATTTCCCCACATTTCCTAATTCCACCACAACATACTTCCTTATCTCCTGCTCCACTTATAAACACTAATATGCACATCCACTTTCAACCATGCGGAGACACAGGCAAAGGACCTTTATCCCCGACTTTGCCAGCATAAACAACAACCATTGGTGGATTTGGGGCTCTCAAATTTGGCTGATGCTAAAATTTGGCACCCCTGACTCTCATGCTCTGTTCTACAGCATTGTTGTGGCACCCCCTGCAGCGTGGCACCCATAGCCGCACTGATCATGCTACCCTAAGACTGCCTCTGCAGCAACAAATGCCCTATAAGAACTTAAGCTTCATGTACCTCACTTTAACAGATCACTGCTGTGTGCAAGTCAACACAAAGGAAACTATATCTAATACTTACTACATAGGAAAATATTACCAAGTTGTATTACATAGAAAACTTTCTTGCTGAAATCTGCACATTTGATTTATTAGAAGGACATTTTACTATTTGTCAGGATCAATATTGATGCCAACACTATCACACGCAGAATATCTACTTGGGTCATTTTTCTTTATAATTTTGATTAGTATTGTTTCAAAGCTGCATAAGGCATATGATGATGACTTCTGTGGTGATACTCTACAATGTTGCTATCAATAATGAAGCCAATATTAAGAGAAAATGATGTGAATATGGAGATTAACCTACATGTGGAAATTTCACAGGTACTTTATTATAGTTTCAGAACTCAATATGAGAATTAAATGAAAAGCATAATATGAACAAAAGATATTGTATCAAATAGGGGCAAAACTAGATGATACATTAAAGGTGCGCAAGTGCAACCACACATTTACCTTTTGTAAAGCCCTGTTCCATGCCTAATAAGTATTGGACACCTTTGCCCAATGGCACTGTGGCCCACATATTCCAGCAAAGTACTACGCAAGGTTTTTGCTCAGTATAATCTCTGTGTGATGGGCTCATGGGGAAAAAGTTGTCCCATGAGCCCTTGTTGTGGGGGAGGGGGATCCTATATAAAGCTACTTCCCCTGGAGCTCACAGCCATTTTGCTTTGAGAGCTTCCCGCCCACCCTTGGGTTAGAGCCTTCACTGAGCAATTTTGGGTTGCTGGTTGACAGGGCCAGAAATGAATTTTTCCCCCACTCAACCTGATTGACGCTTGGTTGGGTATTTTCTCGCCTTTTCCTCAGTGAAATTATGGCTTTCCTTTGTTAGGCAGAAGGACATTGTTTGTATGAGGGCGGAAATGGCATTGGGAAGGATCAGCATAGTATAAGGGGGCCCCATAATGTCAGGAGTCCCGGTTTCTGACTTGACAACACAGCAAGCATGGTTAATTAAAGAGGAAGATTTAGAGTTCTCTAACATGCCGCCAGCCTCATCAATCATGATGACCCTTCTGAGCTTCTCGTCCAGTTACAGAAGAGATTGAACTTTCCCACTTTGCACCTTTTGCCTTGTTTCCGGTCTAACAGCCCTCCCCTTACCCTATCCTTAGGAGGGACTGGCTCAGCTCCAATCCCTTCCTGTTCTGACAAACTGCTTCCTTCTCTGTTTGCACCAGTAGAGCATTGGCTGGGTTCTGACTCACCCTCAGCCATTCTCTTATCAACTGGCATTCCAAGGGGCAGGGGAGCTGGCACTCACTGATGTTCATCCTGCCTGGCAGTTAACCCTCTCTGTTCCAGGCAGCTTTCTTCAGCTTGTTGCAACCCTTCACTGGGATCTGGTTGTAAACCTTCACTGAGGGCTCGCTGCAAACCTTCCCTGGTGGCTGGCTCATTCATCACACATAAGGGGCCTCAGGGGAGGATTGACCATAGTGAACCTAAGTTTGGGTTTGGTATCTGCCTGTTTGGAATCTACACCCTAATCCCCCCAGTAAGACCTTGCTTGCTTGGCTTGTACCACAGCAATGGCTGACTCTTGGGGTACAGGTTTGGAGCTGTCCATTCCATCAACATGGGGCTTGTGGAATGATGAACTGATCCTGGGACCCAATGCCATACTACTTTTCTTGATGTCTGGATTGTCAATTCATGCAGCCTTGTAAGGATCCTGCTTTGACTCAGACTCCATTTCCTTCCAAGGAAACCAGTAGTGGCTAGAAATTAATCTGAATCTGATGTATACAGCCCAATAAAATATTTCTTTGGTTCAGAAAAGGGAACGTTTTAGTATGGACAGGGTATTTATCCTTTATTCAAGGATACTTCAGAGATCTGCTTTTCATTAATTTTAATTTAGATAAACCCAACCGATACTGTCATGATCGGTTGCCAAGAGACTTCCCAAAGCTACAAATCTCTGAATTCCCCTTCCCCCCCCCAGCTTCCCATTTGTGTGATGATGTGATGATACTTCTAACTGCACAGGAGAAAGTTATGCAGGAGCTGCAAGGAATGAAAGACAGGCCATTAAAGGCTCTCCCATGAGGATAAAAGTAGACAAAAAAGAACCTACATTTTTATTCTTTATGGGAATAGGAACCTTGTACCTCAGAAGATGAAATTGGAAGGGAGCTATCAAAAATACATTCGCCCAGGCAAGTCATCCATAAATTCTAACTAGTATCAATGGAGTTCACTCCTTGAAGTGCAGTAAGAAACAGCGAAACATGGAAACACTCCTATAACTCTTTTTCTCTGCTTTGAACAGAAGTGAGAGTTCATGCTGGAACTCACAGATCAAATACCTTTTAATTTGAACAACCTGGACCCTTAATCTGTAAAATCTGCTTTCGGGTATATTTCTAACTTTTTTTAAAAGTCTGTCTAAGATTAGGATTCATTTCCCCAATAACAAAATAAAGGAGAAACATCACACATTCTTATTTATCGTTCTCAGAAAGCTTTTTTTTAAAAGAACTTGTATCAGTTTCCTTCCCACAGACAGATACCCACAGATCCCCCCATTTGGTTCAACATTTTCTGTAATTTGGATTTTTCCTTCCCATAACAGCAGAATTGCACCAGTTTCCATCCTGCCTGTGAACTGTTGATTAGGAAATGAAGTATGTGGATGAGGGGTAGTGATGGGTGGGTCTGTCAGTTTCAATTCCTCATTTTTCCAGACTGCACTTCTCCACATTTCCACAACAGTTTGCAGTTTTAAAAAAAGTTTTCATGAAAATCCACCAGTATTTTAGTATGAATTTCTTCCAATAGTCATGTTCGCTTGCAATTTTGCCTAATGTACACATTTTTTTCCAATTCAGTTTTCCTTGAAATAATGCATTCTTGTATTTTCCTTTCATATATGCATTTTTATGAGCACTTTATTCCAATATGTGAATTTTTGTACAATCTGCTTGCCTGGAGAACAGGTTTGCAAAATTCAGAAAAATGCAAATTTGTAAGGATGGTTTGTGCTTCAGTATTGAAAGTGATTTGCATTGAGAGAGAGAAAAGCTTCTGCAGAGGAGTTGGAGGAAGGCAAGAGGTGGGCAAGGAGAGCCCCATAGTAGTTACCAATGCACCAATTTTGCCCCTGTAGCTTTCCTACAGGAATTTCCCAGAACAAATAATAGAATTGTAGAGCTGGAATGATCGCTGGCATATAAGCGAAAGGGCTTCTGGGCCTTTTTTTATAGTAAAGTCCCAACAACCATGGCAAATTGTAATTCCCAAATATATTTCTGTTGGGTATTACTGGTAAAGCATTGTGACCTAATTAATCCCTTCATTCCCCAGTCACTGATGCTGGAAGGACCCTCATTGCTGCCGGAAAGTAAAAGGTCCAGGATGGTCCAGGAATGCTCACAAGCAGGGAGAAGACAAATGGAGGGCATATTAAAAAGACTGATGGAGAATAATTCGGAATAGGCCAAGTCCTTGAAATATTTCGGGGAATACTTGAGAAAAAATCCAACCCATTTCTGTGGAGTCACTGTAAATGCTTTGAAAGAAGAAACCAATTGCAACTGAAATGTGGGGCAGAGGAAGTTTTCCCACCAACACTCATTGAACCAATACTCATTGAACCACCAATACTCATTGAACTCTCTTCATTTTCAACATTAAAAACCAATTGCTTATCACATCATCGCTAGTCCTACATTGTTGCACAGTGATATGGCACTGGGAGATTTTAGATTAACCATATTTCAAAATCAAATACTGCAATGGAATCTGAATACAGGCACCTAGAATAGATTGTGGTTTCCAAGGGAAAACCTTTTAATGCATGAGAAAGTGGCAAGCATTTGTATTCCTCCTTACTTTTGAGAACTCAAAATCAATTGCAGGTCACACACCACTAGTTAAAGACAAAACTCCTCTCTTTCCTAATATAATCCCCTGAGTTGATCTTTGGTCAAACTGTGAAAATAATTTTATGTTCCAGCACTTCAACCTAGCTTTAACATTTAGCTGGATATATTTATGTTCTGCTATGCACATCACAATGAACTGAGTATGTTCGCCTACACATTCTCTCTGCTTAAATTAACTCTGTGGAAACGGAGAGCAACAGGTTACCTCCATTTGAGGGGAAAAAATCTGCTCTTGGAATGTCAGAAAATAAAAAAATCTCTGAGTGTGTGTGAGGGGGGGGAACCATTCAAATCTACACAAATTGATCAAGATTGCCTACTCGTGTATTATTTGTAGTCCTAAGGAATTTGATATTATTCACTTAAATGTAATATTACTTACAAAGTAAAATGTTGCTCCCGGGAACTCTGTTGATTCTAGCATGGCAAGATGCGAAAGAGGGAGAGGGCTTCTGCTTCTTTAATAGTACTGCTGAAATATCCTCTGCCCTCTATCTTACGTCCACCAAAGGCATGGGTGTAAGTCATTGCTGAGTGAGGTGGAGAAGCAGAAAGCACTGGCAGGATCAGGATCTTGCATTTTTTCCCAAGGACATTTAGAAAGGCAATTGCTAGAGACTGAACCCCCTACTTTACCAAAGATAAAGCATGTCAATATCATCTCTGTAAGTTGTATGTCTTGACTCCTGCAGAGTGAACAAAGATCAAAGGACTAAGTCAGCCATACACTAACAAAGATGAAATGGAGAAATTGGTTTCATTCATGCTATTTTCAGTTCTTATCTTAATCATTGTCAAGGGAAGATTCAGAGTGTACTATTTTCTGTCTCGGGCTTTGTTATGAAAATGAGACTACAGGAATTTAATCAGTACAGCTTGCAGAAAGTAGTGGCTGATCATTCTGCAATTTCTTTTAATGTTTATTACTGGATGTTCCTGGAGCTATTAAAAGAAAAGCACAACTGGACGGAAACCAGAATAGCTATAAAATATAATTAGAAGAACCCAAGAAATCACGCACTGGGGATGCCATTTTTATGGCCAAATATAGGCACTTACTACAGATGACAAAGTAGTTATTTTTCAATTACACTAACTTGTGCTCCCGATAACGTGCCTAGGCAGTTGCGTATGATTGCTCAGCAATTCAGAATGGCAAAATCTCAAGATGAGTTTGGGTGAAAATAGGTCCCCCCCACATCATCATCACCATTCATTCAGAGGCTGTAGCTGTCTAGCAGTCAGCTTAGCGCATGGGACACCATTCGCCCCCATCCCTGTAGAAGGAATGCAAGGTAAACATTGCCTTTAAGCCACCACCTACATTGCCTACTAAAGCAAGTTTCACAATGACTGGAAGGAGGACTCATCCAACAGGTTGGGGGAGGAGGCTGTGGCCTTTACCTTTAAGAATAAAAAAATCAAGACAGCCCTGAGTCTCAGTAGCATAAGATTTTCCCAAGAACATAGGAAGCTGCTTCGAGTTCAGTATTGTCAGCAATGACTGTCAGTGGTTTTAGGCTGGTGTTTCTCCCAGCCCTAACTGGGGACACCAGGGATTGAAGCTGTCACCTTTTGCATGCAAAGCATGCACGCTACCACTGAGCTGTGGTTTTCCCCCCTGGAGTGCAGTGACAGAACTACTCCTGGTATTTTTGTTACTATTTCCCGTCCCCTCCTATTTGTGTCAACCTTTGCAGGAGCACTAATCTGCAGTGTCCCAGAAAGGTCAGAATTTGACTTCATATTCGCCCTTATCCAAACCACTACTCTGCTCAGGCACTGATCCAGAACCTGTATGGCCCGCCTGATTCAGATGTAACAAACAAAACTGATTGTCATCAATATATATATTTTTTTAACCATGAACTTAAGCTTGGTCCTGCTTTTAAAAACAGGAACTTCATTTATCCAGACCTGGCTTACAGACATTATTATATAAACACCTGTACATCACACCCCTCTCTAAATGTTGTTGTTTTGTATGCAATTGCCCTTTAGTCTCTATTACATATATGCCATTGATTTCTGAATGTTCATTGCCAAGCTTAATCCAATTACCATTTAAATGACAATACTTATACCGTTGTCTCTTAGGGATGAGTTGACATGAACCAGATCCACCTTACGTCTGGCCATTATCTAAACGGTTTGAGTGTGAATGAGTGAGTGCAAGAGCTGTGTGCTTGAATGTGCTGTATGTTCACAGTGAGGATGAGAGAGGGGGGAGGATGGAGAGACAAGAGGAATTCTAGCAAGTGGGAGTTAGAAAACTGGGTGGACCTCTGCTCTGTGTGTCTAACTGTCCACATGTGTGGCTTGCAGTGGCATGTGGCCCTCAGAGGCTAATCATTCCTAAGTGTGCCCCAAGGCATAAAAAAGGTTAGCTAGCTCTGGTCTAAGGTCAGCATAGAGAGAGGTGCTCTTACCCAACCCTTTCCTCTCATATTGTGATGTGACCAACAGCCAGGGTCATTTGTAACATGGAGTTTCTATTTTATGCAACTGAATCACAGGGGTTATGGCCATCCAATGTTTTATTCAACCCTGTTAGAATCCTTGCATGCTCCTTCCTGTTCCATTCTTCAGCCAATTAGTTCTATAAAAACATCATTTACCAGCAAGCCACCTACTATTACATACTGGGCCTTTCTTCACCACCAGTTTTCTTTCTGACTGGCTGGACCATTTCTGTTCATCACAAAGCAACTGCTCAACTTCAGATGTTGTGACTGCTCACCGAGATAACCTTTTGGGCCTTTTTATTATTACCCTACAGTACTTGTTACTAAAATAGGAACTATTCTACCCAATAAAATATTGAATAATATAATTGCAGAAACTTATCTTCTCTGACACATACCACTCTTTCATCAACCCACAGGTCTCTTTTTAAAGTAATGAGACCTTTTGAAGTTCAGAAAATGAGACTCTATTTTTAAAGTTGTTTTTGAAGCAGTCCTAATACACCCTATTCCATAGGCTACTTTACCATATCTTCTTCTAAAGTCTGTCGCCTTTCCCTTGTCTTTGTACAATTCCAGGAGATTTTTTTGTGTGTGTTTAGAGCACAAAAGACTATTAGTGCCAAAAATGTGAAGGATCTAAGACATGATAATTATTCCTGGAGTGGAAAGAAATAATGCTGTTGCAGTCAGGACCTCGAGATATGAAATGAGTTCTTGTTTTGCTTCTGATAAGAGGGAAAAGAGGATGTATTTCCTAGAGCTCTATCAAATGATTACAAATTGAGCTCACTATTTGGAAGCTACGGATCTAAACACAAGTCCTGCTGTGTATTTTGTAATCTATATTTTTACCTTTCAAAGTCATCTTTGATTTCACAACACTGGCAGGATTTGCTAGTATAAGTAATTGAAATGCTTGTGTTTTAACAGACGTTCCAATGATATTTCCAAGCTTTCAAGCATCTGCTAAAGATAGCTTCTACTAAAGATATACTTTTCCTCCTACAAATTTCCCTCATTTTGGTCTATTATCCTAGTTGAATTGTACTTGACTGAAAAGCAGCTGTCAAATTCCCCACCCCAAACACACATGCTGTTCTGAGCAGTTCTGAACCTTCACAAGCAACCTGCTACTTGACTGAGCAAAGATTATATGCCTTTACTTGACAGGACCTTTTTTTTGTATATAAAAAAAGTTCCTAAACCTTAATTTTTCTTTTTCATTATTAACCTGTTTAAACTTCAGAAATATTGCTTTCTTTGCTTAAACAATGAAATCCAGGTTACAACTAAACAATGAATTTCTGAAACCAAGATACAGTCTTCTTACCTGTGATCCCCAATATGACCGATTTGAAGCTCCAAATATGTGTTCATATTATGTTAGCAAGCAAAGGCCCTTCTTCTTAAACCAGGTAAGTATCTAACCCTATTGGGGGACACTAATTAGAAAACACAAGAGTTGAGATGGAAACCTTGGTACAATGAGATATTAGCTATACAGATCAAGTTTAATATAAAAATGAATTCTTTTTTGTTGTTTTTCAATATTTCAATGAGTTCATAGACAGCAATCCAGTCATGAAGAAAGGATTAATGACAAGTTATTAAGAACAGAGACTTCTGGGATCACAATACAAACCTATTTCATCTCAAATAGTCATGACACTATATGTTCAGGATCTCCCTTTTTATCACAATTTCAGGTGAGGAAACATTTCCTGCTTCTAGTTATGTACTCTAACTCTGAAACAGAATCATGGGAGACACACAAATGTCCACTTAATAAAAGGAGAAATGCTAAAGACATAACTTAGTAGGAGAGCACATACAATGTGTATAAAAGGTCATTGTTTCAATCTCAGGGATCTCAAGTGAAGATCTGGTACAAGGCAACTTTCAGTGTTCCCATATGGACCAACAATCTTCTTCATGACAGGATATCTCTTTCTATTTATAGCGAACACAAATGGTTCTTCCTTCTACATCTTTTCTGTAAAAGCAACTGTATGAGCATGTCGCAAACTAGCCTCAGGCTCTTTCCAAAAGATGTGTATCAATAGAGACATTTGAATTGAGAGTAATAGAATATGATGGTCGATGGAAAGGAATGAAGCCTTCATGTGTCAGCTGATGCCACCAATCGAAACCCAAATTGCACTGCTTGAGAAGGCTAGAGAGTATTCATGGTTGCTGGCATTGTACGGATATGGAAGGGGAGGAGGACGTGGAAGGCGTACAAGTTTTGCATGAGCAGATGCCAGCTAAGATGTACCATCAGCAGGTGGGCGATGGAGCGTGAGCTACAGCTGTGTTTGCTTTAGCGTTCATTTTATTTTGAATTATTTATAAAAAGCACTAGCAGCGATTTGGAATTTATTCAACGACATGCCCTATCAATGATTAGCTAATTTCTCTCCTGCAGACAAGTTTGATGGCAAGACGTGAGCTAGATAGCAGACAGGTGCTGAGTACCGCTCTGCTAGTTGGTTGTCACTGCTGTAGCATTAATGCAGGATGGAGGGACATGTTACACAGAAACACTGACTGAACTCTCTCTCTCTAATAGCAAACTGCAGAGCATCACAGCACTTAAAGAAGCACCTCAGGCAGCACCACTGGAGGTAATGTTATAAAAGAAATCAAAAGAATTGCTACAGAAACTGTATCTGCCTCGTGAAGTGGGATTTGTTGTATTGTGTAAAACAGCCCTGGTTTGTTCTTGAAGCCTTGACTTGTTTTATATAATATTGAAGTAAGGAATGCCACCAACAGAATTTGAAGCTTTGTCTGATAGCTGGGAGTTATGACATGATCCCTTCTTTTTTCTCCACTTGCAGCATATGGTCTCCTGGGGCTTCACTCACAAGCATTCAGTGACCAACTCATCATTTTTGAATCACTGATGTAGTAGAGAGCCAGTAAGATTTATCTGACAGAGTACAGTACACCGCTTTACATGATAGCCCCAAAATGTAGGTTATTTATTAGGGCTGTGCACAGATTGGGGCTTCAATTTGTACATCCAGAATGGGCCTGATCCAGTCTGGACCAGTCCAGACCTGTTCGACCCTGGACTGTGTACAATGTACTTGCAGCACACACATACAAGTACCAATAAAGACAAGAAACAGAAAACTGAACACAGCTGTAAAAAACTTGAGCCCAAATTTGGGGGAAGAGACACAGACAACAATTTTGTTTATGTTTTAATAAGAATGGAACTGGGATGGACTAGGTAAGGTTTACACATTCCAAGAGGCAGAACTAGGAGAGCATTGGGTGGAGGGGTGACATTCTAGGCTGGCTCCGAAGCTCTCATTAAGGAAAATCCAGCTCCTCCCCTCTAGGCAGTTATGGAGCATCTGCTCTGGTTCACCAGAAGCAGATTAGTCATGCTGACCACATGACCCGGAAGCTGTCTGCAGACAAATGCCGGCTACCTCAGCCTATAGAGCGAGATGAGTGCGCAACCCCAGAGTTGGTCACGACTGGACCTAATGGTCAGGGGTCCCTTTACCTTTACCTTTATATGTCTACAACAGTATGTGTAGCTGACTCTTGCTTCTATGCCTTGCTCAACACATAGGGGGATGCAAGCAGTGGGACCACCAATGCTGGTAGCTGGGCAAACAGGTATGACCCTGCTGTTACTCCACCTGTAAATTATACATGTGTGGTTTAATCTGTGGAGGGAAATCTGGGTTGGACTTGAATTTGTATGGTCAGGAGATGATGAAGATTTCCATGGATTTACTGGGCACTGTTGCATAGATCCCCTTTTCTCCATCTCAAAGGATCATTATGAGAGTATATGCAAACAAAAGTGTAGTAAGCACACAATTTATGTGCATTTAACCTGTGTGCATGCAGTTTTACACACTGGGCAATAAAAATTAAATAAATTTTAAAACAGGAGAAAATGAGGTGGGAATCCAGGGGGGAAAGACGATCCCTGGGCTGTAACCTCCATGTAAGTTTTGGGCTTACTGTAGTACATGAAGTGCAGGAAGCTGTTTCCTGTCCTCCACATCTGTGTATTGTTTTGGTCTAGATTGCAAGTTTTTATTACAAGCAAAATATTTTTTTTTTTTATAAAGGTAAAACATTTCTAGACATAAGACTACAAATGTAGGCCTTGCTTCCTTGTGCTTTGTTACAAAGTCCTGCTGACTGGTGTCTGCCACTTCTGACTAACAACATTTCCTCTCCAGTTCTTAAAGAGACAATGAACTATTCCCACAATCTGGTGGGTAAATAATAGTGTGCCCGGCAGTAGAAGGAAGGCAATCCCTTTTGGCAGTAGGTTGTCTCTTTATTTTGTGCCTATTGACAGGTCCCCCCAACTTTCTCCAAAGAGGGGCCATTTTGACTCAGCCCCATGCAGCTGAACTCATACTGTAAAGAAAGAAGCAGTCTTCAATAAACTGCTACAATGGATTCTGCCTTCTTATGACTTGCTCCATTTATAGTTTTCTGTTTTCTTCTCGTTCTGGTTACCTTCTTGTGATTCACACTTTGTCAGCTACTGCAACCGCCAACAGTGATGCTATATAAGCAGAATGCAAGATTGCACTAAATTTAAAGAGACAGACTACTCAGTCACACTTACTTTGGTGAGAATCCTGTCTCTTCCAGATTTGGAAATGGTTGTGAAAGATCAAGGAGCACAAAAACCCTCCTTTTTATAGATTGAAAGCCCTTTTCTCAATGCATTGTAAAATCTTACGACCAGATTTTTTGGTCTCAGAACCTTTATTGGGAAGTTAGTTTCATTGATTTCAAAGTAATTTATTTTCCTGAAAGTGTGCTTGGGATCACAGACGTGCAATACTAAAATTTGCTGTATAAACCAAATTATTATTGACCCCCCAAAAAAGACGAAGAAATTACACATTAAAGTGATACAATAAATGATATATCAGAAAATAAAAACATTTAAAGCAATGCAGAGAAATATATATATTTTCTTGTGTGTGTGTTTTACTATGGTGGTCACAAGAATAAGAGCCATGTTGATTCCAAACTACTCCAGTGCATGCATGCACTGAAAAGCATGCATGCCCTTCTACATTTATTACCCCAAATGGGCTTTTAGTGTTCCACCACAGATCATTCTAAAATGCAGGCTATACACACTATCAATTCAGCAAAATGACAAGGAGATGGGTTGCAGCTTCAACATCCTAAAGTATACATGATCATGCACAAACATGTACACAGCTTGTTTACTCGCCCTGAGCTCTGGAGTATACCAGGGAGCCAAAAGGGGTCCACAAAGTGAGAAAGGATGCTTGGGGCGATTGTGTTAATGACCTGAGCCATTTGGATGTTCCATAGGTTGACCAGGGCTTCGACAAGAGTGCCTGTCATAGCAGCTGGAAAATCCCACAGAGCCATCTGGAAACCCACTGGATCCATAAGCGTTTGACGGCTGAGCATCTTAATAGGTCCCCTGCTTGTGCAGAGAATAAAAGGTGCTGAAAGCCTAAATCTCAACAGGAAGTGATCTGACCCTGACAAGGGACTGGCATCAATACCCCACTCACTTCTAGATCACCTTCTTCCTGCCCAGCTGAGAAAACAAGGTCCAGAGTGTGGCCTGCCATAAGCATTGGATCGGTGACATGTTGGAACAGCCCCACGGTCACCATGAGCCACTCCAGAGCCAGTTGCGTTGGCATGGATGTTGATTGCTTGTATCTCCTTTGTAAATAATAGTAGGCAAGTTTAGACACCAAGAAGAGGGGGGGGAATTGAGTCTGTATCTTTTTATTATACCTTTGGTGCCAACGCTTTGATTTAGAGGATAATTTCAGGCTGAACACATTGTACTTCTCTAGGGCATTCTGTGTTATGTATGGGTCTCACATCATGGCCTACTAAGGCACTTAGTGATACTCAAGCCCCTCTTTCTGAGCAATATTGAATATAAATATAGAACAGAGAATGTAGATACTTTGGAATAAAAACAGTAGATAGCAGGAAAATAGCCTCCTGTTCCCCATTCAGGAAGAAACAAAAACACTGAGATTCACAGCAGACAGCAATCAATTATTGGGACACAGTGGGAGCTAAGAAAGAAAACCCTCACTCTGCTCTTTCCTCAATCTCTTCTCATGACCAAGATTGTAACATGAATAGGAAATGGCATGAGTTTAACCTATGCTCATTGCAACCCTTCAGATGCAATCTTGTGTTCTGTTTTCAATGCTGAAATGCATGTAATACTTTAGGGAAGGGCACTTTCAAGTATAGTCCTCTGTGGAGATGCATTCTGATTATTGTTCAGACCATTTTCCCCCCACAGCTGTAGGTATCATTTGGTTCTACATTCTCCAAAAGTGCCGACTTCACTTTGTTCTCCTTTGTAGCAAAGCCCACAAAGCTATTTTAAAAATGTATTCATTGCCCTGCCCTAGATGCACAAGGATCATATAGCTTTATGATCACTTCTATAGGGCAGTAGAGGCCCACACAGAATAGTCTGTATCCCCCAAATAAGCACAGCTTTTTGCTGTCCTGGGTGTATGTTAACTGTTCATTAATTAATCACTTTTAATAGTTCGCGTTTGTTTGCCTTAAATATCCAGCCACCTAAGTGACAAAAAAAGGGGTGTAAAGCCCAAAATAACTCAAACAAAATGTAAAGCTTTAGGGTCTAATTTCGTATTGGGAGCTACGGTTGGATTAAATGACATGAATGATTGATTATAGCCTAATATCTATTTGTCTCAGAAGACTGGTATCTTTTATTCATATAAAAACTAGTGTGCATAATTTATGAAACAATGCAGCTTCCCTTCTGCCCTGTCCCCACCTTTTTTTTGGGGGGGGTTAACATTTTTCTTCAAAGAATCCCAATTTTATCACCAAACTCATTTAATCCCTTGCACTTGATTAGACATAACACCCACTCAATCCATGTCATACTTCAGTAGCAATTGTGGGGTTTGTTTCCACAAGATGTGAAGATGGCCACCAACTTAAATGGAATTAAAAGGAGATTAGATAAATTGGTGAAGGATAAGGCTCTATCTGAATCACGCTTACTTGTTTTTTAAATTATTTGCCTTAAATCTTTTATCTTATTTTTGTGGTGGTTTGTTGTGTGGAATAATATAGGAGAAAGCTACTGGCCAGGAGTCGGTGACTTTTTATACCTTAATACTGAGTTCACTCAGCCTCACAAACATTGAGAAATAAGAAGCACCCCCATTTTTTAAAGAAATGATGCCCACGGAATCATGAATTGCAAATTGAGTGCTGATACAGTCATAGCTGAGAAATGATGGGTGGAGAAAGGATGTGGCAAGCGATGCCTGAGCTGGTGCTGACTGAGCAGAAAATGATGCAGTTTCCAACTCATTTTCGTTGCTTCCTGCATGCTGGAAACTCTACTATTAAAATCTGTCTTCTGCCTAGTCAAGTGGAAGTTAAGAAACATTGAACCTTGAGCGTGCTACTGCAAACATACTAATATGTTTCAGCATACACTTTGTATGCCCCCCCCCCGTTTTTGCCAGCAATTCTTCTGGCTGCTGCTTTGGCACTGTAGCCAGAGAGAAGCAGACTCAACCAGGCCATAGTTACAAGCATGAATGGACAACGCTGTCCATTTCAGTCTGTCCATGCACCCAGTCTTAAATTCAGTTCTCTGCATTTCCACAGCAATTTGCAAATCCTCATGAAAATTAATCAGCATGTTAGAGTGAATTTCTCCTACTATAACATATTTGTATGATGTTTTGACTAATATACCCATTTTTGGGTATACGGCTTTGAATATATATAATACATACTAAGGTTATTTTCACTTATATAATCATTTTTATACATCCCTTTCCTTAATATATACATTTTTGTACACAGGGCTTCTTTAAATTCTTCTTGAATACTTATTGTCAGTAGTGCATAGCATCCACAGGGGTTCTCTTGTTTTATGTAAAGGATCTGGACAGATGACTAACCTGTGACTCTCTCAATGTTGTTGGACGTAAACTCCCATAGCTATAGCCACCATGGCCAATAGACAGAGCTGATGGGAAGTGAAGTCCAACAATGTCTGAAGGGACACAGGTTTCCCATCCCTGCTCTAAATCCTTTGGTACAGGAACCAGAATTTTCTTTTATGTTTGCAATGACTAGAAGGCTGAAGAGTTTGATGAGGAATGGGACTTGAAAGCTTAATCTGTAACAATCATGACCTCAACCTTTCCACTTTATCGTGTGCTATTTAGGAAACTTGTGTGTCATTCAATTTGTTTATTTGATGCTAAAGAAAATCTCTCTTATCAAAATGGGTTGGAGGCAACCTCACAATCTTATTATAAATAGAAAGAAATACAAGGATGAGAGAACATAATGTCAGAAATGATTAAAATCTAGTATGTGCCACCAACACAAGTACTAATTTTATTATGAAGCTGAAATGTTCATATATTTAATAAATGGAAGTTTCAGTAAGAATTTTCACTGAATTGAGAACAAATATAAACGGCGTTTCCGTGTGATGCTCTGGTTCACCAAAAGCGGCTTAGTCATGCTGGCCACATGACCCAGAAGCTGTCTGCAGACAAACACCAGCTCTCTTAGCCAGTAAAGCAAGATGAGCGCCGCAACCCCAGACTTGTCCGTGACTGGACTTAACGGTCAGGGTTCCCTTTACCTTTACCTTTTATGATGCATCAATGAAAAATATTATCTCCAGATAAGATTTTACAGTCAATGATAGACATAGCATAGACCCAATATTATACTCTCATAATTCCTTATTGAGAACTATTTAGCAGTGCTAATCCAGATTGCAAATTACCACAGGTTGAATAACAAACCATGTATGTATAGTGGTACCTTGTTTTGAGTCTGGGATCCGTTCCGGAGCCCTGGACACTCGACGAAAAGGATGCTCGACAAAGCGCCGCTCTGTGCACGCACATGGAGCAGTTTGCGCTTCTGCGCATGAATGAGCGGCAAACCCAGAAGTCACCTGTTCCGGTACTTCCGGGTTGGCCGTGGACGTCAGCTGAAATGGATGCTTGACAGGGCGGACTTATATGGAGGTACCACTGTATGGCTATTTATTCTGTCTATGCTTAGCCTCTTATTCACTGTAGAACATGTCTATCAAGGTGCAAAAATCTTTCCAAACTACAACTTTGAGAAGTTATAACTATTAACTATTTTTTTCAGTAATGGCTTCATTTTAACACATAGTTAATATTTTCTAAGCTAGTTACAGCACATTTGATAATGCAGTTCTCAGCCATCATAAAAGCATAAGGAAAGCTTGTTGACAATGTCCCATCTAGTCCAGTATCCTGTTCTCAAATGTCCAACCAGAGGAGCATTAGCCAGGTGATTTAAAGGATTATCTCTTTAAATGTCAACAAATTTAGATCCTTGATTGGATTATGACCACTGTCATATTTATACTGTGATTAGATTAATACATCAGTTTTGGCTCGTACTTCATACATTAAACGACATTAGTTTCTTAGTGTCACAAATCCTGGTAGTTTTAATGGAATAGAGTTTGTATTTAGTTCTTGATGAGGATAAAACATCTGTCTCATGTGCCACTTTAGTCAGTCTGTGTTTATATTATATCCTCCACAAAGCTCAATACCACTTTCCAAGAAATACAGAGTTATTTAGTTTGTGTTTATATTATGCCATGTAAATTCCAAAGCAGTCCCGCTAAAGGACAGTTTGGGAGTACAAGACACTACAGGAAACGGGCATTTCTGGTTGCAAAAATCCTCTGGCTGCTGCTGAGTCATGAGAAGACTAGAGAACTGGCCTTAGCCACATATATGCAGTTTATTCACTGCTCATTTCAGCTTCATGACAAATCATGTTATTGTAAAAAGTCTAAGCTGTAACTACAACAAGAAATCTACTTCTACCTGAAATATATTATAAAGTGACAAACAATTCAAACCCCAAAGGGCTGGTTCCAAAGGAACCTGCCAATATTAAAACATTTTTTCCTCTCCCACCAAGGACTACATGCATAACCTGAATCCACATACACACACACACCACCAATATTTCATAACTTGCAACTCTCAGTTCAAACAGAAATGATCTCATAAAAGTCCCACATTTCACTCTTCTAATAACATGATATGTCAAAGAATAAGATCTCATTACCTTAACCATTGATTTGTCTCAGGTGTTGGCAAAAGAGAGAGAATATTTTAGGAGTTTCAGCAAGGAAGATAAAAAACAGAGTCTGCCTGAATTTTCAAAGTATTGATCAGCTCAAAAACTCATGTGCAACAGCCCCATAATCAGAGGCATTGAACACAGACTCCCACTGGGTGATGGAAATGGTTTCTTCAACTTCACATTTTTCCTGCAGATAAATCTATCTTAGGTTTGTTTACACCTACACGAGATGCAGAAATAAGAACTGAAAAGATCAAACTTTTCCTAGTGGGTGTTTTACAGGTAGCACCCCAAATGCCATCATAACTTACTTGCTTAATGCACAAGGAGAAGATGTGGCCTGTTGAATACTACTGTACTTAATAATAGCTGCCAAATTTTAACTTTTTAATCATAAGCATTACGTCCTCAAGGGTGATACCCTTCCGAATAACAGGTTTTCAAATGATAATGTTTCTTGGTCAGACTTCATAGCCCTAACAAATACATGCACAAAATGAAGAGAATGCTCTTTCTGATTACTGTCCATTTACTGTAAAATGTAAATGTAAAAAATGTAAATGTAAAAAGACTACTACCGAACATGTTGATACTGAATGAACAATGCCATTGGGTGGTATCAACTAAATAAGCTTAAGAGCAGGAACCACCTTGTATGAGATTTTTGTAAGTGAACCGCCCTGGGATCTCTGGATGAAGGGCAGTATACAAATTTAATAGATAATAATAATAATGCCTCTTGCATTCAGTGCACATCATATATACTAACAGAGTACGTACTCCATGCTTTGAATGTGGCAGTTTATTTAAATCATTTATACCTCATCCTTTCTCTGCAGAGCTCAAGGCAGCTAATGACAAAGATAAAATAATAAACTGACGATTTAAAACACCATACACAATATACCAATAACATATTAAAACAGCCTCAGAATGTAACAAATTACTACAATAAATTTGTATAAAAAGCAGAGATAGTTAAAAACCAGATTCAGTAATACAATAATGCACATTCCAAATGCTATTTTTGATGACTGACAGCTAAATATGTGAACTGGTTCAATGGGAAAGCATTGCATTTGAGGTGGCATATGGTGATCAGAAAAGTATTACCTGCAGCATTATATCTATGATGACTCATTCTCCCATGTGATGTTGCAGATCAAGTAATGAACATTAATGTGTGAAACAACCCTTAGGACAGGCTTGGGGACTCTGTCCCCTTCCCATTTGTTGTTGGGTTCCAGATTCCTTCAGCTCCAGTCAACATAACTCGTAGTCAGGGATGATGGGAGCTGTAGTCCAACAACATCAAATCACCAAACTAAAGAAGTTGTTCTTTGCAGAAAAGCACAATGAGAAGAGAAAATAGTTTGCATAGTTCTTAGCAACCATTTGCTGTTGTTACTGAGAACGTGCCAATAGAGAGTCATTTAGACAAAGCTTTTCTGCTGCTCTTCCAGCTTTCCAGCTTGGTTACCCATATTCCACTCCTTAATTTATTTTTGTGTTGTACTACACAAATGTGCCAAAGGCCTCACATTTCTCATTCGCAGGAAGCTTTCCAAGGCCAAGATACTCTTTGCTTCTAGCAAACATTGCCATTCCAAGCACTTCCTAATTGAACTGTCACAGCTCATGCTGTTCCCATTATTTTATTTCAGACCCCCAAAAAGCAGAGGCAAGTTCTCCTTGTGAACTATGAGAAGGCCTTCTGCACAGGAAGAATGAAATGCTAATGATGACTCAGAAGGTATTCACTAATAATGAACGGCGACAACCTTGTGGCAAGATGGATAGAGCGGAGAGATGCACATTGAGCTGAAAGAAGCATTCCAGTGAGTCTACTAGAGACTAAATAATCCTTATGGTGTTCTTTCCAGACCTCTTTGATAGGCAAGGAATTAATCGTGGTAAGACAGAACAAGGGCTTTAAGGGCTATCTGCATCACAGCACACACTTAATTTGCAGCATGTGGTTAAGGGTACCGGTATTGTTTTTCATGAGCTAGAGAAGCCAGAGAGGCAGTTGGCAACTAAGGCTCCTTGGCTCAAGAGGACCTCCTGGTTCAGAGAACCAGCTTCCCAAGTTCGTGTCAGAACTACATCATTCAGAGGATGATGGCCCATGACAGGGAGGAGCCACGAGCTCTAAGGCAAAGCTATGCAGCTCACAAAAGGTGGGTGAGAGATTGCTTGAATGGGTGGATAGGGATGTTGGGAATTGGACGCAAGCTAGCCAGGGTGGTTAGTTGGTTAAGCCCGAGAGGTGACTCCTTAGAGGCATCCACCTCACAGCTGTGATAAAGAAAGGTTTATATTGCCTTTTCACACTGGAGAGCCAGTGTGGTGTAGTGGTTAAGAGCGGTGGACTTGTATTCTGGTGAACTGGCTTCGATTCCTCACTCCTCCACATGCAGCTGCTGGGTGACCTTGGGCTAGTCACACTTCTTTGGAGTCTCTCAGCCCCACTCACCTCACAGAGTGTGTGTTGTGGGGGATGAAGGGAAAGGAGATTGTTAGCCGCTTTGAGACTCCTTAGGGTAGTGATAAGGTGGGATATCAAATCCAAACTCTTCTTCTTCTTTTCGAGCCTTGACCCTATTGTGTCTTAACCACCTGGACAATCAGGGCTCAAGGAGCAGGACTGTACCTCCTGTGCTTCAAAGGTATTCTGCTGTGCTTTGGTCCCACTCAACAACCCGGTCACAGCATTTGGTACCAGCTTCAGCTTCTGGATCAGTCCCAAGAGAACCCCCATATTGAGTGTGTTACAGTAGTGCAGCAGTGAAATGATAAAAATGCCTACATGGGAGGAGAAATATGGCGCTTTTATGAGCACCCTGTTTCACCACAGGAACCAGGTATTTTGTTAGTAACATATGTTTCCTTGGGTGTAGGGAGGAGTTGGTATCAGCCGGATGTTGGAACATTCCCCTTTCTGCCAAATATTCCTCTTGGCTAGATCTAATAGAAGCTATTAGATTTGCCTCTCTTACAAATGTTCTCAATGCAGCTCTAGCTTCCAGCCAAGCAAGCTGCCTGGCAGCGTGGCATCTTAAAGCTGTCACTTTACCACTGACTTCCCATGCAATAATTTCAAATGACTGGAGAACACCAACCAAAACATACCTGGGGGAGAGCAGTTGGACTCTAGTTCAAGTGAGCAAAGGTCAGACCTCAGCTGTAGGCAGAAATGAAGTATCTCTCTTAGGTCTCAAAATTTGTCTCTGTAATATTCAATTTTAAAGGCTGTCAAAAAGAAGATCAGTCATTTCACACTGTAACAAGAATAGACATCCAAAAGAGTTCCTGAACATTGCTTTATCTTTGAAGCTGAGGATTTTAAAATCATCTTTAAAAATGAGAACTACTCGCCCCTTTTCCAGCTATCTCCACATACACTCCAAGCTGAAGCTTAAAGAAAGAACATAACATAAGAATAAGCATAATGTAAGAGAAGTCAGATATTGGATATTGTGGTCCCCACTGGGTCATCTTGGGCTATGTGATCCTCAACTCTCAGCCTAACCTCCCTCACAAGGTAGTTGTGAGGATGATTTTAGGAGGGCAAGGACCATTTATGCCTCATGGGAGATAAATGTAATAAATAAATAAATCCTTTGCTGAATTACACCAACAATAAATCTTTTTATTAATGTTAAGGAACCAGAAATCACCTAAGATATTTTTTTCCTATTTTGCATTTCGCCCCTTGAAGGGAGTTTTTCTTTCTGCTGAATATATAAACAATTCTCACATGTTATATACACTGCTACACACATTATTAAATGTCTTGTTGTATGCTACGCACAAACTAACCAGCACATGAACAGATACCGGTACAAACAAACAACAATGCATATAACTGTATAAAAATGCTTATATATGAAATTATGAAATTATGCTGCGGATGTACAGTACCATAGGTTCGAAACCAGATTTTGGAACATAGGTGAACTCCAGATTTGTTCTGAATGTTCTCTTGATCAGTCTCATGGGCTAACCCTACACATTCTAGGGCTAGGGGTAGAGAACTGCTTTCAGCCCAAGGATCACACTCCTTCTGGGCAACCTTTTGGGAGCTGCATAGCAGTGGTGAGCAGGAGCAGGTGCAGGGGCAAAAGTGGGTGAAGCAACAAATTTAATTTTAGCTTTGTACAGTGGGCTAGTTTCTACACACAGAGACAACTCTCTCGATCCTCCATTGAAGCAAGCATGAGTCATTATCAGAGTTCAAGAACACATTCCTGCCTAACAGAAACACTCAGGGGAGATGTAAAGCAAGGCCACTGAGAAATGTACCCTGGAGAAAGAGGATATGGCCTCAGAAAAGTTTCAAGGGCCAGATAGAGCAAGGGCCATAATGTGACCGTGGGCCTGTGGTTCTCCACTCTTGTTCTAGGGTCTTGAGACAGAAAAAAAGCTAGGCAGATCTTTAAGGAAACTTAATGGTGGATTAATTTCTTTGTCTTGTTGATACCAGGTCATCAACTTTGAAAGACGGGACATTGTTCTGAGAGACGCAAGAGACTAAACCCTTCCATTAATAGGCCATACCATCAAACCAAATCAAAGGAACACTCTATTTAGCGAACTATCCTAAATTAATCATACTAATATAATAACTATTTCTTTTTGGTAAAACTGTTCTTTGTTTTACAAGGATTCTGTAAGGCCACAGGGAACTAGTGATAGAGTATATATAATATTATATTCTTTCGCTGAACATTTTTCATTCACTTTTGACTCTAAAAGGCCAGTTAACTCAAGGGCTGTACAGCAGGGCTATTTGCATCCTAATTAGAACAGCCTGTTCTGGCCTCATATTTCATTTGTTCTAAGCAGCACCAGGCTTTTCCAGTAGCTAAATGGCAGCCTAGGGTTGTACCAGCATCTTTTTTTTTTTTTACTTTACATTTGCCATGAACATTTATGCCTAAAGAAGAAGGTATAATTCAAAAGCTTACATTCAGTGGTCATCATCTGAAGTGCTGTGCAGGGATTATGCAAGACGGCCAAGTCCTCCCAAAACTGAAGGGACCTTTGGGAGCAACCATAGATGTGGCATAAGGAAGTATGCCTGAAAGGAAACTGAGGAAGGCCTCCGTGCCTGCTCAGAAGATCATGGCATGCACATGTTTGGCTCCTGACCAATAAGGTTAGCCTCTCAGTCCTTCTTTGCAAATTAATTACTCCCGTATTTTATTATTAGAGAGGAAAATGTTTTATTGACCCATGTGGGGAGGAGATGAGGGGATCACTCAAACCAGCAAGCCGCAATGCTTCTGTAGATGGAACGTTTGCAATAGTGTGAACCCTACAACTTAAAAGTGCCTAAGAAAAAAAAGTTTTTCAAACAACAACAAAAAGAATATTTTTTTTCCATAATTGAACTATTTTATCTTCCTGACTCTTTTGTTTTCCTGCTTTTTTTGGAGGTGGCAGCCATTTTGTGAAAGGTCATATTCCTGGTGGTAGCCATTTCTGACTGAGGCACTCAGCAATCTGAAAATTCAAAATGTGTCCCCAGACCCAAAAAAGGTGGTGACCACTGTCTTGGACCATCACCTACACCAGGGAATGGGATTCTTGGCCCTCCAGATGTTGCTGGACTTAACCTTACCCCAGATACCAGGGCTGCAGGTTCGCCATACCTGCCTTACATCATTCCTGAGGGTCTCTCAATGCACAGAAGCATTTTTTTCCAGAGCTGTGTGGAAGAAATAGAGCGGTGGGAAAGACCTCTTCCATGAATGTGGACTCTTGTTTCTTTCAAAAAATGGAAGTTAGGATCCATATAATATAATGTGAGAAATACAGCAATAAAGGAAAGCAAAAAAATATTTCTCCTATTAAGAAACAGAGGAATAGCCATATTTTAAAGAAATGAGGTTATTCGCACTTGATATTTTAAGTGCCAGAATGGCTCCCAGATGACGGCAGGGTTGTGAATGAAGGAAGATTATATTTATAAGATAAAGGTTATCTAATTTGGCTGTCCCCTTGATTAATATCAGCTTCAGAGCTATTGAGCAAGAACGGCATTCTCCTGAGCTGCACATGTGGTACCTAAATGACCAAAAGTAAATGTGTGAAGCAAGTTTGGAGATTCTTCTTTGGGCAAAATGTCCAAGGAATTCTGAGGGAAGCTAAATGAGTTTCATGAATAATTTTTTTCCTGGCAATTCCACACATCATTTCATAGCCTCCCTTCTGGATATTCATTCTCTACAAGGAAGGTGGGGCAAGATCATGCTACCACCTGATTTCCCCCTCTCACAGCAGCCCTCTCTGCATACCTCTCAGGATCTCCCAACTTTTGTTGACATTATATTTCATTATTTCTTTCATTTTATCATTCTGTTCTGAGATCCTTGAGACTGGACAGTGAGAGGTCATTCTGAACTTTAAAAATAGGAACTCTTTAGATACTGTAGGCCCAATGTTGTTGTTGTTGTTAATAATAATAATAATAATAATAATTTATTTATACCCCCAGCCACTCTTGGCGGCTCCCAACAGAATTAATTATAATAATAAAAAAGGGGTAAAACATCAGACATCAAAAACTTCCCTAAACATGTGCAACACCATAATAAACCTGGGCTAGAAACCCAAGAATGGGATACGGGTGGCGCTGTGGGTTAAACCACAGAGACTAGGACTTGCTGATCAGAAGGTTGGCGGTTCTAATCCCCGTGATGGGGTGAGCTCCCGTTGCTTGGTGCCTGCTCCTGCCAACCTAGCAGTTTGAAAGCACATCAAAGTGCAAGTAGATAAATAGGTACCACTCCAGCAGGAAGGTAAACGGCGTTTCCGTGCGGTGCTCTGGTTCGCCAGAAGCGGCTTAGTCGTGCTGGCCACATGACCCAGAAGCTGTACACCGGCTCCCTTGGCCAGTAAAGCGAGATGAGTGCCGCAACCCCAGAGTCAGTCACGACTGGATCTAATGGTCAGGGGTCCCTTTACCTTTACCTTTAGGAACCCAAGAACCATAGAATTAGCTCCATCCTCCCAAAGAAGCCATCATATTGTGGCAGTACACCAATGCAATGGTCATTGTACCGTGCCCTAAACATTCATCTGCCATTGCATTACATATTGAGATTCTATGGAAAATTTAAAATAGTGAGATTGTGAACAGAGCAAGCTAAAATAATGATACATCTTGCTATTTGAGAGAGAAAAATGTGGGATGACATGTAATTCCAAAATCTATTTCCAAGGAGCCATACACGGGAGCTAGTCATTAACCATCTGAAACAACAAGTTGAAGACTAAAAAAGTAATTCAAACTGAAGATTGATTTAAGGAATTAGGCAGGTTCCAGCTATGACTAATTAATTATTGAAGTTAAAGTATTGTCCCTCCACAGTAGGTACTTTTTCATAATTACAGCTCAGAGTAACATTTATCTTAATTAGGATCTCTCATCTCATAAAGAGTTGCTGCACAGCATCTTTTATTCTGATCTATTATAGATTTTGTTTGGAAGATGCAGACGGGTGTGTCCTTTCATTTGGACACAATTGTAAATTCCGTATCTAGATCGCCAGCTCTGTGGCATCCTTGAACAAACTGTCTGCATTTGTTTTAAAAAGAGCTTCCAGTTAATTTGTTTCTTTTCAGAAAGGTATTTTCAATTCAATCTATTTGAGATAGATAATTTTGAATCAGGCTAGCTGTTTTCTTTTTGCATTCTTGTGACATTTGCTTTGTCCTCGGCTTCAAGTCACATCCAGAGTTTCCCAACTGAGAAAAGGAAAAGATCAGCACTCTTGATTTGAACCTTGGTGCTTTGCCTTTAAACACCCCAGTAGCTTGGCAGGAAACTATTCCTAACCAAGGCAACAAGCAGAAAGATCACTCTTTGCTTGCACTCAGGGGAAAGAGCACAGCACTTGCACACAAATGCTTGACTGTTGTCAAGTTATCCATTTTATATACACTCCATACTACACTTTCCGGAAGTCTCTGTTAAGGGATATAGGAAGCAAAGGGAATCAGAAAGCAGGAGCTAGGCAAAGGGTTAAGAAAAACAGAGAGATTAGAAATACTGTTAGAGGAATTCAGAAGCTAAAACAATTAACCATCTACAAGAGATTTCGTTGTTAGACAAACTTCAAAGGGATACAACCATCTGGAAATGAAGGTGGGATCTTGGAACACTGTTAATACTGTGACTCATTTACAAAATTCAAACTGGACAAGGTAAATAATGCTCTTCAAAGTGCAACAGGACCACAACACAGCTACAGTGAGTGCTCCCAGCTGGGAGCTTAATTTGCAAATGGGTTGTTGAGATATTGTAAGCAGGTAACTGGCAAAAAAATATATTAGATTTTGTAAAAAAAATGGTATTTCCCAGATTAAGTGAGGAAAACTATGGGCTGGTGTTTTGGTGCCGACAATGTTGTATGAACACTACAAAAACCTGAATGTGTGAGGAGCACCAGTCCTGAAACAAACAACTGACTGGAAGCTCCAATATAATAGATTACCCCACTCCTGCTATTTGCCAAAAGGAAGTGGCACCTTTGCACCAGCTACAGCTGCATTTCATACCACATAGAAATGTTGTGATGGGAAGGCTTATTTGGACATAGAAAACACACCCCTGATAAATCTATAGATGCATATGATAGTGCACTTAAGGAACTAGCTAAACCGTGTTCGTATGGAGCATTAGAAGCAGATATCTTTGTGGATCAAGTGGTGGGGAAATGTGTTCACAAAATATTACAGGATGACTTGACACTGGCTGTAAGAAAGGGCTTGAGAAGAAAGTGTCTAATGGTTTCCAAGAGTGGTGACTCTGCCAATATTTCCATTAACCATGTCAATCAACAAGCCAAGGCTAAAATATATGTGAAAATCACCAGGGATGCAGTGCGCTGTATACAAATTAGACAAACTGTATGTTACCTGTGTTGCTTGCATGCATTTACATGATCACCAATTCAGTTAAAATTCTTCCTTGGAACAAGCAAGGCATCAACATTCTGGGATCTACACACCAAACAGATGTGCTTACAGTCACTGATTATTACTCTTCTTACCCAGAAGCAATGGAAGTGCTAAAGAAATAGTTCTTCAGATACTATCAGCAGTATACTGCAGATTTTGTTTTGCCAGTTTTGGATGTCCTCTTGATGTTGGCACTGACAATGCTAAACAGTTTGTTGCCTGTCTCACTGAACAGCTTTTCAAGTCTTGTGGTAGTAAACATATCTGTGCTTCCCCATATTATCCAAAAGTAGTGGGGAGATCAAATATTTTCATTGCTGTTTGAAGACAACTCTGCAAGCAGCACACTGTGAAGAGAGGAACTAGGGGGGAAAAAGAATTATCAAAGATCTTAATGGCATATCGATCTACCCTGCCCAGGGCTTCAAAGAAGATACATGTTAGATTGCTTTTGTCATATGGTATCCGCACTAACCTTCCTGGGCCTTGTGATCAAACGGACCTAGATGAGCTTTTCGTTACAGACAATCACCAGCAGTACTTGAACAAGATGAAGCAATAACGTTGATGCCAAGCAGAGGGCTAAGGAGCTGGGAATGTATTCTACATTGCTAACAATAATGTAGGCAATAAACTTCAATCAACATAGACATGCTATGCAATTCTTAGGAGCAGATTGTACACTTCATAGGAGCACATTAACACTGATAATGGGCGAGTTATAAGTAGGAATATCACATTTCCGTGAAAGTTTCCATCTTGGTTTGAGCACAATGATGCAGCAGTCTCTCAAGAAAGAGAATTTTACAAAAAAGAAATAAAGATACTTATATATTAGTTGTCAATTTGAGAGATGGAAAGGTGAGATTGCCTACCTCTCAGAATTCATTATGGCATGATGTACTTGCATAATATGTGACTCTTGTTAGTACGCAGACTGTTCTCCTGTGAGACATTACTATGTTACATAAGGTTTCTTGATTGTAAAATACACTCTTGTTACCTGTTATTTTATTTCAAAGTTTAAAAATATTTTTTAAAAAAATTAATAAAGAAGTTGAAACAACTCTTTGTCTAAAGAGATTTCATTGTTATTAGACAAACTTCAAAGAGACATAACAAGGGCTTACCAGGCTCTTCCAAACCCTTCTGTGCTGGTTCTTGTTTGCTTGTGTGGGCAAGAACATGGTAATGGTGCAATCAAATACCATGCACAACAAAACAGAATCTTCATTTTATTCATTTTCCAGAAACAGTCTAGAAATGAAGATGTATTTCTTGAGCTTTTAGTAAAATAGGCCTGGGGGGGATCTTTCAACAATGGAAGTCTTGCAAAAGCTCTGAGGCCCTTTGCTTGTGAAGTCCTAAATTTAGACTGCTTTAAATGGTTCTATTAAATGACATCCCATCTTATTGCTGATATGTTTTATGTTTTATTGTCCGCTTATATAGGGAGATTGACATTGGGTATGGCCTGAAAATATCATTTACACATCTTAAAAGCATCTTTCCATTTTTCCACATTAATCTGCATTTTTTTAAAAAAAAATCCTCAAGAAAATTCATCAGCATCTTAATATGAATTTCTCCTAGTGCACCTTTTTTGTATGCAGTTTTGCCTAATACACACATTTTTGCAGTGAATTTCCTGTGAAAATATGCAGTTTCTCTGAATGTATATTTTTGTAAATACTGTTTGGTCAGAGAGCTGTGTTACAAAATTCATAGAAGTGAAAATTTCAAATGATAATTGTCTTTCAGTTTATGCATTGGTTTTTTATATTATTATTATTATTATTATTATTATTATTATTAATCCCCCAGCTACTCTGGGTGGCTTACAGCATATATCAAAACATATTAAAACACCAAACATTAATAACTCCCTGATACAGGGTTGCCTTCATATGTTTTCTAAAAGTCAGATAGTTGTTTATTTCCTTGACATCTGAAGGTAGGGTGTTCCACAGGGAGGGTGCCACTACTGAGAAGGCCCTCTGCTTGGTTCCCTGTAACTTCACTTCTTGTTGTGAGGGAACCAGCAGAAGACCCCCAGAGTAGGGTCTCAGTGTCCAGGCTGAACGATGGGAGTGGAGACGCTCCTTCAGGTATACTGGGCTCAGTGTAAATTATATAGGTTTTCATTAAACCCCATTTGACTGGTCTGTTTCCAGACACAATTCACAATGTTGCTTTGGATCTACAAAGTCCTACACAACTTGGGACCAGGTTATCTGAAAGAGTGTATTCTCCCAAAGAAGCCTGAATAAGTTTTAAGAGCCTTTCTGTCCCACCGACATCTGAATGACATTTGGCAGAAACCTGAAAAATATTTTTCTCAATGGCTGCTTCCAGATTCTAGAACTTCTTGCCAAAAGAGACATATCTAGTCCTGTCTAGAATGACCTTCTGCAGACTGCCAAAAATGTTTTTATTTAGACAGGTCTTTGGCCCATAAGCTGATTTGTAAGTTCAAGCTGGTTTTAACTGGTTATTATTGATTATTTGCTTGCCTTGCTCTTACATTTTTTAAATTTTATATTTGATTGCTGCTGTCTTGAGCACCATTTGGCAGCAAACCAGGATACGTATTTAAGAAAAGTACAAACAAATTACATAAATGCGATGACACGGAACGGAAATATCAGCCCTAAAATATAAAGAGTATCTGTACTAGGATATTTGCTTCTGATGGCATTGAAAAATATCTATCAACTGGAGACAGAAAGTAGTTTGTAAAGGACAAGCAAGACAAATTTGTAATCTAAACAATGTTACTGCAAACCTTTGGGACATTGCTATTGATCACATGGTTTGTGTTTAGCTGATTTTAAAAAAGCAAATGAAACATAAAGGTAATAAATACAGTAGGTTCCCTTAGAACTTATGACTACCAATATTTCATATAGAAGAAGGTTCCCGTGTCTAATTTGATGGCCAGTTGAAACACAGTTATATTTCTAAGAGTCCATCATTCATTGCACACTTAGAAAGCTTTTTGTTGCTGTTTAGTCATTTAGTTGTGTCCGACTCTTCGTGACCCCATGGACCAGAGCACGCCAGGCACTCCTGTCTTCCACTGCCTCTCGCAGTTTGGTCAGACTCATGTTGGTAGCTTCGAGAACACTGCCCAACCATCTCATCCTCTGTCATACCCTTCTCCTTTTGCCCTCAATCTTTCCCAGGATCAGGGTCTTTTCCAGGGAGTCTTCTCTTCACATGAGTATTGGAGTTTCATCTTCAGGATCTGTCCTTCCAGTGAGCACTCAGGGCTGATTTCCTTAAGAATGGATAGGTTTGATCTTCTTGCAGTCCATGGGACTCTCAAGAGTCTCCTCCAGCACCATAGTTCAAAAGCATCAATTCTTTGGTGTGGTACTATATTATGGATCACTGTTTGCAAACTGATATGTGAGGTGTCTCTACCAGAAAAGCAGTACAATCATTGCTTAAACTCCTAATTTCTCTGCCTTGCATATATGAGCACAATAAAGTCCCCTCTTCAACATACACAACACCAAACACAATACCCAGATACATATATAATGGTACTGTATATCTAATTCCTTGGGGGAAAACTTTTTTCTGCAGTCCAATTTCAGCTATTCCTGTAGGTTGAAGCCCTCTCACACATATCCTGAAACCTCAGTCTCCAAAAGGTATATTCATCTATGTGAAAATAATGACCAGCCCATCTGAACCTTTTTTCTTCACAGAGTTATTAAAGGCAGTAACAATTACATATGCTAGATATTAATGTTTGTGAGTATAACACAATACCCATTTTATCCATTCATTAGGGTCTTGTGTGGAGTTTTCATATATTAAACAACCTGTTTTTCTACAGACATGAGCTTATAATAATCGTCAGTACAACTTTTGGCTTCTCTTCTTGGACTCATAGCAATAGCAATCTTAGGGATGTATGTGTACATTCACATCCTACAAAGAAACCAAATTATGTGTTTGACCCTTCCATGGTTTTCTTTTGTCCCCATTTTCATTCTGCCTCATCTTTCAGTTGCACTGGAACACTTGTATTCCATCTGTGTGGGTAGCAAGTGCAGCTGCCTTTGCAGCTGTTGTATATATTACATTATTCCTTGGCTAGCCATCAAGGAATGAATGATTCTTCCATCCATATTGGAAAAATCTAAGCCAACTTCCATCTGCAAAGAAAAACAAACAAGAAAGTTTGTCTTCAAAAACTTGGCCTAGAAATCCAAATGTCACTGCATTGTACGTTAGACATGCAAATATTGATGTGTTGAAAATAATTATTAACACTTTAAGTATCAGACTGATATTTGGAGGTCTGATAGCAGAACATTTGCTTTAGTTCTCTTTCAGATAATGGAGCATGACTTCAGTGTATTTAGTGCATTGTGGACTGCATATTTGTGCTTTTTATATCTCAATGTTTTAGTGTTCTTCCTCTTCTTATTATGCAGTTTGCTAAGTATATAGGCTAAGGGACTTTTGGCATCAGGGACATGTTAATAATAATGTACTGACTTAGTGGAGCCCTGCTGTGTCAAGTACCTCAATAGCTCCATTTTCTCAGATGAAGGGAATTTGGTAGGCCTAATTCTTTCTTCTGCTAAAATTTTATTGATCAAAGCTTCTGCTACATGGTCTGCATTGGCAACTAGATCATCCCCGTATAAACTAATCTGCTAATTTAGTAATAGTGCCAAGCTCCTTACAAAATATTCCTCAAATGGACATTTTCTCAATTTCTTCATTGCAAAAGTGTCCCATGATTTGTTCACTAGATCTAATATTTTTGACAGAGAATATTATTTCTAGAGCTTAGCCGTAATACTTTATGCCACTGTCAAAAGATTTCTTCAAGTTTTCTCTCTTTCAAATGAATTTAAGTCTTATAAATATTCTAGATATGTAATCATATGGCAGGGCATATCGTGGTATGTCATGAATAATCTTTGAACATTAATCCACTGTTATAAATGCTATCATAGGAAAGCTGAAGTGACATTCAACAATAACTCTAGGGTCTAGGTTAAATAAAGTTTTGGGGGTTTTTTCACTTCATGGTATCGTAAAAATGATGACTGGTGAGTCAAAGACACATTATATTCTATGCGCCAAGCCAAGTAAGACTAGCCAGCAAAGCCTAATGGCTTCAACATCTAGCCACACATTTATTGTTGCAGCAAAGCATCAGTTTTACAGAAAACAGACCAGAGAGAATGACAGATAGGCAATGTCCCAAGGAATTGAGTTCAAGACCCAGAAGATTTCCAAGCACCAAATCTTACCTTTGGTTCCACATTTACTAATGCAGCACGACGCCCACAACACACAAACCTATTAACATGTACCCAGTTCACCCACAAATAACTTTCCATTCAATTATTTAACTCCTCAACTAATATCACACCAATATCTCTGCCAAATCAGTTTACCTTTGATAAATTTCTCCCAATTGAAAACCCTCACAAATTGCACAAGTTAATTTTCACACCCAATTCATTAACAGCCCTGATAATCCCAGAACAATTCTTCTTCAGTTAACTCCTCAAGTACACATTTCCCTCTCATCCTATCAAAAAGAAAAACTAGTGTGGAATAAAAAGCCAAGGAAAATTATATTTGTGGTCTTAAAAACAAACAGAGCTACCACCTATGGCAGTGGTAGTTAGGCATGTCTTGTGGCATGTCTTGTGGAACAATGCTGAGGTCGCGCATGTCTTGTGGCACAGAGGTATTTGCTTAATAACCTTTGGAGCAGGTCAATGGTACAAAACCTTTAAATTAAACTGCGAATGATATTTGAGTTATTTCTTCATAACCTTGGATTTGAAATAATTGTTCCTTCTCTCTCTTACATTAAGCAAACAGCTTTACAACACAGGAAGCTTTCATTACTATCTCCTCCAATTGCTAATTATCCAACAAATATCTTCCCTCTACTGGGATCTTAATTTGATCCAAAGCTTTTTTTTTTAATGTGACATTTACTGATGAGGAAGCATGATAGAGAACTTTATAAATATTAATGTAAAAATATTGATAAGCTTACTCCTCTGTTGCTTCCAAATTGCTTCCTGCAGGATTTGTAATGGATATTCAGTTTGAATATTCAACATCACTAAAAGCAGGCATATTTTGGGAGATTACAAAAGAGATGGTACAGGCAACAGGAAGAAGGGAAAGAGATTCTGGATTCTTGCAGAAACTAACTATGGCCAACCCTGAAATAAAGCTACATAGCATTGTGTGTTTGGTACCCAAGATCCTTCTAATTCCTTGATCCAGCAAGGGTTAAAAAATGGAGGACTCCATTGCTGGAATAGCCAGGCCAGCTTCATAAGAATTGCTTTTGTAGGGTCATCAAGATAAAAAAAGGAAGTGGCTCTGCACCTCTCCCTCAACCTGCTGGAAGTTAGAAAGACAAAAACCTGAGTATGAGTGAGAAGCTAGAAGCAGGAAGAAGGCCTGGCAGCTGAGAGATAGAGCCAGGCCTAATTTCTCCTGGGATCCAATTTTGTGGCTATAGGAGAAGCAAGAGCTTCTGGGATGTTAATGCTGTGAGTCCCTCCATCACAGGCTCAGGTTGTATATATGTGTAAACAAACGATGTATCATAAGGGCACCACGGTCTCTGCTGTCTCTCATTCCAAAGAAACCAAACCCTAGAACCTTACCACTCAGAGATTGAGGTGGCATGCATCAATGTATGATTTGAACAACAAAGAACGTGGCATTCATTCAAGCCATTACTTCTCCTGGTCTAAAGAAAATAGAAACTGACTTCATGGGGCCAGGCAAGAAAATTTCCATAATATGGAAAAGAGATGATACTTTTATTCTTTCAAGTCAATCTGCCACAAATGGCTAACAAAGGTGTGTGTTTTGAGGCAGGCTAGTAAAAAAAATTGTAGGTTGGTAACTTTTGTGGAAAGGCTGTCTTTATTTATCACATTCTTCCTATCTTATCTTATCTTATCTTATCCAGATCGGCCAACATCCTCATCTGCCAGTTAGGGATGGTAGAGGGGAGTCTAGGTGGGCCATCAGGAGCTGAGAGACAGAAATGCCTATAAAATTTGTTGGGGGGGTTCACAAGCAGGGAGAGGAGGGTTGCAGTGCAAACTGTTGTCCCCTATGGAAATATCTGTAGATCTTGCAATGGTACCTTGAGGACTGCCTAAACTCTCATATTCCATCTCAGTCACTGAGATCATCTGCAGGGACATCATTGGTTGTGCTCTGAGTTTGTGAGGCTCATCTGACAGCACCAAGAAACCAGGCCTTTAGTGTCATCACCACAGTCATGTGGAATGCTCTACCAACAGAGAGTCAGTAGGTGTCTTCTTTTTAGCCTTTAAATATCTGCTGAAAACTCTTCTATTCCACCAGGCTTGTGGCAAGCAGTTAAGAAAATATATTTCCTTAATAGTCAGTTGATGGTTTCTGATTTTAAATTTTAACATGGTGTTATTGTATATAGATTCTTGTTGATAGCTGCTTTCATAGTCAGTTATCCTTCTGGTCCAATTGACCTGAATTCTGGGAATAGCACAAGCCTGTCATATTTGTTCAAGGGTAAGCCCCACTCTATTCAGTGGCACTTATCCACAAAGAAGTGTGTTTAGGATTATAGCCCTAGCCTTTACATTTCTAAATTTGTTGCTTCTGAGAGAGAAAATGCACAAGGTTTGCAAAATTATATTGAAGTGGGCATTTCCAGAACTGGCTGTCAGGTTTGCAAAATTACTCCTAGAGCATGCATTGGAGAGGGTGAAAATAGAAAGCATATCTGAAGGTCAAACTTCAGTGGATCTAAGACAACTGCGCCCCTGCCTTAGGAATGATTTGGCAAATACCAATGATAAAGGCTTTAAATTATTTTTATCCTAATCATTAAATGTCATGCCTTTCAGATGTGTTACGTTTACATGAAGCAATTTATTTCACTGTGCCATCAGAAGAAATGTGAGAGAGGACCATGGCCACTTCATACAGGGAGAGGTCACATGCTGGCTGCAAAAGAAAGGAGCTATACAAAATGATTAAACTGTGTTTGAAGTGTTTTGGTCATCTTCATGTATGTTTATGTGATCCATTTCCTCTTTGCTGGCAGACATTAATGTAGCCTGTTAATAAACTGGCTAATTAAGTTCAGTAGAAATGTGCCATTATAATTAAGCAGCTGGAATAAACATTATGTCGTCAAGACATATACCTTTGTCAGTTAAGCCACCCCTGATCTATAACACCTGAAGTATTCAAGGAAAGGTTTGACAAACTCATACTTCACCTTGCCATGCTCTTAACCCACATTTTGCTAGACAATCTAAAAGTACATTCAGATTCTACAGATGAGCCTCATGGTCTTCTCCAGTAATGAGGATGTTTTTACATTAGACCTTTTAGCACCTTAAAGACCTCATCATCCAGAACAGAGCAGGTGAGACCAAGGTGCTGACAGAGAATATGTAAAGCTGAATGGGCCCCTTTGTGTCTAGCTCATGCATTATTTGTGAGATAAAGGATCATCTGGTGTCTACATATTTTATAGCTAATAACAGATGCAGCCATTGTGAGGAATCAGGTGTAAACTGAAGCATGGGCAGGATAAGATGGAAATGCCTCTGTTCCCAAATGATACCCCTCAACAGAACCAGGAATATTCTGCTGAACCGATGGTGAAAGAGAAAATCATCTTATGCAAATGTTACACACTGGAATATGCAGCCTTTTCAGGCAAACCCAGTAGGGTGCTTAATGTTTCATTTACCTCACTATTCTCATCTGGAGGTTTCAAACAAGGGAGAAGTTTCAAATAATTCAGCATATACAACCCAATTGCTCCTATGTGGCCTAAAACAGGTAGGTGTGTACAAGGACGGACAAGTCTGTCGATTTTCATTATCTGCTATTTTCACTAGCTTATGCTTGTTCATGCACACTGTTCCTGAATGTGCACATTTTTATACTTATCCTTTGGTGGGAGAATGCATCACAAAATTAAGAGAAATGTGAATTTTGAATGATATCTGCATTTTGGTTTGCATTTTTTGGGGGGAAATGTGAATCAAGTAGGTTTGTTACAAAAAAGTGGAAAACGTAAGCTTCAGCTAAATTTCTGCCTCATCTCTTAGTGTGTATCTGTGTAAGTGTGCTTTCTCTCTCTTGAGTTTCTTCTGAAAACTGCAATAACTTACCTATTGTTCTTTGTTCCTGGCTTTTACAGGTGACATCAGTCTCAGCACCTTTTAGTTCCACCTTGGCAGCAAATAGTTGCTCTAGTTTTCACCTTTCAACTTCACTAACCCACTATCTGCAGCAAGACCGAGGTGAGGTTCCCGCCCCTCCCCAGGGAAATGGAAATGCAATCCTATGCATGTTTACACCTAACCAAACCCCACTGTGTTCCTTGGAACTTACTCTAGCATAACTGCACATAGGATTCCAGCCTGAAATCAGTTTGTCTCGCACCTTGATTCTTACAAACTATATAAGCATCCTTGCAATAGAAACCAGAACGTTTTTCAGGGAGGAAAGTCTTCTTGTAGCAAGAGAGTGAGAGAGATTACACACAACAACAACAGGAAAACTGGGGGGGTGGGGAGCAGTGTGATCAAAAAAGAGAGACTCAAACTAGTGTGAAGATTAAAAGGAGTAGAATATCACTCCCATAAAAAGGCAGTCTCCCATATCCTTGCCAGAGCAAGAGAAGATCTCATGCAAAACAACCTTCAGCATACAAAGTTAACGCAGGTGTGGTGATGCACATGTTCATTGCACTGGACATCTGTACAATCTTTTCTTATGCTTAGAAATACACATACTCATCCTGGACAGCTTGGGCCCAAATAATGCTTAACTTTAATATGGAATATCTAATGACAAAAGACACTGAACAATTAATGTTTCCTTACAAGTAGCAAACTGAATTCTAAAGTGAAAAGTAATACACTATCATGTGTCTTAGAGACTAAAAAAGCAAGACAAGTGCAAGAAGGCAGGGATATATTTTTACTTTCAATTTCACATTAGTGATGAGGGGATGTTAATTACATTTTGTATCCAAACTAGAATTGCAATTCCAGAATTGCATTTGAAAAGGGTTGCTTGACAAAACTGTCAAAATAATTCATTTGAAATGCAAAGAATAGACTATAATAAAACTGAATCTTGTAGTAATAAAAAGCAATAAAATTATTCATAAAGATTATCAATAGCTAATGCATTGTCTGGGAGAACTCTTGTATCCTAATATCATTCTCTGGAATCATGTTACATTTATATTGCTATTCAGGGATCCTATCACACATTGGAAGGCTACATAGAATATAAATACATTGTCAGAGATTACAGAAAACCACAGGGGAAATTAAGAACTGTTTCTTATGTGGTGTTATAGGCTTTAAGCCATTGTGTTCTGAACTTCATGTCATTATTGTTTTGTAGTTAGGTCTTTGATACTGTTGGAAGATATTTTGTAGGTAGGAAACGCGCTGTAGAATCCCATCAGGGCTATATACAAATAGAGTGGGCCTTTTCTGGGTATTTTCTTCCCAGAGAACTACAGACCATGCAGAAGGTGCAAAGCAAAAGTGTGCTTAGTTGACAAATATGCCTCACCTTTGTGGTTGTTGGCATCTGACTGTCTTGAGAGACGATGGAGTGTTTCTTCGGAGGTGAAGTCAAACTGCTGCATTAGCAGCCCTGAAGTAACCTCCCCAGGTTGCAAGCCTCACTTATATCATCTGCTTCTGTTTGCATCAGTTAAACGCAATGTTTCCAGAAAGGTCATTAAGAGTAGGTTTGGATATCCAGATGAGTACTACTTATGAGGATACCACTTCAGTATGAACCTTAGTCCACAAAACGCTGCCTACCCTGTGCATTTCTATCTTCACATAATGAAGGATGCAGTCCTAAATCTATTTACTAGGGGTATGTGGCTCACTCTCTGGGAATTATTTCTGAGTCCACATACTTAGGATTACACCACATGGATAAGTTCCCACAAGTGTTGATGTCCACTAAATTTTGTAAACTGTAGTAAAATTGGCCATAAAAAAACTGCATACTGGTGCCTTGGTCTTGCCTTGGGATGCACAGGTGGGAGAAACTATATGTTCACAATTTGTAGTGTGAAATCCAGATTCAGGGCTAGCCACGCCCATGCCTTTCCATTGGTCCATAAACTTAAGCTACACAGCCTTTTCTTGAGTTGGAAGAAAGTATTGCATGCAAGAGGTGCCAGCTATGTGCCACATTCTTGTAGTTCCCTTGCCCCATGGCCAACAGGGAGCAAGGCTGCCATGTTTGCCAGATACAAAAAATAATCATGCCTGATCCCCACCCCCATCCGAAAGGCTTTTGTCTGGAAGCAGCTTTAGCTAAAGTGTGAACAGAGCTTCTCAAAGGCAATTGATGCTTAATCTTTAGCAATTAACTCTACAATACCCAAGGTGAAGAATCAGAATTCAAGGGACAGGTTGCCAGGGGCAACCACAGAATTCATTTTAAAGGAGAGTTCTAAGACAGGAGGGTGAAGGTGATGGAGTGAAGAGGGGTCCAAGGAGTAACTAATATTTGGTTGAGTGTGCTGACTTGAAAGCACAGAAATAGCTGATCTCAAGAACTGGGTATTTCAATAACAGCAGCAATTTAATTACAAAAAACACATCGGGGAGCTATTAATGCTGTGAGGAATTTCTGCAGTGGGCATCAAGGAGTCAGACTATTTATTTAAAAGTAACAGAAAACTGAGAAGCACTATGGTAGGCCAAGTGAGGTTGTTGTTGGGTCATATAGCCTGAATTCCACAAAAATAAGGATGACTATGACCCTGGACACTAAAATATATATATAGATGGGTTGTACTTTGCCACTTTTCAAAACAAGCATGCAGGAGGATCACACGGGTGGATCATAGTAAGGTGAACTAAAACAGAGCCCACAAAATAGAGAACTTGCTTCATTCTGCTTACAGGGTTTCAATAAATAATGAGTTTCTTTATATGAGTCTCTTACTTAATAATTTGCTGCTTGCAGCTTGCTAACCTGCCATAGCTTAGTTTGCAAATCCTTAACTCAAGAAGCACAATTCCACATGGTCAATGAAATTTCCCAAACCAGGTTATTTAACACACTTGTTGGAAATTAGAATTGTCTAATTCGTCTCTGCAAATTGCTCAAAGCTGACCTATGGAAATTATGCTGCATTTTTTATCCATTTCTGTAAACTATTTGCAACCGATGTCAAAGATTATCAGTTCTGTTCAGTGGGAACTTTGTATTGGCTGTATAGACCCTTTTGTGTCAGGCTTGCCAATGAAGTGTGCTGATCAATGGAGTTGCTTTAAAGTGAAACTAGGTTTGATTCCATTAAAATCAATTGTTTTTCAGCAACTGCATATATATCAGTCCCAGTTCTTGCAGGGAGACTATATTAATTCAAATATTTTGATGATATGCGGACAATATGTGAATGTTGGAGGTAAGATTTATATAAACATATAGTTTTAATTCTATCAGTGTTGAATTTAATGTTTTTCCCCCCTATGTTTTTAGTGGTTCTCCTTTTTTATCTGTAAGCTGTCTTGAGTCCCATTAGAGAAAAAGGTGGGGTATAAATAAATAAATATAATAATGTTAATAATTTGATCCATCTCATATCCCCAGCAATGCCTAGCTAAGTGGTTGGCATCCATTCTAGCTTTGTTATTAATTTCTCAGAACAGCATTTCCTCAAAAGCTGTCACTGAATGACATTTCCATCATAAATGGAAACACGCACCTTTTGTGTTTCATTTTGTTTTTACAGCAGCATCTTGGGAAGATATTGGAGTTTATATTTTATAAATAAGATCAATGAGGTACAGTGCCCACCTAAAAAATTCCTTTAGAGTGGGTTATTAAATCCTTGCTTGCTGAAAAGTACTGGTACGTATTAAGAATGCAGAGTTCCTTGGCTACATGATCCACCCATTTTTCATTCGGTTGCTAATAAATATCAGGACTTATTTAGGCAAGCCAGAAAATGTCTGCATTGTGGAGCTATTATAAAGTTAATGCTTCCTGGATGAATTGTATGGGTGACCCTAGCCATTCAAGAATACTGAACTGATGACCTCACTGAGGGCAAATGAAACCAAAGGTGCTACTTTTGAGCACATGAAACATCTTATTGCCTTACACACTTGTTGTTGTTGTTTAGTCGTTTAGTCGTGTCCGAATCTTCGTGACCCCATGGACCAGAGCACGCCAGGCACTCCTGTCTTACACACTTACATCCCAAAAAATCACCAAAGAAGGGAGGTTCAGTGATGACAACTGGTTTTTGCAGAGATAGTCCTCCTTTTGGCAATTCCTAGAAATGATTTGTTTTATTGATGTAGGAGAAATCATACTTACTGGATTTAAAAATTACTAATTTGTTCTTGTTCTATAAGAAATATTGCTAGATCTGAGAAAATGTAAATTTCTAGTTGCAGACTTATCTTCTTAAGCTTTGCCTGGGGAACAGTGAGCTTCCTTTCAGAGGTCCTGCCATCCCAGTGTTCATTAGGTGTGCATAAGATTTCTGCCTAAGTATGATCATAGCCTACCTAGGAAACAGAGAGCAGGGCCAAGAAGAAAAGTGACGGTACTGAGAAAGAGATTTTTAACATCCCTTTCCTTTTGCTGTGCTTAAGCCTTTCTGCTGCTCTACCTCCTAATGAAACTGCCCTTTTAAATGTTAAAGGTTCTGAGTGAGATTATTTGGGATTAGCTGGTCTATCTATATCACCCTACTGCCTGAGCCAAGAGATTAGCCCTGGCAATAAAACCCTCCTTTCAGAGACCAGATGAGACTCTGTTTTCCCTAACTCTTGGCCTGCCTTGTGCACTAAAATAGGTTGCACTCAAATCTTGAGAGAGAGGTAATTTTCTGAGGTTTCCTGATGACCTCTTAAAATCTTAATAATTGATTCACAATAATTGTTTCAAATTTTTTTGCATTTCTTATAGCATGTATGTTTTTAACTCTGGAGATAAGTCTAAACATGCAAATTGAATTCCCACTAGAAGAAAACATATAGTTTTACTGAACAAGATTAATACTATCCTGAAGGGTCAGAAGAAATGTTAATTAACCCCAACAGGCTACTATAGTAAAACATTGTAAATTTTAGTGCAGGGAGCATTAGTTTTGTAGGATAAATTTATCTCTGCAGTGTTTATTAATCCAGTAAAACAGTGCAATATAGAACCTGCTTATTAATCATTGAACACAAAATTGGCACACCCTTGCAATTGCCAGCAGAATGTGCATGAAATTATTCTGTTAAATACAGCTTATTTGGGATTTGTCAGCTATTACCATGTTTTAGTACTGGGGCACTTTAAACTAACTGAAAGAAACTTTACCAGTTGATGATAAACATTAGCTGAAATTAATCAAGGCAAAGTGACAGACAGGGGTAATTAATCATCCTAAGTAGATGTTCTATATTACACTTCCTCAAGAAGCTCACATAAATGTTATATTTTCAAAGACTTTTTCCTGTTGCATAGTTGCCAAACTTTGTATTTACATATTATTTGAAGAGAGTGATTTGATAGCTTTTGTAGTACACAGTGGGAAGGAAATATTAGACCATTCAAATGCATTGTCAGCCGTCCTTATTAGTCTAAGGAAAACACAACAACACAATTGCCATTATGCCTTTGCTCCTGTTGTGTGGCTACATGCAGCTTTTCTCACTATTTCCTGCCATTTAACTTGTTAGCTATTATGCTGCTGCTGTTTTAAACAGTGGCTGTTTTAAACAGTGAAAATCCAGAATTGTGACATGAAATTTCTAGGGCCAAGTGCACAATTGTGGCAATGATTCCCTAGTGACAACTAAAAATATCAAGCATCGTTATATACCATAGCTTCACCTAGCCCAGAGTCAGGTGAGCAGTGAAGATGAAGAAGAGTTTGGATTTGATATCCCGCTTTATCACTACCCGAAGGAGTCTCAAAGTGGCTAACATTCTCCTTTCCCTTCCTCCCCCACAACAAACACTCTGTGAGGTAAGTGGGGCTGAGAGACTTCAGAGAAGTGTGACTGGCCCAAGGTCACCCAGCAGCTGCATGTGGAGGAGCGGAGACGCGAACCTGGTTAGCCAGATTACGAGTCTACCACTCTTAACCACTACACCACACTGGCTCTCGTGCTGGAACTGTTATTGCAGTAAGGGTCCCAAAGAACCAGAGAGGCTTATGCCAGTCCCTTTCCTGGTCATCTCCAGGCCATTGTCCAAAGCTGAATCTCCTCTGGCATCTCCTCCTACAGAGGAGACTCTTCATCCCAAAGAGACCCTAAAGCCTCCTACCAGCCTAGGAAGAACTCTTGTTCCACTCTTGGTTTCCTACTAGGTCTGCTGTTTGGGATATTTACAATAGAATCAAGCCAACAATGCATGTTTGCTAGATAGACACATGATAGGTGCTGAAGCTCAGAGTCCTGTAAGTTTTCTAGAGGACTCTGAGAAAAACTCCCACAGTAACCTGTCAAGGGGAGGGTGTATCCTTCAATATAATATCCTCACCTGGCCAGGACGCTTCCTCTTTCCCCCTCATTCCAGCTATGTGAGAACAGTTGTCTAGGACAGGGGCAGTCAATCTTTTTATACCTACTGCGCACTAATGCATCTTTCTTGATGGTAAAATATCCTTACCGCCCACCAGTGCTCAATGGAAGGAGGATTCAGCTTGTGCCATAGAACCCCCTACCGCCCAGCTAGAATCCTGAAATGCCCACTAGTGGGCTGTAGGGACCAGGTTGACAACCCCTGGTCTAGACTAGTATGACTTTGGAACTGGATCACCATTTTAAGCCCACATGAACAAAGCTGCTGTATCAGTTACTCTTCAAGTATTCTGCATGAGTAATTGCTTTTTACCTTTTACAATACTATTTGTGTGATTATTGTTTTAACGGGGAGAAAAGGAGGAAATACCAAGAGAATCTAGACTGCCTTAAAGCAGCCTGGATTACTTAAACTAAAAGGCTAAAACTAGCCTATCAAAGCTTCCATTTTAATCTGCAAAGGCGTGCACTCTGCTGAACTCACACATGTGAAGAAGGAAGAAAATATCCTCTTCTAGCATCTATACACACACATCCCTAAATGCTGCCACCTTTGAGATCCAAGAAGGGAAGAATTGGGGACAAAGTAGGTCTTGGAACATGATCAGAGAGATTCTCCAAGGCTGAGGCAACATGGCTATGGTCCTAGATGCCTTTGGCCAAAGTGGTTTCTTCCAGGTGTCCAGTTCTACTGGTGTTCTCCATAGAGTTTCTCACCTCTTCCCAGGTTCCTGTCAGGCATTTGCAAACTTTATCAGACAGATGCCAAAATATTTGCCCAATAATCTGAATTTCTATTTTCATGTGGAGGGCTAACATGTTAATAAGGAAGATCAGGGTCACTTCCCAACACCCAGCTTGACTGAAGCCTTCTGACCTCTGCATTTGGTGGGGGTCTGAAGGGGAAGCCAGATGTAAGCATGAGGGGTTCTCTACACAACTGGGGGAGCCCTTTGTGACTGGAGATTCTGTAGGTGGAGCCCACAGCTGGGACCAGTCCTTCAGACTTTCGATGAAACCATGGAAGTCAGAAGGACATAGATTGGTAGGTGCATGGGGGTGGATGATGACTGGTGGGCAGAGCCCTGTGGGAACAGGACCAGAAGGCACAGTTCTGTTCCCTTCCATGTCTTATTTCTTCACTCAGAGGGCTTGGAAGTCAAGAGGCCTTGGTGCTCTCTGTGGTTTTTTTTTAAGTGCCTTTCTTTGGCAGCCTGGGGATTTAAGAACTAATATGATAGCAGAGATTCAGATTATAATAGATTTAGTTTTGCAATATTCTCTCAAAGTGGGTTGTAGGTCATTTGTAGGCAATAAACAACTATTTTACTTTTAAAAGACAACTGAAGGCGGCCCTGTTTAGGGAAGTTTTTAATGTCTGATGCTGTATAGTTTTTAATATTCAGTTGGAAGCCGCCCAGAGTGGCTGAGGAAACCCAGCCAGATGGGCGGGGTATAAATAATAAATTATTATATTATTATAGTATGTGTGCCTCCTGCAGATGCAAACTCCTGCTCCTGCTAGTGCCTGCTTTGTTGAATTATATCTTTTCATGTGTTTCTAAAGAGGACCCTTCAGAGCTCACACATCTTCAGGGATTTGACTTGCAGGATTGGTAGAAACTCTCCTTTATGCAAGTCCACTGCCTTCTTTCTAGCTCTCTTTCCACACTATTACCTCCTCCCCCCACCCACATAAAGAGCTTCCGACAAGCATCACTCAGAGCCTCTCTTCTGCAGCCACATGCAAAATTAGATATTTCAAATGAGAGCAGGCAGGGAGAACAGCAAAAGCTTTTCCTTTTCTACACAGAAGCAATTTTACTTCAATAAAAGATAAAAAAAATTGCAGAAGATGCACAATAAAGGGAGTTGCACTCCAGGGGTCTAATATTCTATACCTGGTAGAATGCTTGTTTTGCACTGACTATTCTTGCTGAAGATTTTTGTTCTGTTTTTTGCTTCTCAGCCAGATAACTGAAAAGAGCCTCTCTTCTGAAACCATTTAGAACTGCCAACAGAAAGCAATACGAAAAATTTGCTTGTGCTGCTATTTTAATCTGCACAGAATGTGCTTGTCTGAATGCTTCCCCAAGAACAGACATAGTGGTTCAGCATGCCATTGCTGGACACCCTCTGCCCTGAAAAAGAAATTCTGAGCTGGAGGCCACCAGATGTTTTGAAACCAGTGCTGTTCCAAAATGTGTCTTCCCCATTTCCTCTTTCATTCCTGGGAAAGAGACTTCATTTTTTCCTGCCTATTTCTCAGAGCATTTTTGAAATTCTTTAAAATTTTAGTGGGTGTGATTAATTTCCCTAATCATTGTGAGGTGGCTACGAGTAGTCGTCGTCTTCTTCTTCTTCTTCTTCCCATTATACATTGCAGTTGTGTTCTGAAATCTTCCTGACTGACTGCACTTCCTGAAAACATCTCATGCAGAAATTACTTTGTGAAGTCCTCATCAACTGAAGCACAGGAAGCTGGCTACCAAAAATCTGAGACTGGGACAGTCACTCATTTAGTTTTCAGGGGAAGTCCTTAAAATCCTGTTCTTCCTTAATAGCTTGTGCAGAACTGCTCTAAGGATCTGTGTTAGAACACAGTTCTAAAATTTAGTACAAACATTATTTTAAATGTCATAATTCTGTTCACTTGCTTTGCCCTCAGACTGATAATTGCATCTTTTAAAAAGTGTGGTAAATTTAGACTTCACATTAATTAGACTTCACATTAATCTTGAATACTCACAAACCACACATTCTTCCTCATTTCAAAATAAGACCTCTTGTTCAGTTTAATTACCTTGGCAAAAACTGGACTAACTGAGGGTTGTATACAGTTTGGTATTCCTCTGCTGACAGGAGACTCTTTGAACCACCAGAGGGTTCCATCCAGTGGAATAAAGAGGAAGGGGATTTTTGCCAATTTCCCCTCCCACCTGTAGCCTGCATATTACTACCCATATTGTTTTAAGTAATTCTCCAGTGCTTTGTGACAGAATGGGACAGGGAAAATGGGGCCGCATAGAGTTCATTGAAAATTACTTTCCTCCCTGGAGCATTGACAGAAGCCTCCACTGAATCAAAAAGTTCTTGCATCAGTAAAGGGACATCCTTAGGTACATCTTGAAATTCACCCATAAAAATATATCCTCAAGAATCTTCCCCACTAAATAAATATTCTTCGTACATGGATGCAAAGCAAAACAAAACAGAGGCAGAAGCCTTACAAAGGTCCTGACGTGCTTGGCTAGCTCAGCCTTGTCCAACCTGGGGCTCTCCTTAAGTTTTGGATTACAATTCCTATCAGATCCAGCAAGCTTGCACAGCCCGTTTTTCCCTTCCCTTGGTTGCCCCCAAAAGCCTGTCCAGAGGAAAGGGGACTTCTTGAACAGCATGGACTGTTATGTGGGACTATAGTGCCAGGAGGAAGGGACCTTGAATGAATGGGAGTCTGTAGCTACACGATCCCTCAACTCAGTTTCAGGTACTTCCTCTATCACATTGCAGTTCCAAAATGACCCAGCCTATAAGGTTCAGGTGGTTCTCCTGGAGGACCCCTGGAGATGTTTTGGGGAACTGCAGGGGGAGAAGATCAGTTGCACAAGATGTATTACACTTGCACAAACATAGGATGCAACCTGTTTGGCATACTGTATATTATATAATCTGTTTAGTTTCAATGATGCTGGAGCATGAAGTGCTTCCAGACTCTTCATTGATTACTGAAAGGCATTATCAGTTTATATCAATATTCTGCACTTACAGCTCTGTATATGTCTGTTACTGAGTTATGGTTATTAATCCTTTACTGCATTACCTGCTCTAGACCAACAACAAAGCTTGGCCTTTGGATACTTCAGCCATTCTGCTCCCCTGTTGGTGAGTAGTCCATGGTCCTGATGGACCATGACTTCTAAGCATGACTTCTAAGCTATATCATGCCTCCCAACACTTTGTGGCTCAGTGGACATTAATGATAAAGGAAACACTTTTCTTTTCTTTTTTTAGTATAATGCACTTAGATTTCTTAACATGTCTTTTGGCAGGCGTCAGACAAGAATGCTTACTTATAACAAAAGAATGAAGGCAATGCTATTTATATGGTAACATTTAATCAAGTAAATCCGTACAACAGGCAAAGCAAGCTGCCTTAAAGACTGGGAAACAGCATTAGTGGAACAATGAACAAAGATGGCTGCCTAGGATTTCCAAAGTAAAAAAAAAATGTTTTTCTGTGAAAATCTGTGAAAAGGCCTACAAATGCCACAAGTACAAAGAGCATAAAAATCACATTAACAAAGGTGTGGGGGGGGGGTTTCTAATCAAAATATATGTTTGTGTTTTCAGAAAAAAATGTTGCTTTCATTAAGGTATCATCCTAAAGCAGGAATGATGAACCTTTTCCCCCCCTTTCAGACTGAGGGCCACATTCCCTTCTGGGCAGCCTTTGGGGGCCACATGCCAGTGGCGAGCAGGGCCAGAGGCAAAAGTGTGTGCAGAAACAAATGTGAATATTACCTTTGCACAGTAGGTTAGTTTCTGCCCATATTCACACACACCCCTCTGTTCAGGCAAGCCTATTATCAGAGCTCAAGTTCTGTGAACAAAGCAGGAGGTGAACTTGAAAGAGGATGTGTGGCCCAAGGAGAGTCCTAATGGCCACACAGTGAGGCCTGAAGGGCTGCATTGGCCCCTGGACCTGAGCTTATCCATTCTGGTCCTAGGGCCCTTCTGCACTTAACATTTATAGTGGCATAGTTGCTGCTTTTTCTCCAGATTTTCTGGTATGCTGAATTTGCCATTATTTGGCCAGTACTCTGGAATAATGTACTCAAAACCCCACAAAAAGCTGACTTTTGTGAAAGATCTGGAATGGATCCTCAATATTTTCATTTGTGTGGCGTGTGTAGAATCATCACCCCTGTTTCTGTGAGGATGGGATTGGTGTTTGTGGTTTGAAATAAGTGTGTTTTGTGCCACGTCCCTCTGAGCTGCTAGCTCAGTTCAGAGAAGAGATATGGCAAATGTAGATACCAGTACCAAGCCAAAGTACTGCCCATAACAGCAGTTACTAACAGCAGACAAAATTTCATCACAATAACTGGGTTCGCCATAGCTCAGGCATGCACATTTTTCCTTTTATAATCTCCCACACTCCCACAAAAATAGAATTCTGGAATACTAGACATTAAATAACCCCTACCCACCCACGCAAAGCTGTGAAAAGGCTGTCCCCACGCAATTGCTCATAACTCTGACATTTACCAGCTGGAGGAATACAGGGGTATATAATGGGCGTGACTACAGCCACTGAACTTCTCTCAATTCAGGCACATTTGCATGGAAAAGAAAACTCCACACTCGCTCTCTAATAACAGCAACATATGACCAAGGTGGCAATGAGTTATGAATTCACTTAAAAACATTGGATCAAACAGCAACTATGCTACTATAAATGGTAAGTGCTGAAAGGCCCCTGGAAGCACTAAATAGTAGCCATACACATGGAAAGTAATAGCTCCTACTGTTTTGCAATATCCTTGCTTCCAAAGGCAAAATAAAATATTTTGGTTTAGACTCAGGTTTCTTGTCCCCTCCCTCTACTTGATAGATAGCTTTGTAAGAAGCTTTTTGAACTACATGGATAACTAAATTCCAAATAAACATATATGAGACAGTTTCAAGCTTCTGCAACTGCTTTGTCAATAGGTTTCCCCTCCCCCTCCCCCCCTTCACTAAGGTAAGGGCTAAGCTGCATGGGAAAGATAAAGGATTTAGAACAGAAAACTATTCTGTTTTCTGAAAACAGAATAGTTCCGGTAAAGTTCTAAGTAAACATTTAGAAGAGATGATAATATAAACATCTGACAGAGAAACAGCATTAAAATGGAGGTATGTGTCATCAACAGAGAGAAGTTAATTAAGATGAACAATAATACCTTTTAAAAAAAGTCCTCACAATCATTATTTAAGGTAAAATGACGGGTCATGGTTTGCAGAATGCATATAGGTTTCATTGCTCATAATCAAAGACCATGACTTCTTACTCTTAACCATCAAATTTATGAAGAGCCTTTTGAGTCCGGCATGCTGTTCTCACCATGGCCAACCAGATGCCTGTGGGAAACCCACAAGCAGGTCATGGTATCATCCACAAACATAACCACCACACTGCTCATGCCCAATGCTATTCTTCTAGAAATAGAGGTGCTGGAACTCACCATGATGAACACCTCCCTTGTTCTCTTATAATGGCCATGGCGCTCATCTGAGAGGTGCCAGAATTGAGTTTCTGTGAGTTTAGGCCGGGAAAAAGCCCTGCTCATCCTTAATCCCAGGCCATTTACAAACATGCTACAAAGCACAGCCCCTTGTACTTATCCGGGGTGTGTGTGTGACACCCCACTTCTTACATCCCTCCATTATGAGATCTGTTGATTAATTTCTAATTTCAGCTTCATTTTCTTTAACCCATTGCTGATCTATAAGTGGACCTATCCTCTTATCCCATGATTGCCAAGAGTTAGCCTATGCTAGCTGTCAAAGAATGTTTCACTTAATAAGCGTCAGAATGTAATGATATAAGGTACTGGATACATACTTATGGAGAATTACCGTTAGTTCCATTTTTCAAGTAGCTTCAGTATTGGCCTTTTTCTGTGCTACCACACTGAAGTACCTCAACCTTGGAAAAGCACTTCCAGGAGTCATAATTACACTACTCAGTCAGGTCATGGTCTCTGTCATGAAGCTGCCAACCAAACACAGCCTGTAATCTTTCTGCCCGTGCGTGTGTGCTTGTCCATGTGGTGCCTTTTTAAAAACCATTTTACAGCATAGTTCAAGCATGGTTTCATGTTCTCTTGAGATAAGGAAGATGCTCCAGAATCCAGATGCTAAAAGATTGTCATTGGCTATCTTCCCAATGACATGGTCTCTGAGGCAGCTCACTCAAAATCTTGGCAATCTGTATTCTACCTCTGAAAACCCAGCAGAAAGTACAGCTTTGCAGTAATATTTGGTGTGTTTGCATGCATCAAAACACCACAGTAATGTGATTGAATCTCATAGGCTTAATTATGTGCTTAAAAAACAAAATATGAACATGCTTATGTAACTTGCTGGAGAGGTCACTTAAACTGGAATGCCTGCATTATTGGCTGTTGAAATTTAAATGCATGCATATGGAGGGAAGAATGGGAGGAGGAACAGGCCAAACCTGGCTTGTGAATTTGTTTAACTGCTTGAAGGTTATGTCAAGGAACAATCATCACCTGCTCGGTGGTCTAGATGATTGGATTTCTTATTATCGGGGATGCACTGAAGTGTGAAATAGAAAACCCATTGCTCTAGGTAAGAAAGAGAAGGTCTCAGCCTAGGGGAAAGAGTGACAAGCTCTTTAATTATATTAGTAATGGCTGCCAAGAAAGAGCTAGCCAAGGCACTACCACCAGGTAGGCCAGAAGAAAAGTGTGAATTGGTATAGAAAAGCTGTAGTGAGCCACAGGTGTTTTCATCATCAACATTGATCTGCCATTGGTTCTGGAAGACTACCATACATCATGGGAGTTAAGCTGAATTTCTGCACCAGATATTTCCTGACTTTCAAAATGTCATGTGCACTTCTTCAACATCAAGCTTATTGTTTTCACAAAATACAAACAGCAAACTTGAGTGATTGTTATTAATTATTATCCATCTGATTTATATACTGCTCTTGCTCTCTGAGCCTACACAGCAATGATAAAGCATTTTTAGAAAGCTAAAAAATAGTTAAAATATTCTTACTTTAGTTAAAAACATTCTTAAAAAGTTAAAAGTGGTCTCAGCCAGTGATCTGAGGATTGCCAGGAACAGCATCTTTCACTGATCAAATGCCTGGGTAAACAGGAATACTTTTAAATTTGTCCTGAAAGTCAGTAATGAAGGAGTCAGACACACCTCACTAAGGAAAGCATGCCACAAAATGGTAATCACCACTGAAAAGGCCCTGTCAAATCTAATGTTCTGTTTCTCCAAACAAATAGGTACTGTATGTAAAATAGAAATCAATGCGGATATGCATGTGATCAGAAATATAATTTTCAAAAAGGTTCAAAACTAGTCAAAAACTGGCAGTGATTCCTTGCAATATGAAGTACATGTAATTGAAACAAGGGAAAATATCATTTTTCTAAATAAAGCAAATCAATCCAGTACAAGAAATGCAGCTTGTAGCAGAAGAAATGAAAGTGAGACATCATTTGTTTTGATTCTATATTTTCACATTCCAAATCCATACCCTCCTCTTGTGTGATGATAAGGTTACTACTCAAACTGTTATTTCACCATAGGCATCATGGTGGGTATCTGTTTTTGAACAACTAATGCTAGGAAGGAAATATATATACACAGAAAGTTATATTTTCTGAATTATTGGTATCACTCAAAATTGTAGAGTGTGAACACAAAGTGGGGATCATTGAAATGTAAAAAGAAGTTATATTTCAGTATCTTTGTCCTAATCCTACTTGTGTCCTTGTCCTACTAAACTTTGTGATCTCAACTATGGTTTTCCGTGATAGTTTGGCTCATGGTCTGATTATTTTTTAACCCCTCATAGTAAGGATGCAGCAAATTGTCTGGCTTTGTCCAGGCTTGTTTTCGACTATGAGAATTGTAAGCGAAAAAGATTGAAACAATTATTTTTTTATGGTTGCTCAGGTAGAAAACAATGAACTGCTAGATCAATCTATACAGTGGTACCTCGGGTTAAGTACTTAATTCGTTCCAGAGGTCCGTTCTTAACCTGAAACTGTTCTTAACCTGAAGCACCACTTTAGCTGATGGGGCCTCCCACTGCTGCCGTGCCGCCACTATGCAATTTCTGTTCTCATCCTGAAGCAACGTTCTTAACCTGAGGTACTATTTCTGGGTTAGCGGAGTCTGTAACCTGAAGCGTATGTAACCTGAGGTACCACTGTATTACAGATGAAGTCTCATACCAATGTTGAAGTGTGGAGTGCTCCTTCCTCAGTATTCCAGCCACTTTATTCCATTCTTCCCATTTTCCATTCTGCCCCCTGACAACAGTCAGTCAGCATTCCATGGTCACCAAATACATTCAATCTTCACCTCAAGGTTCCCCCCTCCCGAAGTTGTTGTTTCTTCTTCTTCTTCTTCTTCTTCTTCTTCTTCTTCTTCTTCTTCTTCTTCTTCTGCAAACCTTGAGGCTCCCTCAAGCTTGATGCCTGTCTCTTGTTTCTGTGCATTTTTGGCTCCAAAAGCAACAACACTCACCGCCTGAACACTTGGAATGGTTTCATTTACTATATCAGTGCTGCCCACTTATACAATTTAGTCTACCAATGGCATTTCTCTTCTGATTAGTTTCAATGAAAAAGACTCTGTTCGAAAACATTTAATGCTGCAGGGCTTTTTTTTATTTAAGATCTTATTCAGTTCAGTTCAGCAATTATGATCTGCCCAAGCTTCTACGGACTTTCCTGAAAATGTTACATCAAAACCCTATTAAGTTTTAACGTGTGTTATAGGTTACATTGTGAAAGCATTAAATGGCTCTGGCAGTACTAGCTGATCTTGTGTGAGCAGCAGTGAAGGGGAAAGAGAAAAGCTTTTCAGCCTTGCCATGACTACTTAGAGACAATTCGCAAGACCCTTTTAATAGTGTGATATCAGAACGGTAAAATACACATTTCAAGCCACGCAGTCATCTAATTAGTTCACCATGTACCCATTTTGCGCTTCTCCTGACACACTTACCTTATACAACACTTGTGAGGCCTTGCTGAAGTTCATGCCTTTAGGGTAGTGACGGCAATAGCCTTCCCCATCTTTAGTGGTAGAATATATACCATTATACAAGCTGCCTATGCAGTCCATTACTTTGTAACACAGTGTGCAGCAATCTGTTTAGAGTAAATAAACTTTGCAACCAAAACCCTGCTTAAAAGGGAATGCATGAGGTTTAAAAAACACACCCCAAAACAAATATGCACCCAGCTCTCACATACCTCACTCATTAAAGGATTAAGGAGTTTGTTAGGGGATATATGCATGAATTAAATCCAGAAAAGGTTGCTGTGTTCCTCTGGACTGATTTTTAAACCCTTTTGATCCAGGGGGTAATTCATGCAAGAAACAGGTTCCCTGTGCAGACTGCCCATTGTGGATCAAATGCCAGAGTTTTCAAATAACATAAACATAGGGAAAATAATTCAGGAATAGTAATTAGTGGTAACTAGCAGTCTACTTAGGGAAAGCTACATGGCAGCTATCCAACCTGTTTCTTTTTCTTTTTTCTTTAAAAAAGAAGGGGTGTGGTTTCTCCCTGCCACTTTTCATTTTATTTCATTTTTTTAAAAAGTTACATTCTTGACATTGCCCATGAATGAGGAATATTCATTTCCTCCTTTACCAGCTTTTTGAAATACGATCAGTGTGTGAAGCATGCAGTTGATAATTGAAGTAGACAATGATAAGATTTTCCATTTGCAGGCATAATCACCATATGTATTCTAAACTGGGTGGCGCAATTAATGGAAGCACTGCTAAAAGAAGGTAGAATTTCTTCTTTCAAAGAGAAAGAAGAGTGTCTATGGGACCATTACCATGTCTCATGTACCCATCCGTAGATCAGGATTGCAAATTTGGGATACACCAGTATGAGCGCAACTCCATTCCCAAATGCCACATGTGGCCCAAGCTTTATGTTGTATAAGAACAGCTGCCTGTCACAGGGCTGAATGCTTTTTATATTCAGACTGTAACTGTGCCGAAATGACAGCATCCTAATCATACAGCAGCACCCACAGCTTTCATAATGGGGGCGGCCAATCCAAAAGTGTCAGTTAATTTGCATAAGTTGACAGTATAGTGTCACAATTAATGACAGCAAAAGTAAAGGTAGTAATCAGTACTATTCTCCAGGTTGTTTTTTTTAAAATGCACACAGAGTGGTCAAATTAATCTAACAATAAAAAATTTAATTTAAATCTTTGACTCTGGGGTAGTCAAAATTTGGCTGAAATGGAAGCAAATTGTGGGTCACTCACTCCTACACTTCCAAGTTTCAAAATCAGTCTATTGAATCATTTTCCAGCTAGGAGCCATAAAACCTGCTTCCCCTCTGATTTGTTAATATAATGTGATGCACCCAACTCACTCTTAACATGACTCTGACCCTATAATAGTATAAAATAGTACCAATACTACAGTGGCATACCTGCTTCATATGGCCCCACTGTCAGCAGTGCAACAGTGGTGAAACAAGACAGGGTCTTCTCTGTAGTGGTACCAAAGTTGTGGAAGCTCAACCTAAGGAAGTTCATTTCATTTACAGTATTATGTATTATTATTATTATTATTATTATTATTATTATTATTAAAGTAATCTCCAAAGCATATCTGGTCTGCCCTCTTTTCACTTTCAGCTGCTCTGATCAATGCTGCTGCTAATTCATTTTTAGAGAATAGTGCATCTCATTTGATTTTATATTGCTACTGGTGTTTTGTAAGCTTCTTCAAAACTTTTAGTCAAAAGGCAGGCTACAAATATTTAAATGAATGAATAGTAGTTCACGTGCTAGTACAGGCAAGCTCTTAAACGTGCTAAAATTATATTTGTTAAAAAATGAGTCAGACTTGGTATTTAGAGCAATGTGCTCATTTTTGTAACATGACAACCATATGGCTCCGTTGGGCTGATTTTACATCCCCAATAAAACAGGAAACATCATAAATTGTATAATGGCTTGGATAAAATGTTCTCCTATGTTTCATTCTGTATCACAGGGCCCTCAATAGGTATGGTTGACTAGAAAGTCTTTTAGTACATGCACCCATCTATTTTCATAGAAATAGTGGTGTTGCTATTAAACAGCACCCCAAAAGAAATGCATTGTCTCAGGTCATGAACAATTAACAATGAGGCATAAAAGAAACTGTGGTGTTCTTATGATACATGGTTTTCCCTGACCCCAATATATACAACCTGCACCTAGATGGAGGGATTGCAAAGCATTTATTTCCCATGTGGGTCTGCCTTCCACATTAAAGGCAGCATAGGATTTGAAGGACAGCAAACAGCATTCCTCAGTCTCTTAGTTCCAGCCTGTCATCACCAGCTCACATGGAGTTCTGCCCCGCCTTCTCCTTCTCACTGCTGATTCCAAGGATCCCAACCAACCTCAGCTTTTCCCTCTGAGGCAAAGCTGAAACCTTAAACCCGGCCTTTGCCTCTGCCCACTAGCACCCCTTTGCCTGGCAATCTTGTCCTCTGATGGTTTCCTTGATGGGCCATCACTATCCTTTGTCCCCTACTAATGGCACATCCAGCTAGCTCTCCCCAGTGGGCTTGTTAGCATAACTAAATCCAGGGGGTTTCTGTGTTTAGCAGAGTTTATTCAAACCTGTGATGCGGGTGGCACTGTGGTCTAAACCACTGAGCCTCTTGGGCTTGCTGATCGGAAGGTCGGTGGTTCGAATCCCCGCAATGGAGTGAGCTCCCGTTGCTCTGTCCCAGCTCCTACCAACCTAGCAGTTCGAAAGCATGCCAGTGCAAGAAGATAAATAGGTACTGCTGCAGCGGGAACAGTGTTTCCATAAACTCTGGTTTCTGTCATAGTGTTCTGTTGCGCCAGAAGCGGCTTAGTCATGCTGGCCACATGACCTGGAAAGCTGTCTGTGGACAAATGCTGGCTCCCTCGGCCTGAAATTGAGATGAGCGCTGCAACCACAGAGTCTCCTTTGACTGGACTTAACTTTCCAGGGGTCCTTTACCTTTACCTATTCAAACCTAGGTTGAGTCTAACTTTTACTAAATCATAGCACATTTAGGGGGAATCTACCCTACACACACACACAATGTTAACCAGTTTGCAGCAAAAATATTTCCTTCTTCTTGAGACAAGTTGTCAATAAAATCAAGATAGCATGCTGGTGTACATGTCTTAGATCTAAAGAGTCACAGGGTTTCACAAGCTTGGTGAATTCCTCTCAGCTTCTATGATATACATCTTGGCACTGTCGGTAGATGTAAAAGTTTAATCCTCAAAATTCACTCCACTGCTGGCCGAAGACATTTTACTGCCTGAAGTGCAGCTCAAATAGCAAATGCCTACCTAGGGCTTTTAAAGTCTTTCTGCATCATTCAGACATCAATTCCTGCCTTCATCTAACAGTATGAAAGAATTACCAGATACAACCTGTGTGGGTTGTGCTTCCAGCGAAGAACCAGGAACTAGAAAGGGCAATACCCACTTCTGCTAGCTCCAGGAGAGCTGGTGTGGGGGGACAGTTCCTGAGATCTCTATAGAACTTGAAATACAACTTAAGTTGGTTTATAAGGCATAGCTTGTTTGATGCTGTAGTCATAGAGTCTTCAAACACTGCCTGAAAAATGACACTTCACTTTGCTGCAAGACCATACCGTCCAATATTTCTTTGATGAAAATAGGGACGTCTTATTTAACAATAACAATACCCCTCCTATCTGACTGGGTTGCCCCAGCCACTTTGGGTGGCTTCCAACATATATAAAACATTAAACATTAAACAAAACCTTCTCTATACAGGGCTGCCTTCATATGTCTTCTAAAGATTGTATACAGTGGCACCTCAGGTTAAGAACTTAATTCGTTCTGGAGCTCCGCTCTTAACCTGAAACTGTTCTTAACCTGAGGTACCACTTTAGCTAATGGGGCCTCCCGGTGCTGCCGTGCCACCCCCGTGTGATTTCTGTTCTCATCCTGAAGCAAAGTTCTTAACCCGAGGTGCTATTTCTGGGTTAGCGGAGTCTGTAACCTGAAGCGTCTGTAACCCGAGGTACCACTGTAGTTACTTATCTCTTTGGCTTGGGGGTCACAAAGACTGTACTTTCTCTGCAATCCACTCACAAAAATGCTTTCTAATGGCAATAGTGGAGTTGGTTAATTAAGGGAAGTCTATACAAAATGTTTAATTACGCATTCAGTTGTTCATTCAGTTGTTCTTAGGTTTGTATGAACAGTCCACCTTGGCAATAGTGCAGCTTTCATGTTCAGTTTCTTTGAGAACATAGGTTATCTAGCAGTAATTTTTTATGTCTGTTAGAGCTCTCAAATTTATTCTTCTTTAAAATATGGAGTGAAAAGCCACTACATAAATTTACATGAACAATGAAGTGTTTTAAATGAGATGTACGTGTATATTTTGTGGCACTTCCATGTCTGTTTTCTCAGGCTTAATCCTGTTTTATGAAGTCCAAAACATTCACAGACTTCCTCCTGTACATAGAATCTCCACATTAAAGGAACTCACATTTTTCTCTGTGTTTGTGGAAAACATGGAGGTTAGGTAGGTTAATTATTTTGGGGTTCTTAATAGTTTCCTTTTGCTGCAATAATGACACCAGTTTTGGCTTGGAAAGAACAGGAAGGTGACTTTGAGAAAAACAGAATCTTTCAACTATATCCCATTAAGCAAAAACAAAAAGCCTACCCAAGAGAACATAAAGACCACAATTTAACTCACAGCCTTGGCATTATCAGCACCATGCTCTAACCAACTGAGCCAGACTGGTACCCGAACTTTTTGAAATCAATGAGTTTGTGCACTTAACAGGGGCCTGGATTGTGTCCAGTGTGTTTTCTGTCACTCAAAACATAACATTCTTCTTAGTGCTACATATATTCTTGATGTTTGTCACTTCTTGTTCTTTTCTTAACATAGTGAAGTCTGCTGTAGCTCACCCTGTCACAGAAAAGCTGTGCTGTCATTCCTGAAAAGAAATCTATTCACCACTGATGTACTATTCCAGAAATGCTACTGAAATATAAAAAAGGCTTTTCAGTCAAAATAAGCCCTTAAGTATTTAGGCTACAATGCAGTCCAATGTCAAGGACTTTAAAGCCCCTTTGTTTTTAATGGCAATTGAATTGACAGAAACGGGTCTAACAAATGCTTAACGATGACTGAATTGAGGTCCTATTTTATGGAAGTATATAATTTTGCATAATGCATACTGAGACATACGATAAATGCATCTCTGATGTTCACCATTTCCCAATGAACAATGAAAGTTATGAGGAGAGGGTCAGTAGTCGGTCAGTTTTCAAACAGCCTCCATGCTAAATGGCTTTAATGAATTAAGAAAAAAGCAAGGAGAAATTGTGACAATTACTTTTTCAAGGAGAAGGAAGATTGATTACCTAGACTAAGTTCTCGGTTTACCAGCCTAAAAGCTTATTCTTTAACAAATTGTCCCACAAAAAGGCGGGGATTGGATATTGCGGGCTGAGCTGGCAGGAAGATGTTTATAGACATTTCTTTCACAAGCATGCTTAGAAGTCTGAGAAAATTTCAAGCATTTCTTAGTAGGTTGAACCCCTAGCATGTACCCAATTTACTTGACAGTAAGTCCCATTGAACTCAATGAGACTAACTTTTGAGTAGACATGAACAGGATTGCGTCAAACAAGATGCCCCACAGAGCCTCAGAGAGAGGAAGCCAGATCACAGCAGATCTCAATAACCCTACTAGGAAAACAGTTTCTACTGGATTTCTGAGGCAGTGCTTAATTTTGTGTATTATGGTTTTGATTTTCCCTGCATGACTAAAACTCCAGGTTATTATCCCCTTAAATAAAATTTAAAAAACCCACTTTGTTTTGAAATAGCAGTTCAGGTTTGTGGATGAAGAAACAATTGCCTTGTGGCCCTACATGCATAGGCACCCTTGTTGCTGTCATGGATCAAACAGAAGGGCCATATCTGAAAGATCCCCAAACCAGAGACCTATCATTACAAAAAAATATTTGTAGTCAGTCACATTCCTCCAGCAGAAGTGGCGAGATTATTCTCCAGACCCCTTGGTGTTGGGGGCTTGGCCTGGCAGAAGCCCAGCTCTTTCTTGGTTTCTTCAGTATGAAAGCTAATCCTTTTCAGGCAGAGCTCAGCTGAGGCACATTCATTATGCCTGAGTGAAGGCATGATCCCATTTCCCCTTCCTCAATGACTCTTTGTGGAGAAATCCTTCAAGGAACCATTTAATATGGGAGCCTATTTACCTCAGCTACCTCATTTGGCTGCCGAAATAAATGCAATTCATTCTTTTGAGAGATAAAAAATTTATATTGATTCACACTTTTAAACAGATTTCTTCTTCTTCTTTCAGTTCCCACCAATTCCTGCACAATAAGTTAAATTTTACCTCCAGCACATTTTTCTTCTCTTCATTATGCCAATGTACTTTATATCCATTTTCACAGAAGCCCATTTTGATGTCTGCCCTGGCCTACTAGGATAGTATTTTACAATAGACTAAAGGAAGGAATAGAAAATACCCTCTTAACATGAAGAATAGTATAATAAGGCTTAGTAACTGGCAGAGGCTGAGGGTACACTTGTACAATGGTGCTCGGGAAGAGAACTGTGAGAGTGGAACTTAGAGTTTCACAGTCATTTTCATAAAGATCCATAGACTAAATAAATTATATGCTACTATCTTTGCATTATTAATGCTCCAGAGTAAGTTAATAAATCTACAAATAAGAGTTTCCATTCTTGCAGTTATTTATAGCTGGGTGAAGGCTGGGGCTGACAACAAATTAAAGAACTCTTGCGATGTAATCCTTACCCACTTACTTTGGAGTAGGCATATATAGATTGGTGCCATTAACTGTTTACTCACCTGCCTTTTTAAACTGATTACTCGCCGAATTAATTGATGGATTAACAGTGCTATCCTCTATTAATGGCATAAAGCTGGGTGGTTTCTTGAAAACCCAACTATTTTCATATTAATAATCCCAATAATAACAGTAATAGTTCCTGTTTCCTTTACTCCTATGTGCACATAGTATTTGGGAATTTCCACACAGGACTTTCTGTGTCATTCATTCTGTACTTTCCACTAAAGAACCAAATAAAGCTGAACTCTGTAGCTCCACCTTCTGCTGCAACCATCTGTAGAAATGGAGTCTTTGTACATACAGTACATGCAAAGCTTCCATGCAACCTGGAACCCTGTTTGATTGGGTTCTGGATTATGTGGACATTTAGCATGGCTCTGTCACTACAGGGGGGCATGTTGCTGATCTGTGTGCTGGACACAAAACTATTCTTGTGTTAAACAACATGGGAGCTCTATCATCTGAAGAGAGCTATGGATTCCTTGTGCTCTAACATTACCTTGAACAAACAACTTCAAAATTCAGTGTCATGCTCTTGTATCTTATATGTGAAAGTGAAGCAAATGTCTGTGCACCTTTTCTTTATTTGCTGTGCCTGTGTGCAGGGATACAAATGAAGTGAAAAGGTGCAGGTGTAGGAATGCTGTGAATATTGGTCATTATGTGCCCTTGAAGTACAAATGGTATCTTTAGCATATGGACCATTGAAGAAGCAACAGGGTCATGAACAATTTTTATGCATCCACAAAAAAAGATGCAGCTGTACAACAAGACATTCAGATTGGTGTTGGGTTTGTGCTTTTGAATGCGGAATATTCTGAAATGATTATTCATCTATTATATTTATATTCCGCCATTTTTCATCAAGGAGTTCAAGCTGGCATATATGATTCTCTCCCTCCTCATTTAATCGCCACAACAGCTCTGTGAATTGGTTAGGTGGAGAGGCAGTGACTGGCCTAAGGACACCCAATGAACTGAGTGTGGATTTGAACCCTGATCTCCCAGGTCCTAACCACTACGCCACATGGGCTCTCTAATTGCTAATATCGAACTAAAACAGAAACAGGGTATCTGTATTTGCAGATAAAAACTGCAAACATGGAGTGCCAATGTTCAAAAAGGTAAAAATACCCATGAAAGTAAAATGGTTAGAGTTTTGCCCATCCTTAGGCACATATTATTCCTGGCAGGCATGTTATTTCATGTAACAAAGAAAGGTCAATAAACAGAGACATCATCATAGAGATTCTCACTGAGACAGGAAGCTTCTACAGAGTTGGATAGAGACATTGATCAAGTTTCATAGTCAATAGAAACAAGCCGCAAGAGGCCTTTGGCACCAGTGTACTTGATTCTTTATTAACTCAGTAAAAATAAAATTGATGTATTTTGGGAAGCTCACCTGTTTTAAAAGGCTCATGTTCTAACGAACAGAACATGATACCTTCAAGAAGCTATTTAGGAAACTCCCAACACTTATGGATAGCATTTCTTAAAATGTGTATTGGGACTGAATCTAAAGAACACAGCAGTTACTTTTACAGTAGAGCTGTAGTGCTTTGAGCAGGGGATTCTGAAGGTCTGCAAGCTTGATTGCAATAGTGATTTGTCTTGTGCCAATGCTAAGCTGACCTGTATCAGCTGCATTAGAAACCACAGTAAGCTGCCTTGAACTTTGGTCCAACTAGCTCTGAATTGGTTATGTAGACTTAGCAACATTGCTCCAGGATGTGGCTCAATGGGTCAGTGTGTCTGGCTGTTAAGTTGAAGGTTGGTGGTTTGAGCCTACCCAGGGATGGCTGTGGGCAGGATTACTGCACTGCAGGGAGTTGGACTAGATGACCCTTCAGACGCCTTCCAACTCTATAACTCTATGATTTCCTACAGGAGTCTTTCCAAACTTTGCCAGTAGATTCCAAGGAATGAACATGGGGCCTTTTGCATGCAAAAACATTTACTCTGAGCCATGGTCCTTTCCCAAAGAGCTGTTTCAAGGACATGTGCTATTAAAACTACCCAGTAACAGGGAGGCGAGCTCACAGCTCCCCATAAGGTGGTTTGGGCACAGTGAGGGCAGTTTAATGCTTGAGTCATGTTAAGTTCATGTATGCCACTCATGAAACATTGTGGAAATATATTCTGGGCTGATAGCCACTGAAGTAATTGAATTGAAAGGTTCCAGATGGAAAAGGTGTAAGGTTTGACTAAGTACTGGCTGTATTATTTCATTATTAATAAACAAAATAAATTATAAACAAAATAAATTACACATTATTCATATATGTATATATCTCTCACATATACTTTAAATGTAACTACACAGTTAAGGTTGTTGCGACATAACTCACAACATAACTAAGGTTGCCAAGAGGACCATTCCGCATTCGAGGAGCCTTAGCTACAGTGGACATCTGCCCAGGTCCATCCAAGTGGGCACTAAGCTACCGTTTGTGGTTCACCCACTGGTGCTAGCTGGTGGAATGACCATGAAATTGGGTGTTGTGGTGGCAGTGGGAGGTGCTGGAGGCTTGGGGGATCTGCTAGATCAGGCATAGGCAAACTTGGCCCTCCAGATGTTTTGGGACTACAACTCCCATCATCCCTGACCACTGGTCCTGTTAGCTAGGGATGATGGGGGTTGTAGTCCAAAAACATCTGGAGGGCTGAGTTTGCCTGTGCCTGTAGCAACTAGATTCTAAGCCCTGAACATCCCCCAACAGACTCAGTCTTCTAGCTCCTAGCTACAACAAGAAAAGGAATGAAAATGTCCTCACCTTCTGCCTTGGGTGACCTGAGCTGACAGGGCTTCAGATGCAACCAAGGATCATATTCGCTGTGCCTTCGTTGCGATTACTCTACCTGAACACGCTTACGTGGGAGCATGTCTTGAACTCAGTAGGACTTACTTTTGAGTATATGTAAGTAGTGTTGCCGTTTAAGGCTACAGTCCTAGGCACCTTCATCTACGTGCAAGTCTCCTTGAACTCAGTGGAACTTACTTCTGAGTACATATGCATGTAAGCCTGGACTGCACATTAAAAATATTGATTTTATTTTTTTGAATGGGGCAACTAGTGTGAAGATGAACATGGTCTTCTGCTGAGTGCTTGTTTTTAATCTGTTAGCAGTCCAACAACTGCCTGGTGTTGGAAAGCTTATGCTAGCTAAGTAAAAAATAAAACAAATGGAATGCCATAAATACTCCACCCCCCAGTGGATGTTTAAAATATAGAGTACCTTTGTTAAATAATTCTCCAAGAAACAAGATTTCCTTTTATAAATAATGTTTGTGTTTACGATGAGTCAAGCTGTGATTATATTTACTTCTAGTGACATGCATTTGATTCATCTTTTCACCTTATAAAGGAGTTATTAAATTAACCTAACACAATAGCTGAGAAGTGCTGTGCAATTTAGACAATAAATTCTAATGGATAGCTTCCAGTACAGCTTTATTAATGTCTATATTTGAAATGCACAAACTGCAATCTAAAGGATTTTATGGTGTTGAAAGGCACATAAAGATAGATTACTGCTACACTTTTCCAGTTGTACTCGCCTTTAAACAAGGCCAGTGTTCAGTTTCTCAATGGAACCACTCGATATAAAAACTCTGCTTCTGTCTTCTGCTTCTGTTGGAATAGCAAAACCTGATATCTTGAACTAGCCAAACCATTGTTAAGTTTCCAGACACCCTTCGCCAGTAGACCATTTAAAATATATACTTATGCCAGACACTTGAATAACCTTTTCCATCTATGCCACAAAAGCTTGATTGATTATGGCCATAGTGCTCAAATCACTTTCTCCAAAACAATCCATTTGAAATGATTTACTAATGTACCGCTTCAGGGCTGTGGAACTTTGCAGCTCTGTGACCAAAAGAAAGATGACCAATGTTTCCTGGGTATTCTCAGTCTTCATTTGTCTTGGGTAGTAGTGTTGCTAGGTGCTCTGTCTCCTTGGAAGAACTATTTGGGGGAGGAACATAGCAGTAGTAGAGTAAATCCTCTGCATGAAAACATTCCCAAATTCAGTCTCAGACAGCTCTAGATAGGGCTAGTTGGGAAAGGGTGGTATTCAACTAGGTATTATTCAGAGTAAAAGGTAAAGGGACCCCTGACCATTAGGTCCAGTTGTGGCCGATTCTGGGGTTGCGGCGCTCATCTCGCTTTATTGGCCGAGGGAGCTGGCGTCCCATTCAGAGTAGACCCATCAAAATTAAGAGCCATTTCAATAGGTCTACTCTGAGTAGTCTTTCTGAAACACCTGCTGCAAGCCAGCTAAGACAATACAGAGCTTGATGAACCACAATGGTCTGACTGGGTATAAGGCAGCTTCCCAAGCTCTTAATACTGGTGAGATAGAGCAAAGTGATATCGACACAAGATATTTCACCAGCCCACCGACATTCAAAAAAACACACTACTTGAAGCATTACAAATCATTATAGATGAAAGTGATAGTTTTCAGGCAACCCCATTTGAAGAAATAATGCAGATTAGTTAAAATTAGTCTACCTGATATCGCCATTAGATTATGTGTTCTGTTTATAGATCATGGGTTACAGAACCTGTGTGTGTTTAATCCCCCAGCCACTCAGTCCTGTGCTCCACAGCACTCTGTAACTACCCAGTAGCTTTTAGAAGATGCTTGATCAGATCACTGGAGAAAAGGAGTTTTCAAGACAATTTCTGTGGTCAGAGAAGTATTTTCATGATGAATTCCATTCAGCCTGCAGATTGTTTTGCACCTAGTCATTTGCATGGGTTGCCATGTGCCCTCTTTTTCCAGGACACACCCTCTTTTTCAGGGGTGAAATTTCTGTCCAGGTGGATTTTTTAAAATTTGCCAAAATATCTCTGGCTATACTTTCTGGATGAGACATAGATGTAACTGGCGGCTTCTCTTCTCCTGCCCCCTTCAGCAATATATCACAGCTTCTATAGCCTACATAAAGTAGGGGTATTGAAAACAAGAATTGTCATAGCGTCCTCTTTTTCGCTCTTCAATATGGCAACCCTAGCAGTATCCATGTCTCATGCATGAACTACAGAAACACACATAAAATAAAATATATGGCAATACATTCTTAGTGCATGCATCCCTGAAAGATCGTGCATCTTTCTGCTAAGTGCATCTACTGTGTGATCTATGGTGCTGTGTCAGCAACCAGAATTTGATATGTATATCTTCTGATTCTGCTGGTCAGACGTAAACAAGTACTTTGATCTTCATCCCATAGGTTTTACAAATTGGCTGTTTCTTGACTATAATGGGACAAATTTATGTTGCATGACATCCGATATACAGTGGTACCTCGGGTTAAGAACTTAATTCGTTCCGGAGGTCCGTACTTAACCTGAAACTGTTCTTACCCTGAAGACCACTTTAGCTAATGGGGCCTCCCGCTGCTGCTGCGCCGCTGGAGCATGATTTCTGTTCTCATCCTGAAGCAAAGTTCTTAACCCGAGGTACTATTTCTGGGTTAGAGGAGTCTGCAACCTGAAGCGTATGTAACTTGAAGCGTATGTAACCCAAGGTACCATTGTTGTAGACTTGAACAGAGTAAAGAGTGCTCAAAAAAAAAAACTTGAACTAAATGACTGTCATTCTTAACTGTGAAGAAGAGGTCGCTGATGACCAGAAATTAATTACAAGTATTCACTTGTCAGACTTCTACTTTAGAAATGTTACACATATCACACTTTCCACTCAGACTACACATGTCTAATTGCCTGTCAATATTCCAGCTTCCTCTCCAGCTTCCAATAAAATAAACCAGACAGATATATTTACAAAATGCAGAGGTAACACAGGTTGATTAACCTGAAAGCTGTGTGTGATGTATCGTGGAATTATTCAGAGAAAGGGAAAAGTGTGTACACATGCTCAGGTGCTTCAATTGTTCAACTCCACCACCCCCACTACCCCATGAAGACATGTTTCATGTGAACAGAGATTCCAGGCTGAGCCTACTGAAAACTAACTCAAAACTAAACTTTGCAGATGATTCCAGGTCTGGAATTACTATTAATGTAACTGAGAATTTTACATCTCAGGGCATAACTTCAATGGCTCCATCCCCAACATTTGTATCTTTCAATCTGCAATAAGGTGACCCAACGTTTCCCCACCAACTTTGCTGCTGCAGTAACTCCAGTAGTTTGTGGGTGGAGTGAATGATCTTGAAATTCCCTTATCTCACAACCCAGTCTCCCTATATATCTGGCACATGAAATATATCTAGGTAGCATGTACAGGGAGCCTTGGGAAATATATTTTTCCTAGTGCACCTGACAAGATGATTTACAAAGATCAGATTCCTTGGAAAAATTGCAGACACACTCATGCAACAGTGTTTCCACTGCTGGGAAGCTGATAGATAGATAGGCCGACCTCCCCTCTTCTGCTCTCACTGCACCACTGCCACTGGACCAACAAAGAGGGGAAGAGAAAGAGAAAAGAAATAGAGGCCCCAATTTCACTCATAGTTGCTGAGCCTGATTTAAATAAAGTCTGGGGAATTCACCCATCTCTGTGTATCACACAAATTCACAATAATTCTTTATACATGTATAAAGTGAAAAACACAAGAGATTGCTCATGTGTATGCTTGTGTGCTTTTGTCTACCCACAGGCAATATTTGGATGAAAACAACAGTTCTGCCTTAATTTGAGTACAGGAAAATGTCTGCAAAGTTCAATTGATTTTATGTAAATTCTGACTAGCTGCCCTGACCTTTTCTTAATGAGAACTGTTTAGCTCTCCAGCCTCCTATCTCTCTCATCAAGAAGAGCCATAATCTCAACAGCAAGTCGTCTGAATTTGAGAGGAGCAGAAAGAGTTCAACAAACTCATGACTCTTGGCCTCCCATCACCATCTGGCCTTCTGTATTATAAACTCAGTTGCATTTCTCTTCCCAGCTGTGAATACAAATTGTTAAGACAAGTTTTCACATCAGAGCTTAAAGGGCAGCTAGTTCTGTACTCTAACCTGCACAGAAACCAGCTTATGATGTTCAGAGATTCTCAAAGTATAATTATCCAGGGCTTCTTTTCATGTTAAAGTGCATTGGCTAAGAGGGAAACATTGCAAATAACTTTGCCAACTACTACCCTATGCTTTCTGTAGCCCAAGAGGTCAGCTCTGATGACCACAATTACCCAAGGAAGCTTACATTGGGGGGGGGGGGGTGTTCTCTAAAGTGGTTTAATATATTGTATTAGTTTATGGATGTTGCATCTATGAGACATGATTGACATTTATGAACTCTCATTTATGCTGAGAGTTCACAGCTCTAGGTAGCATTAGTCATTTCTGCAGCAGTTAGCTAGGGTTGGGTGGTCCATAAGGTCCCTTCTGATGTTGCTAACTATTTTACATGGTAGAATATGTGACAGAAAAGCAGATGGATAAGGTTTCTTGCTTTGTCACACTCTGCCTCATCTGTGCACTGAAAAGCTCTCCATGCTCTTTATGACAGCTCCAGATGTGTTTGAAGCTAATGTAGCCTGATGAGGAAAACATGTAATAAAAAATGGGTGCCCTATGTTGAAACAGCTCAATATAGGGACCTTCTATGGGATGAGTAATGAAGTTAATAATAGCATGGCTGTTATTGTTGTCTCTGATGGGTGGAATTTGCAGCAAAATGTCAGCATAAGAGTATAACTGGAAAAAACACCTCCTTTATGGATGGAAAGATTGTCATTTCAGGATAAGAATTCTGAGATAGCAGTTTCTAAATCCCTTTAGTATAAACATGAAAAGGGCTACAAAGATTACCTGTGTGAACTACAGAACTTTGAAAACAGAGCTAATCGTTGTCTCTCCCCACCAGCCCTGAAATCTCATTACTGAATATCAAACAGATATACTGTTTATTCTAGTATTCCGGAATATTTTAGTAAAATCTACTAAAGCCACACAGTTCTATTTAGAGACTGGTGATTCTTATAAACTGAAACTAAAGTCTGAGAAATAAGTTTCTTATTCATTCCTGAGATGCTTTCGTCGTATTGAATTGGAAGCAAAATGTCATCTGTTCTGCACTTCCAGAGTTTTTCGTCATTTCTGAATTAGAGCCTCAGCTCTCACTGAGGTGCTCAGGATTACCCCAGCACAACTCATTGGTTTAATACAGACTTACAGTTATCATTAAGTTAGGAGATTATGTAGGGACTTGATCCTTTACTGACTGCCATTCTGAGCATTTTAAATGGATATTAAACTTTGACAGTTGCCTGCAAAGTGAGGAAGGCAATTTGCAACATGAGCAAAGAAAACAGAAATACCCCCCCTAAGGCAGTGATGAATAACCTACAGGCCTTCAGATGTTGTTGAACTGCACCTCCCATCATCCCTGACCATTGGTCATGCTGGCTGTAGCTGATAGGAGCTGAAGTTCAATGACATCTGGAGAACCACAGGCTCCTGTTTGGGGAGATTCCTATGTTGAATCCCTTGTATATTGCAGAGGTGTACCCCTATTTTCTTCCTGCATTATAATTCTCTTTCCCCATAGTGAATTGAACCAGGACTGTTTTGTTCTAATCTCCATTGTTGTCACTTGGAAAGGGCAATAGAAGTGTGCTTTTCCTTTCCATCCAATCAGTTCTGTTTGGGAAGCTAGATGAATGAATGGTGGGGAAATATACTATCTTCTTTCTACCACTATTACTCCCATTCAATCCTTCCTGGGCAATGGGAAGTACCATGCTGTTTTCATTTCCGTTTGGAGGGATAAGGATTACAGTCTGGAAGGAAAGAAATCGCCAGTGCTTCTCTCTCCCTATATGGGGATTCCCTCGAGAAGGCCCACAGTAGTTTCTCTGCCTCCACACTAAGTTTCAATTCTTTACAAATTTGGAATGAGTTTGGAGTTCATTATTCTAAATTGTGAATTCTATTGGACTCTGGGGATTTAAGTGTGATGGGGTAACAAAATATAAATTCTTTGAATCTGGCACATTGGGCAAAATATTCCTGCATTGCAGGGGGTTGGACTAGATGAACCTTCCAAGTCTACAATTCTATTCTATAATAATCGGTCTAAAATTTAACAAAAAATGCAATGTAGACAATACTGAGCGGGAAAGACCAATGATCTGACTCAGTATATAGCAGCTTTCACACACACAAGAGAGAGTTTAGCAAGAGGGGTTACAGAAAGTTGTTATAAGTTTCTGATTTAGGATTAATATCTCAATATCTCTATGGTACAATATAGCAAATAAAGATTGCAATAAAGATTCTTTTTCTCATTCAAAGATGTATATCCGAAATCACCGCTATATGAAAAGGACAGCATTTAGCCCTCTTGAGAGGAAATTTATCTCTGGTGTAGTATGTTTTATGATTTATGAGGCAAATGTTTTCTCATGTTAAACTGAGGCAATACTGCTTTTACTTGAAGATCATACCATATTAGTCCCTGGCTGGTAGCCAAATTCTGCGCCCAGATTTGTAGGCACAGATCATCCTCTAGAATAAAATAGCTTACTAGGGAAAAGCTGGTCGCCCTTTGGGGCGCCTCAGTGTCAGTTTTTATGGTAGCCCAAATCTCAGTTGTATGGGTGTATGTATATATCTCAATTTTAACTCATGAGCTATTGCTGCACTCTGCTCTAATTGTATATTTTATCTTTATGAACGCTGTTTTTATTGTGTTATGCGAGCTGTTCTTTGAGTGTAATAAATTATCTATCTACCTACCATATTAGTCAAACATACAAGAACTGACACTGCCACAAGAAGATTTTGGGGCAGCCATTACTTTAAAAAGTAGAACACATGAAGAAAACTATGAGTAACTAATTAAAATGGGAATGTTATAAAACAACAGTGAAGTGTGAACAGAACTGAAGTTGAAGAATTGGTACCGGCTAAATGTATACATGAAAGTGTTCTTGGAGCAGAAATCTATGTGCAGACTTAGTTGTTATAAGGGAATTCAAAATACTAGCCCAGATTTGATCTTCCTTTCATTTAGGTCAGTTGGCTTTGTTCTCACTTCTCTCCTTGGAGCTCAAACAACAACAACAGCAACAAAAAAAAAACAGATGAATAATCATTCATTTTTGTCATATACTTACTAGCAATCAATAGTTCTTTGAGGGCAACAATCCATTCCTTCTCCAATTGCTGGCTTACGTACATACCACTGCATTCTTAAACCTGCTATGCACATAAGCACTGAATCAGCTCAAGAGCACACAGATTAATTTCAATTTCAGCCATAGTTTCCAGTCTCATCAAAGTCAAATTTCTACAGGGAATGCAGGCTACATTTTGCCACATTTATTTATCAGTTCTTCACTGTATTAATAGCCAAGACGCAAGGGATCTCAAAGGTTGGAGAATATTATCCAAAGAAATGAAGGACAAATTACAAGTGCAGAAAGAACTTGCACTTCTGATACCAAATTCTTAAAGTTATAATAGAGCTGGATTTTCAGCAAGCACCTTTTAAATAAATAAATGAAATGCCTACTCTATTTCAGGTGTGAAGCTGGTAATCAAGTTACTATCATAATTAGAATGGATAATGGGAGAGGGCAGGTAGAAAATTGATGAGCATCCATAGGTCACGTAGAGAGGCCCTTTTTGACTATCAGGCTTGAGAGAAATAGGGGACCTGCCCAACTCTCCTACCCAGGGCCACTCCAGGTTTGAGAGGCCATGGGCAAAGTGACCTCTGGTGGGCCTTCAGTGGTTCATGGAAGGCTTACCTGGCTTTGGTGGTTGTGGTTCTCCAAAAGCTGGGTCTAGAATCCCTTTTAATTTCACAGAGCCAGTTAACTTCCAGAGACAGTGGCTAGATCCAGCCACCAGCTGCTGCTTGGAGTGCTGGACTAGAACAATAAAAACCTGAATCCCTGGTAGCTGCCCAAGGATGTCAGGTGCTAACCCTGCAACCACCCAGAGTTAATGTGCCTGGGGATGGACCATGCATTGGATATCTAGGCCATGAAGAGTGATAAACAGGAGTGTTTCAACTACTCTAGGACAGGAGTGGAGAACCTTTGGTCTTCCAGATGTTGGACTGCAACACCCATCAGTCCCCACATGTGTGGCCAGTGGTGAGGGGAGCCATAAGATCCAGAAGTCTACAGGTTCCCCATCCCTGTTCTAGGACATCCTGGCCCAAGGTAGGAGAGAAAGGGCCCCCTTCTATCTCACCCATGACTATATCAGCCCCAAGGAAATGGTAGCTAGTTAAACAAAATAATAAACAATTTATTTGCAAAGCCCTTTATATTGTGGTCCTTGGATAAAACAAACACACTGGTGTCTCTTTCTGTGCACCCACCCATCGCTGCCACCACCATTTACTGTCCCAAGCACATAAATTTAGTGCAATTTAGTTGTTGCCATTTAATACAAGCAAAACTGAAAAAAAAATCTCTAGTTTGAAAAGCAAATCCTTATGCAAATTTTCCTTAATAATGACATCTTTTGATAAAGCTGGGCCCAAGTTCAATCCCTGGCATGCCCAGAGGGGGCTGGGAATGACTCCTGCCTGACATCCTGGATAGTAACTTCTTGTCAGTGTTGACGATACTAAGCTAGACGGAGCAATGGTCTCAGTTTGTTTAATAAAGTTTTTCTGTGTCTAAGGGGGAGCTGCCTTTAACCATTTGGATTTTTTTAGACATTCCTAGTTTGGTTTTGGAATGAGCTGAGAGGGAGGGACCAGTGGCATACCTTGGGTTCTCAGATGTCAGCGGTGTCCTGTACGATGCTAAAATTTGGTGCTCCTGCCTCCTGAGCTCCGTTCTAGAGCATGGTGCCCCCTGAAGCTCCTGCCTCCTGAGCTCCGTTCTAGAGCATGGTGCCCCCTGAAGCGTGGTGCCTACTGTCACCACACCGGTTGTGCTCCCCAAAACCATCTCTGGAGGGATTAGCACAGGATTGGAGAACTTCTGCTGGTGGGCTCAATGCAGCCCTCCAGGCCTCTGCCCCCGGCCCTTGGAACTCTCCTCAGGCCACAACCCTCCCTGGCTCTGTTTCACACACAGAGTGCTTTTTGCCTCTGTGCTGTTGAACCCTGATTATGGCTTTTGTTTGGATGGATGGAATAAAGAACGGCGTGTGTGAGTGTGTGTGGCATACTGTACAAAGGTGAAACTGACATCCACCACACCCACTTTTGCCTCTAAACCCACCCACCACTGGTACGTGGCTTCACTAATTTTCTTCTCCTTTCATGCTTCTACCCTGTCCCAAATTCATCCATAAATTTTAAGAATGCCTTGAGCTATAAATAAATTTCATTCAGTATCTCCCAGGGATTGTCCATACATACAATGAAATGAAACTGCTGTTGAGACAAATGAGGCAGTTTGGAATATGATTTTCTCCCTGGTATTATTATTATTTTTAATTCACAATTTAAATTCATCCTAGTTCATAGTCATCCCCGAAACTGTATGTCTTGTCTAGGCTATTGAATGTGCATGCCCAATGAAATATGCTAACAGCAGCAGTTTTGCACTGAGTTATTACACAGAAGTTACTTATTTATTGGAAGTTTCTGTTTTATTAAATCTGTTACAAATTGGTAATAAAACCCTGCTCCTTAGGCAGTATGTTTAACCTTGGCACTTTATTTCCTCTTTGGATTCTTAGGTAAAGATTGCATATCCTCACCCACTGGGGGCTCGTCACATTTTAAACATAGTTGAGTTAATAAAAGTCAAGGCCTTTTTCCTTTGAAATGCTCTACATAAGGAACAGGGATTGCTCTTCTTAGGTCTGTATATAACTTCATGCCCTACCTGCCACACATGTCCTTCAGCATAGTGAATGAGTCAAGGGACCCTAGAAGAAGCATTAATAGGCGTTTAATTGATTGGTGACACAATTGGGCCATTTCAATCCAAGAAGAATGTGCAAGTGCAAACAGCAAAACTGGAATAATGAAGTTCACTGAATAAAATGCACATCCTTGTCCTTTCTTACCCTTTAATACAAACATATAGGCCATCATCTGAAGAGGTATGCAGGGACATTATTTCTGTACAGTTTCGTCGCAGAGTTTTCTGTTTAGAAATTGTCTCCATAGAACCCTCTTTTACTTAACCCAAACTTCTGCTTAAACCATCATCCCCAGGCCAGTTCAAAAAGCAGTTTGGGATCATAGCTACTTTTTTAAACAAACATGGCTTCTCCCCCAAGTTTCTCCCCCCCCCCCAGCCCTAAGCAAATTGCTCCTTGAGCTTAGGGGTAATTTCTGACAGCCATTTGGAGACACTGTGGAAATAACTTCTGGAGGGGGGGAGGTAAAGGATCCCTGACCGTTAAGTCCAGTCATGGATGACTCTGGGCCTGTGGCGCCCATCTCGCTTTACTGGCTGAGGGAGCCGACGTTTGTCCGCAGACAGTTTTTCCGGGTCATGTGGCCAGCATGACTAAGCCACTTCTGGCAAAACCAGAGCAGCGCACAGAAACACTGTTTACCTTCCTGCCGGAGTGGTACCTATTTATCTACTTGCACTTGACGTGCTTTTGAACTGCTACGTTGGCAGGAGCTGGTACCGAGCAACGGGAGCTCACCCCATCGTGGGGATTTGAACAGCTGACCTTCTGATCGGCAAGCCCTAGGCTCAGTGGTTTATACCACAGTGCACCCGCGTCCCTTAACTCTGAAAAGGAAACTTCAAAAAATAAAAAAAATCATGCAGCACACAAGTTGAAGTACAGATGGGAACTCTTAAGGAATCCACGGAGTTCTGGTGCGTTATGATTGTGATCCAAAAGGATGCATACATTAAGCACACAGGGGCTTTTCATCTCCTTCTAAAAGAAACCCCTTGCATTCTCTTCAAAGGTCACTTCCAAAGGATGGAGACTCCCTGAATGACCTGAGGTGCCTCTGCTGGAAGGAGAAATGTGCACCCCCCCCCCGACTGTTCTGTAACTGCTAGGAAAATATCCTCATTTGGGGCACATGGTAGAGGTTAATGTTTCATTCTATTCTACTGAAGCATTTATTTTAGAGAATGGTTTGCTACCTCCATAGAGAGAGTGGATTAATGATCTGATAACTAACACAAAGTGTATTAACCTATGCTTCTTCACATAACATAGCCTTATTTTCTTTTCTCCCTTCATGGGCATATTTACACAGCACATTGATTTGCTCCAGGAAATTGGGTTTAGCCTGCATGCGTGCAATGAGAGTGTTTTACTTGCCAAAGGATCTTGGATTACACCAATGGTTCCCAATTGGGGGGTCCACGGCACATACCCATCAACTGTCTGGGACATCCCATTTTGAGGGGCTGTGCTCTCGCAGCTGCATTTTTGGTCACCATGCTTTCACCTGGGTCACGTGACTCATGCAGTAGCACGGCCTGGTTTTGAACTGGGATTTGTTGGAAAGTATGATGGCATGACTCACATAACAAAAACTCTTGGAGACAGTGCAATTTTTCTAGAAAAAGAAGTGCCAGAACTCACCATGAACACCTTCCTTGTTCTCTTATAATTGGAATGGCGCCTACCTGAGAGGTGCTAGAACTGAGTTCCGGAAAGTTCCAACTGGAAAAAAACCCTGCACAGAGATATCAACATTTTCAAAAGTAGGAGGTCTGTGGCTTGGCTTTTGGAAAAGGGGGTCTACAGTACTTAGCTAATTGGGGGCCACTGGACTGCACCATTCCCATGCCATGTTTCTAATTTTCATGCCTAGAAAATCTGAAGCTATCCTCCCATTTCCATGGGCGTTACAAACAGTAGTAAGCAATAGAGCTGAATATTCCCTACAGTGAAAAAAGTCTAGTAAGGTAATATAGTTATATAAATAGTCAGATTTTTATCAAATAATTGATCACGCCAAGCATGTTGATATAAGACAAATCCACTAAATACATACACAATAATATTTATTTTAATGATCTGTGAGATCAGACGTTTCTAGGTCTTGGTCGCTTATTTGCTTCCTTTGCTTTTAACCTTCAAAAATATTAACAAAATGAAAGAGGGAGCAAAGGATGCAAAACATATTAGCTGGATGCAAATTGGAAAGTAGGTCAGGAAGTACAGTCTCAACTTATGACACAAAGCAACAGAAGCCAGTGGGGAATTATAAAACTGACTTAATGTGTAAGAGGCAATGAGGATGATGGTAGTAATGAGAGAACTAAAAAAAGCAATTGAAATTTCATGAACCTGAGATAGCTCAGAACTCTCTCTTTTTTTTTAACAAAACACTTCCTTATTACTTTATTTATATGTTAATATTCAAGATTATTTGCTCCTGGAGGGATGGGACGTTTTAGTATACCCTGTGCTAAAGTGAGCCAGTCAATGCCAAATACAGTGGTACCTCAGGTTGAGAACTTAATTCGTTCTGGAGGTCCGTTCTTAACCTGAAACTGTTCTTAACCTGAGGTACCACTTTAGCTAATGGAGCCTCCCGATGCCGCCGCTCTGCTGCCAATTTCTGTTCTCACCCTGAAGCGAAATTCTTAACCCGAGGTACTATTTTGGGTTAGCGGAGTTTGTAACCTGAAGCGTCTGTAACCCGAGGGACCTCTGTAGTAGAGTGGACATCCCAGTAGTTTAGTGAAGTGCGTGTTCAGGACAGTTTCCATAGCACTAAAAAAGTTGAAAACAAAGTTTTAGAAAATATTTTGATAAAGTAGTAGTGAGAGAGGTGAATCCTGAATAAAGACCTGTAGTTTATGCTTTAAACGTGCATTGAATGTGTTCTAAATGTGTGCTGTGGATCTTTCCCCTGTTTTTACTATTTCCTGGCAGGAAATAGCATGTTTAAATAAATGTTATTATAAACTGTTACTAAATTAGATGCTATTAGATGCTATTCAGCAATATGTTAAATTTAGGTGACTCATTTTGCAACTGATGCCCAAAGCATTATGGCTTGCCAACTTCACACACCAGTTTCTAAAACAGCCAGAAGTACCTCTCCTTATGTTCTCAGTTCCATGGATCTGTCACATATTTGCCGGTGAGAAGGGTCAAAGTTCAGTGGTAAAGCACCTGCTTTGTATGCAGAAGGTCCCAGCTTCAATCGCCACCATCTCCAGGGAGAACTGGGAGAAACACAGTTTTAAAAGAGCTTAGTACAAAAGTAACTAGTTGAACACATTTTTGCCTATGGATCAGATTATTTAGTACAGTACTTCCCAAACTTTGCCTGCCATGGAGCCATAGTTTGGAAACCAATGATTTCATACGATAAGGACTTCTGTTATCCCAGTGAAAAGAAACAACAGTGCATCTTTGTCTGGCTTCAGGAACACAGTGGAATATTTGTCATGTTTCACTGCACGAAAGGATGGGAGCATTGTTTTAAATAGTAGATTGCCTTAGTTTTAAGTCATCCTTCTCTTTAGTTGGCTTGCAGTCTTAAGTGCATTTTTTTCAGGGATTTGGGAACTGAGAGGCAGTGGGGAGAGTGCTATACAGGATCAAATTTAATTTACTGCTACCGTTATGCAAAGCTGTGACCTTGGCACCCTACCATGCACTGTTTATCATTCTCAAAAGGAAGGTTAAATAAAGAGGAAACGGTACTAGTAACTCCTGGGGGAGGAGCGTAGCTCATGCTTTGTATGCAGAAGACCCCAGGTTCAATACCCAGCACCTCCAGATATGGAAAGACTCCTGCCTGAAACCCCAAGCAACCACTGCTGTTCGGTGTAGACAGTACTGATCCAGATGGAACAATGATTTGGTTTGGTCTAAGATTCCTTCAAATCTCTCTAGTAGTTTTGGAAATGAACTGGAAACCTCAATGCCTTTGCAATTTAGATAATCAATTTGCAGAAGTATCTCACAAATAACTTCAGAAAGGTACCACAAAAGGGAGAGTGGGTCTTCATGAATACAAGGAAAAACCAGGGCCGTCTGTACCTTAACCAAAAATGAAAAAGTAGGAAAATAAACCAATAAATCAGTAAAAGGAAGTGTTGCAATACTGTGATATTTGCTTGAGATGACTATTAGACGAAAGTCTGGGAGAAAACTGTATATAGGGTTTCTGTTGTGTATAAAAATATCCATGAAGAATACTGTATACTTGAAACCATCCCACATTTTTTTTGGGGGGGGGGAAGACTAATAAATGTGATTTATTTTGACCCTTGGATTATTTCTCTATTTTTCTCCTTTTCTCAACTTCAAAAGACAAATATTTTCCAGTGTTCAAACATGTGTTATCATATTCCTTAAAGATGTTTAGATGGCCCACGAGAAGTAGTAGTAACCTATATGAAATAAGTGGCATAGTGCAGCCCACCTTTGTCACTTGTGAATACATCTCTTCATACAGCAAAATATAATGGTGTTCTGACAACCCACCATGGAGGTTCTGTCACTAGACCTGGATCCTATTTTCAGGATTCCTCTACCTAGGTTTTCTACAATAGGTCGGTTGGGAAGGAAGATGGACCTTTGGAGCAGTTCCAGATAGAAACAATACGTTTGCAAGAAGAGGATATCCTGGCACCTCTGAACAAGAGTTTTCCATGCCACCATAGGTATGTAAATTTATAGAACTGAGGGCAAATTGTTGGACATAGAATTACTGGTTCAAGACTGTTTATATCATCAGACAAAATCATTTTGCACCAGTGCACAAAATATTTAATCTCCAGACAAAATTTCTACTAATGGTCCTTTCATGTGACAACTGGATTAGTTGACAAAAGATGCATTTGCGCATGAATAATTGGACATGAGCTGCTCAGGAACATGTGAACTATGGTTCATAGTGTTGTTATGAAGCAGGTTTGTAAACAATGGTTTGGAGGTAAGCGCTCAGTACTAAACACAGTTGCTCAGTTCAGTTGGCTTGGCATGGCATGGCAAACTTTGGTCACAAGTAATTCAGTTATGGAGAAGGGAACTGATAAGAGGAGATGAGAGAAACAAGAGCTCATGGCACATTTCCAATAATAACCATACCATGTTCCTCTGAACTGAGCAAATGTCTTATAAATTAAACAGTTTAGTAGTCTGCTGTATCTGCTAGTTTTTATTGATTGCTAAATCTTTCTTCCTCTATCTTATGGAATTTTACCACTGAGCATCAAACAGGTCAAATAAAAAGAATATAAAAGATGTTAAATCTGTCTCTTTTAATATTGAGAGAATCAGCTATACAAAGTTTGAGTGGCAGTATTCTTTCAATTTGAAGATCACAGCAGGTTTTCTCACAAAGAAAGGACTTTATCTTTTCTTAAGATAGAAAAGAAAGACATGTGCATGTGTGTTCATGTAATGTATCCCTCTTAAAATTTTGCCATGGACTTCAAGGAGAAGCAAATTAGATCTAAAATCTAAATGAAAAATACTAACACAACAGTTAATATAACAACCAAGCCTAGTAAATATAAGCATCATGTTTTAGTAAAGGAAATAAGGTAAGATCACTATTCCAAATTTGGTATATATATATATATTTAATGTGATAGTAAAACAGTCCTATAACTTTTACACTTCAGATTGTAGATGTGGCTGGGGGAGGGAATTATGAGTTTGTGCAAAGAAAGATTATGGAATGTTCTGAATTCCATAGAACTCATCATCACGGAGAACGTGAAGGAGCTCTTAAAAGTAAATAAGGAGCGAAGAAGTGAGTACAAGACAATCAAATTTTCAACATCTCACTAGCAAATAAAACTTTTAATCATAGCTAGGGATGGACGAATCTGTTAATTTCAGTTTTTCCACAGCTTCTCATTTTCCCAATATTTGTCACAGTTTTGCATCAGTTTGCAAATTTCTTTCTTTTTTTAAAGTCCTAATGAAAATTCATCTGCACATTTCTTTCAATATACACATTTTTGCATGCAATTTTGTCTAAGTTTTACAAGCCATCTTCTCCAATGCATTGCATTTTGGTATGTTGCTTTCACTGTTTTATGCAGTTTTATGCATACTTTTCTCTAATATATGCATGTTTGGGTGGATAAGTGGATTGCAAAATTCTGAGAGGTGCAAATTTTGAAGGCTAGAAGCATTTTGTTTTGTGAGAGATAAATTACATAAATTTGCATTAAAATGTGAACTGAACTGAACACACACCCTAACCCTAATCACATCTCAAAAGGTTGATTTTCCTGAATATTTCCTTTGTATTTCTACAGTCTGATACAAAGAAATGACCATTGTACTAGCTCTTATTCTGCAATGGATCAATTAGCATATATTATTTATGCCTTCTTCTGTTAGGGCACAAAATATGATGTGGCCCATAACTAGAAAAACCTGAGTTTGTGACATGCTGTAAACTCGAGACCTTTGTACCCTGGTTGTCTCTCGTGCATTCCCATGAGCATTGGCCAAAGGAGCCCTGAGTGTGTTGTGACCTAAGATTTCTTTTTATCAAGTACTATGATTTTAGCCACTAAAAATGACAGGAATGAGATTGGTCTGAACCATAGATAGCTACCATTACAATTACTTATGTGTTTTCAGTCTGGTTTTAGTGAGCAATTCTACAGCTGAAGGGTGCACTCCTTTCAAAGGAATAAGATTCTTCTGTCATTGAATCACTTTTGTCTATTTCTGGAAGAAAAGATTAGGGAGCTATTTTTCCATTCCTAGTCAAAGAAAATCTATTTTTTTCACTCAACGAAAAAACCCTGTCTTCGAGAACAATGTAATATGAACATGTTGGCATTTCATTCTGTCTCCTTGAATGTCCTCTTTTTCTTTGTAAGAGGCTCAGGCATGCCAAAATTAGCTGATGATTTTCAATTGTGAAGTTGATCTGATAAGAATATGCAGCATGTGTGTGTGTGTTCATGACATGCAAGAATTATCAATGGCTATTGACACAACTTTCTCTGGAAAATTAAACATCCACACCATGCATTTAAAGTTCATGGCTTCCCTCAAAGAATCCTGGGAGATGTCATGGGTTAAGGCTGTTGGGAATTGTAGCACCGTGAGGGGCAAACTACCATTCTCTGGATTCTTTGGGGAAATCATCAAGACAATGGGATGAATTCAACATAGCACTAAGCTGATCATTCTGACAGCGTAAGTATTTCAACTTGCCAGATGGAACTCTCCGCCTGCTGTTCTGTGGGTTCTACAGTCTGCCCTGAGCCAATATCTGGGGTCATGGAGGCCACATTAGGAAGGAGAGACCTGGCAAATGGAAGACCTGGTGCAGGGCTTGTTAGATATAACCCTCACCTTTCAAACTTAGCCCTATTGCTTCATAGGAACTATGACAAAAAGCTTTCCAGTGCAGGAAAAACTTACAGAAGAAAAGGCCCTCCATTAACAAAATAAAATCTTACACATTATAAGTCTGTTCATAATTCCATCATCTGTTTTTGTCCTTCTGTCACAACGTGCTTGCCCTTTTCTTTTTCTCTTAGTAGACATCTACAATTAGAGTCAATTTGTTGGACAAATGTTGAACAGATCTTCACTAGTTATAAAAAAAGCGTTCATTTCTGTTATCCTGTGTAACCATCCATATTAGTTTGAATGGGCTGGGATTTTATTCACATTTTAAATCAGGGCAGCGTTTTCTATTGCCCTGTAGTAAAACTCTGTATTAAAATCAGATAAATGACAAAAAAAAATCACAACATAGTTTAAGAAATCCACATATTCAGTTATATAGCCTTATCTAAGAATGAATTAATCATTTTTTCCCTATGGAGCTGCTATCCCATAGGCTTTGGACATAATAGTAAAGCTGTTCTTCATTAAACTGCTTTCTTTCTCCAGCTTCTCTGTGACTACTCCCCCCCCCCCTCCAAGCAACTTACTCATTCAGCATTGCATAATGTGAATGCCCAAGAGTTGAACAGGTGGGATCTTTTGCCAGTGGGCATTGAGTCACAATGCTACCGGCAGATTGCGACACCTGCAAGCAGTTAACCTGTTCACTGTGCATCTCTTGGCTGAAATGAGTTGTCTTGTCTTGTCCTTCCAAGGATATTCTTGATTCGGGTGCTGCATTAACAGGCATTAGCAAATTTATGTTCTTTTACTGGACCTGGGATTTGTCCCAGTGTTGGAAAAGCAGCAGCCATCAATCAAATAGCCTCAATACTCCAAAGCCATCACACTGAATTGTCTGTCGTGCAAGCTCCATTGTGCAGCCCTGGGGAAATGGGCTCAGTAACGGTCCCCAATGCAGCTTCCGAAGTGCTAATTGAGACAGCCTAATAGCCGAATCACTACAGGAACTGTGAATTGTTCTAACACTATGGAGTTTGATATAACAAATGGGGCAGTGTGTTGTACCTCTGCTGAGATTTGGATGTTCTGTACCCTATGGGAGATAAGTAGTGTTATTTGGCCATCTTGGCAAGAAAATATTGTAAACAACAGTTGATCCTACTGAGCACTGAACACACAGGAGGCATGTTGTCTTCATACTTGGGACATAACATCAGAATAACAACACAAGTGCATTATGTCTCACTCCAGATGAGCCCTCTGTATGAGGCAACTTTGTCTGGTGGTGTAGGAGCTAGTGATATCTCATGGGATGACAATTGTCCCACAAGATTCCATGAGTGGGAGGAAAGGCCAAGGTCTAAAAAGGCCTTGCTCACAAGTGGTTGGAGCCATCTTGCCCCACAAGTTTTCTCCCTCCCACACACCTTGGTCTTAGACGCACCCCCTGGAGGTACTTGGGACACTGGTTGACAGGTCCAGAAAGGAATTATTTCCTCCCAACCTCATACATACCTTGATTACGGTTTTTTCCTGCCTTTCCCTCAGTGAAATGCTTCATTATGTCAGGTGACTGCAAGAACTTTGTTACTACATTGAGGATGAAGCAAGTTTGTTTTCTCCTGCTCTGGAAGCTGGGACCAATGGATTCAAGTTATAAGGAAGGGGATTCTGACTAAACATCAGGAAGAACCTTCTGACAGTAAGAGCTGTTGGACAGTGGAACGGACTCCTACAAGAGATGGTGGAGTCTCCTTCCTTGGATGTTTTTAAGCAGATGCTGGATGGCCATCTGTCATGTACAATCTAGTTAAGATTTCTGCATTGCAACTTATGACTCTACGATTCCATGATAAAACAGCATTAGTCAGGATTGGCATAGTAAAGCAGGGTATTGGGGGCCTGGGCAGAGAATTGGCTCAAGGCATGTCCTAAGCCCTGGCAGATGCTCTGCCTGGCTAGAATCTCTCCATTGGTTGCCTAGTGGTCCCCTGAACACTTGGTTTCCACCACACCAGTGTTCAATGCTGGTCAACTACCAAGCTGGCAGGTTGAGTTCTTACCTATCCTGAGTGCAATGCCATTCCATGGGCAAGGAATGACTGGGAAGAGGAATTAATCCTTGCCCCACTGCCATGCCAAGCCTACTTACCTGTTGTTTCATCAATAAAGTTGTGCCCCAAATTCACCCAACACTGGTGTTATTCCCACTGTACTCACAAGCCACAAATATGTGACTGTCTGGGCAATGCATTTTATTGTTCGCCCCCATGTCAAGATCCAATCTGAAAAACATGACATCATTGGCTATAAAATATTATGCAAATCTAAAGGCAGCTCAAAGGAATACAGACCAAATATCATTGGTCTGCCTTCACTTTCTCACAGACTACATAGAATGAACAGGCAACTTAGTTTTCCTGGTGTGTTTCCACAATTGTAAAAAAAATGTTGCATTTTAGTTTTCCTCCAGTCTTATGTGCAAGTAGCCTTCTGATCAGCACAGTACTCAGGTCACCTTTTGGCATCGTGCCCGCACTTGTCAGCAGTACATTCTTTTCTGCATGACTTTGATAAAACTGGGGCAGTCTCTTCCTTCTTTCACCAGGGATTAAGGGTCACACAGCAATGTGGATAGTGTCCTGGTTTAACATGAAGAATGTCTTTGGAACATCAGATTTCCTCTACATTTTCAAGGAGGAAGATTCTATTGGTATGCCCTAACTTTCAGTTGCATTTATACTTTGGAATATTACAGAAAGAGAAAGATCTTTCCAGCATGCCTCCAATGAACCATTGCTACAGTTGAGAGTGGAGTAAGGTGAGAAAAAGCTGGACACCAATATTTGGAATTAGACAGGTCACACAACTTTACTGAGTGAGCATGGCATAGCTCCGCCCATGTGGAGAGGATAGCTCTAATAATCCCTCCCAAAGAGTGGTCCAGCAAGACTGGCATAGATAGATAGCAGGTCACAGCACCTCTCTGCTACCACTAAGCTCAAGCCTGAGCTGACCTATGCCTGATGGGTGATAACCCAATCCACTTGTGGGGAGAGGCAGGTATGAGACAGATTCTAAAGCTGCTGGTTGCACCCTTGAGCTGTTCCAGCCTCGTGAGCTTCTTCCTGCTATCCATAGCTGTCAACATTTCCCTTTTTTAAAGGGAAATTCCCTTATTCCGAATAGGATTCCTCACAAGAAAAGGGAAACGTTGACAGCTATGCTGCTATCTTCCATTTCATCTGAATCTGCTAGGGACCGTGCTGCCCTAAGCATGTTAGTGACATTGTCCACATCCAGATTTATGGTCCTTCTGCTAAAGTTGTGATGAACAAGAAAGAGAGATTCCAGCCAAAGCCAAACTGAACCAGTTAAACCAAAACCCAGGGCCAAACTAGACATTTGCTACCAGATACATGACATGTAGCTACATGTCTAGTTCTTCCTCACAGGCATAGGTGAGCGAGCCTTATCAAAAAGGCAGCACACAGTGGGTGGGGGATAGGAAGCTTATCTCTTATCTCCCCAACACAGTCAGAATGAAAAGCAACTGTTGAAAAAAAGTTCTCTCAGGGTTAAAAGTGTCCCACCTGTATTATTCTTACAAAAACTCTGTATCATTATCCTTCCATTGTTTTCCTCCTAAATTATTATTCCCCATATTTATTGGTTGTGTGTGTGTTAAGGCTGAAAAATAATAGCTTGCCTAAGGCCAGTTAGGGAGTTCATGGTAATAGAAAATATTCAAACTGGGACCTTCCTGATTAATAGCACATACTCTTCACCACTATACTGTTCTATAGCAGCTTGTTTTTGTTGTCGTTTCCGCAGCTGCTGCCAATAGCCTTTTAGGTTGATAAGGAGCAACTGCTACAATTTAAACTAGCCACATATTATAGCGGGGCTGCTGATATGTTTACTTCATTTTTAAGCAATTGACTCAATCATTCTGACTTTATTTTCCTGGGATTTTTTAAAAAAACAAATGTATCTTATTTTATAGCCATCTATCTGGCCTCTAATTGAGATTTTAATCATGTTCTAACCATGTTTTATGGTCCATCTGTGACATTTATGTGGTTGGCATACTATGGCCTAGATTATCATGTGTCATAAACCCCAAGCTACTTACCTGTAAAATGCTGACATCTATCCATCGCATGCAACATTAATTGTATCACATTTCTAAAGCAAGGCAAAAAGCGGAAATGGAATTAATCTGTGCTTTATTCTGCATGTGGTAGTTCAAGCCTCCAAATCTACTTATATAGTTCTCTGTGTGGGTGTCAAATTGCAATTTTTGCCACTTTCATTTGGCAAAAGTGTTCTAAGGTTTCCGGGGGAGGCTCAAGTCTCATCCAGGAAAAGCTCAAGTGAGTCAAGGAGAAAAGAGGGGAATCATGTATCTTTTATCCTAGCGTAGTCACTTTTTAGTGAAGGATCAAGAAATGCAGTGCAGACTGCTGAGTAGTGAATATTGAGTAGCTAATTTTTCCTGTGGTGTCTTAAGTGGAAGCAATTTGGGTACACAAAATGAAGCTTAACAGACTACATCTGCCTATGTGGTTTCTTTTTCTCCTCTCATCACTTCATTTTAAAAGAAAGCTTTCCCTTGACGTTTGCTTTAAATACCACCATGACCGATGCTACTGCTAACATTTGCATAGCGCCAGAGGTGCCAACTTACGCCAAAGATTGAGGGGGTCGGGTAGCATGTGTGATGTCATGCGCACGATGACTGATGTTGCATGCCGTTTCAGGAAGAGCCAGGGGACGGAGCTGCAAGCAGTGGCCGGCAGATCCTCTTTTCTTGCACTTGGCAGCCTTTCATGGCGGGAGGAGGTGGAGCCAACCACTGAAACTGTGCTTGGCTCTGTGCTTGGTCTCCTCAGCCCCCTGATGACAGGGAACATTGAGGAGCCAAAAACGCTTGGCCCCCTAGAATTGGCGCCCCCATAGCACTTTCACATGCTTAGAGTACTTCGCAACAGTGGTAACTTGGTATTATTTTCCTTATATCGCACATGGCACTACTGAGTCTGAGAAAGTATATAGTACCATCCTATTGTATATATTGCATGAGAGAAGAAAAACTCTATCACCTCTCCTTTGGAACTTGTACACATTGAATTCTTATTATTCAACTACTCCCTTTCGACAGTAATCTGGACATGTTACTACTCATGTTTCATGGAAATCATTTCCCTTGCTTTGAGAACGATTTTCTGGCACATATTTTTCAATCTCCTTGTTTTGTGCGCTAAAACATCCGAAGGCATATTGTTGTTTCTTTTTTCTGTAGAAGGAACTTGGGATAATCTTGGCAAGACACATTCCATTGCTTGCTAAGCCCAGTCTAATGCACTAGGATCAGGGCTTAAATGGGGAAATATCTTGCAAGGAAAATCAATCTGCTAACTGAAGCCATTTATCTCTGTCATTGGGCAGGTTACCATTTCTTGTGAGGTAAAAGACTCTGAGCACTGGCAAAAGGCTAAATGCACCAAAGTCAGCAGCAAATTTTCCTTTGGCCTCCTGGGAGTGTTAGTGTGCCTCCATGACTAGTTTAAAAGAAGAGGTACAACTTGAATATCAAAGTTCACTTCTCTGGCATCATTTATATGAAACCTTATGGCAGCCAGAATGGAGCTGGGGAACAAATCATCATCATCGAGGAAAACTGGAATGGTCATCTAAAGCACGGGAGATTATATATCTGAACAGATTGACAATACGACCATATACAGGGAACTGACTCATAAGGCTTTTGCCTTGTTGGGATTCAGGTTATTGGTCCACATCTAGCCCACCACTAAGTCTAGGCACTGATCTCAGCCTTGCACACTTGCACTTGACACAGATGTAACAGTGTTGGGCATTGTCAGCATGGTTATTGCATCATGTTTCAGATTGCCTAATGATTACACCCAGCAGCTTCACGTAGATGTTAGATAGCACTAGTGATAAGATGGCACCCCGTAGCATAACTGTCAAGAGACTGAGTATACTCACCCAATGCCACGCTCTGAGATTGTCAGTCATTGTCAGTGTTTGGTGGCTGTTTCTGAAATGAAGGGTTTGGTGTTTTCTCCAAGGAGAGTTTGTTTGACATTTACCTGTATATAGTACCTATGCTTTTATGAGAAGGAATAGGACTACAAACAGTGAGTTTGCATTAAACGTAAGCTCATGAGCCATTTTATTGTTTCATTTTGTTTTATGAAAACAGCAGGCTAGCTAACGATATTGGAAGGAAATCTCTTTACTGGATGCATCAACATGCACTATAATTTCCTAATCTTATATGCACACTCCATAAAGACTTAAGCTCTGTCCGCAGATAGATGTTGTGAGAAGATATACTTATCCATCCCATCTGATGGGGTTACCCTAGGACCTTATTGTGAAGGGTGGGGAAGAAATGGTAATATTAATAGCATTAAAAGAGCTGTCAGGAACTGATCCTATGCATATGACTCCACCATTTCTTCAGCTACACTGCTGATCATCAGCTGCAGGCATGAAAGACTAGGGGTAGTATCCAATGAAGTTATTCCATTCATGCAAGGACTTTTGCCTATGTAAGTTTGATCCTTATTCCTGTAACACACATCTTTTGTCACTATACCACATGCCTTACTTCCTCTGAAATTTTTCATTAAAACTACTCAAATTGTGTTTGGCATTAAGAAACACTCATTAGAACAATTCCATACAAGAATGTGTGTGTGCTTTTTTTTTAATCTCATAAAATCCATACAAAAGAAATATCGTGTTTTAATATCTGCCTGAGGTCATTTTTCCCCCACCATATGTCCCTTGGCTGCCATCCAAGCCTGCCTCATTAAATCATATAACCCACTGAGTAGAATTTCTATTGATAGTTACCCTGTCATTATAATAAGCTTGACACTAATTGTACACTGAATGGCATATCAAATATTATCTTCAAATGAATCACTAAGGTTGTCTGTTGCCTAGCTGCTATTTATTTGAGGAAGGATTGCATATTCTTTACAATAAAAAACCCCCAGAATCTGTCTTCTCCCTGTATTCCTGCATAGAAGCATTCAATGATATACTTATTTTGGATGACAATTTTGCCATGCAAACTTATATTGGTTCATAACAGTTTAACTTCTCATGAACCTTTCGAATTGAAGTTTGGTCAGGGGGCAAAGCATTCTCTGCTAGAGGTCCCTTCCTAACTGCTCCCTTCCACAGGGAAAGAGAATGACTATGACGCCAGTTTATGGCTGTGCACACAGTACTGGCTTAAAACTAGGACATACCTTTTCTCAGTTCAGATTGAAGCATGTTTGGAAGAAAACATCATTTCCTAAGGAACTACAGGATATATATTGTTGTGGCTTACATGTTGTATACACCACTTCCCAAACCAGCGGTCGAGCACACTGGATGAAGAGTAGGCAAGAGCTATAGATATCTATCAAACTGAAAGGATCAGCAATACTACCTCCTTCAAAAGTGCTCCAATATGCAGTGGTACCTCGGGTTAAGAACTTAATTCGTTCTGGAGGTCTGTTATTAACCCGAAACTGTTCTTAACCTGAAGCACCACTTTAGCTAATGGGGCCTCCTGCTGCTGCTGCACCGCTGCTGCACGATTTCTGTTCTCATTCTGAAGCAAAGTTCTTAACCCGAGGTAATATTTCTGGGTTAGTGGAGTCTGTAACCTGAAGCGTATGTAACCTGAAGCGTATGTAACCTGAGGTACCACTGTATTGTGAATTTTCTGCATGTGGGTTTGGTGGTGTACTCATGGAGGAGACAGGGATACTTTGAAGCTGTGCATCTCCCCATTCATGCTCATGCATCCAGATCTAAAAATGTGGAGGGGGAAAGGGGGAGAGAACAGCAAGGCTATTCTCACCATTTCCATGAATCTATCTTGTGCAGATGGGATATTGTGCTATTGTCATCAAAAAGTCAAAAATGCACTTGAGTGATGTTTTGGCTGATTGTGTGGGAAAGCCTTCATTAATCTCAAAGGATTTAAAGCTTTCATCACTTTTATTTGGTTTCAGTCAGCACTATCCTAGGTCAGAATGCTACATGAAGAATTACTCAAAAGGTCATTTATTTTAATCGGAAGACACCCATACCAGCTGCAATACAAAGCAAACTCTGCCTCCGAGAATCTTGCTGTGTAAATACTAGCAGCTCCACCACAATTAATGCAATAACAACATACTGCATTACCCATAATTACATCCATATTAGGAAAATAAACAGCTAAAGTAGTCAGTTACTTGCCCAAACTGTTTCCTGAGGGATATTTATTTTGACAAATATTCAAGTAAAAATAAAAACCAATCTGGCTTGCTATAAAGCTTTTGGTGTTTTTTTCTTTTAGGAAACGTGTTTCAAAAAATGAAAATAACAAAGCATAATCTTAAAGCCACTGCAAGATGTGTGTGTGTGTGCGTGCGTGCGTGCAACACACACATGCATGCACAGACACTCTTACATGCTAAAGCAGGGGTCACCAATGCAGCACCTGTGTGTCCCACTGTGCCCTCCAGTACCTCTCATGGTGCCCTCAGAAGGTCTCAGCAAACAACCCCTCAAAAATTCACGCTGCCTGTGAGGCCATTTGCTCTTCCTGCTCCATTCCTTTTTGCACTGGCTCAGCCTCCCCTACATTAAACACACTCCCGTAAATATGGTCACATTTCATTGGATGCCAGGACTGGACCCCAAGCCTCCTATCCATTCTGAACAGAGGAGAGGTATAAAGTAGAGGTGCTACTCTCTGTGAGCTGCCCTTATGGAGCAGTTGCAGAGACTGAAGGTCCCCACCTTCCCACAGCTGCCTCAGTCCATGACAGTCACAAAGTCTGCCATGAGCATGCAAACCATGGACAGGCCCATGTGGTGGTGCGACTTCTCAGAAATGGGGTGGCTGCATGAATCCTACTTAGAATCCAGGCAACATTGTCTTATATTCCATTTTACAAAAAAAAAAAGTGCACTGAAAATTAGCCTGAGCTCACCATGTTCCCAATATGTTTGGTTGAAGTGGTTCTTCGCAACTCTCTGTGACTGCCTCAGGGTGAATGAAATGGAAGAGACAGTGTGGCATATGAGTCAGAGTTCTGGAACACAGTTCAGCCTGGGCACTTTCATGTCCTTGTTCATCCAGCACTGCAAAGCTGTCTCTTTTTATGAAATGCCGGCTAATGTACAACAGCAAATGACTCTAGCTGCCAAGGAAGCAAACATGACTAGACAGAGGCATATGTCTGCTAACAAACTGCGTTGGCTGATCGCGTCCTGGAATTGCTGCTGTCTCCCTTTTTGGAGCTTTTTGTCATGAAACTTTAAAAATGTTGGAGCACACAGCCCACATTGATTTATGGGAGAAATGTTGCGAGGCTCAGAAGCTTGGAAGATTTACTGCTCAAGTAACTTCTACCCTTACTATTTAAATTTTATTTAGTGCCCACGGTGTGCTAGGCAGGGTGATAACAGAAACATAAGTGACATGCTCTTTTGCTCAGAAAGGTTATGATGGGCATTAGATGCTTGGAAAATGGGGATGGAAGCGAGGCATGAGTGCGAGTTAAGGGCCCGAGAAATGAGTGATGAAAGGGAGAGGAAACACATGCATGCCGAAAGTGCTGAATTTTTATAATGGTTTATGAGCTTTAAGTATTGCTCTTGGTTGTTTCTATTTTTATTTTTGGCTATGTTTTCCTCCTGTGTTGGAGGCAGCAGGCCTCTGAATACCATTTGCTGGGAGTCACATGTGAGGAAGTGCTTTTGCACCCAGGTCCTGCTTGGAGGTTCCCATAGCTAGACACCTGGTTGGCCACTGTGAGAAGAGAACATTAGATGTGATGGGCCCCTGACCTGACCCAGCAGGGCCTTTCTTATGTTCCTAAATTGCACCACATTAGCAAAATTGTTTATGGTTCACACTTCTTGTGAGGACTCTGTCGTGAAATGTGACCTAAATACATTATGGTTAACTAAATAGGTAAGTTAATGGCATTCACATTCCACTGGAGATGTATGTCCAGAAGATTTGTCCTTTCCACGGTGATCTGTCCTTTATCACAGTCCATCCCATTTTTGTCACTTGTGAAATTATTACTTGGAAATATAGGCATATGCATGACTACACAACCCTGAACTGACTGGTGGGCAGCTTCTAAGTGTCAATGCTTTGAATAGCTCAAAGGATGACAAGTACAGCCTGGACAAAAAGCAAGGGAAGAGGCATCAAAATTTAGGTGAGAGGTTTGCATAGAAAGTAGCACATCAACATCTCAATTCAGCTGGGAAGCAGGTGTTTGAATGCCCACACTAAGATGACTTATTTTCTATTTCTGATAACGAAGTCCACCCTCACTAAAACATGCCTCATTATATCTATCAGTTCCTAAATCTAAATGCAGCCGTGTCATCCTTCTCACTTTCTGTGTCATATTCCTCCTCCTCTGGCAAGCAATCTGAGCATCTCTTCGCTGGGATGACATACAGGAGGGGAACGAGAGGTTAGAGAATCTGCTTCACAAACATTTTATAGTTTTCATCTAAATCAGCCTCCTTCCACTCACCACCTCCCATCACTTTCTGCAGATCTTAATGTATAGATGGGTGAACTCAGTGAAATAGTGCCGTATTCTCCCCATTATTATTAATTTTTTACCATATATACATACAGCTATGTGTTAGTGTATGTGGGTTTGTGCATACACTAGGACAAGAAAGGGTGAATTTAGGTGTGCTTGCCCCATACCTGCAGCTGGTTAACTGTGAGTCAGCAAATTTGTGAGAGTGAGTCAGAGAGTGATTCAGGGTTGTTGTTTTTATTTTGATTATATATATTGTGGTTTTATATTTTGATTTTGTTCTGTGAACTGTCCTGAGACCTCTGGGTATAGGGTGGTATATAAATTCAATAAAAATAAATAAAGTATTTATATGTGTTTGTAGCAAGCTTACTCTTAGCCCCTGCCTAATCTATGTTGGAACGCTGCAAGGAAGACATGTTGCTGAGAAGACCTTATACTGTATTACTTTTGCTGTCTGTTGGGGCAGACTGAGGTCAGATTACTTTATGCTATAACTGTGTGTAACCGCTAAGCTGAGGAACTGCATTATACTTGAGACTACCTCCCAATACAGGAACTGACCCTACCCAAACTGTCTGGTGTTTTTCTTTGACAATCCCATTCTGGGTTTTCCATTTGCACAATCTGCTGGTGTGTTGGATGGGCACGCTGCACATGCCCCAGCAAAATACTTCATTTGCATAAAAACATAAGAAGAATTTGTTGGATCAGGCCAATGGCCCAACTAGTCCAGAATCCTGTTCTCACAATGGGCAGTCACATGCTTATGGAAAGCTGGGATGTAGACCTTGAGCACCTCAGCCCTGTCCCTGCCTGTGATTCCCAGCAATTGTGATTCAGCAGTAGACTGCCTTCCCCTCCCATAGACCTCCAAGATCTCAAGCAGTTGTTACAGTGCTGTATTCCAGAAATTATTAACGCAGCACACATACTGAGTGGTGGTGATGAGGATGGGAAGGGAAGGACTCTCACTGTTGTTGTAGTACCTAATTTCATAAACAGTTATCAGTAGAAGAACAGTGGAATTTCAGGGATGTTATAAAAACTAGGCCTGAACATAGGCTTCAAGGAAGAAGAGTTGGGAGGGCATGTGAGGTCACCATCTAATAACTTTATGAAGATTAATATTTTTTAAAATGAGATTCCAGATAAGGTATATGGACCCTTTTGTTATTACTGTAGAACACTGGTTTAATTATATTGAATGTCTGGAGCAGTACTTTGTAGTGCTCAGCCAAAGCCTGTTTTCCAATTTCGCAGTATTCTTCACAGGAGAAGTGCCTTTTTCTGTTTTATAGCCTTCTTCATAGGGAGTTTTAGAATTCCTTTATACTGTTGGTGGGTGTGACTTGAGCTTGCCTTGTTATTGCAAGGCATCCCTGGCTGGTGCTTGCTTTCCTTTCCAGTAAACATTTCTCCAGCACTCTACAACTGGAGCCCGGCCTTGGCTGGGGAGGGCGGGGTATAAATAAAAAATTATTATTATTATTACAACTGCCCAGCTCCCTGAGCAGTCTAGTCTCAAAAGGCCTTATAGGAGAAGTTAAGTTCATGGCATTTTCCCTCATGACATGGGTTTTTTAATTGAAGTTTGGGGAGGAACTGAAGTCTGGTGGCTTCAGAGCACCTGAGATCAGTGTGCTCAATGGTTTTGTTTTCAGTAAAGTCCTTTTTTAATATTTCTGAACAGATTAAAGGTAAAAATACATTTATTTGAAAACAATAAACAGACATACGGTAAGTGATATCCCTGCTTTCTGGATTGCAGGAAAGTCCAGCCCAAGGACATTATGGGATTTTCAGGAAATGCAGGGTCCTATGAAGTCTATGGAATGCAGACCATTGGAGAAATGCTTTGTAGACTCACAAACACCCGTGGCCACCTGGAATGTAAGTGAAGCACAACAAAAACATCACATCTCACCCATGAGAATTTCACTGAATATTTCTCTCCCCCTTCATAATTTTGGAATGGCATTTATTTTCGCATTCATTGTTGTGGGATGGTTGTAAAAATGCAGGAGAAATTTTTGGCACAGCGCTAGCATTTCCTACTCCACGGTACTCCACATGAAAACAAAGTCCCTGCACCGCTATATATGTGGAGAATGGCAGTGCACTTGCTTTGTGGTTTGACACACCCAGAGAAGCCATGCTCTGAATCCCTTGCTGAAATTGTGACTTTGCTGCAGGAACATTTTACACCAAAACCCCTGGAGATTGCAGAGACTTTGATTTTACAAGCATAATGAACAAATAAGGGGTGGGGACTCATGGAACTTGCACTCCAAAGGCTGAGGGAGAACCACAGTTTTGCGGACAATCTACAGATGGCTTTGCGAACTGTGGTGGCCTCAGAGATTAAAATATTCAGAAGCACCTCCTGTCCACTGTTACTTTAGCAAAAGCCAAGAAAAACAGTCATCTTCATGGAAACACCGTCCACAAATAGCAGAATTTCAAAGCAAAGACAAAAGGGAAATGGAGTCATTGTGGCAAGGCAGGTCATAAAGCAATGGATGCTATCTCTAAAATTTGACTTGCCGCTTATGTGGTGGTGGAAAGTCTACCACACATAACAGAATAAAAAGGTAGAAAAATAAAAGCTGGAAGCATAAAGCTGGAAGCTGCATAAAATACATGCAGAGAATAGTGAAGAACACTTGACTAAAGGTTGTTTGTGTTTTGAGTGTCTTGCATAAGAGATGGCGATAAAGAGTCTATATGGGTAACACTCACATAGAGGGCGAAATGCACAATATGGAATGTGGCATAGCCTTATTTACATCTGTTACTCATTATAAAGGGTTTGCAAGGAACATTCAACACTGTACAAAGCAGGTATTATGCTTGAAAACATGCACAGGATAAAAGATAATTCCACTGGGTGTATTTACAGTGGCAGTACAGGATAACGATCAGACCCATAACTTTGATCTGTATGTTATACTTATAAAGTGACCAGCACAGATTAGAAGAGGCTAGTTAAAGAATATTCATTTGGTGTGGTGTTCAAGGTTCTCCAGGTGCACCAGAAGAACAGCTGATAAAGAAGCAATTTGTACAGGCGCAAATACTAGGGAACTTTTGGTAGCAAACTGGAATGGGGGGGAAGGGTTAAGCGCCTTTCCACACAATATGTTCCCAATCCAGACAAGGCCACATACACTGAGAAGACCTACAAAAATGGCAACTGCATTTGGGAGAAGTGACTCTTGAAGATACATATATCATACCTCTATTGACAAAAAACCATTGGGCACAACATAGTGAAAGTTAACCCGAGTGAAGGATACCCTGTTCACAATACAGAAGTTGGATGAGAACACTGCCTTGAAATCCCATACAAGCTTATTTTTATCATTCTAATGAAAACAACACCTAATTAATTAATTAATTAATTAATGTACAAAGCCAGCTTATTTAAGTGCCATCCCTTTCAATAGATAACTATTTGACTACATTTGATTACTGATTCTAATAATCAGCTGTGCTATTCTATTTACCCCTTTGCCATGCCATACATCAAGGAAGTGGTCCATCAATTACATCAATGCCAACCACAAAAAATGCAGTCCCACACCAGCTTACTCTGTGCCCCTAACACTTGTCATAATGGCATGCTGCTACTGAACTATACTGGGAATTCTGTTGAAGCGTTTGCGACATTTACATTAATATCAAATGAATCAATTAAGATGAATAGGATGATGATGAATACTAAATACTTAATGATGTGTTTAATTAATGCTGAATTACAGTTGAAATCTCAAGGGAGAGACTATGATATCCACATAGATATCAAATAAATTAATGATTATTGCAGTGACAAGCAGCACAAAAGTATGTGTGGTGATAAAGCACCTAAAAGTTTACGAGCTATAAATTGCAAATCATTTGCCTCGTGCTGATTTGTGAAAAGGTGATAATTCATGCCGAATTAATAGCCAAGCCTATGGAATTTGCACAAGTCTGTATTTTCCTAAGTATTCAGGTGTGTGGTTCTGTTGAAGGCAAAAGTGTGTGATGATTAGAGACAGCTCAAAATATATCTCCCACCATATTGGCTAGTTGATATGCAGTATGTGGCCATGAGGGAGAGGGCCTACTGCCGAGAGGAAGCCAGGCTGCATGAGAAAGTGAGTCGGGGGTGGAGTTAACAGCCAGCAGCAGTACTGTTTAGACTGCAGCTTCTGGGAGCTCGTGAGCGAGAGTTCAGGATTTGTAAACTCAGATGTTTGCAAGGGCATGTAGCAAGGGAGACATGGATGGCGTGGGAGCTCCTGCAGTGACCTGCAAGGCCTGTGCCATGTTGCCTGAGAACATGCAAAAACGACAGCTGCAGAAAGTGCAAGCAAGTCGCCCATGATATTCTTGTGGTACCCCTGACCATTAGATCCAGTCGTGGATGACTCTGAGGTTGTGGCGCTCATCTCACTTTACTGGCCGAAGGAGCTGGCCTACAGCTTCTGGGTCATGTGACCAGCATGACTATGCCACTTCTGGCAAACCAGAGCAGCGCACAGAAACACTGTTTACCTTCCCGCCGGAGTGGTACCTATTTATCTACTTGCACTTTGATGTGCTTTCAAACTGCTAGGTTGGCAGGAGCAGGGACCAAGCAACGGGAGCTCACCCCGTCGCAGGGGATTTAAACTGCCAACCTTCTGACCGTTAGGTGGATTTCTAGCTGGTTGACTGGTTGAACCCAAAGAATGCTCACTAATAGTTCCTGGAAAAAAGTGACAAGTGGCGTGCCATAGGGCTCTGTCCTGGGTCTGTTGGTGTTCAAGGAGCAGAAAGGAAATTCCAGCTTAACATCAGGAATAACTTTCTGATGGTAAGAGTTGTTTGACAGTGGAACAGAGTCCCTCAGAAGGTGGTTGGCTATCCTTCCTTGGAGATTTGTAAGCAGAGGTTGGATGGTCATCTGTCATGGAAGTTTTAGTTGAGATTCCTGCATTGCAGGAGGTTGAACTAGATGAAGCTCATGGCTCCTTCCAACTCTACACAAACCCCACAAGCATATAACAGCTATTATTCATTCATTCATTAACACAACATATTTGTTTCCAGGCCCTTCCTATACTCCTGTTGGTGTTCCATGTTGGTGTTCCTGTGGTGAACACTAAACAAAATCGCACTATCAAAAGCAGGTAAAACACAGCAAAAATGCTAAAAGAAAAAAGAATTGAAATAATGGGACTATAGCCCAACTGCTGTCAGGCAAGAGCCCTTTCACACTCTGCCCATAATGATCCAGCAGCCTGCTCAGGTTCACATATGCACAGGCCTCTCTCAACAGAACCCACTGGGCCACATGGTGGACTCAATGAGAAACAGGCTGCTGGATCATAACCTGCATAGCATGGAAAGGCTCCTGCCTGAGTAATGTGATGGAGCACACAGGGACCCTTGTGGCTTGCCCAGTGGAACAGCAGCCAGGAAGAGAAGGTTTCTGCCTGTGTCCTAAGGAAAGCTATCCTGCATCCTACTTTCTGCACCCATATGCATGCAGCATGATGGAGAGGATTTTAGCCGGATCTGTATCATATGTGCAGCTCCTTGAAAACTCAGCCATAAAAATTAGCTAGTGCTTCCTGCTGGACAAAATAAACGTGGTTTGAACTTTTGCATTCAGCATATTAAGGTGTGTGCGTGCACCACATGCATGGCAGAGAGCCTTAAAGACCCATTTGGTCTCTTGAGCTGTTGTTTTATTCAATAACGCCTGATGGTTTTTAGCTGCATTTCTGTATTGAATTTTAATATATGTGGCCTGATTGATTATTTTATCACATTCATTGGCTTTTATTAACCTATTGTTGCTTTTAAACTTTTCTTCTATTCTGTAAGCCGCCTTGAGAGGTGTCCTAAGTATTTCAAAGAAGCAATCCAGTGAAAAAAACCAACTAGGGAAGCAGTTTTGAGACAGAGTAAGGCAGAAACAGAGAGATAATTAAGAGTTATCTGGAAGCATTTTTGGTTGCCAGATGCCTCTCTCTGGAGATCCTTTGTGAGGCAGTGGGTCTGCTGTCTGGTAGCAGGAAGTATGTTATTTGCCACCACATATGTTCTACTTATAGATTTGTAAATAAACCAAATACTGTATTACAAAGAACCATCACATCTTGAGTGCTTTCTCCTCCAGATGAGATCAAATGTATGCACTGTTGCCCCTGGAACTTGTCTACATGTGTGGATGTGAAGAACTGCATTTGAGTTTTCCATACCTCTTTAACACATGCCGAGATGTAATGTTTCTGTTTGGATTATTGGTATTCAGTTGTAATTTAATTGCATTCTAAATGTCAGATTGCTAACTATTACTTCTGGGTCATTCATACAGCAATGCTACATCTAATATCACACCATGCTTGAATTATTGGGGGATGGGGAGGAAAATGCAGCCACAAAACACAACCCCAGACACCCTCAAGGTTTAGACAAGTCATGTTATCCACCTTAGAGTTAAGGCATCTGTCACAAAAGATATGGGTTACAGGAGCCCTTTCATTTGAGCCCTGGCATCACATAAGAACAAGGGGTTGTGTTGTAATATTGGATGGGCAAGAAGGATTTATTCAGGTACAGAGAACTGTTTCAAGATGGAACAATGATTCAATTTTCAGTAGTCAAAGAAGCAAAACGTAGTCCAAAATATAGTATTAAAATTTATAAGGGAGAATGTAATGCTGAGAGAACTAACAGAATTTGGAAAATGTCATAAAGAAAGGCAAATGCCAATTATCTAAGATATATCATCTGTTGTTAAATTCTGACTGAAAACAGGAACAAGCAAAAGATTATACATAAGGTAGGCTGAGGACACAGTAATCATAAACATGGAGGCATGGGAGAAATTGTGGAGAAAAGATCATCAATTTTATTTGAACACAAATGTGATAGAAAATTGTTTCAAAGGTATAGCATGATGCTGCCAGACTCCTGCAATTATTGGAGTAATAAATAATCATATTCAAAAAATGTTGGAGGTGCACAAAGGAGAATGGAACCTTTTACCATGTTGGGCATGTAGTTATGCGCTTTTATCCTCAGCACTCCTGTGATGTAGATTATGTGAAGAGTTAGTCACTGGCTTAATGTCACCCAGTGAGTTACATGACTGAGAGGGGTTTTGAGCCGGAGTCTTCCCTTGTCCAAGTCTGAACCCTCCAGCTACTGCACTATTGTGGCTCCCTGTATCAGTTATAGGGCTGAGCTAGATAGAAGGCCCACAATCTAGCATTTCACCTTTACTTGTCCAAAAGTTTCAGATGATTCAATGGAGTCTCCATTTTCAGAGACAGTATGCTATGGGAAATCAGCTGCTGAGGGAGAATGCTAGGATAGACTGGTGCCTTCAAGCCCTGCTCGTAGCATCTGAAAGACATCTGGATGGCTATTGTGGCAGGAAGGCTCTATGTTTTTATTGAATATACATTTGCATCTCTTTCCTTTCCTCCACTGTAGTGTATGAGGCAGCTAGTATGGGAAAGAGAACTCCATATTAACAGCAGAGTTTTCACCCCCCAAAAAAATGTATTGGAGTGGGATCTCAGTCTTTTATTCACCATGCAGGGCCTTTGCCATTCAGTTTTTAAACTATATGAAACTGTAATTTCCACATAGCAATTTATTGATAATGTTTTCCACTTCTCTTAGTGCATGTGCAGGGCTTTAGGGCAAAACTGTCTTAGACTTTCATTTAACGTTGATTTGAAATCATTCAGGTGGCTATTCATGATGATATTTCACGGATGCTGGAAGACATGTGATATAAGGGCTTAATTGAAATGTCAGGAATAGTTGAGCGAAGAGGTCCACCACATCCATTAAAGCGCTACTTACAAGAATAATGAATTGTTATGCAGATAGAAAAGACAGCACTCAGGTGACAGGATGTGTATAACACACAATGTTAATGAGCTGAAATAGCACAATTTAAAGGATTTTCATGACTTCATGTACAATCATTACAATTAACATTGATCCATCAATATGCATTGACTCTGCATTGTACAACTTGTCTTGTCAAATGCAATTCCCCTTCCCTCAGTGGTGTGTGGCATGTGATCAGTTGTGTAAGTGATTCTGCAAGTGCCAGTCAAGAGGTGGGTCAAACAGTCCAGAAATTAGGCAAAGATCAAGTCCAAATGGTCAGAGTCAAGTACTCCAATGACAGATTAAAGGCATAGGGAAGGAAGCAGGCCAGAGAACAGAGAACACAGCTTCCAGTCTAGTCTAGAAGAGGGACATAAAATATACTAGAGTAAAGAAGGGCAAGACAAAGTGTGTATGTGTTGTTCAACTGGGTTTTCATACAGCAGGTTTGGTCATGTGCAGTTTCTAATTTAGGGGCTGGTGGTGAAACATGCAATTCTAATATGAATTTATGCAAATATAAAACCCAAGAGAAAACTGCTTTGGATACAAAAGATTATTGTTAATTTCACATGCTGTGTATCTAAAAGTTTATCTGCAATAGAAGCATATATTTGTTTTATATCAGTGTAACTAATGTATCTTCTCCCAAACAATTCTGAGTACTGTTGGTTGGTGAGGGCTCTTAAAAATATCATTAAAGCAGTTTATGTTTGTATTGAAGCTATGTCCTGAATATAGGTATAAGCCACCCTAGGGTAGAATAGATAGGCTCACCGTATATAGATATATTATATTATATTCCTTTTTGCTGTTAGTAAACTGGTTGTAAATTGAGCTGAAACCTAAACAGGACTTTTATAGGTCAGACCTATTATTTGCATTTTATACTTTTGATTAATCTTCATGTTTCAGTTTCCCCTACAATTTTTTATTTTCATTTATTTGGTAGTTTCTCATATATGATATTGCATGATTGCTATTAAACAGACTCACATCGGAGATACTGATACTGTGAGAATAACGTTTTAAGGCTACATAGTACATTTATAAGCAGCATTTTAAGGAGCTACCCATTGGCAGGTTTTTTTTAATACATCCATTAGCCTCCCGTAAACTTGGGACACACTACCAGGCCACATATCAGAGTTCCAGTGAGCTATAATGAATCAAAGGAGCACCCCTGTTTACATCTCACCTGAGTCATGAACTCTCCATGGCTCAGCTTGTTACATACAGAGTGGACATTCACATGGGTAAATAAGGCTGAGAGGGTGGGGAAGACCTGAGGAAAACCTTCTGGGCAACTTATAGGGGAATGTGTATTTTTTTATATTGATTCTTCATTCTTTTTGTTAGGCAGCAATACCAAACCCAGTTGATATGTCCTTTCAGACAACAGCAAGTACTATAAGTCAAAACAAAAAGCAGCCAGCTGACAAAAAAACCCCACTTCCTCCTTGCTTTCTGAGGCAAGTTTGTTCAGCTCACTCAATAGCCTGAGGCTTACTTTAGGGTTTCCCCGTACATCCCTTTTTCTGTCTTTAGCCCTCAACCAACTTCCCAGAATCAGTCTGCTGATTTTCCCATCAGGGGATTTTAACTTAGAAATCAGTGAGGGATATATAGACTTTTCATTCCAATGAAAGTTAGAATGATGTTGGACTGGAAAGTAAATGGTTACTATTAGCAATGGTTAAGACAAGGAGAATAAGGAAGATTAGCTTAAATTTAAAGTAAAATAAGGGAAGATTTGCTGAGTAATTGATTAGAATTTGGAATACAGAAAAGGGAGGCATGAGGAAGTCGAGGAAGAAAGGTTTAAGAAATTAGGATATGAAATGATACTTGTTTTTTGTTTTGTTTCTGTCATTGTTTGTTTATGTATTTGTCGTTGTTATGTTTTGTTTGTGTGGCTATAAAAACTGTTTAATAAAAATATTTAAAAATATATATATATAGACTTTTCATTCCATTACTACACTATTTCTGAGATACCTCCCCCCTCACTCACCAGCTCCATCACAGTTACAGCTTCCTGTATCTTTCCTCCTGCCCCTTTCTTATGTTGGGTTTTGGTTTTGGTTGACAAAGTTTATTTTGACAAATTTTATTTTAACCCTTGTGATCCCCATGCTTGCCAATATTCTTTTAGGCATAAATAATGTCATGGGGGGAGAGAGAGAGAGAGCTTGTATAGTCATGTTTTTCAACCCTATGAATTGACAGTCTTTTTTAGAATAAAGCTAGTTGATTGGGAAAGATGGTACCTTATTCTGCATCTTCCATTTTTAGATGGAAACTGTCAGTTCAATAAAAACTCTACAATATTATTGAATGATTTTGCAATGCTCATGAAAGCGGCTCTGAATGACGACTGTGATTAGTGCTGCCTAGTTCAGGTCACTTTTAGCTGGAGAGCATACAAAAAGCTTTGCTGGAGCAAACTAAGGGACCATCCACACTTCTGTTAGTCCCATAATTTCTGAGCGATTTTTGTTTTGTCCCACTACTTTCCCTACTGAATGGGAACAAACGTCATACAGGTTTTCTGCAGATTGTTTTCATAGAATCATAGAATCATAGAGTTGGAAGAGACCACAAGGGCCATCGAGTCCAACCCCCTGCCAAGCAGGAAACACCATCAGAGCACTCCTGACATATGGTTGTCAAGCCTTTGCTTAAAGACCTCCAAAGAAGGAGACTCCACCACACTCCTTGGCAGCAAATTCCACTGTCGAACAGCTCTTACTGTCAGGAAGTTCTTCCTAATGTTTAGGTGGAATCTTCTTTCTTGTAGTTTGGATCCATTGCTCCGTGTCCGCTTCTCTGGAGCAGCAGAAAACAACCTTTCTCCTTCCTCTATGTGACATCCTTTTATATATTTGAACATGGCTATCATATCACCCCTTAACCTCCTCTTCTCCAGGCTAAACATGCCCAGCTCCCTTAGCCGTTCCTCATAAGGCATCATTTCCAGGCCTTTGACCATTTTGGTTGCCCTCCTCTGGACACGTTCCAGTTTGTCAGTGTCCTTCTTGAACTGTGGTGCTCAGAACTGGACACAGTACTCCAGGTGAGGTCTGACCATAGCAGAATACAGTGGCACTATTACTTCCCTTGATCTAGATGCTATACTACTATTGATGCAGCCCAGAATTGCATTGGCTTTTTTAGCTGCCGCGTCACACTGTTGGTTCATGTCTAGTTTGTGGTCAACCAAGACTCCTAGATCCTTTTCACATGTAGTGCTCTCAAGCCAGGTGTCACCCATCTTGTATTTGTGCCATCTTGTTTTGATTCAGCAATAAACTGTGGGTTTTCCAGAAGAAAGCAGTGAGACAAAAGAAGAACCTCTCAGACACAGGCCTAGAAATCATGACACAAACAGAAGAAAAAAAGGAAGTGTGGATGATTAATCTAGGTCCATCTAGTCAAGTATCCTGTTCTCAAAGGGCCTAACCAAATGCCTACAGGAGGCCTTCAAGCAGGCCATGGGTGCAACCACACACTTGCAACACGCTCCCCAGAAACTGATATTCAGAAGCAGACTAGGCATTTGATTATTTTCTGATTGTTTAATTTCTATACCGCCTAATATATTTAAAAACATTTCTAAGCAGTGTACAGAAAACTGAAGCAACAACAGGCGAACAAAATATTACAAAAATACAGTTACATATAAAAACTGTTACAGTAAAGCTACAAATATATAAAAATCAGTACCAATTCATTTCCCTTCTGACACCCTCTCCCTCTCAGCCTCTGAGTTCCTATCCAAAGTCCAAACAAACTCTCAGCTCATGCCCAAAAGTCTTGCGATGAGAAGAGTTGCGCTTCAAGACCCCCAAGCCACCCCAGGAGAATAAAGACACAAGGACACAGAATTTAGGTTAATGTTAATGGGCAAAATTTAGGCCACAACTTTATTGGTTACAGAATGTGAGCGGTATTGGCTTAAGCATTGGCATCAACAGACTATATCTGACTCCTGCCAGCCTTGCCAGTCTGGAAGGGTAAACCACCAGTAGGGGGAGCCCCACCAATGCAGATTGACTCAAGCCCCCCTGGGTTCCTGCTGGGTCTTGGCATGCCCCTAGCCCCTCCCTGGGCTTTGGGCGAGATCCACACGCCCGGATTCCTTTAACAGAATACCCTTACACATGAAGAGGAAGGTGATGGCTGCACCTCACCTCCCCCACACATTGCTATTCCAATGCCTAACTGCCAAACTTTACAAAGTTGTGACGATTACTACGAGGTAGGCAAAAACCAAGTGGCTGGGGCCAATTTGCCAAGTGGAAAAAGTCCTACCAGGCCCCTCAACGGCAACCAACCGAAGTCCATAGCAAGGCCAGTGACCTTACCTAAAAGAGGGTGGGAGGGTGGGAGATCCGCGGTGCGAGGCTGAAAGGGGAGATGCCAGAGTTGCATCGTGGGTTTAAATGGGCCCCGGCCATGCCCCCACAGCGCCCTGATTGGCTGCCTGGCAAATGGTGTGGCTGGGACACCCTCAGCGTGACACAGGATGCTATCCTGCACCACGCTGAGGCAGGGATGGGGCCTAGCAGCCTGAGCGCAACCCAGTCCCACTGGGAAGCAGAACTGATTTCCTGGAAACAGCAGACATCACTCTTGTTTCTCATGCCAGTCTTGCTTTTTATGGGCAGAACCAAAGTGGATGGTATTTCCTCAGGCTGCCCACAGCTGTGCCCCATTCAGCTGCCCTCTCCACACTCCTGCCTCCATATGTGAGGTTGTCTGGTTGGTTGGACCAGTTAGGCCTACCCCTACTCCGTGACATATGCACCGAACCCCACACCCCACTATGTGTGCACTTGGTGGCCATGTATGAAGCTTCTCTGTGCACACACTGCCAACCATGATTCCCCATCCAATGGAGGAGCCCTGTGTGCTTCATCATCAGAGATGAGGCTAGTCTGTCGGACACATGCTTTCCAATGCAGGAAAGGAATCAGGTGAACCCTCCATTAGTTTTATTCAGTGTCGGCCAGTTCAGCCGGGGGGTGGGGTTGAGATCTTTTTACTGCCCCCCAAAAAGGAGAAGGGGGGAGGGAATTGCCACTGCATGTACAAAGGCTTTTAGTAGGTACAAATGAATATGGATATATAACTAGAAACATGATATTCCTTCACTTCACTGGTTTTAATATTAAAGTACATTATCATACCAAGACACCTCTAGGCACTTCACAAAATTAGTTTATGAAATCTTAATAGTACAGCTTGCTCTGCTAAGTTTCACACTAAAAGCAAGAGTGGAGAGGAAAAAGAACCTAAAACAGGTTGTCATTATTTATACAAAGGGTCGAAAGATGTGTAGCAGACCTAATTCTTCCAGAGGATTTGAGGTCTTCACAATATGTGAAGACCACCAAAGCCATAATTTTGTATTTTTGTACTGAGCATTGTGTTTCCTTCTCCATCCTCCCAGATTCTTTACTGGGTGTAAATTATGATAGTTTCACATTGATAGCAGGTGCATTTACCAAGGAACAGCTATGACAGGAAAAAAAGAAATGGTTGACGTAATTCTCCATGCCAAAATAGCCCATCTCCAGTATTTCTAGACTTTTCTTGCAAAACATTAAGTTTCTTGTCTCCACCTTACACCCTGTTCCCTCTCAAACTAATGTGTGATTTTTGTATGAAGAATATGTCCTTCAGATCAAAGAGCAAAACCTTTTTTAAGAAACTTATTTTTACAACTAATATCTCTCTCATTGGCTTCTCTGTGTCAAAACTGCAATGTGTTTCTGTTGCTCTTCTTAATTCTAGTATGATAAATTCTAGTATGATAATTCTAGTAGCTAAAGTTAGGTTGACATTTTCTGTAACTGACATTTCCTAGACTAATTAAATAGTAAAGAACCAACAAACTTGTAGAAGAGAGTTGCCCTGAAGATGTTTTAGGAGCATCTTCCTTCATGGCTTCTCACCATTGATTTGTTATACAACCTCCACATGCAACAAGAAGTAGGACGCATGGCCGGCCTGCCCATGAGGTGGAATGAGACAGCTGCCTTGGGTGGTGGAATCTGCCACCAGAGAAGCAAAGAGAAGTGGCCAGAAGCTGCCATGGCTGTACAACCCCAGTAAACAAAGCTTTGGTGGAGGGTAGCGACTTCCCTCATGGAAGCAAAATGGGCTAGGCTGCCCCTGCTAGGAGGAACTATAGATCAATGGGAGAGTAGGCCCTGACTGGCTTAACAACCCCACTCTAGGAAAAGCTGAAGCAAGAACCAGATGCAGCTAATGTCTTAAAGGTAATACGACTTAATTCTGGGTTTTGTTATTGCTACTGAGGAACACAAATGCCAGGTCCAATTCATGAACTTCAAGGGGCATTTTCTCCCCCAGCTCTAGCCTCCTTATGTCCATATGATTGGTTTTATGTTGAAAATATAAGTTTGTGCTGCATGGCCATGCCATTCCAGTTGTGTGGCTCAAAATGCACTTGACTTTAAGTATTTCCATTAACACATGCATCACACAGGCACCAGAGAAGTAAACCGTGGAAAACTGCATACGAAGGTTGAGTTGTTGTCAAATGCAAATTAACATGTTATGGCGGCCTCAGTTACTTTAAAGTCATTTCAGACAGCTCTGGTGGGCTTCTCAGTTCTGTTTGGGCAAGGAATGAAAGCCTGGATAAAAATCATTTTTCAAAAAAGTATATAAAATTTGCAGTAGAAATGACATGAATAATGTATGCTATGTACACTGGCACATTTGTCAAATACTAAAAAGATTCCATATGAGCAGTTAAATGGATTTCTTGGAAGACTATGAATATTATGGAAACAAAACGGAGGTGGTAGAAATAAAGGTGTGCACAGGCAAGTCATCAATATGACTTAAAGTTCAGCCGTGCCAGTTGGCTGGCTATGCATAGCTAAATCTAAATCTGGGAATCTAAAGTATGTGCCATATTCCTCCCATTCCTGCTGTCTGATGCACCCTCTCTGGGATAAGAGAAGAGCTTTAGCTCTCTGATAGGTCATCTGCTTTGCATGCAGAAGGTCCCAGGTTCAATCCCCAGCATCTCCAGGAAGATCTGGGAGAGACTCTTGAAGAGCTACTGCCACTCAGTGAACTAGATGGACCAATGATCTGACTCAGGACAAGGCAGCTTCCTATATTCCTACATTTCCAACACGTTCAAAACCTGTAATCTTCCCCTCTTCTGCTCCTGTGAGATATCGCAACCAGGCCCATGTCCTACTTAAAACCATTTAAGTGCAAGTCTGCCATTTGAATTCCCCACAGTGCCCTGCTCCTGCATATTTTCATCCACATGAGCAGAAAGAACATGCGCTAGCTGAGTCACATTGCACCACAGGGCAAACAACACTTAAACAAGAGGGAATGAGCAGCCAGACCACAGAGCAAAACGTAGAGTAAAAGAATATGCCATTTATTTTATGGCAAAATAGAAGGAGCGAGTAGTTCCATGGTCCTGGGGTGGCAAACCATCGGCTGGATGAAACCTGCAAAGTCACAGTGAGTGACCCGCCAGCCAGAATCAGGTGCTTCTTTTCCTTTCTGCAAAGGTGCATCTTCCAGTATGCAGTGCTGGAAGTTCAAAACTTACTTCTCAGCCCAGTGTTGCAACAAAGAGGTAAGAGAAGTAGAGGCGAGTGTGGTGTCTCCCTGAATTGGGCTGAACAGATTCTAGAAGCATTCTTAGAGCTTTATCATTATTTGGTCTGATTTTTGGTGGTTGCAGGCAAACTTCAATGTGTGGGCTGCTTTAGTATATGTGCCTCCATTTTCTAAATATCTGCTGGATTTCTGCTCATGATTTTATAAATTGCGACTTGCCCACTGCCGTACTGACTGTGTGGGCTAGAAATGCAGGGGGTGCATCATGTATTTTTAGCTTTGAACTCATAATGGCAGTTTTATTATGTCTCTTATTACTTTTCAATAGCCTTCTCAGTTTCTATGACTTCTATTTCATCTAATACGACACCTTTCTATGCCATCAGTGTTTTCTTATTATGGGGTAAGAAAATGGTTGTTATCCATGTGTGTTCCTGCACCTAGCATGGAGAATCTGACTGGTGAGACGTACTGATCATAATGAGGGTCTAACATATGAACATCAATGTATTCTCTGTTGCCCCCGAACTATTTCCCCCCTAGCCAGGAACACTGGGAGTCTTTTTTATCTTACTGCTATTTCAGTGTTTCACACCCACATATGCATGGGGCACAGAGCACTGGAAGAACATTTTGAAGATTTTAAGATGAGGAAAAGTTGGTAGGGTGGGGCAGTAGCACTCATATGGCCTTGACTCCCCCTCCCAGTAAGCAGCAGTGAGGCAGGTTGTGGAAGGTCAAGTAAGCATCTCTGCCTTGCTCCATAATATCAGTTATAGAGCAGGCTTCCTCAACCTCGGCCTTCCAGATGTTTTGAGACTACAATTCCCATAATCCCTGACCACTGGTCCTGCTAGCTAGGGATCATGGGAGTTGTAGGCCAAATACATCTGGAGGGCCGAGGTTGAGGAAGCCTGGCTATAAAGCATTAATCAAGCTCTGTTTGCTACCATTTCAACAGTGATGTGTACATTTAGATTGTGAGTACACAGTTCAGCCTTGCACTGTCTCTAGTCTTTACCTACAAAATTAAATCACCTTCATAGGGAAGGCAAAAAGTCTTTAGCTCACTTTTGCTTCCATCTGTAACATATGATAGAGTTTATCATCCCTCCATATTTTTGCTTTCTCCAATTGCTTCAAATTCCTCACCATAGAAGATGCATATTGGCATGAAATGTTTTTATTTTAAGTTTACTCAGGAAAAACTCTGAATAAAGAGTAGCATAAAATTCTGTATAAAACATGAGCAGATGTTCAGAGTTAACAGTCTACGGAAAACTAGTCACTACATTTTATTTCTTGCAGAGCAACAAATATGACTCATGAATGTTATCTAAAAGGAATTAGAATGATTACTTTGCATACATTAACAGATTGGCATCGTCACACTTACGGGGTTACCAACTCCTACTCCCTTTTTACAGAGAAAAGAGCTGATTCGACAGAGTAGTCGAGGTCAGGCGCAAAGCAGGTGAGCAAAGATCCTGACCTATTTCCAGCAGACAAGAGCCGTGCCTTAGTCATTTTCACATGTAAGAATATGATGTGATGTGCTGTTGCTCACTAAAATATTGGGTGCACTTCTGGAGTTGGGGCAGCTATGTGTATACCATAACAACTGACAGTGATATCAATAGATTGGGCATATATGATGTGTGATTTATATCTTGGGCCCTGCTGATGCAATACAGTCTTGGCTTTCTACAATCTTGAGGTATAGCAGCCATGCGGAAAGGAAAAATATTGAGAAAGAGAGTGATATCTACAGGAACCTACCGAAGAATCAGATTTTAAAATAAATTGTAGTCATGGCTGTCTTAGCATATGTGGCACCGGGGTGCAAAGATCCGCCCGGCTCCCCCCCCCCAGGTTGCCCACTCCCAGGCACGCAGTAGGGCAGAGCCGGCCTCCCGCCTCAGTGTCTCGCTGGCTCGGTCACCCCCGAACCCACGGCAGCAGAAGAGCCCGCTGCAGTGCTTCAACTGACAGGCTGTCTCTTCCCCGGACTCAACTCTCGGGGCCCGGACTCTTGGCCTGGTGCCCCTAAGAGCCTGGCGCCCGGGTGCCCCGCACCCCTAGCACCTATGGGTACGATGGCCCTCACTGTAGTAAAACTTCCATAGAAGTTTCCAGTTCTGTTCTGAAATCTATGGGACTACTTGGCTATCATGTAGGGTGATCACCGAAGCATTCTAGAAAAGAGGGCAATACATCACCAAAAAAGAAAAGCAGAAGATGAAACAGATTAGTCCCCATACACTAATTTAGTAACGTATGAAGAAACCTGATGGATCAGCCCATCTTGCCCAGCACCCTATTCTCACAGCATGGAAGCAGCTGCCCATGTGAAGCTGACAAGCAGAACTCCGCATAACAGCCCTCCCCTGCCCTGTGGTTTCCAGCAATTGGTATTCAGAAACACTGTGCCTCTAACTGTGGAGGTAGAACATATCTATCTGGATTAGTAGTCACTGATAGCCTTATCTTCAACAAATTTGTAATTGCTCATAGAATCACAGAATTGTAGAGTTGAGGATCATCTAGTCCAACCCCTACAATGCAAGAATATGCAGCTATCCTTTACAGGAGTCAAACCTGCACCCTTGGCATTATCAGCAGCATGCTCCTCTGACTGAGGTGGACTCTCTTATAAAGCCATTCAAGTTGGTGCTGTTGTTTATAACAGTTATTTGTGAATTTATTGATATGTTCTGTTTAGGTTGGAAACTGCTTTGGGACTAAGTGAATAACTGCCTCAAACTTGTGTGTGGTGGGCGAAGGGAAGTCCAGATCAGTAGTCATGAAGTTGGAATCTCATAGACTCAGTTAATGAGATTTTAGAAGCAATTTAATCACACTAAAAAAGGGAAAGCCTAAAAGTAATTTGTTGAATTAATTTCATTTCAACAAGGGTTGTATTTAAATGCAGTGCGTGCTCATTTATTCGGTAATTCGTTTATTTGCTTTACTTTTAAATCCACATTTGAATTTTTGCTTGAAAATGCTTTTAACTTTGCATTTAGTATTCTTTTTATTATGCTAAGGAAAGGTCTGAATTTTGCCTAGGCTGCTTTAATAATGCACAATAAGTATGAAGTGTATTTTTTGCAGCGCTTTGGCGAAACATATTCATTCAAATATTTTGCATGACTTCAAGCCAACATCTGAGGGCTTAAGTTGTACAAGCAAAGCTTAATTCTGTGTTGTGGCTTGTGGAGGTACCTTGGTTTATTCAGAACTTTTTATTCCCAAGGCAGCTATTATGGACATGGCTACTTCTTGCCAACTTGATGTACCCAGTGTACCCTGTACATTATACAGACTGTATATGGTATATTAGGAAGTATGGAGGTGGCAGCATGGTTAAAGCTTGCTTGCAGGTGCACTGACAGCTTGAAGCATCTGTCTGCCATTCATGCAGCGGTGCCCTGAGTCATTCAGCAGCAGGTAAGGTGGAAGGGGAGGAGCAAGGAGGGCGGGACAGAGCCTAGGACTTGTTGATCAGAAGGTTGGTGGTTCGAATCCCCGCAACGGGGTAAGCTCCCGTTGCTCAGTCCCTGCTCCTGCCAACCTAGCAGTTCGAAAGCATGTCAAAGTGCAAGTGGATAAATAGGTACCTCTCCGGCGGGAAGGTAAACGGCGTTTCCGTGCGCTGCTCTGGTTTGCCAGAAGTGGCTTAGTCATGCTGGCCACATGACCCGGAAGCTGTACGCCGTTTCCCTCGGTCAATAAAGCGAGATGAGCGCCGCAACCCCAGAGTCGTCTGCGACTGGACCTAATGGTCAGGGGTCCCTTTACCTTTACCTTATAGTAGAAGACAAATGGAGCATGTGTGTTGTGTGTCTGTGCACAAGAAAGGTGGACTAAATAAGGAAATCAAGCAAGCAAAGATTTTAAGGTTCTTGGGAAATATCCATAAAGCACACAGGATATACTGCAGCTTATGGCAATATTTGCCTGCCACTGTCTCAGTTCTTTTGGGGACCTATATCTTTGACTCTGTATTTCTGTTGAAATCACAGTAATTATTTCTATACATAGCTGCGTATTTATATTTGCATAATATAAGTGCAGTGGTACATGTGCACATTCTCATCCTCTTTCCTCCTCTTTTTTATGATGCAATGCATCTCTTTCTCTCTCTCTCTGATGCTGAGTCAAATTGCTCATATGAGTGGCCAATTCATATGACTCTAGCATTCACAGGCGTTCTTTGTGATGGAAAAATGCATTAAAACTACCAGTACTTTACAAGCTATGTGAATCTACAAGAGGTGCAATAACATTTGAAGAGGATGAGGAAAAAGATCTCAGATAGCTAAGATATGCTAACTATCCCATTTAAAATACATTAATGAAAGGGATAACGGAAGAGAAATTTACTTAGGAGCAGGACCTGGATCATCTGCCTAAGAAATTAATTGGGGGCAATGGGAAAAATTAATTGAACTGACTTGGGTGGCCTGTGATGGGGTAAAAATTGATTGAAAATTTTATTTGGGGTGATTTGAATGGGAAATTAAGTGGCTTTCCTTCTGTGAAAAGTAAATTCTAGCAATTATTTCTAAATTTGCACATATGCATATAAATTAGCATTTGCAAATAAGAGCCTGAGGCCGGGATCTTTTAAGTGCCAAGCAGCACCACTATTGACTTACACTTTTAGAAAGAAGAATACTTTTTAAAGAAAAGCATTTTTACTTTCTTCCTCATTGATATTTATGTCCAGTAATGACCTCTCAGACATTCCACATAGAAGAAACATTAATTCAGTCACCCCTTGTCTCATAATTATCGGTTAATAATTGTTCATTCTGGATGTCTGTACAGTGGTACCTCAGGTTACATATGCTTCAGGTTACATACGCTTCAGGTTACAGACTCCACTAACCCAGAAATAGTGCTTCAGGTTAAGAACTTTGCATCAGGATGAGAACAGAAAACATGGTCTGGCAGCGCGGCGGCAGCAGGAGGCCCCATTAGCTAAAGTGGTGCTTCAGGTTAAGAACAATTTCAGGTTAAGTACGGACCTCCAGAACGAATTAAGTACTTAACCTGAGGTACCACTGTACAGCAAACTCTTTTCCAAAGTTACTATTGAATGGATGTGGTAGGAGGGCAGTAATATTGCCCCAAATCTGGGTGAAATTTCATAGCAGACAATATAATTTTAAAGTGTTTAAATAAACAAACTACAGTACCATATTTCTGAGGATAAATTCTCAAATAATGACAGTATCTTGAATGTGAAAGCAAGCAAGCAGAGAGGCCTGAAGTTAAGGCCTTTATTGATTTTCCCCAAAGACGCCTCTTTTCTTGTTTCAAAGTAATTAACAATAGAGTGCTACTTTTCTCCTTAGCTCTACTTTATTGCCTTTTAAATCTTCAGAGGCTCCTCATTTTTGTTAAAGGGTAGCCCTTAGTTCAATTCCTTTTTCTAAGGCCACAATGTCCTTTTATAATTACAGTATTCAATTCTCTTTATGGAAGCCATAGCCCTTATTTTCTTTATCTTGTCCTTGCTTATAGTGCAATCCAAAGTGTGTTTACTCAGAAGTAAGTCCCACCAAGTTCAATGGGATTTTATGCCTAGTTAGCAGGATACGCATTTCACTGCTCTGGAAGGAATAGTAGGAGTGCTTCTGCCTTGTACCAGAACAGTACAAAGTGTTTTACCCTTTCCAGAGATATCATCAAGAATAAAACTTCAATCTTTTCCCCTCACTGTATTCTTATGCTACTTGCTGACCACCAATCATTTATTAATAAGATTTTCATTTGATAACACTGAATGGGTGCTTTCTGCCTTATGAAATCTCTATTTGAAATGCATTCTTTGTTTGAATAGTGGTTTTTTTTGGGGGGGGGGTGCACTGAGGGAATAGTCTCTGTTAGTTGACACATTTCCCCCTGCATTCCTCTGTAACAGTCTGCCACTCTATCGAAATTCAAAACATGTTCAGGTAGCCTTGTAAGTTCTTTTGCACCCACTGACAAGATGGAACTTGCTCCAAATAGTACTCAACACCCATATATAGGACATACTATTGATATGTACTTACTAATTCATAGATAATTAATATTACCTGTTATTATTTTCTCCAAGTAATGTTGTATATATTGCATATGGAAGAGATAATTGTTCAGCCTTGAGTTTGTATTGCACCACCCACTCACTGCTCTGCCTCCCAGACTTCAGATATGAGTGTATGCAATAAAATATCAATTTAGTTCCTGTAGAAAATCATAGCAGATCAGCAGAACAGAGAGTTCCTGGACACGAAAATCTCCAAACTAGCTGTGGAACAGAATGAGGGAGATCCTCAACAAAGGAATGTAATAACATTACAGCAATGAAATCAGGCTAAAATAAGAAACCCTACCAAAGGCATAGGCAGAATCAACAGAAAGAAAATAAAGACTTTTTACGTTACATCTGAAAATGGCAGGATATAGCTAAATATAAAATAGGAGTGGACACAAACACAGAGAGAGAGTACCAAGTTCTCTAGTTTATAGAAAAGAAATTATAAGATTAGCAACAGTATAAAAAAATGAAAGGGGAAGGAAAGAATCTGGGTGAAAAATAAGACACTTTGTCTTTGAAATATATTTTCGAAAAATGAGCAGAAAGCTATGAAGCTCAAAGACATGATGAACAATGGGCAAAAGAGGACAGAAAATAACAATTCAAGGCTCATCGAAACTTCCTCTTGTCCCGCTGCTTTCCCCCAGGAAAACTGTTCTTTAGTGCTCAATCAGAGCAAATGGTCATTTGAGCTTTTCCCAGATTGCCATTTGTTTCAATCTATTGCTAAAGAGCAGATTTTTTCCTTGGAAAGGAGCAGAGCAAGGGGGAAATGGCTCTGACATATTCCTAGAAACACAGGAAACCACTCAGCCCTGTGCTTTCTAGGCACAGGACAAGCAGAAGTATGGATGAGCCCTTAGTATTGACCGCAAAGTCATCATGATTAAGAGCAAAGAATGGAAAGCAAAGAGCCGACACAATGTCAGAGAGACCCTGCTCAAATGTATTAATGTTATACTGGCACCTCCCAGCAACAGGCTCTTCTCAGAGGTTGCCCCAACACTGTGCAATGACCAGCCTCGTGAGGTGAACTCAGCCCCGTCACTGATGGCTCTTTGGAAACTGACAAAAACTGACTGTAAGAGGCTATTGACTGATATGCAGCTGCTGACCGAATTTAATTCTAGTTAGCTTACCTTGATTTTAGCAGATGCCTTGTTGTGTTTTCATTTTGTAAACTAATTTTGAAAAGCAATATATCTAAATAATATATAAATACTGTTAAATAAAGAAATATAACTTTGGGGAACCCAGTATCTTGAAGAAAAGAAAAGTTGTTGATGGAAAGTTAATGGGAGTTGTTACAGTTAGAACGCTAAGTAGAAAGCCATGAAAAGACAGAACCATAAAAATCAAGATTATATAAAGAAAAAGAAAGGAATAAGCATTCAACCCTGAAACAGGAGAGTAAGCCAAGCTAAGAATGGAATTCTGCAGTGACACAATAATAAAAAGGAAATAAAAAGTTAAGGAAAGTTTCTGCTGAATGACAAACATTGAGAAGCATCTCAAAAAGAAAAAAAAATGATAAAATAAAATCCATACACTGAGAGAAAATAACATGCTCAAGCAATTTAGAGACAAGAAAGAAGAGAACTCAGAGTTGGCCAACAAAGAAGAACAGTATGGGGGTGGTTTTAGTGGCAGAAATAAGCAGTTTTGAAGATAAACTAACCAGAATCCAATGAAATAGTAAACATTTAGGGTGAGATTCAGCTAACAAGTCCCACTAGGAGAAGCCAGCTCAAGGATTCCCACTAGCACAACAAGGCTTCCCCTTCTTTCCAACTGCTGTGTGTCCCCCTTTAGCCCCCCAAAAATAGGGATGAGAAGGAATATCATTGCATCAGGCAAGCTGAAAAGCACCAACAGGACAATTGCCATAGTGCTCTGTTGAATTTCTCCTATATTTTTGAAAAATGAAGCAAGTTACCAAACTGTTTAAAGGCAGGTGGGGAGAGATGGAATATGATGAATGGCTGAAGCCGAAATAGGGACAAAATAGGAGAAAGGAAAATTCAGAAAGAAAAACACGAAAAGCAAAGAGAACTATTGGAGGTAGAGAAATGAAAAGCAGCTTTTGGGGGGAGGGAACACAACCATGAGCATAAACAGGAGGAGTTTTAAGTTGATGGAAGTAAGGATGGAGCAAAGAATTAATCACAGAGAATTAACGAACCGGAAAGAGAGGAAACCAACTATGGATCATTTAGCAGAAGAAAAGGAGGTGAGCACAAGTTCCTTGAAATGGACAGAGGAGCAAGAGAATCAAGTGCAGTAGAAAGAATACATAAATAGTCGCTGGAGGAAAATGTAAGGGAAATTGAAGTTGATAGAGGAGATGATTGAGAAAAAAATCTTGAGCCAAATCAATATTATGATGTAGCGATTACCACTGGGCAGGTAACTGGCACAAGCTTGTTTCTTACCCCAACCCCTTTTGCAAACCTGCTCCTTTTCTGTCATTTAGTGGCTATTTACACTAAAGAGTAATAATAATAATAAAGCAGCACAAATCTCTAGTCAATTATTCATGGGTAAATCAATGTTCTAAAGAGCCTGTATAATGTAATGGCTTATAAACATGTATCCAGTTATGAGATGAGTTATGTTACAATGCAGACAGAGTATAGCCATATACCTCTCACTCTAAAAGGATTCTATTTTGTTCACTGTTTTACAGTTCTGAGGTTGCCACATATATGTATTCCATGAGGTTGGTATTTTGTTTATTTCTGGCAGGACAGATTTACAAAATCATGGATCACACACCACAAAATTCAGTAATTTTGATCTGGTTAAAGAGTTTGTACAAAAGGGTGAAGCTGTGGATCCAGTCATTGGGCGTGAACAGCCCCATCGATACCTATGCCATCCATTGCCCTGTAGGCTGATATATTCACCCATTCTCTTTCAAAATGCACCAGATCAAGCAACCATTAATGGTGTGCATATGCATTGTGTTTGAACCTAGCAATCACTGCTGCAATACCATATGAGATCTACAGAGGAGAGAGGGACAGGGACAATAGGGCTTGTTATAGTTCACCCACCCAACATACCTGACTCAGGCCAGCCCTAGGATAAATAGCAGGCTGAGCTAGGAGTGTCAACACCCTCCCCGTGGTCAGCTTTCAAGTGTTCCTAAATTGTGTGGCTTGTGTTGGATTTCAAAACCCAGCCTTGTAACTAAAAGGCTCTCCTTCTTCCAGGCTTTCCCATCAATGTCTGTGAAAGGAGCCCAGAACTACTTCTAAATACAGTATTGTAATTCTGTCCTAGTACACAGCAGACATTATTCTGAACATGGGCGTAGCCAGGGTTTGGGGGGGGGGGGACTTTGATAAGGCGGGACAAAAAGCAAACCACTGAGCTCAGCTCAGTGACACCTTCTGCTTAGCACCCAAGTGTTGCTCAGTTCATACACCCCTCAACCTGGCCCTGTGCCTTCTCAGAACATTGTAGCATGATGCTCATGTCTACTGCTTTATGGGGCCTACAGCTAGCCCATATGTTATACCTACAAGTCTCATATGAGCTGGGTGTGGGTTCATTTAACCATGTACTATTTTTCTGCAAAGACATGCTGTCTCTACCATTGGCTGAGATTTCGTTTTGCCCAGCCCAACTGCTCCTACCTGTTTATCCCCCTCATTTTGCAACCACAGACTATTTGCCAAATAGGAAACAGATAACAACCTTTGCCTTATCGGTTGTAGAAAAGTGCCACTGAATGTAAAAATGTCACTAGTTAAGGTCAATATGGTATTTTAAAGTGTCTTCCAAATCACAGTCATGTTAAGCAATTGGCTTAATGCCGAAGCAAAAAAAAAAAAGCAGATAGATAGATGATAGATAGATAGATAGATAGATAGATAGATGATAGATAGATAGATAGATAGATAGATGATAGATAGATAGATGATAGATAGATAGATAGATGATAGATAGATAGATAGATAGATAGATAGATAGATAGATAGATGATAGATAGATAGATAGATGATAGATAGATAGATAGATAGATAGATAGATAGATAGATAGATGATAGATAGATAGATAGATAGATAGATAGATAGATAGATGATAGATAGATGATAGATAGATAGGACCAAGCCTGCTTGGAATTAGCAATGTACACTTTTGGCTTCAAGCAAGAGCCTTGTGTGCCAAGTTTCAGTCTGAAGAAATACTTACAGCCAAGATGTAAACCTTTGAATGTTACAATTTATAAGAAAATGACAGTCTTCTGGCATTAAAATTACAATTGCAAAGTTATACATTCCCCCCTCAAAAGTAACCTCTGCCTTCTTGCAGCGTGTCTTATATTATCGGTTCTGCCGTATGTCCTAATTAGCACCCCACCTCAAGTGTGTCCTTGTCAGCTTGTCAAAATATCAGAGCCATTCAGAAGGTCCCAAAGGAGGGAGTCAGAGTAGCAGCAAAGATCAGTCAAATGGAAGCAGTTCCTTTTTCTTTTCTCTATACTTAAAAAGAAACCGGGGGGGGGGGGGGATGGCCACAAGATTGGATAGTTTTAAAAGACAGACAAATTGATGGAGGATAAGGCTGTCAACATCTACTAGCCACAGTATGCCTCAATTGTGCTGCTCGGAAACACAACTGGAGGGAGTGCTGTTGCATTAAGGTTCTACTTATGGGCGTCTCACAAGCATCCGGTTGGCCGCAGTGAGAACAGGATGCTGGGCTGAATGGGCCTTTAGCCTAATTCAACGGGGCTCTTCTTACATTGTGATGTTCAGCGTTGCAGTGAAATTAACTCTCTGTGCAATACATAAAGCTCATCTGTGTCAATTTTATTAAGCTGAATCAGTAAAGAGTCCATAGGGGGTAATAGTCTGAATCATATGGTTTTTAAGTTCCAGTGCCAGGCCTTATTGTTGCTGATTTGGCTCCTTATTCCTGATCTCTCTCTGTTCCACTGCAAAGCCATCTTGTCTCTTTGAATACAGTGGCCTGTCAAGAAGCACTCATTATGCAAAATGTGACACCGATTTCTCTCGCCTATGCTGCTGTCAACAAGCCCAGGGGATGCCGAGTGTGGAGTCCCCGTTTCTCCCTTTTGTTCATTATGCTTTTTGATGCACCATTGCTAATGGCTTGTGAACATTCTTGTGTTGAGCGCTGGGTGCCTTTAGCAGAATTCCTGCATTTGGCAGAGGAGGAGATGGGCAGCTGCTGGGTTCTGTTACACCATCTGGATGGCTCTTTTTTTCCTGGACCCGGCAGGGACAGGAGATTGTAAATCTTGACTTGCCACTTTCAAAGGGTTAACAAAAGAATTAAGGAGCTGCATTAGCATCAGAGAAGGAGGGCAGCTCTGCTACCATGGCTTACATATGTAGAGTGTTGAGAGAAGTTTGTCACTGTGTAGTTGGGGCAGCCAAGGAAGAAGCTAAGGAGGAGGACAATGAGGAGAGTTATGGAAGCAGAGAAAATTACCTTTAGGGAACACAATGCTCTATTGAGCTACAGGAATCCAGCTTTGGTGAATTGTTGCAAGTGAATGAAATCTGGAGTTGGAAACAGAGAGAAGCATTTTAAAGAGCTGGTTGTCTGTGTATTCTTATTTCAGCAATGAGATTGTGATACTCTTTAAACTCAGTTGTTATAGTCTGGGAAATATACGCAAACCATAGGTAGGAGAGGAGAATTAAAAAACACTGGAGTATATATTTATATACCTAAAATTACCCATTCAAAGTTATTCCTCATCAGCTTGAATTTTCACTTGCCTAGATTTTTTTAAAAAAAAATAATTCACAGCTATTTAAAACTGTGCTACTGTAACTTATACTGTTTCAGCATAAAGAAAATGGTTATGATTTTTTTTTTTTAAGTTGGGTTGTATTTCTGGAATTGAAGTGTATGAGCAATGCACATGCCTGCTGTTTGAGAAGGGGGGAAACCCTGAAGCTCTTTACTGTAAAGCCAACCAGCAGCTGCAGCTTATGCAAGATGTAGCATCATGACTGGTCACTGGGGCAGAATATTGCTTAACGAATTGTGCTGGCTCCCAATTAATGACTGAGCTAGGTACAGTGGTACCTCAGGTTAAGAACTTAATTCATTTTAGAGGTCCGTTCTTAACATGAAACTGTTCTTAACCTGAAGCACCACTTTAGCTAATGGGGCCTCCTGATGCTGCCGTGCCGCCAGAGCACGATTTCTGTTCTCATCCTGAAGCAAAGTTCTTAACCCGAGGTAGTATTTCTGGGTTAGCGGAGTCCGTAACCTGAAGCATCTGTAACCTGAAGCATCTGTAACCCGAGGTACCACTGTATTAGCCCTAGACAGCTTGGGATCCAGAGATCAAATAGATGGCCTACCTTCCTTCAGGTACCATTCAGGTACCACTCAGGTACAAGAATCAGGTCTTTAGTGTTGTAGCAGTTAACCTTCGGATTCTCTCCCATTATATATCAGGCAGGTGTCTTATCTAAACGGAGATCTTTATTCCAGCTGGTGCCAGTACTGGATTTGAATTGACTTTATGTATATGCTGCTGTTGTTTTAAACTGTTTATTTATATATAATTGTGCGCTTTAAAAAAATTCACAAATTATGTCATAATTTTTATCTTATTAACAGATTGTGTAAATTTTATTTTCTTTTCCCTCCCCTCTTAAGTTGTACCCCTTTTCGTTATATATTTTTTTTTTGTATGTAATAAGCATGGAAATAAGCTTGAAAAAAATAACAATAGACAAAAAAACCTTCTTAGGATATGTGCAATTATTTTGTTTCATATATGTAACTGTTTTATGTATTTTTTTTTATATTGTAATTTTGGGGTGTGCCTCCTAAGAAGCAATTTATAAATAAAATAAATAATAACAGCATCAACAGAAATGATGTTTTATTATCTTGTTTTATGTGTTTTGCATTGGGTCGAATACTTTCTGTGACTACTTTCTCAAACTACAGATTTGCACCACAGCCAGGATTTGACCTTAAGGGAATTACAAAGCTATACCTTCCCTTGCTGTTTGCCAAATGTCTTTAGGGCTTAGCTTAGAAGAGCAGCTCAAGCATTTTGACGGGAAACTGTTCCTTGGTTTCAACAGGTGAAGAGGGAGGAAAAAAGAGAGGAAACGTTAAAGAGGATCAGCTGAAATTTCTATATTATTTATGAATACCATAAAATCCTCCTTACTGAGGATGAGGGACCACATGAAATCATTTTTCTATTTGAATAATCCCTGCCCAGGTTCTTTGAAACCTGCTTTGGCATCCCATATTTATTCACCATAAGCATAATGTGTCCCAGCCAGAGTGCAGTAACTTAACACTAAGCAGATAGGAGCACAAAATGGATAATCATAAATCTTATCTTACCACATTTTGCCAGAGAATTAATAAATAACTGCAGTAGGTATGCAATTAATAGCCTTCTGTATTTTTAGTTTGCACTTTCAAACCAAATACATATTTATAATTCCTCTCGGGTAGGTGGAGTAAACCTGTAAATTAATATATTTCTCCAAAAGCTGAACAGTGGCTCTCCCAACTCACTATCACACTAAGATTACACAATATTTATTGCAGCCCTGTAGTAAACATGCTTATTCAGAAGTGAATGCCACTGGGCTACACGGAATTCCACCTGAGTGGTGTTTTAATGAGAAGTGGTCTATAAATATTTTGAACAAATATCTAGGAATTAATAGAAAAGGTTAGGCTTGTATTCTGCCATATGCAGGTTCTCTCAGAAACAGACCACTTTACGTCCAGCAGGACTTGCAGTGCAACCCTAAGAATGCTTACTGAGAAGTAACACCAACAGGTCCTAATTTAATGTCACACCCACACCTTACTTTTAATGTTCTCGTATATCCCTTTAGCTGTTATTTCTTCCCCCAAAGGATCTTGGACCCTGCTGTTTGTTAAGGGTGTGGAGAGTTGTTAGGAGACCCACCAGGGAGCAGCAAGTCCTAGCACCCAGAATAGACTACAGTTCCTGGGATTCTTTGGAAGAAGCCAGGAATGTTAACATGGTATAAGCACGCTTTAAATGTATGATGAGGCAGTGACATGGGATAGCAACTTTAGTTCCAAGTAGTTTAAACAGGATTACCATCTGAGGCTTCAGCCTTGAGCTGTTAACCTTATCATGCTCAGGCAGCCTTCTCAATGATGGCCCTGAGGATGTAGAACTCTCTCCACCTTCCATTGGTTGCTGAAGATGCACCGCTTTACCCTGGCCTTTGAAAATTTAAGAATGGATTTTGGTTTCCACCCTCTAACCCACGGGTGTCAAACACAAGGCCCGCGGGCCAAATCCGGCCCGCCAGACCTCGTCATGTGGCCCGTGTAGCCGCCGCCGGCCGCCAGCCTTCACCTTTTATTCTCGCTTTTTTTTTTTTACACAAGAAAGCCGCCTCTTCAGCGCATGCGCGGCAGCCTACAAGCCAGAGAACGTCTGCCCTCTAGCGGCGCCGGCCGTTCTACACAGGAAACCTCCACTTTACATGCATTCAGGAAACCTCCACTTGTTTTTATATTGAGCGCATGCCATCCTGTGATGTGACAGATCCAACGGCTGCCTGAACCCTTCTCTCCTGTACTGTAAGTCCTACAGATACAACCGGCCCTTTGAGGGTGACCAAACTGCTGATGCGGCCCCCAATGAATTTGAGTTAGACACCCCTGCTCTAACCTGTCAAATGGAATTATTCTTTTGAGGTTGTAGATGGGGTTGTTTTCATTGTTTAAGCTCAAGATGTCCTCACTTGGCCTAAATCAAAGTTGGAGGCAAAGGAAAAGCCAAATGGCTTCCTTTTTCTTTTTGGTTTCCTAAGCAAATTGCACACACAAAAAAACTTGCCTGTATGTTCCTATGGATTATTTTATGTAGTAAAACAGTCAGGAAATTCTTTACACCCAGCATTTCAAATTTATGTTGTAAAATTTAGCACTAAGCAATACTAAATCAGAAGTTTGTGGTACTGAATGGGTGACATAGTTATACATCAGAATGATGAATCAGAAGTCAGCTGTTGGGTTAGAAAGTATTATCCGATCAGGCTGCTACAGTACTAATTAATGTTAGCATTGTTAAGCCAAGCAAAGAAATACAGCCATTTCTGGGTTCAGATGCATAAATTTGTACTGGTACATTTAATGCAGGCCAATGGCAATGCTTTGTTGCTTTAAAAAATAATAATGCGTGAATTACATGAAAATTGAATAGTCTAGAAGATAAGACATGTCGGGTACAATTTTAATCACCATGGAACAATGAGGAGGGCTTATGTTCATTTATGTAGTTCATGTTGCATAGTGGTAAATGACTAAATTAGGGATGCGTATCAAACCTAGTTGCAGTTTTGTTCTGGTGTTATGCATATTTTAAGACCATCACTATCTGGGCTGTTGCTAGGTCTTTAAAGGACTCAGAGCACAGGCTCATGACACAAGTTAGTACATGCTGATTCACACGTGTATATAGATACTTCTGTGCACATTGGGATAGCTGGGGCATCACAGGCATTGCAGCATTTGCAGTGTGCCAGCAGCCCAGTAAGCAAGGATTAAAAGGGGACGGAGGAGACAAAGAGGCAGGAGATCAGTGTCCAGTGGAAAAATCTCTGGTCCCAGTTCTTAATCTGAATACACTATTACTGTGCTGGTCAGATGCTGCATAGTCCACTTATGAACTGGATGTAATGGAAGTCCCTGATCCCTTAACGGGGGTGGGGTGGGGATTCAATTCAGTTTGCATTTAAAGGTGACTTTATCAGACTTGCACTTTCTGAAACAATATGCAAATTGAAACACAGCTCTCTTTTGGTCGCTGGAGGGACAGGGCTGATCTCACTCAGCCATGGAGGGAACAAACATGGTGCTTCTGGCACTTACCAGGGTGGGTTGGGGGAGAGGCCAAGATCACACAGGTACACAAGTGAAGCCAATTCAGTGCTCTGGCTGGTACACCTACGTTGCTGTAATCTTGTTGCTCTTCCTTTGCAGAGACTGCTGGGAAGTTGATCTTGCAGTGCCTCCACCCTGCAAGGCTGACTGTTCCTGCTAGAGTCCATCAGATGCATGAATTTTCCCACCTAAAGTTGCTGGTATAAGACATGTGGTGTCAATGGGGAAATGTTAAATGCTGAAAAGGAAATGCTGAAAATCTAGACAGCGGTAATTATATTATTAGCAGTGATTATTTACAAACCAAAAAGTTTAGATGGCAGAAACACCCCTGCATTAAACATTGAATTAACACATGCAGCGTGATTAAAAAAACAGTGATAAGCCACAGGTGATAGCATTCAACCTCTGTATAAATTGTAATTCAGCCATTTTTTGTGGCAGGCTTCCTCTGAAGTTCCTTTTTGTTTTTGTTGGAGAATAGCCATCTTAAGGTCAGTGGCAGTGTCCTAGGAGATTGTAATGTTCTTCCACTTGTTTCTGAAAATTGCTATTTCTGATGTCCGATTTGTATCCCTTTATTCACTCAAGTAGATACTACCCTGTTTGTCCTATGTAGACTGCAGAAGGGCATTGCTGGCAGATGATAGTGTATAACACATTGGAAGATAAGCAGGTGAATAAAAGTCAGTGGTAATTCTAGGGCTGTAGTAAGGCGTGGAGATCTGGGTCCACATAGTGACTGCCTCTAGTTACTTTGATCTTAAATATGAGGTGGCTTAGTGTTAGTCCTTTCTCTCTCTCTCTCTCTCTCTCTCTCTCCCCCCCAGCCCCCAATTTAAAATTGTTTCATCCACTACTGGTGCAATGGTAACTTTGTGTTCTCCTCAGGGGTGAACGAAGGCATCCTCAGGGGTGAACGAAGGCAGGTGTCGCTACGTAGGGCGCATGTGCTGTGTCGCTACATACGATCGATGTGCTGTACATACTGATGCTGCACATGCGCTGCACATTGTGGTTTGCCACCGTCGGTGCTCCAGTGCCATACGGATGGTGCCGGGATCCTCTGCTCGTGGCTGCAGCCACGAATGGAGGATCCTCCACATGTGGCTGCGGCGGCGCAATGGCTGCTCACGCCACCGTGCCCGGGCTGGGGTTTAACATTTTCAAAAATCTATGCAGGCACTCTCCTGAGCCATCTTACCCAGAATGCCTCACTCAGCCTCTAAGGATGGACTCCCTGCCCTTTTCTCATAGTGGGGGAAAGAGTGCAAAACACTGTTGCTGTGTAAGCAGTGGCAAAAACAATGGTAAAGTTCAAGGGTGAAGAAGGAATATACAGAGGCCTGGGGGTGAAGGAAGCAGAAGAGCAATCCTTGGTTGCCTCCTGTTTCAAGTTAAAGCACCTGGTCCCCTCTCCCCACGTCTACTTGAAGTTGTGACTGACAGTGCTGTATTAGGACCTATAATCATGCTGCTTTAGTAGAAACAGGTAGAGAGTAGCTAACATATGAGAAATATACTTCAACCTCTTATTCCATGTTGTCCTCTCATAGCTGTTTCCTAGGTTTGCAGCATTTCAGCATGCCACAGAAGCTGTGACCTCACCTTCAACTAGGTTTGCACACATATGCAAGTTGATAAAGATAATTTTGATGCTATGAAAACTTCATTGACTAATTTCTGCTTAACAAGGTACTGTAAAAGTACAAGAAAAGTAGGACATTTATTTCTGGTCATTTGGCAACACCATTAGCCCCCTACCCCACCCCACCCCCGGTCATCAGTATTAAGTATTTTCCACTCCACAATACTGAAATGCCTAGAAACCCATTCACTATTTTATTCCATACAGCAAACAGAAGTTTAATTCAGAAATGGATTAACAAATTAAACAGTACTCTAGAACGCAAGGGGGTTACATCAGTTTATCGTACAGGGAGCATCAGTTAACAGAGAGGATCGACCCAAATATAAAGCAATAGCATTAACAAATAAATGCCACTCGAGCTACTAGTTGTTAAGCAAACTATATTCTCCGATGTCTGCCCTAGTCCATGCAATATGTAATTTATGTGACACTTTATATTTAAGTCATAGAGACAACTTTCTCCTTTAGTATGAGCACTGCGGTGTTGAAAGCAACAAGGACAGTACACAAGCGAAACTGATGCTTCACTGGGGTCCCCATTTAACCTCACTATGTTTAGCTCTACTCAAGTCATCCATGTATAACAGTATATATTGGTAAAGGTACTATTTACATTTATATAACCAAAATGAAATGGCAAGAGACATCCCATCTGCAAAGCTGTTAGCCTCGCTTGCCCGACAAAGCCATGCATCTCTGATGTGGCACACTGAAGGAAATATTAGAAATGTATATTCCTCCCGATGTGTAAGATGACAACAATGCAAACCTTGGCCAGGAGATTATCTTAATATGTTGCTGGTATCACTAAATCAGTACAAGAATTACGTGTCAGCATCCCTGAGCGTTTAGGAAGCTTCACTGGAGCAAATGAATCAAAGGACGTGGGGGTGGTAGGGAAGCTTTTGAAAGTTTACTTACACACAGGGACCATTGTCAGTGGAGTAAAGAGAATGCAGAGTTATGGAATTAGAACTCCTAAGCAAGCACAGCACAATTTGATATTTTAAAGAAACAAAAGTGCTTTAAAGGAAATGCAGGATTTCTACCTTTATCAACCAAGCAGTCAGAAGAAGCCAAACATATATAAGTGTCAACTTCTTTAACTACCATGCCTGGTGAAAATATTTGCCATTTACCATCTAGGCCAGAGGGTGCTTCAGCCTGTTCCCACAACACCTGAGATGGAGGATTTGTCAAATCAGCCTTTCTGGGCTCATTCTTTTGTTTCAACCCTGTAGGTCAGAGGGTGTATTACACTTTTCCTGTTATGCATAATTGCTGTGTTATTTTGATCTAAATATGTTTTACAGAATTGTTCTGAATAATTTTGTTTTAGGGAGAGGCTATGGATATTTATATTTTAGTTTGTTCTTTTACTTTTTCTATGCTCCTCCAGACTGCTTCCATTTTACAGTCGCATACTGGCAAATTCAGGTTGTACAACTCTTATGCAACAAACCCACTTCCTGAAAGGGGGGGGGGAGAAGACTTTTGGTGCTAAGGAAAGTGACAGGAAAATGCTCTGGAAAGTGTGGGATAACAACTGAATGACATGACATCATATAACCTCCTGACAGACTTTATGTGGACAAAGCAGGATGAATGCTCAACAAATAGGCTGTCTGGAAGCGGCCTATGACCATAAACTGAAGTGATGACTAGCATGAAAGACTTTTTGATGTGAAGGGTTCAGTTTCAATGAATGGTCTTCTGATAAATGGTCTAAAAACAAAGTGAGGCCTTTTGAGGATAACCTTTCAGAATACAACCATACTGAGGAATAGCAAGGCCTGAACAGAAACCTGACCTATGATAACAGGCCCTGAATTCACTGTTCAACTAGCTGAGAAGAGTACCACTGTTAGAGCATTTTGCAACTGCGGTCCAAGTCACAGTGCCTCCAGCCCAGCAAGTTACTAGAGAGGGGGTGATATTTAAAAGGAATTGACCTGAAATGTAAAAGACAATTAATGGCAATTGGGAGGGTTTGCTTTTTAGCCAACAGAACTGCAAAAGGCAAGCACAGCTGGCTCTTTAAAGCATTGCTGGTCAGGGCAGCTGCCAATGCCTAGCCAGCCATCAGGTGGGGCCTTTGATTGGCCCATTTCAAGCTGGCATTCAGACAGGTAGTCCCACCCTGAGATTGTGCCAGCCAGGCGGATTTCCAAACGACTGGCAAACACATGCAAGCTGATTGCTGGGGTGGCAGCAGAGAGTGATGGGTCACAAACACTACCCATCTAGAAAGGCTGAGCGTCCATTGCAGTCCCAGTCGCAATGCCACCCACTCCAGCAAGTGAGAAGAGAGAGGTGTGATAGACCAAACTCAAACAGACAACAATATGGATTAAAAATGCCCACAACTTTATTGATTGCACTCCTAGAGCATTATGTACATAGTATTGATTTTTAGCTTCTTATATTATATTTGACATAGTGCTAAGTATGTAGTACTATCAGTGCAGATACTTCTGCTTGCACAAGTGAACTCCCCCCATATGCCCCCATTAATCTGTTCTAAGGGTTCCCCCTAATCTCTGGAGCAGATTTGGGGAGCTTGCTGACAGGACGAGTTAATGAAATACAACCTTTTGTTCTATTATTTTGTTTTCATGTGTATGTTGTATTGATTTTAATGTCACTTGCTCTTGAAATATCCTGGCAAAGAAGAGTGGGTAAGAAATGCCTTCTGTAAAAATAAATAAATAAGGATGATTGTGTATGTCTCCATTTCTCACTATGCTTAAGAATGGGCGACGCTGGCCAGATTGTTAGAAAAGGAACAACTTCACAGGAGTTATTATAATTGCAAAATGTGAGGAATGCCTAATTGCAAAAGATAAGGAAATTATTTCATTGAAGAGGGGGATCACTTCGGATGAATTGCTGCAGCCTGTAGAATTTTATTCTTTTGATTTCTTTATAATCACAAGTCTCCATCTGTAAGAACAGGGAGCACTTACAAGCTAAAGACAGAATACACTCAAGCACCAGCCATGTCTTCAGCATCCAAATAACTGGGCAGTGCTTTTGTGTTCTTTCTAACATTTTCTCCAATTGCAACCCATAAAATGCACAACTCTAAACTACCCACCAAGTATTGTCACAATTAATCACTTTTCATTTGTGATGGGGACACATCCACCAGGGTTGAGGAGAGTACAATTGAGCAATTCTAAAAGAAACTTCTGTTGTTGGCCTTTAGATTGGTTTTGTCCTTCATTAAAGTATTAGAAAATGTGGTAATGAAACATTGGTATACGGAACTCAAGAGGCTAGCTGAAATTGTTTCCTCTCAAAAAAAAATCAAGCTATGAATTCGACCATTTCCAGCAGTGAAGATCTGCAATGATTTCCTCCTCCTCCTTCTCCTCCTCATTTTTGCGAGATAATCTTGCTGTAAATTTGGGACTTAAGAAAGTTCAGTGTCTGCAGTTATATTTTAATCCATTGGTTTGACTTGTCTCCTGTTTTCTTAATGTGGATTGGAGCAAAGAGGCATACTTCCACTTCTGCCAGTGATTTGATGTGTGGCACTGAGGAAAATCAAACTTTCTGGGTCAGAGCTACAGCTGGATTATATTTGTTTGGCTACATTGATTTGCCACACTTGAATTTAGTGCAGCTGCACTAATTTGCACCAGCTGCAGGGATGCTGACAGAGGTCCCAATTGACTTATTTGTTAGATGGAGATTGGAGGCCACAATATTTTCTCACCATTTTTTAAAACTGTTACCCAGCTTTAAATATCCAAACATTGCATTCCCACATGCAAGGTAAAGCCACATATATGCTACATCTCAGGAATGCAAGCTTGGCCCCCCCCCACACATGGATGCCCAGGGCCATGGGTGCCATGCAGTGTGCATGGCCCTGGCACCGAAAATTTGTGGGTGCCCGGACCCTTCATGTAGAATTTTGTGGGTGCTCAGGCACCCAGGGCCCCAGGGAGTTTGCACCTATGCTCCATCTTGGTCTTGCCAAACACCATCTACAGTGGTACCTCAGGTTACATATGCTTCAGATTACATACGCTTCCAGTTAGAGACTCCGCTAACCCAGAAATAGTACCTCGGGTTAAGAACTTTGCTTCAGGATGAGAACAGAAATCGTGCTCCGGCAGCGCGGCGGCAGCAGGAGGCCCCATTAGCTAAAGTGGTGCTTCAGGTTAAGAACAGTTTCAGGTTAAGAACGGACCTCCGGAATGAATTAAGTACTTAACCTGAGGTACCACTGTATTTTAATTCTTTAAAGAATCTGCAAGCTATGTTTTCTGTGCTTTTCTTTTTGAAGCTTAGTTTTCCCAGTTCTGGCAATGAAATTCAACATTTCTGTAAGGATTATGCCACTGTACTTGCAAATATAAGATAAAAACAATATGACTGTCCTTTATTAGATTTATTAGCAGATACAGCTGCATACATGATACATATCTTTATTGCCTATGTATAACATCAACAGCTTGAGGGTTTTTCAGGCAATAATTATTGCAAGACTTATTGAAAAGAGATTTTTAGGATGGGCAGCATCAGCTACTGAGCCAACATGGCATCAGACATCATAATGTAACAAATATTTAGAATCAGGGTGTGGGTTTAGGTTTACTTTCATTAACCTGAGCCATTTTATTCACTTTTCAGCTGGAAACTTGTGTGGCTTCAAAGTGTTTCAAATAGAAACTGCCCAGTAAATTTATTTTGAGCATTGTATCATGCTTATTAAGATAATTTATAAAGAGTGTTTGAGCCTAACATATTACTTGGAATTATGTTTACTTGAGTTTTACTTCCACTATGTGTACTTTAGTATCACAGCAATGCCCTCAGATCTTGTTCAGATTTTGTCAGAAAAACGTCCCAGTATATTCAGTAGGAATGACTCCCAAGTAAGTGTCCACATGACTGCAAGTGTGAAATCATATAGACATGGGGATGTTTTATTCTTACCTTCTTGATAGTACACACAAAAAATGCCTTCATTAATATAACTGTGACTAACTAGCAAAGGAAGATGTTTCACATATCATCACAAAATACCTACTGGCTACTCATCCAGTGGAAGCAAAAAGATTACATTATATTCCTCAGAAGCAGGATAGCTTGATATATTCTGACACTCCACAGCTAGTGCTGTCAAGCTGAAACTGTTACCACCATGTATTCTGCAAATCTGCATTTTTGTTGCTTGCAGCTTTGAACCTTTATAAATAGCTACAGTAAATAATAAGAGCAACCGGTAAGGAGACCACTTTAAACATTAGTTTTCTTCCTGGCCTTCTTGGCAAGCATATTGCTGTTACGGGAATGTCCAAGACAAGAGACCATGTTAATTTATGCATTTGTTTATCCAGGTTTCTGCAGACCTGTTTTGTTTTTTTAAGAAGTTTCCAGTAAAGTTAACATAAATTTCAGGAGCTGAAACAAGCAGACACTAATTGTAAGTCCAAATTTCTGACAAGTGTTGCACCAAAAACTGAGTCACTTAAACTAATGTAGAGTACCATTTTAACATCTGTTTATCTTGGCCCTACCTCCAGGTCCTCCATGTCCAGCCTTACATCATAACTCACTTTATCACTTAGGGGTGCTTCTGTGCCCATGTTTTCCCCTCAGTCCTCTTATCCTAGATTTGTGAGAAGAAGATGCTGGATTCTTCTTTTGCTCTTAACACAACAAGGGAGAAGACTTCCCCAGCCTTGTGCCCTGTAGATGCTGCTGGGCTGCATCCCTGACCATTGGTTATACCAGCTGGGCCTGTTGAGAGTTGTAGTTCAAAACATCTTGATTGTACCTGGTTGGAGGAAGCTGCCATAGAACTTCAGCCCAAGAGCTTCTTTGTCCCTGGGTTGGTTTTATGTTCAGTGCCCACTTCTGCAAGTTGTTAGGGATGTTTGCCAGAAGCACATGGGGCAGTACCACTTTGAGCTTTCATGAAGAGCTGCTTGTGTTCTGCTCCGGGTGATGAGCCTAGTAGAACAAGGGTTCTTGTCTAAACAGGGGATTCATAGTAAGCAGAGTCAAGCACAGCAAGGCCGGGCCGAGCAATTCTAAAGCAAGGCATGGCATGGCAACAGTTCAGGATGAGTTCCATGTGGAGTTTGAGCAAATTTAGAATGTTACTTTAGTAACAGGCCTTAAATAGTGTTGCAGTTCAGTCTGGGTGGTCCACTTCCGGTGGGAAAACTCTTAAGGGGCTGTGCCTGTTTGCTCCTATGGCATGGGGGAGATTGCTGCTCTACTGGAGCTTCTGCACTGGAGTCATCAGACCTGGATGGAAGCAATGCGACCTTCTCAGGCCAAAGAAGAGCTGGAAAAAATGGCTTCCCTACCAGAAGACTTCAAAACCCTCTTTGAAGACAATCTTCTCTCACCCTCTGGAACTTCCCCAGATCTACAGTATATTTATGTCCCCCAAGGAGGGATGGTTGAACCACGATACCATAACATGCTGGTTCAACGTCATGCTGCTAATCTCTAGAACCAATGGGAAACAAAGAATATTTTGATAATGTAAGTGATGACTGGTTAGTTAGTTCTGTCCTACTTGCTTAGACTATAATACTTGTACCACAGCAGCAGTAGCAGACCATGAAATTGGCATAGCAATATACTGACATATTACCAAAAAAAAAAAATAAAGTTGGAATAAGCTACAGATCATAGCATAACTGCCAAGTCTTGCAAGCAATTTATGACAGAACAAAGCTATCAGCCACCTTAGTTGCAAAACGCAACAGCTGGGAGCTGAGCACTTTGAAAAATGTGTGTCCCTATGTCATCAAAGTGGCCATGGAGTTCCTTTCAACTCCAGTGCCTTTGACCTATCTCCAACCCATCCTTGTTCCTGTCTGCAGCAACCTCTCTCTATATGAGTAGGCATATTGATTACAGCTAAAATATAGTACTCATAAAAAAAATTAATGGGGGAGGGACGCAATGGCTTTCTGACTACAGATAAACCTGAGCAAAATAAACAGGATATCATTAAAGCAGTACAAGGGAAAGAAGTGCAAATGTTCAACATTCCTGGATAATTAGCAAGTAACAACATTTTACAAAAATGTTGCTTTAAATAGGTGTTGCATGGAATATTGTTTAACCTTAAGATTAGTTTCAATCTAACTTTTCCATCTGTTTTCTTTGTGTTGCTAATATCCGCCCTCCCTTCCCCACAGGTGGGTGGGGTTTGCGGCACAAAGCGAGGCTCACCTGGGCGGGTGCCACCCACCTGCTTGAGCTGGCCTTTGACCCGCCCTCGGCCAGGGAGGACAATGGACGGCCGGCTGGGGGTGGGTCTAAGGCCAAAAGAAAAGAGGCTGACTCCTTGGCTCAAGCCTTTTTTGCTGTTCTTCCTTCTAGGATCACCCACCCTCCCTCAAATTATAATTTATTGCCTTAATAATTTCATCCTAGGTCAGCGATCTTCAATTTAATGATTCTTTCTTTACAGGCTAATATTTTGCGTTCCAGGTCAGCGGGCGCTGCTGCGGTCGTAAGATGGTTGCTGTATTCAGAACCGAGAAGGAATTTTCCCTGCATTGGCAGGTTTCGCCTTCCCCGTAGCAATTTCGTCACAACTTTGGTGGTTTTAGGCCTTGGCAAGGTAGCCTTTAGTCTAACATCAAGTTGGGGGGATGCATTCATGCTCCCTCCCCATGCGGCAGCACTTTCAGGGCCCGTTAAAGGGCAAAACCGGGAGTCCCTGGCCCTAGAGTGGTGGCATGTAGGTCAAACTCCTGGGATGAGGTCGGGGGAAGGGCATGCTGTGTAAGTTTGTGCTTTGCAGTCCCCTCTCAACTGCCTGCATATCCTCAGCCAGGCGGGCTGAGAGGGTTACCTGCCAAGGCCTGTGCCAAGTTGCCCACTTCTGAAGTTCAATAAAGTTGTGGCCAATTTGAACCCATACTCTGGTCTCTTGTCTCATCATTTGGGGTAAAGGGGTAGGCACCCCAGACAGGGTTAGCACGTGTGCCCGCAAAATTCCTGTCTCCTGCTGCAATTTCCTACAATTGCTCAAAGCCGAGTGAATTCAAACTGGTTGCAGTACTTACAGAATTTGACATCAAATGGTGTTCTGTCGTTCAGAACTAAGAATTTCATTGTAAAAGCAAAAAAGGAACACATTTCAAGTGCGGGAAAGCCAGGCATTAATTGTCAGTAAACAACTGTTTTGCCAAGGGTACTGTTCTCAATGCACCGACTTCTTTCTGAAAATATATATAATGGTATTGATTTCCTAAACTGTTGAGAATGGTTTATAATAGCAATAAGCTATGTGAAAGCAATCATTACACCAGTTAACAACTAGTTTATTAGAACATTAACTTGTGCTTCAGGCAGTTAATTCCCAAACTGGTTTGGCAAAGAAAAAAAAGGCAGAGGCTGTATAAAATGATAATAATTTCAGTATTTTCAAGTGACCATTGATGGTGTTTACCATGTTGATGGTTCCCTGTTGTTAGGGAACCTTCTCTTACTTTGTTCACTCCAGTAACTTCTACTGAGTTTTAAAGTATCTGGAGGAGGGCAGGGGGTGAAAAGCAAATGAGGCTGACGGGACAAAGAAAAGTCACACTAAATAAAGAACCATAAAACATCTGAGGGGATTGTGCTGAGGCTAAGATGCCAATGGATGTCAATGGACACATACTCTGTGGTGGGACTAAAAGATGGGCATTTCAGACCTAAAGCCAACTAAGATGGCTTGTGCTATTCCATGGTTTGGACTGCCACAACAGGAAGATATTTATGCTTCCCTACAGCAAAGGCAAAAACACCACATAGTGTTGGGGGGGAAAGACAACATTACAATTGTGAAACCCAACATAATTCAATCTTTCTCTCCCCTGTCTCCCTGCCAGGGGTCATGGTGATGCACTAACATAAGACATGCATGAAAGATAATTCACCAATAGCAATGGCAGGATGCTGTCACAAAACTCATTCCATGCCCCTCCCACACACAATGCATTTATGAGCTTGAGCAGTGATGTCATTGGCCAGTCATTTAGTTGGAATCATTTTATCTGGGGGAAAGAACTAGCACCTTAGATTGTCAACTGTGGGGGCTCTCCATTCACTTCAATGCATATATATGCAGATGTAAAATTTTGTCAACAAAGAAAGAAGGAGCCGCATAACATCACATGCAGAGATTGGTTGTATTATTGAACACTTAATGAGATCCCAGGTTCCTTCCCTGTGCATATCACATTATTAGAAAAGTGAGTGGCATGGAATGCCTTTTTAATTATGAGGGGTGATGAAGTTCGGGAAATAAGATCATTATTGCACCGAGGATATGCATTTGTGTATGTCCTGCTTAGATGGGATTAGACAACCATTTGGCACATTTTTCACTTTCCTTAAAGCACAACAATTTGCTTATCATTCCCTTGTTACAAGGGAATTGTTACTAAGAATCTAATGACAATAGTAAGGAAGAAATCTCAAGGCATTTTTAGGCATTTAGGAAATTATGAAAACCTTAAGAATGATGGCGTAGGGTGTTTCTTGAAAGGAAACAGCATTTTAAGTGCCTCTTCACTGGAGGCTATTGCTCTCATCCTGTCATGTTCTTATTTTTGCCCTCCAGCAGTATTTGCAGGCTCTATTTTCTAGCGTTTTATTATTCATTCTTTCATTACTTATTCATAAAAAACCCAGTATATTTGGTTCTAGTTCAATATTTTTAGTATGTAAGTTGTGTGAAATGGTCAAATTAGTTATTGATAGTTACAACAAATGCTTTATTATCCATCTTGTTAAAGAAAGTAAATATCAATATTTTTTAATCCAGTTACCAAAGCAGCTATTTGCTTTAGATGTCAGCTATTGAACCAAATTATAATCCATTTCCACGGAGTTCTTAAAGTTTGACAGTAAAGCCTTACTAAGTTTGTAACATTTTATATCTCCCCACTCATCCTGGCAAGGACTTGACCCTGCTATGGAATGGCAAGATGGGAAGGGCTAACAACATGTTTGAGCCTAAGTGCCATCTCTGAAATTGTGGAGCCCAATTGGCTCTCTAGTTCATTTGATGAAGCAGGCCAAGGACACGTCTCACAGCACAGATGACAGTACATAATGGTGCCTACTTTGTGACAGTGGTGGAGGTGAAAAAAAACTTACTTTTCTGGGGTTCTCAAGGAGCCAAGCTCTTTAGGGTTGTGAACGGGCAAGTTAAATCTGGTCTGGAATTGAGAACAGCTGACAGTTCAGTAGCCCACTGTGACAAACCTGCATATCATTTTCAGGAAAAAGTAATAGTACCTTTCTAACAAATCTGATTCTTGGAAGGGTCCTGATATTCAATGTTAGTCATACTCAGAGTAGACCCATTGAAATCACTGAAGTTAAGTAACATAACACATTGATTTCCATGTACCTGCTCTGAGTATGGCTAACCTTAGATATCACCCATTGAATTTCACCTCCCAATGGACTCATGGTGGGAAAATATTTGTACAGATGTAAATTGATTCCACGGTCAAAGAAAATAGGAATGGTTCTTTTTAAATACACACTGAAGATGATAAACTGAGGTAATGTATGTTGTTCAACAGCTCCTCATGAAGATGGCTTCAAAGACAGTTTGATTTTTGCTCATTGATGGGATTGGTTTTTATCCAGCTGTACTTGTGTTTTTGTACGTGCTATGAAATAGTTGTTTAGATTGTGATGGCATGTTTTATTAAATCAGTCGTTTGTGGAACTGAATCCCTGCCTTGAATGTGCTTGCTGTGTTATACCAACTTCTTTCCTACTCTTCTTTCCATGTTTGTGGATTTGACTTTAGAGATAACAGAACAATAGTCAGGAAGCAATACATAATTAGTAACAATGGTAACTTGGTAAAGTCTGCTGGAGAATCACAAGTGAAGAAGTTCACGTAATGAGGTGACATCCATGTCAACAAGCGTGAGATCCAGAACAGAAAGCATCTTGGGAAACAGTTGTTTAGGGTGTACAACTGTGTCACTAGAAGCACAATGTAGCACATGTTACCCAATGAAAAAGCTATGAAGACTTCAGAGAAAGGGCTGCTATTTCTTTCTTCAGGAACTAAAAAGTCTACAATGAGCACCCTGCAAGCACAAAGGAACAACCCCAGGGAACAAAATGGATTCTCAAACCCAAAGACACTCTGCACCATGAGTGTTTATTTGCTGGAACAGCCAGTCTTAGGTTCCCCCTTAGCAACTCTTAGATTGCATCTACACTGCACCTTTAAAGCAAATTCAAACCACATTCTCCCCTCAGAGAATTCTGGGCATCGTAGTTTATCACTCAAAGTCACAATTCCAAGCAACCCTTAACAAACTACAGTCCCCAGAGTTCTTTTGAGGGGGGAAATGTGCTTTAAAGGTATTGTGTGTATGTAGCCTGAGACTTAGGATCAGGCCCCAATCCTAAAGACACATAACATGGATTAAAGTGAAATGCACCTTAGTTCCAGTTAAGTTTCCTTCAGCTGCATCTGTAGAGATCTAAATTATCTGATAGTTCTTTAGTGTGGATAATGAGGTTGCAATGTGTGTTCTCTGGTAACCTTGATAAAGCTATTAATTACTTTCCATATGTAGTGTTGTTAATGCTATTAACATAAGTGTTGTTCTAAAGTATGTAACAGAATTTAAGCTGCTTTACTGTTTAAAGATTTCAGTAAAAGCAATACTGTTATCACAGTGAAAGTATTAATGACCTCAGGAGGATAAATTACTGGTCAACACCCATATTTTAATACCCCTTGTTGTGCACACACTGAGATTTGAAGCAAAAAATAACTTTCTCTGCAACACTGTTTTACTCCCTGAAGAGAAAAAAGCCCTTAAATATTTGTGATATTTTCTCTGCTTATGTATTTCTGAAGTAATGCAGCTTTCCGATTTGCTAAATGGGCTAGTTGCCTTTCCCATTCAGTTAAGATTAGGCCGCGGATAACATCAAAGAAAACAGGAAGACAGATTAAGATAGAAGGGAACAAACAGAAGGGGGAGAAAGAAAATGAAGGTCAAATCAAAGTGTCTTGTCTGTTTCAACACAGCCTTGTGTTGATAAAAGAAATGCTCATATATTGGGGTAGATATGCTTTCCATACACATATACACACATATAACTGGAGATTTCCCTTAACTTTATTTCTTTTATGCCAGCTGAGGTATGACATTACAGCAAAGCTAGGGTGAGATTTGCAATCTGATCTCTTGTATGTTTACTCAGAATTAAGTTGCACTGATTTCAGTGGAACTTACTCCTAGAAAAGCACCCTACTAGACATTTGTGTCACATAGTTTGAGTGCTGAATAGCTGATTTTTCGCTTTAAAAGTCTCTGATGTGGGAGAGCTGGGGATGAATCAGGACCATGGCACAGAAAGAAGCAATCGCTTTAGCCCACTGCCATGGTCCAAATCAGAATTGGACCACCCCTACACACATACTTGCTATTCACAAAGAGAGGGAAGTTTCAGTTGGTACCAATAAGAGCTCTCCTCCTGTTTCAAACAACAGGCATGTGGGAAGGGAATAATTCTGATGGAGGCTACAAGAAAGGGGCAAAGAGTTAAAGCCCACTCATCTCATGGTCCCAATCCCCCCACCTATTTACCATGGCTCCATTCCTTCCTGGAGGGATGAACCCAGAAGGTGGTGCTGGGAGACTCCTGTTCAACACCTTGCCCATTGATATGCAGGGTCATATTATGTTCCCTGTGCTATATAACATTTACATGAAACCACTGGGAGGGGTGGTCTGGAGTGTCAGGGTTTGATGTTGAAGAATTGATTCTTTTGAATTATGGTGCTGGAGGAGACTCTTAAGAGTCCCATGGACTGCAAGAAGATCAAATGTATCCATTCTGCCTGAAATCAGCCCTGAGTGCTCACTGGAAGGATAGATCCTGAAGCTGAGGCTCCAATACTTTGGCCACCTCATGAGAAGAGAAGACTTCCTGGAAAAGACCCTGATGTTGGGAAAGATTGCGGGCACAAGGAGAAGAGGACGAGATGGTTGGACAGTGTTCTCGAAGCTACTAACATGAGTTTGACCAAACTGAGGAGGGCAGTGGAAGACAGGAATGCCTGGTGTGCTCTGGTCCATGGAGTCACGAAGAGTCGGACATGACTAAATGACTAAACAACAAATGCTCTTTTTCTCCCTTCCACCTAAATCCAAGGAAACTGTCTCAGTTCTAAACCGATGTCTGTCATCAGTAATGGACTGGATGAAGATGAACAAATTGAAACTTAATCTAGATAAGACAGAGGTACTCTTCGTTTGTCTGAAGGCAGAATAAGGAATATTCTGTTCTGTTATGATGACAGGATGTTTTGTGGGAAGCTTTCTATTTTCACCAATAGGAAGGAACTTTTAAGTGTTCATTCTGGCTGGACAAGGGTGAAGGATTTTGGCTCCCAGGATGCTGAAGAACACTACTTTTCTTGTAAGGTCCACCCCCAGTGTACCAGCAATTCTGGAAGGAAAACTGGAAGTGCAGTTGCATGCTATACATCAAGTGAATAGTTAAGTTTTGTCCCCTGAAAGGTGAACTACATAAGAACAGACAGTACCCCAAAGAGCTCCACTCATCTGTACATCAGAATTTTAAAAAAGAGAGCCCAAAAGAATGATAACTCCATAAAAACAGACAATCTGAATTCATTTAAAATATCAGAATTTTCATGTCACTGAGTCTTAAGACAGAACGATTTGGATGGCATTGAAAGAGAATTAGATAAATTAATGGAGGATAAGGGTATCAATTACGGTACTACTATCCACAATGACTATGTTTTACTGAGGCAGGATGCTTTTGTTCATTGATTTCTGGGAGTCACAAGTGTACTCAGGTCCTGCTTTCAGGCTTCCTATAGGCATCTGGTTCGCCGCTTTGAGAACAACATACTCGACTAGATGGGTCATTGGCCTCATACAGGTCTTTTCTGATGTCAGTAAACTGATATTAGTCTGTAGCTACTACTTTCTTGTGCTGCCCTTATGCCTTTAATATATGCAAAATATAGCAGGTGTTCTGGCACAGACATAATGTGACCATTTCTGTGTGTCAAAAGGTCTGTTTACTGAGTATCACCCTCAACAATACCTTAATAACAGAATAAGCTTAAACTACGTGATCTCCAATACAGCATATTGCTGTTCTTCCTGGCTGTGGTAATTTTACAAAGCACCCTGTGAACCTGCTGTGAACTATGGACTAGACATCATTGTTTCTGAACTTCATTTGTGCCCTATGACCAGATGAGGTGGTCCAATAAACCCATGGAGCTGGACAACCTTGGCAACAATTGCACTTTTGCTCTGTACTCAGTTGCCCTAAGCAAGTAATTGAGAAATAAATAATATTGACTCTCACTCTCCATAGGATTAAGCAATACTTTAGGCGACTTGTAGAAAATTACAGGAAATTATTGTAGTGCCCTTTACCCTGTTAAGCAACCATGTAAAAATGTTAAGTACCAAGATCTTAAGTCTGGAGTTTTGCCCATTTTCTGAAAAAGGAGCGAATCACAGTCTGTCCTCTGTCCCCTTTGTGGGAGCGACAAACATCATTTGTCATTTTTTAAATGGCTGTTCCCTCCTGTCCCACATAGGTTGTCTGGCTCTAATATAATACAGGAATGGGAATTTAGATTATGTCCTTCATATCTGCATAGGATAATATCAGCTACCCTGCTGAAAATGTTTTCCCTGCTGCTCTGTTATTCTCAGCTTTCAACAGACAGCCAAGGAAGAAAACCACCAGTTTTATATACCTCTGTTCTCCAAGACTTTAGCTATTATAGCGTCACCGCACAGATAATGTTTAAGACAAATACCTGGGCCTAATCTTTCATGAAGGGCCAAAACACAAGCTGGAAAATTGCTGTCTATATTAGTAAGCATTTTTTAGTATTTAATATTCAGTGTTAAAATAAGGTACAGCCAAAAAGTGGTGTGGGTGTGTCCTATACTGTGTATATTTGCAATTTATGACTGGCATTAAAATAGGGCACATAAAGTAAAGGTGTACACCTTCCAAGCCTGTATGTTGAAGCTTTTACAACCAAGGTAAGAAATTGGGTTCTAATCATGTTCAGTCATGAAAATGCTGGTGTGGATTATGTTCCTAATCACTGCCCATAACTGCTAAGAAAAGGTGCTGTGTGCTTTCTTCTGCTATTACAGTGGGAATTATCAAATCAGCCGCAGGAACAGTCTCAATGATCCACAGCATTGTGAAAATGCACCTTGCTTAATCACTTTCAGATATGTAATAAACAGCCCTCAGAAAACATTTCAGCCAGTTAAAGAATGCATTAAATTCCTTCCTTGCTCCACATGCTTTCTGTTAACATACTACAAGGTTTTTAATCCAGAATGTTTAACCTGAAGTAATAAAGGCACAGAAAACCTTCACAATGCAGCACATCTCACCTCATTAGCTGTGTGCTGGTTGGCTGATCGTACAGAGATTCAGAGATGTTGCCTTTCTCCAGTTATGGAGAAAGTAATGTTCTTTTTATGTGTGGATAATTAAACATGTACAGTACAATCCTATCTATACATGTCTACTCTGAAGGAACCCCCATTGAGCTCAAAAGAACTTATTCCCAGGTATGTGCACATAGATTTTCAGCATACATTGCTATCAATGCCATCTGACATGCACCAATAATTATTAGCAAGACCAGTGCAGCCTGGTTTTAATAAAACTTGGTTGCCAAAATTAGTAGAATTGCATCTTCCAAACTATCTTATATAAGAGAACAGGGATTTACTCTCTACCCTTTAGACACATGAGACACAGGAGGTGCTTCCATACTTGAGGTTGTATCCAGCTAAGAACTCAAGTCAGTGTGCAAAGGAAGACCCCTGCTGAAAGCAAACCCTGCTTTGGTAAGGATGGGATGTATTATGATGTCAGGTGGGCATGGCTTTGGGAAAACCTCAAGGGTCAATGGAGGACACCTGTTGGACATAATTAGGTCTATGGGCTGGACACTCTTCCCCGTGGTTGTATAGTGTACCAAATAGAGCAGACCTGGCCCTGCAACTTAAGTCAAGAAAAAAGTATTTAGGTACACATAAGTACATATATTGAGGGCACTATACAAATATATATACCGTATTTTTCCCTCTATTACACGCAGATTTTTTCTCCTAAAAAGTAAGGGGAAATGTCTGTGCGTGTTATTGAGCGAATGTGTGGTCCCTGGAGCTGACAAGCGCGAGTGAAGGCAAAAATCAGGCAAATATCAAATCGTCCGGAGAAGGGAGGAAAGCTGCTGCTTTCCTGCATTCTGCCTCAGGGTCTTACTGCCCACCCGCTTCTGTTTCCTTACAGTGTTTGCTCAAACGGAACAAAGAGCAGAGAAAACCCCTCCCCTCCAGGCAAGCAGAGCGTCCTTCCTTCTAATTCCTCTCCGTGCGTCTGGGACTCGAAGGCAACATGCAGGTTGGGGCGGGGAGAGAGAGAGAGAGAGAGCTGGCTGGCTTGTGGGGGGGGGGGACTTTTGCCTTCCTTTCCTCCCTCCGGTAAAACCCCTCTCCTGCATTCTTAGCCAGCTGCTTCTCTGCACACCCCTCTCCTTGTCGCTTCTATGTTTTTCCTTCCCTCCCTACTTAAAACGTGGTTCCAATCACGGATCCACATGGATCCTCAGGATCTTTGCATTGAGTCACCCCAAATTCACCATCAGATCACATAGCAATGATCTGATGCAAAAACAGGGCTGCAATGGTGCAAAAACATGGTTACAAAGCACGGATCCACATGGATCCTCAGGATCTTTGCATTGGGTCACCCCAAATTCACCATCAGATCACATAGCATGTCCATGGCTACAGCCTGCACCAAAAAAATCACGCACCCACTGTTGCCTGGGGCTGCAATGGTACAAAAACGTGGTTACAAAGCATGGATCCACATGGATCCTCAGGATCTTTGCATTGGGTCACCCCAAATTCACCATCAGATCACATAGCATGTCCATGGCTACAGCCTGCACCAAAAAAATCACGCACCCACTGTTGCCTGGGGCTGCAATGGTGCAAAAACGTGGTTACAAAGCATGGATCCACATGGATCCTCAGGATCTTTGCATTGGGTCACCCCAAATTCACCATCAGATCACATAGCATGTCCATGGCTACAGCCTGCACCAAAAAAATCACGCACCCACTGTTGCCTGGGGCTGCAATGGTACAAAAACGAGGTTACAAAGCATGGATCCACATGGATCCTCAGGATCTTTGCATTGGGTCACCCCAAATTCACCATCAGATCACATAGCATGTCCATGGCTACAGCCTGCACCAAAAAAATCACGCACCCACTGTTGCCTGGGGCTGCAATGGTGCAAAAACATGGTTACAAAGCACGGATCCACATGGATGCTCAGGATCTTTGCATTGGGTCACCCCAAATTCACCATCAGATCACATAGCATGTCCATGGCTACAGCCTGCACCAAAAAAATCACGCACCCACTGTTGCCTGGGGCTGCAATGGTACAAAAACGTGGTTACAAAGCATGGATCCACATGGATCCTCAGGATCTTTGCATTGGGTCACCCCAAATTCACCATCAGATCACATAGCATGTCCATGGCTACAGCCTGCACCAAAAAAATCACGCACCCACTGTTGCCTGGGGCTGCAATGGTGCAAAAACGTGGTTACAAAGCATGGATCCACATGGATCCTCAGGATCTTTGCATTGGGCTACCCCAAACTCACCGTCAAATCACATGTCTGTGGCCGCAGCATGAAGCACAAAAATGATACATCCACTGTTTCATTCAGAATTTTTTTTTCTTGTTTTCCTCCTCTAAAAACTATGTGCGTGTTATGGTCGGGTGCGTGTTATAGAGCGAAAAATACGGTATATATACACATAAGGTAAAAAGGTAAAGGACCCCTGGATAGTTAAGTACAGTCAAAGGCGACTATGGGGTTGCAGCGCTCATCGTGCTTTCAGGGTGAGGGAGCTGGTGTTTGTCCACAGACAGCTTTCTGGGTCATGTGGCCAGCATGACTAAACACTGTTTACCTTCCTGCCACAGCAAAACCTATTTATCTACTTGCACTGGCATGCTTTCAAACTGCTAGGTTGGCAGGAGCTGGGACAGAGCAACGGGAGCTCACTCCGTTGCGGGGATTCGAACAGCTGACCATCCGATACACACACACACACACACACACACAATATTATAAACAGAGTATAATATAATGAAAGCAATCCCCCTTAAAAATCACTTTTATAAAAGAGTATAAAGTGGAACAACTGAGTACATTAATATATATATTTCAGTTTAGAAAGCATTATGCTGCACAAGTGAAAAACTCAAAGCCACCTACACTTATTCATGACAATAACGTAACCTAATAAAGAAAACAACCAGTTAAATGACCCTAAATGGACAATATTTCTTTTTTATAATGAGGTAGGAAGGCACAAAGTCCTTTTCCTTGACTTGGAAAAATCCCACAATCATCAGGGGGCAGAGAAAACCACACAGTGTGATCTTTTTATAACATTTTGTAAATTTACCTAAATCTAATGGGATCGGGGGAAACCCATGGGAAGCTCACACACAGTTCATGCCAGGAAAATGAGACTCTCAAACCCCATCTGAAGGAAGCAAGGGGAGGAATATTAGCCTGTGCTATATTTAAGACATACATGTCCTTCCAGGTGCCTTTGATTTGGCACAGTGTTTGGAAAGAAGGGGAAGAGCGCAGACACTGCAGAATGAGCTGAGCAGCTTGGATGTCTCCAGTACAAATGCACTTTTGGGCCCTGATATTTCCACCCACCATGATTCTATGGAGCAGTTTGTTCCTTGCTTTTTCCTTGTCTCCTTAGAAATATAAAGCAATGCCCCCCCCCCAGTCTGCCACTGCCATTCCTTTTAAAGACATCAGGTGGTATCCAACTAAATCGTGTCCTCCCTAAAAGAGGGCATGTGTTGCGGTGAGACTTGAAGACCGACCTCCTGGTTGTGGGTGGGGATACTGGACAGCCACAATACCCTATTGGTAGGTCCCTCAATGTTGGGTTCAATCTGGCCAATGGGGTGCAGTCTAAATGGATCAAGGGACCTATATATACCCATGCACGTGACCCAGAGCTTCCTCTTTCAGCTCGTGCATTCGTAACACCTGCCCACCTCTCCCTACTTTTAGGGCATTTTGCGATTGACCTTGCTATGCCGTCATGTGTCATCTGTCGTTGAGACAGGGGCACGGCAGGAATTTCCCCACTTGGCTGATTGGCTGTTGCTATTTGGGTTTTGCCTGCCACGTAGCAAATCGTCACAACTTGTAAGGTTGTGGATAGGTGATAGGGATGGGAGAACGGGCTCACAATCCCTATGTGAAGGGTATTCCGTTAAAGGAATCCAGGGACTCAGTGGTTTGGTCAACACCCAAGAGGGGGTTGTGCCCATGCCTGAGTCCAGGGGGGCATCTGGGTAGTGAACATAGTCTGTTCCCGGCTTTTCGCCTACCCAGGTGTTTACCCTTGGCTGACCTATGCTGGTGCCCTGGGTCAGCGCTGCCTGCAAGGGTGCAGGGAGCTAGCCCAACCAGAGCCTATGCAAGCACTCAGTTGCTGTAATCAACAAAGCTGTGGCCTAAATTCTGTCAAAAACCAAAAGTAAAATTTGAGTCAAGTGTGAATTTATTTAGGGGGGAGGTCTCTGGGTCTGAACACACAAACAGTTCCACTAGAGCAAGCACTTTTGGCTGTGCAACGGAACTTCTTCTCCTCATGTGCTCCCTAAATATGTTTTGGACGGGGGGGGGCAAGGAGAGGAAGAGGAATTGCCATTGGGCAGCCAAAGTGCTTGCACTAGTGGAACTGTTTAGTTGGATACTATGCTTTCTATCCAGGAAGGGCTGTAACACAGTAATTCTTCCAGTTCTTCCTGGTTTATTATATCTGAGAATCACTTATAAATTTCCAGCCACCAATCACCACTGAATTTGCTCATAGAACTGCAACATTACACATTTATAGAAGGTACAAAGGAGTAAGTTACAAGACTCAAAATATTTCATGGAGTTCAGTGCACACCTCCACTGCATATACAACATGCAAGCAGACAGCCTCTATATAAACAATTGGCATCCTATTTCTAGAATGTCAACTAGGCTAAATTGTTCAACAGAAATCTAATTTGATAGGTAACAATCAGGAATAATTTTACCATAAATGACCCCATGCCCTCCCTAATCTCTGTGGGTAGTTTTGGCAGTTTCCTTACTTATCTCTTGCAGCTCCCCTGAGTTTAGGGAAGAGGGGCTGGGAATTACAGTATTTTTCGCTCTATAGGAGGCACTTTTTCCCTCCTAAAAAGCAATGGAAAATATGTGTGTGTCCTATGGAGCGAATGCAGGGGGGAGGCAGGCGGGAAAAGCCCCCAAGAGCCGCACACAAGCTCTGTGCGGCTCTTGCGGGCTTTTCCCCAGGAGGGAGAAGGATCTGACTGACCGCATCAGTCCCTTCCCCCACCTCCTAGAAAAGCCAGCAGAAGCCGCACAGCCCCTTTAAAGAGCATGCGGCTTCTGCAGGCTTCTGCGGGAGGTGGGGGAATTCCCATGTAAGCGGCTCCTCTCCCACTCCTGTTTCAAAGCAATCACGGAGGAGGGAAGGAAGGGGACCATGGATCCTCCACTGCTTGCAGCTGCAGCGGATTCCCTCCTCCTGGGCTCCCTTTGAAGCAGCAAAGTGGGAGGGGAGCAGCTTACACTCGTGTAAGCAGCTCCTCTCCCACTTTCCTGCTTCAAAGAGGAAGGAATCCACTGCAGTTGCGAGCAGAGGATCCATGGCTCCGCTTCCTTCCCTCTTCCGTGGCTTGCTTCGAAGCAGGGTGCGGGGGTGCAGGGGGGAAAGAGGGCAGGAAATAGATGCTGGGCAGGAAGACACAACCACACTTTGACCACTGGAAAGTCCACCTCAGCCTCCCCAGATTTCCACTGAGACAGCCAGGCTAATCTCGATGGCCATAAGTCAGGGTCAGAATTATTAACTAGACTTAGATAAGCCATGGTTCCCCTTCCTACCCTCCTCTGAGGCTCGCTTTAAAGCAGCAAAGCGGACAGGAGCCGCCCGCTTTGCTGCTTTAAATAGTTTAGTGCAACATTTGATTCAGAATATTTTTTTTCATGTTTTCCTCCTCTAAAAACTAGGTGCGCCCTATGGTCAGGTGCACCCTATGGAGCGAAAAATACAGTAGATAAGTTTGCTTTTAAAAGCAAACCAACCCAATACACGTTTTTTGTAACAATACATGAACAAAAGCAGAACCAGCCTTCAAAACTCTTCTTTGAATTTTGAAATGCTTTCCTCCAGCCAAGTAAAGCGTACAAAAACATGACCACCATATACTAGGATAATGTTGTTGGCACCCATCTGTCTTGAGAGACAATGGATGGAGTGTGCTTCTAGGGGCAAAGTCAAACCTGCTCTGTTAGCAGCACTGAAGTGACCTCCCCAGGACACAAGTCTGGGCAGTGTGTGCGGAGGTCCTGGGCTCCCCAGACGACATGACCCCCTTACTGGCCTGACTAATGTGGTCCAAAATAAAGCAGAGCAATACATTTGACACCAGCTTGGCTGCAGGAGTTGCCAAAAGGAGACGTACAAGGCACCATCCAACCATCTTAGGAACTCTGCTCAATATTTGCTTTCCTTCTGCTTGATGGGCCCCATCTGTTCCTCACTTTCCTCTACAACACATACAAAAATCACCTTCTTGCCTGCTAGGCCTGCTATTGGTCTCGTCTGCTCAATCTCCCAGAAACTGTCTTCGCATTGCAGAGGAAGTCCCCATCTCACCAAGGGTTTGATACCCATTGGCTACCCTGGCCACATGACACAGAAAATTGCCTGTGGATAAATGTCGGCTCCCCCAGCCTGAAAGTGAGATGAGTGCCACAACCCCATAGCCACCTTTGACTGGACTTAACCGTCCAGGGGTCCTTTACCTTTACCTCATGTGGTTTAGCCATCCAGTCAAAGCATGTTATATTCATGAAAATAACATACAAAAATGTATTATATTAGAGGAAATTAGTTTGCAGAAATGTGTACAGTGGGAGAAATTCACAATAAAACGCTGATGAATTTTTGTGAGGATTTCTCTTTTAAAAAATCATTAACTGATGGGGAGATATTGAGAACTGAACTTAAGATTGGAAAATGAGAAGCTTGAAGAAATGAAAATGACAAATTCGCCCATCCCTGCAGCGAAATTAACTCTCCATGCAGTGAATAAGGCTGATTCTTGTTGCTTTTTATTAAACTAGCAGCAAACATAGCCTGAAGCTTATGGCTTATAAGTTCCGGTGCCAGGCCTTATTGTTGCTGATTTGGCTCCTTATTCCTGATCTCTCTCTGTTCCACTGCAAAGCCATCTTGTCTCTTTGAATACAGTGGCCTGTCAAGAAGCATTCATTATGCAAAATGTGACACCGATTTCTCTCGCCTATGCTGCTGTCAACAAGCCCAGGGGATGCCGAGTGTGGAGTCCCCGTTTCTCCCTTTTGTTCATTATGCTTTTTGATGCACCATTGCTAATGGCTTGTGAACATTCTTGTGTTGAGCACTGGGTGCCTTTAGCAGAATTCCTGCATTTGGCAGAGGAGGAGATGGGCAGCTGCTGGGTTCTGTTACACCATCTGGATGGCTCTTTTTTTCCTGGACCCGGCAGGGACAGGAGATTGTAAATCTTGACTTGCCACTTTCAAAGGGTTAACAAAAGAATTAAGGAGCTGCATTAGCATCAGAGAAGGAGGGCAGCTCTGCTACCATGGCTTACATATGTAGAGTGTTGAGAGGAATTTGTCGCTGTGCAGTTGAGGCAGCCAAGGAGAAGGACAATGAAGAGAGTTATGGAACCAGAGAAAATTATCTTTAGGGAATTTAGAGTTGGGAACACAAAGAAGCATTTTAAAGAGACGATAGTCACTCACGGCATATTCTTATTTTAGCAATGATGTTGTGATATTCCTTAGCCTCAGTAGATTATAATTTGGCAAAATTTATGTTTTGTTTGATTCTTAGGCCATGCCTGCTTCTCCACATATCCCAACATCAGTTGCCCATATGTCCCATGTGTCAAATCTGCAGATGATTTATGCAGTGGCGTAGCGTGGGGGGTGCAGGGGGGGCCGGCCGCACCGGGCACAACATCTGGGGGTTAGGGTTAGGGGGCGCAAATCCACGGGTTAGGGGGCACAAATTACTTGCCTTGCCCCGGGTGCTGACAACCCACGCTACGCCACTGGATTTATGCAATGTGCCTTGTGCCAGGGGCCAGTTTTACTGTCTTCCATTGTCACTGAGGAGGTGGATAAAAAAGAGGAAGAGATGAGGGGCTTTTCTGGGTCTCTGTTTGGCCTTTGATGACCATATTTTAATGCCTACCATGTGTTTGCAAAATTAATGACATCTGTCTGAGGATAGGATCCCAACTAACGGTGAGTCTCCCACCATATCATGAATCCACTCAGCTTTCTTTCTTGGGATGGCCAACTCTTCCCAGAGTAATGTTGGCTGTGGCAGTGGCCTTCTACCCCCTCCCCCCATCATTACCTAGCAGTCATAGCTTAGAGGACAGGTTGGCGTGGTTAACGTATCTTCCAAGGATTCCATAGACAGGAATGTGAGACATGATTTAGGTTTGTTGTCTGATAGTTTTAAGTATTGTATTAGATATTGTTAGCTCTCCTGAGCAAGGTATGGCAGAATGTTTGCACCATGTATCTTTGTCAATCATTTATAAACTTGCAAATACTACACTGAAGACTTTTCTGAGACTCTTTAAGCATAAGGAACAGGCTTTTGAGGGGTTAAAGGCAATGCCTGAACGTTGTCAAGTTTCTGACACAGAAGCAAAGTAAACTCTGCAGTGTTTACCAAAGACATCTTCCTTTCAGAGCGCTTATTATGTTTATTCTTCTTTCCCGTACTCAGTTATGTTAACAGGGGTCTATAATTATCAACTATCATTTACATGGGGAGATTGATTAGCACAATTAGTCACTGAAAGGTAATTTTCATCACCAAATACTATATGGTTTCTTTCCCCCTCTTGATTTGTGCACTTCCACTTGGTTATAGGGCAGATTCAGCTCTGCAGCAAAATGTTGTTCCTAGGACAAAATGTCTATCTAAATATAGTAATCGTTATGCATATATGTGCAATAATCTGTGTGCGTATTTATATATGTAATTTAAAGGAACTTTATGAGTTCATCAGTCACCGCTACGCTAATCAGGAGAAAGCGTTAGATATGATTAATAAAAACTAATTTGCATCTGCAATTAAAAAGGTGACTTCAGTTCTCCATTTTTATATATGGATTTCATCCTACCCGCTCCAATGTTGGAATTATTTGAAATAATAATTACCCTTGAAAATCCTCTTGGATTTCTGAGAAGACCCCCATATCTATATTTACACACATGCATCAAATTCCAAAAGGAGGTTGTGTGATTCAATAGGGAGGTGACATGACCACACTTGTAAAACACACCATTGGTCCAGTACAGCCTCACAACCCCTCAGGTATTCTGCAGTTTAAAGGGGGAAAGCTTAAGAACTGCCTGTGTTGGATCAGACAATGATCCATTGCATCAGGCATTCTGCCTACAACAAAGGCCAACTAGACACTCCTTAAAAGTCCATAGCAGAGTAGAGATACCCAGTTAATGTTTTTTACCCCCAGAAGAGAAGGGCTCATTAGTAGGACCAAATGTTACCATGTACTTTGAAAGTTGGATATATAGCTGAGATCCTTAGAGAGAATTCCCACCTCTGCCATGCCATCTTCAGCTATCTTTCCATCTCACAAAAGTTAAGCTATCCTGACATACCATGTAATACTGCCGTGAGGATGAACCCAAAAAGCCATTGGAAATTAAAAGCATTGACATTCTGCCACATTCTCTGGCCATTTGTTCTAGATTATTGTAAGGTGCTCGAGGGGAGGCATTTGTCGATTTTTGCTTCACCAGCAACATCCCCTTGTGTGCATTGATTATGCCAGTCTTTGAAAAATTAATGACTGGACACCTAGAGTGCTTATCTCACCCTGTAAGCCATTGACAGAGAACAGCCCTCTGACAATTACCTCAGAATTTAGTCTTCATTATTCGTTCGTTCATTCAAAAACATTTATACGCCACTTTCCTTAATATGAAGTCAGTTCACATAAAAAGCACAAAACAACTCCAAGCCACAGTTAACATAAAGCATGGTGGTCAGCAACAGAGTTGAGCAACAAAAAGAATTAATCAAATCCATATCTAAAACCTACTCAGAAATACACACACACACACACACACACACACACACACTTCTAGAAAGGTTTCATGAATACCCTATAGAGGTCATCACATAGGCTTGGAGAATTAACACACAAACCAGCAGTTGGATATTTTACTTCATGTAGCATAAATATACAGAACAGGGATCCAGTAACATCACTAGTGGAAGGAGATAATCATACAGGGAGAGATAGTGTCGAAAATAAATTGGTCCCAGTCCATAAATGATTTTAAAGTATAAACCTTGCATATATAAACTGCACAGATAAATTATTACTAAGGTATTATTATTATTATTATTATTATTATTATTATTATTATTATTATTACCACCACCACTGTATTGACTTCAAACAGGTTTTCTATGTTCTTGCTCCTCTTTCCTATACTGTCTGCAGCTTCTAAGTTGTCCAGAAGGGTAGCCCCACACAGGGTGTTTATAGAAATCATCTCTAACACCCCATGTAAATTTCCTGGCATTCTGAACTCCTACAGGCTCTATAAGTCTCTGGCTTAGGACCATTCCAACTGGTCCTCCACACTTGCCTTTGAAATCATGTTATGGAGGCACATATGGAAACATAAAGGCTCAAGGGACTACCAGTATTTGGGTGGCGTGGGTGCTCTGGTACAGAGATGTTTGATTTCTGCACTCTTGAGAATTACTAGACTTTCCGGGGCTAAACAGTCCAACCACCTTGTATAGGCTTTATAATAAAGTTGACATAACAAGCAGCATAAGCTTCACAGGTACAGAACGTGCAAAATATCACACTGATAGTGATGCGGATGTTTCAGAGAGATCTAAAGCAAGAGCTTACATGTCCAATGTGAGCTTTCAGTCGGCATTAATCCTTGTGTGCTGCTTGGCTGCATGAGCATCAGCACAAACTATCAGTATGTCCATGGTGAGTCCCTGCAGGAAGGAAAGGCTACGTAGCTAAAAATAAGTCTGAAAGTGATGTGTGTGAATTGGCTCTGAATTATTCGTGGGTTGCAACCCAGGTCCAATCCTCATCACAGGTACATGGGAGTAAATCCCAGCAAATCTAATGGGATACTTTTTGGCCCAAGTGCCATGGAACACATTACTTGCTGTTAATTATTTTCTGAGATAGTGGGGTAACATCAACAGCAGTGCATATGGGAAGTGCCGGGATTGCATACTAATAAAATGAGAAGTGATAGGATTTCTCCCCCATCACCGCTACGGTTTTGTTAGCAATTACAGTACCTTGCAGTCAAAAATTAATTAGCACAGCTCATTTTGTTGACGTCTTTTGTGCTACTTAAAAAAAAAAACACCCAACTGCTGAACTAGAAAATATCTTTAGATACAACAGTGCAGTCACCAAAATGGAGCACTGCCTCTGAGCTAGCTAAGAATTTATCTAACTTGGTTTCCAACAAAACAGCTGAAATAACGGTGAAAGGGTGTTTCTGTTTTTCCTTTCCTAACGGCTTTTACAGATTATTTTATTCCAGAAGTTTTTTTAACATTCTTACCTTGACTTTCAAATTATTTTTCATTATATGTCAGTGAAAATTATTCTACTTGATTAACTTAACCTCTTATTTATAACTAATTTTTTGCAGATATCTCAGGTGAGGGACAGACTTTGTATTTCTATGCATAGCGATGTTACTAGAACAAGTACAATTTGCACTAACATTCAACAGCTCTAAGAACATAAAGTTGACATTGTCATAATGGATCAAAAGAACTATCTAATTTGTCAACTACTGTATTTAATAGTAAAAGCTGGAGTGATCACCTCAAACAATGAGGCGAATATTATTTATTGAAATGCTCTTCTAACTGACCTATCTGGAGGCTTTACAGAGCTCAGCCTCATCCCCCAACAGAGGGCATAAGAAGCTAAATCACTTTGCCAAGTAAGGATACCATGGATTTTGTGCTCCTGTGCTTCCATCAAAACTAAAATCATTTTGCGTTAAAAAAAATGATGGGGAAATACATTGAAAAGTGTGGGATAACAATTGCTTGATGTGACATCATAAAACCTCCCTGCACACAGATGAGAATTAATGTTCAATAAACAACCAATGTCGTATAACTTCCCTGCAAACTTTCTGCAAACAAATCAGTATTAGTGTTCAATAAACAGGTTGTCTGTAAGTGATCAGAGTTTGAAATATTTGACTTGTACCCAAGACTGCCAATGAAACTTGAATGCATGAAAAAGAAATGTTCCATCAGAGTTTGCATTAACTTTCTAAATTCTGTGGACAGCATGTGAATTGATTTTCTGCAGAACACACAAAATAAATATGTACAATTAAATGTCTTTGGGAATGTCTAAAAACTAATAGAGAACTGGTAACAAAAGGAGAAAGATTCATTGAATAAGCTTGTCTGTCAGGGCAGTGGCAAAATCAGATTTGCAGCAGCACAGCTGAAAAATGTGCCATGGTTCCTCTTTTTATATTGTGTCTGTCTTCAGCTTTAAGAAATGAGGTCTTGGTCTGCTTTAACTGAGACTCCTGCCCAGCTAATATAAAATCCGTAATACACAGTGAAGCAGAAAATAGAATCTAGATTGCCTCCTTTGGTCTGGAGATGTGCAAAATTTCATTGAAAAAAAGACATACTTGAAACGGGTCTCCAAACTGCAAACAACAAGGTTAGCTTCCAAAGTGGAACTGAGAATTGAAATGCTGTTTCTAGCACACCGGCAAAAGGAACATGTTTTCTTAAACAGTAAGATCAAAACCCTCTTCAGTAATGAGTATCAGAATACTATTGAAAAGCTGGCAGTGGGCCGGTATAGAATATAATCTCATTTGTATGGGTAGCCTAGGGAACTTTCAATATCTACAGTTGAACAGAGAGATTTATTTATTTTATAGTCATGTAAATTGGTATGAAAGGCTCATAATATTTGGCATACAGGGTTTAGTGGTGCAGTTGGGTAATTTTAGCCTCTGGACATAATGGGCGTTTCTTTAAGAAGGAATGTTTATCACTTCACTTACTGAAAAAGGTGGTTCACCAGCTCTACTGCTCATTTTTATTGAGTGGGGCCCTGGACTTCTGCCTCAATGTCCTGCCCTGAGGGTACCATTGACAGTGCTGGAAGAAGGAGACAACTTATCTGGTCATGCTTAGTCAGTGGTGTGGCATGGGGGGAGACAGGGGTGGTTGCCCCAGATGCAAAATTGTTAGGTGCACAAAATTTCAACACCCGGTGCTTCCTCAATACAGCTGTGCGCTTCTGTTGAAAACAGCTTTTCCATGCGAACTAGGAAGTGACCTCCCCAGACAATGGAATGACTCTTCCTATTTCTATGGCTGCAATCACCTTGGTGTTGTGGGTGCCATTAGGCAGTCAAATGTGCATGCATGCTCTGTTTCCCTCCCACCCACCCCTTCCTTGCAGCCCCGGGTGGGGGCAACCCATGCTACGTCACTGATCCTAGTACATGACTAATGAAGAGCTCATCCAGCTATATGCGACCCAACTGACTGACATAAGAAGGGCCAAAGCTCTGTGGCAGCACATCTGCTTTGCATGCAGATGGTTCTTGGTTCAGGTTCTAGCATCTCCAGGTAGGGCTGGAGATGTTCCTTCTCTGAAACTCTGAAGAGCTGCTTCCAGTCTGTGTAGACACTCCTGAGGTAGATGGACCAACAATCTGAGTCAATACAAGACAGTTTTCTACCACTGTGCTCTTGGGGTGGGAAGCAGCATTGGCCCATGTGTGTGGTGCGGTTACTTCTGCTCCTGGCACATTTATCACATGGGTTTATGATGTCCTGATGCTGCAGTGGGAGGACTGGACATCTCCTTGCTGCTCTGCCACGGTCTCGCACATGGTTGTGTACTCAGCATGGTAGGACCTTCCATATCCTTGCCCTCCACACATGGAGAGCAAGATTATGCCCAAAGTCATTTTGTTGTCCACCCCACCAAACTAACATTTAAACCCCAGGGTTTGTTTTAATATGCCTTGCTAAATTGATGCCGAGAAATGAGTGTAGGACTCATTTGCTGCCACAAGGATAGATTCTCTGGTGTGCTTCCCTAGAGTTGGAGATGTAATTGTGATGTAAAATATATTCCAATAAATACAATCTCTCATGTTTTCAAATTTCAGGCCAAATAAGCAATTTTTAGCTGTCTTGGTTTTGGGCATTAAAGATTAATACATCTAATATAATTTGCGTATAAGCAAGCCATTTTTCAACATGCACACCAAATTGGATCATCTGATTTATTCTGGATATAGCAAGGTTATTGCAGTCATGTTAAACCCCATTGCCTTGGAATGGAATTGAGCGGGTGGGACAGGCATGCACAGCTTAACAGAATAGAAATACCTTCTGCTGGTCTGTCTGGTGGTTGCAAGTTACAATTTTACCATATCAAAACAGTCCTCCAAAGGCAAAACTATTAATCTTTACTGGATGATGAAGGGACCATGTATTTGATTCTGAGACAGAAAAGTGACGGCTGAGAAAAGAAGAGCAATTTTTTGCTTTAATATTATCGTTTCTGTTTCTCTGCAGGTGGCCCTACCTCGCATTTGTTCTCATCTACACAGCATTGCATAATAAGGCTTAGCATTTATTCCTTGTTTATGCATATGCTATGCTATGACTGTTAGTAACAACTTTAAAACTTTTGAATAAAAGTTCTGATTTTAAAAAAATACATCCAGTACTATTTTTCTAGAAAAAGAGGTGCTGGAACTCACCATGAATTCCTCCTTTGTTCTCTTAAAATGGCAATGGCGCCCACCTGAGAGGGGCTGGAATTGAGTTCCAATGAGTTTGGACTTAACAAACCCAGCCCTGATTACATCTATATTTTTCAGTATTCAAATCACTTCATAAACAATATTTTTTAGAAAAACAATCCTGTAAGGTAAGCTGCTGTCATTATCTCAACATTATAGATATGAATCTGAGGTTGGGCAAATGATGACTTGCCTTAGGCTTATGAACAAGCACCTTTAGGCGCCAGGCAAAAACATTCCTTTTTAACCAGGCCTTTGGTTGACCTGATCAACATCCCATACCCTTTTAAGATGTGGCTCTTTTGTGCGGGGGGGGGTATTATTGGGTTATTGCTTTTATTTTATACATTATGATATTTTTATGGGAACCGCCCTGAGACCTCCAGGTATAGGGCGGTACATAAATTCAATAATTAATAATCATTATATTATATTATATTATATTATATTAATATTATATTATATTATATTATATTATATTATATTATATTATATTATATTATTACCCACTCTTCACCCTAAGGTCACAGGGTGGGTTACTGCATGAAAACACAATATGCACAGTATGCAGCATTATGGGGAATATTTGGGTGTATCAGAACCGGAGGCCCCATTTATTTACTTGTGTTCTGGGTCAATAGATCATATTAGTAGCTCCACTCCCACTGTGTGACTTCCACATTTCTAATTATTATAGTGCTTGTCAGTCCCACTTGCTGCCAGACCCTGTTGGCTCCTTCTGCCTACAGATCTGAAAATGCCAGAAGGAATCTTGTAGACAGCATGTCACATTGGTTGGCACATACCTTTCTGGTTCTCAAGTCCTTGTTTCTTCTGCAAGCTTGTGAGGCATGCCCCTGCCGTGTGTGTGTGTGTGTGTGTGTGTGTGTGTGTGTGTGTGCGTGCCCTGGAGAGTCTGGACCCTCTTCAGATACATCTTAAGTCCAACTATGGCAAATCTGTCATCTACAATTTTCTCCTTCTGGTAGTAGGCTTGCAGCAACCCAGACCAGACTGTCCTGGACCCTTCCTCACATCAGTGCTTGGAACCTAACACTCACAGGTAGGTAGGAACGCCAGCTATAAATCTGGAAATCATCCCTACTCTTTGAAAAGCATGGACGCAATTGGGCAAGGTGGGTGGAGGGTGAAATCACTGTGCTATTCCTATTCCTATTCCTCCCTGGCTCCTTTGGCCAGCTTCCAGTTGTGGGTCAAAATGAAGTTCCACTTCATAGCCTAGGCGGGAGAAGAGGGAGTAAAGGAACGGTGATCCATCCATTAGGGTCACAAGCTGCACATGTTCTCACTACTTCAAACAGTTTGATCCTCCTGCACCCAACAAGCCCTATGTTGCAGGGTGGTGGAAATAAATGTTTACCATATGTTGGAATCAAGTAGACATAATTTTTTCAAAAATTCTGATTTGACAGCTTTCAACTGCAGATCCTGTAAACAAACTTTCTTCTCACTAGTTTCTTGCCATCATATTGCACCTCCTTAACTCCAGGTGACCTTCATGCTGTTTCAAAACGCCATCTACTCTGCCCTTGCTGTTTATTTGCCTTCATGCCTTGCCAGATTTAAAGATTTTCTGTTCTTCTCTTCTCTCTCAGCTCATGATCCCAATGTTAAAAAAAGAAATTCTAATGTGAGGATAGTTTCACCGCTTTGTTCTTAGATGCTTCCTCAACCCCCAATTTTTATCTGTGCAATTTGATACAATGCCTCCTTTTCTGGTGCCAAAAAATCATATTGCTTTGTCTTTATGGTTTTTACACTCTGGAGTTACAACTTTCATTAGTGCATGATCGGGGCTTATGGAAGATGAATTGACAAGCCAGTTCCCTTGTGTTTTCAACTGTCCCATTATCTCTTATTAATTCTTCTATAAGGTCTCATACATGCAACGTTCAGCAAGACTGTTATAAAATGTTCAGCTGCTTCCCCTCATTACCAGCACACCCTATTAAAGGTTGCCCTTAAATGTGACCTGTATAATATTATGTCTCCCTATAAAGTTGCCATCAAAAGCATTTTTTCTCCATTTGGGGCATAATCTCACTGTTTCATTTTAGTGAGAAGTGACGTGTCAGGTATGATCAGCATTATCACTGGAGGCTGACGTTAGCACGTTTATGTAATGTTCCTGTGATTTATTGCATAGGGTGGGGAAATCTTTCAAGTCTTTGTATAGTTTTAGTTCTATTGTGTGCTTAAAAATACCCCGTGTTAGCGTTGAGTTGCAAATCCACATATCCCGGGACAATTCTATTGATTGCTATAGAACTAATCTGAAATAAGTGGTGGTTGCCTCTGGTGGTGAAGCAGAACCATTTCTGCACTTTGTTCTCGGACCTGTTGGTGGACCTCATTGTAGCCCCCATGACAGTCACTCCCCATGGACTATGATCTCACATGCCTAAAAACCACCTGCCGCAGCTGCATTTTGCACAGGGAATATCAGTAGCGATTGGGTTTGCTGTCTTTCTGGGTAACTTGTCCGCCATATTGATCTGCTCATTGACGAATTCCTGGCAAGCTTCTGAGGAATCCTAGGGCTCACCAGGATACAGTTTGAAAACCATTGACTTACTATACCATTCATCTTCCATAAGGAACCAAATATGTTTTCATTGATGCATTTATTATTATATTGCTTTTTAATTATTTATAATGTGTATAGGCTGACTTTTAGGGTCAAACCCAAGGCAGCTTTCAACACATAAATTCAGAATTTGAAATCAATACAAGTTTGAAAACATAAAACATAAAAAACCTATTAAAAATACAACCAAAATACAAGGATTCAGTCTAGTAAGTCAATCAGATATTAGCACTGTTCATATACACAACAGACTAAGAAGATCTGCATTCAAGAAAAGGCTGTTTACAAGTTGGTCTTTAGAACCTACTAGAATGCCTGCAATGATGGGATGCATTTCAACTAGAACAGAGTTCCAAAGGTCTGAGGTTATAGTTTAAAAGGGCTATGTCCTGCGGGCACACAAGCTGTGGCGCATCTCAAAGTACGGGCAAACTGGTATAGATGAAGGTGGAAAGTAGTTTTGCTTGATGCTTTTTAAACATGATGTTCAGCTGCCAAGTCTCACCAAGACCACTGACCATTACCCCTACCTTCTGATCTGTGTGGGTACAAGTGATACTGCCAGAACAGCCTCCAATATATTGCAAGGGACTCTGAGACTCTGGGTAGAAAGCTAAAGGACCTTGGTTATTGCCCAGGAAGAGAAAGGAAAACACTGGAAGTAAACAGATTGCATCATCAGGAAAGATTTGGCTTCCTGGACCACTGTCTCCACTTCCACAAAGAAAGAATTCTGGCAAGAGATGGGTTGACAAGAATGTGTTTGCTAAGAAGAGAAGACTGAGGGGTGATACGATAGCCACTTTCAAATAGTTGAAGGACTGTCACACAGAACATGGAGCAAAGTACTCCAAAGGTTGAAATAATTTTCACTTAAAAAAATATGCACAAGAACATCCCTTCGGCATATTTTCTTTTCTCCTTAAGTTGCAAAGTAAAGTCTTCAAAATAAAAAAATATATAAGACAGGTTAATGAGGTGGAACTGGAGAGAGGAAGGGGGGAAAAACTACTGGAGAAAGAAATATATGTTATCTGGGGAAATGCCAGAGAGCAGAGTGCCAGATTCAATTAAAGTATTCTAATTTTCCTCATTTCTAAAATACAGTCCACACTCTGGTTGCCAATAAAGACAAATGTGAGGATGTGTAATAATTTGCAACGCAGGGAAGATGCAAAAGGATTAATCTGTTTCTGTTCTCCCAATCCCAGTGAGTAGCTGGTGCCATTGGGTTTTGTAGGGCAGAAGGCAGAGTAACCAACAATAGGTGGAGCCAGAGCCACAAACAGGCAAGCCAGCTAATTCTAGTTTTGTCCCCATCCTCCTCCTTGCTGATCTCTACAAGGGCAACACAGGCAGTGCCACCCCCTGGAATGGATTTAAGCAAGAAGACAGGCAGGCAGAGAGTTCTGAGGTTTCCCCAGATGGTACATGGGTGAGAATAGTAGGGCAGGGCAGGGAAACCTTTTGCACTAGCACTAATCCAGTGCAACTGTTTAGTTGAAAACTGTCCCAGGAAACTATGATTGGTGGAAGGGATGAGTATTTTCCTGTCTCCCTATCCTACCTATAGATGTGCACATGCACAAAAAGAAAGAATGAAAAGAAACATGTAATATCTGCCTATTTTCAAGAATGTTTCTCTGACTATATGTGTTTCAGGATTACACACATGGGGAAAAACAAGTCAGAAGATTGTTGTAGAAACACATTCCTAGCAGTCGTCTGCTATGCAGCATCAGTGTGTGGGGGTTGGAGTGGTCTTAAGGAGGATTGATAGAAAAAGAAGCAGGTGGAGAAGAGACCTAATGGTTTAATAAAAGCTAAGTCTACCTGAACTTAGCTGGTCATCAATACTTTTTAATAGTCTGTCCCATTCCATGTGATGAAATGAATGTCACATGATATAAATTCATTTTCAGAAAACTATAGCCTCCTTTCTGGGCTCGTAGCTTGTAATTTTAAGTAAGCCCACCATGGCCTATCCTGTGGACCCATAAAAAGTTCCTAAGTATCTGATCAATCCTAATGAAGTATTTATGTGGAATTATCACTAGCAAGCTCAAATACCATAGATTATATATGGAAGAATGGCCACTTTAATAATGTTTATCCATCCCCAGAGTGAAATTTGCAAGGCCTGCAACTTCTGTTCATGTCAGACTGACTCTTAATTTCATTTGTCCCCTCTGGTTCTCATCTGAAGCAAATCAATAACAAACGCACCATATTCTCTTTTTTACAAGCTAGTAATAGGTTTATCTGCTCCTGTTTACTCCCCATCAGTGTGGCATCTCTCTCCCTCTCCCTCCCTCTCTCTCTCTCTCTCTCTCTCTCTCTCTCTCTCTCTCTCTCTCTGTGTGTGTGTGTGTGTGTGGAATCCTGATCCTTTTAGATTTGTACAGATGGAATTCCATATTAATGAATGTTTGCTATTTACTGAGGGCTGATTCATGTCTGTCTCTTGAAAACATTCAGATGACATTGCTGATCCCAGTAGCACACACACTCGATTTGTGTGACTTGGTACCTCCACGTGAAGGTTGCATGTGGAACTACAATGATTTGGACAACTGAGATAAGTCAGAAGAATTGAAGAGTCTGAAACCCAATTGGATCACAGTGCAGAGATAGCTAACAACCCTGGCTACGGCTTTAGAGTCACACAAATTCTGGAGGACACCACATTGTCTATTCTTGCTACAGTGGAACAGAAGACATTAATCCTCTTTCTTCTTCTTTGTTCCACAGTTCTTTCTAGAACTTGGTGTAAATGGCTTTTAGAAATTCTCCACCCTATTTGTGGACAGGGAAAAGGTTGGGAGAGTAGACCAATTCATCTATATTTTTCTATGGGGAGGATAAATTCTTCAAGAATTTGCTGGGGACTGAGCTCACCATTAGCAGAGGCACAACTCTTTGTTTTCTTTTTGCTTAGGAAAAGAAAATTGTTGACACCATCACCCAGCATTTTGCACCTTTCACAATGTTCCAAACCTAGCATTGATCCAGGGAATTGTGGGTGTAGAATGGCAGCTGTCACAAACAAACAAATTACACAGAGAATATTTGAAGAAAATTCTGCAAAATTCTGTATTTTTCCAAGTTTCTATTTTTTAAAATATCAAAAATTGTCACTGAAAACTCTTTTCAGAAATGGTGGCTCAGATCTAGCTAATTCAGTTAGCCTTTGAAATAAGACATACTAACAAATGTATAGGACTTTCTTGATGACCAAACACTGCCAGAAACAGACACATATTTCTGGTGTACCTTTCCTTTTGCAGCTGAACTAAGGATCAGATATTGTCAGTTGGGTGTGATTTTTCTGCAGCCTGTAGAAATACAAAATTTCATGGATTGTCTCTCATTCTGTCCTTTACCAGTAATGATGGAAATGAGGTCATTGTCAGTCATTCACTGCAGACTGAGAACTAAAGGAAATCTTATATGCCCTATGGTTTTTTAACTCATTAGGAAAGAGTACCGTTGGGGGAAGCTTTGAAGTTTCACTATATCCCTCCGTTTCCTTCATACGCAGGTCCACTCGGTCAAAAAAAGCAATAAAAAGAATGAAGGTTTTTTTCTTTAATCCATCACATAGCCTATAACATTTTCTTTCATTTAGTGATTGCTGTAACCTCTGAAAACCACACTTCTGAAAACTGCTTAGTCACACCGTTGGCCTACTGCTCTCTTCATTGGATAACAGGATTTTTCTTGTATATACTAGATATTACTGACACTATAGTTAATGAACGTAAGGTTCTTTGACAGCTATGTGCAGCTGCACTGTAATAATAAAGCTACCTGCTCATTTGAAAGAATGATAAATTGGGTGCTTGGCAGAGGGGGCCCTGAACTAAAAAAAAAAAGAACATTATACATTTGTTACTGAACTTCTCATAGCTATAATTGTAAGACTGTGGGGTCGATCTCCAACTGTGACATAAGCTTTTTGTGGAGCAAAGCTATTAACACAGTAGTCCAAGTCCAAGGTAGTCCAAGTATGGACAAGTTGACATTCTGCGCTTCTTTGGAGAAAGGTACAAGGTTTAAGTTTAATATGAATAATAACCTGTAGCCCTCCAGATGTTGTTGGCCTATAACTGCCATCATCTTTGACTATTGGTCATGCTGGCTAGGGCGGAGGGAGTTAGAACCCAGAAACACCTGGAGGACTACAGGTTGCCTATCTGTGTAGAGCCTAAGGTAAAACTTCTGCATTGATACCAAGAGCCTGGTAGTGTCATCTTGCACACAGGCCATAGTCCAGCGATTACTCCTATTGGCTCAAACATAGAATCACAGAATTGTAGAGTTGGAAGAGATACCAAGGGTGATGCAACCCCCTGCAATGCAGGAATCACAGCTAAAGGATCTCTGACAGATGGCCATTCAACCTCTGCTTAAAAAATTCTAGTGAAGGAGAGTCTACCACCATTGAGAAGCGGTGGAGTGCAGTGCACTCAGAAGAATTGTTACGTACTACCTCCCCTGTGAACATTGGATGGGGAAAGACTATGTGTGGAAGTGTATCTTTTATCATTTCCTTTATACAAGAAGAGACTGGAATACGAGGGCAGAACCATGGAAGGAGTCTGGGGATGCAGGAATGTGGCTGCAGGTCTTGGGTTTTTATTTTTGTCTTGTAAAACCACTCCTTCCAGTAATGACATTTTAACAAAGTGCTGATTTTGTACTTCGAATGGCATTGATTGGAGCCACCATCCAACTAGAAGGATTAGGAGGCACTATCTTTATGGGCCTAAAAGGAACTTCAAGTAAGCTGGTTGCTTTTCAGAGACTGTGTCATCTGTAGCAATTGGCACAACAAATGAATTCAAGGTCCCATAAACAAACAAAAAATTGAAAATAATAAAACAGCAGCATCAACATCAATTCCATCAGTAACAAATAGATTCCTGTTCTAGCTTGCTTCCAGGCACGCGTGAAGTCTCAAACTATGAGTGAAGAAACACACTCTGTCAGCCATACAAACAGAAACAATTTCAGGAAAAGATTCCAAGATTCAATGTGAACAGAATTCTAACAGGCAACAAAGAGCAAAATTAAGCCAGTTCCTCAAGTGCGTTGGCTTGGAGGGTTCGTGGTGACTCACTTGGCTGCGCGGGGTAATATAATGTCAGTAGATAATAAAGAGTCCTCATAATCACAAGCTCCTTCTCTTTGCTGCAGGATAAATGCATCAGCATCATCTCTGTTTCTCAGATAACCGTCATTTTCACAATGTGTAGCATCTTAATCAACTGCTGCCTTCCACTGCGCTGTGCATTATACACTTGTCTTGTTTTGGTAGGGACAAGATAAAAACACTTCTAGTTTAGGATCGATCCAGAGCAGCATCCGCCTATGTCCCCACTGGTCTATAATGCTGGCTGAGGATTGCCAATATCAGGCAGCAGCTATGCAGATCTGTGGGAATGTTCTGGGGTGCAGGAAAGGATATATTGACTAATTATATCCTTATCCAACTTGTGCTAACAAGTTCCCAAAATATCAGCAGAGTTTATACACATTCCCCTTTAAGTTCGCAACGGTAACGTCTGCACAGGTTCGCTAGAACCTCTATAATAATTACTCTGGTAATTTCCCCTTTGTTCCCTCTTAAAATACAAGACACGACACAGTCTTTATAAAAGTATAAAAGAGTTTACTCACATTCCGTTCACAATATGATCCCAGAAGGCAGACACAAGATCAGGAAAGGTTAAAGCTAAATTCACAGCAACAAGGAATTACCTGAACAAAGGAATTAACTGGACCAGTTTTCAGCTGCAGGCTAGGATGTTGCTTCATTTGCACTGGTTTCTCCTCTGAAGGATGATCTCCTAGCCTGTGGAAACATCTCCTTCAGGAAATACAACTCCTGTTCTATATGGCTATTTGCAAAAAACACAGAATGGAATTTTCAGAGGGGAAAATGATGGAGAAGTGCAATCTTTACTAACACTGGGGAAGTTTGGAGAAGAGGAGCTATTGCTGCATCCAAAGCCCCACCAGCTCCTGTTGGCCAGAGCTGAAGGGGGGGACAGATTTTTGCTGTGCCAGCTGTGGACCTTAAAGCTTCTAGCACACTATCCTCTATCAGGACTTTGTACTGGCTACCACAAGTGGGAGACCTGTCACTGGTAGCTTACTGCCTACTCAGGGGGAGCACAGGCCTCCACCATAGTGAACCCCCACCTCTGGTGGTCCTCTCCACCACCAGCAGAGGTCACTGTGCAGAATCCTGTCCCCCAACCCGCACCATGCCATCCATTGGCATTGGGAGTTGGGGTTGCAGCCTGGAAATTTTATTTTCTCTTATGCTACCTCAGTTGTTAAAGGGATGCACAGATGAGATTGGGCCCATATTATTATCTACTCAACTAAGAAAGGTTTATTGCTACTGCTATTAGCTATTACCCTTTCCAGAATAACCAGGGGAAGCATTAAACCTTTACTGTGGACATCTGTGTAGCCTGGGATTATTGTTTATATTATAGCTGGGCCCAAGAATATTTTTTATCATTTTATAATTCCTTCCTCATTTTCTAATTATATTTTCATGTTGTAATTAATAATTATCATCAGGTAGAATGAATGCTGAGATTAGCCCAGCAGTCTGGTAGGCTTATGGATCAATGTCTTGTAACATACTAATTGAAATTTTACCAGACAGTAAATAAACCAATGCCCTTGTTTTCTTTCTTTCAACCTTCAGTTTTTAAGAAACATTTTTTAATACCAGCACAGGGTAATTCCTGAGTATAAATGGATGTTTTACCCCAAGACATTTCTAAAGTATTAGAAGACTAGAAGTCTAAACCAGATTTTAAATCCAGTGCATGATCCTCAAGCCCGATAGTTCAGAGTATTCAGAAACTGGTGAATTTGTCTTGGACCAAGGTGGCCTGTACTGAGAAACAATGTGGTTAAGTGTTTTCAATGTAGAGATGAGCAGATCTTTTATTTTCCATTGAATTAGTTTTCTGTAGGTTAACACCGATCCATATTCAAGTTCAACTTACAGAACAGACAACACCATTTTTGAAGTGGTGCACACACAGTTTGACAGAAACTCTTAAACATGTATCCGCAGCCCATTTACGGAAAACCAACAGGCAAAGGAATGCAGAAGAAGAAAATGAATATTTATACAATTGCAATTGCATGATTCAGATAACTTTTACTAGACTCTTCATGAACTGGAACATATATGCATTCAAAATGTATTTTTAAAAAGAGAGAGAAACAGGTGGGGACAAAGTCAACTTTAAAGGTGGCTAACATGAAAACTTCTGGAGCTACCCATCTCAAATTTGGCAGGGTTGATCCCCTCTGTCGGGGCTACTATGAACCTAAATTTCATTTACCTACTTGAATATTGTTTGTGAGTCATTAAAGTGCCATAGGACCTTTGTCTGCTTTGGGTGCAACATAACATTTGCTACCTTCTTTGGAATTTACTTCACAGAACAGTTGTGGTGATAAAATAAAAAGACTCTACATACACTCTCATGAGCTCACCAGGGAAAGGGAAAAACACAGATGTGAGGAATACAATTTCTTCTGCACACTTTAGGAATGCGTGACAGTGCTTCATTGATGTGTCCCAAGGTAGTGGTGATGATCCTGTTGTCCTGGCCTTGAATAATCCAGGTCTGCCCGAATATATGGTACATGTCTAGGCAATGTGGTGCAGAATACATTCTCGTGATATATTACCACGGTGAAGAAAATACATTACCATGGTGAAGAAAACAGCTACAGCATGTTTGTGCCTTAGAATGAATTAGTTGCATACTTCATTGCAAACCCTGACCCAGAAACATAATTTCGTGTCTCTTCTTTAGTTCTTTTGGAAAATAATTACATTTGAATCAAGACTAACAGCTGGAAACTGTTGGCTTCAAACGCATTCCTTCGCCTCTTGTTTTCTTTGCTATTCTTTATGTTTGCTCTCCTCCCCCCTGCCCAAAAGGATTCATTATTGACCTAGAAATAATGGTTCATCCGAACTGAAGCAGATTGTGACAAGCCTTTAAAATAATAAAAAAAGAAGAAACCACACAGCATTGATCAAGTATGTTTGGGGAAGATTCTTTCACCTAACACTAAATACAGAGTTTATGACAAGCCAAGCCTGAGCAGTTTGATTAGCAGACATTTCTTCTTTGCATGTGATCTGGGGTGTTGTGAAGGTCAAATCACACATTTAAAAGATGAGTTAGAATCCCTTATAAAAGACTGCCTGGGCCATACATTCAAAGGAAGCAACCGTTTGCACAGTGAAGTGTTTATTGCTTACATGACATGAAACCTAGCATGCCTCTCAGCCAAGTTGGAATCACTCCCAAACAAGCACTGCAGATTTAATCGTACTCCTGAAAGTGTTTGGTTTTGGGTTTTGTCTGAACAAATTGCTAGAGAAATGAATGCAGCCAAATTAAAAAGAGAAGTGGGTGGGGGGAGAGAACAAGTGTGGGGGTGAACTGGAAAATGGATTGATTTCAAAACTGTGAAAATTGATTTAAGTCTACTAGGGATTCAGAGGCCTCTGGGGCATATTAAAAAAAAGAAGGAGGAATGATGAAAAGGCACGACAAGCATAGCAAATGAGGATAGATTGATGGTGTCTAGAGTACAATGTATGTGGAACGAAGCTGTCTGGACTCTAGTGTGGAATAAGCAACTTTCAAAAAAAAAAATCTAGAGTGAATGAAATTGCCTGTGGTGGAATGATTCTCTTTAGATTTTGAAAAGGAATGGCAATACCCACAATAGAATAACAAGTACAAGTGCGACCTGCAAAAAAAAGTTGCAGTGCAGAGTGCTCCTGTTTACTGTCCCAGTTAGTCATTCACAGACAAACCTCAGTTCCCTGTTCCCTTGCTAATTAGTCAGTCAGTATTCCACAACCACTGAACATGCTCATGGGGCTCCCACCCCACTAAACATGTTTTGTACTTCTGCAAACCTTGGCCTTCCGCAAGATGATGATGCTTCCCATATCAGTTACCTATTGCTAAACAGGCAACATCACTCAGGCCTAAACATTAGAAACAGGGGAAAGGAGCGGTACCAAGAACAAAACATTGCAGTGTGGAAAGCTCCTGTTCATTGTTGCAACATATCAGCCATGCGCTCTGCTCTCCCAAGATATTCTAGCCTATTCCATTCCATTTCTTCCCTCCAAGTCAAGTCAGCATTCCAAGGTGGCTGAGCATGCTCAGTGCTCATCGGGGTGCCTTTGGGGTTTCCTCTCCTTATGTCCCCCCACATAAATACTTTTTGGACTTCTTCTACAAACCTTGGGCTTTCCCCAAGTGGGCTCATACCGTCCTTTTTTCCCAAAGGTGATGTCATTTGAGATACATAAGCAACAACACTCACTCCTATGCAGTGCAAATGGAAGGATCTAGCTAGGAATAATGGTGGGATAACAGTCTACAGTGGAATATTCTTTGATATATTTCACGCAAACTGTTAATTATGGAATTATTAGGGTTATGTTGTGGTGATATTATTGTTTTTATTCTGTGCTCTTCTTGTACCATTGCATTTAAAGACTGCTTATTTTCTGTGAATTGCTTTGGGAACCAATGTATTTGTGGGAAATGCTGCATATAAATAAAATGAATGACTTTATTTGTTGAAAGACTTATCAAAACAGCATAAGATTATAGCATGAAGACTAGAAAGAAAGGATCTCAATTAGAATTAATGTCATTATAATTCACCACTGTCACTTCAAATGAAATGCTTCCTGCCAATCTCTATGTAAATATCTGAGTGGACGTTTTATTTATTTTTTTACACCATTTGCTACTCCAGGGTGAAGTTAAAGGTACTTTCCTTGCTTCAAATTCACTGCTGCCAGTTACTCCTGCCATTCCAACGTTCCATTATTGATTGTATCATTTTGTATTAAGTTACTATCATTATTGTAGGGGGTGTTGGTTGGTCTCAAGACATTATAGAGACAATGCTGTCACACCAGCCTAGTTATTATATTTTCATGCATAAATAAAAGCCCTCCAATCCAGGCATGGCAATTCAATTCATGGGCTTTGCTCCCCATTCACCCCACTGTAGCGAATGAGATGCCACTATCCCTCCACACAGTGCTCTACAGCACTCGTATTTGATATTTATTCAGCACTAAATAAAGGAAGCAGGGAGCAGGTTTCGAAGAGAGGCTTGAGGAACAAAGGGACCACGTCTCCATCGACCCATCACTCCAGAAATCCCTCCGCCGCCCGGCTGCTTGCGGCTGCCAGTCCTCCGCTTTCTATTCGATTTGTCCTGGACCTTTGCAGCCCCCGCGGGGAGTTTGCGTCAAAAGCAAAGCAAGGGGCGGCGAACGGGGGACTAACAAGAGGCAGCTGAAGATGGCAGGTGGCCAAGAAGAACGGGCACACATCCCTAGAAAACCTAAGTTTTAAAAAACTTTTTTCCCCCGTCTGAAAACCGTTTGTTGTTATGGGCTAGAGCCCGAGGAGAAAACTCCAGAGGAAAGCTTGGAAGCGCTCGTCTTTCTGAAAAGCCTCTCGGACGCCACAAAGGCCGCAGAGAGCGAGCGACCCGCCCCACCCGCCGCCGCCTCCTCCTCCTCCTCTCGCCCCAGGGCGAGGAATGCGCGGCGGAAGGGCTGGGGCGGGAAAAGGGGCGCGCGCTGGCCGCTGCCCGGGGCAGCCGAAAGCCTTTCCCGCCTTCTTTCCCTGGAGGGAGCCTTGCGAGTGACGTGCGCGGAGCGGCTCGACGCCGGCCCCCGTGCAGCTCCTCCCGCCCCTTGCCCAGACAGGGGGAGGGAAGAGGGGAGGAGTGATGTGCTGCTGGGGAGAGCCGGGCTGCGCGAGCCGAGAAGTGGCGACTGGAGGGAGCTGCCGCCTCCCCGCCTGCCTCGTCCGTACCTGAGCGGCAGGAGCCACAGCAGCAGCAGCAGCGAGGTCCGCTCGCTCCCCTGGCTCGGCGCTGCTAGCCGAGGGGCGCCGGCTTCCCCGCTCGCCCATGGCTTCCTCCGGCAGCGGCATGGAGGAGGTGCGCGTCTCGGTGCTGACCCCGCTCAAGCTGGTGGGGCTGGTGTGCATCTTCCTGGCGCTGTGTCTGGATCTGGGAGCCGTACTGAGCCCGGCCTGGGTGACGGCCGACCACCAGTCTTACCTCTCCCTGTGGGAGTCCTGCGAGAAACTCAACAACCCGGAGACCTGGCGCTGCATAACTACCTTGAACAGCGGTGAGAGAAAGGGGGGGGCACCTGCCCGGCACCTTTTCCCTGCCTTCTTCTTGACTTGAAATCCCCCCGTTCCCTCCCCGTCCCGCGCTTCTCCCTCTGACCCCACCCATTGCAGCAGCGCCCCCCAAAATCTCTTCGGAGAGGGTCCTCCCTGCTTCCCCCCCTCCATCCCGCCCCTAGAATAGCATCTCCTTCCCTCATCCCCCCCCCGCATCTTACCCGCCCCCCCGCTCAGGTTAGCCTTTTCCTCCGCAGCACCGGACTTCTCCTCTGCCCCCACTTTGCCCCCTCTTTCCTCTCCAGGATCCATCAGCGCCACCTCTTAACAGAACGCCTTTTCTTATCCTGAACACTTCTGCTTCCATAGCGGTAGCATCTCCTTCTCAAAACGCCTCTTTTGTCCCATCATCCGGAGTCGGCAGTCCGTTGTTACCCACGTAGGGCATTGCTCATTGCCCTCACATTGCCTCCTGCTGCCCACCTGGACCCAGCGGAACCCGCCTCTCCATCCCTGACCACTTTTCTATCCCACCTGACTTCACACCACAGCACACCCATCCCTGCATCCTAATTTGAACCTATTCCTTTTTTCCTCCCACCTCATCTCAGATCCTCCCCGGTAGTCTTTCTCATTGCCCAAATCCAAATGCCACATTCTGCTTTAGTTATGATCAATCCATCATACGTGCCCCCAATGCCCTTCCTTCCCAGCACCCCATGAGCTGCAGTCTCAAGTCTGCCATTCCAAGTTCCAATCCTCTACCTTTCCCTCTTGCTTATGCTGAATTTATTCTTTATGTCTGCCTGCTTATTTCCCCAGCTGTCCCTCCTCCTCATAGCCCCATGTAGACAGAGAAGCAATATGTTTAAATGATGTGTCTGTGAAGCAGGCAGTTAAGTATTTACATCTACAGACATACAGCATTATGCACTCCTTTTCTCTTGTCTTGGAAGTCAGGATACAGCAAGGGCTAGAAAACAGGGATAGCATTTTCAAAGTATTTGCATCATGTGCCCTGTTGTTTTTAATGAATTGGCGTATTTCGTTCATGAAAAGAGCCTCAATCCTGCATGTTGTGGTGTGAAGGTGGTTTGTGGATTATCTTGCTGTTGTTTTTAACTTCAAATCAGTATTTTACCCTATACCCAGTTCCCAGTCCTCAGGCTGAAGCTGACAAAAAAAGTTGTGGCTTTCAGTTCATTGAATCTGTAACCAACATAAGAAGCAACACTCTCCTGCCACTGTATTCTGACACTTTCCCTTTTTTGTTCTTCCTGTGCTCTTCTCCTTCTCTGTCCCTGATGAGAACTTTCACTAGGCAACATATGCAGCTTTGACTCTCAGCCTCTTCCCCCCTCCCCCATGTACTGTATCTTGTTGGCCTTATTGGCATTTATCCTGTTTCATTTTTTCTTTCAGTAAGCAAAATAATATCTCCCCCTAATGGAAAAATTGCCCCTTGAAATGAGCAAGATTGTTTCAAAATCATCCCTCCATCCCCATATCAAGTGGCTTGCTCAGTCTGCAAAAATCCTTCTTGTGAGAGTTGCTTCTGTTTTCCACTGTATCACAGCTGCTTCTATAATCTCTGTTGGAAACATCTACAAGTTAAACTGTAGCCTTCACTTACTAAGCCCTAAATCTGGTTTTGAATCATGTATTACCCTTGTGTTTTAAGAAATTGTCCAATAAGAGATTGGTTTCCTATTGGTTTGACTGCCTGCTGTGTATTTTGCTACATACCTTTGTTTCTTTGAAAATTCTTAAAAATGTTCTTGGAGATCTTTGCTTCAAAACTGCAGCAGAGGTCCTTTCTTTTATTTTGTACTTTTTATCCTTCCATCAAGTAAGATTTGGTGTTGGGTGAGGTTTGCTGTCAATTGTGTCATGTAAAGTAAATCATTTTTACTTTATTTTTTAAATAATTGCTTCTTTGCGCTGTTACCAGGGAGTCTAAACAAACTTTGTAACAGAGCTGTATTTTTAAAAAATCTCTTCTCCCCTCCCACCCCACCCCCTGAAATTTATGTAGGAATGTCAGCTTTGACTTGATGTGTCTCCTTAGCAACAGGAATCCTTTTGCCCCTTTCTCTGTCTTCTAAAATGATATCCCTTGATTGCATAAAGACTTTTCAGATGAATTGGGTGGAGGTGGAAAGTGGGGGACCAAGTTTCAGTTCAGCTGGTTTTACTTTATTTCCTTACCTTCCAAAGTATGAGGGATTAGGAAGGTTAAATAGTGCACAGATCAGCATTAGAGGACTGCTAAGCAATCTCCATTTGCATCTGGCAGACATCTCCCTTTTTAGATTTTTCCTATAGAAGTGTGAGTGAGGGGAATGGGTTGGATGTGAGCTGAAGGCTTGTCATTGCATTTTTGAACAATAAATGAATGGGAAGAGCAGGTAGTTGTTGTTGTGTCTTCCTGAATGCCTTCCTGCTCCTTCAGGAAATTTCAAGGCTCTCCCATTCTATGAAGTCATAGACTAAGCTTTACTGTTTTTTTCGGTTTGTTTAAAATAGTTTTCCATGTTTTACAAGCTGCTGGGAATGACTACTGAGGCTATTTTAAGCAAGACCTTTCCTTTAATTGTATCTGGGTATAGAGGCAAGCTTTGAAAGCTTTTCTGAAATATGAGAATGTGCACTGTTTACACAGACATACATATGCGCAAATGTTTGTCCTTTGATACAAACAAATCCTTTGCACAAGCTGGCAAAAGGCCCTCATTGCATTGGGTGAGTAATGGATTGGGTCCTAAGTCTATAGTGTGATTTGTTCTACATTCACAATAGCCCTTTGTTGTTAAGAACTTAGCCTTTTTTCTTCTACGTAAAACAAAGTATCCCTATTCTGTCTCATTGCAGGCAAGGCTTTTAAGGTTAAAATAATTGGGGTATACTGGAAATAAGCAGAAAGAGCTTCCTTTAGGAAGACTTTTTAATTATGGCACCAGGGCAAAGAGCATTGTCACTGGAGAAAGAGAAGGAGCCAGAGGCACAAGGCATCTCCCCCTGCCGTCTTAAAACATTTGCTTCATTGTCCCTTGAAGGAGAGCACCTCAAGTGGCACAATCAAGGGCAGCCACACACCGGAGCCTGCTAAAGCATATCCAGGGTTTAATTAAAAACCTTTGTCTTAATTAGACTTTAGGTCCTGACTGCTCTCAGAGAGGGCACGTTTGGTTGTATCTGCAGCAAGGAACATCCTCTGAGCAATTACCAGAAAACAGTCTCTTTGTCCAGTTTTGCTAACGGCCAGCATATCCCTTGTTAACTATATAATGTGCTATATAGCTGTAACACTAACTGAGCATCAGCATGTTTCTGCTAACACTGCTAATACCAAAGTGGGAGAGAGGGCTGTGTATATATTTTAAATATTTCAGGAGGCATCCATCCATATTAAATTTGCCTGATAATAAACTAGACATGCAGTTGTCCCCCATTTGTGCAGATGATTTAATTTAAAAAATGCATGTTTTGATCATGGCATTTTAAAATAAGTTGGTAGATTTCAGCTAAGATCCCAGACTCCCGGGCAGCCCTGTTGATTTCTCTGGAGCTACATGGAAGTAAAATTGTGAAGAGTCATAGCTTGGAAGTCTGACATTGTTGTTTTGATGTAGATTAGGTCATTTAAAATAGCAACATGGCTTATTCTTACATCAGAGCTATGTGTAAGTGCATGCATATTGTATTTTCGTATGGCATTTAGTGTGTGAAGAATGTAGCCCACATGTATTGCACACTGCATTAGGTTTTCAAAACCTTTGCTGTAGAATCGTATGATGCTGAATTATGCTTGACATACTATGTTGTTTATTACAGATCAGGCATACTACCTTTGTAGTATTGGCAAAATTAAGTGGCACTTTGAGATATGGTCTTTCTAGACAATGTGTATTTTCACTTAAGCACATACACATGCATTTATACAAAAAAAGCCTTTTGGGAGTCTGAATCATCAAAATAATATTACACTGAGAAAAACATAAACAAACATTATAAAGCTTTCTTCTTTACAGGATATTATTGTTCTCTCTGGTGAAACATAATGTTTATACAGCAGAATTCAAATGTGTTCCTTATAACTTTTGGGAATCCATAGGACTAAATACTTACTAGTTTCATCTAGGATTTTTCAATGTATTGTTAAAAATGTAATGCAAATTAATTACTCCTTTATTTTCACATTGCATTTAGAATATTGGGGATCCAAAATTCAGCCCAATCGAACTGTTATTTTAAAAGATAAAGTTGAATTGATAGCTTCTGGGGATTTGTTCTTTGTTTTGGATGAGGAAATGAAGTGAAATCTAACTTTACCGAAATATTGCAATATCCCATTTTAAATCTATTATCTACTAACTAACCTATGTTTTAACAGTCATAGTTTGTGTGTCTGCTTATTTTGCATGAGAGCAGCTGTTCCAAGTGGAATTGACAGCTCAAAAGCAGCTTCCTCCTGGGAATATGTAGATCATGGCTTTAACTGAGTTGATAGTGATGGATATTTGCAAATAGCTCAGCAAGACTGATAGTCACAACACACTGTTCTTCCCTGCCTTCCTGGAAATGTTTTCTTAAAACTGAAAAATAATAGCTAAGCAGAATGGAAAAAGCAATTGTTAACATACAAAGTTTTACAGACTCCATGGCCAACAAGCTGTATAAAAGGCAAATTCATGTCTTACTCTGAAATGTAACTAGAAGATGGATTTTAAAGAAGGCTTTATTTTAAAGCTTTCCAGAATGTACCCTCTTTTCCACAAAGGAGTAATTGTGATATATTGTATAAGAATGCAAATCTTTACAGCATCCTTGCATCTATGGTGGAACCCCTCCCCATTTTGAACAAGTTCAAGATGCTTCCTTCTGCAATCCAGGAAGGCTAATCTACATAGAGTGTGGTGCTGATAACACCAAGGTTGCAGGTTCAATCCCCTTAAGAGCCACCTGCGTATTCCTGTATTGCAGGGGTGGACTAGATGACCCTCACGGTCCCTTCCAGCTCTACAATTCTACGATTCCATGATTCTTCTAAATCTTTTCTTCCCTGCTGGCAAGGCATGCAGCAACTGGGGGTGTCTAAATGGTCCTCACCGGCAGCCATACCACTAAATAGATAGTAGTTACTTTGAGGAATTGGATAGAAATGTGCAAAATCAGATTTTAAAAAGCAAGCACATCAACATTTCTGATACTTCCAATTCAGAAATCCTTATCCAGTTCAATGGATTCTATAGTATAGTGGTACCTCTGGTTATGAACTTAATTTGTTCTGGAGGTCCATTCTTAAGCTGAAACTGTTCTCATCCTGAGGCACGCTTTCACTAATGGGGCCTTCTGCTGCAAGCGCGCCTCTGGCGCGCAATTTCCGTTCACATCCTGGGGCAAAGTTTGCAACCAGGAGCAGCTACTTCCGGGTTAGCGGAGCTCGTAACCTGAAGCGTTCATAACCAGAAGTGTTCGTAACCAGAGGTACCAATGTATTGTTTATTAATTTCTACAGATTTGTAGATCGCGTTTCATCACTTCAGTGCGATCTCAGAGTGGTTTCACATGCACATACACACAAAATAAGCAAAAAATAAAATAAAAACAAATGTTGAAACAATACATTTAACAAAATAGTAATAGGGTAACAGCATAAAGCATGAATAGTAATAGGGTCACTAGTGGTTGCTGGTTAGCTCCAAAAGCCCATGTTATCTTTACCTGCCAGCAGAAGCCCATAAGAGTCTCCATTATTTGGACTTCCAGAGGAGGCGACTTCTAAAGTCAGGGACCACATCAGAGAAAGCCCTGTCATGCACCACCATGTGGGGGACCAAGCCCATTGAAGGAACCACAAGAAGCGCCCACCTGTCAGCCACATACCCCTAGACAGATGGCAAAGTCATGGACAAACATGGGCGACTTTAAAAGAGGATTAGATAAATTCATGGAGGACAAGGCTATCAGCAGTTACTAGCCATTATGCTGTTCTTTGTCCACTGTCATAGGCATTAGGACTCTGAATACCAGTTGCTGGAAACTGCAGGTGGCCAAGTGTGCTTGCAGTCATGTCCTGATTGCAGGCTGCACACAGGCATCTGGTCAGCCACCGTGACAACAGGATGCCCTGCCAAATAGGCATTGGCCTGATCTACCAGGCTCATCTTATGTTCTTAAAGGAAAAGGTGCATCAACACTACGGTCGCCCACATTAAATAAGTGGTTAAGGGTAACTGCATGCAGCAATGTGAGCGTTGATCACTACTTCACATGCATCTGTGCTTTGTTAATATTTCACCTGAAAATCTTTGAATCAAAGTTAGGTGTTTTGAGGGCTCCATCCGGCTCCTTGGTAACCTGCCCAGATAATGCATGACCTGATTTTATTAATGTTCCAGACTATGAATAAAATAAAGGAACAGTGCCACCACAGGTAAAGCATTGTTCTGTTCCTTGCAAGTGTGGCAAAACCACTGTGGCTTTGTATAAGCACTGCTGCCATTAAAGTTGTTCTGGGTTGTGCTCATTCGTTCCCAACCGGATTATTCTGAAATGCATTAAATATGAATTGCAGGTGGCAAGATGGGGTCTAGTTTGTCCAAGCCTTGTATTTCTGCACCTGTTCCACAACCGCCATAGTGGCCAGTTCATAAGAAGAATGTTTCTGTATGGCAAAAGTATGCCATCATTTGTATTCCATTCATTCATTTATTACATGTATCTCCAAGGAGGTAAGGGTGGCGTACATGGTTCCCAATTTATCTTGACAACAACTCTGTGGGGTAGGTTAGCTTCAGTGAGCTTCATGGCTGAGTGGGGACTTGAAACCTGGGTCCAGTCCAGCACTTTAACCCCTGCACCACACTGGATCCCTGTCTAGGAATGAAAAGGTCAGTGCATGTTCCTATGCTCCATAGGGTCACATCACCAGCACTATAGCAATGTTTCACCAGTACCATGCATTTCCTTATGTAGTCAGCAGCATCAATGCCTGTACTTGCCTCTAGTCAAAGAAGAGCTAGAGTCAGGTCCACTTGAAATCTTTGTGCATCTTGCAGGGTAGTCCTATAGGTGTCTACATAGAAGTAAGCCAAATGTGGATTGCTTCCAGGAAGTCTGTATATAGGATTGCACTTCTAGGAAAGGTTGCTCATTTGCCTTTAGCATTGTGTGCCAACACAATATCAGGAAAGAAACACAGCACCCATGTTTCTTTGATTATGATCTAGTTGTGAGTGTGCACATTATCACTTGGTCCTGTGAAGAGACACTTACACACACAGGAATGGGATGTCAGGGAGCAGCTTCCACAGCTTACTAACTGCCTCTTCGTGTTCTTGCACCTTAAGAATCAAGTGAGCAAAGGTTCCTTATCATGCCTGAGATGTCACCCAAATCAGGGAGAAAATACTGATGGAATATATGGAGAGTGGCCTAGAAAAGGGAGGAAAAAGCAAACAGAGCAACAGACACATGTGCTTTAAGATCTCCCAGAAAAAGAACATAAGTGAGCCCCAACCCCAAACCAATAAAATCCCCATTGGTCAGTTTTTAGAGGATAGACATAGCTGTGCTGGTTACCTTAATTAACTTATGGTGAAAAGGCTACACACCCATCTTGTGTTTTAGACACATCAGGAATAAATGCAGACTGTCAGACAGTGGCTCTTCCACGTTTCAAATGAGCATTTTTCCAGCCCTATGTGAAGATGCCAGGGATAGGCTTGGGCCTTCCACTGAGTTATAGCCCCTTTCTCTGTGTCTCTCATAACTCTTCTAGATCTTTCTGGGAAGTTTGTGCTTGGACCATATCATGTATAAGTCAACTGTTGTATTCAGTTTTGTTTTATTCTAAGCATGGAAGAAATCTTCAGTGAAGTGTATCCTAAACCAATTTATCTTGCTGTTACTGCTTTTGTATATTGCAGCATTTAAAATTTTAATGCCTGCTTCTCCTTTAAATATTTTTAATTGGGCTTCCGGAATTTAAAGGATGCTTTTACTGCTAGTGATAATATAAGTAGTCTAAATATTTTATGAGGTTTATATTTAGAATCAAGTGGACTGTAACCTTGACTCATACTCAGTTGCAAAAGATGATGCGGTAGGATTCATATTCATAATCAGTGGGAGGAGGTAGGTGCTAGCTTAGGGAATATTGACTTCTTCAGTTAATATAAGGCAGTGTTTTTTCCTAGAAAAATAGATGCTGGTACTCACCATGAAATTGTTACAATAAGTGCCACACTTTTTAACAACAACAACAAGGTGCTGGTACTCCGTACCCTTGAATTCCCCTGAAAAAAAGCACTGATATAAGGAATAGTAATTATTGGATCACTGTCAAAATGAGAAACAGTAACAGGTGGCATTCCACAGGAGCCCCTTCAGTTTAGTGCTGTCAACATATCACTACTGACTCCGATGGAGAAATGGAGAGTATAGAAAGTTAGGAGACAAACCAACCAAAGTTAGCACTTTATACACTTCAGTGGAAAAGTGAGCCCACATGGCCAGCTCTCTTCCATTGGAATTAATGAGAATGACCACTTGCTGAACCGTTCTCCAATTTCTTCTGTGCTAGAGAACTAGAAAGAACTGCATATGCTACAGAGCACAAGATAACAATATTTTATGGTAGAGAATTCTATAGTTTAACTTTCACTCACTACCCAGCTTCATTGGATGACCCCAAGTTCTAGCACTATGTGACAGGGATAAAAACATACCTTTGTCCACATTCTTCAACACCATGAATAATTTCTACACCTTTATCATATGTCCCCTTAATTAAATAAGAAGTTCCAAATGTTGCAACCATGTGTCAAAAGGGAACTGCTCCAGCCTCCTGATAGTAACGACTGCTGTCCCCCTTCACTTTTTCTAGTTCTACAATATTATTTTTAGGATGAGGTGAGCAGAACAGTACATGGTATTTGAGGTGGGCTCATACCATAGATTTGTATAAAGGCATTACAATACAGGCAGTTTTATTTTTAATCCTTTCTTTAATGATCCCTAATATGGAATTAACCATTTTCACAGAAGCTGTATGCTTGGTGATCATTTTCACTGAGCTCTCCACCACACCTCTAAGATCCCTTTCCTAGTCAGTCACTGCCAGTTCAGACCCCATCAGTGTATTTTTTGTCCCAGTGTGCGTCAGTTTATACTTCTATTAATGTGTGTTTGCTATGTTATTGTCCATTTATCCGGTTTGGATAAAACCTTTTGGTGCTCTTTCCAATCCCTTTTTGTTTTTACCCATGAATAATTCAGTGCTGTCAGTAAACTCATCCACCTCACTGCTCACCCCTAACTAAAAGTCATTAATGAGCAAGTTAAAACCCAATATAGACCCTTGGGGAATCCAACTTATTACACCTTATCTTGTGAGAACTATCCATTTATTCCTTCTGTCTGCTTCCTGTTCTTTAATCCATTTCCAGTCTATAAGAGGACCTGTTCTCTTATCCCCATGGCTAAGTTTACTCATAAGTCTTTGGTGAGGGGCTTTGCCAAAAGTGTATGGCCAACTTATCCTGCAACTTTCTCAAGATTCAGCTCTCTAGCTTGTGAGGCCAGTGTGTGCAAAGAGGATATATCCATGCATTGTATCTATTGTACACAGTTCAAGTGCCACTTTGGTTATGATGCTTGGTTTGCCCGATGCCTAGTTATGACACTTGGAAATAAATAAAATGTTATTTAAGACAAGTAAAAATAAAATTTTGACAGAAACTATTTATGTTGAATATTTTGAAATGTGGCTACTGTTGATTTTCAAGAGCAGTAACTATGAAAATAGAGGCACAGTAACAAGAAAAAGAAGCAGCAAATCAGAGGAGAGGGGAAGAGCTGGAGGGCAGACAAACACAACACATGAAATCAATGAGATAAAACTAAATAGCTGAAAGAGATCATGGAAGTTACTAAGGCATGAATAAAGTTGACCCAAAATGCCTTCATTCAGTGCAATGATAGGAAAACTTGTCTATGGAATTGATACTCCCCACAGTTATAAGGGCCAAACTAGATGTGATATTAAATGTGGCTTTGCATTTAATATGCAGGGTTTTGTTTTTTGTTTTTAAAGCAAATCACATCTGCTGGGGACAAAAGTCATCATTAATGAGTTTGCATCAGGCATGATATTTGCATTGTTGCTAATGCAGTGTTTTCTCCCCATACAAATACCCAGTTCAGAGGAGATGTTTTCCTCAGGCCCACATCACTGGTGGAAAGGCAGGAGCAACAAAGTGTGACAGCCAAAGACAGCTGACAAAGAATAGAATTGAGGGGTTTAGGTAGGGCTACAGTGATCCACACCTTCAGTATTCTTATTGGCTGAGCCTGGGGAAAGATACTGGGCTTTGGCTATCAAAGAAAACAGCTGTTGCTTAAAGTTGGCTCCCAAATAAAAAGTGCCTTTCCCTCCACACATTATTATACTACCTCAACAGACTCCCATATGAACACACAAGGCAGCAGTGAAAATAATGCATGCTGTGTCGCTTGAAGTTTCCAAACTTTTATATAATGGTTTGGGTTTTCTTGATTTGTTCCTTCTATACTGTATTATAGGAGAAACACAGTGTCCCACTCCACTTTCTGAGAATAAAGAGTGGCTCAGATTTTAGAGTATTTACATAGTACAGTTGTGTGTTTTTACTTTGGGTATATTAATATGGTTTAATTGTCAGCCTTCTCTTAAATGACAGTTATCTAGTTACTTTCAGCTTTTTGTCTAAGGAGGCGATTGGTAGAGGGCAGTAACAAAGAGGTGCAGAAGGAGGCATTATTATTATTGTTTCATTTTATATCCCCCTTCCTCCTAAAGAAGCTGTGGAAAGTGGATGTTTCTATTGCCTGTGCAGAAGTGCACAAAGAAGTAAGAAACAACAGCATGAATGTTTAAATTCTAATAACACTCTGATACAGAAGTAGCGTGTGAGGTGAAAGGTAGGATATTGTGATATTTTGCTTAGATTAAACTGATTTGTTGTGGAAGTTCAATATAGCATGGAGGTTTATTGAACACACTCCAGCAGCTTACCTATGGTTTGTTTACTGCCAGCATAATGGGAAGTCATGTACTGTTTGCTTACAAACCTTGGCTATTCTTACTATGACTTAGCATTGCATGTGAATCCAGCATCGACCTCAAATTCTCACCAAAGTACAAAGGCACAAGGCAAGAGCAGCTGGGAAACAAATCAAAGTTTGGAGAAACAATCCATGAATGTCTGAGGGAGCGACTAATGGTTAACTTGCCTTAGTGTTTTGTGTGAACCAAGCCTTTTTGTTTTGCACTTGGAGAATCTAATCGTACAAAACATGACACCACAATGGGGAATCACTGAGGTTGTTATAGCCACCAACATCACTGTGAATACTCTTTTATCCTGTTAAGGAGAGAATGGGCAACTGTTTTACTGACATGAGGTGGATATAGTGGCATGAGAAAGGGAAAGAAGGTCTGAAATTTTGGTACAAGGGGATGAAATATTTCCTTTCTTCCTATCCCCCAAATACTGACCTCGCTCAGGAAATTTGATTACCCTTCTGCAAGCATGATAATAAATTTGTTGTACATCATGTGAAACATTCTTTTAATTTTACTGTTCTACTTTAAGTTGTTGTAATTCAGTGTCTGAAGATGGTGATACTATTTTATACCTGTATGATGCCATTCAGGAGGATTGCAGGCAGTGTTAAGGTGTTGCAATAAAACCCTTTTGCAGGGGAATTTCTTCGGTGGTGGTGGTGATGAATTATTTTCAAGGATACCACAGTATTTTCTGAGCCTGCCTGGCTACACTTCTGAATCCTAACTAGAAAAATAATGATTGTTCATTGACACGATACTGTCACAAAAAAGATACTTTCGCCTCTCCCAATTTATCCCATGTAAGTGAACTGCACAATGAGAAGACAGATATTGCATAAAACAAGAGTGAGAAAACTGTGGCCTTCCATAAGAATATAAGAGCCTGCTGGATCTGACTATTGGCCCACCTAGTCCAGCATCCTGTTCCCATAATGGCTGACCAGATGCCTATGGGAAACCCACAAGCAGGACCTAAGCATAACAGCACTCTTCCCTCCTGTGGTTTCCAGCCATTGTTATTCAGAAGCATACAGCCTCTGACAGTGAAGGTAGGGCTTGTAGCCAGTGACAACCGTATCCTCCATGATTTGTCTAATCCTATTTTAAAGCCATTCAAGCTGATGGCCATCACAGTCCAGATGTTGTTGGCCTCTAACTTCCATCACCCCAACCTTTGGCCATGCTAGTTCTCCATTTCTCGGCTTAAAGCATTTGTGGCTATCCAAAAGAATTAACTAGGTTTGCATCAGTTTTTTGAAATAGCTGCCATAGATCATCATGTCTTATTTGTAGTTCCATACAGGGGACGACGACATTTTCTCATTCTAGGTAAGAATTGAAGCATCATAAGTACACTTCCATTGAACTTATGCTTCTTAGTGTTATTATACTTTAGATTCAACCACTTAGTGTGAAAATGTATTTACCCAAGAAATCATCTTCTGCTGAAACATAGAAGATCAATAGAAATAGTTCTAAAAATTATATTTTGGTCTGGTACTAAAGCAGCATTATATTTTAAATTGCAAAGGTTTGTATACTCGAGTGTGCTGGAAAGTCTGACAAGTGATGTAATAACTACTATGTTCAACTGTGAAAATCACACTGGGTAGTGATGTACAGAATCAGGCTGTGACTGCATTTTAAAACAGATCAGACCTATGTCACCCCCTTTTTTTAACCAGCAAAATATTTTCTTCACATAACCGGCAGATATATTTTTTTTAAGTCACTGGCAATGGAATCCTATGCATGTCTAATTTCCCATTGGGTTCAGTGGGGCTTACTGACAGGTCAGGAATCCAGCCCAAATACTAATTTCCTGGATGATCTTACCATATGTTGATGTTTGGGGGAATGTCATCTCAGAAAAGTCCCTTCATATGTTAAACACAATGTCTCTTCCCAGTTAAAGGGGCAGTAGGCCCATGCAGCAGTACCTGCGCTTTAGGGTCGGATTGCTCCCCGTCTGTAAAGATCCAAACATGTAAACGTGAAGTGGGGAACTGAATGTGGTCTGTGGGCCAGAACCTTATCTTTCCTATCCCCTCTGGCTTGACAGGTGGCTGTGTTTGCCCAACTATCCATCATAATGATGTCCCATGATAACCTGTTTATGTCTGCATCAGTGATCATCTGGTTGTTGTGGAACACTGTGCAAGTCCCTTTGGCCCAGAAGCATCTTCACTTACTCCACACATTACATTACATGTGATACCATGCATAGGGCAGGTGGGCACAGTATGGCCAAAGCAGATTCATGGGCCAACTGGGGTTGGCTAATTAGACCCATTGGTCAAAATTTTCCATTTATTGTGTGGATATCAGGGACAAAGCCAAGGAGCTGTGCAACCCTAGGGGTGTGAACAACACAGACCTGCTGCCCTGTTAATTCACATGGGCCTTTTCACAAAAGGGTCATAGTGTCTTACGCTAAGGAATGGCCATCTGAGTGAGTCCTTTATGTACACAGCTTCTAAACATTAGTGGCTTCAATCTGCTTCATAGCACAAAAACAGATTTATATATTTCTTACATTGGGATTGCCTACATGTTTAGAGAGTTATCAGTGACAGCAATGAGAATCTGTGTTTCTGAAGTTTGAAACAAGTTCTTGTAAATATTTGTAAAGCAGACAGTTTGCTTTGTAGGGCTCTGATGCTTCAGTGTGGTCAAAATGTAGCTATTAAAACCACTTGCTCTGAAATTTTGAAACTGAATCAGGGATTGTAAACTCACTGTGTATGGATGTAACAATCTCCTGTTTAATCTGCTTTAACATAATGAAGTGTGTGTTACTGAGTTACTCCTGAACCCTTGGGAAGACTGTTGGCTTCACCACAAACTCCCATTATATTGCAATGCCACCATTCAGCCCAGTTTAGGAAGCTTATCAGATGTACAGTTAGTTGTGATCTTATTGGATAATGAAACAAATGGAACAAGAGTCTATTGCTGTACATTCAATGCTTAAATTTCATCCGATAACCTACATAACTTTGTGCTAAAAATATATTGGTCCAAATACAGAGAATTCTGTGCTTATGAAATCAATAGGACAAGTTCGTTGTGACTAATTTAGGTCCCATTAATAACTGGATCATAATTTCTTTGGATTTGTATAAAAATGAATTAGTTCTGCCTTTTTAATTCATCTATCTTACATGGCTGTTGTGAGTATAAATGGTAACAGCAGTTGCAGAGCAGTTCCTGTTGGCGATTAGCGTACATGCATTTGAAGACTTCCCAGAAGGTTCAGTTGGTGCAAAACAGTTGTTAGAGTGCAGACTTGAAACTGGGTATTTGGAACAGATCTTGCCAGTCTTAAATAACAGTATTGGCTCCCAATCTACTTCAAGGCACCATTCAGAGTGCTGGTTCTTACATTTAAAGGCTACAAGGACTGTCTTGTGCCAGGACACTGAAATCTTTCCATGAGACTCTCCTTTGAGTGCATCTGCCATGAGAGATGAAGCAGATAGTGACCTAGAACCAGTACCTTTATTAAGTTTTAGAGCTCTCTCCCCAGATAGACTTTCCTCATGTCAAATTTGATGTCATTTCAGAGTCAGGTGTAACATTTTTCTTTGCTCAGGCATTTTCCATATTGTAGTTTTCTATTGCATTTCAACCAAGCTGTCACTAATTTATTTCAAAAGCTGTTTTATAGTCTGCAGTTTTAATGTTGTTTTATTGTATTTTTAAATCTTTCGTTATCTGCTCTAAGGTTCCCTAGCTGAAGAACAAGGAAAAAATAAATTAAAAGAATAAAAGAAAGTTAATTGTGACATAAACTAGATCTGTTCTATCTGAGCCAGCAATCCATAGTTAGGAGTGGTATGCGTGATACACTCTTGTGTATTACCGGTAACTCATTGTACTGCCACAAAACTACAAAAAAGAGCCTGTAGGTCCACAAAGGGACACAGTGTGAAGATAGTTTAAATCAGCTGCCACAGGAAAAGTGGCCTGCATGCAGTGACCTTACTCAGTATACATTACATATGCATTGCATTCCTGTGCTGCTGTAGACCTATTTTGCCAGTCAGTTATGAGGCAGGAGAGCAGGGTCATTTTCACTAAATGCACCCCTACCATTATGACTCAGGCAGGCCCCTCCCCAATGCTAGCTAGAGACTGGGGATCAATGTGTTGTTTCCAACACTGTCCATGAAGGTTAGGAGTACAGTGATTTGACTGAGGACTTTTCTTCCAAGCAGGTGTGAAAAAGTCCATTTCATTCAATGGGATACTAGAGAATTGACTCTTAAACAAAGGTATAGTGATTAATCATTTATCCGTGAACTGGCTATCACAAATTCACCATATGTTCCTCCTACCATGATTTCATTCAATATGCTTTTCTTTCTTTTCTTTTCTTTTTTGAGTGGGGGAGTTGGGGGATCTATATCTGTTTATGTAAGACTATCACGTGTCAAAGGTAGTGGCTTGTTTCTTTCTATTTAAAACTTGTATTCATGTATTAACAGTGTGGTATTGATATAATGTGCTAGGTAATTTTCTCCACTCCAGTTGTAATAAAAATTGACCACAATGAATGTATCACTATGCAATTATCCACACTTCCATTACAGCTTCACATATAGAATTAAGTTAAATCTTATGCATGGCTCATTTTCATACCTTTTAGAAACTCTTGCCAAGCCCTCCCCCCCCCCCCATCCTAAAGTGATTACAGACTAAGCACCCAGAGTTTGAGGTCACAAGAGACACCCTACTTGCTTTTGGTTATGCTGCCCTGCTGCAGACTTCCTCCCAAACATTTGTATAGTGTTGGGAAGTGGCTGGTGCAGGGTCCCTCATGTGATGTTAACTTGAGCATCCAAATAGGACTTGTTTGAACCAAAGAAAGTTTTGTTGAATTCTTTCATAAGCCTTCAATTACTTACATCTCTCTGTTTAACAGTACAGTACTGTTCTGTTCTGGTGTGTTGAGTGTTTTGGGTGGGGGGGGTTGCATAAAACATTCAACTACCTACAGTTCTCTTTCTAAAGTAAAATAAATATTATACACATGTGTGACAGAATTTGCTCTTGAATTTGAGAGCAGCTCTACCCTTGCCTCAGCTCTTGCTACATTTCATTAGCTTGAAGAGCCTTTAGAACTCTTGCATTAAGAAATTCTAAATTAGCTGGGGGATTTTAATTCACCACACTCATTAAATTGGCTTTGAAAATCTCAGCCCAAGATTATTTGGTGTATTGTGTTTAACCTGATTTTGTGCCATCAATTATATAACATAATGCCCTATTTCTTTTGCGGAGAAGTCCTGTTTTAAAATTAATACAACTGTGGGATTGGAGAGCATGCAAACTAAGTTCCCAAAGTTATACAGTATAAAAAAACTTTTGTCTACACAAAGCACAAAATCCTGTAGTCTAATTTGTTGCAAATTGTTTTTACCTAGGCTCACCAAATACATTTTTCTGAGTGAGGCAAAGAAGCCAGTGGTGTCCCATCCTAAGTCAACCTAGGAAGAAAAATCCCTACACTTAAAAAATAAAATAAAATTATAAGTACGTCCAAAGTCCTTCCTGACATTTTTCCATTCTTTTAAAGACCATTTAGCAAGTGGTCTTCCTGCACTGATTGAACACATTTCACTAAAAAGCTACTGGAAGATGTAGTATGGTATGACAGAGTACCCCTTCCTGGGTAGTTAACAAGAGAAAAAGATGACTGCCCCCAATGTACACATGGGGGCAGCTATATTTTTAGCTGTGTGTAAGTGATCATAAAATCATAGAGTTGGAAGGGACCCTGAAGCCATCTAGTTCAGCCCCTAGTGCAGGAATCTCAACTAAGATCATTGGCCTATCTAGTGCAGTATTGTTGCTGCTGACTGGCTGTAGATCTCCAAGACTTCAAACAAGAGACTTTTCCATCTCGACCTGGAGAATGTGGGACTTTTTGCATGGAAAGCATGTGCTTCCAGTGAGCTACAGCCCTTCCCACCACCAGGATCCAACTGCAGGGCCTGAAAGAATGGATTCAGTTCCCCTGTGCTCCTATTTTCTTGCAAAATAGCTGACTAATGATATTTTATATTATAAATGGTCTCCACATACTGTTGAACTGTGGCCCTGAATGTTTTAAGATTAGCCGCTGGGGCTCTTCTTTGCATTCCACTGTTAGAGGAGATTCATTTGGTGGTGAAACAAGATGGATTTTTCTCTGTGGGATGCCCTCCCCTTGCACGTCGTCTGACATGGTTGTCATTTTGGTGCCAAGTGAAGTAGTTCCTATTTTTAGGTTTTGAATGAGTGTCCGTTTTAGCCTTCTCTGTTTAGCTGACTTGAACTTTGCTTGCTTGTGTTTTTTTATGTTGTATCCTACCCTGATATTTGTGCCAATGAATAACAGGCTATAAATCTTTAAAATAAATATAAATTGTAGCCTGGACTAGTATATCTGAAACAACAGAAATGTTTTCAATCAGAAGTATCATTTATTTTGGTGTATTTATGTTCCACCCATCATTCAAATGCACCTTAGGATTATTGGGCCATTAATAGCTCTAGCTAACTAACTGTTGAAATTCAAGTGCGTTCATAGGTGCCAGCTACCTGGGGCCCTGGGTGCCCAAGCACCCACAAAATTCCCCAGGGGCCAGGCATGGAAAAGGTTTGGTGCCAGGGCCATGCATGCCGCATGGCACCCACAGCCCTGGGCACCCATGGTCACAAAGCCAAGCTGGCACTCCTGAGTGTGTTAATTTGCAAATAGCCCTCTGATGGTTTTACTATGAGTTTTTCCATTCTACTTTAGTCATACCAAGTTTTATTGAGCTCCTCACTATTGCAAACCTTTTATAACTAAAGCTACAGTTCTGCCACACTTCCCTGGGAGAAAACATGCATAGGATTGTGCTGTAAATTAAGGAAGGGGAATCCCATTAACTACTATAGGAAAGTGGTGAAGAGATAAATGGTCAATATTATAAGCACCCAATATCTGCATTACACAGAATCTTGCAGTTTTTCCTTTGGTACCTAAAATAGAATACATACAGATAGCATCTTAAATCTGACTAAGAGAACTGTCCTGAAAAGCTATTTTTAAAAGTCTGAATGCAATTGTGTTTTCTGTTATGAATACCACCTTTCTGTGTTTACTGGAGTCTTGGTTTGTTTTTGCATTTTACATAGACATCCTTTTTATATGAGTTACTATCTAGTTTCAATTATTTGTGTTTCCTTCTCTCTGCAGACTGGCAGATCGCTACACTTTCTATGCTGTTGGGTGGTGCCGCCATAATTCTTATAGCTTTCTTGGTTGGATTAATTTCTATCTGTGTGGGATCCCGGAGGCGGTTCTACAGACCAGTTGCTGTCATGCTGTTTGCAGCAGGTAAATCAAACAGATTGGTTCTCTGAAGTATGCTAGAATTTCCTAGCTGTAGTTTTACGTTTGTGCAAGAAAGAGTGACTCATTGTGCATTGTAAGCCAATAATCAGATCATTGCCCAAGGTTATTTCAGAAGTTCTTGATTATACAGCATGATCAACCTTTGCTTACATGACAAGGAATCTCTAGCACCCATGGCCAAATCATTCACAGCTAAGCATTCATGTGCAGTAATTGATGCCTTAACTCAACCTGTCTTGCATTCTGAAGCATTATCATGCTATTTTTAAAAAAACAATCCCTTATTTCTCATTTGAAAACTCAAGAATATCAAGTGATCCAGGGGTTCTTTACATAAACTGGGCTTTTTCAAATTTTTTCATTCCCTGGTATGTGAAAATAGTCATGAGATTGATGTGATTTAAAGGGTTATTATCAGAGTGTCAGTTCATTCTTATCAAATTCTTCCATTCAGTTGGGTACATACCTGTGTGGTGAAAATCTGTCGCAAACCAAGTTGAACGTGTGGAGATTTGTAATCATAGCTTCACTTTTTTACTGTACTTATGAATATGGAGACGACTGCTCATTCCCCATGTTTGCACTGCAATTCATCATAGGCTGTCTCTACTGAATAACAACAACAACAACAATAGTAATAGTAATAGTACCCTGCCCATCTGGCTGGGTTTCCTGCTCCTTTCCCCCCTTATTATTATTACCTGTATTTTAAAATATATCTTTTTTAATGTTTTAATTCTATTAGTGTTTAACTGCTTTTTAAATTACTATCTTTTCTGTTTTTACTTTTTCTATTTTATCTGTAAGCCACCTTGAGTCCCGGTCGGGGGAAAAGGTGGGATATTAATAACAATAATCTACCGTATGAAGAATCCATGAACAGGACTGCATGGAGCTGTCAACTATTCAACAACCCACAGTCCAGCTACTTGAGCAAATGAACTCTATATCCTGTTATATGACAGAGGTGCATTACTTTTGCAAGAAGTCTATTGGTATTTAACCTAGTAGTGTTGCATTTTGAAATTTAATATAGGGTAATCATCACTGTCCACATTCCAGGCCTTTGTAAGTACAGAGCCATTAACAGTGCAAATTATTTATGTTTAAGTGATAATAAATCCCACTATGTTTAATGAAAAAGTTGCAGCCTATATGCAGCAACTTTTGATGGTGTTGATGGTTTCTTTCTTTCTTTCTTTCTTTCTTTCTTTCTTTCTTTCTTTCTTTCAGCTTAATGCTATTCTTTTCAAATATTTGATTGTAAAAGTCCCTTAAGTACTAGCTCTCAAAACCATCTGTATGAAAATAAATAGGTTTAAACTGAAAGGTGTTTATATCTTCCCCATGCTTCACAGGAAGAATCAATTTCATTGTGTCAGATTTACTTTTTGTAACAGCCATCACGTTGTAAAGCCTTTATTTTATTTTGCAAAGCTTCAAAGGAAAGAATTTGTGCTCAGAAATACTTTTAAGAAAGACCCACATAAACAGATCAGCCCAAAGGATAATGCAGTGCATACTATCTGCATTGAAATCACCACTTGGTATGCACTTCAGTGTCCTTTGGGTTAGCCAGTAACAGTTTTTTCTCCCTGAAGTTTTCCAGGCACAGCATCCCTCCATTCTGTCAATCATATCTGTGCTGGAACTGAAACAGTAAGCCTGTATGATATCCCATAATGGAGAGAATGACAAGGCCATCTTCTCTGCTAGATGGATTTTAAAAATCCATTTACAAGGAGGTGGAAAGATAGGTCCTTAGTATTTCAAGAATTGAAATAGTGATAAGGGGAAGTATCCTACTGCCCCCTGCTGTTTCCATTATTTTAGTTAAACCACTGTAGTTTAGCAGAGGGCACATGAGTTTAGGCTACCAGAATTCTATATCTCAATGAGTCGTCAAAGAAATTAGCAAAATAGATTAATGAAATATATTGTTTTTATCTAGCATAATTGACACAGTGCTGGCAACAGAATGGTTTACTAAAAATGAGTTTTAAATTGCTTTTTTTATTTAAAAAAATGTCTTCTAGGCTTCCTTTTTCTATTATTATTTTTTCTATCCACTTCTAGTAGTTGCCTTCTGTGTAATTCCACAATAATATGGAAGCCACTAGATCTCAGCCTAGATGAACAAATTATATTCAATATAAAACGCATGGGCCAGATTCAACTGATTAGCTGTGCTTGCAATAGCCAGCACAAGGAGTCCCACTAATGCACCAGGGCTTCCCCCTCTCATCCCTAAACTCCCTGCTCCCCCTCAGCTCTGAGGGGTTGGGAGAACCCCTAGGGCAGCACAGGGCAGGGGGGAATAATGCTCTATTTGGCAAGAAGAAATGTTTGTGCTCCTGTTGTTGCAATGCCAACTTCTCTCTGCCCCCAGCATGCAATACAGCACATTTGAGAACACAAGATTCCCATACAATCAAAATAGCACTTTAAGCACGCTATAAAACTTAAACCACACTCAAATAAAACAGCAAAAGAACATACACATAAATTAACAATTTGGTGGAGTGAAGATGTTCCAAAAAAAGGATACAATGAAAGACAACTGACAAAGGACATTTCTCCACTACAGAATCCTGCTTTAGCTGCCCAAGTATGGATCATATAGCAGGGACGACTCATTAGAAGATCTTGATGTTTGTTTGGGAATTATGGGGCAAGGCACGCAAAATTTGTTTGGAATGACATGAGATAAGGCACTTGCTGGCTCAGTGCTCAGTGCCAGTGCTCAGACCATTTAAACCAGTAGCTTGAGTTGAGTCCAGAAACTAACAGGTGATTCATGAAGATGTGTTAAATGAGGTGTAAAACAATCACACCAGCCTGCACCTAACAATAGTCAGGCATTCTATACCAATTGAACCAAGTTTTGATTATTGATATTAAGTAATAAAGCAATTATGATTATGTATATATTTATGTGTGTGTGTGTATATATATATATATGTGTGTGTGTGTGTGTGTATGCAGCATACAAAAAAGCAGCATCTGACAACTTAAAGAAAATGTTAAAAAATAAAGATGTTACATTATTAAAAATTACTAATATATATATACGCAATATCAATTCATTTTGCTTCTCACACCCCCCCTCAGCCTCCAGGTTCTCACCCAGGGGCCAACAAGCTCTCAGCTCACAGTTATCTTGACTGTTTCGATCAGCAAAATTGGCACTACTACAGGTGCCACTTAATACCCATTCCGCATTTGCAAGAACTCTGCAGTTGTTCAGCAACCACCCACTCAAGTATCAAGTATTGTACGCCTACCTATAATTGGCAAGATCTGCAGGATCTAAAGACAGGGACTATACCACTGTTCCTTTCAAGTCAACAGGGGTCCAAATCCAGACCAAGGCTGCTAACCTTTCATGGGTATATGTTACAAGCCAAGAAGAAAAAGGATAAAGTGGACATGGATCCTGTGGAACGGATGTTGAGAGCAGCGGGAGAGGCGATTTGCTCCAATGTTTAAAGGAGAAGGAGGGTGGCTCCTTCTTTGCAAAAATAAAAAGACCTGAGATGTTCATACAGGAGCACAGGGGCTGTCTTAAAGCCTGCACAAGTCTTCCCATTCTCACTTTGAACTCTCTAATGTCAGGGGTTAAAGGGGAGCTAGGGAGATTTGCAAAGCCATACAAGGGATTTTGACAGGTGGGCAGCCCTGCCCATCTATTGAATTTGGCCTGCGAAGCCAATTCTGATAAGGATATGGCCTGTGGAGCCAAAAAGATCCTTCACCCCTCAGCGGCAGAGGAAGCCGCTCGGGCACCTGGGGCAGTGCGCCCAGGGGTGGGGCGAGCCACCCATAGAGGTGGGGTGCACCGCGGGGCCTCCAGAGTCTGCCTGCCTCCTCCCACTCTGCTGCCCTACAGCTGGGGGGCGGGAGGCAGCAGGCGGACCGTTTGGGCAGTGTGGAGCCTGCACATGCCCAAGCTACCATGTCTCTCCCAGGAGAGTGCCACCCAGAATTTTGTCACCCCCCTCAGTGGTGACACCCGGGGCGGACCACATCCCCTTCCTCTGCCCCTGCCACCTCTGCATTACAGGGTTAGAGAGGGCTTCCTGGTATAATCTAATGCACACTTGGTACCTTTGCCATAGGATCTAATTCATAATTGTAACCATAGTCATGTCAGCTGGCATTGTCAGCCAATGCTCTACTTATGGCATCTTATTACTACTTGTGCAGGTACATAGACTTTGTTTAACTTTTGCCTTTCAGACAGTTACATAGACCTGATAAAATTTTGACTGCACAACGTTGCTTTGGTAATAATCAGTGACATCAAGGCTATTTCTTATTGAGTACTTACTGTTCAAAACAAATATTTGAATGTTACAAATTATTAGGAAGCTTTATTGCACTGTGTGGAAGGTAAGAATATGGCTGTGTCAGGAATGTAAGATATTAATTGGAGGTTATATGTATTTTTAATGTGCAATTCCAAATGAATTCTGTTGTAATTAGTTGATAAATGATATTCTTTATTACATCGAGTCATATAATTATAAATGAGCTTTCCTAAATTATCTATCTTCATCATCCCCTACTTTATTTTTCCCACTCTTTTATGATCTATTTATAGAAGCCATTAGCTTAGTCACCTGTGTTCTTCTGTTATTGCAAAGAAAGTCTGATCTGCAGTAAAGGGAAAAGGATAATTGATATGGCTTATTCTTCAGAACCCTGAAATATCAGGCCATTGCCCTGTTCCAGAAATATGTGTCTATATACATAGGATTATATTTAGATTGCCATATTCTCTGTGGGCTAAATATAGTACGTTACAGTAGTCTAACCTGAAGGTTACCAGAGCGTGGACTCAATAAATTTTAGATTAAATATATTTTACATGGACTGCACATTCCACCAGGAATGCTGTGCAAGGTTTATTGAAACAAATGCGGTTTTATGTGAATTGAAATGACTGCCACTGTGCTTTTGTGCTAGTTCTGTCATTTCAACAGGACTTGTTTCAGAGAATTTCCAATAGCATTATGCCCATAAATTGGAAGCTAAATTCAGGTTTAGAAACATCAGCAGCTACAGTGCTTACTGGATCATATCAGTTCACCTGGAAGATGAAGGAAACCATAGCTGAATGTTTTCTCTCATACACATAACACTTAAAGGAAGATTTGTGAGCCATAAGTGGTTCTTTTCTTTTTCTAGTACTTTTTAATTGCTGTCAGGATACTATTTCTATGGCTATTTGTTTCATCTTCTTCCTCCTGTTGTTTTATAGTGTTGATTGCTGTTTAACAACAGTTTGTAAAACTAAGTTACAGTTGTAGCTTACGCCGTTAGCCCCCTTGAGCTTGTTGAGGAAAGACAGGGTATAAACATTCTTAATAAAGCAAACAAATGACCAAAGAATCCCACCTTGTCCAGGCTGGGAGCCAGTGAAGTGCACAGATTGGCACAGAGTGCCTTCCATCTGCTGGTGGCCCAGCTACACCCCTGTCTGGACAGGGATAGCCTAACTTCTGTTGTCTATCCTCCAGGAACTTCTAGGTTAGATTACTGCAATGCATTATATGTGGTGCTGCCTCTGAAAATGGTTCAGAAACTTCAGCTGGTGCAGAATTCAGTGACCAGGTTGCTCACCAGGGAAAGGCAGTTTGAGCACATAACACCAACCCTCGTCTGACTGCACCGGCTGCCAATTTATTCCCAAGCCAATTCAAAGTACTAGAACCATACAGCTGCCCTAAATAAATCAGGAGTATGCTACTGACAGGGTTCTAACCTTTTCTATTTCTCAGAAGTGTGGTGTTTTTTTTAAGAAAGTTTCATGCCAAGATTGTTCTTATATCAAGATTGCACTTTGAAAGTGGTACAGTTCAGGCAGGAAATCAAGATTGCATTTCTAAATGCAGGCAAATCTCCACTTAATGTGGGGGTTCCGTTCTGGAAGCCTGAGTCCCCTTTAAACACCCTCTCTCTCCAATCCAGACCAACCAGTATTGAAGCTCTGGGCCTGGCTGAAGGCTGGAGGATGAGTGGAAAAGCAGCAGCTACTACTGCTGCTGCTGTTTTACCGCACACACCAGCTGTTAGGCAGGGAGACTGAGCAGCCTTAAAAAAACCCTGCTGTGCCTCCGGTCTATTCAGGGCTTCATCCACCCTTACTGACATCCTCTTCAGGCTCCAGGGAGGGTCTCCTCATGAGCCATGAGGACTCTCTAACTCTCTCCAGCTATTCCAGGTTTGAAACGAATTACTGGTATTTATTTATTTCCTGGCACACACATATACATGGTTGCACATGAGCCAAATGTGCGTTAAGTTGGGAGTTGCCTGTATGTAGTATGCTCTTAGTGTACACCAAAAACTCCACCAAAGGATTAGTGTTTTAGCATTTTATTTATTCTAAGAAAATGGATGAAGCCTCGTATTTGACCTTTCCCCCCTTTTCTCTTTTCCCCAGTGGTTCTTCAGGTGTGCAGTCTCGTCCTGTATCCAATCAAGTTCATCGAAACGGTCAATTTGAGAATATACCATGAGTTCAACTGGGGCTATGGACTAGCTTGGGGTGCAACTATATTTTCATTTGGGGGTGCCATACTGTATTGCCTAAACCCTAAGAACTATGAAGACTACTATTAAAGGGAGCTACTTTAAAAAGCAGAAGACGAAGAAGAAATAATATAAGGATTGTCCTGTTTTTTCTAACTCTGTGTTTTTAGAACTTTTGTAGATTGTCCAGCAGTCTGCCCTGTTGATTTATCAGCCTTTACTTTGGGCTACAACTCTTGCAATTAACTTTTTAAACACCCCTTTAAAAGAATGGCAAAAATCACACCTGTTCATCAGTACATTGGCAAATGCTATAAGCTACTGATACATTACCTTTGGTAAGCAAAGATCAGTACCACTCGAGGACGAAGGTGGCAGCAGTCGTCATGAGAAACAAGCTGGAATGAAAATATGGCACCTGCATTTGCTGTAGCCTGCAAGGGAGTAACTGGCCTAAGTAGAAGCTCCTTTGTATTATACATGATTCAAATTCTCTATTGGTCACTGAGTTACACCACTATGTTGTATTGGTGCATTGGGACTTTTGCTGAAACAAACTTCTAAATGATTGGATGCTGAGAAAAGTGAACATAGTTGAAAGTACATATTAATCTGCTATTTCCTGACAACACAAGTTTGTACATTTGGCAATCCACATTTTCCAGCCAGCTGTGGTATATCAGGAAGTCAAAACTTGGAGCGCATTCTTCTAATTATGTGGTTGGACTTTGTGTCTCGGCTGTAACCAAGTATAAGCAGAGAAGGACACTGAATCTGTCGACTCCCGTGAGAGAATAAAAAGAAGAGAATACATGCATGAGATGTGCTAGTCCTGACCATCTTTTGATTTCCAAACACTGCAGTAAGGTTTCCATAAGGAACAACTATTTTTATAGAAGGCGTTTATTGGTATTACTATCAAGAGAGAACATAGGTCAGCTCAACCTATTCTTAACAGCGGGCT